>NW_027361827.1:11207500-12477500 GCF_039654945.1 Dendrobates tinctorius
AAATTCCATGGTTAAAAAAAAAAACGCATATGCAAAAAAACGCATACATGAGCATGCCAGTGCGCACATATGCGCATCCATAGGCTATAATGGCCATTTTTAGCACAAAACGTGCGCATATGTGCGCATGCGCTTTTTTGCAGGGCCAAAAAATGCAACATGCTGCGTCTGGAAAATACAAACGCACACCCCAAAAAAACGCAGCGCATGAAAATCGCATACATGCGCTTACAAGCGCGCAGGTATGCGCACCCATGTTAAATATAGGGGAAAAACGCATGCGCACATATGCGTTTTTTTCCAGCGCTAAAAAACGCAAATGTGAAACCAGCCTTAGTGATCGGACCCAAAGAGTGGTCGTAAATGGCTGCACATCCAGTTGGAAGAATGTCTCAAGTGGGGTACCACAGGGCTATGTCCTGGGCCCTGTATTGTTCAACATCTTTATCAACGATTTAGATGAAGGAATTGAGGGTAAACTGATTAAATTTGCTGATGACACAAAGCTAGGAGGGATAGCTAATACTAGAGAAGAGAGAGAGAGAATTCAAAAAGATTTAAATAAACTGGAGAAGTGGGCAGCAACTAACAGAATGGTTTTTAACAGGGAGAAATGCAAAGTACTACATCTGGGCAATAAAAATGAAAAAAGCATATATAGAATGGGAGGAATAGGGCTAAGTGACAGCACATGTGAAAAAGACTTGGGTATACTAATAGATCACAGACTGAATATGAGTCAACAGTGTGATGCAGCAGCAAAAAAGGCAAATGCAATTCTAGGATGTATTAACAGAAGCATACAGCCTAGATCACGTGAAGTCATTATTTCCCTCTACTCCTCTTTGGTCAGACCTCATCTGGAATATTGTGTCCAGTTTTGGGCACCACATTTTAAAAAAGACATCAACAAACTGGAGCAAGTTCAGAAAAGAGCGACCAGAATGGTGACCGGTCTGCAAACCCTGTCTTATGAGGAAAGGTTGCAGGATTTGGGAATGTTTAGTTTGCAAAAGAGAAGACTGAGAGGAGACTTAATAGCTGTCTACAAATATCTAAAGGGCTGTCACATTGTAGAAGGATCAACTTTATTCTCATTTGCACAAGGAAAGACTAGAAGCAATGGGATGAAACTGAATGGGAGGAGACACAGATTAGATATTAGAAAAAACTTTTTGACAGTTAGAGTGATCAATGAGTGGAACAGGCTGCCACGAGAAGTGGTGAGTTCTCCTTCAATGGAAGTCTTCAAACAGAGGCTGGACAGACATCTGACTGGGATGATTTAGCGAATCCTGCTTTGAGCAGGGGGTTGGACCAGATGGCCCAGGAGGTCCCTTCCAACTCTACGATTCTATGATTCTATGATTCTATGATTCTATGAATGCCTCTTTTTTTCTCCTGTAAACTCTATGTTGATGCCTTTTGCCCAAAAAGCTCTACTTCTATCTCATCTGACCAGAGAACATTCTTCCAAAACGTTTTAGGCTTTTTCAGGTAAGCTTTGGCAAACTCCAGCCTGGCTTTTTTATGTCTCGGTGTAAGAAGTGGGGTCTTCCTGGGTCTCCTACCATACAGTCCCTTTTCATTCAGATGCCGACGGATAGTATGGGTTGACACTGTTGTACCCTCGGACTGCAGGGCAGCTGGAACTTGTTTGGATGTTAGTCGAGGTTCATTATCCAACATCCGCACAATCTTGCGTTGAAATCTCTTGTCAATTTTTCTTTTCCGTCCACATCTAGGGAGGTTAGCCACAGTGCCATGGGCTTTAAACTTCTTGATGACACTGCGCACGGTAGACACAGGAACATTCAGGTCTTTGGAGATGGACATGTAGCCTTGAGATTGCTCATGCTTCCTCACAATTAGGTTTCTCAAGTCCTCAGACAGTTCTTTGGTCTTCTTTCTTTTCTCCATGCTCAATGTGGTACACACAAGGACACAGGACAGAGGTTGAGTCAACTTTAATCCATGTCAACTGGCTGCAAGTGTGATTTAGTTATTGCCAACACCTGTTAGGTGCCACAGGTAAGTTACATGTGCTGTTAATTACACAAATTAGAGAAGCATCACATGATTTTTCGAACAGTGCCAATACTTTTGTCCACCCTCTTTTTTATATTTGGTGTGGAATTATATCCAATTTGGCTTTAGGACAATTCTTTTTGTGTTTTTTCATCTAAGGCCGGGGTCACACTGGCGAGGAATACGGCCGAGTGAGAGGCGCTAAAAGCACGCATTAGACACGGACAAATGATTCTCTATGGGGTCACTCGCACCAGCCGTATATTTCTCATCCGTATTCTATGGTCCGTGCCAATCGCAGCATGCTGCGATTGTCAGCGTACTACGGCCGTAGTACGCCAATGCAAGTCTATGGGTGCGCAAAAAATACGGATTACACACGGACCACATATGTGACTTGCGAGAAATACGCACCAGGTGTCTTTTAGCAAAGCCGGCAATTCAGTGCGCTATACAGTAAACTCACACTGACAGGTTTAATAAAGAAACGAAAGAATAGATATAGACACATAGAATACATATATATACTGTATATGTATATATATATATATATGTGTATATATATATGCATTCTATGTCTATATCTATTCTTTGGTTTCTGTTAGAAACCCTGTCATTGGGCTCCATTATATGTCCATTTTGCAAGCCTGCGAGAAAATCTCGCCATACGGCTGCCATACGGATTACATACGGATGCTTACATGCGCAAAATACGCGACCACACCTTGATTACGGATGACATACGGAGCACTATTTAGGGGTCATTCATCTGTATTACGCATGTAAAATACTGACCGTATTTTGCGTCGGTTAGTGTGACCCCGGCCTAAGACAAATTAAATGAAGATAATAATACCAAAGAATTTGTGTTTGCAATCATTTTCAGGAAGAAACTGAGTATTCTCTGACAGAATTGCAGGGGTGTCAATACTTTTGGCCACAACTGTATATACATAGATAATATAGAGATATTTGTTATTTGGTAAGTGAATGACTATTATTGCAAACTATTACTGTTACTCATCTTTGATGAGATTTATATATTATATATATATGTTCCTTTTTTAATGAAGGAGGAGTGAGACAAACACATATGTCTTTATAGGATCTGAAAAGCTACATGGGCCCATAAATCTGACCAATATGCTGGTGGGGACCCAGGTCCAAATTTTTCATTGAGGCCAGTAGTTCTCTTGTTACACCTCTGCACATTTGCCATATACCATTAAGCCATTCAAACCATACTGTCGTGTCTGAACCTTCAGTACCTCAGATCAGTTGGAATGTATGAAGGTGCCTGTGTGCCTTGCATGAGAAATAGAAACTAGTGAGCTCTTTGTTATCTGAAAGCAAGACACTAGGGAGATATTTTCAATAAGGATTATTGAAGAACACAGTAATAAAATAGCAATGAAAGTATTTAGAAAAATTTAATTTTTTTGGTTCTCAGGAAATTCTTAGGCTAGTTTCACATTTGCGCTTTTGAGCGCAGAGACGGCCTGCGCATGGCCGCCACTAAGCCCCGCCCCTGCCGCACCTCAGCCGGTAGCTCCGCCTACCTGCGCATGACGCTGCATGCATCCTGCGTCCCCTATCTTTATCACTGGGGGTGCAGGCCATGCGCAGTATGCGTTTGGCGGCGCATGCGTCCTTTTCACGGTGATCGTCCTTTTCACGGTGATCGGTGATTATCACAGCTGACACCCGGCACTATGTGTCAGGGTCGGTCATCAACCTCACACGGCACGATAACCCCTTGCACACGGCGATCAAACATGATTACAGTTTACCGGGGAGATTAGGGAAGCATCAGCAGGGAGGGGGCTCTCTCCGTGCTTCCCTGAGACCCCCAGAGCAGCGCAATGTGCTGCGCTGCTCTGGGGGCTTCCTTCCCTGCAGGCCCCCAGATCCAAGATGGCCGCGGGGGCCTTCGGGGGCCTGCAGGGAGGCGGCTTCCTCAGTGCCTGCTGAATGCAGGCAGTGAGGAAGCCTGTGCAGCGCCTGTCAGATCGCAGATCTGACAGAGTACTGTCCAAACTGTCAGATCAGCGATCTGACACGTTACACTGATGTCCTGCCCCGGGACAATGTAATAAAGTAAAAAAAAAGTGTAAAAATAATTTATAAAAAATCCCTAAATAAATTAAAAAAATAAATATTCCCTAATAAATTCATTTTTTGGAAATAATAAAAAAAGCAATAAAACTACACATATTTAGTATCGCCGCGTCCGTAACGACCCGCCCTATAAAACTGTCCCACTAGTTAACCCCTTTAGTGAACCCCTTAAAAAATAAAAATAAAAAACAAAGCAAAAAGCAATGCTTTATCATCAAACCGCCGAACATAAAGTGCAATAACGCGCAATCAAAAAGACGGATATAAAAAACCATGGTACCGCTGAAAAAGTCATCTTGTCCCACAAAAAACGAGCTGCCACACAGCATCATCAGCAAAAAAATAAAAAAGTTATAGCTCGCAGAATAAAGCGATGCAAAAATAATTATTTTTTATAAAAATTATTTTCATTGCTTAAAAGCGACAAAACATAAAAAAATACATAAATGAGGTATCGCTGTAATCGCACTGACCCGAAGAATAAAACCGCTTTATCAATTTTACCACAAATGGAATGGTGTAAAAGAAATTCATGAAATGCTGGTTTTGTTCATTCTGTGTTCCAAAAATTGGAATAAAAAGCGATCAAAAAAGTCACATGCCCAAAAATGGTACCATTAAAAACATCAACTCGTCCCACAAAAAATAAGACCTCACATAACTCGGTGGGTCAAAATATCGAAAAATTATAGCTCTCAAAATGTGGTGATGCAAAAACTATTTTTACAATAAAAAGTGTCTTTTAGCATCTGACAGCTGCCAAACATACAAACCCACTAAAAATAGTAAATCAAACCCCCCTTTATCATCCCCTTAGTTAGTGAAAAATAATCAAACTAAAAAAAATTATTGATTTCCATTTTCTCATTAGGATTAGGGTTAGGGCTAGGGCTGGGGTCCAATTTCTCCTGTTACCCTTGGGAAATTAAAAAATTGGGGGCAAAAATATCATTTTTGTGGAAAAAAATATGATTTTTTTATTTCTATGGCTCTACGTTATAAATTTCAGTGAAGCACTTGGGGGTTCAAAGTGCTCACCACACATCTAGATAAGTTCCTTGGGGGGGTATAGTTTCCAAAATATGGTGGGTTTCAACAGTTTAGGCACATCAGAGGCTCTCCAAACGCGACATGACACCTGCAGACCATTCCATCGAAGTCTGCATTCCAAAACATCACTACTTCCCTTCCAAGCCCCGACGTGTGCCCATACAGTAGTTTTCTCCCACATATGGGGTATCAGCGTACTCAGGACAAATTGAATAACAACTTTTGGGGTCCAATTTCTTGTGTTACCCTTGGAAAAATAAAAATTGGAGGTGAAAGATCATTTTTGTGGAAAAAATATGATTTTTTAATTTTACGGTTGTACGTTATAAACTTCTGTGAAGCCCTTGGGAGTTCAAAATTCTCACCACACATCAAAATAAGTTATTAGGGGGTCTAGATTCCAAAATGGTGTCATTTGTCAGGGGTTTCCACTGTTTTGGCACATCAGGTGCTTTCCAAACGTGACATGGTGTCCGATCTCAATTCCAGCCATAAAAGTCAAATGGCGCTGCTTCCCTTCCGAGATCTGCCATGCACCCAAATAGTCGTTTACCCCCACATATGAGGTATTAGCATACTCAGGACAAAATGCACAATAACTTTTGCAGTCCTGTTACCCTTGGGAAAATAAAAATTGGGGGTGAAAAGATCATTTTTTTGAAAAAATATGATTTTTTAATTGTACGGCTGTACGTTATAAACGTCTGTGAAGACCTTGGGGGTTCAAAGTTCTCACCAAACATCTACATAAGTTCCTTTTGGGGTCTAGTTTCCAAAATGGTGTCATTTGTGGGGGATTTCCACTGTTTTGGCACACCAGGGGCCTTCCAAACGTGACATGGCGTCCGATCTCAATTCCAGCCAAAAAAGTCAAATGACGCTGCTTCCCTTCCGAGTTCTGCCATGTGCCCAAATAGTCATTTACCCACACATATAGGGTATCAGCGTACTCAGGACAAATTGC
The DNA here is from genome assembly GCF_039654945.1 of Dendrobates tinctorius. Classification (NCBI taxonomy): domain Eukaryota; kingdom Metazoa; phylum Chordata; class Amphibia; order Anura; family Dendrobatidae; genus Dendrobates; species Dendrobates tinctorius. The sequence continues at coordinate 11,213,661 of NW_027361827.1, forward strand.
ACAATAACTTTTGGGGTTCTGTTACCCTTGGGAAAATATAAATTGGGTTTGAAAAGATCATTTTTGTGGAAAAAATATGATTTTTTAATTGTACTGCTGTACTTTATAAACTTCTGTGAAGCCCTTGGGGGTTCAAAGTTCTCAACACATATCTAAATAAGTTCCTTGGGGGGTCTAGTTTCCAAAATGTGGTCACTTGTGGGGGGTTTCCACTGTGTAGGCACATTAGGGACTCTCCAAACGTGACATGGCGTCTGATCTGAATTCCAGCCAATTTTGCATTGAAAAAGTCAAACACCGCTCCTTCCCTTCTGAGCTCTGCCATGCGCAGAAACAATGGTTTCCTCCCACATATCAGGTATCAGCGTACTCAGGACAAATTGTACAATAACTTTTGCAGTCCAATTTCTCATGTTACCTTTGGTAAAATAAAAAAATTGGACCTGAAGTAATTTTTTTGTGAAAAAAAGTAAATGTTTATTTTTCTTAAACATTCAAAAAATTCCTGTGAAGCACCTGAAGGGTTAATAAACTTCATGAAGTACAATATGTCACGAGAAAACAATGTCAGAATCACCGGGATCCATGAAAGCGTTCCAGAGTTATTACCTCATAAAGGGACAGTGGTCAGAATTGTAAAAATTGGCCGGGTCATTAACGTGCAAACCACCCTTGGGGGTAAAGGGGTTAAAGCCTCTGTCACTCCAGCTGTATTGCTCGCCCATCACCTTCTCCTTCCTCACTGATGGCTCCTTTGTCTGAAGTCAAACAGCACAGAAACTGTCAGACAGGTAGGAGGCCTTGGACTTGGAATAGAACTGGACTGACAGAAGCTTCTTTTGCATATCAATTAAAATGCTGATTTCTAAGGAAAGGAAGAAGGGACTGACCAGGTAAACGTATCATTTTAAAGATTCCATTTAAAATATATACCTTATCCACTTATGTATGTGTTTGATATACACAGTATATATATATATAGTAAGGTAGCGCTCACTAAGTGTATTGGGGAACACTCACTTGGCTGTAGATAAACCAGGTCTGGCACAGGCTTTTCTTATAAAACAGTCCATGCGGTTTATTGTGCAGCATAAACCATAGCAGCATGAGGAAAACGATAACAGTCTTACAGCAGACAAAAACAAATGTTCATAGTGGAGCTCCGCTCCTTTAGCCCTGTGTTCACACAGGCTGTGCTTTATCCAGCCATCAGGCTTTATGGTATCTCAGATAATTCCCCCCTATGTCTGGAGTTACCTCATAGCTGATTCTCATTCCCGACATCCCTTTCCTCCTGGGGACTGGCCAGCACTCACAAGCTATTACACATGCCACACACAGTCAGCGGCGTCCACATGTGAGCATCAGGAAGGTAGCACACCTCCTTGCACGTCGGCCTTCCGGGACCTTCCACACGGACCAATCAGATCCAGGCATTCCCTCATGTGACCTACCCTGGTCACCTTATATGGTCCGTAGCCACGCCCACAGCATCACATTGCTTTGACCTCATTGCAGATCCTTCACAATCACACACATAGGCTTTACTTCAGACACACGCCTCTGGGTGGGTTTGTAGGTGACTTGTCCCACCCGTCTCACCAGCCACTTAGAAGCTCTTCTCTGACACACTGTAACAGAAACCTCAGCAGTATATCTGCTGATCAATAGAGATTCCAGCTTCCATCACAAGGCCACCCACCTTGTGATACATAACGGTCATTTACCATCCTTTCTCCATTCATCCTATTTCCATTACCACAATGTACATGCCTGTATGCCTGTCCTGGGATACCCACACAGCACCCCCTAGTGGACACAGTGGTCACTGCACCACTATATATATATATATATATATATATATATGTGTGCTTCTCACAAAATTAGAATTTCATCAAAAAGATAATTTATTTCAGTTCTTCAATACAAAAATATTATATAGAGTCATTAGAAACAGAGTGATCTGTTTCAAGTGTTTATTACTGTTAAAGTTGATGATTATGGCTTACAGCCAATGAAAACCCAACAGTCATTATCTCAGTAAAGGAGCACCAATTCTGAGGAAGACTTCTATCGAAACACGCATTAAGGGGGACACTGGGTGGTCTCCAAACCTGGGTAAATATAATCCATGTGGCTTATGAATTGTTCATTTATTTTGCTATGAGGTGCACTCTTCATACCTGCCTCTCTCTTTATATCAGTATTTGATTAATTTTCGAAGACCATACTCACATCTCCTGGCACATCTCTGCAGCCCCTGCTTCTCCCTCTGCTGTCTGCTTCCTGAGTTCAGAGGTCACGTGGTACCGCTCATTAAACTCATGAATATGCGCATATTTATGAGTTTAATGAGCGGTACCATTTGACCAGCTGAATGCAGGAAGCAGACGACAGAGGGAGGGAGAAGCAGGGGCTACCGCTGCAGAGAAGACCTTCTGTCAGGAGGGGTGAGCATGACGGGGGCAGAGTAATATTCACCTGTCCCCATTCCAAGCCATGCACCGCTGTGTCTCCGGGTCCTCCTGCTGTGACGGCAGAGGTTGCGATGGCGTAGTCAGTGTGCACCCTCTGCTGTCACTGACTGCAGAGATATGGGAGACACAGCAGTGGACGGCGATGGAACAGGGGACGGTAAATATCGCCAGTGCCGGGGGCTCAGGACACCGGCACCTGGCCCCCAGTGACGGAGAGGTGATTAAGTCATTTTTTTTATTGCAGCAGCAGTGGCAGCAGCAAATAAGGGGTATTTATGGAGCATCTTATGAGGCAGCATTAACCCTTGTGCAGCAGCATATTATGGGGGGTATTTATGGAGCATCTTATGGAGCAGCAATAACCCTTGTGCAGCAGCATATGGGGGTATTTATGGAGCATCTTATAGGGCAGCATTAACCCTTGTGCAGCAACATATTATGGGGGTATTTATGGACCATCTTATGGGGCAGCATTAATCCTTGTGCAGCAGCATATTATGGGGGGTATTTATGGAGCATCTTATGAGGCAGCATTAACCCTTGTGCAGCAGCATATTATCAGGGGTATTTATGGAGCATCTTATGGGGCAGCATTAACCCTTGTGCAGCAGCATATGGGGAGTATTTATGGAGCATCTTATGGGGCAGCATTAACCCTTGTGTAAAAGCCATATTATGGGTCTTATTTATGGAGCAGCTTATGGGGCAGCATTAACCCTTGTGCAGCAGCATATGGGGGGTTTTATCTATGGAGGATCTTCTTGGACCACCATTAACCCTAGGCTTATACGCAAGTCAATAAGTTTTCCCAGTTTTTTGTGGCAAAATTAGGGGAGTCGGCTTACACACAGGTCGGCTTATACACGAGTATATTCGGTATACCTTTTTATCAAGTGTCTTAGGAGGACCTTTATCTCTTCATGGTGTTTGTGCTTGGTTTCATGGTCTTCCCTGTTGTAACCTCTTTGTATTGTGGATTTTTAGAAAAATTGACAAAAAACAAGTGGAAAGGCTTCTTAAGCATTTAAAAAAGTCCCTTAGTCTGTTTCAGTAGGCTCCACGATCATGGGGAAGACTGCTGACTTGACAGATGTCCAGAAGGCAGTCATTGACACACTCCACAAAGAAAGCAAATTTTGCATTTCATTTGTAAATCAAGGTCCCAGAGTCTAGAGGAAGAGTGGAGAGGCACACAATCCAAGCTGCTTGAGGTCTAGTGTGAAGTTTCCACAATCAGTGAAGGTTTGAGGTGCTATGTCACCTGCTGGTGTAGGTCCACTGTGTTTTATCAAGACCAAAGTCACCACAGCCGTCTACCAGAAAATAGTAGAGCAGTTCATGCTTCCCTCTGCCGACAAGCTTATTGGAGATTAAATTTTCATTCTCCAGTAGGACTTGGCATCTGTCCACACTGCCAAAAGTACCAATACCTGGTTTAAAAACAACAGTATCACTGTGCTTGATTGGCAAGCAAACTCACCTGACTTGATCCCTATAGAGAATCTATGGGGTATTGTCAAGAGGAAGATGAGAGACACCAGATCCAACAATGCAAATGACCTGAATTCTGCTATCAAAGCAACCTGGGCTTCCATAACACCTCAGCAGTGCCACAGGCTGACCACCTCCATACCACATTGCATTGATGCAGTAATTAATGCAAAAGGACACCCTGACCAAGTATTGAGCGCATTTACTTAACATACATTTCAGTAGGCCAACATTTTGGATTTTAAAATAATTTTTCAAGCTGGTGTTATGAAGTATTCTAATTTATTGAAATAATGTCTTTTGGGATTTCATTGGCTGTAAGCCATAATCATCAACATTAACAGAAATAAACACTTGAAATAGATCACTCTGTTTGTAATGACTCTATATAATGTATGAGTTTCACTTTTTGTATTGAAGAACTGAAACAAATTAACTTTTTGATAATATTTTAATTTTGCGAGAAACATATATATATATATATATATATATATATATTTAAATATAGTGTGAGGCAGTGAGGGGGATCATATGCAAGGTTCGATATGTGTCCTTCAGGGTGCAGACAGAGTCCTATTAAACCTGTTGCTGGACTGCCTTGTGTTCACAGCAGGATACATGTGAGCCACAAGGCAAAATAAAAGAAAGAGTGGATTGGATCCTAGTAGTGACTCAGTCAGATTTTTAGGAAAACCCATTAAGGGCTTTTATTTTTAGATGGATTTGCAGGTTTGGCAGTGGGACGGATCCCTCTCTCCACTCTGGGTTTTGGAAGTTGCTCTATGGCCACAATTCCATTTAAATCTGTCCGTTTTTGCCTTGGGTGTGTCAGTTTGGAGTTTGCAAGCTGCAACGCAGGTTTTTCTGTGCAACCCAGGACTGTGTGAAGCTAACACAGAGCCAGGGACATCCAGATGGCTGACTCACCCAAGAGACACAGCGGTGTTATTGTACACTGCAACAAGTTCGGAACATGGCTGTATATATGGACACTCTGCTGTGATTTGGAGGATATCACTCCTGCATATTGAGTCTGCAAATAAAGACATTGTTTATGTTGGACACTTCTGTGGTCCCACCAATCCCACTGCACTACATATGGTTTGAGAATGCGGGCAGTGTGAACTGAGGTATACCCAAAGCCAGTTGCATGTCAGTTATTAGGCCTACAGTGCTGCAGCCTGAGGTGGCCGACAAAATGGAAGAGCTGTGGAAACAATTGGTTCTTAGTCAGTTGCATAAGGAGAAGGGCCAGAGCCGGGGTGCCTTTCTTCCCGCCGGTGAAGTGGAACTGGAACTGCCGAGACTGTCACCCATGTTGCAGGGGGGAGGCTAAAAGCGCAGTACAGACGGGGTCATATGACTGACTTGAGGAAGGCGGGAAGATATAGCATGCTGCGTGGGAAAACAGCTAGAGCCCGCGCAGGAAATCTGAGTGGTGGATCGAGTGCTGCCACTGCTGAGATGGCAGAGTATCTCATGGGTGTGGAGCACCCTGACAGACCCCCTGCAGCGGTACTGTCAATTGATGGGCGATCCGCAGACAAACCTCTGCCCTCCTCTCTGACAGCTTTTGAACTGAAGTCACTAACCAGACCGTTGACTAAATGCCAAGAGAGACCAGACGGGCCCAGTCTTGATAGGCCAGAACTGTCATACGCTGCGGAGCAAAAGGCTCCTTCTAGCGGCATCTCACGTTGGACTCGGTACCATGCCAGATATCGTAAGGCACTGGAAAACTGCCCGGCACTCAGAGACTGTGACAAGATGACCTGCACCGCTGATGTCGGTGCCACTGTTGGACTCCTGCCAAGTCAAGACTCCGTCGAGACAATCCGCACCGCTGTTGTTGGTGCCACCGTTGGAACCCTGAACCTCCTCATGTCTGAAGACTACATGCCAATAAGTTTAAACTCTTTCTTACTGAGCTCTTGTTCATCCCTTACCAACCCTGTCATACTCCCTGTTCTACCCCATACAAACTCCCTTTCCTGTCCTTTGTCCTATTACTACCCCTCCGTGTCCTGCTACTCCCTGCATGGAGTATAGTTGTTCTGAGGTCCGGTACAAAGTATGGTCAGCGATGAGGAAGATGTGTCCTGAGGATGATATGGAAGCTTTCCTCATCGTGTTCGAGCGCACAGCAGAGCGGGAGAGCTTGTCGCTTTCCCAGTGGGCTGAAGTGGTGGTCCCCTTCCTGACAGGAGATGTCCAGAAGGCCTACTTTGACCTCAGTCGGGACTATGCCCTGGACTATAAAAAACTGAAAGGTGAGATCCTTGACCTACTGGGAGTTAATACAGTATGTATCTACAGGCTCAACGAGTGTTCCAGTGGTTGTTTGTGGAGACTCGCCCTGCCAGTTCTCAGGCATATGACTTACTACAGATGGTAAATAAATGGTTTCAACCTGAGACCTTAACCCTTTTCCAGATCGTAGAGAGTGTTGTGGTCGAGTATCTAGTAAGAACTCTGCCAGCCACTATCCAGTATTGTGTGAGCCAAGGGGATCCCAACACTCTAGACCAAGTGGTCAGCCTGATAGAGCTGTATACGTCCACTCAGGACTTTATACGGGACTCCGCTCCACTATGGTTATCAAGCCGAGGCCCGCCAGCCCAGGAGCCTGGGAAAGGTCCACGACCCACTGCTGGTGCCAATCAGGACCATTCCAACACTGAGGGGGTACCCTGGAGTGAACTCCGTGAGTAACCCGACAGTGGACGTCTCGTTTGTTATGCCCTGTGGGGAGATTAAACATATGATGGGGTAGTGAAAACCCTTCCTTACAGGGCTGTCCTGGGAAGGGATTTGCCCCACTTCTGGCCTATGTGGAAAAATATAATTAACTACCCGGGCAAATATTTTTCTGGGTGCAGAGCCCAAAGATTCCAACACAGGGATTCCTGCTGTAGCGTTCACCCACATAGGGAAAGATTGTGAACTCGATAGGTTTCCCCTAGAGGTGATAGCAGGAGAGGTCAAGGAGACCCCAACAATCCCTGAGCTGTAAGTGCCCTGGGAAACTTTGGGGACAGCCCAGCAACAGGATCCCACACTGACCCGAGCATGGGAAAGAGAAATCGAGATAAATGGTTTGACTCAGCAAACAGGTGTGGAGAATGTGTTGTCATGCATGGCGGTCAACCAGGAGTTACTTTATAGGGTTGATAAAATCCAGGACGAGGTGGAGGAACAGCTGGTAGTGCCACAATCCTACCGACGAGCTTTGCTAGAAATGGCTTACACCCACATGCTGAGAGGGCACTTGGGGGCTAAAAAAACACAGAAGCACATATTACAGCATTTTTTTTGGCTGGGGGTTTACGCTGAGGTACAGAGGTATTGTAAAACGTGTCCTGAGTGCCAACTAACCACACCCACAGCAAACTACCAGAGCCCAATGGGTACCTATACCCATTATAGAAGTACCTTTTGATCAGATTGCAATGGATATGGTAGAGCCGATAGTACAATCTGCCCGGGGCCACCAACACATATTACTGATCGAAAAGTATGCCACCCGGTACCCGGAGGCCATTCCGCTCTGGCACACCTCAGATAAGCTCATCACCTGGGACTTGTTTGCCATGTTCTGTTGCCTTGGGCTACTGAAAGAGATCCGTACTGATCAGGGGACTCATTTTATGTCCAAGGTGATGAAGAAACTATGCAGCCTTCTCAAAAAAATCGGTTGCGCACGTCGGATTATCACCACCAGACCGACGGATTAGTTGAGCTGTGTTAATAGACCAGTGTTATTCTATGAGGCAGCTTAGGTCTGCTATTTTTTCATGCCGATTCATGCTGCTAGATTCAGCTCACATGCACACAAGTCTATGGGTTCGTGTGAAACCTCAGACTGCACTCGGATGTCATCAGCTGATAAGCCCCCTTAAGGTCTCTGTAGGTGTGAAAAAGATATTGGCAAAATATATATTTTTTAACTTTCTTCCATGGTACTAAAAGAAGAACCATGCCATCCATAGAATAATCATCTTCATGCATAACAATGCACCATCTCATGTTGCAAAGAATACCTCTTAGTCATTGGCCGCTATGGGCATAAAAGGAGAAAAGTTCATAGCATGTCCACCATCCTCCCCTGACCTCAACTCTATTGAGAACCTTAGGAGAATCCGCAAGCAAAAGATCTATAAGGACGAGAGACAATTCACATCATCAGAGCTCCTACGTTAACATGTAACTTGGCCTGTTAAAATGTTTTTGATTGAATAAGCTTTTGATTTCAGTAAATGTGACTTATTAATGCTTCAGATTCAACAAATGACTATTTTCAGCTTTTTATAACCTATTGTGAAGGGTTGACACGCTTAGCTGAATCTTCAGGTAAACACATGAATGCTTTGGCAGTGAAAACACCTGCTGGTTTATTAAAGTCAGCATAGGCCAAATTAGGGTTCAGGAAAACAAAAGCAGAGCCTTCCGGGAAACGAAACAAAGTACAGCAGAGTCTTCTCTCTCTCTGCAGGTTTCGCCAGCAGACCCCTTTCAATGTCCTCAGCTCCTCCTGGAGCCACGTGGGTGTCCTTCCTCTCCTAAATCACACCACCCAGACTGTCTCTCATGTCCAGGTGTTTAACCAGCACCATGTGATGATCACATGATCGTGACATCAACGCAGGTTTTGCTAGTACACATGTCGGTTTCGGTTCTGCAGCACCCTCCCACTCTATGGGTGCTCACATAAATCCAACCCATGTATAAATTTAAATTAACCCTATCAGCACTTAGCGTGCTGGAGTTAAACAATATTCTGGTTTTACATGATACTGTACGTGCAGTGACAAGTATCTTCCTTCATACACTATGCCAGTGACTCTGTCACACTTTAACATGCTTGGAAATTCTGTTGTGCCTAATAATTTGAAACAGTGCAATTTGAGTTGCTTTAGCTTTTGAAAAAATAGTGGTTGTCAGTGGGAGGTTTGTCCAATAAAATGTTATGATTGACGATTTTAACATTATACTGATTCAATGGCATCAACCATTTAGAAAAAACAGAGAAAAATAGCATTTGCATAATAATTTGGAGTGTGGTGTATGTGCACATATTTAGGATTTGCAGCAGAAAATTCTGCTGCAAATCCTGATATGTTAGCAGGAAAAACACTGTGTAGAATACGCCCGTTTTTGTTGCTTTTTATAATTTGCATTTTTATTGCAGATGTTTCCATTGTCATTAGAATGGATAAAATCTGCAGTAAAAAAAAGCTGACAGAATTGACCAAGCGCACCAAATTGCATCCTGTTGCGTTTGGCGCTGGTCGGCGCAGCGTCAAAAGGACGCATGCTCCGCCAAACGCATACTGTGTACGGCCTGCGTCCCCAGTGCTAAAGATAGGGGACGCAGGACGCATGCAGCGTCATGCGTCCATAGGCGGAGCTACCGGCGGAGGCACGGCAGGGGGCGGGGCTTAGCGGCGGCCGTGCGCAGCCCGACGCTGCGGCCGTAAACGCTAATGTGAAACTAGCCTAAGCCAAAACCAGAAGTGGGTGAGAAAAGCAGAAGTGGTGACAGGTTTCTATTATGCTTTTCCACTCATTATTCCACTCCAGGTTTTGACTTACACGTACTGATGGAAAAAAAACTGACCAAATACTCAACGTGTGCATGTGGCCTCAAGGGAACCTGGCAGGAGAATCATGTTATTAGAACTGTATATGTTTTAGGCCATGTGCACACGTTCAGTATTTGGTCAGTATTTTACATCAGTATCTGTAAGTCAAAACAAGGAGAGGAATAATCAGAGGAAAAGTATAATAGAAACACGTCACCACTTCTGTATTTATCACCCACTCCTGGTTTTGGCTTACACATACTGAGGTAAAATATTGACCAATTACAGAGGTAAAATACTGAGGTAAAATACTGACCAAATACTGAGGTAAAATACTGAGGTAAAATACTGACCAATTACTGAGGTAAAATACTGACCAAATACTGAATGTGTAAATGAGGCCTTACTACTGTTACTAGTAAATCCTTCAGTTTTTTACCAGAAATGAAAGGGGTTGTATACATCATTTTTGTTCATTCGTGACAATAAAGCTCATATGTCAAAGGCTCCATTTATGATACATATGCTGGAGATGCTGATATAGTTAAGAGCTTACTCAATGGTACATGTGTCTTGATGAATTGTGACCTAAATGTCATCATTTGTAAACATCATATCGATTTTATTTAAAAAAAAATACTTTTACCTAAGTACAAAATTAAAAAAAATAAAACTTGTGTCTGCATCACCTTTATGTTTTAAAAATAAAACAGGATATCTAAACTCGAAAAAAGAAACTTGCAGTATTTATTAAGACCTTCCCAGTCGAGCAATCACCTGTGCTGAAACATCTGTTGTCAGTTCGATCTTTTCCATAGGGTGACTTGACAAAGGAGAAGTTTGTTGCTAAGTGCAGAAAAATGTAAATAATTCAACAGCCATCAAAAAATGATCCCCATTAACAAGAGAGGCAAAAGACAACCTCTTGTGAAGTGCCCTACATTCTGTCTTAAGAGAATTGTACCAGTGCCATTAACTTTCGGTTTCCTTTTTACTACAGTTGGACATGACTTTTCTTGTCCTGAAAGAATTCCACATCTTATCCTTCTCATATATTTCCAACATGTTTTCCTCCCTTATGCAATATGTTTTCAGTATATTCACCAACACATTTAGGATAAAATTGTTTTTTATTTTGATATATATAATCTGGAAATATAATAGGCTTATTTAATGCAAGATGTCTGGATGCTGTTCTCATACAGAACACTTAGTAAAAGTTACATTATTTCTCATTGAGCCTTGTTAGCTTAGGCTACTTTCAGACATCCGTCTTTTGTGTTCAGGCGCCGTGCGGTGAAAAGCCGTACTGCCGGATGCGGCGTGCAGTGCTGACTCCGGATGTATGTGCACGGCCGGATACGGTGTAGTGAAGATTTAAAGGAGCCAGACCGCAAAGAGGGCGAGAGACGCAGACAGGTATGATGATCCGGGGGACGGGAGGCGAGAGAGAGCGATCCGGGGGACGAGAGGAGAGAGAGAGAGATCCGGTGGACTGGAGTAGAGAGATAGATCCGGGGGACGGGAGGAGAGAGAGATCTGGGGAACGGGAGGAGAGAGAGAGAGATCCGGTGGACGGGAGAAGAGAGAGAGATCAGGGTGACGGGAGGAGAGAGAGAGATCTGGGGGATGGGAGGAGAGAGAGAGAGAGATCTGGGTGAAGGGAGGAGAGAGAGAGAGACTTTTTCCTGTAGATGGCAGTCACTTATGGGGTTAAATCACAAAGTGTCCGGGCATGCGCTGTTCGGAAAACCGTTCCGGCGCTGTCAAAAAACGTTCCAGGGAACGTTTTTTGCAGACGCCGGACGGCGCATTTTTGCCGTCTCCGGCAGAAGCCTGGCACACCGCATGCCCATCCGGCACTATGCGGCGATAATAACAGTCAATGAGGAAAAAAACGGATCTGGTGCCAACCGGTGCCGGATCAGGTTTTTTACATTTTCGCCGCATCGTGCCGGATTCCAGAAGACGGATGTGTGAAAGTAGCCTTAATAGAAACGTACTCTCTGGTATCCAAAGTAAAGAAAAAAATGTTTGCATTGATATCTTATTATAGATGAAATTAGATTCTCCACATGTCTTCATTTTATACTTTTAGTACGTGTTAGTCATTAAACTTTGAAAAAGTTTTATCAACATACAATATATAGCATTTATAGTTTCTTACAAAAGTATAGAGAATCTTGATTGATGCCTCATCAAACTATAGTCAATACGGAAATTTGTCAAATGATCAACACAGAATCCACAAGTCATATTTGTCCATGTGGATGGAACGTCCCAAGAGCAGACCAAGTCACGCTGTACTGATATCACTATATTTGACAGGTAATTGAAATGGTCCTTAATTGCCCATTCAATACCTATGACAGGTCTTTACGCAAGACTGGAAAATAAATGCAGCCTTGAACCTGAACGTTGGCAGAGTAGGATCGATAAAAGAATATATTTTTACACTGGAAAAGCACTTTAAAAATATAGTTATGTTATGTTCTTAAGGAGTTTAGGAGCTCAGTATATTAAGTAAATTATGTAGCTAAAGAGCACATAATATTAAGGACATACAGTGCCTTGCGAAAGTATTCGGCCCCATGGAACTTTTCAACCTTTTCCCAACCTTTTGTTGAAAATCAAAAACTGAAAAGTGGGGCGTGCAATATTATTCAGTCCCTTTGCTTTCAGTGCAGCAAACTCACTCCAGAAGTTCATTGTGGATCTCTGAATCATCCAATGTTGTCCTAAATGACTAATGATGATAAATATAATCCACCTGTGTATAATCAAGTCTCCGTATAAATGCACCTGCTCTGTGATAGTCTCAGGGTTCTGTTTGAAGCACAGAAAGCATCATGAAGACCAAGAAACACAACAGGCAGGTCCGTGATACTGTTGTAGAGAAGTTTAAAGCCAGATTTAGATACAAAATGATTTCCAAATGAATACTATTGCACGCCCCACTTTTCAGTTTTTGAATTTCCTCAAAAAATTAAAATAAGCAATAAATTTCGTTCAATTTCACAACTGTGTCCCACTTGTTGTTGATTCTTCACCAAAAATTTACATTTGGTATCTTTATGTTTGAAGCATGATATGTGGGAAAAGGTTGAAAAGTTCCAGGGGGCCGAATACTTTCGCAAGGCACTGTATATCATGAGACATATTAGAAACCATACAGATCTTTTCAAATATAGATACTTTCAAGTTTCACCTGTCATGGTTAGGACATGGTTAATGTCCTGTTCTCACAGAGTTAACTTTTGCCGGCCTCTCTTTGGATCTGGGAGTAGTATTTATACTCACTACAAACTAGCATTCTCTGTCAGTTATACTGCTGTTCTGGTGTGTCTGACCCCTGGTGTGCATGTACTCTGCGTTGTTTGTTTGCTTCCCGTGTATGACCCGGCTTGTTCCTTCACTCTGTACTCCGTCTCTCGTTTTGGTACCATTGTCTTTTCTGGTTCTAACCTCCTGACTTGGCTATCGTTACTCCGTTACAGTTTACCCCTATTGTACCTTCTAATGCCCGTTCTGGTTTTCTGATCTATGGCTACGTCCTGACTATCCATTCTGTCTAATCCTTTGGTACTGTATTGCTATTTTGTGCTTTGACCTCAGCTTGATCTGGTTTCTGTCTCTGTCTATGCCCCTTGGTAACATTGTCCTGTAGTTACCTTTCTAAGAGTTTCCCTGCAGCTCCTAGCTCCGTGGAGCTTAGGCCACGCCCCCAGCAGTCACTTGATTCAGGTCCTGGAGCATGCATTGTGACCACTGCTGCTCGCTCTGCAGGTATCTTTGTGCACAGTCTTTGTACTCAGGACACGCGCTCTGGCTCAGTGAGCAAGTGCAGTGCGGTGTTCCTGACATTATAACTGACCGTTTAATTTTTTTTTCCTCTGAAGAGAAAAAAATAAAGTGTGTGTTATCCTCATGGATCCCATACAAGCCTTTGCTGATCAGGTCAAGCACATGACCCAAATATTCCATAAACTCAATGTGGAACAGCGCACGATGGCCCATACTCAGCAACAGTTGGTGGTTACTGTGCAGGGGGCTGTCGATGCAGGGGCTTCTAGTTCTGGGGGTAGGGATGTGTTATTAGTGTCCCCCGAATCTCCGGTCAAATTGCCCGACCCTTTCTCAGGGGATAAAAAGGAGTTCAGGTCTTTCAGAGATGGATGCAAGCTTTTTTTTTGTCTAAGGCCCCGCTCCTCCGGGGATGAGTTCCAGAGGGTGGGGGTCATTATTTCCCTACTTCAGGGGGCTCCGCAAGCATGGGCTTTCTCTTTGTCTTCCTCTGCTCCGGGAAGGTATGTCAGTGAACTTGTTCTTTGAGGCTCTGGGGCAAATCTATGACGAGCCTGATAGAATGCGTCTGGCTGAGGATATGGTGATGAGTGTGACACAGGGGAGGCACTCTGCTGAATGGTTCCGCTCAGAGTTTAGACGTTGGACCGCCGAAGTATCCTGGAATGACGCCACCCTGAGGGGGTTGTTTCGCAGGGGCCTTTCTGACCGTCTGCAGGATGCTCTGGCATTACATCCGCCTCCTGATACCCTGGAGGATGCCATGATGCAGGCAGTCCGTATGGACCGGAGACTCCGTGCTAGAGGAATGAGGCAACAAGAGTCTCCCTTGTACCCCAAATTGTGTGACACTGCACCTGTATCTGAGCCCATGAAGGTTGGGTCAGTCTCGGTTAAGGAGAAAGAGAGAAGGCACCGTAGAGACAACCTACTATGCTTTTACTGTGGAGCCTCTGGACATTGGAAAAGGAATTGCCCCTCCTGCCCTTCTTCAGAGAAACCATCAGAGAAACGACTGAGTCTGGGCAACAATCGAGGAGGTTGTCCAGACTCCCAGGTACATTTTTTCTCAAGTACAAAAACGGTGCTCCAGGTTGAATTGGAAATTGCTGGTGGTCCTGTTACGACCACCGCCTTTGTTGATTGTGGTTCCTCCATTAATCTTATTGATGCCCAAGTTGTGACTCTTAATAAGATAGGGACAGTCAGGTTAAAAGACCCTGTTAAAATTGTGGCTGTGGATTCATCCCCTCTTACCCGGAATGGAATTATTTTTTTATGTCTGAAGTTTTTTTTATGAAAGTGGGTTCCACTCATGTGGAAAATTTAAGTTGTTTCATTATGAATAATCTGCCTGCAGGACAGGTATTGGGAATGCTGTGGTTACAATGACACAATCCTCTTCTTGATTGGGTGAAGGGGGAGATCACCCGATGAGGATGTAATTATAATGGTCTGTGTTGTAACCCGGTTCCTTTTGTCAATCCGATAAAATCCGTATCTGTGTCATCTGTCGGTCTGGAGGGTATTCCGGAGTACCTGAGAGACTTTAAAGATGTGTTTTCCGAAAGCGAGGCTGAGGAGCTCCCACCACATAGACCATATGATTGTGCTATTGATTTAGTACCTGGGGCCAAATTACCCAAGGCTCGTTTGTTTAATTTGTCCGGGCCTGAGTGCCAAGCTCTGAAAGAGTACATTAAAGTAAGCCTTCGCAAGGGGCATATTCGGCCCTCGGTCTCACCCGTGGCAGCGGGGTTTTTCTTTGTAAAGAAAAAAGATGGTGGGTTGCAACCGTGCCTCGACTTTCGAGAACTGATCAAAATTACTGTTAAGAACACGTACCCTCTCCCATTAATTCCTGATCTATGCAATCAACTCACGGGGGGCCAAATGGTTTTCTAAGCTCGATCTACGAGGGGCTTATAACCTTATAAGGATCTGGGAGGGGGACGAATGGAAAACAGCGTTCCTGACAACTGAGGAGCTGTTTGAAAACCTGGTTATGCCATTTGGCCTCACTAACGCTCCTGCAGTTTTTCTGAACTTTTTTAATGTTGTTTTTTCTGACTTGATTGGACATTACGTAGTCATTTACCTGGATGACATCTTGATTTACTCTGAGGACAGCCAGTCACACTTGCATCATCTGCGTACGGTGCTTATGAGACTCCGGGAGAACCATTTGTATGCTAAGCTGGAGAAGGGCTCATTTTTTATGCAAGAACTGTCTTCTCTGGGTCTAATTGTATCCGGGGAGGGATTCCGCATGGATCCAGGGAAGGTTCAGGCCATTACACATTGGGTGCAGGCTCATGACCTGAAGGGGTTGCAGCGATTTCTGGGCTTCGCTAATTATTATAGGAAGTTCAATAAAGGGTTCTCGCAGGTGGTAAAACCCTTGACGGACCTCACTCTTAAAGGGGCAGATGTAAAAAATTGGTCCGTGGCCGCAAAAAATTCCTTCCTGGCATTAAAGAAGTGTTTTACTACAGCCCCTGTGTTGGTACAACCCGATTCGTTAAGACCTTTTATCGTCGAGGTCGACGCTTCAAAGGTGGGGGTGGGGGCAGTATTGTCACAGGGCCCCTCTAACCTGACTACCCTCAAACCCTGTGCCTTTTTCTCTAAGAAGTTCTCTTCGGCCGAGAGAAACTATGATGTCGGTAATAGGGAATTGTTAGCAGTTATATTGGCCTTTGAAGAATGGAGGCATTTTTTGGAGGGGCCGCTCATCCCATTACGGTCATCACTGATCTGTCATGTCGGACGCTATTCACACCACAGCGTCTGGCAGGCACCGGTAGTTCCATCTCCGTCCACTATAGCCTCAGTGGCGCCGGCTTGATTTTACTCAGGTTATCGGGGGTTAATCTAGCTGGAAATCAGGTAGGATGTTTGGTCACGCCCACGGTCTTTAAATAGTCGTGCGGGCCTGTGGGCGTCGCCGATCATAGCTTGTGTTTTATGCCAAGTGGTTCCGGTCTGGAGAGGTGGTGTTGGAGAGAGAAATTCATATCTGATGTCGTATGATCCGTTGTTACCTTTTCGCCTTCCTATATTTGTGCTTTGTTTTGCCCTGTTCACATTACAGTATTGTCCGGTGTGTTTGCGGCGCGGTGTGGTTTAAGTTCTCCCTGTCTGTCATTACTGTGTGGGCTTGGATGGTTTGACAACTCACTGGGTGGAGGGTTCAGGTAGGGCTGAGCAGGAGATAAGGAAAGGTTGGAGGCTCAGGCATTTGCACCGTTAGCAAAAACCCTGGGTTGAGGGTCAGACAGGGTTTTCCCTAGTTTGAGGGACTCCGCAGGGGCCCCGGGTATTTCAGCCTCCTTTGACTTAAGTCCCACATAACATGATCATAAAAACCTGGCCTATATCGAGTCTGCTAAGAGATTGACCAGCAGACAGGCTCGGTGGGCACTTTTTTTTCTCGATTTCATTTTACCATCACGTTCCGACCAGGGTTTAAAAAGGCAGATGCCTTATCCCGAAGTTTTGATTCTGTGTCCCTTCCAGAACCTCCTTCCTCCATTCTTCAACCGGGAGTGTTTGTAGCCTAAATCTCCTCTGAGTTACAGAGAGAGATTCTGGAAGCACAAGCACAAGCTCCCAGGAATAAACCTCCAGGTAAATTGTTTGTACCCGAACAATTCCGTCCCACACTCCTTCAAGAATTTCACGACTCTGTGTTAAGTGCACACCCTGGTATTGCAGCTACCCGGGGGGGCAGTAGCTAGGGGTTTTTGGTGGCGCTCTATGGGTACTGATATAAAAAGGTTTGTGAATACTTGTGGGGTGTGCGCACGCTCTAAAAGCTCTCAGGTCCGGCCAGCCGGGGAATTGGTGCCTTTGCCAATTCCGGATAAACCATGGACACACCTGTCCATGGACTTTATCGCTAACCTTCCACCTTCCAAGGGCAAGTCAGTCGTATGGGTAGTGGTTGATAGATTTTCTAAGCATGCCCACTTTGTGCCTTTAACTGAATTACCATCCGCTGAAGCCTTGGCCCGCATGTTTATACAGCACATTGTTCGACTGCATGGAGTGCCTGTGAACGTGGTGTCGGACAGGGGTGTGCAATTTGTGGCCAGGTTTTGGAGAGCGTTTTGTATGAAGTTGGGGGTCACGTTGTCATTCTCCTCTGCCTATCACCCGGAATCCAACAGACAAACGGAAGGCACCAACCAGTCATTGGAGCAGATTCTGAGATGCCTGGCCTCCTCCAGACAGGAAGACTGGTGTGAGGTATTACCCATGGCAGAATTTGCATTCAACTGTCGGATTAATCAGTCTACCGGAAAGTCTTCCTTTCTGGTCAATTATGGGTTTGTTCCGCAGTTTGGGGAATTTTCCCTTATGGATTCGGATTGCCCTGGTGCCAAGGGGATGGTACAACAATTAAAAATCCTCTGGAAGGAGGTACAGGGGAACATCTCCAAACCCCAGAAGAAGTTCAAACATTTTGCAGACAGGAGGAGGGGGGTGGTTCCTGCGATGACAGTGGGGGAAAAAGTCTGGTTGTCCACCCGTAACATCAAACTTAAAATACCCTCTATGAAGTTGGGCCCCAAATTTATTGGCCCTTACAAGATTGTAGAGGTGATCAACCCGGTGGCATACAGATTACAGTTGCCCACCTCCTTCAAAATCTCTAACGTCTTCCACAGGTCCCTATTAAAACCTGTGGGGACAGTTAGAGAAGATCCCTCATCTGTGGCTCCACCAGTGTTGGTAGAGGGTCAACTGGAGTACGAGGTAGGACGCATCGTTGATTCGTGGTGGGTGCACCGGAGACTTCAGTACCTTATCCATTGGAAGGGATATTCCGTTGAGGATCGGTCATGGGTTCCGGCCAGTTCGGTGCACACTGATCGACTGGTGCGGGCTTTTCATGCCAGGTACCCTGAGAAACCTGGGGGTCCAGTGGCCCCCCATTAAGAGGGGGGTACTGTCATGGTTAGGACATGGTTAATGTCCTGTTCTCATAGGGTTAACTTTTGCCGGCCTCTCTTTGGATCTGGGAGGGGTATTTATACTCACTCCAAGCTAGCATTCTCTGTGAGTTATACTGCTGTTCTGGTGTGTCTGACCCCTGGTGTGCGTGTACTCTGCGTTGTTTGTTTTCTTCCCGTGTATGGCCCGGCTTTACCCCTATTGTACCATCTAATGCCCATTCTGGTTTTCTGATCTATTGCTACGTCCTGACTATCCATTCTGTCTAATCCTTTGGTACTGTATTGCTATTTCGTGCTTTGACCTCCGCTTGATCTGGTTTCTGTCTCTGTCTATGCCCCTTGGTAACATTGTCCTGTAGTTACCTTTCTAGGAGTTTCCCTGCAGCTCCAAGCTCCATGGAGCTTAGGCCACACCCCAGCAGTCACGTGATTCAGGTCCTGGAGCATGCATTGTCACCACTGCTACCTGTTCCCAGGTATCTTTGTGCACAGTCTTTGTACTCAGGACACGTGCTCTGTCTCAGTGAGCAAGTGCAGTGCGGTGTTCCTGACATCACCATTGTGAAAGGTGGGAAATAAAAATAATAATTTTAATAATAATAAATAATAATAATTTTATTTCTATAGCGCCGACATATTCCGCAGTACTTTACATTTCAGAGGGGACTTATACAGACGATAGACATTACAGCATAACAATAATCACATAGATCATAACAGATAGCAAGAGGAATGAGGGCCCTGCTCGCAAGCTTACAGTCTATGAGGAAAAAAGGTAGACACAAAAGGTGGGTGGTAACAGTTGCCTTAATTGTTCGGACCAGCCATAATGTTAAGTGTGTAACAGTACAGACACAGAGGGCTAATAGATGCATAAAGCATGTGGGAACATGATGCGGGGAACCTGGTTATGGTAAAACTTTTGACTGTCCCACACAGGGATAGTTAGGTTAATGCATTGAGGCAGTAGGCCAGTTTGAATAAATGCATTTTTAAGGCACGTTTAAAATTGTAGGGATTGGGGACTAATCATATTGACCTGGTGTCATGATCTGAAGTGGATCTGACAGTTTTAAAAGCACAGGGTGAACGTTTTTTCCTTTGGCAAGGTGACAGGAATTATCACATGTGGTGTCTTTCATTCTGAGTTGCCCCGGTGGTGGTTAGTGGTATCGCATGATAGTTTGGGTTTAATATGTACGTAATTATGAATCAGGTGTGGGGCTCTATAAATGAGTCTCAGGGTGTGCAATCACTGCTGGTGATATTCATTCATTGATTGATTCTGAGTTTGTGAGAGCCTGGTGGAAGGATGGAGCTGAAGAGGAGTCCTGCGCAGTCAGCCAGAGGAGACGAGTGGCAGCTAATGGTGTCTGCAGGAATTGCTGGCATGGCGTGGAGGAGTCGCAGTGATGGTGTCGGCAGGAAGTGTCTGCATGGACTGGTGGAGTGGCGACTATGGAGAGTGGCACTCACCATGTGGGACTTGGCTGCTGAGCTGGACTCAAGCATGCTTGACTTCATGGCAGAAGCTGAACTCATCTTTGGGACTCTGTTACTAAGCAGCAGCAACTGGTGGTAGACTCTGCTCCAAGGCTGCACTATGGTGAAGGATCCTGTTATGGTGATGGATCCGGGTGGAGGAAAAGACGCACGCAGGTGGAGGGCTCTGTTGCAGGAGCATAAGCACAGAGCATAAAGCTAAGTGGTGTCCCCCTGTATTGTCTCTTTCCCTCATGTGTGTTATTAGTGCAGTGGTGGGATTAGTTTCCGCACCGACCTACTCCCTAGTGAGGGTTTAGGGTCAGGGCGAGCAAGGGTTTAAGGTTCGCGTGCGGCGACAGGTGCGGAGCCTGTATAGGGAACGTTAGGAGTGCAGGGACACTGGCTCAGGGGAGCTCAGGAGGTCTCCACTTCCCTATTCCCTATCGCAGGGCCCACCATTGTTATTGTTTCCCAGGTTCCCCCTTATTATTTAAATTCGCCACTGGAGGCGCTGTATCCAGGGTCACGTGTGTTATGGGTTCGCCTTGCGGTAACATCTCCGTCCAGACACACGTTGACCGTGACACCTGGGAAGTGCATTCCAAAGAATTGGTGCAGCACGTATATAGTCTTGGAGACGGGAGTGGGAGGTTCTGATTATTGAGGATGCTAACCTCAGGTCATCAGCAGAACGGAGGGCACGGGTAGGGTGGTAGACTGAGATGAGGGAGGAGATGTAGGGTGGTGCTGAGCCTTGGAGTGCTTTGTGGGTGAGGATAATAAGTTTGTACTGGATTCTGGAGTGGATGGGTAGCCAATGTAATGACTGGCACAAGGTAGAGGCATCGGTGTAACAATTGGCGAAGAATGCGATCCTGGCTGCAGCATTCAAGACAGATTGGAGGGGGTAGAGTTTGGTAAGAGGGAGACCGATTAGAAGAGAGTTACAATAGTCTAAACGAGAATGAATAAGAGAAACAGTAAGAGTTTTTGCGGAGTCAAAAGTAAGAAAAGTTCGAATTCTAGAAATGTTTTTGAGGTGCAAATAACAAGAGCAAGCCAGAGATCGGATGTGGGGGGCGAATGAAAGCTCGGAGTCAAGTATGACCCCAAGACAGCAGGCATGTTGTTGGGGAGTAATAGTGGAACCACACACAGAAATGGCAATATTCGGCATAGGTGCATTAGTAGAGGGAGGAAACACAAGGAGTTCAGTCTTTGACAGGTTCAGTTTCAGATATAGTGAAAACATGATGTTAGACACAGCGTTTAGACAATTGTTGGTGTTTTCTAAGAAGGCAGGGGTGATGTCAGGAGAAGCATATAATTGAGTGTCATAAGCATACAGATGGTAATGGAAACCAAATCTACTGATTGTTTGACCAGTAGGGGCAGTGTACAAAGAGAAGAGGAGGGGGCCTAGAACCGATCTTTGAGGAACCCCAGCAGTAACTGATACAGTAGCAAAAGATACAGTAAAGGAGCAGTCAGAGAGATAGGAGGAAAACCAGGAGAGAATGGTGTCCTTGATGCCAATGGAACGGAGCATAGTGAGGAGGAGCTGGTGATCCACAATGTCGAATGCTGCAGAGAGATCCAAGAGAATTAGCATGAAGTAATGACCATTAGATTTAGCCGTTAGAAGATCATTAGAAACTTTAGTGAGGGCAGTTTCAGTAGAGTGTAAAGAGCAGAAACCAGATTGGAGAGGGTCAAGAAGAGAGTTATCAGAGAGATAGCGAATAAGACAGGTGTGGACTAGGCGTTACAGGAGTTTAGAGATGAAAGGAAGATTACAGACAGGTCTATAGTTAGCGGCACAGTTTTGGTCGAGGGATGGTTTTTAAAGTAGTGGATGGCATGCTTAAATGAGGAGGGAAAGATACCAGAAGAGAGAGAGAGGTTAAATATTTTTGTCAGGTGGGTGGTGACAGCAGGGGAAAGGGACTGGAGGAGATTGGGTCACTGGTGCAAGTGGTTGGGCGAGAAGATGCAAGGAGGCTGCTTACTTCTTCTTCTGTGACTGGTTCAAAATCAGAGAGTGAGCTAGATGCAGTGGGAGAGGAAGTAAAATATATGGTATGAGGTGATTGGGAGATAATTTCCTGTCAGATATGGTCAATTTTTTCTTTGAGGTAATTGGCCAGATCGTCATCTCGAAGCTCCGTGGTTGGGGCCTGCACTCTTTGGTTGAGTAGGGAATGAAAAGTGTCAAAGAGATGTTTAGGGTTATTGGATAGTGAGGTGATAAAGGTGTTGAAATAGGTTTGTTTGGAGAGGTGAAGAGCAGTGTGGTATGTCCTAAGCATAAACTTATAATGGATGAAATCTTCGTGTAGCTTGGATTTTCTCCACAGACGTTCAGCGCACCTGGAGCACCGCTGCAGGACACGTGTTTGCAGGGTGTGCCAGGGTTGTCGCCATCTGTGTCATGCTCTTCTATGTATAGGAGGTGAAATTTCATCCAGGGCACTTTGAAGTGCTTTATTGTAATGCTTCAGTGCAGAATGAGGACATGAGAGGGAGATGATAGGGGCCAATGATGGCTGCAAGTTCTTCTTAAGTTTCTGTGTGTTAATGGCCTGTATGTTTCTATAAGTGTGGACAGTGGGGGTGACCTGAGCTGGATGGTAGTTCTTGATAGAGAATGAAAGAAGGTTGTTGTCAGAGAGCGGGAGAGGGGAGTTTGAGAAATCATCTACTGCACAAAGCCGAGAGAAGACCAAGTTGAGGGAGTTTCTGCCTTCATGCGTTGGAGAGTGAGTAAGCTGCGAAAGGCCGAGCGAGGAGGTTAGAGATAAAAGGTGAGTAGCAGATGGGGAGAGGGGATGAGCAATGGGGATGTTGAAATCGCCCATGATGAGGGTGGGGATGTCACAGGAGAGTAAATGTGGAAGGCAGGTGGCAAAATGATCCAGGAACTGATGGGAGGGGCCGGGAGGACGATACACCATCACCACTCGCATGGAGAAGAGAGTGTAGAGTCTGATGGCATGCACCTCGAAAGAAGGGAAGACAAGTGAGGGTACTTGAGGGATAACCTGAAAGGTACATTTTGGTAACAGGAGCAAACAAACGCCTCTACCTACTCTATTGTCTGATCTTGGGGTATGAGAAAAGTGTAGTCCCCCATATGAAAGAGTAATACTGCACATATAGATAAGCCTTGGTTCCTAATTCTTAACTACTGTGGGTTCTGAAATTGCAATTGATGTTTTCTTGCATTACAGTGGGGAAAAAAAGTATTTAGTCAGTCAACAATAGTGCAAGTTCCACCACTTAAAAAGATGAGAGGCGTCTGTAATTTACATCATAGGTAGACCTCAACTATGGGAGACAAACTGAGAAAAAAAAATCCAGAAAATCACATTGTCTGTTTTTTTTTTCATTTTATTTGCATATTATGGTGGAAAATAAGTATTTGGTCAGAAACAAAATTTCATCTCAATACTTTGTGATATATCCTTTGTTGGCAATGACAGAGGTCAAACGTTTTCTGTAAGTCTTCACAAGGTTGCCACACACTGTTGTTGGTATGTTGGCCCATTCCTCCATGCAGATCTCCTCTAGAGCAGTGATGTTTTTGGCTTTTCGCTTGGCAACACGGACTTTCAACTCCCTCCAAAGGTTTTCTATAGGGTTGAGATCTGGAGACTGGCTAGGCCACTCCAGGACCTTGAAATGCTTCTTACGAAGCCACTCCTTCGTTGCCCTGGCGGTGTGCTTTGGATCATTGTCATGTTGAAAGACCCAGCCACGTTTCATCTTCAATGCCCTTGCTGATGGAAGGAGGTTTGCACTCAAAATCTCACGATACATGGCCCCATTCATTCTTTCATGTACCCGGATCAGTCGTCCTGGCCCCTTTGCAGAGAAACAGCCCCAAAGCATGATGTTTCCACCACCATGCTTTACAGTAGGTATGGTGTTTGATGGATGCAACTCAGTATTTTCCTCCAAACACGACAAGTCTTGTTTCTACCAAACAGTTCCAGTTTGGTTTCATCAGACCATAGGACATTCTCCCAAAACTCCTCTGGATCATCCAAATGCTCTCTAGCAAACTTCAGACGGGCCCGGACATGTACAGGCTTAAGCAGTGGGACACGTCTGGCACTGCAGGATCTGAGTCCATGGTGGCGTAGTGTGTTACTTATGGTAGGCCTTGTTACATTGGTCCCAGCTCTCTGCAGTTCATTCACTAGGTCCCCCCGCGTGGTTCTGGGATTTTTGCTCACCGTTCTTGTGATCATTCTGACCCCACGGGGTGGGATTTTGCGTGGAGCACCAGATCGAGGGAGATTATCAGTGGTCTTGTATGTCTTCCATTTTCTAATTATTGCTCCCACAGTTGATTTCTTCACTCCAAGCTGGTTGGCTATTGCAGATTCAGTCTTCCCAGCCTGGTGCAGGGCTACAATTTTGTTTCTGGTGTCCTTTGACAGCTCTTTGGTCTTCACCATAGTGGAGTTTGGAGTCAGACTGTTTGAGGGTGTGCACAGGTGTCTTTTTATACTGATAACAAGTTTAAACAGGTGCCATTACTACAGGTAATGAGTGGAGGAAAGAGGAGACTCTTAAAGAAGAAGTTACAGGTCTGTGAGAGCCAGAAATCTTGATTGCTTGTTTCTGACCAAATACTTATTTTCCACCATAATATGCAAATAAAATGAAAAAAAAACAGACAATGTGATTTTCTGGATTTTTTTTTCTCAGTTTGTCTCCCATAGTTGAGGTCTACCTATGATGTAAATTACAGACGCCTCTCATCTTTTTAAGTGGTGGAACTTGCACTATTGCTGACTGACTAAATACTTTTTTTCCCCACTGTATATACGTATGTCCGCATAACAGTCTCAGCCCTTAGTTTGGCATATACATCAAACACATCAATAGGATTCCATTCACTCAATAGATGCCAACAAAGTGACCTTTTGGTCTCTGTCTGGCAAATATACATTGATTTACCTTTTCATGATACTTGGGCGAGTAACGAGTAGTGGCGAGCATGTTTGCTCATCACAAGTCCACATGTCATCATTTATCCATATAAAGGAATACGTTAACCATTGTGAAAAAAGTATATATCGTGGTGTAAGATTTTACACACGTGGTCAGAATTGTTGGTACCCCTCATTTAATGACAGAAAAACCCACAATGGTGACAGAAATAACTTGAATCTGACAAATAAATAAAAAAAGGGTATAAGTATAAAAACCGCCATAAATAGTAAATTAAACCCCCCATTATCACCCCCTTAGTTAGGGAAAAATAATAAAATAAAAAAAAATGTATTTATTTCCATTTTCCCATTAGGGTTAGGGCTAGAGTTAGGGTTAGGGCTAGGGCTAGGGCTAGGGCTAGGGTTAGGGTTAGGGCTAGGGCAAGGGCTGAGATTAGGGTTAGGGGTGTGTTGAGGTTAGGGTTGGAGTTAGAATTGGGGGGTTTCCACTGTTTGGGCACATCAGGTGCTCTCCAAACGCAACATGGCATCTGATCTCAATTCCAGACAATTCTGCGTTGAAAAAGTCAAATGGTGCTCCTTCACTTCCAAGCTCTGCCATGCGCCCAATCAGTGTTTTACCCCCACATATGAGGTATCAGCCTACTCAGGACAAATTGCAAAACAACTTTTGGGGTCCAATTTCTCCTGTTGCCCTTAGGAAAATAAAATATTGGGGGCCAAAATATAATTTTTGTGGAAAAAAATATGATTTTTTTATTTTCATGCCCGGGCGTTAAAAACTTCTGTGAAGCACTTGGGGGTTCAAAGTGCTCACCACACATCTAGATAAGTTCCGCGGGGGGTCTAGTTTCCAAAATGGGGTCACTTGTGGGGAGTTTGAATAGTTTAGGCACATCAGAGGCTCTCCAAACGCACATGACACCCGCAGACCATTCCATCAAAGTCTGCATTCCAAAACGTCACTACTTCCATTCCGAGCCTCGACTTGTGCCCATACAGTAGTTTTCTCCCACATATGAGGGATTAGCGTACTCAGGACAAATTGGACAACAAATCTTGGGGTCCAATTTCTCCTGGTACCCTTGGTAAAATAAAAAAATTGGGGACTAAATGATAATGTTTGTGGAAAAAATACGAGTTTTTTATTTTCATGCCTGGGCATTATAAACTTCTGTGAAGCCCTTGGGGGTTCAAAGTGCTCACCAAACATCTAGATAAGTTCCTTAAGGGGTCTAGTTTCCAAAATGGTGTTATTTGTGGGGGATTTCCACTGTTCAGGTACATCAGGTGCTCTCCAAAGGCAACATAGCACCCACAGACAATTCCATCAAAGTCTGCATTCCAAAACGTCACTACTTCCCTTCCAAGCCCCGTCGTGTGCCCATACAGTAGTTTTCTCCCACATATGAGGTATCTGTGTACTCAGGACAAATTGGACAACAACTTTTGGGGTCCAATTTCTCCTGATACCCTTGGGAAAATAAAAAAATTGGGGACTAAATGATCATGTTTGTGGAAAAAATACGATTTTTTTATTTTCACGCCCGGGCCTTATAAACTTCTGTGAAGCACTGGGGGGTTCAAAGTGCTCACCACACATCTAGATAAGTTCCTTAGGGGGGTCTAGTTTCTAAAATGTTGTCATTTGTGGGGGTTTCCGCTGTTTTGGTACATCAGGGTCTTTCCAAACGCAACATGGTGTCCGATCTCAATTCCAGCCAAAAACGTCAAATGGTGCTGCTTCCCTTCCGAGCTCCGCCATGCGCCCAAATAGTCGCTTACATCCACATATGGGGTATCAGCGTACTCAGGACAAATTGCACAATAACTTTTAGGGTCCTGTTACCCTTGGGAAAATAAGAATTGAGGGTGAAAAGATCATTTTTTTGTGGGAAAAAATATAATTTTTTAATTGTACGGCTGTACGTTATAAACTTCTGTGAAGCCCTTGGGGGTTCAAAGTTCTCACCACACATCTAGATAAGTTCCTTGGGGGGTTTAGTTTCCAAAATGGTGTCATTTGTGGGGGGTTTCCACTGTTTTGGTACATCAGGGGCTTTTTTTATTTATTTAGCGATTTTTAAAAAATTATTTTTACACTTATTTTTTTTAACTTTGTTAGGTTGTTCCAAGGGGGACATCACTGTCCTGTGACAGATCGCTGATCTGTCACATTACAGATCACTGTGACAGATCAGCGATCTGTCACAGGCATAGACGCAGACTTCCTCATGCCTGCGCTTTGCAGGCACTGAGGAAGCCAGCTCCCTGCAGGCCCCCGAAGGTCCCCGTCGCCATCTTGGATTCGGGGACCTGCAGGGATGGAGCCCCCGCAGCAGCGCTGCACATTGCGCTGCTGTGGGGGGCTCAGGGAAGCACAGAGGGAGCCCCCTCCCTGCCGATGCTTCCCTTTAACCCCCGGTACCCCGCGATCGTGTTTGATCGCGGTGTGCAAGGGGTTAACGTGTCGGGGTGGTCCGTGACTGCCCCTGACACATTGTGCCGGGTGTCAGCTGTGATAATCAGCTGACACCAGGCCGCGATCAGCGGCGCTCACCACGTGGGCGCCGCTGATCGCTATGACGTAATATTCCGTCCATGGGACTTAGGTCCCAGGTCACATGGACGGAATATTACGTCCAATTCAGGAAAGGGGTTAAATTGGGAAAATATTTTTAGTAGTCAATCTTCCATGTCTCTTCTGACACCACCACTAGATCACCAGGGTGAACGTGTTCCGTAATACAACAGCCAGTTTGTTTTTTTTCAAGGGTGTTTATGATGCCAGTAAAAAAAATTTTACGCACTATGTTTTATGTGTACCCCCAGGGAGAAATGTTTGTCAGCCCATGCAGATAGCGTATGGGCACTACAACCATAGGAGACGCGTTCATTTATACTGGAAAAAGATTTTTAATAGGCCATCCTCCACGTGTTTTCCGACACTACCACAAGATCATCAGGGTGAACGTGTTCTGTGATGCAACAGCAAGGTTTTTTTTTTTTCAAGGGTGTTTATGATGCCCATAAAAAAGTTTACACAGTATGTTGATGTGTACCCCCCAGGGGAAAATGTTTGTCAGCCCATACACTTAATATATGAACATTACAACCATAGGACACCCGCTCCTTTAAATTGGGAAAATATTTTTACTAGGCCATCCTCCACGTCTCTTTCAACACCACCACTAGATCACCAGGGTGAATGCGTTCCGTGATGCAACAGCCAGGTTTTTTTTTCAAGGGTGTTTATGATGCCCGTAAAAAAAAGAATACACAGTATGTTGATGTGTACCCCCCAGTGGGAAATGTTTGTCAGCCCATACACTTAGTGCGTTACAACCATAGGAGACCCACTCCTTTAAATTGGGAAAAGATTTTTAGTAGGCCCTCCTCCACATCTTTTCCAAGGGGTATTGTGGTGCATCCAAACTTGGAGCAGGCCTTGCATTCAATGCATAGGATAACATTATGGAAGTAGCTAATTAAGAAAAATGGGAACTTTGGTTTCATGTGGCCATACAGTACGTTGGTTCAAAGGGTTATTGGTGTGTGTAACTTAGGGGCAGGGCACGCCTTGCATTCAATACATAGGCTAACATTATGGGAGAAGCTAATTAAGAAAAATGGGAACTTTGGTTTCATGTGACATTCCAGTATGTTGGTTCAAAGGGTTATTGTATAACTTTGGGGCAGGGCAGGCCTTGCATTTCACACTTCCGTTTTTTCGGTGTTTAGCATAGGCTAACAGTATGGCAGTACCAAATAAATAAGAATAGGAACTTTGCTTTCATGAGGCCATCAAGGACGTCTGTTCAATGATTTATTGGGGTGCGTCCAAATTTGGGGCAGGCCTTGCATTTAATGCATAGACAATAACAGTATAGGAAACACACTGTTTAATAATGGCAACAACAAAGCATAGAAGGCTGATGGCCCTCTACGAGTAGTGAGGACAAACTGCTGTCCCTTTAAGAAGATTAAAGGCCGCCTGATGGCCCTCCTCTTTTAACAGTCCCTCCTTCATAAATGAAACAGGATGTGTCTGATGCCGTATCACACACCACATGTCCAGCTAAGGTTGTAAAATGTTACAATGACATTTCCCAGTGAATGCATTTGTCTTGGTTGAAAGCAATGCTAAAGTTGAAAAACGCATAAAAAACGCTATGTGTGAACATAGGCCAAGAGGTGGAGGAAAATTTTTGTTTTGAGTTATTTATTTTGCCTTACATACAAATTATTACTCTGGAAAGGATGTTCCTAACATATTTCCCAGGAAAATCAATTTTGGTTTAGTTTTTGTATGTTTTATTGTGCGCCTGAAAAAGTGGCGTAATATTCTGACAGCATTATTCACAGCAGTGAGCTAGGAGTCAGAAATGCTTCCAGACATCTTGCCCATGATGTTCCCATGTCATTTCAGCACTGTTCCCATCGATTTCAGACTTTTTCAGACCCTAAAAAGTCCTCCGGGGTGGGGGTCGTGGCAAAAATGCTCGGGTTTTCCATAGACTTACATTGGGCTGGTTGCTTGGGTCAAGCACCGGAGTATTCCAATTTGCTCCACCCGAGCAAAGAGCACCCGAGCATTTTAGTGCTCGCCCATCACTAATCTTCACTTTACTGTTTTTCCAGGACCCTCACATTCTACCACCTCTACACAAACCACAACTTGTGGTACCATGTAATAATTCCATTGTGCCTCCTTTCTATTGCTCCCCCTTGTCCTCTTATAATAATGACCCTGTACCTCTTTATAATAATAAAAATATCCCTTGTGCTTTCTTATATTAATAATTATAATGACTCCTTGCTCCTCTAAACTTATAAGAATCCCCCCATTGTGCCTCATAATAATGACCCTCAGTGCCTCTGTATTGTAATAATGCTCCTAAGCAGAGGCATACTGTACATATAGAAATAATGGGTGCCCTATAGAAAAAGTTCTTTCACGTCAAAGTAAAAGAAGAGCATATTTCCCAACATTTTAAGAAAGAGAGATGGAAATATAGTGCATCACTTAGACAATTATTTTGCCCATAATGAAGCCCCTGAGTGGTCTCACTCGCTATCTTACCCCTTTCATCACCTCCATAGACAATGATGACCCCACACATTGTGACTTCCCCACAAACCTTAAACAAAGTATGATGCTCCACAGCACCCCAGAGTAAGATTGTCACTACAGCCTCCCATGCACTATGATATCCACCACAGCCACCAATATACAGTATGAGAGGCACTACAAAACCCCACACAGTACGATGTCCACCTCAGGCCCCTACATGAAGTGTGATGTCCACCAAAGCCCCCCATACATTATGAGTACCCCACAGCTCCCATACATTATGATGTCCCCCATAGGTATCCCATATAATGATGGTCACAACAGCCCCAAACATAGTATAATGTACCCCATAGACCTCCAGACAGTGTAATGTCTACCACAGCCATCCCACACAGTATCATGTCCACTAAAACCATCCTACACAGTAAGATGGTTCCCCCACGGCCACCCCACACAGTATGATAGATCCCCCATATACTATGAAGATTCCCCATATCCCCAATACTGTATGATGGTCTCCCCACAGCTCCCTATTAAGTATAATGGTCCACCTCACATCCCCCCCATATAGTATGATGGTCCCTCCAAGAACGTCCCCATACAGCATGATGGTACACCTCACAGCTCCTTATATGTTATGATACATCTCACAGCTCCTAAATAGTATGATGGTAACCCGAGCAACCCCACATATAGTATGATGCTTCACCTCACAGCCCCCTATATAGTATTATGGTCCACATCACAGACCCCTATATAGTATGATGGTCCACCTCACTGCCCCCCCATATAGTATGATGGTCCCTCCAACAGTCTCCTATCTAATATATACTTACCTTGTAATGTCTTCACATCCTGTTCCATCCAGATGTGTCCGGATCCCAGAATTTCAAGTGGCGGAAGTTCACCGACCACCATGTTGGGACTCCCAGATGGGTGTCTCAATATGGAAACTGCTGGTGGTACCAGCCTCTTGCGCGGTACCACCAGCGGAACACCGTCGCACCAAACACACACACTGCATACGCTGTACGCACCATACACACACACATAAACACACACTATACAGTGGGGAAAAAAAGTATTTAGTCAGTCAGCAATAGTGCAAGTTCCACCACTTAAAAAGATGAGAGGCGTCTGTAATTTACATCATAGGTAGACCTCAACTATGGGAGACAAACTGAGAAAAAAAAATCCAGAAAATCACATTGTCTGTTTTATTTTCATTTTATTTGCATATTATGGTGGAAAATAAGTATTTGGTCAGAAACAAGCAATCAAGATTTCTGGCTCTCACAGACCTGTAACTTCTTCTTTAAGAGTCTCCTCTTTCCTCCACTCATTACCTGTAGTAATGGCACCTGTTTAAACTTGTTATCAGTATAAAAAAACACCTGTGCACACCCTCAAACAGTCTGACTCCAAACTCCACTATGGTGAAGACCAAAGAGCTGTCAAAGGACACCAGAAACAAAATTGTAGCCCTGCACCAGGCTGGGAAGACTGAATCTGCAATAGCCAACCAGCTTGGAGTGAAGAAATCAACTGTGGGAGCAATAATTAGAAAATGGAAGACATACAAGACCACTGATAATCTCCCTCGATCTGGTCCTCCACGCAAAATCCCACCCCGTGGGGTCAGAATGATCACAAGAACGGTGAGCAAAAATCCCAGAACCACGCGGGGGGACCTAGTGAATGAACTGCAGAGAGCTGGGACCAATGTAACAAGGCCTACCATAAGTAACACACTACGCCACCATGGACTCAGATCCTGCAGTGCCAGACGTGTCCCACTGCATAAGCCTGTAAATGTCCGGGCCCGTCTGAAGTTTGCTAGAGAGCCTTTGGATGATCCAGAGGAGTTTTGGGAGAATGTCCTATGGTCTGATGAAACCAAACTGGAACTGTTTGGTAGAAACACAACTTGTCGTGTTTGGAGGAAAAAGAATACTGAGTTGCATCCATCAAACACCATACCTACTGTAAAGCATGGTGGTGGAAACATCATGCTTTGGGGCTGTTTCTCTGCAAAGGGGCCAGGACGACTGATCCGGGTACATGAAAGAATGAATGGGGCCATGTATCGTGAGATTTTGAGTGCAAACCTCCTTCCATCAGCAAGGGCATTGAAGATGAAACGTGGCTGGGTCTTTCAACATGACAATGATCCAAAGCACACCGCCAGGGCAACGAAGGAGTGGCTTCGTAAGAAGCATTTCAAGGTCCTGGAGTGGCCTAGCCAGTCTCCAGATCTCAACCCTATAGAAAACCTTTGGAGGGAGTTGAAAGTCCGTGTTGCCAAGCAAAAAGCAAAAAACATCACTGCTCTAGAGGAGATCTGCATGGAGGAATGGGCCAACATACCAACAACAGTGTGTGGCAACCTTGTGAAGACTTACAGAAAACGTTTGACCTCTGTCATTGCCAACAAAGGATATATCACAAAGTATTGAGATGAAATTTTGTTTCTGACCAAATACTTATTTTCCACCATAATATGCAAATAAAATGAAAAAAAAACAGACAATGTGATTTTCTGGATTTTTTTTTCTCAGTTTGTCTCCCATAGTTGAGGTCTACCTATGATGTAAATTACAGACGCCTCTCATCTTTTTAAGTGGTGGAACTTGCACTATTGCTGACTGACTAAATACTTTTTTTCCCCACTGTATATGACGTGCACACCACACAGACACACACACACTGTATACGCCATACGCACCACACACACACACACTCTGAAGATGCTGTATGTACCAAAGACACAAACACTGTATACGCCATATGCAGCCTCTTGTGCGGTACCACCAGCAGAACACTGTCACGAACATGCCACCTCCGCAATCAGCCGAATGATTCACTGACCAACGCCATCTTTGTACAGAAGGAGCACATGCGCTGTTTTATGTGACTGCCACTATCTGTCTGCACAAAGATGGCGGCGGTCTGATTTACTGTGCCTGCGTGAATTTCGCGTAAGCGCAGTGAATCATTCGGCTGATCCCAGCAGCAGATGCGCGACGTGTCTACAGGCACAGGAAGCCGGTCACATTAAAGGGGTTTTCCCATGAACAAAAATTAATTTTAAAAATTGTCTGTGTCTGACCATGTACTGAACATACCACATCTTCTGGGCAGGGGAGGAAGCAAAAGACAATACTGAAATTACAGCAGGGGATCACAGAGATTCATATTGTGAGGTAAAATATTTCAATGACTGCTTTTAAACAATATTTTACCTCACAAAATGTGTCCTTTGCGATCTCCTGCTGTAATGTTAGTACTGTCTTTTGTTTCCTCCCCTGCCCAGGAGCTGTGGTAAAGCCTGCCCCCATCATGACATTACCGCCCTCCCGATGCAATAGCATTGGACCTCCATCTAGTATAGTATAATAGTCCCCAACACCCACCATATCGTATGATGGTACACCTCAGCTGTGGCCAAAAGTATTGACACCCCTGCAATTCTGTCAGATAATACTCAGTTTCTTCCTGAAAATGATTGCAATCGCAAATTCTTTGGTATTATTATCTTCATTTAATTTGTCTTAAATGAAAAAACACAAAAGAGAATGAAGCAAAAAGCAAAACATTGCTCATTTCACACAAAACTCCAAAAATGGGCCAGACAAAAGTATTGGCACCCTCAGCCTAATACTTGGTTGCACAACCTTTAGCCAAAATAACTGCGACCAACTGCTTCCGGTAACCATCAATGAGTTTCTTACAATGCTCTGCTGGAATTTTAGACCATTCTTCTTTGGCAAACTGCTCCAGGTCCCTGATATTTGAAGGGTGCCTTCTCCAAACTGCCATTTTTAGATCTCTCCACAGGTGTTCTTTGGGATTCAGGTCTGGACTCATTGCTGGCCACCTTAGAAGTCTCCAGTGCTTTCTCTCAAACCATTTTCTAGTGCTTTTTGAAGTGTGTTTTGGGTCATTGTCCTGCTGGAAGACACATGACCTCTGAGGGAGACCCAGCTTTCTCACACTGGGCCCTACATTATGCTGCAAAATTTGTTGATAGTCTTCAGACTTCATAATGCCATGCACACGGTCATGCAGTCCAGTGCCAGAGGCAGCAAAGCAACCCCAAAACATCAGGGAACCTCCGCCATGTTTAACTGTAGGGACCGTGTTTTTTCTTTGAATGCCTCTTTTTTTCTCCTGTAAACTCTATGTTGATGCCTTTGCCCAAAAAGTTCTACTTTTGTCTCATCTGACCAGAGAACATTCTTCCAAAACATTTTAGGCTTTTTCAGGTAAGTTTTGGCAAACTCCAGCCTGGCTTTTTTATGTCTCGGGGTAAAAAGTGGGGTCTTCCTGGGTCTCCTACCATACAGTCCCTTTTCATTCAGACACCGACGGATAGTACGGGTTGATGTTGTGAGTTCATTTTCCCCTTCACTACTGAGGCCCGAGGAACTCCCTCTTCTGGTGAAGAAAGGTAGTGAGCCTGATTGTCAAACACCTGGGGCTGATGATGATGACTGGCTGAGTGGAGTTAATGACTGGATATAAGGCTGCCGATGCCCTTCTGGCTTGCGGGTGATTTCTCTGTGGACTTCTAGGAAACGAGTCTGATTCCTGCTCATCTAAAGCTAAGATTTCTGCTTTGCCTTTTTGCATTAGTGTTTTGTTTTCCTTGCTTTTCTGGATTCTGCCATTCCCTGCTGGGGTGAGCTGAATCTCCTTTAGCCTGTTGCTCTGTCTTCAGAATATTCCTGAGTACTGACATAGCTTTTTTGAAGCCTAGCGTCTTCAGGGCCTTTTTTACTGTCAGTTGTTGGCTCTTATTTTCATAGGGTTTTTCACGGATTGCAGACAGCAGCCTTCCTGTCCTTTCCTATCTAAGCTAGCGTGGGCCCCATCTTTGCTCAGTCTATCTTTCTGTCTGTGTTTTGTTCTTTCTTCTTGCTTCACCGTCATTATATGTGGGGGGCTGCCTTTTGCTTTGGGGTCTGCTCTGGGGCAGTTTAGATTTCCCTTTCTGTCTTTAGGCTATGTAGTCCTCCGGCTGTGATCAAGGGGCCTAGGGCATCGTAGGAGCCCCCCACGGCTACTGCTAGTTGTGTTGATAGGTTCAGGGGTCTGCAATCCCATAGCTGCCAACTTCTCTGGTTTTCTGGACTTAGCTAGCATTTCTATTTTTGCCTCCTACGGTGACTCAATCATAACAGGTTGACACTGTTGTACCCTCGGACTGCAGGGCAGCTTGAACTTGTTTGGATGTTAGTCGAGGTTCTTTATCCAACATCCGCACAATGTTGCGTTGAAATCTCTTGTCAATTTTTCTTTTCCGTCCACATCTAGGGAGGTTAGCCACAGTGCCATGGGCTTTAAACTTCTTGATGACACTGTGCACGGTAGACACAGGAACATTCAGGTCTTTGGAGATGGACTTGTAGCCTTGAGATTGCTCATGCTTCCTCACAATTTGATTTCTCAAGTCCTCAGACAGTTCTTTGGTCTTCTTTCTTTTCTCCATGCTCAATGTGGTACACACAAGGACACAGGACAGAGGTTGAGTCAACTTTAATCCATGTCAACTGGCTGCAAGTGTGATTTAGTTATTGCCAACACTTGGTAGGTGCCACAGGTAAGTTACAGGTGCTGTTAATTACACAAATTAGAGAAGCATCACATGATTTTTCGAACAGTGCCAATACTTTTGTCCACCCTCATTTTTATGTTTGGTGTGGAATAATATCCAATTTGGCTTTAGGACAATTCTTTTTGTGTTTTTTCATTTAAGACAAATTAAATTAATATAATAATAACAAAGAATTTGTGCTTGCAATAATTTTCAGGAAGAAACTGAGTATTATCTGACAAAATTGCAGGGGTGTCAATACTTTTGGCCACAACTATATATAGCATAATGGTACCTCCAACAACCCCCCCATATAGTATGATGTTTCACCTCATAGCCCCTTATATAGTATGATAATCCACATCACAGCACCCACCCATATAGCATGATGGTCCCTCCAACAGCCCCCTATATAATATAATGGTACATCCCGCAGCTCCTATGTAGTATGTTGGTACCCCCAACAGACCCCATATAGTACGATGCTTCTTCTCATAGCCCCCTATATAGTATGACGATCCACCTCACAGTCTCCCATATAGTATGATGGTCCTCCCAACAGCCCGCTATGTAGTATGATGGTCCCCCAACAGTACACCATATAGTGTAGTGGTCCATACCACAGCCCCTTATATACTATTATGGCCCAACTCACAGCACCCTATATAGTGTGATGGTCACCCACAAACACACAAAAATAAAAACAAATCCCTATATTCACCAAATCCAGACATCTCATCCTCCGCAGCATCTGACTCCTCTCATATCCATTTTCGCAGTGCATGCGGGCAGTGCAATCCAGTTACATAATTGCACCGTCAAGAAGGAACGCCGATGGCCTGCTTGGGTAAGTGACAGAGCCAGCGACTCTGTGCTATGTCACAACTGTTAACAGTATGGGCATCTTGAGGATGCAGATTGTGATAATAATGTAGCAGAGAAGGTGGTCCACGACCAGACAGGCCCTTCTTGCATTTGCCTGAACTGCCAAATTGCCAGTCCTGCCCTATGCTTATGAATTGGTAGTCACGCATTGATTGCACTGTGAATATTTTCTAGAACCCCAGCTAAATTATTATTGTGACATTTACTGTATCATGATAAACACCTCAGAAAGTAACTGTTAGAATGCAAGGTACAAAATATACTGAAAAAATGCTAGGTTCCTGATACGTAGATATAATGCTGGGCGATGCTGGAACCTGTCCCAGGTGTGTTCTGCTACCAGATAGATCGGATATTAGCAGTAAGGCTATAATAGCATTAAACCGTACCTCCCACTCCCGACTCCAAGACTTCTCCCGTGCTGCTCCTATCCTCTGGAATGCTCTACCCCAAGAAATCAGGACTATCCACAATTTGCATAGTTTTAGGCGCTCCCTCAAAACACTCCTGTTCAGAGCGGCATATCACATTCACTAATCAAAGTCATTCTCTGTGTAAGTGTGCGTGTGTAGCCCATTCACTATCTCCATCCATCCTTCACTCCCGCAAGATGGCTGGACCATTATTGTAAATACACCATTGTAAATACACACCTGTACTCTGTATCTCCCTCACCTCATTGTAGATTGTACGCTCTCACGAGCAGGGTCGTCTTATTTCGTCTTATTTTGCTTTAATTATTGTATTGTTAGCGTTGTTACTTATGACTTGTGTTTTGAAACTGTTAAACTGTAAAGCGCTGCGGAATATGTTGGCGCTATATAAATAAAGATTATTATTATTATTATTATTATTATTAAACCGGACCATCTGGCCGCAGACAGACCAGGGACAGAGGTAAAAATGTAATTGCATAATTCATATTTAAACAGTGCTTAGTCAAAGATTACAGATAGACATACAGGTGCATCTCATAAAATTAGAATATCATCATAAAGTTAATTTATTTCAGTTCTTCAATACAAAAAGTGAAACTCATATATTAGATAGAGTCATTACAAACAGAGTGATCTATTTCAAGTGTTTATTTCTGTTAATGTTGATGATTATGGCTTACAGCCAATGAAAACCCAAATGTCGTTGTCTCAGTAAATTCAAATACTTTATAACACCAGCATGAAAAAATTATTTTAAAATCCAAAATGTTGGTCTACTGAAATTTACATTTAGTTAATGCATTCAATACCTGGTCGGGGCTCCTTTTGCATCAATTACTGCATCCATGTGGCATGGAGGCGATCAGCCTGTGGCACAGCTGAAATGTTATGGAAGCTCAGGTTGCTTTGATAGCAGCCTTCAGCTCATCTGCATTGTTGGGTCTGGTGTCTCTCATCTTCCTCTTGACAATACCCCATAGATTCTCTATCGGGTTAAGGTCAGGAGAGTTTGCTGGTCAATCAGGCATAGTGATACTGTTGTTTTTAAACCGGGTATTGGTACTTTTGGCAGTGTAGACAGGTGCCAAGTCTTGCTGGAGAATTAAATTTCTATCTCCAGAAAGCTTGTCGGCAGAGGGAAGCATGAAGCCAGTGTCAGACTGAAGAACATTGGGCCCACCAGAGAATTTGATTCTGAGGGCCCACCTTTCTCCCCCACTGAAGAGCCCCATAGCATCTGCAAGGTTTGCACTATGAACACTCCTGAAGTAGAAGCCAGGGCCCACCGGAGGATTCTCCAGGTCTCTGGTGGGCCAGTCCAAACCTGCATGAAGCGCTCTAAAATTTCCTGGTAGACGGCTGCTCTGACTTTGGTCTTGGTAAAACATGGTGGACCTTCACCAGCAGATGGCATGGCTCCCCAAACCATCACTAATTGTGGAAACTAGACCTCAAGCAGCTTGGATTGTGTGCCTCTCCACTATTCCTCCAGACTCTGGGACCTTGATTTCCAATGGGGGGTGTGATTGAGGGACCCATCAGTGTTCATGCCTTGCATGCTGGGTACCAACTAACACAAACAGAACTTCTTAAGCAGGTGCTGGGGAAAAGGACTTAGAGACATATACAACATCCTGAAAGGATATAGTGAGGAACACATGCGGGCCCACAGGTAGTCCTCTATACATAACAGGAATGTAAATTGTGTAAATTGTGAACAATGTTGTAGGAGAACAAAGAGATTTATTTTTAGTATCACATTCTAGTGTGAAGTGATGTGTGTTGAAAAATAAGTGTAATTAAATGGTGAAAGCAATAAGGGAAATGAAAAATGTAAAATGAAAAAAGGTTATATTTATTATATTATAATATTATATGATATATATTATATAATATAATATTATTATTATTATTACTACATAATATTATTATAAAGGTTATTAAGAAATGAAAATGCAAAAATAAAATAACATAAAAAGTAAAATGGGGGCTTCTTATTATTGCCTCTCCATTACTAACCTCGGGCAGATGTCACCTAACAATACAAAGGTGACATCAACCTCCCCCAACTATCACCCCACTTGTCTAGCAACCAGTCTGAAATCTTGGGGTGAGTGTCATGACTCATGGGATCATAGTTGTCCACTGATAAAATGTTATAACTTACCATTTAACTAATAACTAAAATAAAGACAAACAACCAGAGCTTGGAATGAAAGGCTACATTGTTTATTTAGGGTTACCAAGCATTACAAATAATTAGACCATATAATAATATTTTTATTCAACCATTTAATAAACCATCAATGCAAAAATTATATCAATTAACTAAAAAATCCTGTCCACCCAGCAACTCCCTCAATCTAAATACCGTGATAAAATAAGATTTAATATCAAAGGTGTAGATCTCTTCAGTCAGACAAGTGCAGAGCCAGTGAGTCAGAGCTTATATAGAAAAAACCTCCTTCTCGCCTAAATTGACATCTGCCAATCAGTGACCTCTCACCTAGCCAAAACAGATCTCACACTTTGCACTGATGAGGGCCAATAGCTAGAAACACCATATCTGCAAATAGAGATTCTGGTTTAGCTTTTATCCTGTCATATTGCAAGACTCGTTAAAGGGTCTATAGTAACTTGTAGGATTGCTGCTTTCAACAGGTGA
The DNA here is from genome assembly GCF_039654945.1 of Dendrobates tinctorius. Classification (NCBI taxonomy): domain Eukaryota; kingdom Metazoa; phylum Chordata; class Amphibia; order Anura; family Dendrobatidae; genus Dendrobates; species Dendrobates tinctorius. The sequence continues at coordinate 11,253,082 of NW_027361827.1, forward strand.
CGCTGTAAAGTTCAAGTCCTCTTCCTCTTCAAAGAGGCAATTTGCAAATTAGAGACCTGTCACTCAAAACTTCCTTCACATGTGTTCTGATAGCAGACATTTCTAGAAAATTAGTACCAATATAATTTACCTGAGCACACGGGGGTGGGGGAAAAAAAGAGGGATGACTGAGAAGTACAAAACGGAATGTACCATTATAATTAAAACCAAAAGAATGCTGTTTAACCCCTTCCTGACATGAGACGTACTATCCCGTCCATGGGACCCGGGCCCCTATGCCCATGGACGGGATAGTACGTCTACAGCGATCAGCGGCACCCACGTGGTGAGCGCCGCTGATCGTGGCCGGGTGTCAGCTGATTATCACAGCTGACACCCGGCACAATGTGTCAGGGGCGGTCACGGACCGCCCCTGACACGTTAACCCCTTGCACACCGCGATCAAACACGATTGCGGTGTACCGGGAGTTAAAGGGAAGCATCGGCAGGGAGGGGGCTCCCTCCGTGCTTCCCTGAGCCCCCCACGGCAGCGCAATGTGCAGCGCTGCTGCGGGGGGCTCCTTTCCTCCAGGCCCCCGAATCCAAGATGGCGACGGGGGCCTTCGGGGGCCTGCAGGAAGCTGGCTTCCTCAGTGCCTGCAAAGTGCAGGCAAGAGGAAGTCTTCTTCAATGCCTTTGACAGATTGCTGATCTGTCACAGTGATCTGTGATGTGACAGATCAGCGATCTGTCACAGGACAGTGATGTCCCACCTGGGACTATGTAATAAAGTAAAAAAAAAAATAAAAAAAAAGTGTAAAAATAATTTAAAAAAATCGCCAAATAAATTATTAAAAAAAAAAAAAAATATTCCCCAATAAATTCATTTTTTGAAAATAAAAAAAAACCAAAACAATTAAAGTACACATATTAGGTATCGCCGCGTCCGTAACGACCCGCCCTATAAAACTGTCCCATTAGTTAACCCCTTTAGCTAACCCCTTAAAAAATAAGAATAAAAAACGAAGCAAAAAATAATGATTTATTATCATACCGCCAAACAAAAAGTGCAATAACGCGCGATCAAAAAGACGCATATAAATATCCATGGTGCCGCTGAAAACGTCATCTTGTCCCGCAAAAAACGAGCCACCACACAGCATCATTAGCGAAAAAATAAAAAAGTTATAGCTCGCAGAATAAAGCGATGCAAAAATAATTATTTTTTTTATAAAATAGTTTTCATTGCATAAAACCGACAAACATAAAAAAACGACCAAAATGAGGTATCGCTGTAACTGTACTGACCCGAAGAATAAAACCGCTTTATCAATTTTATCGCAAGCGGAACGGTGTAAACGCACTCCCCCAAAAGAAATTCATAAAACGCTGGTTTTTGTTCATTCTGCGTCCCAAAAATCGGAATAAAAAGCGATCAAAATATGTCACGTGCCCGAGAATGGTACCAATAAAAACGTCAACTCGTCCCGCAAAAAATAAGACCTCACATGACTCGGTGGGTCAAAATACGGAAAAATTATAGCTCTCAATATGTGGTGATGCAAAAACTATTTTTACAATAAAAAGCGTCTTTCAGCGTGTGACAGCTGCCAAAAATAAAAACCGCCATAAATAGTAAATCAAACCCCCCGTTATCACCCCCTTAGTTAGGGAAAGATAAAAAAATGTATTTATTTCCATTTTTCCATTAGGGTTAGGGTTAGGGCTAGGGTTAGGGCTATTGTAAGGGTTAGGGTTAGGGCTAGGGTTAGGGTTAGGGCTAGGGTTAGGGCTTGGGTTAGGGCTAGGGTTAGGGCTGAGATTAGGGTTAGGGGTGTGTTGGGGTTCGAGTTGGAGTTAGAATTGGGGGTTTCCACTGTTTGGGCACATCAGGGGCTCTCCTAATGCAACATTGTGTCTGATCTCAATTCCAGCCAATTCTGAGTTGAAAAAGTCATATGGTGCTCCTTCCCTTCCAAGCTCTGCCATGCGCCCAAACAGTGTTTTACCCCCACATGTAGGGTATCAGCCTACTCAGGACAAATTGCAAAACAATTTTTGGAGTCCAATTTCTCCTGTTACCCTTAGGAAAATAAAAAATTGGGGGCAAAAATATCATTTTTGTGGAAAAAAATGATTTTTTTATTTTCACGTCCGAGCTTTATAAACTTCTGTGAAGCACTTGGGGGTTCAAAGTGCTCACCACACATCTAGATAAGTTCTGTGGGGGGGTCTAGTGTCCAAAATGGGGTCACTTGTGGGGAGTTTCAATAGTTTAGGTACATCAGGGGCTCTCCAAACGCACATGACACCCGCAGACCATTCCATCAAAGTCTGCATTCCAAAATGGCACTGCTTCCCTTCCGAGCCCCGACGTGTGTCCATACAGTAGTTTTCTCCCACATATGGGGTGTCAGCGTACTCATGACAAATTGGACAACAACTTTTGGGGTCCAATTTCTCCTGTTACCCTTGGGAAAATGAAAAAATTGGGGACTAATTGATCATGTTTGTGGAAAAAATACGATTTTTTTATTTTCATGCCCTGGCATTATAAAATTCTGTGAAGCCCTTGGGGGTTCAAAGTGCTCACCTCACATCTAGATAAGTTCCTTAGGGGGTCTAGTTTTCAAAATGGGGTCATTTGTGGGGGGTTTCCACTCTTTAGGTACATTAGGGGCTCTCCAAAGGCAACATGACACCCGCAGACCATTCCATCAATGTCTGCATTCCAAAACGTCACTACTTCCCTTCTGAGCCCCGACGTGTGCCCATACAGTAGTTTTCTCCCACATATGGGGTATCAGCATACTCAGGACAAATTGGTCAACAACTTTTGGGGTCTAATTTCTCCTGATACCCTTGGGAAAATAAAAAAATGGTGACTAAAAGATCATGTTTGTGGAAAAAATACTAATTTTTTATTTTCACGCCCGGGCGTTATAAACTTCTGTGAAGCACTGGGGGGTTGAGAGTGCTCACCACACATCTAGATAAGTTCCTTAGGGGGTCTAGTTTCCAAAATGGTGTCATTTGTGGGGGTTTCCACTGTTTAGGTACATCAGGGGTTTTCCAATCGCGACATGGTGTCCGATCTCAATTCCAGCCAAAAACGTCAAATGGCGCTGCTTCCCTTCCGAGCTCTGCCATGCGCCCAAATAGTGGTTTACCCCCACATGTGGGGTATCAGCGTACTCAGGACAAATTGCACAATAACTTTTAGGGTGCTGTTACCCTTGGAAAAATAAGAATTGAGGGTGAAAAGATCATTTTTGTGGAAAAAATATGATTTTTTAATTGTACCGCTGTACGTTATAAACTTCTGTAAAGCCCTTGTGGGTTCAAAGTTCTCACCACATATCTAGATAAGTTCCTTGGGGGGTCTAGTTTCCAAAATGGGGTCACTTGTAGGGGGTTTCCACTGTTTAGGTACATCAGGGACTCTCCAAATGTGACATGGCGTCCGATCTGAATTCCAGCCAATTTTGCATTGAAAAAGTCAAACGGCGCTCCTTCCATTCTGAGCTCTGCCATGCGCCGAAACAGTCATTCCCCCCACAAATCAGGTATCAGTGTACTCAGGACAAATTGCACAATAACTTTTGCAGTCCAATTTCTCCTGTTACCCTTGGTAAAATAAAAAAAAATTGAACCTGAAGTATTTTTTTTGTGAAAAAAAGGTAGATGTTCCTTTTTTTTTAAATATTCAAAAAAATTCCTGTGACGCACCTAAAGGGTTAATAAACTTCTTGAATGTGGTTTTGAGCACCTTAAGGGGTGCAGTTTTTAGAATGGTGTCACTTTTGGGTATTTTCTATCCTATAGACCCCTCAAAGTGGCTTCAAATGTGATGTGGTCCATAAAAATAAAATGGTGTTGTAAAAATGAGAAATCGCTGGTCAACTTTTAACCCTTATAACTTCCTAACTAAAAAAAAATGTTGGTTCCAAAATTGTGCTGATGTAAAGTAAACATGTGGGAAATGTTAGTTATCAAGTTTTTTGTGTGCCGTATCTCTGTGATTTAAGGGCATAAAAATTCAAAGTTGGAAAATTGCGAAATTTTCAAAATTTTTGCCAAATTTCCATTTTTTTCACAAATAAATGCAAGTTATTTGAATGAAATTTTACCACTAACATGAAGTACAATATGTCATGAGAAAACAATGTCAGAATCACCGGGATCCATGGAAGCGTTCCAGAGTTATGACCTCATAAAGGTACAGTGGTCAGAATTGTAAAAATTGGCCCAGTCATGAACGTGCAAACCACCCTTGGGGGTGAAGGGGTTAATGAGTAAAGGGGCCATGTGATTCCAAGTGCCCCTTCTAATGATTTATTTCAGGGACTAGCATTTTTTTCTTCAATACTTTTTTATACATACAGTCTCCTTACAATGATATATCCTTATATCTGTGAAGGTGATATGTTCTTTTTAAGATACCAGAAGTACTGAGGAAAGAAGAGGCTTCTCACACTGCTGTCCAACCTGTCTTTCTCATCTAATACTGCAGATACTAGAAGCACTGAGATAAGAAGAGGCTGCTCACATTGCTGTCAACCTTGTCTTTCTAAATTAATAGTAGAGAAACTAGCAGTGTTGAAGTAACAATAGGCTGCTCACACTGCTGTTCACCCTGTCTTTCTAATCTAATATTAGAGGTATCAGGTATGCTGAGGAGAGAATAGGCTGCTCACACTGCTGTCCACCCTGTCTTTTTGATCTTATACTGCAGATACTAGGAGCACTATTATGAATGAGTCACCGTAGGAGGCAAAAACAGAAATACTAGCTAAGGCCGGTTTCACATTAGCGCTTTTTAAGCGCACGCACGGCCGGGGGTAGCTCCGCCCCCGAGCCGGCTCTCTGCCCGGCGTGCCCGCCCCTTGCTTGTAGCACCGCCTCCTAGCGGACAGCAGCGCCTGCGATCGGCGCACCCTATCTTTAGCATAGGGTGCGCAGATCGTGCGCAGGCCGTGCGCTAGTTGCGCTTTGACCTGCGCTGCGCACTTTTGACGGTGCGCCGTGCGCGCCAAAATCCGAAAAGTTCGATTTTGGCGCGCACGGCGCACCGTCAAAAGTGCGCAGCGCAGGTCAAAGCGCAACTAGCGCACGGCCTGCGCACGATCTGCGCACCCTATGCTAAAGATAGGGTGCGCCGATCGCAGGCGCCGCTGTCCGCTAGGAGGCGGCGCTACAAGCAAGGGGCGGGCACGCCGGGCAGAGAGCCGGCTCGGGGGCGGAGCTACCCCCGGCCGTGCGTGCGCTTAAAAAGCGCTAATGTGAAACCGGCCTAAGTCCAGAAAACCAGAGAAGTTGGCAGCTATCAGATTGCAGACCCCTGAACCTATCAACAACAACTAGCAGTAGCCGTGGGGGGTTCCTACGGTGCCCTAGACCCCTCGATCACAGCCGGAGAACTAAATAGCCTAAAGACAGAAAGGGAAATCTAAACTGCCCCAGAGCAGACCCCAAAGCAATAGGCAGCCCCCAACATATAATGACGGTGAAGCAAGATGAAAAAACACTCACACAGATAGAAAGATAGGCTGAGCAAATGATGGGGCCCAAGCTAACTAAATAGGAAAGGATAGAGAAGCTGCTGTCTGCAATCCGCCCAAAACCCTATCAAAACAAGAGCCAACAGACTGATAGGGAAAAAAGCCCTGAAGACGCTAGGCTTCAAAAAGACTATATCAGTACTCAGGTATTTTCTGAAGACAGAGCAAAAAGGAATTCAGCTCACCCCAGAAGGGAATGGCAGAAATCCAGAAAAACAAGGCAAAACAAAACCAAAACACAAATTCAAAAAGCAGAGCAGAAAACTTAGCTTTTGAGGAGCAGGAATCAGACTGGTCTCCTAGAATCCCTCAGAGAGATCACCAGCAAGGCAGAAGGGCGTCGGCTGCCTTATATCCAATCAGCAATTCCAGTCACCTAGTCATCATCATTCTGCACAGGTGCTTGGTAATCAGCCTCACTACCTTTCTTCACCAGAAGAGGGAGTTCATCAGACCTCAATGGTGAAGGGGAAAATGAACTCACAACAGGGCACTGAGGTAAGAATAGGCTGCTCACACTGCTGTCCATCTTGTCTTTCTAAATTAATACTATAGATACTAGGAGTGCTGAAGTAAGAGTCTGCTCACACTGCTGTCCACCCTGTCTTTCTATATTAATACTAGAGATAATAGGAGTGCTGAAGTAAGAAGAGGCTTCTCACACTGCTGTCCACCCTGTCTATCAACATTAATACTAGAGATACTAGGAGTGCTGACGTAAGAAGAGGCTTCTCACACTGCTGTCCACCTTGTCTTTCTACATTAATACTAGAGATACTAGGAGTGCTGAAGTAATAATAGGCTGCTCACACTGCTGTCCACCCTGTCTAATTTAATACTAGAGGTACCAGGGGTACTGAGGAAATAAGAGGCAGTAATATGGCTCAGTGGTTATCACTGCAGCCTTGCAGCGCTTGAGTCCTGGGTTCAAATCCCACCAAGGACAACATCTGCAAGGAGTTTGTATGTTCCTCCCATGTTTGTGTGGGTTCCAAAGACATACTGTTAGGGAATTTAGATTGTGAGCCACATCGGGAACAGCGATGATAATGTGTGCAAACTGTAAAGTGCTTTGGAATGTGTTGGCGCTATATAAATAAAAAAATTATTATTATTAAGAGGCTGCTCACACTGCTGTCCATTCTGTGTTTCTAATCAAATACTAGAGATACTAGGAATGCCAAGGTAAGAAGATGCTGCTCACACTGCTTTCCATCCTGTCTTTCTAATATAATACTCGAGATACTAAGAGTGCTTAAGTACAAAGAGGCTGCTCATATTGCTATCCACTTTGTCTTTCTAAACATTGAGCAGCTGCTGTTACCATAGATAACTTGACAGTGAATGGTATAGCTTAACTCCAGGTCCCATTAGGTGAGTTTTCTACTGTACATGCTTACAAGTGCCTGTCCTATTAACAATTTGAAATTTGTTTCTGTCATGGTAATAAGATAGAAGCCATTTTTTTCTTTCCCTGGAAAAATCGAGCATTATTTGAAAATTAATATTAGGAATTATTAGGTATTTAGGAATTTATTCATGGTGTATCCATTAGTTATTTTTTATTACTAGATAACCCCTTTAAAACAATAGCGTTAACAAGAATATTCTCAAAAAATAACATCCTTAAGCATAATTTTAGAAGGCTCCTTTGTGTAATTCTTCTATTATTCCTCCAGAGATGTATATAAATTGACACATGGGTGTTACCATTCACCTAATTTATATTAAGTGGTGACATATAGCATTCAACCGAAATAGACATCTGATAGCCTGACAGTCACCTCGGAGACAGATATGGAAAATGCCTATGCAGTCTCTACCTTCTATAGAATGAAAATGAGCAGTGATTATGTTTTAAAGATTAAAAGATAGAAGTAATCAAACATAATAAGAAACAAAGCAACCAATAGCTGCTACTTCAAATGGAAATTCTTTCCTCAAGTTATGCCATATTGTGCAAATTGTATTTGCTTCTAACTTGTGATATAATAGTCTTTCTAAAGCTGAATCATTTAACCTTGCTTCCCTCCACTTATTTCTTAAGAAGCATTTTGTTTTTCAAAGGAATATTTTACGCCACGTTTGCAAAAAACTAAACTAAAGAAAGTAACAAAAAGATCTTTTTATTCACAAAGAAATGCTTGATGTATAAAAAAAAAAATAAATCAGTGCTAAAGAGAGCTCTGTTTCAGGTGAGAAAATGCAAACTAGGTAAAGATTTCTAGCAGCCAAGTAATACATGTGGGCCTTTGAAGATACCACATTTTCCTAATGCTTTCCTGCCATGCAAAACGAGCATCTTGTGAAAATATGAGACAAAACATTTCCTCAAACATATTTGCTGAAGTGAAATCACAGCACTCAAAACTATATTAACTAAGCTCAAAGTTCAATGAAATATGCTTCCCGGCCTGCTATTCTGTTTCTTAAATTTGCCTGATTTTTCCCTTCAGCTGCCCAGCAGTTGACGTTGGAGATTCTGATGTGTAGTGATAATAATAAGGTCGGAGCTTGTTTCGACTCACTTGCCCACCATGGTGAATCTTGTTCCTTTGCCAGGAGATTAGAGTTTCTTGGATTCTGAAAAATAAAAGAAAAGACATATCCGCTCAATAAATATAGTATAGGAGCAGCTGTACTGTATAATAAAGGCAAATAGTGTATCCACAGCACTAAGTTCAAATGCAGTTATATTTTATTGCAAGATGCATTATAAAGCTATGTTCTCACCGCATATAGTACGACAACAAATTCTCCTGATGTATGCAACCAATGGACAACAAAAAACAAAAACCAGTTAAAATAGCTGGTCGGAGGAAGAGATCCAAACCTACTTAAAATCAGAAAGCTTTTATTATCATCATGTAAAAAAATTATTAAAAAAGGCTAAAGACACAAGATGTACTCTGTAGGGGGAAACCCAGCACGATCAAGAAGAATGAATTAAATAACAAAAAATATGCAACCTGTGTCTCAGTCCTGTGTCTAGAATCACACACTCTACTAGCAAATAACAATGGTAATAACACGACATAAATATAATAAATTTAATGAATCATGAGATTGACAGTGAGGGAAGTAGGGGAAAGCAACAAGTCTATAAATTGGGAACACACTATCAGATAAGACAAATTGAACAAACTTTATTACTAAATGCTGACACATATATAGAACAAACACAGTATCCAAGTTAAAAACAATTAAAATTGCAAGAAAAGCAAACAAGTCATGTCATGAAATAATGATGTAATGACTCTCCCACATCAAAAACCCCTCCACACAGAATGGCCTGTATAAGGCCAGCTTCACATTTGCGCTTTATAGTGCAGCGACGGCCTGTGCACGGCCGCCGCTAAGCCCCGACCCCTGCCGGCTCCCTGCCCGCCCCATCCGGTCATCGCCGCCTACTAGCGCACATGGGCGCTTGCAATCTGTGCACCCTATCTTTAGCATAGATCGTGCGCTGGCCGTGCGCTAGCAGGATTTTGCCGTGCGCTGCGCACTTTTGAAGGAGCGCTGTGCGCGCCGAAATGCAACATGCTGCGTTCGGCGCACACGGCGCACCTTCAAAAATGCGCAGCGCACGGCAAAATCCTGCTAGCGCACGGCCAGCGCAAGTGCCCATGTGCGCTAGTAGGCGGCGATGACCAGATGGGGCGGGCAGGGAGCCGGCAGGGGGCGGGGCTTAGTGGCGGCCGTGCGCAGGCCGTCGCTGCACTATAAAGCGCAAATGTGAAACCGGTCTAAGAATGATAATGTGAACACAGGGCAACCTGCAAGAGTTAGTAATAAATATAGTTGCCATACAATGGCATCCATGTTGATAGCAAAAAAGCCTGCACCTGACACCTAAGTAGCTATTGACAGCAACATGCAGAGAATGCTATACATATGTAGAGACATCAAAGACCTGGTAGTCAAAAAATGAGTGAATAATGAATATAGTTACCATACCATGACATCGGTGTTGATGGCAAAAAAGGCCTGCACCTGACACCTAAGTGGCTATTCACAGCACCATGCAAAAAATGCTATACATATATAGAGACACAAAAGACCTGGTAGTCATAAAGTGACTGCATGAGATATGTCTGGGCACTTTATTCACCCCTGAGGAAGGCACGTTGGCAGTGGCGATACACGTGGGGCCTTTTGCTCCCCCCCACTTCCCCATCTCACAGTTGCACTCGGCACTATAACTAAATGGGGCCACGCACCTAGAAACCATTTTCGAGCTCTCCTGTGCTGGTTTGGCCACACTGAATTTTGTTTGGCTGGTCCATACATATCTCATGCAGTGATATACCTTTGACTCAATTGCACTTAACAGCATTTTTGACCATTTGTTGAATACAATTATATAAAAAATGCAAACACTACACCATATACATTTTGTATTTAATGTTTGCGTTTATATTGGCATGGAGCTGCTTACCGTGGCAGCATTCATTAGCATACTTCAGATGCTCCCACTGAATGTAATATCAAATGTATTAATCTTTTCCAGAAGATAAGATTGAAGTACGATTTCAAAGTTTCCTTTCAAGCCACTATGGTTACAATGTCCTATCAAGAAAGACATGTACGATATTAATTTTAAAAATGATCATGGTACAGGACTAAGAAAAAACAATATACTGCCGTCAGTCTTTTGCTGCATTTTTTTGCTACAATTTTAATGCTAATCAGGGCAGTCATCAGGGCATTACTACCCTTACTTGTGTATGGGGCCCAGTGAGCAGAAGTAAGGAGGAGGGGCCTGGTCTGACTGAGACAGGCACACTTCAGGCCCCACCTCTTTTCTTCCTTCTCACCGGGTCCCAGTGGCAGGGACGGCATTTTCCTGCTGGGCCGGTGGCATTATAGGCCCACTGCATTGCTCCCCGCTGATGTGGCCACACTCAGCTCAGCAAATGAAATGCACAAGGTTCTCACTGCACTAGTTCTGTGCAGAGCTTGGTGCCGCCTCCAGTATTGCACTGGGCTGCAGGAGGGATCCCCAGCCCCCTCTATTCCTGCGGGAACAACCCACCAGCACTGCACTACACTACACTGTCCCTATTTAACACTAATACTGGTTTGGAAACTGCAGTGTTCTAGTCTCCCAGTACTTACATCACCAGCGGCAGTCGGACTAGAGACTAGGGGAGGGGATGACAAAGTGTCTGCACTGGAAGAGGAAGCAGCCGCTCATAGTCTCCTATTGTGCTGGGGACTCAACCTACTGACTTCTACCCTGGCTGTCTGCTGTCCTAGGATGATGGGCAGGTGGTGAAGGCCCTGCAGCATAGGTAAGTATATATAATAGTGTGAGCATAATAGTATGTGTACATAGTATATGTAATATATAGTGTACAGTTTATGTGTATTCTTGTTTGCAAATGAGTGTGTATGGATATGTAAGAAGAAGACCCGGACCAGGCCTACCTACTCCATGACGGATCCGGGACTGTCAGGGCTGTCACCCAGGTTTCACGGGGGAAAGCTTAGGACCCCGAAACCAGCTCTGCACTTAGGAGTAGGGGGCATGGCAAGATAAAAGGGCAACAGCATGCAGAAAATAAGTTGGTTGCCGCAGGAACATGCAGCGCACAGGAGGGCAGTGTCAGGGCTTCTGCGAATAAACCAACTGCCAGAGCAGGCCTAAAACAGCAGAGGCTAAAATCTGCTAACAGAGACTGCCGACAATGATGTACCTGGTCCCCGCTGACAACGCTGACAGTGAGTGACAGGATGCCCAGTCAGCTCATCAGCGCGCGCACGCACCGATGGGAGAATTGGGACACCCACTGTGAGGGGTTTTCCTTTGTACTTGAGTCGAGTCGCTCGTTGTCCCTGTACACTGACAGGGGGAAAGACTAAGCTCTGTCCAGCTCGTCGTTTACTGACACACCGATCACCGACCGGACACAAGGAATCACCATCGCCGCCAGGAGCCAAGGCATCATCTTTTCCAGGACTACATCAGACCACGGGGAATCGCCGCCACCGCCAGGATCCAGGATTCCATCTTTTTCAGGACCATACTGGACCCATTACATGCCACTGCTTTGGCGCCAACGTCCACATAATGAACTAACCGCATTCTGAAGTCGTCTGACTGATAAGTTTGCTAATCTTGAACTTCCTTCCCTATTCTTCACACCCATTTCCCCTGGGTTACGTACCCTGGGTCCTTTTATTTACTGTTTTCCCTGTTTTCTCCCTGCTAGGAGTATCCCTGTTAAACTGAACCCCATAATAACCCTTGTTCTGCCTCCGACCCGTTACTGGATCTTAGTACCTGCTCACAAATATACTGAGATGATCCTTGTATATGTAATAGTGTATCTGTAGGATATAGTGTATGTAATGTATAGCGTACAGTATATTTATTAATTTCTTGTTGATAAATAAGTGTGTAAGCCTATACTACCTATGGTTCTAGTGTATGTGTGATCAGGCCTGAAGTCACAATTAACCTTCATTGGCATATTCCCGTTGGACCACTTTGTTGTGCAGTTCCTCTGTTTTTACTCCTGGAAAAGTGCATATATTGCCTACACTAAGCAGTCAAAACTACCTGATCTTACGTATAGGGCTACAGCTGCTGCACAAAGCAATTTACTGCATGCAATTAGTAGAACAGAATTTGTCCCTTGATGGAAAAAATCAGTCGCATTGCAATATCTGTGTTCCAAGCCTAACTGACCACTAGGGATTACTTTTCCGCTCTTAAATAAGATACGTCCATACTGTCTGATACTGTCAGTACTGATTAGCTAAGGTTAGACTGAATAGGGACACACAGATGAATGGCATCAGCCATTTATCAGTTTATTCATATATTTTCAGGGGTTATAACAGAGGACACAATGCAAAAAAGCACCATAATTATTTCCAAGTATCCACTAACAAATAGAGTTGAGCGAAACGGGTCGAAAAATTTCAAAAGTCGCCGACTTTTGGCAAAGTCGGGTTTCATGAAACGAAACCCGACCCTAGGATGAGGTCAGCCACGAGGTCGGCGACTTAAGCGCCAAAGTCGCGTTTCAAAAGTTTGTTTTGCGCTCTTTTTCAGCCAATCAGGATCCACGGACACTGTGGGCAACGTGATGACATAGGCAGGGGTCATCACCATCTTTCAGAAGGGCATGCAAGTGATTGGCTTGCTTTGGTGGACGTCACAGGGGGTATAAAAGGGCGTGCACGCCGACCGCTATGTTACTCATGCTGATCTCAGAATAGGGAAAGCTGCTGCTGATGATGATTTTGTAGGGAGAGCATTAGGCAGGGAAAAAGACACCAAAAACTGCTTCTGCTGCTAGCGATTTTGCCTGTACAACACACCAGTCACTGTGTGTGCAGTGCAAGTGGAGGCTATATTTTGCTGGATCAGCGGTGTTGGTTGTTAGGCTGCCTTCTAAGGCTTCCTGACGGCTGCATTGCTGTTTACCCACTGCTCTGCAAACTGCTTTTTTAAAAGCAATCCCAATGGTACTGAGCGTGCATTTTTTCACACCATACAGCGGTGCACACTCCTCACACAGCACCGTGTAACGGCTGTTATCACAGCCACAGTGAAGCTATCTGTGTGTCACTCTGTAAGGATAAGTCGAGGACATGTTCCATTCTTACAGACCTGCACCTTCTAGTTTTGTCTAGCTTTCAAACAGTTAAATATATTTGCTGTTTGATCACATTCAAAACTATAGAGAGACAGCGTGTGTCAGTCCGTATACTTAAAAAACACGGAGCTTGACAATTTTACGTACACCGGACAGCCGTGTACGTGCACGCTCCTCTCTCAGTACCGTGTAACGGCTGTTATCACGGCCACAGTGAAGCTATCTGTGTGTTGCTCTGTAAGGATAAGTCGAGGACATGTTCCGTTCTTACAGACCTGCACCTTCTAGTTTTGTCTAGTTTTCAAACAGTTAAATATATTTGCTGTTTGATCACATTCAAAACTATAGAGAGACAGCGTGTGTCAGTCCGCATACTTAAAAAACACGGAGCTTGACAATTTTACGTACACCGGACAGCCGTGTACGTGCACGCTCCTCTCTCAGTACCGTGTAACGGCTGTTATCACGGCCACAGTGAAGCTATCTGTGTGTCGCTCTGTAAGGATAAGTCAAGGACTTGTTCCGTTCTTACAGACCTACATTCTAGGGAGATTCCTATTCTGCCCAATTCTATATACACCTTGTAGTTTATCATACACTAGCCAATTTCTGCCTGTGACATAGCGCTGTGATATTCACTGGGCCTAACACAATCCAAAAGTGTCCAGTGTCCACAAGTGTGTGCAGAAATTCAAAATCTCCGTTATCCTCTAGTCACATTTTTCACACCTGCGACATCAAGCCTGTGACATAGCGCTGTGATATTCAGTGGGCCTCACACAATCCAAAGTGTCCAGTGTCCACAAGTCTGTGCAGAAATTCAAAATCTCCGTTATCCTCTAGTGACATTTTTCACACCTGCGACATCGAGCCTGTGACATAGCGCTGTGATATTCAGTGGGCCTCATGCAATCCAAAAGTGTCCAGTGTCCACAAGTGTGTGCAGAAATTCAAAATCTCCGTTATCCTCTAGTGATATTTTTCACACCTGCGACATCGAGCCTGTGACATAGCGCTGTGATATTCAGTGGGCCTCACACAATCCAAAAGTGTCCAGTGTCCACAAGTGTGTGCAGAAATTCAAAATCTCCATTATCCTCTAGTGACATTTTTCACACCTGCGACATCGAGCCTGTGACATAGCGCTGTGATATTCAGTGGGCCTCACACAATCCAAAAGTGTCCAGTGTCCACAAGTGTGTGCAGAAATTCAAATTCTCCATTATCCTCTAGTGACATTTTTCACACCTGCGACATCGAGCCTGTGACATAGCGCTGTGATATTCAGTGGGCCTCACACAATCCAAAAGTGTCCAGTGTCCACAAGTGTGTGCAGAAATTCAAAATCTCTGTTATCCTCTAGTGACATTTTCCACACCTGTGACATTGAGCCTGTGACATAGCGCTGTGATATTCAGTGGGCCTCACACAATCCAAAAGTGTCCAGTATCCACAAGTGTGTGCAGAAATTCAAAATCTCCGTTATCCTCTAGTGACATTTTTCACACCTGCGACATCGAGCCTGTGACATAGCGCTGTGATATTCAGTGGGCCTCACACAATCCAAAAGTGTCCAGTGTCCACAAGTGTCTGCAGAAATTCAAAATCTCCCCTGTCCTATAGACACCTTGTTTTACATTACTATATGGTTTGTTGGATTTTGTCTACATTTCTACCAAAAATGAGGAAGGCTGGTGGAAGAGGCCGTGGAATTGGGTGGAGGTTGGCAGCTGGTAATGATGGTGTTGGTGGTGGATCTGATGGTAGTGGCAAAAGCAAAATAGGACCGAATGCAGGAGGTGTTGAGCCTGCGTCATCGTCTGGTCCACAAGGCCTCGAAGGCTTAGTTTTCTAGGAGTTGGCAAACCGCTTTTAAAGCCAGAGCTTCAGGAAAAAGTTTTGTCTTACATTGCTGACTCAGCCTCCAGCTCTATCGCCTCCTCTTCTGAAGTTGTAAAAAATAAAAGCATTGAGTCATCATTGGAGGCTCATGTTCATGAACCACACCTTTCCTTGTGTCCTTCACCCCAACCTAGATTGAAGGATGACGCAGGCCATACTACTGATTACTCCATGGAGCTGTTTTCACATACCATGCCTGGATTATCAAGTGAAATGGTGAATTACCCAGGCCAAGATGAATCTGACATGGAGTGCACTGATGCACAGCCACTGATAGATGATTCTGCTGGTACATTCACACAGAGCACTACATTGTCCTCGCAGGGTACAGAGCCAGATTCTGACCCTGATGAGACTCAGGTGCCCCTTCCCGCACACTATACCACCATACACGGTGACACAGAGGAAGGTGCACATGACATTGAAGAGGAGGGGATGGATGACCCAGTTGTTGACCCAGATTGGCATCCATTGGGGGAAGAGGGTGCTGCTTCCAATAGCTCAGATGAGGAGGAGGAGCATCCACAGCAGACATCGACATCGCAACAGCTGTTATCTGGCAGGCCCGGAGCACTCCAAAGACAGGTTCCAAAAATCAAAAGAGTTGCTTGACAGCTTGTCCAGAGGGTCAAAATATCACAGCGTGCTAGGCCGCAAAATGTCTGCCAAAGTAGGAAGAGTGCAGTGTGGCACTTTTTTGAACAAAATCCTCATGATCAGGCCAAGGTTATCTGTAAGAAGTGCGCAAAGACCTTTAGCCGAGGGAAAAATCTGAAAAATTTGAATACCAGTTGCATGCTTAGCATGCACTTGCAAGCGTGGACACAACACCAAACCTCAAGTACCACATGTGCAACTGATCACAATGAAGGTAGTCAGCAACGCTACATTGTTTCCCCCACTGTAAGCCCACCGGTTAGCACAGCAGCAAATGTTGAGGTGTCGTTGCAAGGCCACAGCAGTCAGGGAATCCCACTGTTATATCAACGAAAGACTGAATCTAGGCCATCAGAAAGAACACCAACTCCATCACCATCATCAACCCTCTCTCAGTCCGCCTTGTCCACCGCTACTTCCACCATATGCAGCTCTCAAGTCCAGCTCACCCTCCCAGACACTATGAGTAGGTCAAGAAAGTACTCAGTCTCTCATCCGCGTACACTGGGTTTGAATGCCCACATTGCCAAACTAATCTCGTTAGAGATGATGCCCTATCGGTTGGTGGAAAGCACAGCTTTCCGCAAACTCATGGCCTATGCAGTACCACGCTATGACCTACCCAGTCGCCACTTCTCTCGCAAAGCCATCCCAGCCCTCCACCATCATGTGAAAGACCGCATTGTCCATGCACACAAGCAGTCAGTGAGTGGAAAGGTGCACCTCACAACTGATGCATGGTCCAGTCGGCATGGCCAGGGCCGTTACGTGTCCATCACTGCGCACTGGGTTAATGTGGTGGATGCAGGTTCCACAGGGGACAGCGGTGGTGGGACAGTGCTGCCTAGCCCACGGTATAGGAAACAGTTGGCTGTAGGCGTTCGACCCTCCTCCTCCTCCCGAAGCAAAAGCTTGTCCACAGAGCGCAGTCGTATGAGCACTCCATCTGCAGCTGCCACTGTTGCACATGAGGTGTCCCCCTATCCAGCAGCTAGTGGAAAGCATCAGCAGGCTGTGTTGCAGATGATGTGTTAGGGCGACAGACTGACCGCCGAGGTGCTGGCCGAGTACTTTTAGTGACAAACTGAGTCAAGGCTGGGCAGTGTACATCTAGAGGCAGGCAAGGTAGTTAGTGATAACGGCCGTAATTTTGTGGCAGCCATAGCCCTTTCAAAACTCAGCCACATACCTTGCTTGGCTCACACCTTGAACCTGGTGGTGCAGTGCTTCCTCAATAATTATCCGGAGTTAACAGCCCTGCTCCAGAAGGTGCGAAGACTGTGCGCGCACATCCTCCAGTCGCCTGTACACTCCATTCGTATGCAGAAGATGCAGCGATTGCTCCACCTTCTCAACCACCGCCTCATTATCGACATTGCAACAAGGTGGAACTCCACCCTGCACATGGTTGAGTGGCTGTGCGAGCAGAGGCAGGCCATAATGCATTTGTGGGAGGATACACGGCCAGGCACTTTGAGAGCAGACATGGAGTTGACAGGTGTGCAGTGGTCGAAGCTGAAAGACCTCTGTAAAGTCCTTCAGTGTTTTGAGGACTGCACATGGCTGGTAAGCACAGACGACGCCATCCTAAGCATGAGCATCCCACTTATGCGTCTGCTCATGCAAACTTTGACGCACCTTAAGGAGCAGTTGTCTGCAGCCAATGTTAACGAGGAGGAAGAGGTGGAGAGAATCCTTGATGACTAGAGTTGAGCGATACCGTCCGATACTTCAAAGTATCGTATCGGATGGTATCGGCCGATCTTTAAAAAAAGTATCGGTATCGCCGATTCCGATACCGGAAGTCCCATTCAAGTCTATGGGACTTCCGGTATCGGAATAAGAAAAACCCTTTCCTGCCCTTGTACAGCCTCTCTGGGGTCTGTACGGGCCTTTCGGGGGGCTGTGCCGGCCTGCCAGGGGGTCTGTGCAGGCTCCGGTGGTCTGTGCCGGCCTGCCGGGGGGCTGTGCAGGCTCCGGTGGGCTGTGCCGGCCTGCCGGGGGGCTGTGCCGGCCTGCCGGGGGGCTGTGCAGGCTCCGGGGGGCTGTGCCGGCCTGCCGGGGGGCTGTGCCGGCCTGCCGGGGGGCTGTGCAGGCTCCGGGGGGCTGTGCCGGCCTGCCGGGGGGCTGTGCCGGCCTGCCGGGGGTCTGTGCAGGCTTCGGGGGTCTGTGCAGGCATCGTCCGATGGGACTACAAGTCCCATCGGGCGATGCCTGCTACCATGACAGTGATTGACACATTAGCCAATGATGGGACAGTAGTAGTCCCATCATCCGGCTAATGTGTTAAATGTAAAAAAAAAAAAAAAAAAATTACATGCTACATACATAGAACATGCATACTACATACATGCTACATTCATACTACATACTACATACATGCTACATTCATACTACATAAATACTACATGCAACATACATACTACATATATACTACATACATACTACATATATACTACATGCATGCTACATACATACTACATGCTACATACTACATACATACTACATGCATGCTACATACATACTACATGCTACATACATACTACATATATACTACATGCATGCTACATACATACTGCATGCTACATACATACTACATATATACTACATGCATGCTACATACATACTACATGCTACATACATACCACATATATACTACATGCATGCTACATACATACTACATGCTACATACATACCACATACATACTACATGCATGCTACATGCTACATACATACTACATATATACTACATGCATGCTACATACATACTACATATATACTACATGCATGCTACATACATACTGCATGCTACATGCATGCTACATGCATGCTACATACATACTACATACATACTACATACATACCACATATATACTACATACATACAATACATTCATACAATACATACATAGACATACAGTACATATAACATAGAGTAACATACTTACCAATACTTGTCACATTGTTCCCCGAAGTCATTGTCGTCTACGGAATAAATATTAACATAACAAACCACAAAAATACTCACCCACGATCCGAAGCAGTCCACGAGTGTGTCCCACGATGATCTTGGGTAGAGAACTGCAGCATCAGATGATGCTGCCGTTCTCTACGGGCTGCAGGAATCCAATGACGGAAGGTAGGTATCCTTCCGCACTGTATTCCTCCGCCACTTAAAAAAAAAAAGTCCCTAGTCTCACTTTATGCCATTGCTGTGTGGGAATTTCCCACGCAGCAATGGCATAAAGTGAGACTAGGGACTTTTTTTTTTTTAAGTGGCGGAGGAATACAGTGCGGAAGGATACCTACCTTCCGTCATTGGATTCCTGCAGCCCGTAGAGAACGGCAGCATCATCTGATGCTGCAGTTCTCTACCCAAGATCGTCGTGGGACACACTCGTGGACTGCTTCGGATCGTGGGTGAGTATTTTTGTGGTTTGTTATGTTAATATTTATTCCGTAGACGACAATGACTTCGGGGAACAATGTGACAAGTATTGGTAAGTATGTTACTCTATGTTATATGTACTGTATGTCTATGTATGTATTGTATGAATGTATTGTATGTATGTAGTATATATGTGGTATGTATGTAGTATGTATGTAGTATGTATGTAGCATGCATGTAGCATGCAGTATGTATGTAGCATGCATGTAGTATATATGTAGTATGTATGTAGCATGCATGTAGTATATATGTAGTATGTATGTAGCATGTATGTATGTGGTATGTATGTAGCATGTAGTATGTATGTAGCATGCATGTAGTATATATGTAGTATATATGTATGTATGTAGCATGTAGTATGTATGTAGCATGCATGTAGTATGTATGTAGCATGCATGTAGTATGTATGTAGCATGCATGTAGTATATATGTAGTATGTATGTGGTATGTATGTGGTATGTATGTAGCATGTAGTATGTATGTAGCATGCATGTAGTATGTATGTAGCATGCATGTAGTATGTATGTAGCATGCATGTAGTATGCATGTAGCATGCATGTAGCATGTATGTAGTATGTATGTAGTATGTATGTAGTATGTAGCATGTATGTGGTATGTATGTAGCATGTAGTATGTATGTAGCATGCATGTAGTATATATGTAGTATGTAGTATGTATGTGGTATGTATGTAGCATGCAGTATGTATGTAGCATGTATGTAGTATGTATGTAGAATATATGTAGTATGTATGTAGCATGTAGTATGTATGTAGCATGCATGTAGTATGTATGTAGTATGTATGTAGCATGCAGTATGTATGTAGCATGTATGTAGTATGTATGTAGCATGTAGTATGTATGTAGCATGCATGTAGTATGTATGTAGTATTTTTTTTTTTTTTTTTTTTAACATTTAACACATTAGCCGGATGATGGGACTACTACTGTCCCATCATTGGCTAATGTGTCAATCACTGTCATGGTAGCAGGCATCGCCCGATGGGACTTGTAGTCCCATCGGACGATGCCTGCACAGACCCCCGAAGCCTGCACAGACCACCGGCAGGCCGGCACAGCCCCCCGGAGCCTGCACAGACCACCGGCAGGCCGGCACAGCCCCCCGGCAGGCCGGCACAGCCCCCCGGAGCCTGCACAGCCCCCCGGCAGGCCGGCACAGCCCCCCGGCAGGCCGGCACAGACCCCCACAGGGTGCACAGACCACCGGCAGGCCGGCACAGCCCCCCGGCATGCCGGTACAGACCCCGGGCAGTCCACACAGCCCCCCCGGCAGGCCGGCACAGCCCCCCGGCAGGCCGGCAGAGACCCCCGGAAGGCCCGAAATGACGGCGCATCATGATGCGCACACACCGCGCATCATGATGATGTCAGTCTGTCAATCAACTTTGAACTTCCGATTCCGATGCCGAATTCCGATATTGAAAAAATATCGGAAGTCGGTATCGGAATTCCGATACAGCAAGTATCGGCCGATACCCGATACTTGCGGTATCGGAATGCTCAACACTATTGATGACATTCAGCCATTGTCTGCTCAGGGACCTCTCCTGGACGAGGTGGAGGAAGAAGAGTAGGAGGAGGATGATGATGGGCATGATTACTTAGGGGAGGAGGATGCATCTCGTGGGGCAAGTGAAAATGTTGGCGTGGCAAGGTCTGGTACAGGGTTTGTGCGTGACTGGAGGGATGTGGATTTGCCAGAAAGTGCTCCTCCAGCCAGCACTCGCAGTGCATCATTGACACCGGGAACATTGGCCCACATGTCAGATTATGCCTTGCAGATCCTAAAAAGGGACCCACGCATTGCCAAAATGATGAACGATGACAACTACTGGTTGGCCAGCATCCTGGATCCACGCTAGAAAGGCAAATTACAAAACATCATGCCACAGGAGAACCTTGACCTAATATTGGCTACTAAACAAGCAACTCTGGTTAACCGGTTGGTTGAGGCATTCCCAGCACACAGCAGCGGTGATGGTTTTCACATGAGCCGTACGGGCCGGAGGCAGCTTGGCAGAGGTGTTCATGGTGTTCACAGCAGAAGTGGCATTGGAGACAGAGGTTTCATGACAATGTTGTGGACTGATTTTTCACGGACCGCTCACACAACTGGTAATACTGCATCGATGGAAAGTGACAGGAGACAGCAGTTGTCAACTATGGTTAACAACTACTTTTCCTCCCATATCGATGTTCTCCCGCACAGGTCATTCCCCTTTGACTATTGGGCCGCTAAACTGGACACCTGGCCTGAATTGGCACAATATGCCTTACAGGAGCTCGCTTGCCCAGCTGCAAGTGTGCTATCGGAAAGAGTCTTCAGTGCTGCTGGATCAATCCTGACAGAAAAAAGGACCCGTCTGTCAACCCAAAATGTGGATGATCTAACCTTCATTAAAATGAACCATGCATGGGTTTCCAAGGATTTTGTCCCACCTTCCCTTGATGACACATAGGTTGCCAGAAAAATGGCTTGCTTTGGTCCTCCTCCTATTCCGCGAACTTGACCTATTTCGCCTTTTGCAGCAGCTGAATGACCCACATCTACAAATGCCACTTTGTAAACCTCCCTAAGTGGGTGCCCCCCCCCATGGCCGGGGTCCCCACCTAGCGCACAAAACCGTGCGAGTGCCATTGCCCTGGACAGGTGGGTAGGCCAACTCTTGCGAGCGGGCACTGGCATAGGGTCCCTCATAGTGCAATCAAGTGTCTCTGACAGTGGTGGTGCACACCCGCCACCACACACCGCCGTACTATGAGGGGCCCAGTGCCAGTACCGACGCCCACGAGTGTGGCCCCCCTTGTTTGGGCAGGGTCCCAGCATTTGCAATGTTTACCTCTCCCTGCTCCTCCGCTGTGTAGTCTGGGCTGTCAAATCCTTCACTGGGACTGCCACTACAAATTGATTGAACTGAAAGATGATGGTTAAGATGTAGCTATGCCCTGTCCTGCTGGCCGGGCTCTAGCTCCAGATGATCAGTGGCTTCCATTTCTTATGGACGTCGACTCACAATTACATGCAGTGGTGGTTTATCATCAGCTTTCACAGTTTTCCTACTCACAAACGTGTGACATTCCGGCGCACATTTCAAAATGTGCCCTCTCATGCCAATCAAATAGAATCGCCTACGGCCTGTGGCTTCTGTCTTTTGCACTCCAAAGTTACGTGACAGATCATGATAGCCAGTGAGCACCATGTTTACATTGCTCCCTGTGATAAAAATTGGATTGAGATGAGTAACAGTGATGGAATCAACGGAAGTGCGATACAGCAAGACTTTGTTTTCACTGTCTCAACAGACAAATTAATTGAGGGTCAGCATCGCCTATGAGAATTGTGACGGAAGTTTTTTCCTTGAATAATAATTCCTAGATTTCTGCAATCAATAGCCTTTATGTCACTTTTTGTATGCATCTCATTTCCTATTGCGGAGAGGCTGAACTGTATTACTGAGACAGAAATATATATGAAGATTTAAAAATAACACCAAAAGTATATAGTTGTGTAAGCCTCAAATGCATTTCCTTTTTTCCACTTTTTAGATTGCTGTGAAATCCATACTGAGAACACAGAGATTTTACATGTTTAAACTATGCTATATATACCTGCTATCCAGTGATAAAGTACCCTTTCTCAATTTTGTACAATCTGGTCAGATCCATACTGGGCCTGAGAACATCTGAGTCTGCCTCCTGATCTATAGACATATATTTTTAATGTGTAAACTAGGCTACATATATACGTGTTATTCGATGAAACTGTACCCTTTATCAACTTTCTACAATGTTGTTGAATCCATACTGGGCCTGAGAATGGCTGCCGAGCTGTTAAGCAAGCAACAGCACCTGTGGTTTGGACACGTAATTTTTTCAGGAATGACGGTTAGGCCTAACTCCGGAATTGCGGTTGACCTGAACTTACTGGGAAATCATCATTCGCGGGGAATAATCTGAATCCCAGATCCCCATCACTAACGGAGTTCAGGAGGTTATCTGCACCTGTAAGCGACAAAAGCTGGTCCTTTCAGTGTAGCGTGCATGCAGCCCCGGACATGTACTGGAATGTTAGACCTGTTATTGCTCGGTCTCACGTGCCACAGCCTCGCGTATCCCTCTAGTAAGCTTGACGCGTATCGCGGGGCCATGCCGGAGTCTCGGTCGGTAATGGAATAAAGCTGAGAAATCGCTAGCACAACTACAAACGGACATACCACACCACACACAGAATCGACAAAGCTTGCAATCTGTCCATCTTTTCTGTAGCTTGTATGGTAGTGGTTTCCCGGGTGCAGTCCAATTAAGCCACAGGCTCCACTCCTGGTGGTGCCCTTTTGGACATTCCTTTAAGGTTCAGCTTTGCAATCATACTGCCCCCGGAAACCAAAAACTTTGCCTTCATGGACGCAGTTTGGAGGTTCGTGGGAATAACGCCGCCCGATCAGCAGTCGGCATATGGGTCGCCCTCCCAGGGCTGTGGGGTACTCGGTACCGGGCCGGTGTCAGTGGGATGTGTCACAGCAGCGGTGACCCAGACGGTGGCCCTGGGCGCCCATGTAAATGGTGTGGTATAATGGTAAAGAGTTTATATAGATAGTTTGACGCCACCTGTGGTGTTCGGCAACATAGATGTTAGGCCGACGCTGCATGCAGATCCTCTGGGACTGATGGTGTTGTGCAGCAAAGATGGTGAAGCTCCCCACAGGTGGAGCTGGAGTCCCAGGGAAGTGTAGATGTAGTGATGGGGGAAAGGCACAGGCGGTGTAGGTGCTGGTACCCAGATGTAGCGGTGCTGGAATAACTGTAGGACACCAGAGCGTGCAGTTCCAAAGCTTTACTCACAGTCTGCAGTGTTATGATTGAGTTACCGTAGGAGGCAAAAACAGAAATGCAAGCTAAGTCCAGAAAACCAGAGAGGTTGGCAGCTAACGGATTGCAGACCCCTGAACCTATCAACACAACTAGCAGTAGCCGTGGGGGGTTCCTACGATGCCCTAGACCCCTCGATCACAGCCGGAGGACTAGATAGCCTAAAGACAGAAAGGGAAATCTAAACTGCCTCAGAGCAGACCCCAAAGCAAAAGGCAGCCCCCCACATATAATGACGGTGAAGCAAGAAGAAAGAAAGAACACAACACAGACAGAAAGATAGACTGAGCAAAGATGGGGCCCAAGCTAACTAAAAAGGAAAGGACAGGAAGGCTGCTGTCTGCAATCCGTGAAAAACCCTATGAAAATAAGAGCCAACAGACTGACAGTGAAAAAGGCCCTGAAGATGCTAGGCTTCAAAAAGACTATGTCAGTACTCAGGAATATTCTGAAGACAGAGAAACCGGCAAAAGGAGATTCAGCTCACCCCAGCAGGGAATGGCAGAATCCAGAAAAGCAAGGCAAACAAAACAAAACACAAATGCAAAAAGGCAAAGCAGAAAACTTAACTTTAGAGGTGCAGGAATCAGACTGGTGTCCTAGAAGTCCACAGAGAAATCACCCGCAGGGCAGAAGGGCGTCGGCAGCCTTATATCCAGTCAGTGACTCCACTCAGCCAGTCATCATCATTAGGCTCAGGTGCCTGATAAACAGGCTCATTACCTTCCTTTACCAGAATAGGGAGTTCACCAGACCTCAGTGACGAAGGGGAAAATGAACTCACAACAGTACCTCCCCCTTGAGGAGGGGTCACCAAACCCTCAACCACGCCACCAGGGCGATCAGGGTGAGCCCGATGAAAGGCACGCACCAATCTTTTGGCATGAATATCAGAGGCAGAGACCCAGGAATTATCCTCCTGACCATAACCCTTCCACTTAACCAAATACTGGAGTCTCCGTCTAGCCAGATGGGAATCCAGTATTTTCTCTACCTCATATTCCATGTTACCTTCAACCAATACAGGGTCCGGAGGTGCCACCCCAGGAACAACTGGTTCAACAAACCTCTTCAACAAGGACTTATGGAACACATTATGGATTTTAAATGTGACAGGAAGAGCCAAACGAAAAGAGACCGGATTAATAATCTCCAAAATCTTGTAAGGTCCAATAAATCTAGGCTTAAACTTAGGAGAAGCCACCTTCATGGCAATATTTTATGATGATAACCACACCATATCACCAATCTTAAACTGGGGACCAATGGTCCTATGTCGATTGGAAAACCGCTGGGCCTTTTCCTGGGAGAGAGATAACTTACCCACCACTTGGTCCCAGATCTGGTGCATTCTCTCCACCACAGTGTCAACACCTGGGCAGGCAGAAGGCTCCACCTGCCCTGAAGAAAATCGAGGATGAAACCCAAAGTTACAAAAAAAAGGTGACATCAAAGTGGCAGAACTAGCTCTATTATTTAAAGCAAATTCGGCCAAGGGCAAAAATGAAACCCAATCATCCTGAACTAGCGGAAATAAAACATCTCAAATACGACTCCAAGGTCTGGTTTGTTCTCTCCGTCTGCCCATTGGTCTGAGGGTGAAAAGCAGAGGAGAAGGACAACTGAATTCCCAGCTTGGAACAGAGAGTCCTCCAAAATCTAGACACAAATTGAACTCCTCTGTCAGATACAATGTTCTCAGGAATCCCGTGCAAGCGAACCACCTGTTGCAAAAACAGGGGCACCAACTCAGAGGAAGATGGCAACTTAGGGAGTGGTACAAGATGAGCCATCTTAGAGAACCTATCACAAATCACCCAAATAACAGTCATTCTCTGAGAGACAGGCATATCAGAGATGAAATCCGTTGAAATATGGGTCCATGGCCTCCTGGGGACCGGCAAAGGCATCAACAACCCACTAGAGCGAGAACAAGGTTTAGACCGGGAGCAAGTCCCACAGGACTGCACAAAATTCCTGACATCACGAGACAAGGTGGGCCACCAAAAAGACCGACTCACCAGATCTCTAGTACCAAAAATACCTGGATGACCAGCCAATGCAGAGCAATGAACTTCAGACATCACTCTCTTCTTCCACTAGTCAGGAACATACAACTTTCCACTGGGACAACGCTCAGGTTTGTCCTCCTGGAACTCTTGCAGAGGAAGTCTCCAATCGGGCGAAATGGCAGAAAGAACTACCCCTTCGCCTAAGATGGTAGCAGGCTTGGTCACCACAGGAGAACCAGCAAACAAGCTCCTAGAGAGGGCATCTGCCTTGACATTCTTAGTTCCAGGAAGAAAAGAGACCACAAAATCAAAACGTGTAAAGAACAAGGCCCACCTAGCCTGTCTAGGGTTCAAGCGTTTAGCCGACTCTAGGTAAATCAAATTCTTGTGGTCAGTGAGGACCACAACTTGATGTTTAGCTCCCTCCAACCAATGTCTCCACTCCTCAAATGCCCATTTCATGGCCAACAGTTCCCGATTCCCCACATCATAGTTACGTTCAGATGGAGAGAACTTTCGGGAAAAGAAAGCACAGGGATTCATTTTAGATGTTGCAGGATCCTTTTGGGACAAAACAGCTCCTGCACCAATCTCAGAAGCATCCAACTCTACCTGGAACGGGAGTGAGACATCAGGTTGCCGCAAAACCAGGGCGGAGGTAAATCTTCGCTTCAGCTCCTGAAAGGAAGCAACAGCCTCCGGAGACCAATTCAACACATCAGCACCCTTCTTAGTCAGATCAGTCAATGGCTTGGCAATACTAGAAAATTTTGCTATAAATTTCCGATAAAAATTAGCAAAACCCAAAAACTTCTGGAGGGCCTTCAAAGAAGTGGGCTGAACCCAATCATAAATGGCCTGTACCTTGGCCGGATCCATTTCAATAGTTGACGGAGACAAAATAAATCCCAAAAATGAAATCCTCTGTACTCCAAAAAGGCATTTCGATCCTTTGACATACAGGGAATTCTCCCTCAAGATCCGGAACACAGTCCAAATATGTTCCACATGAGAATCCCAATCCTTGGAGAAGATCAAAATATCATCCAGATAGATAATCAAAAATTTATCGACAAAGTCTCGGAAAATATCGTTCATGAAGCACTGGAAGACAGAAGGGGCATTAGAGAGCCCAAAAGGCATCACCAGGTACTCAAAATTTCCCTCCGGAGTATTAAACGCCATCTTCCATTCATCCCCCCTGCTTAATGCGGATAAGATTATACGCCCCCCTGAGGTCAAGCTTGGTAAACCAGCAAGCACCTCTAACTCTAGAGAATAGATCTGAAATCAGGGGTAACGGATACTGATATTTAATAGTAATTTTGTTGAGGGCACGATAATCAATACAAGGCCTTAAAGAACCATCCTTTTTGGCCACAAAAAAAAACCCGGCACCTAAGGGTGAAGAGGATGGTTTAATATGACCCTTCTCCAATGCCTCCTTAATATAGGACCGCATAGCCTTGTGCTCGGGTACAGATAAATTGAAGAGCCGACCCTTGGGAAATTTACACCCTGGGCTCAGTTCAATTGCACAGTCATAACTCCTATGAGGAGGCAAGGACGCAGACTCATTCTCACTAAATACATCATAAAAGTCCGCCAAATAGTCAGGAACATCATGCGACTGAGGAGAGGTGGAAAAAACCGGAGCCTCACTAAAGGCACACCGACAACCCCAACTCACCACAGACATAGATTTCCAATCCAAAACTGGATTATGAATTTGCAACCAGGGAAACCCCAGAACAACGGCATCATGCAGACAATGCAACACCAAAAATCTGCAATTTTCTTGATGGTCTGGGGCGACCCGCATGACCACCTGGGTCCAAAACTGAGGTTTATTTTTCGCCAAAGGAGTAGCATCAATCCCCCTCAAAGGGATAGGCGTCTGCAGAGGTGTCATCGGAAATCCACAACGTTTAGCAAAATCCAAGTCCATTAGGTTTAGTGCTGCTCCCAAATCCACAAAAGCCTTGGCGGAAAATGTGGACAGGGAGCAGATCAGAGTAATTGCCAGAAGAAACTTAGGTTGAACACCACCAACAGAAAACGTGTGTGCAAAGTGTTTCTCTCGTTTAGGACAAACAGAAATAATATGCGAGGCATCTCCACAGAAAAAACACAGCTTATTACGCCTTCTGAACTCCTGACGTTGCGCCTTAGACAAAACTCTATCACATTGCATAGGTTCAGACGTCTGTTCAACCGGTGGCAACACCTCTCGTGCAATCCTGCGTTCACGTAAACGCCGATCAACCTGAATGGCTAATGACATAGAATCGTCCAGACCAGAGGGAACAGGAAATCCCACCATAGTATCTTTTACAGCTTCTGACAAACCCTTCCGAAAGAAAGCAGCCAAGGCATTATCATTCCAGGTAGTAAGGACCGCCCACTTTTGGAACTTTTGACAGTACAACTCTGCAGAATCTCGACCCTGGTTCAATGCCAACAGGGTCTTTTCAGCCTGATCAATAGCATTAGGTTCATCATAAACCAACCCCAAGGCTTGAAAGAATGCGTTCACATTAGTCAGAATAGGATCATCTGGTTTCAAAGAAAACGCCCAATCCTGGGGATCGCCACGCAGCAAAGAGATGACAATTTAAACCTGCTGCGCGGAGCTCCCTGACGAGTTAGGCTTCAAGGCAAAAAATAATTTACAATTATTTTTGAAACTCAAAAATTTAGATAGATCCCCAAAAAATACATCAGGTATCTTTGGTTCAACAGCATGCGAACGAGCAAGATAGGCGGAAATTCCCCGCACTTCCGCAGCGAGCTGCTCCACACGATCAGACAATTGCTTTATCTCCATTGAGAGAAAAAAAAAAAAATTTCCCCTACGGCCTCAGAGATATAGAGGAAAGAATATACACACTCTTTTTTTTTTTTTTTAAACACAATTCTTTCCTGCTATTGAGCACCCCAGGATCTGCGGTATGGCGGGTGATTCGTGATGGACGTCGACTCACAATTACATGCAGTGGTGGTTTATCATCAGCTTTCACAGTTTTCCTACTCACAAACGTGTGCCCTCTCATGCCAATCAAATAGAATCGCCTACGGCCTGTGGCTTCTGTCTTTTGCACTCCAAAGTTACGTGACAGATAACAGTAGCCAGTGAGCACCATGTTTACATCGCTCCCTGTGATAAAAATTGGATTGAGATGAGTAACAGTGATGGAATCAACGGAAGTGCGATACAGCAAGACTTTGTTTTCACTGTCTCATCAGACAAATTAATTGAGGGTCAGCATCGCCTATGAGAATTGTGACGGAAGTTTTTCCCTTGAATAATAATTCCTAGATTTCTGCAATCAATAGCCTTTATGTCACTTTTTGTATGCATATCATTTCCTATTGCGGAGAGGCTGGACTGTATTACTGAGACAGAAATATATATGAAGATTTAAAAATAACACCAAAAGTATATAGTTGTGTAAGCCTCAAATGCATTTCCTTTTTTCCACTTTTTAGATTGCTGTGTAATCCATACTGAGAACACAGAGATTATACATGTTTAAACTATGCTATATATACCTGCTATCCAGTGATAAAGTACCCTTTCTCAACTTTGTACAATCTGGTCAGATCCATACTGGGCCTGAGAACATCTGAGTCTGCCTCCTGATCTATAGACATATATTTTTAATGTGTAAACTAGGCTACATATATACGTGTTATTCGATGAAACTGTACCCTTTATCAACTTTCTACAATGTTGTTGAATCCATACTGGACCTGAGAACGGCTGCCGAGCTGTTAAGCAAGCTACAGCACCTGTGGTTTGGACACGAAATTTTTTCAGGAATGACGGTTAGGCCTAACTCCGGAATTGCGGTTGACCTGAACTTACTGGGAAATCATCGTTCACGGGGAATAATCTGAATCCCAGATCCCCATCACTAACGGAGTTCAGGAGGTTATCTGCACCTGTAAGCGACAAAAGCTGGTCCTTTCAGTGTAGCGTGCATGCAGCCCCGGACATGTACTGGAATGCTAGACCTGTTATTGCTCGGTCTCACGTGCCACAGCCTCGCGTATCCCTCTAGTAAGCTTGACGCGTACCGCGGGGCCATGCCGGAGTCTCGGTCGGTAATGGAATAAAGCTGAGAAATCGCTAGCACAATTACAAACGGACATACCACACCACACACACAGAATCGACAAAGCTTGCAATCTGTCCATCTTTTCTGTAGCTTGTATGGTAGTGGTTTCCCGGGTGCAGTCCAATTAAGCCACAGGCTCCACTCCTGGTGGTGCCCTTTTGGACATTCCTTTAAGGTTCAGCTTTGCAATCATACTGCCCCCGGAAACCAAAAACTTTGCCTTCATGGACGCAGTTTGGATGTTCGTGGGAATAACGCCGCCCGATCAGCAGTCGGCATATGGGTCGCCCTCCCAGGGCTGTGGGGTACTCGGTACCGGGCCGGTGTCAGTGGGATGTGTCACAGCAGCGGTGACCCGGACGGTGGCCCTGGGCGCCCATGTAAATGGTGTGGTATAATGGTAAAGAGTTTATATAGATAGTTTGACGCCACCTGTGGTGTTCGGCAACATAGATGTTAGGCCGATGCTGCATGCAGATCCTCTGGGACTGATGGTGTTGTGCAGCAAAGATGGTGAAGCTCCCCACAGGTGGAGCTGGAGTCCCAGGGAAGTGTAGATGTAGTGATGGGGGAAAGGCACAGGCGGTGTAGGTGCTGGTACCCAGATGTAGCGGTGCTGGAATAACTGTAGGACACCAGAGCGTGCAGTTCCAAAGCTTTACTCACAGTCTGCAGTGTTATGATTGAGTTACCATAGGAGGCAAAAACAGAAATGCAAGCTAAGTCCAAAAAACCAGAGAGGTTGGCAGCTATCGGATTGCAGACCCCTGAACCTATCAACACAACTAGCAGTAGCCGTGGGGGGTTCCTACGATGCCCTAGACCCCTCGATCACAGCCGGAGGACTAGATAGCCTAAAGACAGAAAGGGAATTCTAAACTGCCCCAGAGCAGACCCCAAAGCAAAAGGCAGCCCCCCACATATAATGACGGTGAAGCAAGAAGAAAGAAAGAACACAACACAGACAGAAAGATAGACTGAGCAAAGATGGGGCCCAAGCTAACTAGAAAGGAAAGGACAGGAAGGCTGCTGTCTGCAATCCGTGAAAAACCCTATGAAAATAAGAGCCAACAGACTGACAGTGAAAAAGGCCCTGAAGATGCTAGGCTTCAAAAAGACTATGTCAGTACTCAGGAATATTCTGAAGACAGAGCAACCGGCAAAAGGAGATTCATCTCACCCCAGCAGGTAATGGCAGAATCCAGCAAAGCAAGGCAAACAAAAACAAAATACAAATGCAAAAAGGCAAAGCAGAAAACTTAACTTTAGAGGAGCAGGAATCAGACTGGTGTCCTAGAAGTCCACAGAGAAATCACCCGCAGGGCAGAAGGGCATCGGCAGCCTTATATCCAGTCAGTGACTCCACTAAGCCAGTCATCATCATTAGGCTCAGGTGCCTGATAATCAGGCTCATTACCTTCCTTTACCAGAATAGGGAGTTCACCAGACCTCAGTGACGAAGGGGAAAATGAACTTACAACACTGCAGGTTACACAGATGCCTGCCTCCGTGCTGTGTCCTCTGGGTCAGGACCTCTGCCAACCTCCGGGACCAGAATGGAAAGCTCCCTTCCAACACTCTGCCAACATGTACCTTCCTGAATGTCTCCTTTCTAGCGCTTGTGGGGGAAGCACTCACAGGACCGTGGTTCACTGAAATGCCTCCTGTCTAACAGATGTTCCTCAGACTTTACTTGTATGGCAGACAGCTGTAGCCTTTTCCTTCTGCCTCGCACACGTCGATGCTGGGGCCTCCGAGCCTTAGTTGGGTACAGAGCATTTATAGCTGCTACTTCCCCCAGATTCTGTTGCAGGAACGTCAGTGTCCCTACAAACTCGGAGACCGGAATCCGGACCATGCGCTCCAGCTAGGAGTGAGCCTTAACTCTGCTCATCCTCCAGCTCCCCTTCTCACGTCCACACACTTCCCCTTCCCTGCACAGAGTGCCGTAACTTACCTCCTCCCGACCACAGAGAGCAGCTCCTCAGCAGTCAGGTTCAGAGGTCTGCCAGCTGGCCTGGAGTGGGAAATGTGTTGTGTGTTGGTTTCACTGCTAGAGAGATCCTTCGTTGCTCCCAAGCTTGACAACACACTCCCTAGGAGGAAGGCAATGCCACAGTGGCGACCGTACTCTTGGGGACGCCACAAGTGCACTGAGGCCCAGCCACTGCTGGATGATGCTGCTGGTACATTGACCCAGACCACTACATTCCCCTCGCACTCTACACAGCCAGAATCTGACCCAGAGGAAACTCAGGTTCCCCTTCCCGCATACTATACCACCTTACACGGTGACAAAGAGGAAAGTGCAGATGAAAGTGCAGGTTCCTTGAGCAGGTGGGGGAGCATACTCATGGGCGATGGCACTGGCACAGGGCACCGCATAGTATGCAAAAGTGTCTCTGCCGGTGGTAGGGCTTAAACAGCCAAGTGCAGTGAGATGGAAGATGGGGACGACAATGAGTTCAGAGTAGTGCAGGGATTCCCTAGCAAGGAGACTTATGTAATTGTTTTCAATGTTGGGACAGCAATTTTTGGGGAGCACTATACTCTGGTGAATGATATATGGGGTCCACCATACACTGGAGCATTCCAAAGGTGGACATCAGACACTGGAGCAGCATTTACAGGGCCCATTATACACTAGAGCAGTAGAAATGGGGCCCATTATATATGGAGCATTTTTTGGGCCCATAAGACAGTGGAGCTTCATCCATTGGGACCAACATATACTGTAGCATTTTGTGGAGCTCATCATATACGGTTTGAAACATTATATGGGAATCATGATTCCGTATGGAGAAATATATGGGCCTCATTACTCTGTATAGCGCACTAAGCACTGGCCATAATACTGTATGGAGTTATATACTGCCCGTTTTTGGAGGTATTGGAGAATTTAAAATGGATATCAGTCATGAGTAGTGTTGAGCATTCCGATACCGCAAGTATCGGGTATCGGCCGATACTTGCTGTATCGGAATTCCGATACCGACTTCCGATATTTTTTCAATATCGGAAGTCGGCATCGGAATCGGAAGTTCAAAGTTGATTGACAGCCTGACGTCATCATGATGCGCGGTGTGTGCGCATCATGATGCGCCGTCATTTCGGGCCTTCCGGGGGTCTCTGCCGGCCTGCCGGGGGGGCTGTGCCGGCCTGCCGGGGGGCTGTGTGGACTGCCCGGGGTCTGTACCGGCCTGCCGGGGGGCTGTGCCGGCCTGCCGGTGGTCTGTGCACCCTGTGGGGGTCTGTACCGGCCTGCCGGGGGGCTGTGCCTGCCTGCCGGTGGTCTGTGCACCCTGTGGGGGTCTGTACCGGCCTGCCGGGGGGCTGTGCCGGCCTGCCGGGGGGCTGTGCTGATGTCCGGGGGTCTGTGCAAGCATCGTCCGATGGGACTACAAGTCCCATCTGGCGATGCCTGCTACCATGACAGTGATTGACACATTAGCCAATGATGGGACAGTAGTACTCCCATCATCCGGCTAATGTGTTAAATGTTAAAAAAAAAAAAAAAATACTACATACATACTACATACATACTACATGCATGCTACATACATACTACATGCTACATACATACTACATACATACATACTACATAACACATATATACTACATACATACTACATACATACTACATACATACTACATGCATGCTACATACATACTACATGCTACATACATACTACATATATACTACATGCATGCTACATACATACTACATGCTACAAACATACTACATATATACTACATACATACTACATACATACTACATACATACTACATGCATGCTACATACATACTACATGCTACATACATACTACATATATACTACATGCATGCTACATACATACTACATGCTACATACATACTACATATATACTACATACATACTACATACATACTACATACATACTACATGCTACATACATACTACATATATACTACATGCATGCTACATACATACTACATGCTACATACATACTACATATATACTACATACATACTACATACATGCTACATACATGCTACATACATACTGCATGCTACATACATACTACATACATACTACATACATACTACATACATACTACATGCATGCTACATACATACCACATACATACTACATACATACTACATACATACTACATGCATGCTACATACATAACACATATATACTACATGCATGCTACATACATACTACATGCTACATACATACCACATACATACTACATACATACTACATACATACTACATGCATGCTACATGCATACTACATGCTACATACATACTACATATATACTACATGCATGCTACATACATACTACATGCTACATACATACTACATACATACTACATACATACTACATGCTACATACATACCACATACATACTACATACATACTACATGCTACATACATACTACATATATACTACATGCATGCTACATACATACTACATACATACTACATGCTACATACATACCACATATATACTACATACATACTACATACAATACATTCATACAATACATACATAGACATACAGTACATATAACATAGAGTAACATACTTACCAATACTTGTCACATTGTTCCCCGAAGCCATTGTCTTTTACGGAATAAATATTAACATAACAAACCACAAAAATACTCACCCACGATCCGAAGCAGTCCACGAGTGTGTCCCACGACGATCTTGGGTAGAGAACTGCAGCATCAGCTGTTGCTGCCGTTCTCTACCGGCTGCAGGAATCCAATGACGGAAGGTAGGTATCCTTCCGCACTGTATTCCTCCGCCACTTAAAAAAAAAAAGTCCCTAGTCTCACTTTATGCCATTGCTGCGTGGGAATTTCCCACACAGCAATGGCATAAAGTGAGACTAGGGACTTTTTTTTTTTTAAGTGGCGGAGGAATACAGTGCGGAAGGATACCTACCTTCCGTCATTGGATTCCTGCAGCCCGTAGAGAACGGCAGCAACAGCTGATGCTGCAGTTCTCTACCCAAGGTCGTCGTGGGACACACTCGTGGACTGCTTCGGATCGTGGTTGAGTATTTTTGTGGTTTGTTATGTTAATATTTATTCCGTAAAAGACAATGGCTTTGGGGAACAATGTGACAAGTATTGGTAAGTATGTTACTCTATGTTATATGTACTGTATGTCTATGTATGTATTGTATGAATGTATTGTATGTAGTATGTATGTAGTATATATGTGGTATGTATGTAGCATGTAGTATGTATGTAGTATGTATGTAGCATGCATGTAGCATGCAGTATGTATGTAGCATGCATGTAGTATATATGTAGTATGTATGTAGCATGTAGTATGTATGTAGTATATATGTGGTATGTATGTAGCATGTAGTATGTATGTAGCATGCATGTAGTATGTATGTAGCATGCATGTAGTATATATGTAGTATGTATGTAGCATGTAGTATGTATGTAGCATGCATGTAGTATATATGTAGTATGTATGTAGCATGTAGTATGTATGTAGTATGTATGTAGTATGTATGTGGTATGTATGTAGCATGTAGCATGCATGTAGTATGTATGTAGTATATATGTGGTATGTATGTAGCATGTAGTATGTATGTAGCATGCAGTATGTATGTAGCATGCATGTAGTATATATGTAGTATGTATGTAGCATATATGTAGTATGTATGTAGCATGTAGTATGTATGTAGAATGCAGTATGTATGTAGCATGCATGTAGTATATATGTAGTATGTATGTAGCATATATGTAGTATGTATGTAGCATATAGTATATATGTAGTATGCATGTTGCATGCATGTAGTATATATGTAGTATGTATGTTGCATGTAGTATATATGTAGTATGTATGTAGCATGTAGTATGTATGTAGTATGTATGTAGTATGTATGTAGTATGTATGTGGTATGTATGTAGCATGTAGCATGTATGTAGCATGCAGTATGTATGTAGCATGCATGTAGTATATATGTAGTATGTATGTAGCATATATGTAGTATGTATGTAGCATATATGTAGTATGTATGTAGCATATATGTAGTATGTATATAGTATGTATGTAGCATGCATGTAGTATATATGTAGTATGTATGTAGCATATATGTAGTATGTATGTATGTAGCATGTAGTATATATGTAGTATGCATGTTGCATGCATGTAGTATATATGTAGTATGTATGTTGCATGTAGTATATATGTAGTATGAATGTAGCATGTATGTAGTATGTAGTATGAATGTAGCATGTATGTAGTATGCATGTTGTATGTATGTAGCATGTAATTTTTTTTTTTTTTTTTTTTTTTTTTTTACATTCAACACATTAGCCGGATGATGGGACTACTACTGTCCCATCATTGGCTAATGTGTCAATCACTGTCATGGTAGCAGGCATCGCCCGATGGGACTTGTAGTCCCATCGGACGATGCATGCACAGACCCCCGAAGCCTGCACAGCCCCCCGGCAGGCCGGCACAGCCCCCCGGAGCCTGCACAGCCCCCCGGCAGGCCAGCACAGCCCCCCGGCAGGCCGGCACAGCCCCCCGGCAGGCCGGCACAGCCCACCGGAGCCTGCACAGCCCCCCGGCAGGCCGGCACAGACCACCGGAGCCTGCACAGCCCCCCGGCAGGCCGGCACAGCCCCCCGGCAGGCCGGCACAGCCCACCGGAGCCTGCACAGCCCCCCCGGCAGGCCGGCACAGACCACCGGAGCCTGCACAGACCCCCTGGCAGGCCGGCACAGCCCCCCGAAAGGCCCGTACAGACCCCAGAGAGGCTGTACAAGGGAAAAACAGGATTTTTCTTATTCCGATACCGGAAGTCCCATAGACTTGAATGGGACTTCCGGTATCGGAATCGGCGATACCGATACTTTTTTTTAAGATCGGCCGATCCATTCCGATCCAATACTTTGAAGTATCGGACGGTATCGCTCAACTCTAGTCATGAGATGTAAGAAGTGAAGTATTTTTCATTGTACTATACTGCTATTTCTCTGCCGTATCGGAGTATCATGAGTTGTGGTATGTGTTAAAGGGGCGCTCTTTGGCCCTGGGCCCACGAAAACCCAGAGCCAGCCCTCCCCCCCACAACTGTAGCCAAATAACCCCCATTTTTCAGTGCGTAACTAGCATTATGAAGTTAATTAAGGTTGACAAGCTTCAGTAACAAGAACTTATGCTTTTGGCATTCAAATGGGCACTGTTGGTGTGTTTCCTGTCCTCTCACTGCCGACTTTAATTCTCCATTGACTTACATTGGGTTTCGTGTTTCGGGACGACCCCG
Source organism: Dendrobates tinctorius (assembly GCF_039654945.1). Taxonomy (NCBI): domain Eukaryota; kingdom Metazoa; phylum Chordata; class Amphibia; order Anura; family Dendrobatidae; genus Dendrobates; species Dendrobates tinctorius. Next base: position 11,290,552 of record NW_027361827.1, read on the forward strand.
ACTTTTCCCTATAGTCGGCTGATTTTGCTCGACCCGACTTTTGGAAAAGTCACGTTTCATGAAATGAAACTCGACCATAAAAAACCAAAAATCGCTCAACACTACTAACAAAGACAAGTGAAGACTGACGAAAGGTCCTTGTTACATCTCCCAAGAACTGTCTGATCGGTGCTGTAGACTCCTGTAAAGACACAGCATAAAAATCCTCTGCTGACTGCCTGCAGAGACCTGATATTTGAGCACCATATGGCCACTTTATAGGGGTAGCATTGGTTATATTAGTGTATACTTATGGTATCTCTGACTAATGTACAGGTGTATATCTGTACATCTTGACCATGTAATTAGAACGTTTATCCCATCAGGGATATTTATGGGACATATCATCTATGTTCCATACATAAAGGTCTCACCCTGGTCAATATGTGGACTGGTCATGGTGTGGTGGTATTTGTCCCTTGTATGTGGTATTATTCACTCACTATGAGGTGGTATTAAGGGGTCTGGTCATGGTATGGCACTATTTGCAAGTGGTATTTGTCACTATGTGGTGATAATATTTTGTTTGGTCATGGCGTGACAGTATTTATTCCATGTATTTGGTATTATTTGTTATTCAAAATTGGGGAAAGCTAACCTAGCCTCCAGGAAACAAGAAAAATCAATATTATGTAAACCTGAGGCAAAATAACGTATCATTTGCAAGAAAATGTTTATTGGAACACATGAAAGTACAGAATCCCCAACGTTTCGGCTCGATTAAGCCTTTATCAAGGGTTTTATCTATAGAGAGATATATAAAAATTAATCATGCAATTAACAAGGCACGCTGGGAAAAAATTAAACCATTTCAATTCATGGTTCACATATTCATAAAGAAAATAAATCATAACAATCGACATGTGGAAATAACATTATAATGAAAATAATGATTCCATCCAGTGAGTAAATCCTAATATGCTCTGTTTAGAAAAAAGAGAAAACACAATTTGCATATGTAAATATAAGCGCATATGAATAAACTCTAAAAGTGGTCATAAGGCATCACAGAGAAGGTGCACAGATCAATCAGAGTAAATACCTGTGTGATCATATGTTCCAGCAAGAAAGTATAGTACTAGCATGTGAACAGACCTGTATAATTGTGACTCAGAGCACTGGGGACCACGCCGCCATCTGGTGAGGGAGAGTGTGTAAGGAAAGAAAATCGATCTATTTATGCAACCTATGTGTCCTTAAATGCGGTGCAGCTGTGAAATGAATAAGCGCACGTCATAGCATTAGTCACGCATGCGTACTGCACGCTAAATGACGGAAGTGGTAAAAAGAACAGGAAGTGTGGCATAGACCAAACAATATAGCGCTGGCGCAGGCGGGCTGAATCTATAATAACGGAAGTGGGGAATAGAAAACAGGAAGTGTGGCATATATTGAAGAACGCACAAGGTCTCCAACCAAATAAAACAATGTAAAAATACTCGGTCTGTTAATTATATGGACTTAGTAATAAAATAGTTGTATCACTAAATAATATATATACCCCTTATAGTATAAATATACGAATCAATATGTATCAAAGAAGTATATGTGATGACACAGAAAAGAAAAAGAAAGCCTCAGAGAATACAAACCACCAAATAGATGAGAAAAACAGATGTGAATACCTTATTTCCGTGAACTATTAAGTCTGAAAAAGAAAAAAATATTAGAGAATACATATACATATATATACACATACACGTACACACAACCTGTATACATATACACATATATACATACACACGTAAACAACTGCACATATACACACATATATATATATATACACACACAAATATGGACATACGCATATATATCCATACATATACCTGTACAACACGTATACATTGAACAAATTGATTTATAATGGTATACTCACTGATCATAGCAGAAAAAAGCATAACAACATCACTATGTAAAGCAATAAGAGCGTTCTTTCAATAAAAAACTTCATATTCTCTATTGAGGCCAAAGGGTTCAAATGTTTGGAGAACAAAAATCCAATAGGCCTCTCTCTCTTTCAACTTTTGTATCCTATTTCCACCCCATCTCGCCAGTGGTACATGCTCTATAATCTGATAGCGGAGTTGTGAAATGTTATAATTATGAGAAATAAAATGTGCCGGAATGGGTAAAAGGGTTCTCTTACATCGAATCGTTGATTTATGTTGTGAAATGCGGTCTCGGATATGTTGCGTAGTCTCACCAACATACCCGAGACCGCATGGACACTTAATCAGATAAACGACATATGATGAATCACAACTAAAGTTAGTCCTTAATAGGAAAGATCTTTCCTGATCTGGGATGACTTAAAGTATCCCCTTTCATAATATTAGAACACTGTAGACAGTGTAAACATGGGAATGTCCCTTTACGTTGAGTTCTAAGAAATCTTTGTTTACCCATCTCCCGTGTGCTGCCAATGTCAGCTCTCACCAAAAGGTTACGTAGATTAGGAGGTTTCTTGTGACAAATCAAGGGTGAATTTTGAAACTCCGGAATGTGAGGATAGGAATTAGAAAGAACTGGCCAATGTTGGCATATAATATTATGAAAAACATACATAAAAGGATGGTACGTGTTCACAAACGCCACCCTCTTTGTCTTAATAGTTGATTTGGATGCAGACACTTGGCAGTGTGTCAAAAAATAATCGGGATATCCTCGCAATATAAACTTCGATTTCATCTCACTAAGACGAAGGGTACGATTAGAGTAATCAGAAACAATCTGATCAACTCTAAAAAACTGTGATTTTGGAAGAGATCTCTTAATATGCTTAGAATGGCAGCTGGTAAAATGTAGGAGACTATTTTTGTCGGTTGGCTTCACAAATAGGTCTGTGGAAAGGGAGCCATCAATCCCCTTAATCACCTTAGTGTCAAGAAAAGAAATAGAATCAGGATCATGTTGCATCATGAAGGATAAACCATCTACCTTATTATTAATATCCTGATAAAAAGTTTCCAAAGAAGACAAATCACCTGACCAAATGAAAAAGATATCATCTATATATCTCTTTCACAGTACCACATACTGCTGGAAGAGGGGATGAGAATAAACAAACTCAGATTCGAATTCCGCCATAAAAATGTTGGCATAAGGGGGCGCCACATTGGACCCCATAGCTGTACCACTTACTTGAATGAAAAATTGGTCCTCAAAAAGAAAAAAATTCTTGGTTAGAACAATAGTCAATATAGAAATACAAAAGGTTTTAACGTCCTCAGAAAAAACAGTATTATTATCCAAGACACTTTTAACAGCTCGAATGCCCCTCGTATGATCAATACTAGTATATAAACTTGAAACATCTAAAGTAACCAACCAAATAACAGTTATTTAAAGCCAGATTTAATGCTCTTATACTAGATAAAAAATGTGACGTGTCCCTAAGCCATGAGCGGATCAAATGTAAAAGAGGTGAGAGAGTCTTCTCAGGAACTATTGATAATGGTGATAGTAATGAGTTAGTGGAGGCAACAATTGGCCTTCCCAGAGGTTGTGTCAAACTTTTATGTATTTTTGGTAGTGTATAGAACACTGGTATAATGGGATGAGGATTGATAAAAAAAACTCACTCAATTTAGTGTCAATGACACCTAGAGATAAAAAATGTTGCACAGTGTCCCGTATTTCAGACGCAATAGAGGAGGAGGGATCAGTAGGAATAGAATGGTAAGTATCATGACTATTCAATTGAGAATAGATTTCATCAGTACAATATTGTCTATCCATTATCATAATTGAACCGCCCTTATCGGCCGGTTTCACAGTCAATTGTTTATTACGAAATAGGCCATCAATGGCCATACGCTCAGACCTAGACATATTATTCAAAATGTGATAATGACCCTTGTGAATTTCATGTAATTTATTTTTAATATCCTTTTTTACCAGACTAATATAGGTCTCAACAGGATGATAGGTTTATACAGATTCAATTGCTTTAAAGTCAATAAATCCACATTAGGATTAGAATCAAGTGAAATATCCTCTTCTAAAGGTTGTGTTCAAGATGTATCCTTCGAAAAATGTACCTTCAACCGTAAGGACAAAAAGAATCGTTGAACCTCTTGATCTAAGGTAAATTCATTAAAACACGGTGTCGGACAAAAGGATAGACCTTTTTGAAGAACTGATATCTCCAAAGGGGATAAAATATGTGATGAAATATTATAGACCAATTGGTCAGGAAATACCTGAGAACGGGTCTGTACCCGAGATGAAGTAGAATCAGTCCCTCCTTCAGCTCCCCTATTGTTCCGATTTCTCTGTCCTCTTCCATGTCTCTGAGAAAACATACGAGAAGAACCTCTAGAAGTGTCGCTGTCTGAGCTGTTGGAAAAAGAAGAGTCCCACCGTCTAGTTGTTCTCCGTTCTCTTGATATATTCTGATTTCTCCAAAAATAAACGTTATTGCATTCATAGTCATCAGCATCTCTCAGGAACTTAATTCTCTTACTTTCTTGAAGTTGAGCTCGAAAATCAGTATTGAATTTCTCAACTTGTGTTTTAATTTTATTAAACTCTTCCTGGGGAAGCGTTCCACGCAGTTGTTGTTCAGTATTGCTAATTTCATTATCCATAGTGGACAACTCCTTCTGTAGGAATTCCACCATAAGTAAACTTAAATCCATGGAACATTTATTCAAAATTGCTTCAAATTTATTGCAGAAGTCAATTTTGTCTGAAAAAAGAGTAGGCCTGAGAGATACTCTTAGGCCCCTTGGTATTCTTTTGACTCTGTGATATTCTGCCAGAGTCGCATAGTGAAGCTGAAATCCAGTTCTCTTCTTACACATCCTTTCATAGTCATGAGAACAAAGTTGATCAGTGGGTGTATGAAGGAACTGTCCTGGTATATTCACCTGACCAATGATGGAATCAGCTTCTCATTAGTTATAAGATAGGGTGTCAGAAGACATAATATAAAGGTTGCTAAAGCCCCCCAAAAAGTAGATAAATTATTCAAAATTGGGGAAAGCTAACCTAGCCTCCAGGAAACAAGATAAATCAATATTATGTAAACCAGAGGCAAAATAACGTATCTTTTGCAAGAAAATGTTTATTGGAACACATGAAAATACACAATCGCCAATGTTTCGGCTCGATTAAGCCTTTATCAAGGGTTTTATCTATAGAGAGATATATAAAAAATAATCATGCAACTAACAAGGCATGCTGGGAAAAAATTAAACCATTTCAATCCATGAATTGAAATGGTATAACTTTTTCCCAGCATGCATTGTTAATTGCATGATTATTTTTTATATATCTCTCTATAGATAAAACCCTTGATAAAGGCTTAATCGAGCCAAAACGTTGGGGATTCTGTACTTTCATGTGTTCCAATAAACATTTTCTTGCAAAAGATATGTTAATTTGGTATTATTTGGTCACTATGTGGTGATAAAATGTGGTCTGGTCATCGTTTGGCAGTATTTGTGCCTTGTATGTGTTATTATTTGGTCACTATGTGGTAATAATATACAGTCCAGCCATTTTGTGATGGTATTTGTCCCTTGTAGGTGGTATCATGGATCATTTAAAAAAATGTATGTTACACATTCCTTTAAGAAAAATAAATAGAAATATACCAAAAAAAAAAAAGAATTCGATAGATAAAAATGCTTTTAATAGGTTACAGCAGAGGAAGATACTGCCAAAAGAGTCTACATTGTTGTGGTGGTGGCTTAAAATATCTTTTGGCCAAAACAAAAGCTGATGGCTAGGTATGTGATCTGGTGTTTGATGGGAACTGTTAATGTGTGATTGGTGAGGACGAGGTGCAGTAGTGGAATTTTTCCAAGAGTGGGCGGTGGGACAGTGGAATGTTCGAGGGATGGAGGTGGAACTGGGAGGGAGTCTGGCAGGAGTCTCAAGGGGGCCCAAAAATGTTGCCAGTATGGGGCCTTGAAATTCCTGGTGGCAGCCCTGATGCTAATTTTTAGCTGCGTTTTACAGTACCAGAAAAGCCTATGAGATTTCACAAATCTCATGCGCATACATTGTTTTTTTGTCATCAGTATTTTGTGCTTTGCATGTTTTTTTGAACATAGAGCATGTCACTTCTTTCAGTATTTTTTCAGTGTTTTTTCACAAATTGAATTGAATGGGTGGTGGAAAAACAAAGAAAAAAACACACCAAAAACACAGGTATTATGTTTAGAATTCCAAAAGTGCCCCAAAAAATGCATCAAAAACACAAGAAAAACCAAGGAAAACATGTTTTTTTCTGCAGCTCTTTACTGCCAAGAGATCTGAGTTTGCTGCAATAAAAAAGGCTGAAAAACGCCTAGTGTGAACTTATCCTAATAGAGATTTTTATTTATAACCTGCAGTATGTCTGACCCAAGGTCTGTACGGAGGACTATAGCCTACCATCTTGAGGGAGTGAACATCATAGCACCTTACAGGGCTCACTGCCGCCCTGAGGACAATAGCTAAGAATGACGAGCAGGACACTGAAAAGTTTATAGCAAGAGCTTCAGAAATTAACGTTGGGACCTGTAAGGAAACTTGTGAATCTTTAAAATATACCAATCATTTCACACAATAATAGGCTCTGGTGCTCTTGATGTCCTGAATAGTTTTGGAGCAAATACTTGGGATGTTTTCACTCGAAGAGACCAAAAAATGTTTGCAAAGTTAGAAATTAGCCTCTCATTCTAAGGGTACGCTCACACTCGGACGAGTGCTATCCAATTTTTTTATCGGATAACACTTGACCCAATGTTATACTATGGGGCACTGCAGATCTGTGATTATTTCTCATGTCGATCCAGCATGAGAAAACAAATGCAGCATGCTGCGAGTACGTCCATGATTAAGGCTTAATTGCTGAAACGCGTTAGTCATAATTCTGCTTTTGGCTTTACCCACATTGTTTTTTCATGTTTTTAAGAAGCAAATAAAAAACTTTTTTTAATACATCAGTGGATTGTGTCATCGCTGGAGCACATCTTTTCTTCTTTTCTGCTGATTGCTGACGCCCTGGACTGGGGTGGCTCCGTGCAGAGGACTTCCACTACTACAGATCAGTATGCCGTGGTGAGCTGACTTTCCTTTTCCCCTACCCTACCTTTTCATACAAGTCTACGGGTGTGTGTGAAACATCAGGTTACACTAGGATGTCATTCGAGTGCAGTCCATTTACGGCAGTCACAAAAATGGACACGATTCTCCGTGTTCTCCATACCTTTTATACGATTCTCTCATGCAAGAGAATTGGATCACACTAAGGTGACACTCAGATGAAACTCTGAGAGAATTTGATCTGACTGACATCAGCATAATCGGCCTGATTCTCTCACATGAGAATTGACGGCCATGTGAGTGAAACTCTAAAGTGATTATCCTAATTAATCTGCCAGGACTATGCACTGCCCCATATAAGAATGCCTTGGCATAGCAGGGTGGCTCAAAGAATTTATCAATTGTTTGCTAAATGTCTCATTTTAAAGTTCAGTTAGAAACTAATATGTGCATGTGCACTTTATGCATTGCGTGCTGACCATAAGCAGCGCTGGCTTCTTGGCTTTTTTGTTTGTTATTGGTTTGTGGCTGTCCCCCACTTTTTGCCGTGCGCGCTTGGTTATGCACGCCATTCTGTCTTTATTGTGATTGATCTAGGCTGCTGTACACACATACAGCAGCCCTCCCCTCCCCCAGGCTCTATTTGATTATGCACCTGTGTCTGGGCCTGTTTCACCCTTCATCTATGGTTGTTGGTTTGGCAGTGTGGAGGTCACATCTGAAATGCCCATGTCCAGACCTGGTCGGCCTTTATTTGCGCTTGCCCTTCTGGTGCCACGGGAGTGATTAAAAAATGCTTCGGGTACATTTGCATTTTATACAGTCTTGCTTTTAATACATTTAGGAGGCCGTAATGGCACAGCCTATATAAAAAACGTAGAGTAGGACTGCCCCATATGAGAATGCCTTGGCATGGCGGGCTGGCTCAAGGAATTGATCAATTGTTTGCTAAATGTCTCATTTTAAATTTTAGTTAGAAACTAATATGTACATGAGCACTTTATGCATTGCGTGCTGACCATAGGCAGTGCTAGCTTCTTGGCTTTTTTGTGTAAAAATCTTGGTTCGAGTGCCTTGTGATTTTTTTTTATCCCACCCATGGACTTGCATTGGCGAGTCTCGCCCTAGATACGAGGACAATCACAGCATGCTTCTATATTTTCTCAGATCTGAGATGAGAAAAAAATCACCGATGAGCAGGGACTCATAGAATAATTTTAGACAGAATGCAATCCGATTTTTTATCGGATTGCACTTGTTCATTTTTCTCGCCGATGAGCATGAACACTTATTAAAGCTATTTTTTGTTTTATGGAAAGCACATTGGAGACATATAGGCAGCATTCTAGTATGCTGTTACATAGGGCTTACATATACTGGCCCTACTTTATATATGAAAACTTAGAGACAGGTTCCCTTTAAGTGCTACATTGACCAAATAAAAACATCTGAAATGCTAAATATCCAGGATTCAAGTTAAGCTTCTCTGCTGCTGAGCTTTCAGACATAACTAGCTCTGCTACATTGATGTACACTCGTAAATTGCTTCAGTGTGTCTCCTGACCTACTCAACTCTGCGATATCATTGGACTCTACTATATTGGCACGGTGAGTCTGCTAATCTCCTCAGCTCTGCCACATCGCTGAGCCATCTTTGCTATACCAATTATTCTGCTCAGTATCTCTACAGTCTCTCTTCCTTCAGCTGTCATCTACACTGCATTATGGCTGCTCATCCAGCTTCAAGGTTTCGAGGATCAACCTCGCCAGGTGGGACCTTACATTGATAACCAGTTAAACACATTGATTCTAATTCACCAATGAGATTATGCCACAATTCTGTCATAAATTGCTTTGAAAAGTCACAACATATTTGCTTAGTACGGAGTTTTGCAAAAATTTTGCAACTTTTGGCCATTTCAGACAAGATTTGCCCAACTCCTCCATAATGGAACGGACCTATGGTGGGACGGATGTGCAACGGGGGCATGACTCCACAGCTTGTCGAATTCATGGGAATACTTTATGCCAGAGATCTCACTCCAGTCTCTGACTGGAGTAACATTTGTGTCAAGGCGCATAGTCAGTTGTTTGTTTGATAATTTTGATTCATTAGGAGGCATGCTCCCTCATGAAGAACGGAGTTGTTCATAGCAGTCTTGATGAATCAGGGTCACTGCCTACCAATGTAACATTATAAAGAGAGCAAATGGGAAATTTGGCTGTCATTGGTTTTACAGTTTTGCCCCATTTACTTCTTTTTAGCCGATTTCTGACATCTGACATTGATTGTTTAATGAGTAATGCAGTGAACCTCACATTTAACAGCAGTACTCAGCAGAGGCAGCTAGGAATGCATGAGACTGCTATGTTCCACTCCATACATCACTTATATGAAGCTGCTGATGGAGAAAATTTCAGCTGCTCCACCGATCTCTTATTGATGTCCCATCCTGTGGAGAGGTCATCGATTATTAAGTCCCGGACAAGACCTTTAAATATATGGTATAAATAGTCTGTGTTATTTGTATTACAATGTGAAAAAACAAGATATTCTACAGGTGAAACATTTAATTCTGTACAATTTTTGCTGAAAAAATTGGTAATAGCACTGTGCTATTAATGGTCAATAACCCTTCATAAGAACAGTATAACCTTGCTAGAGATTTGGCTTTCAATTTTAAATGTCTTTTTTAATAACAAAGAAGAAACCAAAGGTGAGATGTGAACTGTTCATTATAAAATCATCGAGCTGAAAATATAATTATTACAAATGAGAATGACAGCTTTATTTCATATCCCCATGGTGCAGTCTATGCAAGTCATTTCTGAATCTAAGAATATTTATAGTCGGCACAGTCATTTTAGTTTTTAGACAAAGATAAAAGACATAAAGGAAAAAGGAAGAATAATATGATGAATTATAAAAAAAAGGTTAACAATTCTTTGGTCAAGTTGCTTTAGGATAAAATATTAAGTTTCATATTTGGAGAAACTTTTATTTTCACAATTATGAAAGAATATTCCTTTGTGATACACTATAGAATGATAACTAATTGAATAAAGAACAGATTATTTTCACTTATTATTACAGGCAAATGGTGTAAGTATCATACAGTGATCAAATTTTACTCCATACTAGAGACTAGATATGAGCAGAACAGTCAACGTATTAGGGAGTTCAAGTCGAATTACCTGAAATTTGAGCATCCACGTAAATTCAATCACTTTGTCAATTTGCGAGGATTGAAAAAAAAAAAAAAAACATGGCTGTCATTTTGGTGAACCATAAAGGGCCTGTAAATGAAAAAAAAAAATAATGCTAACCTGACCATTCACTTCTCTGGCTGCCCTGCTGCTCGTTTCCCACCATTTGGCCTTAAGTGCCACTTCTTCCAACCATTGCATGCCTCATTTGCCTGTTTTTCACTATAGGCCGCAACCAAGCCTTGATTGCCACAGTATGCTCTATAAGTGCAAATTCATGATGTCACAATATGACCCACCACCATACAATGTGCAGGTCTGGAAGAGGCTGGAAGTCCCAGTCTATAGTGAAGAACAGGCATATGCTATGCGTGACAGCTGAAAGAAGCAGCCCAAAGAGGTGGACGTTCTGCAACAGGCAGCAGGATGGCCAGAGAGATGAATATTTATTTTTTGTTCTTGCATCTTACATTTATTGCAGTTTGGGGTCTGCAGCAAATAACTACTAACATTTTGTGTACCTGAAAGGTTATAAGAGGGGTCTGGGGCTACATTATGCCACCCCACATGATAGTCCTGAGAGTAGGACCAGTGTGACATTCCCTCATGGTCTCTTCAAGACCTCATGTCACCGCTTTCAAAGGCTATCATGATGTAGAGCAAGACAGAAATGAAGATTAAAATCGAGGTCTTTCCTCTTCAGTGACGCCCTCTTTTTCTTGGATAAAATGAAAACCAGAGATTGATTCGGAAACCATGTGGGCAATGCTATAATGAAACTTTCATGTGGGAACATCACGCTGGTTCTACTCCAAGGATTATGGTGTTGGGTGGCATAATGTAAAATAGCTGGATCCCCCTAGCTTTGAATCCTTGTACATTAATAGCTAATGATTTGGTGGTAGAATCAGTGGTACAGCAATTTTCTATAGAGTACATCTGGAACTTCACAGGTCAGCAATTGCAAAGGGACTTTCCAGCAGCAAATCTTGATGATCTGCATGCCCAAGTTCTTTCAGCGTGGCAGATCATTCCTAAAGCCCCCGTCTCACATAGCGAGATCGATAGCGAGATGGCTGAGGTGTCACCGGTTTTATGACGCAACAGCAACCTCGCCATCGATCTCGTTACGTGTGACACTTAGCAGCGACCAGGCCCCCGCTGCGATGTCGCTGGTCGTGCTCGAATGTCCTGGGCCATTTTTTGATCGCTGATGTCCCGATGGCCAGCGCGCATCGCTGTGTTTGACACCGACGAGCGACCTCGTTAGCAACTCAGAAATCATGGACGCAGGCGGGAGTCGTCAAAATAGCAGCTGTGTGACAAGGTCCTAATGACTGCCGAGGTCGTTATACGGATAGCTGGATCACTGCTGCGTCGTTGGTTAAATCTGACTGTTTGACAGCTTACTAATGACCATTTAGCAATGAACCAGCGATCCTTACCAGGTCGTATTGTTGTCGGGATCGCTGGTGCATCGCTAAGTGTAGCGGTACTCTTAGACAACCATTGATAACCTCATTGATAACATGCCAAAGCTTGTAAGTCTTGTATTTCTGCACGTGGCACTAGAGATGAGCGAAACGGGTCGGTCAAATTCAAAAATTGCCGACTTTAGCTAAAGTCGGATTTCTCCGATCAAAACCCGACCATAGCATGAGGTCGGCCATGAGGTCGCCGAGCCGAGTGCCAAAGTCGCATTTCAAATAATGCTTCCAGTGTCTTTTCTCAGCCAATGATGAAGTACGCACACTGTGTTCAACACGATGACATGGGCAGCGGCCACCACCATCTTAGAGAAGGGCATTGAAGTGATTGGCTGGCTTTGTGTGGCGTCACAATTTTCCATACAGACACCATATAGCGGTGTACGCTCCTCACACACTACCGTGTACCGGCTGGTATCACGGACAAAACAAGCTATCTGTGTGTGACTCTGGAAAAGCAAACTGAGGAGATTTTCCATTTTTCTAGACCTACACCTTATAGAACTGACCGATTTTAAAACAGTTTCGTATATCTGCTGTTTGATCACGGTCAAAACTATACAGAGACAGCGTATGTCTCTCTGTATAAAAATAGACAGAGATTGACAATTTTGCATATAGACACCGTATAGCGGTGTACACTCCTCACACACTGCCGTGTACCGACTGGCATCACAGACAAATACAAGCAATCTGTGTGTTACTCTGGAAAAACAAACCGAGGAGATTTTCCATTTCTCCAGACCTACACCTTATAGAACTGTCAGCTTTTCAAACAGTTTCGTATATCTGCTGTTTGATTTTGGTCAAAACTGTACAGAGACAGCGTGTGTCACTCCGTATAAAAATAGACGGAGACTGACAATTTTCCATACAGACACAGTATAGAGCTGTCCGATTCTCAAATATTATTGTATATCTGCTGTTTGCATTACAGTCACATCTATACAGAGTCAACGTCTGTGTGTGACACTCCGTAAATACATATACGGAGATTGTTAGGTACACAAAAAACATATACAGCTGTACACTTCTGATACAGTTCCGTATATCTGCTTTTTGGATTGCGGTCAAATACATACTGGGAGAACGTCAGTGACTAAGAGAATATATACATAGATTTAATTTTTTAAAACACCTTGCACAGCTGGACGGTCCTCATACAGTACCATCTCTCTGCTGGTATTTTTGGTACATTTTCCCAAACATGAGGAAGTATGGTGGGAGAGGCCGCGAACGTGGGCAGTGGGGCGCAGCTGGTACTGATGGTGGTGGTGCATCGGCTGGTTCTGGCTATAGCAGCTAAGGCAGGAGGTGTTGAGCCTGCGTCATCGTCTGGCCCATGAAGGCCTGTAAGGTTCCCTTTTCTTGGAGTAGGAAAACTGCTTTTAAAGCCAGAGCATCAGGAACAGGTTTTGGCGTACATTGCCGAAACAGCCACCAGCTCTATTGCCTCCTCATCTGAACGTTCGAAAGCTGCAAGCACAGAGTCGTCAGTGCAGGGTTCTGGTCAGGAAAAACACCTTTCCTTGTGTCCTTCACCCTCACCAAAAGTTAAGGATGCGGCAGCCCACACTTCAGATTACTATATGGAGCTCTTTTCACATACCATGCCTGGGTTATCCAGTCAAATCCAGAATTCCCCAGTCCAAGATAAATCTGACATGGAGTGCACTGATGCTCAGCCACTGCTAGATGATTTTGCTGGTACATTGACCCAGAGCACTACATTGCCTTCGCAGTCTACTGGGCCAGAATCTGACCCTGGTGAAACTCAGGTGCCCCTTCCCGCATACTATACCAACTTAAACGGTGACACAGAGGAAGGTAAAGAGGAAGGTGCAGATGACTTTGAAGAGGAGGTGATGGATGACCCAGTTCTTGACCCGGATTGGCATCCATTGGGGGAGGAGTGTGGTGCTGGCAATAGTTCAGATAAGGAGAAGGATCCACAGCAGGCATTGACATTGCAGCAGCGGTTATCTGGCAGGCCCGTACCTGTCCAAAAACGTGGACCAAAAACTAAAAGAGTTGCAGGACAGCTTGGCCAGATGGTAACTTAGCACAGCGTGCAAGGCCAGAAAATGTATACCATAGTAGAAAGATTGCAGTGTGGCACATCTTTGTCCAAAATCCTACTGATGAGGCAAATGTTACTTGCAAAGAGGTGCGGAAGGACCTTTAACCGAGGTAAACAACTCAGAAATTTGAATACCAGTTGCATGCTTAGACATTTAATCAACATGCACTTGCAAGCGTGGACGGACTACAAAACCTCAGGTAGCACATGTGCACCTGCTCCGAATGAAGGTAGCCAGCAACGGTCCATCACTTTCCCCACTGTAAGACCACCGCCACCATTAAGCACACCACCAGCGCTAAATGTTGAGGTGTTGTCGCAAGGCCAAAGCACTCAGGGAATCACAATGGTTTTGCAACACAACAATGAATCTAGGCCATCTCCACCAATACCATCACCAACACCCTCTCACTCCATCCGGTCAACCGCTGCTTCCCCCATATGCAGCTCTCCCGTCCAACTCACCCTACCAGACATTCTGAGTAGGACAAGAAAGTACTCATCCTCTCATCTGTGTACACTGTGTTTGAATGCCTACATTGCCAAACTAATCTCATTAGAGATGATGCCCTACCGTTTGGTTGAAAGCGAAGCTTTCCGTGAGCTCATGGCCTACGCAGTCCCACGCTATGACCTACCCAATCGGCACTTCTTTTCTCGAAAAGCCATCCCAGCCCTCCACCTGCATGTGAAAGACCGCAATGTCCATGCACTCAAGCAATCAGTGAGTGGAAAGGTGCACCTCACATCAGATGCATGGTCCAGTAGGCATGGCCAGGGCCGTTACGTGTCCATCACTGCGCACTGGGTTAATGTGTTGGATGCAGGCTCCACAGGGGACAGTGCCGGTGGAACAGTGCTGCCTAGCCCACAGTATAGGTGTTCCACATGAGGTGTCCCACTATCGAACAGCTAGTGGTAAGCGTCAGCAGGCTGTGTTAAAGATGATGTCTTTGGGCGACAACAGACACACCGCGGAGGTACTGGCTGGCTACTTGCAGCGACAAACTGAGTCATGGCTGGGCAGTCTACATCTTGAGCCAGGCAAGGTAGTCAGAGATAACGGCCGTAATTTTGTGACAGCCATAGCCCGTGCAAAATTCACACACATACTTTGCCTGGCTCACACTTTGAACCTGGTGGTGCAGTGCTTCCTTAATAATTATCCAGAGTTAACATCCCTGCTCCATAAGGTGCGAAGACTGTGCTCACACATCCGTCGCTCAAACGTCCACTTCACTCGTATGCAGAAGCTGCAGCGATTGCTTCACCTCCCCAATCACCGCCTAATCATAGACGTTGCAACAAGGTGGACCTCCACCTTGCACATGTTTGAAAGGCTGTGCATACAGAGGCAGGCTGTAATGCATTTGTGGGAGGATACACTGGTAGGCAGTTTGAGTGAAGACATGGAATTGTCGGGTGTGCAGTGTCAAAGCTGAAAGACCTCTGTACAGTCCTTCAGTATTTTGAGGAATGCACACGGCTGGTAAGCGCAGATGACGCCATTATAAGCATGAGCATTCCACTTATGCGTCTGCTCATGCAAAGTTTGACGCACATTAAGGATCTGGCGTCTGCAGCGGAGGAGGAACAGGAGGAGGAAGGAAGCCTTGCTGACAGTCATCCATTGTCTGGTCAGGGAACTGTCCTGGACGAGGTGGAGGAAGAAGAGGAAGAGGAGGATGAGGAGGATGATTATTTTGGGCAGGAGGATGCTTCTCAGGGGGCAAGAGAAAATGTCGGCGTTCCAAGGTCAGGTACAGTGTTTGTGCGTGACTGTAGGGATATGGATTTGCCAGAAAGTGCTCCTCCACCCAGCAGTGGCAGTGCATTATTGACACCTGGAACATTGGCCCACATGTGTGATTATGCCTTGCGGATCCTAAAAAGGGACCCCTGCATTGCCAAAATGATAAAGGATGACAACTACTGGCTGGCCAGCATCCTCAATCCATGCTACAAAGGCAAATTACACAACATCATGCCACAGGAGAACCTAGAGATAATATTGGCTAACAAACAAGCAACTCTGGTAAACAGGTTGTTTGAGGCTTTCCCAGCGCACAGCAGCGGTGCTGGTTCTCCCACGAGCCGTAGTGGGCACAATAGAAGAGGTGTTCGTGGTGCACACAGCCGAAGTGGCGTTGGAGACAGGGGTTTAATGACCATGTTGTGGAATGATTTCTCAAGTACCGCTCACACGACTGCTAATACTGCATCGATTACAAGTGACAGGAGAAAGCAGTTGTCAACTATGGTTACAAACTACTTCTCCTCCCATATCAATGTTCTCCCTTACAGGTCATTCCCCTTTGACTATTGGACCTCTAAACTGGACACCTGGCCTGAATTGGCACACTATGCCTTACAGGAGCTCGCTTGCCCTGCTGCTAGTGTGTTATCTGAAAGAATCTTCAGTGCTGCTGGATCAATCCTGACAGAAAAAAAGGACCCGTCTGTCGACCCAAAATGTTGATGATCTAACCTTCATTAAAATGAACCGTGCATGGGTTTCAAAGGATTTTGTCCCACCTTCCCCTGATGACACATAGGTTACCAGAAAACTGCCTCGCTTTTTTCCTCCTCTTCCTCGGACTTGCCCATTTCCGCCATTTGCAGCAGCTGAATGTCTAGCCTACACATCAACATATGCCATTTTTTAAACCTCCCTATCTGGGCTGCCCACCCCCACCAAGTGCCGTTGCTCTGAACAGGTGGATGGGCCCACTGATGGCCGACGGCACTGGCACAGGGCCCCTCATAGTACAATACAGTTTCTCTGATGGTGGGGGCCCACTCGCCATCAGACACATCAACGTACTATGAGGGGCCCTGTGCCAGTACTGTCGACCATGAGTGTGCCCCCCCTGCTTGGTCATGGCCACAGCACTTGCAAGTTGCAATACTTACCTCTCCCTGCTCCACCGCTGTGTAGTCTGGCCAGTTAAATTCTTCACAGGGACGGCCACTAGAAATTTGGAGTATTGATCGATGATGGTTAAGATGTAGCTATGGCTTGTCCTGCTGGCCTCTACCTTCAGATGATCAATGGCTACCATTTGTAACGGACGTCAACTTACAAGCGGATGCAGTGCTGCTTTATGATCACCTTTCACAGTTGTAATAGTCACAGACGTGTGACATTCCTGCCACCATTTTTCAATGTCTCCTCTCATGCCAATCCAACAGAATTGCCTACGGCCTGTGGCTTCTGTGTTTTGCACTCCAAAATGACCAGACACATCATGATAGGCAGTCAGGACCATGTCTACATCTTTCCCTGTGATCACAATATGATGGAGACGAGTAACGGTGATGTGATCCACGCTACTGCAATAAAGCAATCCTTTCTTCACAAAGAACTGTTTTCGCTGTCTCCACAGACACAGTAATTAAGGGTCTGCATCGCCTCTGCAACATCTACCGGGAGGTTTTCCTGCGATGAGTAAATCCCAAATTTCTGCTAACACTCGACTTTATGTCTGTACTTGTATCCATGTAGTTTCCAGTAGCGGAGAGTCTGGACTGGCTTACTGATATTGAAATATACACGAAGATTTAAAAGTACCACAACACTGTATACTGTTGTAAGCTTCGAATACCTTTCCCTTTTTCTACTTTTTAAATTCTGGTGTAATACATAGTGAGCCTGTGAGTGTCTGTGTCTGACTCCGAAAGTATAGACGGAAATTTACAACTACCCCTAGACTGGATATACCTGGTATGTGCTGATACAGTACCTTTGTTCAAAATTTTTTATTATGGTATCATCCATAGTGAGTGAGCGTGTGTGGTTTATGCCTTCTATATATACGGTGAATCAGAGATACCAATTTTTACCCTATACTCGATACAGCTTGTATCATGTTAAACAGTACCTTTGTTCTACATTTAGTATTACGGTCAAATCCATACTGAGTAAGCGTCTGAGAGTGACTGCGGGACTATGTATATGGAGATTTCAATTGTACCCTATAATATATATATACTTGCTATCTTGTTATCCAGTACCTTTTCTACCACATTTTTTATTATGGTCAAACCCAGACTGAGTGAGCGTCCGTGGGTGACTCCGAAAATATATACCGAGATTTCAAATTTGGCCAAAACTGTATACAGCTGTACGCTTCTCATACAGTAACCTTTTTTGTTATTTAGATTCTGGTGTAATCCATAATGAGCCTGTGAACATCTGTTTGCTACTCCAGAAATATATTTGGAGATTTAAGATTACCCCAACACTGTATACAGCTGTATGCTTGTGTTACATTGCCCATTTACAGCTTTTCATATTCTTGTGTAATCCATATTGGGCCTGAGAGTGTTTGTATCTGCCTCCTGAAATATATGCTGAGATTTAGAATGTTTACACTATTCTATATATACTTTGTATCTGGTGATACTGTACCCTTTTTCAACTTTTTATTTTATTATGTTATCCATACTGAGCCTGTGAGCATCTGTGTATGACTCATGAAATATATACGGAGATTTACTGTTATCCCTAGACTGTATAGAGCTGTACGCTTCTGATGCTGTACCATATATCTGCTGGTATTTTGGCTCCATTTTCCAAAACATGAGGAAGTATGGTGGAAGATGACGTGGACGTGGGTGTGGGGTGGCCACCTGGTACTGATGGTGGTGGTGGTGCATCTGCTGGTAGTGCCAAAAGCACAATAGCAGCTAAGGCAGGAGGTGTTGAACCTGTGTCATGGTGTAGCTCTGGAAGGCCTGTAAGGCTCCGTTTTCTGGGAGTAGGTAGACTGCTTTTAAAGCCGGAGCATCAGGAACTGTTTTTGGCTTACACTGCTGAAACAGCCTCCAGCTCTATCGCCTCCTCTTCTGAAGTTCAAAAAAATGCAAGCACTGTGTCGTCAGTGCAGGCTTCTGGTAAGGAGCAACCCCTTTCCTTGTGTCCTTCACCCACACACCAAAAGTGAAGGATGCGGCAGCACACACTTCAGATTTCTCCTCGGAGCTCTTTTCACATACCATGCCTGGGTTAATTAAAAATTGGGCCCATCATATACTGGAGCATTCCAAATGGGGGACATCAGACACTGGAGCAGCATTTACGGGGCCCATTATACACTGGAGCATTAGAAATGGAGCCCATTATATATGGAGCATTATTAGGGCCCATCATACACTGGTGCATCATCCATAAGGCCCATCATATACTGTAACATTCCAAATGGGGGACATCAGACACTGGAGCAGCATTTACAGGGCCCATTATACACTGGAGCATTAGAAATGGAGCCCATTATATATGGAGCATTATTAGGGCCCATCATACACTGGTGCATCATCCATAAGGCCCATCATATACTGTAACATTCCAAATGGGGGACATCAGACACTGGAGCAGCATTTACGGGGCCCATTATACACTGGAGCATTAGAAATGGAGCCCATTATATATGGAGCATTATTTGGGCCCATAAGACACTGGAGCATCTTCTATGGGGACCATCATATACTGGAGCATTCCAGATTGGGGACATCAGACACTGGAGCAGCAATTACACGGCCCATTATATACTGGAGCATTAGAAATGGAGCCTATTATATATGGAGCAATATTAGAGCCCATCATACACTGGAGCATCATCCATGAGGCCCATCATATACTGGAGCATTCCAAATGGGGGACATCAGACACTGGAGCAGCATTTACGGGGCCCATTATACACTGGAGAATTAGAAATGGAGCCCATTATATATGGAGCATTATTAGGGCCCATCATACAGTGGAGCATCTTCCATGAGGCCCATCATATACTGGAGCATTCCAAATGAGGGACATCAGACACAGGAGAAGCATTTACAGGGCCCATTATACCCTGGAGCATTAGAAATGGAGCCCATTATATATGGAGCATTATTTGGGCCCATAAGACACTGGAGCATCATCCATGGGGACCATCATATACTGGAGCATTCCAGATTGGGGACATCAGACACTGGAGCAGCATTTACGGGGCCCATTATACACTGGAGCATTAGAAATGGAGCCCATTATATATGGAGCATTATTAGGGCCCATCACACACTGCAGCATCATCCATGAGGCCCATCATATACTGTAGCATTCCAAATGGGGGACATCAGACACTGGAGCAGCATTTACGGGGCCCATTATACACTGGAGCATTAGAAATGGAGCCCATTATATATGGAGCATTATTAGGGCCCATCACACACTGCAGCATCATCCATGAGGCCCATCATATACTGTAGCATTCCAAATGGGGGACATCAGACACTGGAGCAGCATTTACGGGGCCCATTATACACTGGAGCATTAGAAATGGAGCCCATTATATATGGAGCATTATTTGGGCCCATAAGACACTGGAGCATCATCCATGGGGACCATCATATACTGTAGCATTATGTGGAGCTCATTCTCCCGTGCTTCCCCCATACTCTGGAACTCCCTGCTGCAACACATCAGACTCTCGCCATCAACGGAAACCTTCAAGAAGAACCTGAAGACCCACCTGTTCCGACAAGCCTACAGCCTGCAATGATCCTCGGTCTACTGAACCACAGCATGACCTGCTCTACCCTCTCCTACTGTATCCTCACCCATCCCTGTAGACTGTGAGCCCTCGCGGGCAGGCTTCCCTCTCCTTATGTACTTGTGTGTCCCTTGTCTTACACATGTTTACTATACTTGTCTATATTTCCCCTTTTCACATGTAAAGCGCCATGGAATAAATGGCGCTATATAAATGCATAGTAATAATAATAATAATAATAATATACTGTATGGAACATTATATGTGACCAATTATTCTGTATGGAGAAATATATGGGGCTCATTATTCTGTATGACGCACAATGTGGTGGCCATAATACTGTTTGAAGTAATATACTGTCCTTTTTTAGAGCTATTGTACAATTTAAAATATATCAGTCATGTCATGTAAGCAGTGAAGTATTTGTCATTGTACTACACCTATATTTCTGTGCCGTATCGGAGCATCATGAGTTGTGGTATGTGTTAAAGGGGCGCACTGACACTCTTTGGCCCAGGGCACACGAAAACCTGGAACCAGCCCTACCCCCCCCACAACTTTAGCCAAATAACCCCCAGTTTTCAATGCGTAACTATTATTATGAAGTAAATTAAGGTTGACAAGCTTCAGTAAAAAGAATTGATGTTTTTGGCATTGAAATGGGCCTGTAGGTGTGTTTACTGTCCTCCACTCCCTGACGACTTTGCTTCCCCATTGACTTGCATTGGGTTTCGTGTTTCAGTCAGCCTCCGGCTTTTCCCTATAGTCGGCCGATTTCGTTCGACCCAACTTTTGCGAAAGTCGGGTTTCATGAAACCCGACTCGACCCTAAAAAAGGCAAAGTCGCTCATCTCTACGTGGCACTCATACTCTATGCTCAATAAATTCGTATATTTTGTAAAGTTTGTTACCATTTTTCATCATTTACATATTATTAACATGTCTATCCATCCTGAGATTCCCATAAATACAACACAAGTTTTCTTTAATTGTGTTGCAATGTCGACTGTATTTTAATGACTATTCTAAAAAATAAGGATTGTTTAAGGTAGACATACTGTATTTCATAGATTTTTCTGCTTTGGGCCTTGCTCTCTTACACGTGAGATGTGCCAATCAATCCATTGCAGATTTTCTCTGTCTTTGTCCCACTTCTAGTTCTGGCTCATAAATACTGATGCAAAACAGTGACCAAGTACTGACATGTGAAAGTAGCGTAAGGATAAAGTTTCATACTTGATAAGGATAATATATGAGTATAATCCCAAGATTTCTATAGGGATTTTTCTGTATTGTGTGTGTAGTGTTTTCCGCAGCTTTTTAGCCAGCAGATGATATGTATAAACAGTTTCCTCACAGCCTATAAACCTAAAAGTTATTCAGGCTTATCTCTAGCTTGGAGTACACAGCCTATAGCCACTAATGACCTTTCATTGGAAAGTATTTAGCATCCTCTGGCACTAATTAGGATATTCCTTATAACCGCACTGATGGGAATGTTCTTCAGAAGCTAAAAAAAGAAGCTAATAGGTTTACTGCCAGAGGCTATCCTTAGAGATATGACAGTATATTGGAAAGTAAAATATATCCTCATGGACTAAAGGCTAGCTCATTGAAAATGCCGGGCTCTCAATGTGAAATTTAACAGTCAATATGGATCACACCTGTCAAAGGTTTATCTTTTAAATAAAGTGGTGATATGAGATCAATGCAAAGAGATATTTTAATTAGATGGTAGATTCTCGGTGGCTGCAAAAGGTAATTCTCATCCATAGAGACATGACACAGTGTAGAAATATTTTATGACATTGGGACACAGAGCAAAATTGGATGATTAGTAAAAGCAAATTGTCACTAAAAGTATGCTATAAGTCTGTACGCTGTATTTTATTTAACTCTTTCTCAACTGATGATTGTATGTAAAATTAAGGCTACGTTAGGTTGCCTATAGTGGTGTTAAGTTAACACCTAATTTGGGTATTGGCACAAGACCTATCATCATATCATAAATAGTGTTGAGCATTCCGATACTGCAATATCGGGTATCAGCCGATATTCGCGGTATCGGAGTTCCGATACTGAGTTCCGATACTTTTAGTATATCGAATACCGGAATCGGAAGTTCCCATAATGCAATGAGCCAGTTTGATTTTATTCAGCCAATGAGGAATCCTAAGAAGTGTGGGCACATCCTGTTATGCATGTTAGGCATGTTAACTAATTGCATGGCTGTGATTGGCTGCTGAAATTATGTCATGATGCATTATAAAAGTCGCCGCCGCCATTTTGGGTTCACTCTGCTGTGAATTTACTTAGGGACAGGTCGCTGCTGTTCTGACTCAGAGGGACAGTTTGCTCTAGCGATTTGCTTTACTGCGCTTTACCCAGGCTACTTTAGCAACCACTTTCTTTAGCCTTTTAGCGCTGTTCACGGCTGTCTGCGAGGTCTCTGTGTGTGAGTTGCAGCTCACGCTGTAGTGTGTTCTGGAGCCACCTCCGGTTGTAGTCTGCTCAGCGTGCGTCACTGCCTCATACATTGTCCTTTTTTGCATTAGTGCAGCTCATTTTTCCTGATTTCTCCTATTAGTGTGGTTCCATCTGTAACCAGCTAGATTGCTTGAAAACACTATATAGGAGTAGATAGAGGAGCTTTTCTGCAGCCTTGCAGCGCTGTTCATGGCTGTCTGCGAGGTCTCTGTGTGTGAGTGCAGCTCACGCTGTAGTGTGTTCTGCAGCCACCTCCGGTTGTAGTCCGCTCAGCGTGCGTCACTACCTCATACATTGTCCTTTTTTGCATTAGTGCAGCTCATTTTTCCTGATTTCTCCTATTAGTGTGGTTCCATCCATATCCAGCTAGATTGCTTGAAAACACTATATAGGAGTAGATAGAGGAGCTTTTCTGCAGCCTTGCAGCGCTGTTCACGGCTGTCTGCGAGGTCTCTGTGTGTGAGTGCAGCTCACGCTGTAGTGTGTTCTGCAGCCACCTCCAGTTGTAGTCCGCTCAGCATGCGTCACTGCCTCATACATTGTCCTTTTTTGCATTAGTGCTGCTCAATTTTCCAGATTTCTCCTATTAGTGTGGTTCCATCCGTATCCAGCTAGAATATTTGCAAACACTATATAGGAGTAGATCGAGGAGCCCTGCAGCCCCAGACAGATTAGTATTAGCCTATTTTTTGGAGCCTCATCTATTGCATTGTAGGTTACCTTCCTGCATTGTAATAGCTACAAAAAGTTTGTGATACTATCGGTTTTACATCTTTGGGCACATCCAGTGTCTTTTTGTGAAAAAAAAAAGTTAATAAAGTTCACCAAACACTCCACTTTACAGTTGTGTAGGCCACATTAGCTCATATTAAAGTCTAGTCCACACTTTTTAAAATTAGTGTTTCTTATATCTGTTAGCAGCTGTTCAGGAGTAAGCACACTAAGCTCTTAGTACTTTTCTGCCTATCTTTATCAGTCCACCAAGATGAAGAAGGCAGGGAGTAAGGCACGTGGGCGTGGAGTTTCTGCAGGGAGAGGACGTGGTATTCTGTGCCTGCTGCGGGCACCAGTGACTCAGCATCCCCCAGTTTTACCAGGGAACAGTCCTTTATGCACAGCTTTGAAGGAGCTCGCCGTGCCCCACTGCTGCGGGATGAACAAATTGAAGCCATTGTCAGATGGATGGCAGCTAACACATCGACTTCAATTAGTTCCAGATCCTCTCAGGTCCAGAGCACTGAAGAGCACCCATCTGTCTCTTCACCACCTGCCAAATTGCCCAGGCAGTCAGAGAGCCCTGGACAGGACCCATCTCTACTTCTGTTCTCTGAATCTGTTGGCTTGGAAAGAGGGAACCAGCCAAGCAGCATTCGAGAATTTGAAGAAGAGATAGTATGCAGTGATGCGCAACAGCTTTGTCTCTCTGAATCTGAAGAGGCGGGTGGGCCAGTGCCTATGGTCAACACACCTCAGTACGCATCTGATGATGAGACTCAGGTGCCACTTTCTGGTGCGTACTGTGCTGTCGAGACTATACAGGAGAAGCAGTCATTTGAAAAGGGTAGTGTAGATGATGATGTCCTTGACCCATCATGGCGTGAGGTACAGGAAGGTGGTGGGAGCAGCTCTGAGGAAGAGATTCCCCGAACGGCCAAAAAAGGAGGAAGAGGGAGGGGGCAGACTCGGTTGCCTGTAGCCTCCACTTCGGCACCCATTAGGAGCATGCCTCTTCGAAAACCCAAAACGGGCACTACCAAGACTTGCAGTGCCTGGTCCTTTTTTGACACAGTTGCAGATGACATTTGCTTTGTCAAATGCACGCTGTGTAATCAGAAAGTGAAAAGAGGGAAAAGTGTCAGCAACCTCAATACCACAAATATGTGGAAACATGTGCAGACCAAGCACATGGTGGAGTTACAAAGACACACTGAAGACCTAGGCCAACCTACAGCACCACCTACCACCTCTTCAGCTCGTGTTGTAGCCTCTTCCTCCAGCTCACACACAGCTGGTTCGGCTTCCTCACAGGATCGCCATGGAAGAACCTCAGGCACTGTTGTACAGAGACACAGTGTCATTCCACGCACAACACCACGTTCCCTGTCATCCTCACACTCCCAGGACAGTCTACAGCTATCGGTAGCACAGGCATGGGAGAAAAGGCACCCATATTCGGCAAACCACCCCCGAGCACAGGCTCTGAATGCTGGCATTGCAAAACTACTGTCCCTTGAAATGCTCTCATTAAGGCTGGTGGAGACTGACACCTTCCGTAAATTCATGGCATTGACAGTCCCACAATACAACGTGCCCAACCGCTTTTATTTCAGCAGGCAATCTGTCCCTGCCCTGCTAAAGCATGTGGAGGGAAAAATTAAACATGCGCTACTAAATGCCGTCAGTAGCAAGATCCACCTGACCACCGATGCGTGGATCAGTAACCATGGACAGGGATGATATCTTTCCCTCACTGCCCATTGGGTAAATGTTGTGGAGCCGGGTACAGATCTTGAGAGTGGCGCTGTACGTGTTCTGTCAACTGCAAGGATTGCAGGAATCCAGTCTGTACACATTGACTCCTCCTCATACTCCAGTTCCTCTGAATCAGCGCTGCAGGAGCCTTCACAGTCTACCTCCACATGGACCCGTGAACGCTTACCTGTTACGACCGATATGAGCACAGCCGTGGCCAAATGTCAACAGGCCGTATTGAAATTAATTTCTTTGGGGAATCGAAGCCACACAGTGCAGGAGCTCTGGAATGCCATCAAGCAGGAGAGCGACGTGTGGTTTGTGCCATCGAATCTCCAGCCAGGCATGGTAGTGTGTGACAATGGCCGAAATCTGGTGGCAGCTCTGGGCCTAGGCAACCTCACTCACATCCCATGTCTGGCACATGTGCTCAACTTGGTCGTGCAGAGTTTTTTGAGGGACTATCCGGATCTTGATGCACTGCTGCACAAGGTCTGCATAGAGTGCGCTCACTTGCAGCGCTCCAGCATGGCAAGATTGCGCATTGCAGCTCTGCAGCACCGATTCCGCCTTCCGGAAGATCGCATCATATGTGACCTACCCACCAGGTGGAATTCAACTTAACATATGTTGAAGAGGTTGTGTGAGCAGCAGGCAGCAGTAACGGAGTACCAGCTGCATCAGGCGCAAGCAAATCACACTGCGCACCGTTCACACTTCACCACCACTGAGTGGGCCTCTATGAAGGACATCTGCCACGTTTTGCATGCCTTCAATGATTCCATGCGGATGGCGAGTGAAGATGATGCACTAGTCAACATGACTATCCCCCTTATCTACCTGCTTGAAAAAACACTGCAAGCACTAAGGGAGGAGGTTGTGGAAGAGGTGGAGGATGAGGAGTCACAAATGCCATCTGCTTCTGTACAGTCTGTGCAACGTGGTTCCTCACAAAGGCCTAGGCAGGGGACACTTTGTGAGGAGGATGAGGAGTCAATGGAGGAGGAAGACATCTCTACAGAGGAGGGAGGTACACAATGCTCTAGTAGTCAGTACGTAGAGCGAGGGTGGGGTGATGCAGAACAGGCAGAGATGACGCCTCAAGCAGCGGACAGCATTTCTTGGCCAGTTGGCAGTCTGCAGCACATGGTTGATTTCATGCTGCAGTGCCTGAGAAACGACCACCGCGTCGCCCACATTCTCAACACGGCTGATTATTGGGTGTATACCCTCCTAGATCCTCGCTACCGGGACAACTTACAAAGCCTCATAACACCGTTGAACCAGGAGAGTAAAATGCGGGAGTACCAAGACACACTGGTGCATTCCATCATGTTCTCCATTCCACCCGAGAGCAGTGCTGCTAGTGCTTTACAAAGCAGCTCAGTGCGTCGAGGCAGTGGAGGAAGCTCTGCACAAAAAGGGAGCAGAAGCAGCGCCTCAGCACAAGGCAAGACCAATATGGCCCAAATGAGGCAAAGTTTTGTGTCCCCGCCACAAATGTCTACACCATCACAGACGGCTCCAGTCAGCAGGAGGCAACTTTTCCGTCAGATGGTGACAAACTACAAGTCTTGCCCTCTCAGTGTTCTCCCACACGGCTCTTACACCTTCAAGTTTTGGGTCTCTAAGCTGGATACATGGCCAGAGCTTAGCCAGTATGCATTGGAGGTGCTGCTAGTGTATTATCGGAACGCGTCTTTAGTGCCGCAGGTGGTGTACTAACAGACCGTTGCATGCGACTATCCTTCGATAATGTTGACTGGCTTACTTTTCTGAAAATGAGCAAGGCCTAGATGTCACAGGAATTTGCCAGTCCTCTTCCAGATTAAATAATTGGTTGGCAACAGTATCCAGGTCTCCTGTTGTGTTCATGTTTCTACCACCTGTTTCTCCTGTAATCCCTGGGCTCCAACACCTCCAGTTGTTGCTCAGAAGTGCCGTCTGCACAGTCAACACTTGCTCCTGTGTTATTGGGGTTCAGTAACGTCAGCTGATCCCCTGCTGTGTGTCCGGCAATTTCTCCTGCTCCGACCACACTCACACTACTACAGATATTAAACTTGCTCCAATTAGGCCTCTTGCTACACTCTGTTTCTCCTGTAATCCCTGGGCTCCAACACCGCCAGTTGCTGCTCAGAAGTGCCGTCTGCACAGTCAACACTTGCTCCAGTGTTATTGGGGTTCAGTAACGTCAGCTGATCCCCTGCTGTGTGTCCGGGAATTTCGCCTGCTCTGTCCACATTCACACTACTACAGATATTAAACTTGCTCCAATTAGGCCTCTGGCTACACTCTGTTTCTCCTGTAATCCCTGGGCTCCAACACTGCAAGTTCCTGCTCAGAAGTGCCGTCTGCACAGTCATCACATGCTCCAGTGTTATTGGGGTTCAGTAACGTCAGCTGATCCCCTGCTGTATGTCCTCCAATTTCACCTGCTCTGTCCACATTCACACTACTACATATTTTAAACTTGCTCCAATTACGACTCTGCCTCCACTCTGTTTCTAGTATTTACCCTGGGCTCCAACACCGCCAGTTGCTGCTCAGAAGTGTCTTTGGCACGAGTACTCCCTCCTGCCCAGCCTGGTTCCAGCACGCCAGCTGTTTCCGGGTAGTGTCAACGTCACTTTGCCTCCAATACGTTGTCCTGTCGTGTTGCGGTCGGGTTAGCCAACTCTATGGTGCCTGCAGTTTAGGTGCTTCCTATGTGGGCTGCGGAATCTGACAATGAAGGCTGGTTCCGTAGTGCCAATAGGACAAGCTCCCCCTGTAGGACTGTGGGTTTTGGTAACTCCGGCCGGCTCGCGGCCTTGCAACTTTTTTTTTCATGTGTACCTTCTGCTGCCTATCTGAGTTCCAGTACCATTAGCTGGTTCTTTGGAAGTCAATCTTGAATATGTCCCCTTGGGTTCCAGTAACGTCAGCTGGTTCCAGGCAGAGCCTTTGGCTTAGGTACCTCCTTCTTGGTATCTGAGTTCCACCAACGTCTGCTGGTCCTTGGTAGTGCTTTCTGGCACAGGTACCTCCTGCTAAGTAACCGGGTTCCAGTACCATCAGCTGGTCCTCGGTAGTTCCATTGGCTCTTGTACCTTCGGCTACCCATCCAGGTTCCAGTACCTTCAGCTGGTTCTCAGCAGTTCCTCAGCCTTCTTGTACCTTCTGCTACATTTCCAAGTTCAAGCTTTTTGAAATGGTTTTTGGTAATCACTCTGGATCTCCCTGACGACGACCCTAAAGATGACAACCCTGAAGACGACCCCGAAGAAGACGACCCTGAAGACCACCTCGAAGAAGACCAAGAAGATGACCCTGAAGAAGATGACCAAGAGGACAAAGAACAAGAAGACAGCCACCAAGATACAGAAGGACAAGAGACAGAAGACAAAGAAGCAGAAGAACAAGAAGCTGCAGAACAAAAAGCAGAAGAACATTAAGCATAAGACTAAAAATCAGAGCAAAAGATATTATCTAAATTATAAGCTGAAGAAGACTAAGCGGTGTATGGGGGTGAGTCCATTCCTCCTCGTGGTGTCCCTGGAAAATGCCTGCTGCTGCAGGCAAAACTGAACGCGGACAAATCCTGTTGTAAATCTTTTGTGACAGGCAGAAGGGAAGGTGTAATCTTCCAACTTTTATAGATAACAACTACAGGAATGCCTGTCACAAATAAGAATATGAAGAAGAAGAAGATGAAGAAGATGAAGAAGTAAAATATGAAGAAGAATAATAGTTGAATAAGAAGAATATGAAGAATGTAAAAGAAAAGAATAATAGGAAGAAGGTGAAGAAGAAGAAGATGAATAAGGTGAAGAAGAAGTTGATGAAAAAGATGCTGCTGCTGAGGATGATGAAGGAGAAAGTGTGGGAGAAGTAAAAAAGAAGGTGAAGAGCATGGAAGTAGTGAGACATAAATATCTGACAAAATATAAAAAAACTTAACATAGTCAATATCTTTGTAACTCCGAACGTCTTAAAAAAAATTAATTCCTGCTATTCTATTTGATTGGGCTAAACCTCTATGCCTTTAATGTCTCCTCCACCTCTCCCAATACATTCTACATTATTCTTAGCTGTTTTCCTTCATGTAGAATTAACCTATAAGGAAAGTAAGGGTTTATTTTCATTCCGATATTTGTGTCCCATTGACTTGTATTGGTTTCCAGTATCGGAATCGGCGATATCCAATATTTTTGGGGTATCGGTCCGATCCAATCCGATCTGATATTTCCCAATATCGGAAGGTATCGCTCAACACTAATCATAAATGAAACATTGGGCTATATATTCATCTGTCTTCTGCCTTCTATTATATTAAAGGGAATCTGTCACTAAGTCTCCCAAGATCTTAATCTGCACATGCGCCGCCTCTGGCAGCCACTTTTCCTAAGCCCACTACAGGGATATCATATGGAAAATAGACTCCGCTCACCGGTGCCAACAACTTCTGAGATCCCAGACATTGCAACATTTCCCTACTCCTGTCACCGCTGCTGGCTTCCTGAAACAGCGACACTACCTACTGTGACCCCGCTAAACCACCGCCGACCCAAGGGAAGCTCACTTCGAATTAAAATGCACACCCTCGTTTTCCACCCAAATTTGGAGGAAAAAAAGTGTGTCTTATAATCTGAAAAATACGGTATATGGTTAGGAGAAAGTGTAGCTCAAACACTAGTCTTCAAAGATAAAAAATATCTGAATTCTTTATTTCATAAGATTAAAATCTAATATGATTAAAAATATTCTAAGAAAACCAAAAACAAAAAACAAATATCCTAAAATAAAAAAGTAAAAAATAAATTGCAAAAATTGCATGATGGTAGTAATAATAATAGGGGTATTTAGTAAACATAATTTAGATCAAAAGAATGTCCAAGCTATCCCGCCACGTCAAGGCAACCCTTGTGGGACAGTCCTAACTCTTGTATTAAAACCTTTCCACTTGTCAAGTGATGTAAATGTGAAAAAGTAGTAGAAACAACAAGGCACTCTCTCAAATAGACGGTAGCAGGTGCACAAGTAGGGTATCCAGCCCATGTAATAGAGTAAAAGAAATTGGCACTCAGATTACAGTTCTTATTGTTTTATTTTGCATCCAGATTATGCGTGTTAAACGTTTTCGATCCAATAATGGATCTTCATCAGAACTTCTCTGAAGGAACGATCAAATATACAAAAATAGAAATAAATCCATATTAGTGAGTATCACAATATAGAGAAAAATACATCAAATCTTACAATGCATAAGAGAAATATATACTTCAAAGAAAACCAAATTATGTCAAGCAGTATGAGGCTTGTGAAATAGTATCTTGAGGATGGGTTTCAAGTGCCAGTGATCCGTGAGACAAGGTATATAGGTCAATATTAAGGAAATAGCCACCTTAAATTCCTATAAAACAAACATGAAAAGTGAAAATATGATATAAGGATATCGTGGCCTTTCGGTATCAAGGTGCCAACCGTAAAGTGAAGAGTGCTAATTATGCCTGGTGGATGAATTCTATCTTTCCTATGAGAGAGCAAAGAAACAGACATAAATTGCAGGTCCCCTAGAACAATAACTTATGCAGACAATATTATCTTACATTCATTGACAGTGGTGTGAGGGTGCAAGATCACATTTAAAGAAAATAATGGCCAATACCTGTAAATGGGATATATAAGGGGCACTAATGCGCTTGGTATAGCGACCTGAGTTGATTATTTTGTGGTGCTGTAAAAAAATGAACAGGATTTGTTTAGGTATTGTAGTAATATAAATCACTAAATGGTGAGGGAGAAAACCAGTGTATTACCTGCTCCCCCTGGCCCAAATGGATTGCGGTGTGACCACTGGAGTGAAGGACGCCAGGAAACTTGCGGTGTGTCCGCTGTAATGGAGGACGCCAGAGAGCACAGGAGTATATCCGGGTTTATATGACCCAGCGGGGAAACTCCCCCAACTACGTCATCGGGTCCGTGCACTGTTGGCTGTGGCGGTCACGTGTTTACCCGGCGGGGAGGGACTGTCTATGTCACTGAGTCTGCGCGCTGCAGGCTCAGAGGTTGCATGAATATAACGAAAAGCGCGCCTGCGCTGTTTGTATTTTTATGTCGTTATCAGAATGGGGCGAGAGGTGTGATTAAACACCACCATTAAGTGGAAATGTATTCATTACATTATGTGCATATGTTATAAATGACTAAACCCTGTGTGTGCTGGTCTAGAGAATTGATTTGTGTGATTCAGACCATGATATAAGTTACATAGTAGCGGTACAGGGTAAAATAGGGTTTTAATATTGAAATTATGAATTATGGGACCTGCACAAGGTGCCGAAATGGCATATAAACTATTAGATAATGGAGAATTATTAAAAAAGTATGTAGGGTGTGTGGTGACTGTAAAGTATACATACAACACTTTGGTTTAAAATTCGCTATATAGGAAAAAATATGTGAGAATATAAAGGGGGCGGTGAAAATATACTATACCAGGTGAAGCAATTGTGCCCAGTGAGGAAGTAGAGAGTCAGATCTAACGATTCTATTGTAAAAAAGAAAAAAATCATGGTCAAAGCAAGTCATTTAGAAGTATTCAGAATTACATAATGTAAAAAACATGAAACAATGATAGCTTAATTCACTGGAAACTTAATATATCATAGTCTCTATTGAGTCCTTTAGGTTTATATTACTACAATACCTAACCAAATCTTGTTCATTTTTTTACAGCGCCACAAAATAAGCGACTCAGGTCGCTATACCAAGCGCTTTAGTGCCCCTTATATATCCCATTTACAGGTATTGGCCATTATTTTCTTTAAATGTGATCCTGCACCCTCACACCACTGTCAGTGAACGTAAGATAATATTGTCTGCATAAGTTATTGTTCTAGGGGACCTGCAATTTATGTCTGTTTCTTTGCTCTCTCATAGGAAAGATAGAATTCACGCACCAGGCATAATTAGCACTCTTCACTTTACGGTTGGCACCTTGATACCGGAAGGCCACGATATCCTTATATCATATTTTCACTTTTCATGTTTGTTTTATAGGAATTTAAGGCGGCTATTTCCTTAATATTGACCTATATACCTTGTCTCACGGATCACTGGCACTTGAAACCCATCCTCAAGATACTATTTCAAAAGCCTCATACTGCTTGACATAATTTGGTTTTCTTTGAAGTATATATTTCTCTTATGCATTGTAAGATTTGATGTATTTTTCTCTATATTGTGATACTCACTAATATGGATTTATTTCTATTTTTGTATATTTGTTCGTTCCTTCAGAGAAGTTCTGATGAAGATCCATTATTGGATCGAAAACGTTTAACACGCATAATCTGGATGCAAAATAAAACAATAAGAACTGTAATCTGAGTGCCAAGTTCTTTTACTCCATAAATGTGAACAAGGACCGAGGGACTGAACCACCAGTAATAGTATAGGCCAGACAGGATGGATTTCCCAACTCAGAGACAGGGCGGTCACACCCTTATATGCACTGAGTGCACATTGAACCAAATGAGAAAATGGGTCTGAGCTGAAAAAGTAAATTAATGTGTATGCAAAACATAAATGCATGTAAACACATGACCTTTACAGATAGGAAACCAAAAACAAAAAACAAATATCCTAAAATAAAAAAGTAAAAAATAAATTTACTCCAGGAACCAATACCCTGCAATTGTACAGCATTTTTCTTAGCACTATTTACTAAGTTTTGTCATTTTATTCTTTACCAATAATACTTTTTAGCCTTTAAAGACTGACCATCCATTCTTTTGTGCTGCTCCTTCTTCATTACACAAATGGTCTCAAGAGAATATTACTTGTTTATCTACAGCAACTGAAAACTGAATACAATTTGCTGACCCTTATAACTAAATTGTAAAATTATTCTGGAAATACTGATATTCAGTAATTAAATTAAACAATGTTTGATTCAGGCTTTAATATTAAGCCTAATTATCAAATCTAATTATATTTATTTAAAATTATTCATATGTGGTTTTTAAATTGGTTTAAAAGGATTGAGATTAAAAAAACATTGTTATATATTAATGTATTCTGTTTCCCACCAAAGATCGTTTTCATGTAATGCGTGTACAAATAGTAGAAGCAATAATAAAATATTTGATAATAATACATTTTTGGTGTGCAATTTACAGAAATGAGAAATTATATCACACTACTCAACATTTTATGAATTGCAGAGAACGTAAAAAATGAGTGTAGACAAGATTATATAATCTGATCAGTTGTTATGAGTAAAATCAAGTTAGAAAATGGATCAAAGTTCATTCCTGCCTACCAACTACGAATTGTTTATTGTGTAATAATGTGGCCACCGGGGGGGGTAGCTTCTGCGGCCGCTCCAGTACCCACTGTGCTGGAGGCTGTTTCATCTCCGGTATGCTGTCCACTTTGAGGACCCAAATGACTGCAGACTGAGACTGGAAACAACAGTTCAACTTTATTCTCTTCAGGGCACAGCATCTCCACAATGGCTACAGGACTCTTTACTCGGTAACAGCAATACATCTTCATCTACATTAGTACATTACTTCTTCCTTCACTTCACACGTATGAACCACACAGACAAGCTGACATGTCACATGGAGCACGATGAACATGAAACACTTCCCTTCTTCCAGAGCCTGACTTCATCCCACGAAGGTACCTGACTTATCCGTTACAGCTCACCCCTTTAAGGCACTGTTGCTCCTGTACGTGTCCTAGGTTCGCAGCTCACTAGCCTCTCCACAAAGCCTCCGTACTCCAGCTGCTACTTCCATAGGGGGCTCTCCCATGGACCTCCCTGGCTTGCACTACTCCAGACACGGGCTGGATTCAATAGACTGGCTGGGGTTGTCACTTCAGCTCTTCCTTGCTAGCTAACTTGACCAATGAGACTCCTTCTTCCGTCTCCTTAGTCTGCAGTCCTCAATCTCTAACTACAGGACCTCCAGCACCACTATGTACTGGCTACTGCTGTAGGCAATTGCTGTGATCACTTCTGTCCAGTCCAGCTACCCCCGGCTCAGCTGACTCATGGAGGGAAAACTATCTCCTTTTCTGTCTCTCACTAGCCACTCCTCTCAGGTTCCCTCCTAACAGTCTTCTCACTAGTTGAGCTCAGTTCCCCCATCTAGTGTGCCTTTTCTAATACTACAACCAACTAACTATCTAATGTTGTGTGGACACAAACACACACACACACAACATGCATACAACACACAGATAATACACAATAATGTTACTATTCACAGGGCGAGGCCCTTGACCTCCTTACACTTGCATACCAAAACATTGATAATGGCAGTTTTAATTAGGCTTTTTTGCTAAGATGTTCACCATGTGTGATACATTATTCATTTTAATGTTTTAATGCTGCGATACCAAGCATGACTTTTATTAATATTCTATGTACACATGACACTGGCCAAACAATCTACCTTTAACCCAGTTAGTGAATACTCTAGTGCCTTCAATACATTTGACACTATGGTAACCTCAGACATTGGGAAAATCAAAAAGAGGAACCACAAGTTTGTACTACAAAATCTTAGCAAATAAGAAAAGGAGGCCATCATATACCTCCAAGAAAATCATGACATAATTATCAGTCCGGCAGGCAAAGGTGGTGATATTGTGGTTTAGAATAAAACCATATACCATGAGGAGTCACTCCGTCTTTTGGGACATCCGATAACATACAAGAAATTGAGTTATAACCTTACATTAAGTTGCATCAAGAATCTTAATGTTTTAGCTATGAAAGGTAAATCTCTGGGGGTTTTAAATAAGAATGAGTTCAAATTTATAGTAAATAAGACTCCAAGTATGGCAGTCTTTTACTATATTCCCAAACTCCATAAGAGCACTACATGTCCCCGAGGTAGACCAATTGTTTCAGGCATTAATTGCCTAACAGCCAATCTTTCCAAACTTGTAGACACACATTTACAAAAATGTGTGCAACTTTTACCTTTCTATTTAAAGAATACAGGAAAACCATTACAAATATTAAAAACTATCAAGTGGAATACCAGTTATATCTTGGGTAGTTTGGGCATTAAGTCCCTCTATACGGTCATTAAACATCAGAAAGGATGTAAGGCAGCAGGCCACTTTCTATGAACATTAGGTATATATGGAGAAACCCAAATTCAATTTATTCTTTAGAGCATTCAGTTCATCCTCACGCATAACTACTTTACTTACAACCAGCCGTTGTATTTACAAACTTACATGGGGCCAAGATTTTCCCCTAGTTATGCTAATTTATATGTGGGGAAATGGGAGGAAGCCTCCATTTTCAAGAGTTGGCATCTACGCAAGGGTCTCATTCTATGGTGATGATTTATCTACGACATCCTATTCATCTGGGGAGGTGACAATCGGATCTCGAACTGTTCATTGCAGGACTTAAAAATAATGATTTGGGTCTAGAATTTACTCCAACCTTGAGCAATTTAAATGTTATTTTTTGGATCTCAGTATGTGTGTAGATCAAAATAGTCCGATCATTAAATGTTATCACAAAGCGGTAGACTCAAATAGTTTCACACACATCACCAGTTGCCATTTACCAGTATGGCTGACCTACTGTATATCTCCCAGGGAAAATTACACAAATTCGCTGTAACTTCACCAACATGGAGGATTACATTACAGAGATCAAGCATATTAAGTAACAGATATTAAATAAGGGCTATGAGTTGCCAATGTTGGAGAAAGCCATTCAGGAGCTTGGATCCATTCCCAGGAATAACCTGGTACTTAAGGAGAAACGAACACTTGCATCTCATAGTATTCCCCAACACATAAATGAAATACCCATCATTACCCAATATCATTCTAACCATAGGGTATTTAGAAACATTCGTAGATACTAGACGA
The DNA here is from genome assembly GCF_039654945.1 of Dendrobates tinctorius. Taxonomy (NCBI): domain Eukaryota; kingdom Metazoa; phylum Chordata; class Amphibia; order Anura; family Dendrobatidae; genus Dendrobates; species Dendrobates tinctorius. The sequence continues at coordinate 11,326,794 of NW_027361827.1, forward strand.
TCCTTCAACAAGACAAAAACATTGGTGAGGTCCCACCAGCTTGTCTGAGGTTTATCTATAGGAAATCCCAAACCAAAGGCAATCTTTTAGCTCCCACAATTAAATCTGCTATAACTTGATCAGTCATATAAGCCCAATCAAAAACTATAGGGATTAGTCTATGTGACAAATGTTCCTGTTCGTACCAAAATCAGGAAATCTCTCAAACCACCTTTACTGACTCTAGTAGGACAAACCAGTTTGTTATTAAGGCTGCAAGCTAGTGCCACTCAACCAGGGTTATACAGTTGTGGCCAAAAGTATTGACACCCCTGCAATTCTGTCAGATAATACTCAGTTTCTTCCTGAAAATGATTGCAAACACAAATTCTTTGGTATTATTATCTTCATTTAATTTGTCTTAAATGAAAAAACACAAAAGAGAATGAAGCAAAAAGCAAAACATTGATCATTTCACACAAAACTCCAAAAATGGGCCAGACAAAAGTATTGGCACCCTCAGCCTAATACTTGGTTGCACAACCTTTAGCCAAAATAACTGCGACCAACCGCTTCCGGTAACCATCAATGAGTTTCTTACAATGCTCTGCTGGAATTTTAGACCATTCTTCTTTGGCAAACTGCTCCAGGTCCCTGATATTTGAAGGGTGCCTTCTCCAAACTGCCATTTTTAGATCTCTCCACAGGTGTTCTATGGGATTCAGGTCTGGACTCATTGCTGGCCACCTTAGAAGTCTCCAGTGCTTTCTCTCAAACCATTTTCTAGTGCTTTTTGAAATGTGTTTTGGGTCATTGTCCTGCTGGAAGACCCATGACCTCTGAGGGAGACCCAGCTTTCTCACACTGGGCCCTACATTATGCTGCAAAATTTGTTGGTAGTCTTCAGACTTCATAATGCCATGCACACGGTCAAGCAGTCCAGTGCCAGAGGCAGCAAAGCAACCCCAAAACTTCAGGGAACCTCCGCCATGTTTGCCTGTAGGGACTGTGTTCTTTTCTTTGAATGCCTCTTTTTTTCTCCTGTAAACTCTATGTTGATGCCTTTGCCCAAAAAGCTATACTTTTGTCATCTGACCAGAGAACATTCTTCCAAAATGTTTTAGGCTTTTTCAGGTAAGTTTTGGCAAACTCCAGCCTGGCTTTTTTATGTCTCGGAGTAAGAAGTGGGGTCTTCCTGGGTCTCCTACCATACAGTCCCTTTTCATTCAGACGCCGACGGATAGTACGGGTTGACACTGTTGTACCCTCGGACTGCAGGGCAGCTTGAACTTGTTTGGATGTTAGTCGAGGTTCTTTATCCAACATCCGCACAATCTTGCGTTGAAATCTCTTGTCAATTTTTCTTTTCCGTCCACATCTAGGGAGGTTAGCCACAGTGCCATGGGCTTTAAACTTCTTGATGACACTGCGCACGGTAGACACAGGAACATTCAGGTCTTTGGAAATGGACTTGTAGCCTTGAGATTGCTCATGCTTCCTCACAATTTGGTTTCTCAAGTCCTCAGACAGTTCTTTGGTCTTCTTTCTTTTCTCCATGCTCAATGTGGTACACACAAGGACACAGGACAGAGGTTGAGTCATCTTTAATCCATGTCAACTGGCTGCAAGTGTGATTTAGTTATTGCCAACACCTGTTAGGTGCCACAGGTAAGTTACAAGTGCTGTTAATTACACAAATTAGAGAAGCAGCACATGATTTTTTGAACAGTGCCAATACTTTTGTCCACCCTCTTTTTTATGTTTGGTGTGGAATTATATCCAATTTGGCTTTAGGACAATTCTTTTTGCGTTTTTTCATTTAAGACAAATTAAATGAAGATAATAATACCAAAGAATTTGTGTTTGCAATCATTTTCAGGAAGAAACAGTATTATCTGACAGACTTGCAGGGGTGTCAATACTTTTGACCACAACTGTATATATGATTTATTGCCCTTGCAACAAACAACACATAGGCTGGACTAAGAGAGGGTTATCAAAAAGAACTAAGGAACATCCTGACAATATTAATAAAGGATATAATTGCCACCCCCACTCATGACATTTTGTTGATAACCATAACCGGCTCAATATAGAGCTCCATATCTTTGGCATCCAATTAGTCTAAAGAAATTGGAGGCACGGGGACTTTTTAAAACAAATGTTCAGGACTGAATCTATATGAATATTTATATTGGACAGTTTAGTCCCGAAGGGTCTTAACCATGAGATTGAGTTGTATGCTTTTTAATATGGGGGGAAATTAATTGATTTACCACATAAATTTATGAAAGTCCCCCTTGTAGACATTTTTTATTCCCTACAAAAACTGTAGCTTTAGGAATCTTTAAATTAATTTTGTTTTTAATTCGATAATTACTTATCATTTTAAATACAACTTAATCTATTAAGCATCCATACAGGTTTCTATCAATCGTTAGTGCAACATTGATCATTGTTACAATGATACATTGCTTAGGACTCCAATAATTTTTCCTTCTTGGTGATTTTGCCTTCCATCTGTCACTAATGCACAATCCTAGGGAGCAAATCTATACAGTTCTTTTGGGTGAACCATAATCTGATGAAGAAGGCCCTTGGTTCTTTCAAAACACATTATTTTTTGCCTATCTGAGAGCCCATAAAGTGCTAGTGATGTCACACTCTGCGACGCCACCCACTTGTTCGTCACTCAGCGACAGTGCTTCCGACCTCAGCATGCTGTGTCCGCACACCTTTTGCAAGCTCCAGGGAGTCAAGCTAACCGGAGGACACTACCGATAACTAGCGCTCACTCCACTAGTACCTCACCAACATTTAGTGCTACAATGGAAGTCACAGTTCATTCATTCCAGTAAGTATTACATTCCTAAGAGTGCCACTATCTATCTCATAGTATTTATGTAAAATCACATACAAATAATCCTAGGGGTTGAAGGACATCGTTAGATTTATTATCTATATTGATGCACTAGCACAGTAGTTTCATTTTTGATTTAGTTTGCATAGTGTTTGGACAGGATGCCACACTGAGCCTGTCGAACTACCGGCAGCTTCAGTCACCAGTAGTCTGTAAGCGTCAGTTTGTTGATTTGTGTTATTTGGACCTAATTTTCTAATTACATTTACTGAAAATCAGCTAATGAAAATAAGACATTGCTTTTGAATTGTGGTTTAACAGAAAATTTAAAAAAGGATGCATTGTAAAGTCTTCAATACTTTACTATAATATCATTAAAAGCAGTGCAGCAAAATATAGCACGCATCGACCCACCAACATGTTTCTGGCCTCAAAATTTAACAAAATATTTAAATTAAAGAAGCATATTCACTCAGTTAGGGAGTATCTTTTCAGGACAAATCATGGAGCAAAAATATAATAATTCAGATATAAACATATAAATAAATGCAAGAAAAGTGTTTATTTAAATTTTCTGCTATTTGTGTTTCAGAGTTTGTCCTGAATCTCCCTAATCAGAGGCATATCTGCTTTTTACTTTTTCTTTATCACAACATTTTTGGATTCTATCAGTCATTTTTGTAATTAATTTGGCTGTGATGCTCCATGATGGTCACCAATCATGATTCGAGGGGTGGCTTTTTTCCAAACTGAAGAGAACTAGTATGTATTTTAAATTTCCAATTGTATAAGGGTATGTTTCCACTGTCAGTATTGCTGGCACTTTGGACGCTGCGGAAACCCCGCTCCGCCCAAAGCGCCACCCCCTTTCTATGTGCAGTGACATCACATCGTATCCATAGACTGTGTAATTTATCTTGCGTAGACTGAGCGTCTACGCAAGATAAATAGACATGCTACGGTCTAAAAAGATGCGCCGCATGTCCGTAATTTCAGGTATGTCACCCGCGTTCTTACACGGATAGTGGAGATGGAATTTCATAAAATCCCCTCCACTATGCTGTTACATCTGGACGCTGCGGCTGTACGCAGCGTCCAATCCGCAGCAAATCCTGATGTAATCCTGAACGTGGAAACATACCCTTACTGTTTTTAAAGTGAAGTGATAGTTAGAAAATGACGTATTGTTTAAATTAGGTTTTTGTTTTACATACACTTCTTAAATTGGACTCTGTACTTTTTTCATACCATGTTTTACAATGCCTTTAAAAAGTATTCATACTCCTTTAAATTTTCCCCATTCTTTTCATATTATACCCACAACCTTGAATGTGTTTTATTGTGACTTTATGTGAATACCTACACAAAGTGGCACATATCTGTGAAGGGTAAAGGAAAAGATATATGGTTTTCTAAATATTTTTTAAAAATTTGAAAACTCTTACTCGCATTTGTATTCTGTCAGTACTTTGCAAGACCACCTTTCACTGCAATTATTGCTGCAAATCTCATGGGATGTCTCTACCAGCTTTGCACATCCAGAGGCTGAAATTGTTGCCCATTCTTCTTGGCAAACTAGCTCTAGCTTGGGGAGATTGGATAGAGCGTATGTGAACAGCAATTTACAAGTCACAGGTTCTCAATGAGATTTAGGTCTGGACCGTGTCTGGGCCATTCACACGCATGAATGTGCTTTGTTCTAAACCATTCTATTGTACCTCTGGTAGTATGTTTAAGGTCATTGTTCTGCTGGAAGGTGAACCTACACCCCAGTCTTAAGACTTTTGCAGCCTCTACCAGGTTTTCCTCCTGGATTACCCTGTATTAAGCTCCACCTATCTTCCCATCAACTCTATCTTCCCTGTATCTGCTGAAGAAAAGCATCCCCACAGCATGATGCTGCCACAACTATTTTTGATGGTGAGAATGGTATTTTCGGGGGTGTGGTGCAGTGTTTGTATTCTGCCACACAATTCAGCGCAAAAAGTTTTATTTTCATCTGACCAGAGGACCTTCTTCAAAATGCGAGCTATGTCACCTACATGGCTTTTGGCAAACTGCAAACTGTATTTATTTAGGTTTGCTTCAAAAATGGCTTTTTTCTTGCTACTCTTCCATAAAGGCAAAATTTGTGGAGTATACAACTAGTAGTTGTCCTGTGGAATGATTCTCCCACTTGAGTTGTGTATCTCTGCAGCTCTTACAGAGAGACCATGTGCCTTTTGGCCACTTCTCTAATTAATGCTCTACGTGCTTGGTATTTCAGTTTAGGGGACAGTCATGTCCTGGTGGGCTTGCAGTTGTGCCATTTTTTGCCATTCAATTTTTGGAAGATGGACTGAACAGTGCTCCATGACCATGAAAAAAAAGCATACAAAAATTGAGCTTGGTTTGAGTTGGTGTACATGCAGCATATAAATGCATGTTCACATTGGCCATAAAGCATACAAAACCTACAAAAGCCAAAATGAGAAAAACCCTGCTGTAATTAAATAAATAAAAAGCAAAAGTGCACTTAAGTAGCACAGAGTTCTTAGTAATACCGTATTTGATCAAATATAGCATAAAAGCCGTCCCACCATTGACAATGTGACTCTGTGGTCGGGGCGGTCCTACACTGTCTAATATTAAAAATCTTATCCTGTGTCAAAGTTGACATCAGTTTGTGAATAAGGAAAGACAAAAGAACCGGGTCCCAACCAGTGGACACCAGTCAGGGGAAGCATTTAAATACAATTTCCAGCTCAGGAGAGGGAGGCCACACCCCAGCTTGCACAGAATGCAAAAACACAAAGAAAAAAAACACAAAAATTGAGCTTTGTTTGAGTTGGTATACATGCAGCATATAAACGTATGTTCACATTGGCCATGAGATCTTTATAACTTGGGCTACCTTATTTTTTTTAGTTTTTTTTGCTTTTGCAAATTATCTGTATTTATATTGTTCTCTTGTGATTACATTTTGCAGCCACAAATCTATTTTTGATTGTTGATTATCTCTCATATTATCTATCATATTTGTCTGGTCTGGAGTTTACCTTTTTGAATTATTCTATCCATACCTTTGTCCACTATGTGTATATTTTTTTCACTTTTTAAATGTTTTTAAGTGACTGTCAGTGATTTTTTCATTGCAGTGAGTCTTAAATAAATATAAATCTAAATACAGTTGAGACCAGAAGTTTACATACACTATATAAAGACATATATGCATGTTTTTCTCAATATCTGACATGAAATAGGAATAAACCTTTTTTAGGTCAAATGGGATTGCCATACCTATTAATATTTGCCAAAAGCCAGAATAATGAGAGAGAGAATGTTTTAAGGCATTTTTATTACTTACTGCAAAGTCAAAAGATTACATACATTTCATTAGTATTTGGTATCATTGCCCTTAAACTGAATGACTTTGGGCAAATGTTTGAGATATCCTTAAACAAGCTTCTCACATTAGTTGGTCAGAATTTGGTCCCATTTCTCCTGACAAAACTGGTGTAACTGATCTAGGTTTGTAGGTCGCCTTGCTAGCACCTGATTTTTCAGCTTTGCCCAAAAATTTTCAATAGGATTGAGATCAGGGTTTTGTGATGGCCACTCCAAAACATTAACTTTGATATCCTTAAGCCACTTTGTTAACATTTTGGCAGTATGCTTCAGGTCAAGGTCCATTTGGAAGACCTATTTCTGCCTAAGCTTTAACTTCCTGGCTGATGTCTTGAGATTTTGTTTCAGTATTGCCACATAATCTTCTTTTGTCATGATGTCATCTATTTTGTGAAGTACACCAGTCCCTCCTGCAGCAAAGCAACACCACAACATGATGCTGCCACCCCCGTGTTTCACAATTGGGATGGTTTTCTTAGGCTTCCAAGCTTCTCCCTTTTTCCTCCAAATTGTCATGACACAGCTGTCGGCTGATCCAGGACCAGGGGCTCCTTCCCTGTCCCAATCTCTAGGGACACCCTAGCTCCCCCTATTCCCCGGGATACTTCCAAAGGTGAAGATGCCGGGGTCTACACCCTTGCCCTGTCTCCTGAGTTAGCCCTCCATCTGTTCTCTTCCCCCACCCAGGGAAGAGGGGCTCTATTGTGCACCGCAGTACACCAACTTGACAAACAAGGCTAAATAAACAATGTTTAACAGAAAACTCCAGACATACAAAATATTCACTCACATATAACAGAGGAATGTACTAGGGAGTAGAGGTAGGAGAAAAAAACAAAAATAGAGATAGGAAGGGAATTACCACACTTACAAACCACACAGCAGTCACAGATAACTCCTCCAACACATATGAACACCTCTCCCTCCTTAAGCCATGCAGCAAATGCTAGCCCTGACAAAGATTTGCATCAGAGACCAGATTATAAAGGGAACAGGAGTGTCTAACTGAGCTTATCTGCGAGCCCATGGCTCTCCAAGGTGAAACTTTGGCCAAGTCTGAAGTCCAGAGCACTCTGGAAGAGGTTTTCATACAGGATATCTCTTTGCTTGGCTGAATATATGCTTTCTTCAATTGCAGTCAGTCATCCTGTCCCTGCAGCTGAAAATACCCCCATAGCATGATGCTGTCACCACCATATTTCACTGTTGGGATTGTATTGGGAGGGTGATGAGAAGTGCCTGGTTTTCTCCACACATACCTCTTAGAATTTTTACCAAAATGTTCTACCTTCGTCTCATCAGACCAGTGAATCTTATTTCATAGTCTGGGAGTCATTCATGTGTTTTTAGCAAACTCTATGCGAGCTTTCATATGTCTGGCACTGAAGAGAGGCTTCCATCAGGTCACTCTGCCATAAAGGCCCAACTGGTGAAGGGCTGCAGTGATAGTTGACATTCTGGAACTTTCTCCCATCTCCCTACTGCATCTGTGGTGCTCAGCTACAGTGATCTTGGGTTTTTTCTTTACCTCTCTCACCAAGGCTCCCAAGCTTCTTCCATTTAAGGATTATGGAGGCCACTGTGCTCTTAGGAACCTTGAATACTGCAGAAAATCTTTTGTAATCTTGGCCAGATCTGTTCTGTGTCAAAATTTTGTCTCTTAGCTCCTTGGCCAGTTCCTTTGACCTCATGATTCTCATTGGGTCTGACATGCACTGTGAGCTGTGAGGTCTTATATAGACAGGTGTGTGCTTTTTCAAATCAAGTCCTATCAGTTTAATTAAAAACAGCTGGACTCCAATGAAGGAGTAGAACCATCTCAAAAAGGATTACAAAGAAATGGACAGCATGTGACTTAAATATGAGTGTCTGAGCAAAGGGTCAGAATAATTATGACCATGTGATATTTCAGTTTTTGTTTTTAATAAATTTGCAAAAATTTCTAAGTTTCTGTATTTTTCAGTCAAGATGGGGTGGAGAGCGTACATTAATGAGTAAAAAAATTAACTTTTTGAATTTACCAAATGGCTGCAATGAAATAGAGTGAAAAATTTAAAGGAGTCTGAATACCTTCTGTACACACTGTATACCAGACGTTTGAGAGTGTTCCCCTGCCTATGCTGCATATGGTGTGTGTCTCTCCAATCTACACTCCTTGGTTATCCAAGGAACTGTGACCTCTGCGTCTAGCATTGTCAGATGGGATTTTTTTTTAATAATTCTTCAACTAGGGGCTTTTGGTACTGCAACATTTTATTAGACCTCCCAGTACGGGAAGTAGAGATGCAAAGTTCTCCTTGTAGGAACATAAACTAATCCATGGGTGCTAGGCTGCCAACAGCCAAGACTTCCTTTCCCAAACTTTAACCATGATCACATTTGCCATCACCGTTTTTGCTCCACTAATCTTCACTCTCCTTCGCTATCCCCAAACCCCTGCACCCTCAAACCAAATAACTATCTCCCCCTCTCTCTTACCCCCACCTCGTTTTATCTGCAGACATACTGCTTAACCTCAGACTTCTCCTACTAACATACAATACAAGACAATCACTCTCCTTCACCCACCTGCTTTCCCTTTCTCTGTTTCTTCTCACAGCTGGTGACATATCCCCCAATCCTGGCCCCCCCGCCTCATACATCCCACTAATCCTCACCCCTATCTTTCTCACACTAAGAGAAACTACCGCAATCCCTCACATTTAAAACCCATGCCACTGACCCCCTCCCTTCCGCACCCTCTTTCTGGAGCACTTTGGAATGCTCGTTCCATCTGCAAGAAGCTCCACGTGATCCACGACCTCTTTACCTCCCGCAACCTTTCCTTCCTGGCCCTCACTGAGACCTGACTGACACCCCCTGACACGGCCTCCCCAGCCGCACTGAGTTATGGCGGTCTCCACTTTACCCACACTCCTCGCCCTGGCAACAGACATGGTGGAGGAGTGGGTTTCCTCCTTTCTAAAATCTGCTCCTTCAACCCTATCCAACCCCCACCCTCTCTTATCCTCCCTTCTTTCGAGGTTCACTCTGTCCGTATCTACTCTCCCTCTAATCTCCAAATGGCTGTCATATACCGACCACCGGGCTCAGCCACTACCTTCATTGACCAATTTTCCACCTAGCTCCTCCACTTTCTCTCTGCTGACATCCCCACCATCATCATGGGGGACTTCAACATTCCCTTTGACACCCACCAGTCAGCAGCCTCCAAACTCCTGTCTCTTACCTCATACTTTGGACTTACTCAGTGTCCTCCACAGCCACCCACACAGATGGACATACATTAGACCACATCTTCACCCGCCTCTGTTCCCTATCTAATCTCACAACCTCTCCCTTCCCCCTATCTGACCACCATCTACTCACCTTCTAATCCTTGTCCTTCTCACCTGCCCCCCATGTCCAGCCACTAGCTCATACTTGCCGAAACCTTGCACACCTAGACATTCACAGACTCTCAGACTCTCTTCTACCTCTGTCCTCCATAAATTCACTCCACAACACGGACAGTGCCACCGCTTTCTACAACGCCACCCTCACATCAGCCATAGACTCAGTCGCCCCTCTCATGCATGGCAAAGTGCGACAAACCAATAGGAAACCCTGTCACAGCAACCTCACTGTGCCATCTCCTTTCCAAATCACGCCTCACCACCTGTGCACTTGACCACATCCCTTCCCACCTGCTCCCCAACCTCACTTTCATGATCATTCCAGCCCTAACCCATCTCTTCAACCTATCCTTAACTTCTGGTACCTTCCCCTCTGCCTTCAAACATGCCACCATAACACCCATCCTCAAAAAATCAAACCTTGACCCAACTGCTCTGCCCAGCTATCGCCCCATATCACTGCTCCCGTTTACTCCTTGAACAGCATGTCCATGCTCAACTTTCCTTCCACCTCTCACCTAACTCCCTCCTTGACATCCTGCAATCTGGCTTCTGCCCCCACCACTCCACTGAAACTGCCCTGACCAAAATTACTAATGATTATCCATCCTCCTCCTTCTTGACCTGTCCCCTGCCTTTGACACAGCTGACCACTGCCTACTGCTACAGATTCTTTCTTCCCTTGGCATAAAAGATCTTGCCTTGTCCTGGATTTCCTCATACCTTTCTGACCGCACATTCAGCATTTCCCACTCCCACACTACCGCCTCATCCCGCCCCCTCTCTGTTCGAGTCCCCCAAGACTCTGTCCTGGGGCTCCTACTTTTTTTCCATCTATACTCTTGGCCTAGGACAACTCATAATGTCTCATGGATTCTAGTACCACCTGTATGCAGATGACACTCAGATCTACCTCTCTGGCACAGATGTCACCTCTCTGCTCTCCAGAATCCCGGAGTGTCTATCAGCCATATACTCCTTTTTCACCTCTCTCTTCCTAAAACTCAACGTAGACAAAACTGAACTCGTTATCTTTCCTCCATCTCATGTATCTTCCCTACCCGATCTATCTATTATGGTAAATGGCATCATGCTCTCTCCCGCACCTGAAATCTGCTGCCTTGGAGTAACTCTCGACTCTGCCCTGTCCTTCAAACCACACGTCCAATCTCTTGCCACCTCCTCTCGCCTTCAACTCAAAAATATTTTCAGATTCCGTCCCTTCCTCAGTCCTCAATCTACTAAAACTTTTGTACATGCCCTCATCATCTCCCGCCTTGACTACTGCAACACCCTCCTCTGTGGCCTCCCTGCTAACTCTCTTGCACCACTCCAGTCTGTCCTCAATTCTGCTGCCCGACTAATCCACCTCTCTCCTCGCTACTCCCCTGTCTCTCCCCTCTGCAAATCCCTCCATTGGCTCCCAATTTCCAATAACAATATCTATAACTTTGTATGTAACACCCCTTCTCATGTACAGCACCATGGAATTAATGGTGCTATATAAATAAATAATAATAATAATAATAGAAAAGAGGGCAACTGTCCATGTTGTACTTCTCATCCTCTTCCTCCTCTTCCCTCTCCTCCTCATCTTCAGGCCATCCATGTTCAACAAACAGGATATAGATGGTGTGGGTACTACCATCTGTATTGCAGGCAACCAGCTTCTGTTCCTCCTCCTTCTCATTATCACCCAATGCGCATTTAGAAGATGAGGCTGGGCCATGTAATATCACCCAGTATAGTTTCTTGCTCCATCTCAACTTGCTCTGCTTGCAAAGCCTCCTCTTTAATTGTGAGCAGTGAGCATTTTAGTAGACAGTGAAGTGGGATGGTGATGTTGATTATGTCATCATCGCTGCTTACCATCTTGGTCGAGTCCAACATATGTTGAGTTCCAACATGTGGTGACATTGCACACCAGTCAGTGAGCTGGAAGTTGCAAATGCTGCTGCAGCACTGCCAAGGCAGCTGCAGCTGTAGCTGACTTGTGGAAATGGGCACTGTTATGAACGAGTCACCGTAGGACGCAAAAGCAGAAATACAAGCTAAGTCCAGAAAACCAGAGAAGTTGGCAACTATCAGATTGCAGACCCCTGAACCTATCAACACAACTAGCAGTAACCGAGGGGGTTCCTACGATGCCCTAGACCCCTCGATCACAGCCGGAGAAATACATAGGCCTAAAGAAAGAAAGGGGAAATCTAAACTGCCCCAGAGCAGACCCCAAAGCAATAGGCAGCCCCCAACATATAATGACAGTGAAGCAAGATGAAAATACTAACACAGACAGAAAGATAGACTGAGCAAAGACGGGGCCCCAAAACTACCTAGATAGGAAAGGACAGGAAGGCTGCTGTCTGCAATCTGCCAAAACCCTATCAAAGACATAAGCCAACCAGCTGATATGAAAAAGGCCCTGAAGCAGCTAGGCTTCAAAAACTGAATCAGCACTCAGGTATTTTCAGAAGACAGAGCTAAATGAATTCAGCACACCCCAGCAGGGAATGGCAGAAATCCAGAAAAACAAAGCAAAAACAAAGTCAAAGCACAAAAGCAAAAAGCCGAGCAGCAAACTTAGCTTTGGAGGAGCAGGAATTCAGACTGGTCTCCAAGGATCCCACAGAGAAATCACCCGCAGGGCAGAAGGGCGTCGGCAGCATTATATCCAGTCCGTAACTCCACTCAGCCAGTCACAATCATCAGCCTCAGGTGTTTGACAATCAGGCTCACTACCTTTCTTTACCAGAAGAGGGAGTTCCTCGGGCCTCAGTAATGAAGGGGAAAATGAACTCACAACAGGGCACACATGCAGTGTACTTTTACAAGTAGCTCAGGCAGATCTGGGAAGGTTTTGAGGAACCGATGAATCACTAAATTGAGCACGTGGGCCAGGCATTATATGTGTGTGAAGTTACCAAGCTTCAGAACTGCTACCAAGTTACATCCATTGTTACACATGACCATGCCTGATTATAAGTTCACGGGCGAGAGCCACAGATCAGTCTACTCTGTTAGGCCTTTCAATAATTCTGCGGTGGTGTGCTGTTTGTCACCTAAGCAGATTACATTACATATGCTTGGCCGAGGCAGTTCTGTAGTGCTTTCTGCTTGCGACCAAAAATTTACATTTGTGAGATGGAGGGTGAGGAGGAAGAGGTTCAGGAACTTCTGTAGAAGGTGAGGGCAACCCTGATTGAGCCAGGGCCCGCAATCCTCAATGTCAGTAGCACATCTTCCGTCCCAGGGTCCGACTGGGTCCCGACTTTTTGAATGTTCACCCATTGTGCCGTCAGGGAAATATAGCACCCCTTGCCACAAACACTTGTCTGGTGTCTGTAGGTAAGTGGACCTTTCCAGTCACATCATTGGTTAGGGCATGGCTGATTTTATGGGACACGTGCTTGTATAAGGTGGGGACGGCACAGTGAGAAATAGTGGCGGCTGGGGACCGAGTACAAATGGACAGCCGCATCCATAAGGCTGCAGAAAGGTCTCCAAAAGCCTGAAGGCAACATTTACAGGTCAATCAGTGTGAAAATGTGGCCATTTAGCATTGTAGCCTGTGGGTGGGTGGGTGGCGGCATATTTACATTTGCATTCAAAGGACTGGGGTAGGGACAGCTAAAGGCTGCCCTGGGACAAGTACATGTATGTGGTTGCTGACAGTGGTTGCAAGTGCACAATAACAAATGCAGAGAGGAAGGCATCATTGTTTACATCATGGACAGAGGATTGGCGTGCCCATAGAACAAAGGAAAAGGCAGTGGTGTCACCCAGAGACACTGTTTCTGGACCCTGACGTTAGGCCCAAGTAGTAGGGTGCTTTGCTTGCCTGAGCATGCTGGTGGAGGTCAGGTTGGTAGTTGTGCTGCCCCTGCTGATGCTGGCATGGCAAATGTTGCAAATTGCCTTTTTTGGGGTTAACTGGACTGTCATTAAAAAAGTGCCAGACTTGGGAGCACCTAACCCTTGGCTTGGCAGCTTCACCCATGTTGGTGCTCTCAGGATCTGTTGACCACCTTGTGTTTCTGAGCACCACACTGCCACTTCCTGCCTGTTGTGGTGTTGCAGGTCCCTCCCCCTGTGCGCTGCTGTTCTTGCTCTGCATGTTACTGCCTCACCCCCAGAGGCCATGGGGTACTCGGTGCCGGGCCCGTTGACTTCAATGGGAGATGTCACAGTGGCAGTGACCCGGTCCGTGGCCTCAGGCGGTCAATGTAAAAGGGGTAGAGTGGTGGGGATAAAGTTGTTGAGATGATTCGTGACGCCACCTGTGGTTTCTGGTCAGTTTGACCAGCGCTGCAGGGTTGCTTCTCTGGGACAGATGTTATGGTGCAGCAATGATGTTGAAGCTCCCCACAGGTGGAGCTGTAGTCCCAGGGTAAGTGGGGAGATGATGTAAAAAAGTAGATGTAGCAGAGTCGGGTGTAAGGCGCAAGAATAAGTGGAGGACACAAGGGCATGTAGTTCCAAGGCTTTACTTACAGTCTTGTGCACACAGATGCCCGCTTAAGTGCCGTGTCCTCCAGGTCAGGGGCTTAGCCAACTCCCAGGCAAGGTAAAGTACACCTTTCCAGCACTCCTCCAACATATGCCTTCTCTGAACGTCTCCACACTAGCGCCTTATCTGAAGTACTTGTAGTTGCGTATTAAACTCAAGTTCCTCTTTCTTGATGTTACTTAGAACTCTACTTGTATGGCAGACAGCTGTAGCCTGCTTCGGGGACTCCTTGCTATCATGTCCCGGCTCACCCACATTGCTGTTGTGCCCCCAAGTCTTAGATGGGAATAAAGTAGTGACGACTTCTATTCCTCCGGTTTCTGCTGCAGGAACATCAGTATCCATACAACCTCGGGGACCGGACCCCGGCCAGGCACTTCACACTTGAGGAAGGTCTCTGCTCTGACCCTAGTCCTTAGTTCTCTTCTTCTCCATATGTTCCGTACTAAACTATCTTCCTTCTGAAGGATCAGGCTTTCTATGGCTCTTTCCTGTGCCAGCAGCTCCAGGTCACAGGAGTCTGCTGCAGCACTTCCTTCACTCCATCCCTCTCAGGGGATCTTCTCTCACAGACTGACCTTTTCCTATTATTCTCCCGCTCTCTTGTGCAGTCTAAGCTCCACCCACCTCCCAGCACTCTTCATGTTCCAAGCAGGGAGCCACAAAGGTTGCTTTGCTACACTACTGGTGTGCATGTGGGATGTGAGTGTTGGAGTGCGGTCAGGTGTCTCCACCTTACCTCCACTTTACCTGGATAGTGGGGTACCACACCTCAGGAGGAGGTGCAGTACCTCTGTGGTGACTGAACCCTCAGGGGAGCCACATAACATTCCCAGGTTGGGTCAGTGACTTCATCATCCACCACCACCTCATCTTCCACTTCCGCACCCTGGTCCTACTCCTGACTTGCTGATGTAATGAGACCACTTGCTGGCAATTGTGTCTCATCATCATCCAGTTCTTGCAACTGTAAACGCATTTTCCCACTGTTGCCTTCTTGTGAGCATGGCTGCTCAAATATTTGAGCATTGTTACATGCAATCTCTTCATGTCCCGGTTGAAACAGGCAGGGTGAGAGACCAGAATCTATAAATGGAAATGTGAACAGGTCTTCGGAGTGTCCAAGTGTTGGATTACTTGTCTCTGTGCACTCGGCATGGTGGGAGGAAGGAAGATCAGTGTGATGATTATTTGTTCCAGAATAATGGCTACTGAGACTGGACCATGTGGTAGACTGGGTGGTGATGGCAGAGTGACTGGAAGCATTATCTGCTATCCATCCAACAACGCTTTCACACTGGTCAGGCCTCAAGACTGGTGTTCCGCGCTCCTCTACAAAGTGTGACAGGAAGCTAGATTGACATGTTATGTGTGTTTGTTGTGATCCCGCATCAGTCAATGTTTCACATTGTCCATAGCCTCGGCCTCTGCACTCACCATCTGCATCACATCCGCTTCCCCATCCCTTACCAGGCGCCTTGCCCATTTTTAATAATGTATGATATATCCCTGTTGAGAAAACGTTGCAGACAGTATTACAATGCAAGAATAATTTTCCCACTACAGATGGACATGTAAGACTGCAGTACCTATAAAGTAATGCGGGTTTTTTTAAACAAACAATTTTTTTAGGGGGGATTTTGAGACCCAACTGTAGCATGATAAATTACATATAAAATGCTACTTCAGAAAAAAAATGCAGTATTTCAGTGCCAGCAAAATGTGTCCACTACTAAGACTGCAGTGTCAATACAGCAATGTGATTTTTAAAAAAAAAAAATTTTTTAGGGGGGTTGTTAAGGCCTAACACTAGCATAATAAATGCTGTATAAAATGTCACTGCTAGTTAAAATGCAGTACTACAATGCCAGCAAAATTTGCCCAATTGAGATGGACATATTAGACTGAAGTATAAATATAGCAATGTGATTTATTTTTAAAACTATTTTTTTGGGGTATTTTGAGGCCTAACTGTAGCACACTAAATGCCATATAAAATTTCACTGCTGCAAAAAATTGCAGTAGTACAATGCCAAACAAATTTGCACATCTCAGATGGACGTATGAGGCTGCAATATAAATATAGTAATGTGATTTATTTAACAAACTAATTTTTTTTTGGGGGGGTTGAGTCCCAACTGAAGCATGTTAAATGCCATATAAAATTTCACAGCTCAAAAAAGGGCTGTATTACAATGCCAGGCAAATTTGCACACCACAAATGGACTTATGAGACTGCAGTATAAATATAGTAATGCGATTATTTAACAAACAATTTCTTTTTTTGAGGGTTTTGAGGCCAAACTGTAGCACGATAAATGCCGTATAAAATTTCACTGCTCAAAAAAATTGCAGTATTACAATGCCAGGCAAATTTGCCCAATTGCGATAGATGTATGAGACAGCAGTATCAATATTGCAATGTTATTGAGGGCCAACCAAGTCTGGCTATATGCTTTTGATGGACAACTGCCGCAGTAAAAATGGTCTATAATATTTCCCTGCTCTAAATAATTTGCAGGATTAAGAGCAAAAAGAATATTATTAGCCCTGAGAAGGGGTTTTGGTTTGAGTTGCAGACTGCAGCATAAATGACTTGCAAATCACCCTATCCTGTCCTAAACGATCCCTTCAGCCCAATCTCTCCCTACGTGCTGCTAAGAGCAGTATTAACCCCTTTACCAACCTAGAAGTATTCATACATCCCTGTAGATAAGTCCTGGCGATTCTGTGCTCACAGAGGCTGTGCGTGCGTGACCGGCACTGGGCATTAGCTGATTCTGACAGCTGACACCCGGCACTCAGTGCCAGGAGCGGCACTCAATCACAGCATTTCAGGAGTAGGCAGAGGGAAGACAGCCCCTCTGCCCTTGGATCAGAGACCCTGTGACATTATCGCGGGGTCGCGATCGCTGCCATGATGATCCAATGTCTTAATAAAATTCTGTGAAGCACAATGTTCTCACCATACATTTAGAAAAGTTCCCTGAGGGGTCTAGTTTCAAAAATAGTGTCACTTTTGCAGTATTTTCACTTTTTAGGCACATCAGGGGCTCTCCAAATGCAATATGGTGTCCGCTAATGATTACATCTAATTTTGCGTTCAAAAAGTCAAATGACGCTACTTCCCTTTCGAGCTTTGCCTTGTGCCCAAACAGTGGTTTTCCCTCACATATAGGGCATCTGCATGCTCAGGAGAAAATGCACAACAAATTTTGGTGCTCATTTTTTTCCTTTAACCCTTGTAAAAATGAAAAAAGTTGGGTCTAAAATAATTTTTTTGTGAAAAAAAGGTAAATTTTCCTTTTTTTTTCTATATTCCAAAAATTCCTCTGAAACACTTGAAGGGTTAATAAACTTCTTGAATGTAGTTTTGAGGACCTTGAGGGGTGCAGTTTTTAGAATGGTGTCATTTTGAAGTATTTTCTGTCATATGGACACCTCAAGGTCACTTCAATTGTGAGGCAGTCCCTAAAAAAAATGGTCAACTTTTAACCTTTATAACTTCCTAACAAAAAAAATTTCTTTAAAAAATTGTGCTAGTGTAAGGCTACTTTCACACTTGCGTTTTTTTGCTGTGTGTTTTTGCACGTATGCGCATCCATAGACTTTAATGGGTGTTTTGCAGTAAAAAACGCATTGCGTGCGCATGCGTTTTTTTGGGGCAAGTCAGACGCACAAAAAATGCAACAGGATGCATTTTGTGTGCCCGAGCGCACACTACAAAAAAACGCATGCGCATACAAACGCGTACAAACACATGTGTATGCACACCTATGCGCACCCATGTAAAAGATATGGGAAAAAAACAAATGCGTTTTTTTGCACTAAAAAACAGCGCAAAAAAATGCAAGTGTGAAACCAGCCTAAAACAGACATGTAGAAAATGTTATTAACTATTTTGTGTGACATAGCTCTCTGATTTAAGGGCATAAGAATTCAAAGTTTGAAAATTGCTAAATTTTCCAAATTTTTGCCAAATTTCAGTTTTTTCAGAAATAAGCACAAGTTATATCAAAGAAATTTTATGACTATCATGAAGTACTATATGTCACAAAAAAACATTCTTAGAATCAGTGTGATCCGTTGAAGTGTTCCAGAGTTATTACCTCATAAATTTAGAGTGGACAGAATTGTAAAAATTGTCCTGATCATTAACGTGCAAACCACCTTGGAGGGTAAAGGGGTTAATATTGATTATAATTATCACTAATAAGGACTGTTGTTGTACTTAACAGAAAAATGAATGTGGTTGAATTCCAGGCTAATACGCAGCTACAATTCTGTCCCTCTCTCATCAGCGCCTCTCCCTATGCTGCCTGTGTTGTGTGTACAGTGTGCCAAGCAAGGCATCACAGGTCTTATAAAGACCTGATGACACTAGGTGGCCAGCCAATCACAGTAATGCCACAACCAAGATGGCTACACTATTACAATGACTGTCAGGAAATTCTTATTGGCTCTCTGCAAAACACCAAACATGTGGGGCGGGGACTTGAGCTTCCACTCGAAAATTCAAAAAATACTCGCCGAGTAACAAGCATCCTGAGCACACTGATGCTCGGGTGAGTAGTGATGAGCACGCTCTCTCATCACTAGTCTAAATATCTACTCAGCATTTAGTTGTATTTTTTGATTAGCAGAGCAAATTTTAACTATATTGTAAACAGGACTATTTTTTAATACATAATACCATTTTTAACAAAGTATGCTTTAAAATAGTTTATGAAATTGTGCAGCAAGGTGAGGCTATAAAAACTTGAAACCTTCCCTGTATGTATGTATATATATATATATATATATATATATATATATATCTATATATATATATATATATATATATATATAGCGCCAAAAGATGAGATGCTGAGAGAAAGCCCGACGCAGCAACAACAACAGATCTGGAAGGAAGAACAGGAACATGAAGCGCCATGGCAAGACAAGCCGCTGCATGGGATGTACCATCGTCAGATAATGGAGGTGAAAAACCAAACTGGGCTGCCGCGCTAGTAACGAATAGCAATGAGCAAAAAGCAATGTGACTGCTGCCCTGCAGTCACTACAACCACCAATAGTCCAGGAATGGCACTTACTTGTATGTGCCCGAAGTTGTAATTATCCAGTGGATCCGGAGAAGCAGTCTTTAAAATTGCTTTAAAGTTAGGTAGTGTCCTCCCGTACTCAGAAAATTGCTCCTGTGCCCGTGTCTGTATGCTCCAGTGGTCAGCCTTGGCCAAAGGTGCCGCCGTGCAGTAGCATAGGGAGCGGGGTGCATGGTTAGCGGTGACTTCACCTGACCGTAATGATGGACATGTACAAGGGCCAATCTCGACGCGTTTAGAGGGACCTGTCCCTCTTTCTCAAGGTTATGGCATCTTTCCAACGCTATTTAATTGTACCCAATGTTACCTCATAATAGATGCTGCGTTACTGCTACTCTGCATGTGTGTATTGCATAATTAGCGGTGTGACTGGATACATAGAAAAAATCTCCATTGTACTGAGCTAATATCAGCAACATTTTCAACCTATGCAAAATCTAATTCCACTCAGCATACCCCTATGTTGATTAACAACAGGAATCAGTATGTACTGGAGGAAACTCCGGGTGTACTAACAGATGCTCTGGATATTTTCGATCATCCGGAAGATCCACCGGCTGCTTGTACTCCCATGGAGATTAATATTCCTACTAAAAACAGATATTCCCGACTTTTACCATTAGTTGAGGATCCAGGAATATCTAACGTAGAGAGTTTGTCTAGAAACAATATTAGAGGGCACACATATGCAAAAACTAGGCCAACTGTATAAGGTGCATTAGGTAAAAGGGCAGAAGGGAAAAATCTAGGTACAAATAGTACTCTGAATAGGAATTTTAATTCTAGAAAAAACTCAGCTACACAAATTTTCAAATAAAGGGAGAGTAGGCCCCAAAAAAGGGGGAACTTCAAAAATTTATCAAAATTGTTTTCAGGCACGAGGTTCAAAACTAAACGTGGTAAGAGAGGAGGGAGGAAACTCACCAAAACGAAAATAAGGAATGCTATACCAACGCAAAAAATTTATAACTTAAGTTCTTATATATGTATTAACAAAGGAAGAAGTATCCCTCTTGCAAAACGGCTTAAAGTTTGCTCCAACATCAGAATCTAGTCCCTTTAATTTATATGTATGCATGAAAAAATTCCTTCGTAACTTAGCTATTAAAAGTATTTTTTGAAAAAAAGAACAGGCAGATTCAAGTATACAGAACCATAACTCTAGTGAGTATTACATACAACATTAGCTAAACCATCTGCATTTAACCCTACCAGTGAATACTCTAATGCCTTCCATACATTTGAAACATTAGTTACCACAGACATTAGAAAAATGAAAAGAGGAAACCCTAAATATGTCCTAAGTAATCTTACCAGAGAGGAAAGAAATGCTCTAGTTAACCTTCAAGACAACAATGATATTGTTGTCCGTGGTGCCGATAAAGGAGGGGGAATTGTAATTATGGATCGCAGTATGTATCACAGGGAGTCAATTAGACTCTTAAATAATGACTTTACGTATAAGAAATTATTGGGTGACCCTACTACTCATTATGTTAAAAAATTTAACTCTCTTAGCCCTGAAAGGTAAGTCTTTGGGCATCTTGAATAAGAAGGAATTTCAATTCATCAACAATAAGACACCAAGTGTGGCACTGTTCTATCATATTCCAAAATTACGCAAAAATTCTACATGTCCACCAGGTAGGCCGATTATACAGTGCCTTGTGAAAGTATTCGCCTCCCTGGAACTTTTCAACCTTTTCCCCCATATCATGCTTCAAACATAAAGATAGCAAATGTAAATTTTTGGTGAAGAATCAACAACAAGTGGGACAAAATTTATTGGTTATTTTAAATTTTTGTGGAAAGTCAAAAACTGAAAAGTGGGGCATGCAATATTATTCGGCCCCTTTACTTTCAGTGCAGCAAACTCACTCCAGAAGTTCATTGTGGATCTCTGAATGATCCAGTGTTGTCCTAAATGTGATGATAAATATAATCCACCTGTGTGTAATCAAGTCTCCGTATAAATGCAACTGCTCTGTGATAGTCTCAGGGTTCTGTTTGAAGCACAGAGAGCATCATGAAGACAAGGAACACAACAGGCAGGTCCATGATACTGTTGTGGAGAAGTTTAAAGTTGAATTTGGATGCAAAATGATTTCCAAAACCTTAAACATCCCAAGGAGCACTGTGCATGCGATCATATTGAAAGGGAAGGAGTATCATACCACTGCAAATCTACCAAGACCCGGCCGTCCCTCTAAACTTTCATCTTTCATCTCAAACAAGGAGAAGTCTGATCAGAGATGCAGCCAAGAGGCCCATGATATCTCTCGATGAACTGTAGAGGTCTACAGCTGAGGTGGGACAGTCTGTCCATAGGACAACAATCAGTTGTACACTGCACAAATCTGGCCTTTATGGAAGAGTGGCAGGAAGAAAGCCAGTTATCACAGATATCCATAAAAAGTGTTGTTTAAAGTTTGCAACAAGCCACCTGGGAGACACACCAAGCGTGGATGAAGGTGCTCTGGTCAGATTAAACTATAACCGAATTTTTTGGCAACAATGCCAAACGATATGTTTGGTGTAAAGGCAACACAGCTCATCACCCTTAACACACCATCCTCACTGTCAAACATGGTGGTGGCAGCATCATAGTTTGGCCTTCTTCTCTTCAGCAGGGACAGGGAAATGGTTAAAATTGATGGGAAGATGGATGGAGCCAAATACAGGACCATTCTTGAAGAAAACCTGTTGGAGTTTGCAAAAGACCTGAGCCTGGGATGGAGATTTGTCTTCCAACAAAACAATGATCCTGTTAGGGTTGGCGGAACTCACCAAATAAAATATAATAGTAAGGTGCGTTCGCAGCCCGGATTCCACCGTGCAGAGATGGTATACTGCTGCTCGATAATGGCAAACACTGACTGAACACCGGCGGGGTAACCGCTGATCCGGTGTGTACAGGAGCGAACTCTGTTACTGCAAAGAGCCGCAGAACACAAGTGCTGGAGCCTGTTAACCTCACAGGGCTCGGCAAGGGGAACACTAGTTAAGAGACACAGGACTCTGCCCCAAGGACGCAGGGTTAGAGTCCCTCTAGTCCCACTAGAGTTTGACACCACAACTGCGATGCCTAAACTAAATAATATAGTCGCACCACGTGCGCACTGCACCAGTTCAGCAGACTTCTCTAACCACCCAGAGCGGGGAGGTAAGTGCTTGACTTGCGCACAGTGCTGCTGTGAGGAACGCTGCCGCACATGCGGTCCAGTGGTGCCTTGTGCTGACTGGCGCTATCTGGTGCTAACACTTGTGTGGAGAGCAGGATGCTCTGTGGCACATAGATTATGCCACTACTGGCGCTGACTCTATCTCCTTAAACCCTAACTCATACACAACTGAGGGTAGGGGTTTCATAATGAGTCAGTCACCAGTCTCATACATCCATCATCACACACACAACTAACCATCAGAGTCTAAATTAGCGCATGGCTGAGCGGCCATGCAAACCTTTTATAGCAGCGTCCTTCCGAGACCTTCCTGATGGTCCAATCCAAGCTGCTTGAGGACCTGAGCATGTGAGCTCCGAACTCCAATGATAGGTCGTCCCACAGACATGCTCAGTAGGCTGCAAAAAAGACTTAGCCTCAGGAGATGCTCGCTGCTGACTAGTGCAGATTGCTAAAGCTGGACCAAAGGTGGCAGCAGCAACCAACTTGACCGCACCAGTTTGAGCAAGACGCCGGGAACGACGCCTTTGCTGAGCAGCCTCCTCTGCGGTCGGGGCTGAATGGGAGACCACAGAAGGCAAAGCTGGGGATTACTCCTGTGCAGAGGTCGGAATCCTACGCCTAACATTACCCCCCTCCTAGGGCCCCCTCCCACCTGCGCCTCGCTATGCTCAAAGGCCGCAATGAGCAGGGGAGCACAAATATTCTCCATGGGCTCCCAGGTCCTATCCTCTGGGCCATGACCCTTCCAGTCCACCAGGTAATACCTTTTGCCATGTACCACCTTACACCCCACGATAGAGTTCACTTCATACTTGCATGATGTCCCGGTATATGACTCCGAAAACTGGGACAAGTGGACGGGCTTAAGGAGAGACACGTGGAAGGTGTCAGTGATACCCAGGTATGGAGAAAGGGCCAGACGGTAGACTACAGGGTTAACTTGCTCAAGGACCTTGAAGGGACCTGTAAAGCAATGTGCGAACTTAGTGAACTCAACCCGCAGCCTGATGTTATGAGCGGAGAGCCACACTAAGTCGCCGGGAGCAAAGGTGGGATACCGGTGTGCATCAGCGGAAGACCTCATTCTCTCCTAGGAGGCCCGTATGGCATCCTGAGTGCGGTCCCAAATGTCACGTGCCTCCACCGCCCAGTCTGCCACCCTAGAGTCGGTGGAAGACACGGGCATGGGCACAGAAACGCGCGGACGCTGGCCGTAATTAAGAAGGAATTGGGTCTGACCGGTGGAATTGGCCACAGTGTTGTTCAAAGCGAACTGCCCACAGCAGCAAGAATGCCCAGTTATCCTGTCTGGCAGAGACAAAATGTCAAAGATATGTGACCAGGGTCTGGTTGGCTCTCTCTACCAACCCATTCGTCTTGGCATGATAGGCCGAGGAGATATTCAGCTCAATACCGAGCAGGTGACATAACTCTCTCCAAAAGTGAGACGCGAACTGGGGACCACGTCGCTGACAATCTTGTGCGGCATACCGTGCAGGCGGAAGACATGCTTAATGAACAACGCCGCCAGGCCCCATGCAGAAAGTAACCGGGAAAGTGGCATTAGGTGCATTATCTCAGAGAAATGGTCGGTGACAACCCAAATGACCGTGCTGCCACTGGATTTGGGTAGTCCCACCACAAAATCCATACCGACAATCTACCGGCAAGGGGTCAAGTAGCCCAGTGGGCCGTTGCCGAGGGGACGTATTCTGGGCGCAGGAGACACATGCCTGGATATAGTCCCTGATGTCACGGGCCATACGCAGCCACCAGTACGTCCTCACCAGAAGCTCAGAGGTCCGTTTTTTCCCAAAATGTCCACCCACCCTGGACAAGTGAGCCCAAGAGAGGACCTCCGGTCGCAGACGGGCAAGGACAAATGTCTTGCCCAGTGGTACAGACTCAAGAGCAACCGGAGCCATGGTCCTCAGGCTCTCGGAAGGGACAATCAGCCGAGGCTCCTCCTCCGATGACACCATGGAGCAGGAGAGAGCATCGGCTCGGATGTTCTTCTCCCCAGAGAGAAAATGTAGGGTAAAGTGGAACCGGGAGAAGAGCAGGGACCATCTGGCCTGGCGAGAGTTCAGCCGCTGGGCCGTCTGCAAATATACCAAGTTCTTATGGTCAGTGAACACCTGAAAAGGGTGGCGAGCCCCCTCCAGGAGGTGTCTCCACTCCGAAAAAGGCCAACTTCATCGATAGCAACTCCCTGTCCCTGATGGAATAATTCCTCTCTGCCGGTTTGAAGGTCTTGGAGAAAAAGAAACATGGGTGCTTCCGACCTTGCGTGTCCTTCTGGAACAGGACCGGTCCAGCACCGAAGGAAGAGGCATCCATCTCTAGAATGAAGAGTTTATCTACATCGGGGCGATGTAGAATGGGAGCGCTAGCGAAATGGGACTTAATGGAGGAGAAGGCCTTGGAGACAGGTTCTGACCATAACTTGGGATTCACTCCCTTCTTGGTGAGGCCCACTAAGGGAGCTACCAAAGTCGAGAAGTGGGGGATAATTTGTCGATAGTAATTTATGAACCCCACTGCTTTAAGAGAATGGGGCTCCTGCCAATCCATCACCGCCTGTAGTTTGGCAAGATCCATGGCCAATCCCTGGGTGGAGATGATATAGCCCAGAAAAGGCAAGGACTCCTGCTCAAACACACACTTCTCTAACTTTGCATAGAGGGAGTTTGCCCACAGGAGATCGAAGACTTTGCAAACATCTCTCCGGTGAGAGTCAATATCTGGAGCGTAGATGAGTATATCATCCAGATAGACTACTACCGAGGTGGTAAGCATATCCCGGAAGATATTGTTCACAAAGTCTTGAAAGATGGCCGGGGCATTACAGACAGTCTTCCATTCGTCCCCCTCACGGATGCAAATCAGGTTGTAAGCCCCCGCAGATCAAGTTTGGTAAACACTCTCGCTCCCCGTAGCCTATCAAACAGCTCCGATATCAGGGGCAGAGTGTACTTATTCTTAACAATGATAGCGTTAAGTCTCCTGTAATCGATGCAGGGATGCAGTTCTCCGTTCTTCTTCTTGACGAAGAAGAATCCCGCCCCTGCTGGTGACACCGACTTCCTAATGAATCCCCTTGCCAGATTCTCCCTGATATACAGAGACATGGCCTCTGTCTCTGGAAGAGACCCTGAGGAGGCTCAGCACCAGGCAAGAGGTCAATAGGACAGTGGTAGGGGCGATGAGGCGGAACAGTCTCCACCGCCCTCTTGGAGAACACGTCTGCATACTGTTGATAAAATTTGGAGAGAGAGGAAAGATCTGCGGGGACTTCGGTGGAAGCAACTTGAACGCACTCCCTCTGACATCTACCCTCACATGCTTTACCCCAACCGAGAATCCTCCCCGAGGACCACTCTATATGGGGAGAGTGGAACCGTAACCAGGGAACCCCTAAAAGGACCTGGTCGATACCCTCGGGCATGACGAGGAGGGATATCGTCTCCTGATGTGAAGGAGACACCGAGAGTATCAACGGGGCGGTCTGGTGGGTTATCTGTGAGGGTAGAGTGGCACCATTCACCACTCTGATGGTGACTGGCTTAGATATCATAACCAGAGGTATTGCGTGCCATTGAGCGAAGGCAGACAACATAAAATTTCCCTCCACTCCGGAGTCCACGCAGACCTCCACCGCCAGAGTGGATGCACCAAACAAAAGCATCCCCTTAAAGGTCAGCTTGGAGGAAAATGCCGCTGATTCTTGTGAGCCGCCTCCTATGGTAACTAGACATGAGCATTTTCCTGGCCACTTTGGGCACCGGTTGGCAAGGTGACCAGACTGCAGGCAAACATGACATACCACAGGTGCTCGAGCGGACCGGGTCCTGGATCCCGCACAAAGAGCCCCCCGTGGCTCGGGCGCCTGATCAGGAGATTCCAGAGGTTTAGCAAAACTGGGTGCCAATCTAAATCTCTGCCTACACTGGGACCGCTCCAACCTTCGCCCGGAGAAGCGAAGGTCTATACGGGTGGAGATGGTGATAAGCTCCTCCAGTGTGGCAGGAACCTCTCTGGTGGCCAGGGTGTCCTTCACATGGTCAGCCAAGCCTCTCCAGAAAGCCAGAATGAGGACCTTATCTGACCACTCCAACTCAGAGGCCAGCTGGAGCTCGGTATCATGGGTGACTCGCGGTCCCAAGAAGACCTGCTTCAGAGTGCCTAAGAATTGCGAAGCACTCTGCACCACATGATCACCATGCTCCCACAGCGGTGTGGCCCATTTCAAAGCCCTGCCCGACAAGAGGGAAATGACAAATCCCACCTTAGCCCGCTCCGAGGGGAATCGTGCAGCCAGCAGCTCCAGCTGTATAGTACACTGGCTCACGAAACCCCTGCAAGAAGCATTATCGCCCGAGAACTTCTCTGGCAATGGGAGGTAGGACAAAGTCAGGACAGGGATGACAGTAGACACACGGGAGACAGCCTCTGTGGCTGCCTGAACAGTGACCGCGGTAACATCCATAGCTGAGGCTGAGTGCTCGAGCTGTCAACCTGCCCTCCAGCTGCTGGATGTACCACTGCAGTCTCTGTTCATCTGCCATTACTAGCCAGACCCTGACGCTAATATACTGTTAGTGGTGGCGGAACGCACCAAATAATAAAGAGATGGTAAGAGGTGCATTTGCAGCCCGGGGTCCACCGTGCAGAGATGACAACTGCTGCTCGGTAATGATGGAGAATAACTGGCGGTATAACTAGTACACACAGGTAAACCTCATTCAGTTAATAGGAAGCAGACCTTGTTGCTTCACAGGACCGCGATATCGCTGAGTGCGCTAGTG
Source organism: Dendrobates tinctorius (assembly GCF_039654945.1). Lineage (NCBI taxonomy): Eukaryota > Metazoa > Chordata > Amphibia > Anura > Dendrobatidae > Dendrobates > Dendrobates tinctorius. The sequence goes on from NW_027361827.1 coordinate 11,354,017, forward strand.
TTGTGGTCACAGGACAGTGCCCCAAGCACACGGGATTAGAGGCCCTCTAGATCCACTAGCGTTTGGTGCCGCTACTGCAGTGCCTGGACACACACAAATTAAAGATAACGCACATTAATTGCATACAAAGCTGCATTGGTGGACGCCACTAACCAGCTTAACCTTATGGCTGGAAAGCACAATGTTTGCACACGGCACCGCTCAGACGGGTGCTGCGGTAGATGCAGTGAGTGGTGTCTTGTGCTGGTTGGCACAACCAGAGGGAGGGAGTCATAATGAGTCATTCACCTGTCTCAAGCATCCATCATCACACATACTGATAGATAATAGAGTCTATACTAGCGCATGGCCGAGCGGCCGTGCAAACCTCTTATAGAAGCGTCCTTCCGGGACCTTCCCGATGGTCCAAACTGAGCTGCTTGAGGACCTGAGCATGTGACCTCTGACCTCCAATGAGAAGTCGTCCCACGGGCATGCTCCGTAGGCTGCAAAAGGGACTTAGACTCTGGAGCTGCTTGCTGCTGGCTAGTGCGGATTGCTAAAGCTGAACCAGAGGTGGCAGCAGCAACCAACCTGACAGCACTTGCCTGAGCAAGACACCTGGATCGATGCCTTTGCTGAGCAGCCTCCTCTGCAGCCAGAACAGAATGGGAGACTGCAGAAGGCAAGGCTCGGGATTCCTCCTGTGCAGAGGCAGGAACCTGACGCCTAGCACAGGCTGATTCAACTTCAGTGGAAATGCCTCAAGATAAGGAAATGATGCTCAGTAGTGTGTGTGGCCTCTACATGCCTGTTTGACCTCCGTACGACACCTGGGCATGCTCCTGATGAGTCGGCGGATGTTGTCATGAGGGATCTCCTCCCAGACCTGGACTAAAGCATCCGCCAACTCCTGGACAGTCTGTGGTGCAACATGACATTGGTAGATGGAGTGAGACATGATCTCCCAGATGTGTTCAATCAGATTCAGGTCTGGGGAATGGGCGGGCCAGTCCATAGCTTCAATGCCTTCATCTTGCATGAACTGCTGACACACTCTAGCCACATGAGGTCTGGCATTGTCCTGCATTAAGAGGACAACCACACCAGCATATGGTCTCACAAGGGGTCTGAGGATCTTATCTCGGTACCTAATGGCAGTCAGGCTATCTCTGGCGAGCACATGGAGGGCTGTGAGGCCCTCCAAAGAAATGCCACTCCCCCATTACTGACCCACTGCCAAACCGGTCATGCTGAAGGATGTTGTAGGCAGGTCACTCTCCACAGTGTCTCCAGACTCTGTCACATCTGTCACATGTGCTCAGCGTGAACCTGCTTTCATCTGTGATGATAACACAGGTGCCAGTGGTGAATTTGCCAATCCTGGTGTTCAGTGGCAAGTGCCAAGCGTCCTGCACGGTGTTGGGCTGTGAGCACAACCCCCATCTGTGGATGTTGGGCCCTCAGACCATCTTCATAGAGTCGGTTTCTAACCGTTTGTGCAGACACATGCACATTTGTGGCCTGCTGGAGGTCATTTTGCAGGGCTCTGGCAGTGCTCCTTCTGTTCCTCCTTGCACAAAGGCTGAGGTAGCTGTCCTGCTGCTGGGTTGTTGCCCTCCTATGGCCCCCTCCATATCTTCTGGTGCACTGGCCTGTCTCCTGGTAGCGCCTACAGCCTCTGCCTACGCTGACAGACACCGCAAACCTTCTTGCCACAGCTCGCATTGATGGGCCATCCTGGATGAGCTGCACTACCTGAGCCACTTGTGTGGGTTGTAGAGTCCATCTCATGCTACCATGAGTCTGAAAGCACAACCAACATTTAAAAGTGACCAAAACATCAGCCAGAAAGCATTGGTACTGAGATGTGGTCAGTGGTCCCCACCTGCAGAACCACTCCTTTATTGAGGGTGTCTTGATAATTGCCAATAATTTCCATCTGTTGTCTATTCCATTTGCACAGCAACATGTGAAATTGTTTGTCAGTGTTGCTTCCTAAATGGACAGTTTAGTTTCACAGAAGTTTGATTTACTTGGAGTTATATTCTGTTGTTTAAGTGTCCCTTTATTTTTTTGAGCAGTGTATATGTAGAAAATAACACTATAATCACTAAGTGTTATCACAAGGAAGTGGACTGTAACAGTTACATCCATACAGACAGTTGCCATCTTCCTTCATGTCTTTTTAACATCTCAAAGAGCCAATTTACATGTATAAGACATAATTGTACTAAAGATAGTGATTATGATGTGGAGTCCAATTATTTGAAGAATAAATTTCTAGAAAGAGGGTAATTATGCAAATTGTCTCTTCAGAGAGGAAGAGGACTAGAACTCTAGTGCCACCTATTGGAGGTAGCAATCCTAAAAGTCAATGTTGACCCTTTAACGAGCCTAGTTACATGACTTAGGATAAAAGCCAAGCCAGAATCTCCATTTGCAGACACTGTGTTTCGGGGTACTGCCCCTCATCAGTGCAAAGTGGGAGATCTGGTTTGGCTGTGAGAGAGGCGTCTGACCGATATCCAAGAAGTATCATTTCTCCTTGCGGAGAATGACATGCTAAGCATGTCGAGGTGAGGAGACTTAAAGCCGCAATGCTCCTCTGGGAAATATGCTAATTATGCAAATTGTCTCTTCAGAGAGGAAGAGGACAAGAACTCTAGTGCCACCTATTGGAGGTAGCAATCCTAAAAGTCAATGTTGACCCTTTAACGAGCCTAGTTACATGACTTAGGATAAAAGCCAAGCCAGAATCTCCATTTGCAGACACTGTGTTTCGGGGTACTGCCCCTCATCAGTGCAAAGTGGGAGATCTGATACTTCTTGGATATCGGTCAGACGCCTCTCTCACAGCCAAACCAGATCTCCCACTTTGCACTGATGAGGGGCAGTACCCCGAAACACAGTGTCTGCAAATGGAGATTCTGGCTTGGCTTTTATCCTAAAGGTACTGTCACACTTAGCGATGTACCAGCGATCCCGACCAGCGATATGACGCGGTCAGGATCGCTGGTACATCGCTAAGTGGTCGCTAGTGAGCTGCCACACAGGCAGATCTCACCAGCGACATCGCTGGGGTCGGGGGTCGCTACTTACCTGTCAGACGAGGCGATCCTGACTTCCTCCCGCCCGCGTCCACGCGTCGCTCGTCGTCACAGCAGGAAGCGCCACAGGAAGCTGACGACGAGAAACAGTCCAGCCTGTTCTCGCGCGATCAGCGATAACCAGCGGGGGAGCCGGTCGGAGGTAAGTATCAGACACAGCGATATCACTAGCAATATCGCTATAATGTCACAAGTTATAGCGATATTGCTAGCGATATCGCTTAGTGTGACATGCCCTTAAGTCATGTAACTAGGCTCGTTAAAGGGTCAACATTGACTTTTAGGATTGCTACCTCCAATAGGTGGCACTAGAGTTCTAGTCCTCTTCCTCTCTGAAGAGACAATTTGCATAATTAGCATATTTCCCAGAGGAGCATTGCGGCTTTAAGTCTCCTCTCACCTCGACATGCTTAGCATGTCATTCTCCGCAAGGAGAAATGATACTTCTTGGATATAGAAAGAGGGTGTCAGTTGACATCTTTTGAGAAAGCAAGGCAAGACGCAAAAATCTTGCCAAGAAGGAGTTTGATTCATGGACTGAAACCAATACCTGAACCTTCCAGTATAGCACAAGAAATTGGTAAAATACTTTTTATTACTCAGTACCATGTTAATCGAAAAATATTCACTAATATAATTCAAAAATATTGGCCCATTTTAAAAAAAGATATGGTTGTGGGAGAACTAATACTCGATAAACCAAGATTTGTCTACAGAAAGGCGAAAAACATTAGGAATGATATAGCCCCCACTATCAAAAAGGGAATGAGTGTTATTAATTTAAAACCAACAAGTAATCAACATCCTGGAAGTAGGGATTTCACCTCGTGTGGGAGTTACCCATGCTGTGTACGCACAAAATGTAAGAAGTCGGTTCAAACGACATTTTGGAAAACCGATAGAACTGAATCATTCACTATTAAAGACAGTATCTCTTGTTATTCAACGGGGGTCACATATACTGTCAGATTCCCCAGTGATAAACTTTATGTTGGTCCCACTAAGAGACAATTCAGAGATAGAGTGAAGGAACACTTGGATAATATCACAAAGGGATTCATGGGACATCCCCGTCACGCCATTACGTAGACAAACATGGTCGATCATGTGTGGAACGTCATTTTGTGGCACTCAAATTGTCCAAAAGAATCCAAGAGGCGGAGACTAACTGAGAGATATGCCAAAAATTGAATCCAAGTGGCTCTTCACATTAGATAGCTTGGTCCCAAAGGGACTAAACTGTGAAATTGAACTTTATGCCTTATAGAGAAATTTAAAGAGGGATTAGTTTTTGTATCATGTTTTAAGTAATTTTAATCATTTTAAGTATCCATGGATTTAGCAGCATAATTAGGATGCTAAAATCAAGATATTAATTTGAATAATGCACTTTCACACATTTCGACTTTTTAAAAATAGTTTTTATATACATATTTATTTGTATTTAAATATTTTAATATTGAATTAATAAAGATTTTCATATTTTAAACAAGAGTTTTAGGGTCGTCTATTGTGGCCAGGTAGCGGTAGTTTTACACTATTTGCACTGTTGGTATTAGCCCAAGATAATAAAGTTTTTCTTTTTATATACAGTTGTGGCCAAAAGTATTGACACCCCTGCAATTCTGTCAGATAATACTCAGTTTCTTCCTGAAAATGATTGCAAACACAAATTCTTTGGCATTATTATCTTCATTTAATTTGTCTTAAATGAAAAAACACAAAAAGAATTGTCCTAAAGCCAAATTGGATATAATTCCACACCAAATATAAAAAAGAGGGTGGACAAAAGTATTGGCACTGTTCGAAAAATCATGTGATGCTTCTCTAATTTGTGTAATTAACAGCACCTGTAGCTTATCTGTGGCACCTAACAGGTGTTGGCAATAGCTAAATCACACTTGCAGCCAGTTGACATGGATTAAAGTTGACTCAACCTCTGTCCTGTGTCCTTGTGTGTACCACATTGAGCATGGAGAAAAGAAAGAAGACCAAAAAACTGTCTGAGGACTTGAGAAACCAAATTGTGAGGAAGCATGAGCAATCTCAAGGCTACAAGTCCATCTCCAAAGACCTGAATGTTCCTGTGTCTACTGTGCGCTGTGTCATCAAGAAGTTTAAAGCCCATGGCACTGTGGCTAACCTCCCTAGATGTGGACGGAAAAGAAAAATTGACAAGAGATTTCAACGCAAGATTGTGCGGATGTTGGATAAAGAACCTCGACTAACATCCAAACAAGTTCAAGCTGCCCTGCAGTCCGAGGGTACAAAAGTGCCAATCCGTACAATCCGTCGGCGTCTGAATGAAAAGGGACTGTATGGTAGGAGATCCAGGAAGACCCCACTTCTTACCCTGAGACATAAAAAAGCCAGGCTGGAGTTTGCCAAAACTTACCTGAAAAAGCCTGAAACGTTTTGGAAGAATGTTCTCTGGTCAGATGAGGCAAAATGAGAGCTTTTTGGGCAAAGGCATCAACATAGAGTTTACAGGAGAGAAAAAGAGGCACTGAAAGAAAAGAACACGGTCCCTACAGTCAAACATGGCGGAGGTTCCCTGATGTTTTGGGGTTGCTTTGCTGCCTCTGGCACTGGACTGCTTGACTGTGTGCATGGCATTATGAAGTCTGAAGACTACCAAAAAATTTTGCAGCATAATATAGGGCCCAGTGTGAGAAAGCTGGGTCTCCCTCAGAGGTCATGGGTCTTCCAGCAGGACAATGACCCAAAACACACTTCAAAAAGCACTAGAAAATGGTTTGAGAGAAAGCACTGGAGACTTCTAAGGTGGCCAGTAGAGTTGAGCGACTTTTGGTTTTTTAGGGTCGCGTTTCGTTTCGTGAAACCCGACTTTTCCAAAAGTCGGGTCGAGCAAGATCGTCCGATTATAGGGAAAAGTCGGGGTCGTCCCGAAACACGAAACCCAATGTAAGTCAATGGGGAATAAAAGTCGGCAGTGAGAGGAGGACAGGAAACACACCAACAGTGCCCATTTGAATGCCAAAAGCATCAATTCTTCTTACTTAAGCTTGTCAACCTTAATTAACTTCATAATACAAGTTACGCACTGAAAAATGGGGGTTATTTGGCTACAGACTGTGGGGGGGGAGGGCTGGCTCCAGGTTTTCATGTGCCCTGGGCGAAAGAGCGCCCCTTTAACACATACCACAACTATCATGCTCCGATACGGCAGAGAAATAGCGGTATAGTACAATGAAAAATACCTCACTTTTTACATCTCATGATGAGGCCCATCTATTTCTCCATACAGAATCATTGGTCCCATATAATGTTTGAAACAGTATATGATGAGCTCCACATAATGCTACAGTATATGTTGGTCCCCATGGATGAAGCTCCACTGTCTTATGGGCCCAAATAATGCTCCAAACATAATGGGCCCCATTTCTAATGCTCTAGTGTATAATGGGCCCTGTAAATGCTGCTCCAGTGTCTGATGTCCACCTTTGGAATGTTCCAGTGTATGGTGGGCCCCATCTATCATTCTCCAGAGTATATTGCTCCCCAAAAATTCCTGTCCCAACATTGAAAACAATCAAATAAGTCTCCTCGCTAGGGAATCCCTGTACTTGTCTGGACTCCTCGTCGTCCCCATCTTCCATCTCACTGCACAGTATTTCAACTTTGCAAGTGCTGTGATCCTGGGCAAGCAGGGGGGGCCCACTCGTTGGTGACGGCACTGGCACAGGGCCCCTGATAGTACGGTGGTGTGTCTGATGGCGGGTGGGCCGAACCTGCACTTTCATCTGCAGCTTCCTCTTTGTCACCGTGTAAGGCCTCTTTCACACATCAGGTTTTCGCCGTCAGGCGCGATCCGTCGCTTTTGACAGAAACCGGATCCGGCATAATGCAATGCCGGATCCGGTTCCCCCCCATTGACTTGCATTTGCGCCGGATCGCGCCGGATGGCCATGCGTTTCATCCGGTTTTCGCCAGATCCGGCAATGTGTCGCAATGTGTCGCGATCAGGCATCTGGAAAAAACGTCTACTGTAACGTTTTTTGTCTCCGGCGAAAAAGCCGTACCCGCCGGATCCGGCGCGTCCGGCTTTTTCACACAATGAAAGCCTATGAGCGCCGCAATGCGCCGGATCCGGCGAAAGCCGGATCCGGTGGCCGGATCTGTTTTTTTTGGTCTGAGCATGCTCAGTAGCTCTGCCCACAGGAGATATATAAAAGCAAGACAATGGGACCCTCAGCCACACCCAACATGCCACCCAAGCCAAGAACCAGGAGCAGGAGAAGGCAGCAGACATCTGCAGCAGCAGCACCATCAGCACCACCCCAAATGGAGCAGCATGCTGAACGGGAGGGGATCCAGAAGCAGATGAGAGACGGTAATTATCAAATCCCCCATTCCTCCAAACTAGGGCCATGGAATATCAAGATATTCATTGGCCCTTTGTTTCTCTTTATTCAACAGCCGCCAAAGAGATGCAGCAACAGCAGCAGCAGCAGAAATGGCATCACTGGCAGCAGCAATACCCACAGCCATGGAGTCTGGCCATCAACAGGACAGCACATCTTCTTCTGGGAGCCCTCCCTCGCATCGTCAGCGTTTGACGGTAAGTTTTTATTTCCAAAATCCATCATCTCTGTAATATATGTCTATTCATTGCCTTTTATTTCAAAACAGGAATCACAAGATGAAGAGGAGCTCCCAGAAGAAGAAGGAAGGGGTGGACAGACGCTTGGAGTGGGCTCACAATTCGTAAGTTTTTTGCATCAAACGCAGAAACACAACATCACACTACACACAACACATAGAAAACAATGTTCTGCAGACCACACACAGCAAACAAATGCCTACATCCAAACACATAACATTTTTTGTTTTCTTCTCTAGTCTTCCCAATCTGGTGCTCGGCCAAGAGGTCCTCGCAGTGCCTCCCAGGGTCGTCGGCGACAGCAACGTGGCGGTCACCAGCGTGTAAGTATAAATATTTTTGCTTTGTTTTTTTGCACTTTTTATTTCATTTCTTTTGTGGAGGCTAATTATGTTATTTTTGTCTTTTTCTTTAACAGCCTTCACAGCGTGCTCCCGACTCTGACGGTGAGGATGGAGGGATTGATGTGGACCGCCTCATCGATCTCGTCAGAGAAAGGGAGCCGCTCTGGAATATGGCTGACCGCCGCCACGCTGACCTGATCATTACCCGACGACTCTGGGAGGAAATCTGTTCTCTCCTTGTGGGCCGCTGGGAGGACCTCGAAGCTCGGGCCCAGATTAAAGAGCGTAAGTATATACAGGTTGCTTGATGTAAACCAGTGTTTCCCGAACTCCAGTCCTCGTGGTCCCCACGGATCATGTGTTCAGGATTTCTATTTACTATTGAAATCCTGAAAACATGACCCCTGGGGACCATGAGGACTGGAGTTTGTGAAACACTGATGTTGTATACTAACCACTCCTTTCTCGTTTCAGGGAACAGAATTGTGAATCGGTGGCGGTCTGTGAGGGATCGTTTCAAGAAGGAGTTCAATAAAGAGATGCGGGCCCCGAGTGGATCTGGAGGACGCAGGAGCAAGTACAAGTACGCACAAGCCCTGTCGTTCCTCCGGGAAACAATGCTCACCAGAAGGTAAATATTACACACCACATGTGAAAAAAATGTTAGATGTAACTTTTTTTTTTCAGCCAGGGCCATACCATGTCAGTATTTTAATTGTTTTTTTTTCTCTTTATTCCACAGCACGGTGAGCAGCACTCGGGAGCCTGCACGATTGGACCCTTCTGAGGCGATCCCTGAGGAGACCGGCACCGAGGGACACTTCGACCGCCCCGGTACATCTGCACCTTCCCTGCCTTCCCACACATTCGACCCATCTGTCCCATCCACCAGCACAGGAGCATCGTGGCCGCTTACATTACATGAAGCTGCTGGTGAGGAGATCGCTTTCCCTTTACCCCACCCTTCTGCCCCTGCCGCCTCTAGTACACCTGCGGGTACTGGGCGGCAGCGGCAGAGGGGTCAGGAAAAGAGTTATGCGCAAGAGTTATTGCATCTGAATGCATCTTTCCAGAACTGTCTCAAAGTCTTGTCAGAGCAAATCTCCGCAGGCTTTCAGCATATCAACTCCAGCATTCTGGAGGTGAAGACACTTCTGCAAACCATGCATTCAGAAGCAAGATCTTCGCCAAACCACACCTTTTTCAGGTCTGTTGTGGAGCGCATGGAAACACTATCTCCTACCCAGCAGATGCATGTAATGCATTCGTGCCACGGTGCTCTACAGCAGGTTACCTCCCAACCTCCACCTCCCACCACTGTAGTTCCTCCACCTGCACCCCCTCCAGCCACTTTCCATCCTCCCCCTCCTATTACATCTGCACCCCCTCCAGCCACTTTTCATCCTCCCCCTCCTACTACATACCAGCAACCTGCCCAGTACCAGCAACCTCCCCAGTACCAGCAACCTCCCCAGTACCAGTCATCTCCCCACTTCCAGCAACCTGCCCCGTACCAAACTCCTTCCCCGTACCAAACTCCTTCCCCGTACCAAACTCCTTCCCCATACAACTTTCCATCAACATCATCTGCTCCTACAGTCCCTGCCCAACCCTCCACTCCACCACCCACCACCTCTTCTGCTTCCCACATGTCCACCCATTCTGTAGTTTTTTCCACACCTTCACCTCTAACTGTTCCTTCCCCACCACGATCCCAGTCCTCTCTCCACACACCCAGTGTCGAAGTGTCCCGCAGCCCCTCCAGCAGTATTTCCACCCCACAGTACACAGAATTGTAAATGTGTGTTTTTTGTAATAAAAATGCCCATTGGGTTTAAAACCTTTATTAAAAAAGTTTTTTTGCACTTTAAAAACATTTTACAAAAAAAAAAAAAAATTAAATAAAAGTTAAATTATCGTTTCACAATGGTTGTCTGTCATTTCTTTCTGCGGCGAACTATGTTTTAAAAAAAGGTTAAATACAGGGTATTTCAAAGGTAAAAAGGTATTCAAAACCAGGTATAACTGTGGGTAAATTTTAGCTTTTTGCCACAGTTGTGTTCCTGGTTGTGTTTGAAGCAAAGTATTTCACCTAAAAAGTTGTGTTTATTGTTGGTGATTTCCTACCAATGTACACAACTTTTGTTAAAAGGTGAAATACTTTGCATAAAACACAACCAGGTACACACCTGTGGCCTAAAGGTAAAAATAGTAAGACCATGACAAGATAGCCAACTTTGGTTGGCAAAGGTATATACTGTTGGTCCAGAAGGTACACAAGTTTAGGGCAAAAATCTCTCACACTCTGTCATCCAGTGTACTCTGCCTTGAGGTGACATAAAGTATAGTGGAAAATTGTCCCTGAAACCGTCACAGAACTTCTAGTGGTAATATTTCCAATGACAACATCCATCTTCGCCAGTAACTTGCTCTTCTCTCCAACCTGCACTTTCTTCTCTACAACCTGTCAAAGAAGGGCTGTAGGAACATGCTATATCTAGTTTTCCAGTAGCCAATCCCGTTCGGAAGGCCACAAGGGTCAATTTTAAAAACCGGATCCGGCGTAATCCGTCGAAAAGCAGATAGAAAAACGGATAGAAAAACGGATGAACCGGATGAGACGGATCCGGTTTTGTCTGTCAAGAACAAGACGGATCCGGCAGAAAACCGGATCCGGCACTTCAGGTTTTACAAAACATTTGCCGGATCCAGCATTCCGGCACGACGCCGGATCGCGCCTGACGCCGAAAACCTGATGTGTGAAAGTAGCCTAAGATGGAACTGTATATGGGAAGGGTAACCTGAGTTTTATCAGGGTCAGATTCAGGTCATGTAGCGTGCGAGGGGAATGTAGTGGTCTGGGTCAATGTACCAGCAGATTCATCGAGCAGTGGCTGGGCATCAGTGCACTTGTGTCACCCCCAGGAGTACAGTCGCCACAGTGGCATTACCTTCTTCCTAGGGAGTGTGATGTCATGCTTGGGAGCAACGAAGGATCTCTCTAGAAGGTTAACTGATTGGGCGGCGTTATTCCCACGAGTCATGACCCTCCAAACAGCGTTCATGAAGGCAAAGTGTTTGTTTTATGTGGGCAGTATGGTTGCAAAGCTGAACCTTAAAGGAATGTCCAGAAGGGCACCACCAGGAGTGGAGCCTACGGTTAAATTCGACTCCACCTGGGAAACCTCAACCATGCCAGCTACAGAACAGATGCACACATTGCAAGCTTAATTCCGTTAACGAACGAGACTCCGTCATGCCCCGTGGTCCGAGTCCGGCTTACTAGAGGGACACGTGAGGCTCTGGCACATGAGATTGGCCAATAACTGGTGTGTCATGCCCTTACATGTCCGTGGCTGCATGTGCGCTACACTGAAAAGGCCAGCGTTTGTCGCTTACAGGTGCAGATAACCCGCTGAACAACGTTAGTGATGGGGATCACTGATTACAATTATTGCCCGCGAACAATGATTTCCCAGTAAGTGCAGGTAAACCACAGTTCCGGAATTAGGCCTAACCGTCATTCCTGAAAAAATGAAAAACTTACGTGTGCAAACCACAGGTGCTGTAGTTTGCTTAACAGCTCGCCAGCCGTTCTCACGCCCAGTATGGATTACACGTGATTGCACAAAGGTTAGAAAGGGTACCGTATCCCCGGATAACATGTATGGATAGCGTACACATTCAAAATATATGTCTCAGGAGGCAGGCTCAGACGGTGTCAGGCCCAGTATGGATTGCACGTGATTGCACAAAGGTTAGAAAGGGTACCGTATCCCCAGATAACATGTATGGATAGCGTACACATTCAAAATATATGTCTCAGGAGGCAGGCTCAGACGGTGTTAGGCCCAGTATGGATTGCACGTGATTGCACAAAGGTTAGAAAGGGTACCGTATCCCCGGATAACATGTATGGATAGCGTACACATTCAAAATATATGTCTCAGGAGGCAGGCTCAGACGGTGTTAGGCCCAGTATGGATTGCAAGTGATTGCACAAAGGTTAGAAAGGGTACCGTATCCCCAGATAACATGTATGGATAGCGTACACATTCAAAATATATGTCTCAGGAGGCAGGCTCAGACGGTGTTAGGCCCAGTATGGATTGCACGTGATTGCACAAAGGTTAGAAAGGGTACCGTATCCCCAGATAACATGTATGGATAGCGTACACATTCAAAATATATGTCTCAGGAGGCAGGCTCAGACGGTGTTAGGCCCAGTATGGATTGCACGTGATTGCACAAAGGTTAGAAAGGGTACCGTATCCCCAGATAACATGTATGGATAGCGTACACATTCAAAATATATGTCTCAGGAGGCAGGCTCAGACGGTGTTAGGCCCAGTATGGATTGCACGTGATTGCACAAAGGTTAGAAAGGGTACCGTATCCCCGGATAACATGTATGGATAGCGTACACATTCAAAATATATGTCTCAGGAGGCAGGCTCAGACGGTGTTAGGCCCAGTATGGATTGCACGTGATTGCACAAAGGTTAGAAAGGGTACCGTATACCCGGATAACATGTATGGATAGCGTACACATTCAAAATATATGTCTCAGGAGGCAGGCTCAGACGGTGTTAGGCCCAGTATGGATTGCACGTGATTGCACAAAGGTTAGAAAGGGTACCGTATCCCCGGATAACATGTATGGATAGCGTACACATTCAAAATATATGTCTCAGGAGGCAGGCTCAGACGGTGTTCGGCCCAGTATGGATTGCATGTGATTGCACAAAGGTTAGAAAGGGTACCGTATCCCCAGATAACATGTATGGATAGCGTACACATTCAAAATATATGTCTCAGGAGGCAGGCTCAGACGGTGTTAGGCCCAGTATGGATTGCACGTGATTGCACAAAGGTTAGAAAGGGTACCGTATTCCCTGATAACATGTATGGATAGCGTACACATTCAAAATATATGTCTCAGGAGGCAGGCTCAGACGGTGTTAGGCCCAGTATGGATTGCACGTGATTGCACAAAGGTTAGAAAGGGTACCGTATCCCCGGATAACATGTATGGATAGCGTACACATTCAAAATATATGTCTCAGGAGGCTGGCTCAGACGGTGTTAGGCCCAGTATGGATTGCACGTGACTGCACAAAGGTTAGAAAGGGTACCGTATCCCCGGATAACATGTATGGATAGCGTACACATTCAAAATATATGTCTCAGGAGGCATTCTCAGACGGTGTTAGGCCCAGTATGGATTGGACGTGATTGCACAAAGGTTAGAAAGGGTACCGTATCCCCAGATAACATGTATGGATAGCGTACACATTCAAAATATATGTCTCAGGAGGCAGGCTCAGACGGTGTTAGGCCCAGTATGGATTGCACGTGATTGCACAAAGGTTAGAAAGGGTACCGTTTCCCCGGATAACATGTATGGATAGCGTACACATTCAAAATATATGTCAATACATCAGGAGGCAGGCTCAGACGGTGTCAGGCACAGTATGGATTTGACGGCCCAGATTACACAGCGGAGGAGCAGGGAGAGGTAAAGATTGCAAATGCTGGGGCCCTGCCCAAGCAAGGGGGGCCCACTCGTGGGCGTCGGTACTGGCACTGGGCCCCTCATAGTACAGCGGTGTGTCTGGCGGCGGGTGTGCACCACCACCGTCAGAGACACTTGATTGCACTATGAGGGACCCTGTGCCAGTGCCCGCGCCCAAGAGTCGGCCTACCCACCTGTCCAGGGCAACGGCACTCGCACGGTGTCGTGCGCTAGGTGGTGACCCCGGCCATGGGTGGGAGGCAGCACAGTTAGGGAGTTTTAGAAAGTGGCATATGTTGATGTTGGACATTCAGCTGATGCAAAAGGCGAAATAGGTGAAGTACCAGAAAGAGGTGGACCAAAGCAAGCCATTTTTCTGTCACCCTATGTGTCATCAGGGGAAGGTGGGACAAAATCCTTGGAAACCCATGCGTGGTTCATTTTAATGAAGGTTAGATCATCCACATTTTGGGTTGACAGACGGGTCCTTTTTTCTGTCAGGATTGATCCAGCTGCCCTGAAGACTCTTTCCGATAGCACACTTGCAGCTGGGCAAGCGAGCTCCTGTAAGGCATATTGGGCCAATTCAGGCCAGGTGTCCAGTTTAGCGGCCCAATAGTCAAAGGGGAATGACCTGTGTGGGAGAACATCGATATGGGAGGAAAAGTAGTTTGTAACCATAGATGACAACTGCTGTCTCCTGTCACTTTCCATCGATGCAGTATTACCAGTTGTGTGAGCGGTATTTGAAAAATCAGTCCACAACATTGTCATGAAACCCCTGTCTCCAACGCCACTTCTGCTGTGTGCACCACGAACACCTCTGCCAAGCTGCCCCCGGCCTGTACGGCTCGTGTGAGAACCATCACCGCTGCTGTGTGCTGGGAATGCCTCAAGCAACCGATTTACCAGAGTTGCTTGTTTATTAGCCAATATTAGGTCAAGGTTCTCCTGTGGCATGATGTTTTGTAATTTGCCTTTATAGCGTGGATCCAGGATGCTGGCCAACCAGTAGTCGTCATCGTTCATCATTTTGGCAATGCGGGGGTCCCTTTTTAGGATCCGCAAGGCATAATCTGACATGTGGGCCAATGTTCCCGGTGTCAATGATGCACTGCGAGTGCTGGGTGGAGGAGCACTTTCCGGCAAATCCACATCCCTCCAGTCACGCACAAACCCTGTACCAGACCTTGCCACGCCAACATTTTCACTTGCCCCACGAGATGCATTCTCCTCCCCTAAGTAATCATCCCCATCATCCTCCTCCTCCTCCTCTTCTTCCTCCACCTCGTCCAGGAGAGGTCCCTGAGCAGACAATGGCTGAATGTCATCAAGGATTCCCTCCTCCTCTTCCTCCTCATCAACATTGGCTGCAGACGCCTGCTCCTTAAGGTGCGTCAAAGTTTGCATGAGCAGACGCATAAGTGGGATGCTCATGCTTAGGATGGCGTCGTCTGCGCTTACCAGCTGTGTGCATTCCTCAAAACACTGAAGGACTTTACAAAGGTCTTTCAGCTTCGACCACTGCACACCTGTCAACTCCATGTCTGCTCTCAAAATGCCTGGCCGTGTATCCTCCCACAAATGCATTATGGCCTGCCTCTGCTCGCACAGCCGCTCCACCATGTGCAGGGTGGAGTTCCACCTTGTTGCAATGTCGATAATGAGGCGGTGGTTGGGAAGGTGGAGCAATCGCTGCAGCTTCTGCATACGAACGGTGTGTACAGGCGACCGTCGGATGTGCGTGCACAGTCTTCGTACCTTCTGGAGCAGGGCTGTTAACTCCGGATAATTTTTGAGGAAGCACTGCACCACCAGGTTCAAGGTGTGAGCCAAGCAAGGTATGTGGCTGAGTTTTGAAAGGGCTATGGCTGCCACAAAATTACGGCCGTTATCACTAACTACCTTGCCTGCCTCAAGATGTACACTGCCCAGCCATGACTCAGTTTGTCGCTTCAAGTACTCGGCCAGCACCTCGGCGGTGTGTCTGTCGCCCAAACACATCATCTGCAACACAGCCTGCTGATGCTTTCCACTAGCTGCTCGATAGGGGGACACATCGTGTGCAACAGTGGCAGCTGCAGATGGAGTGCTCATACGACTGCGCTCTGTGGACGAGCTTTCGCTTCTGGAGGAGGAGGAGGAGGAGGGTCGAACGCCTACAGCCAACTGTTTCCTATACCGTGGGCTAGGCAGCACTGTCCCACCACCGCTGTCCCCTGTGGACCCTGCATCCACCACATTAACCCAGTGCGCAGTGATAGACACGTAACGGCCCTGGCCATGCCGACTGGACCATGCATCAGTTGTGAGGTGCACCTTTCCGCTCACTGACTGCTTGAGTGCATGGACAATGCGGTCTTTTACATGATGGTGGAGGGCTGGGATGGCTTTGCGAGAGAAGAAGTGGCGACTAGGTAGGTCATAGCGTGGTACTGCATAGGCCATGAGTTCGCGGAAAGCTGTGCTTTCCACCAACCGAAGGCATCATCTCAAACGAGATTAGTTTGGCAATGTGGGCGTTCAAACCCAGTGTACGCGGATGAGAGACTGAGTACTTTCTTGACCTACTCATAGTGTCTGGAAGGGTGAGCTGGACTTGAGAGCTGCATATGGTGGAAGTAGCGGTGGACAGGGCGGACTGAGAGAGGGTTGATGATGGTGATGGAGTTGGTGTTCTTTCTGATGGCCTAGAATCAGTCTTTCGTTGATATAACAGTGGGATTCCCTGACTGCTGTGGTCTTGCAACGACACCTCAACATTTGCTGCTGTGCTAACCGGTGGGCTTACAGTGGGGGAAACAATGTAGCGTTGCTGACTACCTTCGTTGTGATCAGTTGCACATGTGGCACTTGAGGTTTGGTGTTGTGTCCACGCTTGCAAGTGCATGCTGGTTAAATGTCTAAGCATGCAACTGGTATTCAAATTTTTCAGATTTTTCCCTCGGCTAAAGGTCTTTGCGCACTTCTTACAGATAACCTTGGCCTGATCATGAGGATTTTGGTCAAAAAAGTGCCACGCTGCACTCTTCCTACTTTGGCAGACATTTTGCGGCCTAGCACGCTGTGATCTTTTGACCCTCTGGACAAGCTGTCCAGCAACTCTTTTGATGTTTGGAACCTGTCTTTGGAGTGCTCCGGGCCTGCCAGATAACAGCTGTTGCGATGTCGATGTCTGCTGTGGATGCTCCTCATCTGAGCTATTGGAAGCAGCACCCTCTTCCCCCAATGGATGCCAATCTGGGTCAACAACTGGGTCATCCATCACCTCCTCTTCAATGTCATGTGCACCTTCCTCTGTGTCACCGTGTATGGTGGAATAGTGTGCGGGAAGGGGCACCTGAGTCTCATCAGGGTCAGAATCTGGCTCTGTACACTGCGAGGACAATGTAGTGCTCTGAGTGAATGTACCAGCAGAATCATCCATCAGCGGCTGTGCATCAGTGCACTCCATGTCAGATTCCTCTTGGGCTGGGTAATTCACCAATTCACTTGATAATCCAGGCATGGTATGTGAAAACAGCTCCATGGAGTAATCAGTAGTATGGCCTGCGTCATCCTTCAATCTTGGTTGGGGTGAAGGACACAAGGAAAGGTGTGGTTCATGAACATGAGCCTCCAATGACGACTCAGTGCTTTTACTTTTTACAACTGAAGAAGAGGAGGCGATAGAGCTGGAGGCTGAGTCAGCAATGTAAGACAAAACTTTTTCCTGATGCTCTGGCTTTAAAAGCGGTTTGCCAACTCCTAGAAAACTAAGCGTTCGAGGCCTTATGTAGCCAGACGATGACGCAGGGTCAGCACCTCCTGCATTCGGTCCTATTTTGCTCTTGCCACTACCATCAGATCCACCACCAACACCATCATTACCAGCTGCCAACCCCCGCCCAATTCCACGGCCTCTTCCACCAGCCTTCCTCATTTTTGGTAGAAATGTAGACAAAATCCAACAAACTATATAGTAATGTAAAACAAGGTACAAGGTGTCTATAGGACAGGGGAGATTTTGAATTTCTGCAGACACTTGTGGACACTGGACACTTTTGGATTGTGTGAGGCCCACTGATATCTGAGCGCTATGTGACAGGCTCGATGGCACAGCTGTGACCAAAGTGACTAGAGGATAAGGGAGATTTTGAATCTCTGCACACACTTTTGGACACTGGACACTTTTGGATTGTGTGAGGCCCACTGATATCTGAGCGCTATGTGACAGGCTCGATGGCACAGCTGTGACCAAAGTGACTAGAGGATAAGGGAGATTTTGAATCTCTGCACACACTTTTGGACACTGGACACTTTTGGATTGTGTGAGGCCCACTGATATCTGAGCGCTATGTGACAGGCTCGATGGCACAGCTGTGACCAAAGTGACTAGAGGATAAGGGAGATTTTGAATCTCTGCACACACTTTTGGACACTGGATGGACACTTTTGGATTGTGTGAGGCCCACTGATATCTGAGCGCTATGTGACAGGCTCGATGGCACAGCTGTGACCAAAGTGACTAGAGGATAAGGGAGATTTTGAATCTCTGCACACACTTTTGGACACTGGACACTTTTGGATTGTGTGAGGCTCACTGATATCTGAGCGCTATGTGACAGGCTCGATGGCACAGCTGTGACCAAAGTGACTAGAGGATAAGGGAGATTTTGAATCTCTGCACACACTTTTGGACACTGGACACTTTTGGATTGTGTGAGGCCCACTGATATCTGAGCGCTATGTGACAGGCTCGATGGCACAGCTGTGACCAAAGTGACTAGAGGATAAGGGAGATTTTGAATCTCTGCACACACTTTTGGACACTGGATGGACACTTTTGGATTGTGTGAGGCCCACTGATATCTGAGCGCTATGTGACAGGCTCGATGGCACAGCTGTGACCAAAGTGACTAGAGGATAAGGGAGATTTTGAATCTCTGCACACACTTTTGGACACTGGACACTTTTGGATTGTGTGAGGCCCACTGATATCTGAGCGCTATGTGACAGGCTCGATGGCACAGCTGTGACCAAAGTGACTAGAGGATAAGGGAGATTTTGAATCTCTGCACACACTTTTGGACACTGGACACTTTTGGATTGTGTGAGGCCCACTGATATCTGAGCGCTATGTGACAGGCTCGATGGCACAGCTGTGACCAAAGTGACTAGAGGATAAGGGAGATTTTGAATCTCTGCACACACTTTTGGACACTAGATGGACACTTTTGGATTGTGTGAGGCCCACTGATATCTGAGCGCTATGTGACAGGCTCGATGGCACAGCTGTGACCAAAGTGACTAGAGGATAAGGGAGATTTTGAATCTCTGCACACACTTTTGGACACTGGACACTTTTGGATTGTGTGAGGCCCACTGATATCTGAGCGCTATGTGACAGGCTCGACGGCACAGCTGTGACCAAAGTGACTAGAGGATAAGGGAGATTTTGAATCTCTGCACACATTTTTGGACACTGGACACTTTTGGATTGTGTGAGGCCCACTGATATCTGAGCGCTATGTGACAGGCTTGATGGCACAGCTGTGACCAAAGTGACTAGAGGATAAGGGAGATTTTGAATCTCTGCACACACTTTTGGACACTGGACACTTTTGGATTGTGTGAGGCCCACTGATATCTGAGCGCTATGTGACAGGCTCGATGGCACAGCTGTGACCAAAGTGACTAGAGGATAAGGGAGATTTTGAATCTCTGCACACACTTTTGGACACTGGATGGACACTTTTGGATTGTGTGAGGCCCACTGATATCTGAGCGCTATGTGACAGGCTCGATGGCACAGCTGTGACCAAAGTGACTAGAGGATAAGGGAGATTTTGAATCTCTGCACACACTTTTGGACACTGGACACTTTTGGATTGTGTGAGGCCCACTGATATCTGAGCGCTATGTGACAGGCTCGATGGCACAGCTGTGACCAAAGTGACTAGAGGATAAGGGAGATTTTGAATCTCTGCACACACTTTTGGACACTGGATGGACACTTTTGGATTGTGTGAGGCCCACTGATATCTGAGCGCTATGTGACAGGCTCGATGGCACAGCTGTGACCAAAGTGACTAGAGGATAAGGGAGATTTTGAATCTCTGCACACACTTTTGGACACTGGACACTTTTGGATTGTGTGAGGCCCACTGATATCTGAGCGCTATGTGACAGGCTCGATGGCACAGCTGTGACCAAAGTGACTAGAGGATAAGGGAGATTTTGAATCTCTGCACACACTTTTGGACACTGGACACTTTTGGATTGTGTGAGGCCCACTGATATCTGAGCGCTATGTGACAGGCTCGATGGCACAGCTGTGACCAAAGTGACTAGAGGATAAGGGAGATTTTGAATCTCTGCACACACTTTTGGACACTAGATGGACACTTTTGGATTGTGTGAGGCCCACTGATATCTGAGCGCTATGTGACAGGCTCGATGGCACAGCTGTGACCAAAGTGACTAGAGGATAAGGGAGATTTTGAATCTCTGCACACACTTTTGGACACTGGACACTTTTGGATTGTGTGAGGCCCACTGATATCTGAGCGCTATGTGACAGGCTCGACGGCACAGCTGTGACCAAAGTGACTAGAGGATAAGGGAGATTTTGAATCTCTGCACACATTTTTGGACACTGGACACTTTTGGATTGTGTGAGGCCCACTGATATCTGAGCGCTATGTGACAGGCTTGATGGCACAGCTGTGACCAAAGTGACTAGAGGATAAGGGAGATTTTGAATCTCTGCACACACTTTTGGACACTGGACACCTTTGGATTGTGTGAGGCCCACTGATATCTGAGCGCTATGTGACAGGCTCGATGGCATAGCTGTGACCAAAGTGACTAGAGGATAAGGGAAATTTTGAATCTCTGCACACACTTTTGGACTCTGGATGGACACTTTTGGATTGTGTGAGGCCCACTGATATCTGAGCGCTATGTGACAGGCTCGATGGCACAGCTGTGACCAAAGTGACTAGAGGATAAGGGAGATTTTGAATCTCTGCACACACTTTTGGACACTGGACACTTTTGGATTGTGTGAGGCCCACTGATATCTGAGCGCTATGTGACAGGCTCGATGGCACAGCTGTGACCAAAGTGACTAGAGGATAAGGGAGATTTTGAATCTCTGCACACACTTTTGGACACTGGATGGACACTTTTGGATTGTGTGAGGCCCACTGATATCTGAGCGCTATGTGACAGGCTCGATGGCACAGCTGTGACCAAAGTGACTAGAGGATAAGGGAGATTTTGAATCTCTGCACACACTTTTGGACACTGGACACTTTTGGATTGTGTGAGGCCCACTGATATCTGAGCGCTATGTGACAGGCTCGATGGCACAGCTGTGACCAAAGTGACTAGAGGATAAGGGAGATTTTGAATCTCTGCACACACTTTTGGACACTGGACACTTTTGGATTGTGTGAGGCCCACTGATATCTGAGTGCTATGTGACAGGCTCGATGGCACAGCTGTGACCAAAGTGACTATTGGATAAGGGAGATTTTGAATCTCTGCACACACTTTTGGACACTGGATGGACACTTTTGGATTGTGTGAGGCCCACTGATATCTGAGCGCTATGTGACAGGCTCGATGGCACAGCTGTGACCAAAGTGACTAGAGGATAAGGGAGATTTTGAATCTCTGCACACACTTTTGGACACTGGACACTTTTGGATTGTGTGAGGCCCACTGATATCTGAGCGCTATGTGACAGGCTCGATGGCACAGCTGTGACCAAAGTGACTAGAGGATAAGGGAGATTTTGAATCTCTGCACACACTTTTGGACACTGGACACTTTTGGATTGTGTGAGGCCCACTGATATCTGAGTGCTATGTGACAGGCTCGATGGCACAGCTGTGACCAAAGTGACTATTGGATAAGGGAGATTTTGAATCTCTGCACACACTTTTGGCCACTGGACACTTTTGGATTGTGTGAGGCCCAATGAATATCTGAGCGCTATGTGACAGGCTCGATGGCACAGCTGTGACAAAAGTGACTAGAGGATAAGGGAGATTGGATTGCTTTTATAGAAGCAGTTTGCGGAGCAGTGGGTAAACAGCAATGCAAGAATGTCAGGAAGCCTTAGAAGGCAGCCCAACAACCAACACCACTGATACACCACTATATAGCCTCCCCTTGCACTGCACACACAGTGACTGGTGTGTTGTGCAGGCCAAATTGCTAGCAGCAGAAGCAGTTTTTTTTTCTTCTCAGCAGGACAAAAAAAAAAAATTGGGATTGCTTTTAAAAAAGCAGTTTGCGGAGCAGTGGGTAAACAGCAATGCAGGAATGTCAGGAAGCCTTAGAAGGCAGCCCAACAACCAACACCACTGATACACCACTATATAGCCTCCCCTTGCACTGCACACACAGTGACTGGTGTGTTGTGCAGGCCAAATCGCTAGCAGCAGAAGCAGTTTTTTTGTCTTCTTCCCTGCCTAACGCTCTCCCTACAGAATCAGCAGCAACCTCTCCCTATACTAAGATCGGCAGAAGTAAGATGGCGGTCGGCGTGCACGCCCTTTTATACCCCCTGTAACGCCCACCAAAGCAAGCCAATCACTTGCATGCCCTTCTGAAAGGTGGTGGTGACCCGTGCCTATGTCATCACGTTGCCCACAGTGTCCGTGGATCCTGATTGGCTGAAAAAGAGCGCAAAACAAACTTTTGAAACGCGACTTTGGCGCGTAAGTCGCCGACCTCGTGGCCGACCTCATCCTAGGGTTGGGTTTCGTTTCATGAAACCCGACTTTGCCAAAAGTCGGCGACTTTTGAATTTTTTCGACCCGTTTCGCTCAACTCTAGTGGCCAGCAATGAGTCCAGACCTGAATTCCATAGAACACCTGTAGAGAGATCTTAGAATGGCAGTTTGGAGAAGGCACCCTTCAAATATCAGGGACCTGGAGCAGTTTGCCAAAGAAGAATGGTCTAAAATTCCAGCAGAGCATTGTAAGGAACTCATTGATGGTTACCGGAAGCAGTTGGTCGCAGTTATTTTGGCTAAAGGTTTTGCAACCAAGCATTAGGCTGAGGGTGCCAATACTTTTGTCTGGCCCATTTTTGGAGTTTTGTGTGAAATGATCAATGTTTTGCTTTTTGCTTCATTCTCTTTTGTGTTTTTTCATTTAAGACAAATTAAATGAAGATAATAATACCAAAGAATTTTTGTTTGCAATCATTTTCAGGAAGAAACTGAGTATTATCTGACAGAATTGCAGGGGTGTCAAAACTTTTGGCCACAACTGTATTTAGTTTAAAAATTTTATATAGGTAGAACAGCTGTGATCTAGCTTCAATTATGAAATAACATTATGAATTGCAGTAAGAAATGTACAGCCCTACATACCATCTGTGGCATTGATATTAGCTCAATATAAGGCCTCTTTCACACTTCAGTTTTTTACAATCAGTCACAATCCGCCAGGGTTTGAAAAAAACGGATCCGCAATTTTCTTTTGAGGATCCGTTTTTTTCCCCATTGACTTGATTATTGGCGGATTGTGACGGATTGCCGTCCGTTGCATCCGTTTTTTTTGCGGATCCGCCAAAAGTTCCTGTCCGTCACCATCCTCAAAGATTTGAAAACGGAGCTTGCAACGTTTTTTTCTGTGGCGGATCCTCCAGACACTCATTTAACCCAAAATTCTTTCTGGGTGCCGGACAAAATTCTCTCTCTCTCTCTCTCTTTCCTTTTCCAGGCTGCGATTCCTTTCAAATTCTTCATTTGTCGGATCCGTCAAAAAACGGATGGGTGCCATCCGTTGTCATCAGTAATAAAACGGATCCGCCATCCGTCCTTTTGGCGGATTTTGACTGATGCAAAAAACTGAAGTGTGAAAGAGGCCTAATGGAGGGGCCCCCTGAGGAAGGAGCTTCTTTGCTCCGAAACGCGCGTCGGGGTCTGGCCTGCGTGTCTGTCTCTATTCAGGTAATGATTTCTTACCCTACCTACGTTATGTTTAGTTTCCCATTCACTTACCTGCAGTGAGTCCGGTTGGTTCACAGAGTTGGTAATCATGCACTGGCGCTCTTCAGATTTTACAAAGCTTCCAGATGACTGCCAGGCTTACTGCTGTGATTTGTGACCACATATGTGATAATCTCCATCATGCATTACTATTCTCACTTGATGTCTGTATGAATAATGATTTATAGTAATTTACATTGCCATACAATAGGGAGACCCTTTGGGCTTCTTGTTACATGATTGATAGGGATTCCTTGTACTTTTCTTATATAGAATCCTGAATTCTGTTGACAGCACGCAAGGCCTATTTTTGCTATTTTTGTATGCCTTGACATTCCCCCTTTTCATGTTAACCTGTGTCATTTTATGATGTAAACTAATAAAATACGACTTTTTATGGGTTCTTTTTGACTGTTGGTTCTTCCTTGATCTTTGCTGTTCTTGATTTATAACAGTTGCCCTTCGTAGTCCTATATATATATATATGTGCCCTAGAGGGTAATTCTACCATGTACTCTGGTTAATTTTGGTTATACACATATATATTATGCATATCACAATCTTATTATATTATATTTAACATTGTGTACGGAAGTGTCCGGCGAACGTTGCATTTTTGGAGGTGTCAATTAAGCGCCGCCATACGCATGCGGATGGAGTGCGTCAAAACAACGCATTACTGTCTATTTGAACGCAAGCGCATGCAAGGACATGCCCATGCTTGCGTTCGATATGCATGTGTACTTTTAATGGGTTTGGCCTGGAAGTGATACACCATCTGCTAATTGCCAGCCCTATAAAAGGAAGTGTGGACACTGCAAGGCCATTACTCTCTGGCCTCTATGGATGTGAGCATGAGCCTGATACAGTGGGGAAAAAAGTATTTAGTCAGTCAGCAATAGTGCAAGTTCCACCACTTAAAAAGATGAGAGGCGTCTGTAATTTACATCATAGGTAGACCTCAACTATGGGAGACAAACTGAGAAAAAAAAATCCAGAAAATCACATTGTCTGTTTTTTTTTCATTTTATTTGCATATTATGGTGGAAAATAAGTATTTGGTCAGAAACAAAATTTCATCTCAATACTTTGTGATATATCCTTTGTTGGCAATGACAGAGGTCAAACGTTTTCTGTAAGGCTGAGTTCACACGTGGCGTTTTTTTTGCTTTTCCGTGGCGGTTTTAACAGCGCGATTTTGCCGCGAAAACGCGAAAAATAAGCATCCCATGCACTCCTATGGGATTCCACAATGCTGTGCTAATGCTGCGGTTTTTACCGCGGCGGAATCGCTTCGCGGTAAAAACCGCAGCATGCTCATTAATTTGCGGAATCGCGGCGATCCCGCACCCATAGGAATGCATTGTTCTGCTTACTTCCCGCATGTGGCTGTGCACACCATGCGGAAAGTAAGCAGAACAATTGCGGATGGTACCCACGGTCCGGAGGAGAGGAGACTGTCCTCCGGGCTTTGGGTACCATATCCCTGTAAAAAAAGAATTTAAAAATAAAAAATATTGTTGTTCTCACCCTCCGACGTCCCGCGCAGTCTTCCCGCTTCTCTTCACGCTCTCATTCCCAGTAGTGCTTTGCGAAAATGCCCGCGATGGCGTCCGTTCTCGCGGGATCGCGAAGTCTCGCGGTCATTCACGCGACGTCATCGCGAATTACCGCGAGACGTCGCGATCCCGCGAGAACGGACGTCATCGCGGGCATTTTCGCAAAGGATTACTGGGAACGGATGCGCGGGACGTCGGAGGGTAAGAATAAAACCATTTTTTATTTTTTTTTACATTCTATATTTTACTACTGATGCCGCATAGGCAGTCTCAGTAGTAAAAAGTTGGTCCCACTCGTCAAACACTATGTTTGACGAGAGTGACCAACCTGTCAATCAATTCTCCAAGCGATGCTACAGATCGCTTGGAAAACGCTAGCATTTTGCAAGCTAAATACGCTTGCAAAATGCTAGTTTTTCCGCGGGAAAATCGCGGGAATTTAAAATGCGATTTTCCCGCGGACTGGAATTCCGGAATTCTCGCGGTAATTTCCGCGAGAGTTCCGGTACGTGTGCACTTAGCCTAAGTCTTCACAAGGTTGCCACACACTGTTGTTAGTATGTTGGCCCATTCCTCCATGCAGATCTCCTCTAGAGCAGTGATGTTTCTGGCTTTTCGCTTGGCAACACGGACTTTCAACTCCCTCCAAAGGTTTTCTATAGGGTTGAGATCTGGAGACTGGCTAGGCCACTCCAGGACCTTGAAATGCTTCTTACTAAGCCACTCCTTCGTTGCCCTGGCGGTGTGCTTTGGATCATTGTCATGTTGAAAGACCCAGCCACGTTTCATCTTCAATGCCCTTGCTGATGGAAGGAGGTTTGCACTCAAAATCTCACGATACATGGCCCCATTCATTCTTTCATGTACCCGGATCAGTCGTCCTGGCACCTTTGCAGAGAAACAGCCCCAAAGCATGATGTTTCCACCACCATGCTTTACAGTAGGTATGGTGTTTGATGGATGCAACTCAGTATTCTTTTTCCTCCAAACACGACAAGTTGTGTTTCTACCAAACAGTTCCAGTTTGGTTTCATCAGACCATAGGACATTCTCCCAAAACTCCTCTGGATCATCCAAATGCTCTCTAGCAAACTTCAGACGGGCCCGGACATGTACAGGCTTAAGCAGTGGGACACGTCTGGCACTGCAGGATCTGAGTCCATGGTGGCGTAGTGTGTTACTTATGGTAGGCCTTGTTACATTGGTCCCAGCTCTCTGCAGTTCATTCACTAGGTCCCCCCGCGTGGTTCTGGGATTTTTGCTCACCGTTCTTGTGATCATTCTGACCCCACGGGGTGGGATTTTGCGTGGAGCACCAGATCGAGGGAGATTATCAGTGGTCTTGTATGTCTTCCATTTTCTAATTATTGCTCCCACAGTTGATTTCTTCACTCCAAGCTGGTTGGCTATTGCAGATTCAGTCTTCCCAGCCTGGTGCAGGGCTACAATTTTAGTTGAGGTCTACCTATGATGTAAATTACAGACGCCTCTCATCTTTTTAAGTGGTGGAACGTGCACTATTGCTGACTGACTAAATACTTTTTTTCCCCACTGTATGTAAGCATGAAAGCTTTGAAAATATCTGTCTGTCTCTGCAGTCTTTACTCTGTACTAATTTTTTTTTTCTATTCCTTGTAGACTGCTGCTCCTGGTCCTTCTACTGCAGTCCTTCTGTTCTGGTTCTGCTGCTCTGGTCCTTCTACTGCAGTCCTTCTGCTCTGGTCCTTCTGCTCTGGTCCTGCTGCTCCGGCCCTTCTTCTCCGGTCCTTCTGCTCCGGTCCTGTTGGTCTTGTCCTTCTGCTCTGGTCCTGCTTCTCCGTTCCTGCTGCTCCGGTCTTGCTGCTGCCATCCTGGTGCTGCTGTTGGACTACAGGTTGAAAGTATTGGTGTCAAGCTTTTTTTTGTTTGTTTGTTTTGCTCTTGACAAGTTTAATTTTTCTTCTCTTTTTTCTGTAATGTTTCACTTGTGCTGCTGTCCCTGGTGCTCCATTCCTGGTGCTGGTGTTCCTGTTGCTGTGCTGCCTGACTGCTGCGCTGTTGGATTACTGCCTGTTATGTAAGTATTGGTGTCTTTTTTATGGCTCTTAACAAGTTTAATTTTTCTTCTCTTTTTTCTGTAATGTTTTTTTCTGTCGTGTTTCACCTGGCTGCTTCCTGTGAAAACATGTCCTCAATGAATCATCCCAGTGATTATGTAAGCACATTTGATATACTGTTTGGTATGTATTGATTGTCAATACTATACATGTGAGTCACGTATTTTCTTTACGGGTACCTGACAGTGGGGAAGAGCAGCAGTCAAGTTGAAATGAATCTTCCCAGAGTCGTCGGCCTCAAGCTTCTGAGGTTGAAAGATGGGGTGTAAGTATTCTTTTCATTATCAAAGTTGTAATTGAATTTTTTGTTAGTTTTACTTACCAATTTTTTTCTATTTTTTCTATAGGTTCCACAATGTGATCACAAACCAGAGATCGATAATGACACTTATTAAATCAGTGCAAGAGCGAGTAGAATTGTGGGACCCCCGTGATCAGAACCATTCCGACGTAGTCTTGATTCGACAACTCTGGGAAGATCGCTGCTGAATGATTGGGACCGTGCCACACCCACATTCAAAAAAGGATTTTTGTAAGTATTTCAATGTGGTCTGATGCGGCAGTGAATCTGAAAATGTGTCTGCATTGTTGAACAATTTTTTCTTTCTTTTTTTCCCCCTTCACATTGAAGAGTATTAAAGTCCATTGGCGTTTGTTGAAGGATCGTGTCAACAAGGACTTGAGAGAGGAGATTCGGGTTCGAAGTGGTGCTGCTCAAAGGCTGAGAAAATACAAATATCACCTACAGCTTGCATTTCTGAGGCCTGCGCTTGCTCAGCGAACGTGAGTATCTTTTGTGTTTTCTTATACAAACTGTATAAATTTTCTTACTAATGTTTTTCATCTATTTTCCAAACAGAACCTGGAGCAGCACTGCAGAACCTGGACCATCCTCTGTTGGAGCGGACCTTCATCAACCAGCCAACAAACTGGTCCAATCCCAATCATCCATCAGCGATAGAGCAACAAGACAGGCTTCACAGTCTGGGGATCAGTCAGCTGGTCCAGCAGGTTTTCCCCTCTCCTAGCCTGCTGCCACAGATTTATTTGCGTTTGCTCATCAGCAGCAGAGGGCCTGGGAGAGGCAAGTATTGCCCGAGTTTGAGTACTTAGGGTCGATCTTCTGGGATGGGAACAAGGTGGTTGTAGACAGAATGGATAGTCGGTTCACTCTGTTACACACAGTATTCCAGGGCTTCAAAAAAGCCTTGACCACCTGGAAGCCAACCAAGAGAGACCGGAGCAACATTTTTTTCCTCTACGGAACGATGCGTGACAGAAAACCTACCGCCTGATCTCCAGCTGAATGTGATGCAGGTCTGCCAAGTTGCTTACAACCAGGCATTACAGCAGCTGTCCCGATATCAGCAGCAGGTACCACCTTCCTTCCATACAGTTCAACAAGGGCCATTACAGCTGCAGTGGCAGAATCCTCCAGCACCTTTCAACACCTCACAAGGACTAGGATACCCGTCGGCTCAACCAGCGCAAGTGACGTTTCCACCACCGCTGGACATTAGGATAATACCCAGCTTCACCACACAGCCAAGTTCGATTGCCACCATGCAGCGGCGTGAAGACATGCCATCTACATCTCAGCCAAGTTCAGCACCCCAGGACCGGAGCCAAGCAAAATGGCTAGGAACCAGCAATACCTCACGGAAAAAAACCACCTCAACCCTTACCTATCCTCCCACCTCAACCCTCCTCTGTCCTCCCATCTCAACACTCACCTGTCCTACCACCTCAAACCTCAACTGTCCTAGATTCTCCATTTCCAAGAGTGCCCCCACCTTATGCTCCTTCTATCCCTTCCAATTTTTCAGTCCCTTCCAATGTGTCAATGCCTTCCAATTTGTCAATCCTTTCCACTTTGTTTGCCTCTCCTAATGTGTCATCTTCCCCCAATGTTTCATCTACTTCCAATGTGTCTGACCCACTCCTCTAAGTATCTATCACTTCCCCTGTAACCACTTCCCCAACCACTCCTAGCCAGTCATCCTAGCCTAACAACCCCCAGATCCACAATGTCACACCTTTGGGCAGAACAAGAAGCAGACATTGCAGACATTTTTTTTTTTTCAAAAATGTATTAATGTTGAAATAAACATTGTTTTTAGTTTTGTCAATAAAACCCTTTTTTGGTTCACAATAACTGTCTCTGTCTTTTATTTATGTCTTTATTTAAACATGTGTGCAGTAACGGGTGTTACACTCAAGGGGTTTTGGAAAGGTGTTAAGTAAGCAAACATAACAGGTTCAAACATAACAGGTACATTTCACTTACACCATTTCATCATGCCATGCCACATGTCCAATATCAGACACAAAGTAGACAGCAAATGTATCTCTTGTTTGGGCAGCTGCCACTGTAGTCCTCATAGGGTGATTGTGGTAATCCTGCAATGTGATAGTAGCAGGTTCCTCTAGGTTGGGTCAATGTTTAGCCAAGATGTAGTTGTGAAAAACCACACACGCCTTTACAACCTGATCAATATTGTCAATTTTAAGATTAATGGATGTTCCCAAAATGTGCCAATTTGACACCAGCAATCCAAAGGCGCATTCAACAGTTCTTTGCGCCCTTGTTAATCTGTAGTTAAAAATCATTTTTGTGTGGTTCAAGTCATGACTTGAGTATGGTTTGATGAGGTTGGCACACATTTGGAACGCCTTGTCCCCAACAATAACAAAAGGCATTGGCGGTCTGACTGTTGGGAAGAGGTCGTGGCTGCGGAAAAGTAAAATTATTCTCATTTTGACGTTGGCCCATGGCAGAGTTTTTGAACATCTGTGAGTCATTTCCTCCTCCAAACAAGCCAATATCCACAGAAACAAATCTACACTCAGCATCTGCAATAGGCCATTAAGACTGTAGAAAAGTATTTTTTATAATTGTAAGGCTAAGTGCACACATAGCGGAACTCTCGCGGAAATTACCGTGAGAATTCCGGAATTCCATTCCGCGGGAAAATCGCATTTTAAATTGCCGCGATTTTCCCGCGGAAAAACTAGCATTTTGCAAGCGTAATTAGCTTGCAAAATGCTAGCGTTTTCCAAGCGATATGTAGCATTGCTTGGAGAACTAATTGACAGGTTGGTCACACTCTTCAAACATAGTGTTTGACGAGTGTGACCAACTTTTTACTACTGAGGCCGCCTATGCAGCATCAGTAGTAAAAGATAAAATGTACAAAAAATAAAAAATGGCGTTATTCTCACCTTCCGACGTCTCACGCATCCGTTCCCAGTAATCCTTTGCGAAAATTCCTGCGATGACGTCCGTTCTCGCGGGATTGCGATGTCTCACGGTAATTCGCGATGATGTCGCGCGAATGACCGCGAGACTTCGCGATCCCGCGAGAACGGACGTCATTGCTCGCAAAGGCTTACTGGGACCGGGAGCGTGGAGAGAGGCGGGAATGCTGCGCGGGACGCCGGAAGGTAAGAATAACAATATTTTTTATTTTAAATTCTATTTTTTACAGGGATATGGTACCCAAAGCCCGGAGGACAGTCTCCTCTCCTCCGGACCGTGTGTACCATCCGCAATTGTTCTGCTTACTTTCCGCATGGTGTGCACAGCCACATGCGGGAAGTAAGCGGAACAATGCATTCCTATGGGTGCGGGATTGCCGCGATTCCGCAAATTAATGAGCATGCTGCGTTTTTTCTACCGCAAAGCGATTCCGCCGCGGTAAAAACCGCAGCATTAGCACAGCATTGCGGAATCCCATAGGAATGCATGGGATGCTTATTTTTCACGTTTTCGCGGCAAAATTGCGCGGTTAAAACCGCCGCGGAAACGCGAAAAAAACGCCACGTGTGAACTCAGCCTAATACTCTCATCCACTGCCAGCAGGTTTCACAATCCTAATATGTTTTCCGTCCACAGCCCCGAAACACTTGGGAAAATTACAAATTTCCATGAATTTGGCAGCATTTTCCATCCATAGTTCAGTTGTGTGTTGGGGGAGGATTTCTTGGTGCAGAACCTCACATAAAACATGACACATTTCACTAACAATCCCAGAAAGCATGGATACTTCAATCCTGAATTGGAAATGTAACGATGATAATGTCTCCCCAGTAGCCAGGAATCTGCATAAATGAAAGTGAGAAAGAAAAATCAGTACACTGCTTAGGGTTAGGGATAGGGATAGGGTTAGAGTTATTTGTGACATTAGTTTATTTTTCATGAAAACACATGAAGAAAAGAAAGTATATGCACACAAATAGGGATCACCACAAGGATATGATAATCAAAAAGTATCAATTTTATTAATGGACACAACAAACAGACACTTTGTTTAAAAACAATTAAAAAGTCTGAACAACCAGACACTGATAACAAAACAAAGACAATGGGTCATTTTGATAAATAGTTAAATGCTATGGGTCCCAAGGCCAACCATTCAGTATAATGCCAGGTATCTGCTAGTTACCATAACCTAGGGTCTATCAAATCAATTGTAATGACAATCATGACCTTGGATCAAAAATACCATATTATCAATAACTACTATGGTTACATAGAGATTCTACATATGCCATGAATAGAAAATTGAATACTTATCATGTTGCCAACACAAATAAACATACATTAACAAGTCCCTTTCCCTAGCATGATATCACCTGGTTTTTGAGGATGAACAAGCTACCGGGTAGGTTACATGGGACCCCCAAACCCACACGTATCGACACAGTGATGTGTCTTTCTCAAGGTCAGTGTAATGTTCTGTTGAAATCCTTTACATATACCTATCCAATTAGTAATCACTCTTACCAGCTGGGTTTCAAGTGGGGGAAAAGGTGGATCAGTTCTGAGTTTAATGAGGCAGCGTCCTGCTCCCATCAGTGCGCAGGGGCCTGTATTAACTGGCGGAAGTACCATGGAGTTGCCCTTACTAAGCATCTATTTCCACTGCGCACGCGCCCAAATGTTTTGCCAGGAGTTCAGTACTTCCTCCTCTAGTCAGTACTGAATCAGTAAAGGTGCGCAAGCACAATGATCTCCAATACACAGGCGCCTGCAAAAAAAAAAAAAAAATATCCTCAAACAGCGTGCGAGCGCCCAGGAAGGATCCTTCCCCTCAAGGAGACGTCAGGCCGATGAAAAATGCGACTTTATCTGTGCACTCAATATCACGGCGCCCATATTTAATAGCACAATCGTCCTTGCTAAAAGCACCATAAGGATATAGGGAAGATCATATATCACATCAGTACATCCAAGCGCAGGCACCAAAACTTAATGCGCTAAAAGCGCTACCATAAGATGATGCATTGTGTGAATACAGCCACAATTTAATGTGTCAAAAAGTGGTCTAGGCACTGGCACAACATGACAGTAATAATAAACTTTATCTGTGCACTCAATATCACGGCGCCCAGATTTAATAGCACAATCGTCCTTGCTAGAAGCTCCATAGGAATATAGGGAAGGTCATATGCCACATCAGTACATCCAAGCGCAGGCACCAAAGCTTAATGCTTAAAGCACCACGGCTTAATGCGCTAAAAGCGCTACCATAAGATGACGCATAGTGTGAATAAAGCCACAATTTAATGTGTCAAAAAGTGGTCTAGACGCTGGCACAACATGACAGTAATAATAAGCTTTATCTATTCACTCAATATCACGGTGCCCAGATTTAATAGTACCATCGTCCTTGCTGGAAGCACCATAGGGATATAGGGAAGATCATATATCACATCAGTACATTCAAGCACAGGCACCAAAGCTTAATGCGCTAAAAGCGCTACCATAAGATGACGCATAGTGTGAATACAGCCACAATTTAATGTGTCAAAAAGTGGTCTAGACACTGGCACAACATGACAGTAAAACCATATCTGTTCCATCAATATAACGACGCCCAGATTTAATAGCCCTTGCTAGAAGCTCCATAGGAATATAGGGAAAATCATATATCACATCAGTACATTCAAGCGCAGGCACCACGGCTTAATGCGCTAAAAGTGCTACCATAAGATGAAGCATAGTATGAATACAGCCACAATTTAATGTGTCAAAAAAGTGGTCTAGACGCTGGCACAACATGACAGTAATAATAAATTTTATCTGTTCACTCAATATAACGACGCCCAGATTTGATAGCACAATCGTCTTTGCTAGAAGCATCATAGTGATAAAGGAAAAATCATATATCTCATCAGTACATTCAAGCGCAGGCATCAAAGCTTAATGCGCTAAAAGCGCTACCATAAGATGACGCATAGTGTGAATACAGCACTTAGAGTGAGCTGCTACAGACGTGATCTGTTTTTCTTTAGTTTTATCAACTCGCCGTGGCTATATTAGAGAGATGTTGTTGGACTCTCCTGTGCAACTCTTGTGTGGTTTGACCCACATATACCTTGTTACAACCACAAACCAGTGCATAGACCAAATTGCGCGAACGACAATTGAAATATGCCCTAGACTGGACCTGTATAGGTGTACCTGGTATTGAGAGCCCCCTAGTCGCAATCATCAGTGGGCATACTGTACAATTACCACAAGGGAATGATCCTTTGTTGGAATTACCACATCTGATTTTAGTTTTGGAACGTCTAAAGTGGCTATTCGTAAGGTAGTCCTTAAGGTTTGTTGCTCTCCTTGCTATCATCCTAGGCCTCTCAGAGATAAAATTCTTTAGTTTATTCTCACTACAAAGAATATCCCAATTGTTGTTCAAAATTCTATAAATATCACCCCATTGATTATTAAATTTGGTTATTAAATTTATTGTGCCTAGATTAGTTCTTACCCTAGGCCTCAGGGTGTCTTCTCTCGTACAGTTCCTTGAATATTCATATGCTCTGGACACCGTATTTCGTGGATAACCACGTTCCAGGAAACGCTCCGTTAGAGCACGAGATTCTTTTTGGAAGTCCTCCAGCCGACTACAGTTCCTCCTTAATCGTAAGAACTGCCCCTTCGGGATCCCATTACGCAAGAGGGCTGGGTGAAAACTCTTGTAGTGAAGAAAATTATTCGTCGCTTTATCTTCCGATGGAGTGTCGTGCTTATCTTATTATCTTGAATCATGACTTTCAAGTCAAGGAAATTCACCGAGCTGTTGGAAACACAGGAGGTTGAGCGTATATTCCAGCTGTTGTTATTAAGTTCCTCAACAAAAGAATCAAATTCTACCCTCGAGCCTGTCCATAGGATGAGGATATCGTCAATAACGCGGTACCATCCATGCACATGGCACTGGAAGGCTGATTTTGTCCGCACTTGAGTATTTTCCCACCATCCCATGTACAGGTTCGCATATGAAGGTGCACATCTGGCACCCATGGCGGTACCCGAGACTTGCCTATAAAAAACTCTATCAAAAATGAAATAGTTTTTTTCAAATACTTCCCTCAAAAGATCCAAAACAAAGGTATCATGTCCCCTGTGCCCTGTTGAGAACAAATCCAAAAAATACTCTACCGCCGAAATACCTGTGTCATGCTTTATGCTCGTATATAATGCCTCGACATCTAAAGTTGCCAGAAGGATGTGGTCCAGAAGTTCCAAGGGTTCCAGGCACTGGATAAGATGTGCCGAGTCACGGATGTATGAGTCCAGTCCCTGTACTATAGGCTGCAAAAAAAAGTCAACACATACACATGATCTTTCGTATAATCCTCCTATACCCGACACAATCGGTCTCCCAGGTGGTTTTTGCAGGGATTTGTGAACTTTGGGCACCATGTAAAATGTTGGTACTACTGGATGTTTTACTGTTAGAAAGTCCTTCTCTTTTTTATCTATTATCCCATATTGATATGCCCTACAGAGTAATCTATCTAGATGAGATTTGAAAATCTCTGTGGGATCAGAGGGAAGGGCTTGATAATGTTGAATATTAGTCAATTGCCGCCTGGCCTTATCCATATACATATCCTTAGGCCATAGGACCAAATTTCCCCCTTTGTCAGCCTGCTTGATCTCAAATGTATCATTATTCCTTAGAGCAGATAGCGCCCTCCTCTCTCCCTTTGAAAAGTTATTATGACCATGTTTATTTAGTTTCAATTTTTGAATATCTCTACTAGTCTTCTCAAAGAAGATTTGTATGGCTGGGAAGAGTGCAAATGAGGGAGTTGCCTGAGAAGGCAACCTACCTGTAAATTTTCGCCTCCCATCATTATGTTCATTTTTTTCCAAGATATCAAGGAGGTCCCGAAGTACTTGCCTATCATTATCGGGTACATCATTAATTTTTGACGGATTTTGATATAGCATTTTAAAAGTCAGCTGCCTACAAAAGAGGAAAAGATCTTTAGTCAGTTCAAACTTATCCAGCATGTTCATGGGTGAAAATGAAAGACCCTTTGACAGTACTGACCTCTCCATGGTTGACAACACATACGAGGTGAGATTAATGATCCTCAACTCACCCAATGCCATGTTTTGTTCTGGCCCCTGCTGATTATGCTCTCCCATCATCGTCGGTTGTTGTGTCGAGTCACTCGCTTGAAACTCGGTGACCACTCTCTGTATCGTCCTATATTCCTCTTGCGTCTTGGTGTGTTTCCTTCTGCCCCGTCTGTGCCGCTTTCGCGGTCGCTCGTGTCTGAGGATAAAAAATCGCTAGAGGCGTAGTTGGACTTCTCTACCAATTCCTCCCTTTTCTTGGTCTGTTGTTTGTAACCACTTATATTGCGTTTATTTCCATGATGTGTCCATCTATACGCCTTCTGATCCTCATAGTCCATTTTATCCCTATGGAATTTGGACTTTTTACCTCGTATGATGTCTTTTTCAAATTTATCTATGTTCACTTTTAATCGCTCCTTAAACGGATCAACCTTCTCTTTTTTGTCATAGGTAGCAAGAGTATTTTCTTTAGTCCTAATTTCATCCTTTAACCGAGAAAGGAGAACCCGGTCATGCTCTATTAACATGTCTATAAGTAAAAAAGAGCATTTTTGAAGGCCCTGTTCCCATGTTGTCCTAAAGTCTGGGGCTACTTCCCAAGCAGGGAAGATCTGCACCCTTAATCCTCGAGGTACTAAATTTAATTTCTTATACTCCTCATTAAGCTTTGGCGCCTGCGCTTGAATGTACTGATGTGGTATATGACCTTCCCTATATTCCTATGGAGCTTCTAGCAAGGACGATTGTGCTATTAAATCTGGGCGCCGTGATATTGAGTGCACAGATAAAGTTTATTATTACTGTCATGTTGTGCCAGTGTCTAGACCACTTTTTGACACATTAAATTGTGGCTGTATTCACACTATGCGTCATCTTATGGTAGCGCTTTTAGCGCATTAAGTTTTGGTGCCTGCGCTTGGATGTACTGATGTGATATATGATCTTCCCTATATCCTTATGGTGCTTTTAGCAAGGACGATTGTGCTATTAAATATGGGCGCCGTGATATTGAGTGCACAGATAAAGTCGCATTTTTCATCGGCCTGAGGTCTCCTTGAGGGGAAGGATCCTTCCTGGGCGCTCGCATGCTGTTTGAGGATTTTTTTTTTTTTTTGCGGCTGCAGGCGCCTGTGTATTGGAGATCATTGTGCTTGCGCACCTTTACTGATTCAGTACTGAGTAGAGGAGGAAGTACTGAACTCCTGGCAAAACATTTGGGCGCATGCGCAGTGGAAATAGATGCTTAGTAAGGGCAACTCCATGGTACTTCCGCCAGTTAATACAGGCGCCTGCGCACTGATGGGAGCAGGACACTGCCTCATTAAACTCAGAACTGATCCACCTTTTCCCCCACTTGAAACCCAGCTGGTAAGAGTGATTACTAATTGGATAGGTATATGTAAAGGATTTCAACAGAACATTACACTGACCTTGAGAAAGACACATCACTGTGTCGATACGCGTGGGTTTGGGGGTCCCATGTAACCTACCTGGTAGCTTGTTCATCCTCAGAAACCAGGTGATATCATGCTAGGGAAAGGGACTTGTTAATGTATGTTTATTTGTGTTGGCAACATGATAAGTATTCAATTTTCTATTCATGGCATATGTAGAATCTCTATGTAACCATAGTAGTTATTGATAATATGGTATTTTTGATCCAAGGTCATGATTGTCATTACAATTGATTTGATAGACCCTAGGTTATGGTAACTAGCAGATACCTGGCATTAAACTGAATGGTTGGCCTTGGGACCCATAGTATTTAACTGTTTATCAAAATGACCCATTGTCTTTGTTTTGTTATCAGTGTCTGGTTGTTCAGACTTTTTAATTGTTTTTAAACAAAGTGTCTGTTTGTTGTGTCCATTAATAAAATTGATACTTTTTGATTATCATATCCTTGTGGTGATCCCTATTTGTGTGCATATACTTTCTTTTCTTCATGTGTTTTCATGTCAATCCATTTATATGCACTAGGTGATCCCACCTAAATTGACATTGTGGATGGTGCCCGTTTATTCTATATCTTGTCAGACATTAGTTTATTTTTCAACACTATGTACCTCAGGGTGACCAAGAGATGTTTCTCAACAGCAATTGCTCGACGGAGCTGTGTGTCCTGCCTGCTGATGGATCCTCTGACACGTTGCAGCAAGTCATGGAAGCTGTATTGTGACATTCTTGTGTAATCAAAAATTTCTCCATGTTTTCACACAGCTCACTGTACAATGAGTGGTAGGCTCCACGGCTCCCTCGGACTTCGACAGTGGGGTGTTGCCAATACCGACGATGACGTCTTCTCCGTCTTTCTCTTCTTTGTTCTTGACAAGCCACAGCAAAGGCATGAGCCAATTTCAAAGACAAATCAAGATTAAGAATAAAGCTCTCTTTGCTAATAAGATCCATCTTTCAGCTAGAAACAGCATCAAAAGACTAGGATTTCATCAGTGCAGTGTGTCTAAATATAGAAATCCCATGATACACACCCATAGAGTGTCTGGAGTCAAGGCAATTGTACTGGCAAAGCATTGGGAATATCGAACACATGAGCATAAAAACTGCAAATGCATGCAAAAATACATACTAATGCATGCACACGCAGCATTTTTTAGCATCTTGTGTAAGATGATGCAGATGAAAAATGCAGTGTGTGCATGCGTTTGCACATACAGATGATACGCTGCGCACACAATCGCAAATGTGAACTTAGCCTAAGTCCTCCTAAGTCCAGGTGGGAGACCCCAGAAAAAGTGGTAGAGAATTAAAGGGCTAAAATCCTGTGTGACTTCAAGATCCAGACAGATAAGCAGGTGTTGGCTAACCAACCAGACATTGTCATAGTAGACAAAGATCAGAAGACAGCAATGATAATAGATGTGGCAGTGCCAAGTGATAGCAACATCAGAAAGAATGAATATGAGAAATTGGAGAAATGACAGGGCCTCAAAGGAGAACAGGAGAAGATGTTGAAGGTGAAGGCAACTGTGATTTCAGTGGCGATAAGAGCACTTGGAGCAGTAATCCCTAAGTTTAAAGAATGGCTACTGGATCAACCCACAGGGCTGTGGGGTTCACTCGGTACTGGGTCGGTGTCTTAAAAGGGAAGTGTCGCGGTGGCAGTGACTTGGTCCGTGGCCCTGGGTGTCCATATAAAATAAGTGGAATAAAGTTTATGAGCAGATTTGTTTGTGATGCCACCTGTGGTATCTGGTCAGAGGTTACCAGCACTGCAGTGGATATCCTCTGGGGACAGATAGTGTGATGCAGCAGAGGTGTAATAGGTCTCCACAAGCAGAGCTGTAGTCCCAGGGCAACACTAGAAGATGTTGAGATAGATGATGTAGTGTTTAGGCACAGAGATGTAGCAGTGCTGAAGGGGTTGGGGCAGGAAGAAGGCAATGTCACAGCTGAATGCAGTTCAAGAGCTTTACTCACATTTCTTGCATAGACAGGTGCCTGCTTCAGTGCCGCATCCTCCAGGTGAGGGGCTCAGCCAACTCCCAGGCAAGAGGAGTACACAATTCCAGCACTCTGTTCCGTGTGCCTTTTCTGAACGTCTCCTTACTAGCACTAATCTGAAGTACTTGTAGTTATGAATTACACTCAAGTTCCTCTTTCTTGCTGTTACTTAGAACTCCACTCGCATGACATGCAGCTGTAGCCTACTTCAGGGACCCCTTACAATCATGTCCCGTATCACACACATTGCTACTGTGTCATTGAGTCTTAGGTGGGAATAAAGTGGTCACAACTTATATTCCTCCGGTTTTTGCTGTAGAACCATTAGCATTCACACAGCCTCGGATACCGGCGCCCGGCCTTTGGTGCATAAACTTAGGGATGAGGTCTGCACTAGCTCCAATCCCCAGCTCTTCCTCCTCACGTTCCATCCTTTCCTTTCTATCCTTCTGAAGAACTGATCTTTCTCTTCCTTTCCTTGCCAGCAGCTCCAGCTCACAGGAGGCTGCTGCATAAATGTCCTCTCTCTGCATCCCTCTCTGGGGAACTGACCAACTTCCTATCAACTCTCCCACTCTTTAGTGCAATCCTAAGCTCCACCCACCTCCCAGCACCCTTCATGAACCAAGCAAGAGCCATAGAGGGTGCTCTGCTGTTCTAAGGTGTCTGTGCTGGGTGCAGGTGTTGGAGTCTGGTCAGGTGTCTCCATCTTACCTGAGTAGTGGGGTACTACACCTCAGGAGGAGGTGCAGTACCTCTGTGGAGACTGAACCCTCAGGGGCGCCACACTACTACAGATCCCAGGATCAACATCTGAGCTCTCTTTCCACAAATGTGCAATACTGGGAACAACTAAGATCCTGTGCAGAACCCTCAAACTCCCAGTCCTCTGGTAGAGGACCTGAGAATGAGAAAGGGCAACAAAGACCACCCCCAGTGGGGGTGAGAAGGAAGTTTTATAGTTCATATTCAGATATCTCAATAATGATCCTTGCCATATGACTCAATCAGAATCTCAGTTTGTAGTCACAGTGTTTTGGGGTATTCCTCCACATAAGAGCAAATTATGAGATTTGATTTGGCTAGGCGAGAGGCTTAAGA
Source organism: Dendrobates tinctorius (assembly GCF_039654945.1). Lineage (NCBI taxonomy): Eukaryota > Metazoa > Chordata > Amphibia > Anura > Dendrobatidae > Dendrobates > Dendrobates tinctorius. Next base: position 11,394,182 of record NW_027361827.1, read on the forward strand.
ATGGGATCTAATTGGCAAAGTTTTCCTTGTCGAGAATGACAAGCCAAGCTTGGCAAGTAAGAGTGAGGAGACATATACACACCATACATACTCGTCTGGTAAGTTAAATATCCAAATTACCTCTACAGATGGGAAGAAGACATGATCTCTACTGCCAGTGACGTGATTCAGATGAAACATCCGAGGGATCTATTTACTATATTGAGGCAGCAGAGTTACTCTGTACTCTGTCTGAACAGAGATTCAGTATTGTGCTTCTTTTCAGGAATGCTCAAAACTGTGACCGACCACGCTTTTATGCACTTTTAAAAAGACGGATACTGCCGGATCATAGGTTAGATGGCATCCACAGTGTCTCCATCTGCCTCATTATAGGACATCTTCTGCCCGGGGATCTGTCTGAATCAGGGGCGGACACAGACTGTAGTGGGCCCCTGTGCAAGAAATGTTTCAGCCCCCCCAACCCTTCATAGGGCAACAAAGTTATTTGTTATTTGTTGTTATCTAATATTGAAGCTATGCAGGGCTGGATCTAATATCTGTATAGAACATAATGTAACCCCCCATAGAATATAATGCAGTCCCCCCATATAGTATAATGCAGCCCCTCCATAGAATATATGGCAACCCCCTCATAGGATATAATACAGCCCCTTAAATAGTATAATGTATCCCCTCCATAGAATACAATGTAGCCCTCCTCATATAGTATAATGCAGCCCCCATAGAATATAATAAATATAATACAGCCCCCTATAGAATATAATGTAGCCCCAAATAGAATATAATAGAGCCCACCTCCCCATAGAATATAATGTAGCCCCCCCTATTATATAACACAGTCTCCCCTTATAGAATACAATGTAAAATGTACCCCCCATGGTATATAACAGCCGCATAGTATATAGTCCAGCACCACATGGTATACAGCCCAGCCCACCATGGTATACAGCCCAACATGGTATATAGCCCACCATGGTATAATACAGCCCAGCATGGTATATAGCTCTCCCCCAGCATGGTATATAGTCCCCCAAGCATGGCATATAGCCCCCCCAGCATGGTATGATACAGCCCAGCATGGTATATAGCCCCCCCAGCATGGTATATAGCCCCCCAACATGGTATATAGCCCCCCAGAATGGTATATAGCCACCCAGCATGGTATATAGCCCCCCAGCATGGTATAATACAGCCCAGCATGGTATATAGCCCCCCCAGCATGGTATAATACAGCCCAGCATGGTATATTCCCCCCCAACATGGTATATAGCCCCCCAGCATGGTATATAGCCCCCCCAGCATGGTATATAGCCCCCCAGCATGGTATATAGCCCCCCCAGCATGGCCCCACAGTCCAGTACTCACACTGATTTTAAAAAAAAAAAAAACACACACTCCTCACCTTCTCCTCGTGCCTGCGTTGCTCCCGGCTCCTGTCTCCTCTCCTGCACTGCCTGCCTGGTACACAGTGAGAGCGCAATGACGTCATCGCGCACCCGCTGTGTCAAAGGCAGAGCGGGGAATGATGGGAGAGGGAGCAGCAGCTGACGCTCTCTCCTCCAGGCTCCATTATTGCCTCCTCCTTCAAAGCGGGGAGTGGGGGGAGGGGGTTGGAGTCAGCGCTGGGGGCAGGCGGGGCCCCCCTGCCTCAAAGGGGCCCCTTTGCCTCCCGCAGCGCTGCTCTCCTCATTGCACTACACATGGCTAATTTGAATTTTGACATAATTAACCATGCGGTGCTGGAGGCTGGAGGGGCCCCCTCTCCCCCGGGGCCCCTGTACAATGCACGGTCTGCACGGGCGGTAGGTCCGCCCCTGGTCTGAATCATGTACTGTATGTCAGAGATTTACATGGAAACTCTGATGTTCTCACTCAGTGTAGAGCACAGGATAAATGTGAGCCAAGCGGCAGAATAAACAAATCAACAGCCGGTGAAGAATTGTTTTTACTTACTTTTTATGCCATTTCTCGTGTGGTATAAATAAATAATAATAATAATAATCTTTATTTTTATATAGCGCTAACATATTCCGCAGCGCTTTACAGTTTTGCACACATTATCATCGCTGTCCCCGATGGGGCTCACAATCTAAATTGAATATATATATATTAAGTATAAATGACTAGACGACTTTATTTTTCAGGTTCATGCTATTACAACGATGCCAGTTTTCTATTTTTTCATGTTTGACTGCTATCACACACTAAAATACACTTTTTTTGCAAAAAATTGTTTATGCATAGCCATTTTTGAGAGCTATAATTTTTCCATATTTCTGCAGACAGAGCCATGTGAGGACTTGTCGTTTGTGTTGACATTTTTATTGGTTCCATTTTGCGGTCACATAACATTTTTTTAATTGCTTTCTATTATGATTTTTGGGAGGCAGAATGAAGTAAAAGCTAAACAGCAATTCTGGATTTTTTTTAAGACCATTCTGCGTGTGGTAAAATTGATAAAACAGATTTATTCTTCGAATCAGTATGATTACAGCAATACCACATTTATATATTTTTTTCTATTTTGCCTCTTTTACACAGTAAAAACTATTTTATAGGAAAAATAATTATTTTTGCATTGCTGTATTCTAAGAGCTATAACTTTTTTATTTCTCCACAAATATAGCTATATGGCTGCTTATTTTTGCAAGACAAGATGACATTTTCAGACTTATCATTGTTTACATTCGTCTTTTTGATCACGTTTTGTTTAGCGGTATGAATACAAAGCATAGTTATTTGCTTTGATTTTTATTTATTTTTTACGGTGTTTACTGAAGGGGTTAACCACTGTGATAGTTTTATAGGTTGGGTTGTACTGGTCATAACAATATCAAATATGTGTACTATTTTTTAACATAAAAATATGTATTTATGAGTAGAATATTTTCTTTATTATTATTTTGTGATTTTTTTATATAGTAAATATTTTTACTATATTTTAATACTTTTTTTACTTTTTAACTTAGTCCCTCTATGGAAGTTTAACTTTTGGGACTTTGATCGCTGTTATAGTGAATTGCAATGCACCAACATTGCAATGCTTTATACCCGTCAGTTCTGCACTCACAGAAGCCTCTTGATCTGAGCATGGTCTATCAAGTAGAGTTGAGCGAATTTAGTCGGATCGGGTTTCATGAAACAAAATTTGTTTCAGATGAAACTGGTCCGACTAGGGCAAAAAAAGTCCGAGTTTCGTCCGAAACCCGACCCCAATGCAAGTCAATGGGAAATAAAAGTCGGCATTTTTTGCCCTAGTCGGACCAGATTCATCTGAAACAAATTTTGTTTCATGAAACCCGATCCGACTAAAGTCGCTCAACTCTACTATCAAGCTTTCTGTAGCTTGGTGACCCAGATGTTGTCATGACGATCTCAGATCACCATGGCAATGATCGGCCCATCGCAATAATGTCTTGGGGCGCAGATCAGTTAGGAGATGGAGCCCCCTCCCTCTCCCAACCTCCTAAATGTTGCAATCAATAGCAATCGCAATATTTAGAGAGTTAAACACTGGGGAGCGCGGTTGTCTGTGGTCACATAAGCTTTACTCCCAGTGGCGACTGCGCGAGCACAGCACTTGTGCCTGCACCATCGCCAGGAAGTATCGATACGTCTAAGGACGGAAACCCCTTCCCAACCAGGAAGTATGGATACTTCCAAGGTCATAAAGGGGTTAAAGAAGCTGAAATAACATCTTGTGAAGTCCTGCAAATAGAGTTGAGCGACTTTGGTCGGATCGGGTTTCAATAAACAAAATTTGTTTCAGATGAAACTCGTCCAACTCGGGCAAAAAAAGTCCGCTCAATGCCGACTTTTATTTCCCATTGACTTGCATTGGGGTTGGGTTTCGGACGAAACTCCGACTTTTTTTGCCCTAGTCGGACGAGTTTCATATGAAGCAAATTTTGTTTATTGAAACCCGATCCGACCAAAGTCGCTCAACTCTACCTGCAAATTTTATATAATGCATTTTTACATTTTAATTGATATATATAAAATTGAATGTATGTGTGTATCACCAACCAATCGCGAAGCATCTTTCATTTCACCAGAGCTGTTTAATAGATGAAAGCTGAGCTGTGATTGGTTGCTATGAGCAGCAGTTTTCCTTGCAACCAATCACTAAGCATCATTTATTTCACCAGAGCTGTTTAACAGATGAAAGCTGAGCTGTGATTGGTTGCTATGAGCATCAGTTTCCCACGCCACAACACCTCAGCAGACACTGACCGGGTGGGAGAAATCTAGCATCCCTGGGAACATAAGCTCCCAGCCATTGTCTGCCCCCCAGAAAGGAGCAAAGAGCACATGACAGAAATTAATCACCCCCTCCCTGCCCATATACCCATCACACATCCTCCAGCCCATAGGCACATATTCCCTCTTAAAGGGATCTCCGGTATGGAAGTTAGGGCAAATCCCTCAGCCCTCTGATTCTGACCACAGGCTTATCTTAAAGGGATCATTGGAATGAAGTCAGGGCAAATCCATCCAACGCTTTGGTTTTGACCCAGGCCTCTCTTAAAGGGATACCTGGAATGTAAGTTAGGACCTTTCCACTCAGCGCTGTGATTCTGACCTCAGGGTCTCTTAAAGGGATCTTTGGTATGGATTTAGGGCAATTCCACTAAGCGCTCTGGTTCTGACCCCAGGCCCCTCTTAAAGGGTTCCCCGGTATGGAAGTGAGAGGAAATCTACTCTGCACTTTGGTACTGACCCCAGGCCTCTCTTAAAGGGATATCCAGTATGAAAGTTAGGGCAAATCCCTCAGCGCTCTGATTCTGACCCAAGGCTTCTATTAAAGGGAACATTGGTATGGAAGTTAGGGCAAATCCAACCAGCGCTTTGGTTCTGACCCCAGGCCTCTCTTAAAGGGATCTTCGGTATGGAAGTTAGGGAAATTCCACTCAGCTTTCTGGTTCTGACCCCAGGCTCTCTTAAAGGGATCCCCGGTATGGAAGAAAGGGCAATTGCCTTCAAATGCTCTGGCACTGACCCCAGGCTCTCTTAAAGGGATCTTCTGAATGGATGTAAGGGTAAATCCACTCAGCACTCTGGTTCTGATCCGTCTATCTTAAAGGGATCATTGGTATGGAAGTTAGGGCAATTCCACTCTGCACTCTAATTCTGACCCCAGGCCCCTCTTAAAGGGATCCCCGGTATGGATGTGAAAGCAAATCCACTCTGCGCTTTGGTACTGACCCCAGGCCTCTCTTAAAAGGAACTCCGGTATAGAAGTTAGGGTAAATCCCTCAGTACTCTGATTCTCACCACAGGCTTCTATTAAAGGGATCATTGGTATGGAAGTCAGGGCAAATCCACTCAGTGCTCTGGTTGTGACGCCAGGCCTCTCTTAAAGGGATCATCGGTATGGAAGTTAGGACCGTTCCACTCAGCGCTCTGGTTCTGTCCCCAGGCTGATGGGATGATGTGGGATATTAGTGTTAGTAGCCGGTGGCTCTGGCTGACGAGACGATGTGGGATATTAGGGGTAGTAGTCCAGTGGCTCAGGCTGACGGGATGATGTGGGATACTATAGTGAATGTGGCTACACGGAGTGGGCGAGGCTATACACTCAGCTTTACACATATATATATATATATATATATATATAGATAGATATAATCATTATAATTTGTTATAACTAACCATAGTTAGTTACTATGCCCGGACAGTGCTGGGCTCTTCAGCTAGTTAAATATATTTCTGCAACTTATAAAAGGATGCTAGAGAAATAGCCATATACAGAGCAAGCTGTACATATAAAAAAGCCACAAAATCCCAAAACTGCTGTGTATATAGATGTTTACTTATTTATTTTTTAAATTTAAAAGGAAGCCGTCACATGCTGCCCAAACCACAAACAGCATTAATCACAGACCTGCTCTGACATATCAACTGTTGATGTTTTCAAATGCGTTGTATGCTAGCAGGCAAGATAATTAGATTTATACATATTTTCCAGAATCAATGGACAGTCTGATTTTTAAAGATTCACGCTTTTCTTTGTAATACATTGCGAGTTATTTTCAAGACCTAGGAAAATGATAGACAATTATATGGTGTAAACACGAGAGTGTTTCTCCTAGGTGTAGTAACTGACAGGGCAATTTAGGCAGTTTACTGTTACCTGGCACCTGGCATAGTTACAGCAGGTGCGCTCAGTTAATGATCTCATACACCTGCTTAGCTAAGAAGGTTTAATAAATATAGAATTCTATTCATTGTATGCCATATGTCTGCTGCCTACATATCATCTGCTTGCTGCTAAGCTGCTAGGAAAGGGTTAAGATTGGCAGACCTCCAATGGGTTCACTGTTCCCATTCCTACTCTTTAGTGAGTTAATTTAACATATATATCAAATACATTAGCATGTGGGGTTTGTAAGTATGTCATAAATATAACCCTAGGAAGAGTTTAGATGTACTCAAAAAAACATGCGAAATTTAACAAAAAAGCGTGAAATTCATAAAAGCCTTTTAGTATGTGCTTTGCAATTTTTAGACATTTCCCAATGACACCTTGGAAGATGGATTTAGTGTTCTTGCTTCTTTTAAGGATGAAGACTGGTAATAATGATTATAAAGAAAAAATAACGGGTCAAGAAAGCAATAATCAATTTTTAATAATTGCAAATAATTGACAGACAGAAGAAGAAAAGCAACCCATAAAATGACGGGTATAACCAGAAAAATGGATGGCATTAATGTTAGTGAAGTGCTATATTAGAAACATGAATGAGCTAACAAAGACAAATAGGGCCTTCTGGAGTGTACCAATGTCCTGCTAAATGACTCATTAATGGACACTTGCAGTGCATTTCTTTTCACAAAGCACATTGACATTTCAGGCCATGACCTGTACTGAGCTGCCAGCATAAAAGCAGAAGAAAGCATCATGTTCTCTTCCATTTACACAGTCAACCCAATGGATCCAGCTTCCCGACTGTGTTTTCATTGTTTGGAATATTGCTGCCACCTACTGGTTAATATATAGACGGGCATTAGTTGTTGAGACTTGTGAGCCTCTTTTCCATAAAACTGTGTAAAATATTATCAGTGACCTAGTTACTCTACATATCGAGGTCATAGTATTTGTAAAAATTAACATCCATGGTACTGTTCGAAAAGAGAAAGTATACAAATGTTTACAACGTTAGGTGTCTAGAATGACCTATTTGTTTTTTGGGAAATGGTCTTTTTCATTAATACTTAGAAAACATACCAAATATGTAATACATAATTAAAGCATTACATGGATCGTGTGGAGCAAAATTAATTGTTACAAATCATAAATAAGATTGACACAAAAATTGTATTGAAGTACATTGTTTAAATTCCGACTCTGTACTTCTTTAGCATGCGCCAGACTAAATACGGTGGGGAAATTAAGTATTTGATACACTGCCGATTTTCCAAGTTTTCCCACCTACAAAGAATGGAGGGAGAGGTGTGTAATTTTTATCGTAGGTACTAGATTTGAGCGACTTTGCCTTTTTTAGGGTCGAGTCGGGTTTCATGAAACCCGACTTTCTCAAAAGTCGGGTCGAACGAAATCGGCCGACTATAGGGAAAAATCGGAGGCCGACTGAAACACGAAACCAATGCAAGCCAATGCAAAAAAACATCAATTCTTATTACTGAAGCTTGTCAACCTTAAATTACTTCATAATAATAGTTATGCCCCGTAAATGCTGCTCCAGTGTCTGATGTCCCCAATCTGGAATGCTCCATTATATGATGGGCCTCATGGATGATGCTCCAGTGTCTTATGAGCCCTAATAATGCTCCATAAATAATGGGCCCCATTTCTAATGCTCCAGTGTATAATGTGCCCCATAGATGCTGCTCCAGTGTCTGATCTGCCCTATTTGGAATGCTCCAGTATATGATGGGCCACATGGATGATGCTTCAGTGTATGATGGGCCCTAATAATGCTCCACATATAATGGGCTCCATTTCTAATGCTCCCATGTCTAATGGGCCCAGTAAATGCTGCTCCAGTGTCTGATGTCACCCACTTGGAATGCTCCAGTATATGATAGGCCTCATGGATGATGCTCCAGTGTGTTATGGGCCCTAATAATGCTCTATATATAATGGGCCCCATTTCTAATGCTCCAGTGTATCATGTGCCCCATAGGTGCTGCTCCAGTGTCTGATGTCCCCCATTTGGAATGCTCCAATATATGATGGGCCTCATTGATGATGCTCCAGTGTCTTATGAGCCCTAATAATGCTCCATAAATAATGGGCCCCATTTCTAATTCTCCAGTGTATCATGTGCCCCATAGATGCTGCTCCAGTGTCTGATCTGCCCTATTTGGAATGCTCCAGTATATGATGGGCCACATGGATGATGCTTCAGTGTATGATGGGCCCTAATAATGCTCCACATATAATGGGCTCCATTTCTAATGCTCCCGTGTCTAATGGGCCCAGTAAATGCTGCTCCAGTGTCTGATGTCACCCACTTGGAATGCTCCAGTATATGATAGGCCTCATGGATGATGCTCCAGTGTGTTATGGGCCCTAATAATGCTCCATATATAATGGGCCCCATTTCAAATGCTCCAGTGTATCATGTGCCCCATAGATGCTGCTCCAGTGTCTGATCTCCCCCTTTAGAATGCTCCAGTATATGATGGGCCTCATGGATGATGATCCAGTGTCAGATGTCCCCCATTTTGAATGCTCCAATATATGATGGGCCCCATACAGTCATATGTTAAAGTTTGGGCACCCCTATTAATGTTAACCTTTTTTCTTTATAACAATTTTGGCTTTTGCAACAGCTATTTCAGTTTTATATATCTAATAACTGATGGACTCAGTTATATTTCTGGATTCAAATGAGGTTTATTGTACTAACAGAAAATGTGCAATCTGCATTTTAACAAAATTTGACCGGTGTAAAAGTATGGACACCTCAACATAAAAGTGACATTAATATTTCGTAGATCCTCTTTTTGCAAAAATAACAGCCTCTAGTCGCTTCCTGTAGCTATTAATGAGTTCCTGGATCCTGGATGAAGGTATTTGTGACCATTCCTGTTTACAAAACAATTCCAGTTCAGTTAAGTTTGATGGTCGCCGAGCATGGACAGCCCACTTCAAATCATCCCACAGATGTGCAATGATATTCAGGTCTGGGGACTGGGATGGCCATTCCAGAACATTGTAATTGTTCCTCTGCATGAATGCCTGAGTAGATTTGGAGCGGTGTTTTGGATCATTGTCTTGCTGAAATATCCATCCCCTGCGTAACTTCAACTTCGTCACTGATTCTTGCACATTATTGTCAAGAATCTGCGGATACTGAGTTGAATCCATGCGACCCTCAACTTTAACAAGATTCCCGGTGCCTGCATTGGCCACACAGCCCCAAAGCATGATGGAACCTCCACCAAATTTTATTGTGGGTAACAAGTGTTTTTCTTGGAATGCTGTGTTTTTTAGCCTCCATGCATAATGCCTTTTTGTATGACCAAACAACTCAATCTTTTTTTCATCAGTCCACAGGACCTTCTTCCAAAATGTAACTGGCTTGTCCAAATGTGCTTTTGCATACCTCAGGCGACTCTGTTTGTGGCGTGCTTGCAGAAACGGCTTCTTTCGCATCACTCTCCCATACAGCTTCTCCTTGTGCAAAGTGCGCTGTATTGTTGACCAATGCACAGTGACACCATCTGCAGCAAGATGATGCTGAAGGTCTTTAAATGCAGATTGCACATTTTCTGTTAGTACAATAAACCTCATTTGAATCCAGAAATATAACTGAGTCCATCAGTTATTAGATATATGAAACTGAAATAGCTGTTGCAAAAACTAAAATTGTTATAAAGAAAAAAGGTTAACATTAATAGGGGTGCCCAAACTTTAACATTTGACTGTAGACGCTGCTCCAGTGTCTGATCTGCCCCATTTAGAATGCTCCAGTATATGATGGGCCTCATGGATGATGCTCCAGTGTCAGATGTCCCCCATTTTGAATGCTCCAGTATATGATGGGAACCATTTTTAATTAACCCAGGCATGATATGTGAAAAGAGCTCCATGGAGCAATCTGAAGTGTGTGCTGCCGCATCCTTCACTTTTGGTGTGGGTGAAGGACAGAAGGAAAGTAGTTGCTCCTGACCAGAAGCCTGCACTTACGACTCAGTGCTTGCATTTTTTTAAACTTCAGAAGAGGAGGCGATTGAGCTGGAGGCTGTTTCAGCAATTTAAGCCAAAAACAGTTCCTGATGCTCCGGCTTTAAAAGCAGTCTACCTACTCCCAGAAAACGGAGCCTTACAGGTCTTCCAGAGCTACACCATGATGCAGGCTCAACACTTCCTGCCTTAGCTGCTATTGTGTTTTTGGCACTACCAGCAGATGCACCACCACCACCATCAGTACCAGGTGACCCCGCACGCCCATGTCCATGTCCTCTTCCACCATACTTCCTCATGTTTTAGAAAATTGACCCAAAATACCAGCAGATATATGTTACTGTGTCAGAAGCGTACAGCTCTATACAGTCTAGGGAAAACAGTAAATCTCCATATATATTTTATGAGTCATACACAGACGCTCACAGGCTCAGTATGGATTACCCACTAAAATAAAAAGGTGAAAAAGGGTACAGTATCACCAGATACAAGGTATATATAGTATAGTGTAAACATTCTGAATTTCAGTATACATTTCAGGAGGCAGACACAAATATTATAGGGTACAATTGAAATCTCCGTATACATAATCCCATAGTCAGTCTCACACGCTTACTCAGTATTGGATTTGACCGTAATACTAAACGTCGAACAAAGGTACTGTATAACAAGATACAAACTGTATCGAGAATAGGGTAAAAATTGGTATCTCCGATTCACCATATATATTGAAGGCATAAACCACACACGCTCACTCACTATGGATGATACCATAATACAAAATTTGGAACAAAGGTACTGTATCAGCACATGCCAGGTGTATCTGGTCTAGGGGTAATTGTAAATTTCCGTCTATACTTCCGGAGTCAGACACAGACACTCACAGGCTCAGTATATATTAAACCAGAATTTAACAAGTAGAAAAAGGGAAAGGTAGTCGAAGCATACAACAGTATGCAAGGTGGTGGTAATTTTAAATCTTCGTATATATTTCAATCTCAGTAAGCCAGTGCAGACTCTACACTACTGGAAATCACATGGATACAAGTACAGATGAAAAGTCGAGTGTTAGCAGAAATTTGGGAATTGTTCATCGTGGGAAAACCTCCCGGTAGATGTTGCAGAGGCGATGCAGACCCTCAATTACTGTGTCTGTGGAGACAGCGAAAACGGTTCTTTGTGAAGAAAGGATTGCTTTATTGCAGTGGCGTGGATCACATCACTGTTACTCGTCTCCATCAAATTGTGATCACAGGGAGAGATGTAGACATGGTCCTCACTGCCTATCATGATGTGTCTATTCATTTTGGAGTGCCAAAGACAGAAGCCACAGACCGTAGGCGATTCTATTGGATTGGCATGAGAGGAGACATTGAAAAATGGTGGCAGGAATGTCACAAATCTGTGACTATCACTACTGTGAAAGGTGATCATAAAGCACCACTGCATCCGCTTGGAAGTTGACGTCCATTACAAATGGTAGCCAATGATCATCTGAAGGTAGAGGCCAGCAGGACAAGCCATAGCTACATCTTAACCATCATCGATCAATACACCAAATTTCTAGTGGCCGTCCCTGTGAAGGATTTAACTGCCCAGACAACACAGCGGTGGAGCAGGGAGAGGTAAGTATTGCAACTTGCAAGTGCTGTGGCCATGACCAAGGGGGGGGCACACTCGTGGTCGACGGTACTGGCACTGGGCCCCTCATAGTACGCTGGTGTGTCTGATGGTGAGTGGGCCCACCCACCATCAGAGACACTGTATTGTACTATGAGGGGCCCTGTGCCAGTACCGTCGGCCATCTGTGGGCCCATCCACCTGTTCAGAGCAACGGCACTTGTCCGGGTGAGCCAGGTGTTGACCCCAGCCATTGGGGGGGTGAGCAGCCCAGTTAGGGAGGTTTAGAAAATGGCATATGTTGATGTGTTGGCTGGACATTCAGCTGCTGCAAAGGGTGGAATTGGGAAAGTCCGAGGAAGAGGAGGAAAAAAGCAAGGCAGTTTTCTGGCAACCTATGTGTCATCAGGGGAAGGTGGGACAAAATCCTTTGAAACCCATGCATGGTTCATTTTAATGAAGGTTAGATCATCAACATTTTGGGTAGACAGACGGTCCTTTTTTCTGTCAGGATTGATCCAGCAGCACTGAAGACTCTTTCAGATAACACACTAGCAGCAGGGCCAGCGAGCTCCTGTAAGGCATATTGTGCCAATTCAGGCCAGGCATCCAGTTTAGAGGCCCAATAGTCAAAGGGGAATGACTTGTGAGGGAGAACATTTATATGGGAGTAGTTTGTAACCATAGTTGACAACTGCTGTCTCCTGTCACTTTTAATCGATGCAGTATTAGCAGTCACGTGAGCGGTACTTGAGAAATCATTCCACAACATGGTCATTAAACCCCTGTCTCCAACGTCACTTCGGCTGTGTGCACCACAAGCACCTCTTCCATTGTGCCCACTACGGCTCGTGGGAGAACCAGCACCGCTGCTGTGTGTTGGGAAAGTCTCAAACAACCTATTCAGCAGAGTTGCTTGTTTGTTAGCCAATATTATCTCTAGGTTCTCCTGTGGCATGATGTTGTGTAATTTGCCTTTGTAGCGTGGATCGAGGATGCTGGCCAGCCAGTAGTCGCCATCTCTCATTATTTTGCCAATGCAGGGGTCCCTTTTTAGGATCCGCAGGGCATAATCGCACATGTGGGCCAATGTTCCAGATGTCAATGATGCACTGCCAGTAGAGTTGAGCGACTTTTGGTTTTTTAGGGTCGCGTTTCGTTTCGTGAAACCCGACTTTTCCAAAAGTCGGGTCGAGCAAGATCGTCCGATTATAGGGAAAAGTCGGGGTCGTCCCGAAACACGAAACCCAATGTAAGTCAATGGGGAATAAAAGTCGGCAGTGAGAGGAGGACAGGAAACACACCTACAGTGCCCATTTGAATGCCAAAAGCATCAATTCTTCTTACTTAAGCTTGTCAACCTTAATTAACTTCATAATACAAGTTACGCACTGAAAAATGGGGGTTATTTGGCTAAAGTTGTGGGGGGGGGAGGGCTGGCTGCAGGTTTTCATGTGCCCTGGGCGAAAGAGCGCCCCTTTAACACATACCACAACTCATCATGCTCCGATACGGCAGATAAATAGCGGTATAGTACAATGAAAAATACCTCACTTTTTACATCTCATGACGAGGCCCATCTATTTCTCCATACAGAATCATTGGTCCCATATAATGTTTGAAACAGTATATGATGAGCTCCACATAATGCTACAGTATATGTTGGTCCCCATGGATGAAGCTCCACTGTCTTATGGGCCCAAATAATGCTCCAAACATAATGGGCCCCATTTCTAATGCTCTAGTGTATAATGGGCCCTGTAAATGCTGCTCCAGTGTCTGATGTCCACCTTTGGAATGTTCCAGTGTATGGTGGGCCCCATCTATCATTCTCCAGAGTATAGTGCTCCCCAAAAATTGCTGTCCCAACATTGAAAACAATCAAATAAGTCTCCTCGCTAGGGAATCCCTGTACTTGTCTGGACAGGTGCTGTAGCTTGCTTAACAGCTCGCCAGCCGTTCTCACGCCCAGTATGGATTGCACGTGATTGCACAAAGGTTAGAAAGGGTACCGTATCCCTGGATAACATGTATGGATAGCGTACACATTCAAAATATATGTCTCAGGAGGCAGGCTCAGACGGTGTCAGGCCCAGTATGGATTGCACGTGATTGCACAAAGGTTAGAAAGGGTACCGTATCCCTGGATAACATGTATGGATAGCGTACACATTCAAAATATATGTCTCAGGACGCAGGCTCAGACGGTGTTAGGCCCAGTATGGATTGCACGTGATTGCACAAAGGTTAGAAAGGGTACCGTATCCCCGGATAACATGTATGGATAGCGTACACATTCAAAATATATGTCTCAGGAGGCAGGCTCAGACGGTGTTAGGCCCAGTATGGATTGCACGTGATTGCACAAAGGTTAGAAAGGGTACCGTATCCCTGGATAACATGTATGGATAGCGTACACATTCAAAATATATGTCTCAGGAGGCAGGCTCAGACGGTGTCAGGCACAGTATGGATTGCACGTGATTGCACAAAGGTTAGAAAGGGTACCGTATCCCCGGATAACATGTATGGATAGCGTACACATTCAAAATATATGTCTCAGGAGGCAGGCTCAGATGGTGTTAGGCCCAGTATAGATTGCACGTGATTGCACAAAGGTTAGAAAGGGTACCGTATCCCCGGATAACATGTATGGATAGCGTACACATTCAAAATATATGTCTCAGGAGGCAGGCTCAGACGGTGTTAGGCCCAGTATGGATTGCACGTGATTGCACAAAGGTTAGAAAGGGTACCGTATCCCTGGATAACATGTATGGATAGCGTACACATTCAAAATATATGTCTCAGGAGGCAGGCTCAGACGGTGTCAGGCCCAGTATGGATTGCACGTGATTGCACAAAGGTTAGAAAGGGTACCGTATCCCTGGATAACATGTATGGATAGCGTACACATTCAAAATATATGTCTCAGGAGGCAGGCTCAGACGGTGTCAGGCACAGTATGGATTGCACGTGATTGCACAAAGGTTAGAAAGGGTACCGTATCCCCGGATAACATGTATGGATAGCGTACACATTCAAAATATATGTCTCAGGAGGCAGGCTCAGACGGTGTTAGGCCCAGTATGGATTGCACGTGATTGCACAAAGGTTAGAAAGGGTACCGTATCACCGGATAACATGTATGGATAGCGTACACATTCAAAATATATGTCTCAGGAGGCAGGCTCAGACAGTGTTAGGCCCAGTATGGATTGCACGTGATTGCACAAAGGTTAGAAAGGGTACCGTATCCCTGGATAACATGTATGGATAGCGTACACATTCAAAATATATGTCTCAGGAGGCAGGCTCAGACGGTGTCAGGCACAGTATGGATTGCACGTGATTGCACAAAGGTTAGAAAGGGTACTGTATCCCCGGATAACATGTATGGATAGCGTACACATTCAAAATATATGTCTCAGGAGGCAGGCTCAGACGGTGTTAGGCCCAGTATGGATTGCACGTGATTGCACAAAGGTTAGAAAGGGTACCGTATCCCTGGATAACATGTATGGATAGCGTACACATTCAAAATATATGTCTCAGGAGGCAGGCTCAGACGGTGTCAGGCACAGTATGGATTGCACGTGATTGCACAAAGGTTAGAAAGGGTACCGTATCCCCGGATAACATGTATGGATAGCGTACACATTCAAAATATATGTCTCAGGAGGCAGGCTCAGACGGTGTTAGGCCCAGTATGGATTGCACGTGATTGCACAAAGGTTAGAAAGGGTACCGTATCCCCGGATAACATGTATGGATAGCATACACATTCAAAATATATGTATCAGGAGGCAGGCTCAGACGGTGTTAGGCCCAGTATGGATTGCACGTGATTGCACAAAGGTTAGAAAGGGTACCGTATCCCCGGATAACATGTATCGATAGCGTACACATTCAAAATATATGTCTCAGGAGGCAGGCTCAGACGGTGTTAGGCCCAGTATGGATTGCACGTGATTGCACAAAGGTTAGAAAGGGTACCGTATCCCTGGATAACATGTATGGATAGCATACACATTCAAAATATATGTCTCAGGAGGCAGGCTCAGATGGTGTCAGGCACAGTATGGATTGCACGTGATTGCACAAAGGTTAGAAAGGGTACCGTATCCCCGGATAACATGTATGGATAGCGTACACATTCAAAATATATGTCTCAGGAGGCAGGCTCAGACGGTGTTAGGCCAAGTATGGATTGCACGTGATTGCACAAAGGTTAGAAAGGGTACCGTATCCCCGGATAACATGTATGGATAGCGTACACATTCAAAATATATGTCTCAGGAGGCAGGCTCAGACGGTGTTAGGCCCAGTATGGATTGCACGTGATTGCACAAAGGTTAGAAAGGGTACCGTATCCCTGGATAACATGTATGGATAGCGTACACATTCAAAATATATGTCTCAGGAGGCAGGCTCAGATGGTGTCAGGCACAGTATGGATTGCACGTGATTGCACAAAGGTTAGAAAGGGTACCGTATCCCCGGATAACATGTATGGATAGCGTACACATTCAAAATATATGTCTCAGGAGGCAGGCCCAGACGGTGTTAGGCCCAGTATGGATTGCACGTGATTGCACAAAGGTTAGAAAGGGTACCGTTTCCCTGGATAACATGTATGGATAGCGTACACATTCAAAATATATGTCTCAGGAGGCAGGCTCAGACGGTGTCAGGCCCAGTATGGATTGCACGTGATTGCACAAAGGTTAGAAAGGGTACCGTATCCCTGGATAACATGTATGGATAGCGTACACATTCAAAATATATGTCTCAGGAGGCAAGCTCAGACGGTGTCAGGCACATTATGGATTGCACGTGATTGCACAAAGGTTAGAAAGGGTACCATATCCCCGGATAACATGTATGGATAGCGTACACATTCAAAATATATGTCTCAGGAGGCAGGCTCAGACGGTGTTAGGCCCAGTATGGATTGCACGTGATTGCACAAAGGTTAGAAAGGGTACCGTATCCCCGGATAACATGTATGGATAGCGTACACATTCAAAATATATGTCTCAGGAGGCAGGCTCAGACGGTGTTAGGCCCAGTATGGATTGCACGTGATTGCACAAAGGTTAGAAAGGGTACCGTATCCCTGGATAACATGTATGGATTAGCGTACACATTCAAAATATATGTCTCAGGAGGCAGGCTCAGACGGTGTCAGGCACAGTATGGATTGCACGTGATTGCACAAAGGTTAGAAAGGGTACCGTATCCCCGGATAACATGTATGGATAGCGTACACATTCAAAATATATGTCTCAGGAGGCAGGCTCAGACGGTGTCAGGCACAGTATGGATTTGACGGCCCAGATTACACAGCGGAGGAGCAGGGAGAGGTAAAGATTGCAAATGCTGGGGCCCTGCCCAAGCAAGGGGGGCCCACTCGTGGGCGTCGGTACTGGCACTGGGCCCCTCATAGTACAGCGGTGTGTCTGACGGCGGGTGTGCACCACCACCGTCAGAGACACTTGATTGCACTATGAGGGACCCTGTGCCAGTGCCCGCGCCCAAGAGTCGGAATACCCACCTGTCCAGGGCAACTGCACTCGCACGGTGTCGTGCGGTAGGTGGTGACCCCGGCCATGGGGGGGGAGGCAGCACAGTTAGGGAGTTTTAGAAAGTGGCATATGTTGATGTTGGACATTCAGCTGATGCAAAAGGCGAAATAGGTGAAGTACCAGGAAGAGGTGGACCAAAGCAAGCCATTTTTCTGTCACCCTATGTGTCATCAGGGGAAGGTGGGACAAAATCCTTGGAAACCCATGCGTGGTTCATTTTAATGAAGGTTAGATCATCCACATTTTGGGTTTACAGACGGGTCCTTTTTTCTGTCAGGATTGATCCAGCTGCACTGAAGACTCTTTCCGATAGCACACTTGCAGCTGGGCAAGCGAGCTCCTGTAAGGCATATTGGGCCAATTCAGGCCAGGTGTCCAGTTTAGCGGCCCAATAGTCAAAGGTGAATGACCTGTGTGGGAGAACATCGATATGGGAGGAAAAGTAGTTTGTAACCATAGTTGACAACTGCTGTCTCCTGTCACTTTCCATCGATGCAGTATTACCAGTTGTGTGAGCGGTATTTGAAAAATCAGTCCACAACATTGTCATGAAACCCCTGTCTCCAACGCCACTTCTGCTGTGTGCACCACGAACACCTCTGCCAAGCTGCCCCCGGCCCGTACGGCTCGTGTGAGAACCATCACCGCTGCTGTGTGCTGGGAATGCCTCAAGCAACCGATTTACCAGAGTTGCTTGTTTATTAGCCAATATTAGGTCAAGGTTCTCCTGTGGCATGATGTTTTGTAATTTGCCTTTATAGCGTGGATCCAGGATGCTGGCCAACCAGTAGTCGTCATCGTTCATCATTTTGGCAATGCGGGGGTCCCTTTTTAGGATCTGCAAGGCATAATCTGACATGTGGGCCAATGTTCCCGGTGTCAATGATGCACTGCGAGTGCTGGGTGGAGGAGCACTTTCTGGCAAATCCACATCCCTCCAGTCACGCACAAACCCTGTACCAGACCTTGCCACGCCAACATTTTCACTTGCCCCACGAGATGCATCCTCCTCCCCTAAGTAATCATCCCCATCATCCTCCTCCTCCTCCTCTTCTTCCTCCACCTCGTCCAGGAGAGGTCCCTGAGCAGACAATGGCTGAATGTCATCAAGGATTCCCTCCTCCTCTTCCTCCTCATCAACATTGGCTGCAGACGCATGCTCCTTAAGGTGCGTCAAAGTTTGCATGAGCAGACGCATAAGTGGGATGCTCATGCTTAGGATGGCGTCGTCTGTGCTTACCAGCCGTGTGCATTCCTCAAAACACTGAAGGACTTTACAAAGGTCTTTCAGCTTCGACCACTGCACGCCTGTCAACTCCATGTCTGCTCTCAAAGTGCCTGGCCGTGTATCCTCCCACAAATGCATTATGGCCTGCCTCTGCTCGCACAGCCGCTCCACCATGTGCAGAGTGGAGTTCCACCTTGTTGCAGTGTCGATAATGAGGCGGTGGTTGGGAAGGTGGAGCAATCGCTGCAGCTTCTGCATACGAACGGAGTGTACAGGCGACTGGCGCATGTGCGCGCACAGTCTTCGCACCTTCTGGAGCAGGGCTGTTAACTCCGGATAATTTTTGAGGAAGCACTGCACCACCAGGTTCAAGGTGTGAGCCAAGCAAGGTATGTGGCTGAGTTTTGAAAGGGCTCTGGCTGCCACAAAATTAAGGCCGTTATCACTAACTACCTTGCCTGCCTCAAGATGTACACTGCCCAGCCATGACTCAGTTTGTCGCTTCAAGTACTCGGCCAGCACCTCGGCGGTGTGTCTGTCGCCCAAACACATCATCTGCAACACAGCCTGCTGACGCTTTCCACTAGCTGCTCTATAGGGGGACACATCATGTGCAACAGTGGCAGCTGCAGATGGAGTGCTCGTACGACTGCGCTCTGTGGACGAGCTTTCGCTTCTGGAGGAGGAGGAGGAGGGTCGAACGCCTACAGCCAACTGTTTCCTATACCGTGGGCTAGGCAGCACTGTCCCACCACCGCTGTCCCCTGTGGACCCTGCATCCACCACATTAACCCAGTGCGCAGTGATGGACACGTAACGGCCCTGGCCATGCCGACTGGACCATGCATCAGTTGTGAGGTGCACTTTTCCGCTCACTGACTGCTTGAGTGCATGGACAATGCGGTCTTTCACATGATGGTGGAGGGCTGGGATGGCTTTGCGAGAGAAGAAGTGGCGACTGGGTAGGTCATAGCGTGGTACTACATAGGACATGAGTTCGCGGAAAGCTGTGCTTTCCACCAACCGAAAGGGCATCATCTCAAACGAGATTAGTTTGGCAATGTGGGCGTTCAAACCCAGTGTACGCGGATGAGAGACTGAGTACTTTCTTGACCTACTCATAGTGTCTGGGAGGGTGAGCTGGACTTGAGAGCTGCATATGGTGGAAGTTGCGGTGGACGGGGCGGACTGAGAGAGGGTTTATGATGGTGATGGAGTTGGTGTTCTTTCTGATGGCCTAGAATCAGTCTTTCGTTGATATAACTGTGGGATTCCCTGACTGCTGTGGTCTTGCAACGACACCTCAACATTTGCTGCTGTGCTAACCGGTGGGCTTACAGTGGGGGAAACAATGTAGCGTTGCTGACTACCTTCGTTGTGATCAGTTGCACATGTGGCACTTGAGGTTTGGTGTTGTGTCCACGCTTGCAAGTGCATGCTGGTTAAATGTCTAAGCATGCAACTGGTATTCAAATTTTTCAGATTTTTCCCTCGGCTAAAGGTCTTTGCGCACTTCTTACAGATAACCTTGGCCTGATCATGAGGATTTTGTTCAAAAAAGTGCCACACTGCACTCTTCCTACTTTGGCAGACATTTTGCGGCCTAGCACGCTGTGATCTTTTGACCCTCTGGACAAGCTGTCCAGCAACTCTTTTGATGTTTGGAACCTGTCTTTGGAGTGCTCCGGGCCTGCCAGATAACAGCTGTTGCGATGTCGATGTCTGCTGTGGATGCTCCTCATCTGAGCTATTGGAAGCAGCACCCTCTTCCCCCAATGGATGCCAATCTGGGTCAACAACTGGGTCATCCATCACCTCCTCTTCTATGTCATGTGCACCTTTCTCTGTGTCACCGTGTATGGTGGTATAGTGTGCGGGAAGGGGCACCTGAGTCTCATCAGGGTCAAAATCTGGCTCTGTACACTGCGAGGACAATGTAGTGCTCTGAGTGAATGTACCAGCAGAATCATCCATCAGCGGCTGTGCATCAGTGCACTCCATGTCAGATTCATCTTGGCCTGGGTAATTCACCATTTCACTTGATAATCCAGGCACGGTATGTGAAAACAGCTCCATGGAGTAATCAGTAGTATGGCCTGCGTCATCCTTCAATCTTGGTTGGGGTGAAGGACACAAGGAAAGGTGTGGTTCATGAACATGAGCCTCCAATGACGACTCAGTGCTTTTACAACTGAAGAAGAGGAGGCGATAGAGCTGGAGGCTGAGTCAGCAATGTAAGACAAAACTTTTTCCTGATGCTCTGCCTTTAAAAGCGGTTTGCCAACTCCTAGAAAACTAAGCGTTCGAGGCCTTATGTAGCCAGACGATGATGCAGGGTCAGTACCTCCTGCATTCGGTCCTATTTTGCTCTTGCCACTACCATCAGATCCACCACCAACACCATCATTACCAGCTGCCAACCCCCGCCCAATTCCACGGCCTCTTCCACCAGCCTTCCTCATTTTTGGTAGAAATGTAGACAAAATCCAACAAACTATATAGTAATGTAAAACAAGGTACAAGGTGTCTATAGGACAGGGGAGATTTAGAATTTCTGCACACACTTGTGGACAGTGGACACTTTTGGATTGTGTGAGGCCCACTGATATCTGAGCGCTATGTGACAGGCTCGATGGCACAGCTGCCTGTGACAAAAGTGACGAGAGGATAATGGAGATTTTGAATCTCTGCGCACACTTTTGGACACTGGACACTTGTGGATTGTGTGAGGCCCACTGATATCTGAGCGCTATGTGACACGCTCGATGACACAGCTGCCTGTGACCAAAGTGACGAGAGGATAATGGAGATTTTGAATCTCTGCGCACACTTTTGGACACTGGACACTTGTGGATTGTGTGAGGCCCACTGATATCTGAGCGCTATGTGACACGCTCGATGGCACAGCTGCCTGTGACCAAAGTGACGAGAGGATAATGGAGATTTTGAATCTCTGCGCACACTTTTGGACACTGGACACTTGTGGATTGTGTGAGGCCCACTGATATCTGAGCGCTATGTGACACGCTCGATGGCACAGCTGCCTGTGACCAAAGTGACGAGAGGATAATGGAGATTTTGAATCGCTGCGCACACTTTTGGACACTGGACACATGTGGATTGTGTGAGGCCCACTGATATCTGAGCGCTATGTGACACGCTCGATGGCACAGCTGCCTGTGACCAAAGTGACGAGAGGATAATGGAGATTTTGAATCTCTGCGCACACTTTTGGACACTGGACACTTGTGGATTGTGTGAGGCCCACTGATATCTGAGCGCTATGTGACACGCTCGATGGCACAGCTGCCTGTGACCAAAGTGACGAGAGGATAATGGAGATTTTGAATCTCTGCGCACACTTTTGGACACTGGACACTTGTGGATTGTTTGAGGCCCACTGATATCTGAGCGCTATGTGACACGCTCGATGGCACAGCTGCCTGTGACCAAAGTGACGAGAGGATAATGGAGATTTTGAATCTCTGCGCACACTTTTGGACACTGGACACTTGTGGATTGTGTGAGGCCCACTGATATCTGAGCGCTATGTGACACGCTCGATGGCACAGCTGCCTGTGACCAAAGTGACGAGAGGATAATGGAGATTTTGAATCTCTGCGCACACTTTTGGACACTGGACACTTGTGGATTGTGTGAGGCCCACTGATATCTGAGCGCTATGTGACACGCTCGATGGCACAGCTGCCTGTGACCAAAGTGACGAGAGGATAATGGAGATTTTGAATCTCTGCGCACACTTTTGGACACTGGACACTTGTGGATTGTGTGAGGCCCACTGATATCTGAGCGCTATGTGACACGCTCGATGGCACAGCTGCCTGTGACCAAAGTGACGAGAGGATAATGGAGATTTTGAATCTCTGCGCACACTTTTGGACACTGGACACTTGTGGATTGTGTGAGGCCGACTGATATCTGAGCGCTATGTGACACGCTCGATGGCACAGCTGCCTGTGACCAAAGTGACGAGAGGATAATGGAGATTTTGAATCTCTGCGCACACTTTTGGACACTGGACACTTGTGGATTGTGTGAGGCCCACTGATATCTGAGCGCTATGTGACACGCTCGATGGCACAGCTGCCTGTGACCAAAGTGACGAGAGGATAATGGAGATTTTGAATCTCTGCGCACACTTTTGGACACTGGACACTTGTGGATTGTGTGAGGCCCACTGATATCTGAGCGCTATGTGACAGGCTCGATGGCACAGCTGTGACAAAAGTGACTAGAGGATAATGGAGATTGGATTGCTTTTAAAAAAGCAGTTTGCGGAGCAGTGGGTAAACAGCAATGCCAGCGTGTCAGGAAGCCTTAAAAGGCAGCCCAACAACCAACACCACTGATACACCACAATATAGCCTCCCCTTGCACTGCACACACAGTGACTTGTGTGTTGTGCAGGCCAAATCGCTAGCAGCAGAAGCAGTTTTTTTGTCTTCTTCCCTGCCTAACGCTCTCCCTACAGAAACAGCAGCAACCTCTCCCTATACTAAGATCGGCAGAAGTAAGATGGCGGTCGGCGTGCACGCCCTTTTATACCCCCTGTGACGCCCACCAAAGCAAGCCAATCACTTGCATGCCCTTCTGAAAGATGGTGGTGACCCGTGCCTAGGTCATCACGTTGCCCACAGTGTCCGTGGATCCTGATTGGCTGAAAAAGAGCGCAAAACAAACTTTTGAAACGCGACTTTGGCGCGTAAGTCGCCGACCTCGTGGCCGACCTCATCCTAGGGTCGGGTTTCGTTTCATGAAACCCGACTTTGCCAAAAGTCGGCGACTTTTGAATTTTTTCGACCCGTTTCGCTCAACTCTAACTGCCAGTGGTGGGTGGAGGAGCACTTTCTGGCAAATCCACATCCCTACAGTCACGCACAAACACTGTATCTGACCTTTGAACGCCAACATTTTCTCTTGCCCCCTGAGAAGCATCCTCTTGCCCAAAATAATCATCCCCCTCATCCTCCTCCTCTTTCTCTTCTTCCTCCACCTCATCCAGGACAGTTCCCTGACCAGACAATGGCTGACTGTCAGTAAGGCTTCCCTCCTCCTCCTCCGCTGCCGACGCCTGATCCTTAATGTGCGTCAAACTTTGCATGAGCAGACGCATAAGTGGGATGCTTATGCTTATGATAGCGTAGTCTGCGCTTACCAGCCGTGTGCATTTCTCAAAACACTGAAGGACTTTACAGAGGTCTTTCAGCTTTGACCACTGCACAACCGACAGTTCCATGTCTTCCCTCAAACTGCCTGCCCGTGTATCCTGCCACAAATGCATTACAGCCTGCCTCTGGTTGCACAGCCTCTCAACCATGTGCAGGGTGGAGTTCCACCTTGTTGCAACGTCTATGATTAGGCCGTGCTTGGGGAGGTGGAGCAATCGCTGCAGCTTCTGCATACGACTGGAGTGGACGTTTGAGCGACGGATGTGCGAGCACAGTCTTCGCACTTTATGGAGCAGGGATGTTAATGCCGGATAATTATTAACCCCTTCACCCCCAAGGGTGGTTTGCACGTTCATGACCGGGCCAATTTTTACAATTCTGACCACGCTTCCATGGATCCCGGTGATTCTGACATTGTTTTCTCGTGACATATTGTACTTCATGCTAGTGGTAAAATTTAATTCAAATAACTTGCGTTTATTTGTGAAAGAAACGGAAATTTGGCAAAAATTTTGAAAATTTCACAATTTTCCAACTTTGAATTTTTATGCCTTTAAATCACAGAGATACGGCACACAAAAAACTTGATAACTAACATTTCCCACATGTTTACTTTACATCAGCACAATTTTGGAACCAAAATTTTTTTTTGTTAGGAAGTTATAATGGTTAAAAGTTGACCAGCGATTTCTCATTTTTACAACACCATTTTATTTTTAGGACCACATCACATTTGAAGCCACTTTGAGGGGTCTATATGATAGAAAATACCCAAAAGTGACAGCATTCTAAAAACTGCACCCCTTAAGGTGCTCAAAAACACATTCAAGAAGTTTATTAACCCTTTAGGTGCGTCACAGGAATTTTTTTGAATATTTAAAAAAAAATGAACATCTAACTTTTTTTCACAAAAAAAATACTTCAGGTTCAATTTTTTTTATTTTACCAAGGGTAACAGGAGAAATTGGACTGCAAAAGTTATTGTGCAATTTGTCCTGAGTACGCTGATACCTGATTTGTGGGGGGGAACGACTGTTTCGGCGCATGGCAGAGCTCAGAACGGAAGGAGCGCCGTTTGACTTTTTCAATGCAAAATTGGCTGGAATTCAGATCGGACGCCATGTCACGTTTGGAGAGTCCCTGATGTTCCTAAACAGTGGAAACCCCCTAAAAGTGACCCCAGTTTGGAATCTAGACCCCCCAAGGAACTTATCTAGATATGTGGTGAGAACTTTGACCCCAGAAGGGCTTTACAGAAGTTTATAACATACAGCAGTACAATTAAAAAATCATATTTTTTCCACAAAAATGATCTTTTCACCCCAATTTTTATCTTACCAAGGGAAACAGGACCCTAAAAGTTATTGTGCAATTTGTCCTGAGTATGCTGATACCCCACATGTGGGGGTAAACCACTATTTGGGCGCATGGCAGAGCTCGGAAGGGAAGCAGCGCCATTTGACGTTTTTGGCTGGAATTGAGATCGGACATCATGTCGCGATTGGAAAACCCCTGATGTACCAAAACAGTGGAAACCCCCCACAAATGACACCATTTTGGAAACTAGACCCCCTAAGGAACTTATCTAGATGTGTGGTGAGAACTTTGAACCCCCAAGGGCTTCACAGAAGTTTATAACATAAAGCCGTACAATTAAAAAATCATATTTTTTCCACAAAAATGATCTTTTCACCCTCAATTCTTATTTTTCCAAGGGTAACAGCACCCTAAAAGTTATTGTGCAATTTGTCCTGAGTACGCTGATACCCCACATGTGGGGGTAAACCACTATTTGGGCGCATGGCAGAGCTCGAAAGGGAAGCAGTGCCATTTGACGTTTTTGGCTGGAATTGAGATCGGACACCATGTCGCGATTGGAAAACCCCTGATGTACCTAAACAGTGGAAACCCCCCACAAATGACACCATTTTGTAAACTAGACCCCCCAAGGAACTTATCTAGATGTGTGGTGAGCACTTTGAACCCCCCAGTGCTTCACAGAAGTTTATAACGCCCGGGCGTGAAAATAAAAATTCGTATTTTTTCCACAAACATGATCTTTTAGTCACCAATTTTTTTTTATTTTCCCAAGGGTAACAGGAGAAATTGGACCCCAAAAGTTGTTGTCCAATTTGTCCTGAGTATGCTGATACCCCATATGTGGGAGAAAACTACTGTATGGGCACACGTCGGGGCTCGGAAGGGAAGTAGTGACGTTTTGGAATGCAGACATTGATGGAATGGTCTGCGGGTGTCATGTTGCCTTTGGAGAGCCCCTAATGTACCTAAACAGTGGAAACCTCCAACAAATGACCCCATTTTGAAAACTAGACCCCCTAAGGAACTTATCTAGATGTGAGGTGAGCACTTTGAACCCCCAAGGGCTTCACAGAAGTTTATAATGCCAGGGCATGAAAATAAAAAAATCGTATTTTTTCCACAAACATGATCAATTAGTCCCCAATTTTTTTATTTTCCCAAGTGTAACAGGAGAATTTGAACCCCAAAAGTTGTTGTCCAATTTGTCCTGAGTAAGCTGACACCCAATATGTGGGAGAAAACTACTGTATAGACACACGTCAGGGCTCGGAAGGGAAGTAGTGACGTTTTGGAATGCAGACATTGATGGAATGGTCTGCGGGTGTCATGTTGCCTTTGGAGAGCCCCTAATGTACCTAAACAGTGGAAACCCCCCACAAATGACCCCATTTTGAAAACTAGACCCCCTAAGGAACTTATCTAGTTGTGAGGTGAGCACTTTGAACCCCCAAGGGCTTCACAGAAGTTTATAATGCCAGGGCATGAAAATAAAAAAATCGTATTTTTTCCACAAACATGATCAATTAGTCCCCAATTTTTTCATTTTCATTTTCCCAAGGGTATCAGGAGAAATTGAACCCCAAAAGTTGTTGTCCAATTTGTCCTGAGTACGCTGACACCCCATATGTGGGAGAAAACTACTGTATGGACACACGTCGGGGCTCGGAAGGGAAGCAGTGCCATTTTGGAATGCAGACTTTGATGGAATGGTCTGCGGGTGTCATGTGCGTTTTTGGAGAGCCCCTGATGTACCTAAACTATTGAAACTCCCCACAAGTGACCTCATTTTGGACACTAGACCCCCCACGGAACTTATCTAGATGTGTGGTGAGCACTTTGAACCCCCAAGTGCTTCACAGAAGTTTATACCGCTCGGACGTGAAAATAAAAAAATCATTTTTTTCCACAAAAATGATATTTTTGCCCCCAATTCTTTATTTTCCTAAGGGTAACAGGAGAAATTGGACCCCAAAAATTGTTTTGCAATTTGTCCTGAGTAGGCTGATACCCTACATGTGGGGGTAAAACACTGTTTGGGCGCATGGCAGAGCTTGGAAGGGAAGGAGCACCATATGACTTTTTCAACTCAGAATTGGCTGGAATTGAGATCAGACGCAGTGTTGCATTTGGAGAGCCCCTGATGTGTCCAAACAGTGGAAACCCCCCAATTCTAACTCCAACCCAAACCCCAACACACCCCTAACCCTAATCTCAGCCCTAACCCAAGCCCTAACCCTAGCCCTAACCCTAGCCCTAACCCTAGCCCTAACCCTAACCCTAACCCTAGCCCTAACCCTAGCCCTAACCCTAGCCCTAACCCTAACCCTAATGGAAAAATGGAAATAAATACATTTTTTTAATTTTATTATTTTTCCCTAACTAAGGGGGTGATAACGGGGGGTTTGATTTACTATTTATGGCGGTTTTATTTTTGGCAGCTGTCGCACGCTAAAAGACGCTTTTTATTGTAAAAATAGTTTTTGCATCACCACATATTGAGAGCTATAATTTTTCCGTATTTTGACCCACCGAGTCATGTGAGGTCTTATTTTTTGCGGGACGAGTTGACGTTTTTATTGGTACCATTTTCGGGCACGTGACTTTTTTGATCGCTTTTTATTCCGATTTTTGGGACGCAGAATGAACAAAAACCAGCGTTTCATGAATTTCTTTTGGGGGAGTGCGTTTACACCGTTCCGCGTGCGGTAAAATTGATAAAGCGATTTTATTCTTCGGGTCAGTACGGTTACAGCGATACCTCATTTAGGTCATTTTTTTATGTTTTGTCGGTTTTATGCAATGAAAACAATTTTATATAAAAAATAATTATTTTTGCATCGCTTTATTCTGCGAGCTATAACTTTTTTAATTTTTTGGTGATGATGCTGTGTGGTGGCTCGTTTTTTGCAGGACAAGATGACGTTTTCAGCGGTACCATGGATATTTATATGCGTCTTTTTGATCGCGCGTTATTACACTTTTTGTTTGGCGGTATGATAATAAATCATCATTTTTTGCTTCGTTTTTTATTTTTATTTTTTAAGGGGTTCGCTAAAGGGGTTAACTAATGGGACAGTTTTATAGGGCGGGTCGTTACGGACGCGGCGATACCTAATATGTGTACTTTTATTGTTTTGTTTTTTTTTATTTTCAAAAAATGAATTTATTGGGGAATATTTTTTTTTTTTTTTACTAATTTATTTGGCGATTTTTTAAAAATTATTTTTACACTTTTTTTAATTTTTTTTTACTTTATTACATAGTCCCAGGTGGGACATCACTGTCCTGTGACAGATCGCTGATCTGTCACATCACAGATCACTGTGACAGATCAGCAATCTGTCACAGGCATTGAAGAAGACTTCCTCTTGCCTGCGCTTTGCAGGCACTGAGGAAGCCAGCTTCCTGCAGGCCCCCGAAGGCCCCCGTCGCCATCTTGGATTCGGGGGCCTGGAGGAAAGGAGTCCCCCGCAGCAGCGCTGCACATTGCGCTGCCGTGGGGGGCTCAGGGAAGCACGGAGGGAGCCCCCTCCCTGCCGATACTTCCCTTTAACTCCCGGTACACCGCGATCGTGTTTGACCGCGGTGTGCAAGGGGTTAATGTGTTGGGGGCGGTCCGTGACCGCCCCTGACACATTGTGCCGGGTGTCAGCTGTGATAATCAGCTGACACCCGGCCGCGATCAGCGGCGCTCACCACGTGGGCGCCGCTGATCGCGGTAGACGTACTATCCCGTCCATGCACATAGGACCCCGGGTCCCATGGATGGGATAGTACGTCGGATGTCAGGAAGGGGTTAAGGAAGCACTGCACCACAAGGTTCAAAGTGTGAACCAGGCAAGGTATGTGTGTGAGTTTTGCACGGGCTATGGCTGCCACAAAATTACGGCCATTATCACTGACTACCTTGCCTGCCTCAAGATATAGACTGCCCAGCCATGAATCTGTTTGTCGCTGCAAGTAGTCGGCCAGTACCTCCGCGGTGTGTCTGTTGTCACCCAAAGACATCATCTTTAACACAGCCTGCTGACGCTAACCACTAGCTGTTCGATAGTGTGACACCTCGTGTGCAACACTGCCAGCTGCGGATGGAATGCTCGTGCGACTGCTCTCTGTGGATGAGCTTTCGCTGATAGAGGAGGAGGAGGAGCGAAAGCCTACAGCCAACTGTTTCCTATACCGTGGGCTAGGCAGCACTGTTCCACCACCTCTGTCCCCAGTGGAGCCTGCATCCACCACATTAACCCAGTGCGCAGTGATGGACACGTAACGGCCCTGTGAGGTGCACCTTTCCACTCACTGACTGTTTTAGTGCATGGACAATGCGGTCTTTTACATGCCGGTGGAGGGCAGGGATGGCTTTTTGAGAAAAGAAGTACCGACTGGGTAGGTCACAGCGTGGGACAGCGTAGGCCATGAGGTCGCGGAAAGCTTCGCTTTCAACCAAACGGTAGGGAATCATCTCTAATGAGATTAGTTTGGCAATGAAGACATTCAAACAAAGTGTACGCGGATGATTACTTTCTTGTCCTACTCAGAGTGTCTGGTAGGGTAAGCTTGACTCGAGAGCTGCATATGGGTGAAGTAGCGGTGGACCGGACAGAGTGAGAGGGGGTTGGTGATGGTATTGGTGGTAATGGCCTAGATTCAGTGTTGTGTTGCAAAACCATTGTGATTCCCTGAGTGCTTTGGCCTTGCGGCGACACCTACACATTTAGTGCTGGTGGTGTGCTTAACGGTGGTGGTGGTCTTATAGTGGGGGAAGCGATGGAGCGTTGCTGGCTTCCTTCAGTCGGAGCAGGTGCACACGTGCTACCTGAGCTTTTGTAGTCCGTCCACGCTTGCAAGTGCATGTTGATTAAATGTCTATGCATGCAACTGGTATTCAAATTTCTGAGTTGTTTACCTCGGCTAAAGGTCCTTCTGCACTTCTTACAGGTAACCTTTGCCTCATCAGTAGGATTTTGGGCAAAGAAGTGCCACACTGCTCTCTTCCGACTATGGTATACATTTTCTGGCCTTGCACGCTGTGCTAAGTTGACCATCTGGTCAAGCTGTCCTGCAACTCTTTTAGTTTTTGTTCCATGTTTTTGGACAGCTACGGGCCTGGCAGATAACCGCTGCTGCGATGTCAATGCCTGTTGCAGATCCTTCTCCTTATCTGAACTATTGCCAGCGCCACCCTCCTCCCTCAATGGATGCCAATCCAGGTATAGAACTGGGTCATCCATCACATAGTAACATAGTAACACCTCCTCTTCAAAGTCATCTGCACCTTCCTCTTTACCTTCCTAGTATGTGGGAAGGGGCACCTGAGTTTCATCAGGGTCTGATTCTGGCTCAATAGACTGCGAGGGCAATGTAGTGCTCTGGGTCGATATACCAGCAGAATCATCTTGCAGTGGCTGTGCATCAGTGCACTCCATGTCAGATTCATCTTGGACTGGGGAATTCTGGATTTGACTGGATAACCCACGCATGGTATGTGAAAGGAGCTCCATAGAGTAATCTGAAGTGTGGGTTGCCCCATCCTTAACTTTTGGTGGGGGTGAAGGACACAAGGAAAGGTGTTTTTCCTGACCAGAACCCTGCACTGACGACTCCGTGCTTGCAGGTTTCGAACGTTCAGAAGAGGAGGCAATAGAGCTGGTGGCTGTTTCGGCAATGCACGCCAAAACCTGTTTATGATGCTCCGGCTTTAAAAGCGGTTTTCCTACTCCAAGAAAAGGCAACCTTACAGGCCTTCTTGGGCCAGACGATGACGCAGGCTCAACACCTCCTGCCTTAGCTGCTATTGTGCTTTTTCCAGAACCTGCCGATGCACCACCACCATCGGTACCAGCTGCGCCCCCTGCCCACGTCCGCGGACTCTTCCACCATACTTCCTCATGTTTGGGAAAATGTACCAAAAATAAATAAATAAATCTACGTATATATTTTGTTAGTCACAGACGCCCTCACAGTATGTATTGGAATGTAATCCAACAAGCAGATATATGGAACTGTATCAGAAGTGTAGAGCTGTATACGTTTTGTGCGTAACTAACAATCTCCGGATATGTATTTACGGAGTGTCACACACACACGCTGACTCTGTATAGATGTGACTGTAATGCGAACGGCAGATATACAATACTGTTTGAGAATCGGACAGCTTTATACGGTGTGTGTATGGAAAATTGTCAATCTCCGTCTATTTGTATAGGGACTGACACACGCTGTCTCTGTCTAGTTTAGACCGTTATCAAACAGCAAATATACGAAACTGTTTCAAAAGCGGACAGCACTCTAAGGTGTAGGTCTGGAAAAATGGAAAACTCCTCGGCTTTTTTTTTCCAGAGTCAAACACAGATAGCTTCTATTTGTCCGTGATACCAGCTGGTACATGGTAGTGTGTGAGGAGCGTACACCGCAATACGGTGTGTGAAAAAATGAACACTCAGTAACTCACCAGGACAAAATAATAAAAGTTGGAGTGCTTTGAAAAAAGCAGTTTGAATAGCAGTGTGCACACAGCAATGCAGCTAGCAGGTAGCCTTAAAAGGCAGCCTAATCACCACCAGCAAAAATCCTCCCCTTTCACTACACACTAACTGTACAATGAAAAGCGCTATCAGCAGAAGCAGTTTTTTTTTCTTCTTCCCTGCCTAACGCTCTCCCTTATTCAGAATCAGCAGCAGCAGCACCTCTCCCTATTCTAAGATCGACAGAAGTAAGATGGCGGTCGGCGGTCACAGCCTTTAATACCCACGGTGACACCACACAAAGCCAGCAAATCACTTCAATGCCCTTCTCTAAGATGGTGGTGTCCGCTGCCTATGTCATCGCTTTGCCCACAGTGTGCGTCCACCTTCATTGGCTGAGAAAAGGCGCTGGAAGCATTATTTGAAGCGCGACTTTGGTGCTCTGATCGGCGACCTCATGGCCGACCTGACGCTACGGTTGGGTTTCGATCGGCGAAACCCGACTTTAGCTAAAGTCGGCGGTTTTTTAATTTGACCGACCCTTTTCGCTCAACTCTAGTAGGTACACTTCAACTGTGAGAGACAGAATCTAAAAATAGAAAACAGAAAATTACATTTTATTGCATGAAATAAGTATTTGAACAGCTACCAACCAGCAAGAATTTTGGCTCTCATAGACCTGTTAGGGTGAGTGCAGACGTACTTTTTGGCCCTGCGGATTTTTCCGCGCAGAATGGAAGAAATCTGCAGGTCAAATGACCTGCATTTTTCCTGCGGATTTCTTCCATTTTTCATGCGGTTTTCATGCGGTTTTTGTGCGGTTTTCCATCGCGGTTTTCCCCCTACGGATTTGGTGACAGGGGAGATGGAAAACCGCACAAAAGAAGTAACATGCAATGAAAATATTTTTCCGCAGCGTCTGCACAGCGTTTTTTTTTTTAGATTAATTTTAAGGCTACTGTACATCACAATGCAGAAATGCAACGTTTCTGCGCGGTAAAATCCGCTGCGGATCCGCTACAAATCTGCATCGTGTGCACACAGCCTTAGTTTTTTTTATTCAAAGAAGCCTGCCTACTCTGCACTCATTACCTTTATTAATTGCAGCTGTTTGAGCTCGTTACCTGTATAAAAGACACCTGTCCACTCAATCAGTCACATTCCCACCTCTCCACCATGGTGAAGACCAAAGAGATGTCTAAGGACACCAAGGACAAAATTGTAGACCTGCACAAGGCTGGAATGGACTACAGTACAATAGGTAAGGAGCTTGATGAGTAGGCACAATTATTAGAAGACGGAAGAAACACAAGATGACTGACAATGTTCCTCAGTCTTGAGCTCCATGCAAGATCTTGCCGCTTCGGGTAAGGATGATTCATGTATTGTGAGATTTTGACCAACAACCTCCTTCCCTCAGTAAGAGCATTGAAGATGGATCATGGCTGGGTTTTCCAGCATGACAATGACCCAAAACACACAGCCAGGGCAACTAAGGATTAGTTCCGTAAGAAGCATTTCAAGGTCCTGGAGTAGCCTAGCCAGTCTGCAGAACTGAACCCAATAGAAAATCTTTAGTGGGAGCTGAAACTCAATGTTGCCCAGTGACAGCCCTGAAACCTGAAAGATCTGGAGATGATTTGTGTGGAGGAGTGGGCCAAAATCCCTGCTGCAGTATGTGCAAACTTGGTCAAGAACTACAGGAAATTTCTGACCTGTGTAATTGCAAACAAAGGTTTCTGTACGAAATATTAAATTCTGTTTTTTTCTATTGTATCAAATACTTATTTCAGGGAATAAAATGCAAATTGATTATGTAAAATTCATATAATATGATTTTCTAGACACTTATGCAATGTTTGTGTCTTTGCAGAAGGTAGAAAAATTCTCCTTTCTTTCTCCGCATCGTGCAAGCTATTTGATTTATTGATTCTATCAATTGCGACTCGCACCATGTTGTATACCGAATTGAATGAAGCGCATGTCAGATGAGATATACATAGATGTAAAAAATAAAAATGGTTCCTATTGAGGAGCATTTAAATATTATGTAAAGACGAATAATGGAGACACTTCAAATTTCAAATTTTATGGAATTGAAAAGGTTAAATGTTCAAAAAGGGGAGAGAGCTGGCAAAAACTCTTGACCACTCGCACAGCATTTTGGATACTGACATTAAATACCAAATTCTCTCATGGTATGGATTTGAAAAATGATTTATATTTTATTTATTAATCATTTATTCATATGTATATTCAATTTTTGTATTTATAATATTTCTAGTGTTTATATTCATTTCGGTTCACTATTGTTTGGTTCCCTAGTTTCATGTGACTGGTTCCCAATGATATAAATACAACACCATTTTGATTGTTTTATGCAATGATTAAAAGTGTTTTCGAGAGAAAGAATTTTAAATTCTTGGCCATGGATTTGTTCATTTGAAATGAAATTTGAATAAAGAAAATACAATTTTTATACCTAATCGATGGATGTGCTGAAGTCTCCTTAAATGTCCTATTGAACTGTAATTGGGTCACAGTTAAAAATGGGGTCAGTATTGGGCCCTCTTGTTTTTGACATATTTATTAGTGACCCTGTAGAGGACATTCAGAGTAGAATATCAATATTTGTAGATAGTGCTAAACTCTGCAAAGTAATCGGTACAGAGTAGAAAAATGTAATATTACAGTGGGATTTGCGAAAACTTGAGGTTTGGTCTGAGAAATGGAAATTGAAGTTTAATAAAGATAAATGTATGGTAATATTTGGGCCAATGAAGCAAAATTTCCTAAAAAATTTAACACTGGGTAAAACTGTCACTAAAAAGCACTTTGTTGTATTGGTAGACACTCAGAAAACTAAACTTTAGTGATGAGAGCCAAGTAGAAACTGTCAAAATGAATTACCGTAAATCATGGAATGCATTAAAAAGTCATAGATGCTCCTAACAAGAATATAGTTTTGCTTCTTAACAAATATAGTTCTTCAATATGAGATAAATGGAAGTCTAAAGAACATCACCCCCAACAATCTCATATTGACAAACTCTCCTAGTTTAGTGCTGGATGTTCACTTTAAGTAAGATAAACTTCTGTGATAAGTTATCATGATGGCGGTGCATGTGAGTAAATATGACTTTTGCTATATTTACTTGTATATGTTCTGACCTATCATAATGGAGTTCAGGAATCTGCACCCAACCATAAAAACTAGGGCTACATTTTCTCAGTTTTGTGAAGTCCCTAAATTAGATGTCTTTTATTTTTTACAAAGTCATACTTTGTAATGAAAAAGACCCAATAAAAGGAACTATTATACTTTAATTTTACTAAAGTAAACATAATACTAGCTACTCCCCACAATATTCCTCTATTACTGTCTTTAACCATGCTGGCCTAATCTACAGGGTGGGCCATTTATATGGATACACCTAAATAAAATGGGAATGGTTGGTGATATCAACTTCCTGTTTGTGGCACATTAGTATATGGGAGGGGGGAAACTTTTCAAGATGGGTGGTGACTAGAGTTGAGCGACTTTTGGTTTTTTAGGGTCGAGTTTCGTTTCGTGAAACCCGACTTTTCCAAAAGTCGGGTCGAGCAAGATCATCCGATTATAGGGAAAAGTCGGGGTCGTCCCGAAACACGAAACCCAATGTAAGTCAATGGGGAATAAAAGTCGGCAGTGAGAGGAGGACAGGAAACACACCTACAGTGCTCATTTGAATGCCAAAAGCATCAATTCTTCTTACTTAACCCCTTCCTGACATCCAACGTACTATCCCGTCCACGGTACCCGGGCCCGTATGACCGTGGACGGGATAGTACGTCTACCGCGATCAGCGGCGCCCACGTGGTGAGCGCCACTGATCGCAGCCGGGTGTCAGCTGATTATCACAGCTGACACCCGGCACTATGTGTCAGGGGCGGTCACGGACCGCCCCCGACACGTTAACCCCTTGCACACCGCGATCAAACATGATCGCGGTGTACCGGGAGTTAAAGGGATCATCGGGAGGGAGGGGGCTCCCTCCGTGCTTCCCTGAGCCCCCCACGGCAGCGCAATGTGCAGCGCTGCTGCGGGGGGCTCCTATCCTCCAGGCCCCCGAATCCAAGATGGCGACGGGGGCCTTCGGGGACCTGAAGAAGCTGGCTTCCTCAGTGCCTGCAAAGCGCAGGCAAGAGGAAGTCTTCTTCAATGCCTGTGACAGATTGCTGATCTGTCACAGTGATCTGTGATGTGATGTCACAGGACAGTGATGTCCCACCTGGGACTATGTAATAAAGTAAAAAAAAAATTAAAAAAAAATGTAAAAATAAATTAAAAAAAATCGCCAAATAAATTAGAAAAAAAAAAAAATATTCCCTCAATAAATCCATTTTTTGGAAATAATAAAAAAAAAAAACAATAAAAGTACACATATTAGGTATCTCCGCGTCCGTAATGACCCGCCCTATAAAACTCTCCCATTAGTTAACCTTTTTAGCGAACCCCTTAAAAAATCAAAATAAAAAACGAAGCAAAAAATAATGATTTATTATCATACCGCCAAACAAAAAGTGTAATAACGCGTGATCAAAAAGACGCATATAAATATCCATGGTACCGCTGAAAACGTCATCTTGTCCCGCAAAAAATGAGCCACCACACAGCATCATCAGCGAAAAAATAAAAAAGTTATAGCTCGCAGAATAAAGCGATGCAAAAATAATTATTTTTTATATAAAATAGTTTTCATTGCATAAAACCGACAAAAACATAAAAAAACGACCTAAATGAGGTATCGCTGTAACCGTACTGACCCGAAGAATAAAACCGCTTTATCAATTTTACCGCACGCGGAACGGTGTAAACGCACTCCCCCAAAAGAAATTCATGAAACGCTGGTTTTTGTTCAGTGGGTCAAAATACGGAAAAATTATAGCTCTCAATATGTGGTGATGCAAAAACTATTTTACAATAAAAAGCGTCTTTTAGCGTGTGACAGCCGCCAAACATAAAAACCGCCATAAATAGTAAGTCAAACCTCCCGTTATCACCCCCTTAGTTAGGGAAAAATAATAAAACTAAAAAAAAAGTATTTATCTCCATTTTCCCGTTAGGGTAAGGCTGTGTGCACACGCTGCGGATTAGGTGCGGATTCATCCGCGCAGATTTTGTAAAATCCGCAGGTGAAACCGCAGGTCAAAAGACCTGCGGTTTTACCTGCGGATTGCTCTGCGGTTTTGTCCTGCGGTTTTTCATCTCCTCAATAGAGGAGATGGCAAACCGCAGGAGAATCCGCAGAAAGAATTGACATGTCAATTCTTTCTGCGGATTGAAAACCGCAGATAATCCGCGCGGAAAATTCCGCACCGTCTGCACTGCGGTTTTTGATTCCCATAGGGAATCATGGTACTGTACACCCCGCAGCAGCCAAAACCGCTGCGGAACCGCAGCAAAATCCGCAGCGTGTGCACACAGCCTTAGGGTTAGGGCTAGGGTTAGGGCTAGGGCTAGGGTTAGGGCTAGGGTTAGGGCTAGCGTTAGGGCTAGGGTTAGGGCTAGGGTTAGGGCTAGGGTTAGGGTTAGGGGTGTGTTGGGGTTAGGGTTGGAGTTATAATTGGGGGTTTCCACTGTTTGGGCACATCAGGGGCTCTCCAAATGCAACATGGCGTCTGATCTCAATTCCAGCCAATTCTGAGTTGAAAAAGTCAAATGGTGCTCCTTCCCTTCCAAGCTCTGCCATGCGCCCAAACAGTGTTTTACCCCCACATGTAGAGTATCAGCCTACTCAGGACAAATTGCAAAACAATTTTTGGGGTCCAATTTCTCCTGTTACCCTTAGGAAAATAAAAAATTGGGGGCAAAAATATCATTTTTGTGGAAAAAAATGATTTTTTTATTTTCACGTCCGAGTGTTATAAACTTCTGTGAAACACTTGGGGGTTCAAAGTGCTCACCACACATCTAGATAAGTTCCGTGGGGGGTCTAGTGTCCAAAATGGGGTCACTTGTGGGGAGTTTCAATAGTTTAGGTACATCAGGGGCTCTCCAAACGCACATGACACCCGCAGACCATTCCATCAAAGTCTGCATTCCAAAACGTCACTGCTTCCCTTCCGAGCCCCGACGTGTGTCCATACAGTAGTTTTCTCCCACATATGGGGTGTCAGCGTACTCAGGCCAAATTGGACAACTTTTGGGGGTCCAATTTCTCCTGGTACCCTTGGGAAAATGAAAAAATTGGGGACTAATTGATCATGTTTGTGGAAAAAATACGATTTTTTTATTTTCATGCCCTGGCATTATAAACTTCAGTGAAGACCTTGGGGGTTCAAAGTGCTCACCTCACATCTAGATAAGTTCCTTAGTGGGTCTAGTTTTCAAAATGGGGTCATTTGTGGGGGGTTTCCACTGTTTAGGTACATTAGCGGCTCTCCAAAGGCAACATGACACCCGCAGACAATTCCATCAAAGTCTGCATTCCAAAACGTCATTACTTCCCTTCCAAGCCTCGACGTGTGCCCATACAGTAGTTTTCTCCCACATATGGGGTATCAGCATACTCAGGACAAATTGGACAACAACTTTTGGGGTCCAATTTCTCCTGTTACCCTTGGGAAAATAAAAAAATGGTGACTAAAAGATCATGTTTGTGGAAAAAATACGAATTTTTTATTTTCACGCCCGGGCGTTATAAACTTTTGTGAAGCACTGGGGGGTTCAAAGTGCTCACCACACATCTAGATAAGTTCCTTGGGGGGTCTAGTTTACAAAATGGTGTCATTTATGGGGGGTTTCCACTGTTTAGGTACATTAGGGGCTCTCCAAAGGCAACATGACACCCGCAGACCATTCCATCAAAGTCTGCATTCCAAAACGTCACTACTTCCCTTCCGAGCCCCGACGTGTGCCCATACAGTAGTTTTATCCCACATATGGGGTATCAGCATACTCAGGACAAATTGGACAACAACTTTTGGGGTCCAATTTCTCCTGGTACCCTTGGGAAAATAAAAAAAATGGTGACTAAAAGATCATGTTTGTGGAAAAAATACAAATTATTTATTTTCACGCCCGGGCATTATAAACTTCTGTGAAGCACTGGGGGGGTCAAAGTGCTCACCACACATCTAGATAAGTTCCTTAGGGGGTCTAGTTTCCAAAATGGTGTCATTTGTGGGGGGTTTCCACTGTTTTGGTACATCAGGAGTTTTCCAAACGCGACATGGTGTCCGATCTCAATTCCAGCCAAAAACGTCAAATGGCGCTGCTTCCCTTCCGAGCTCTGCCATGCGCACAAATAGTGGTTTACCCCCACATGTGGGGTATCAGCGTACTCAGAACAAATTGCACAATAACTTTTACGGTCCTGTTACCCTTGGAAAAATAAGAATTGAGGGTGAAAAGATCATTTTTGTGGAAAAAATATGATTTTTTAATTGTATGACTTTATGTTATAAACTTCTGTGAAGCCCATGGGGGTTCAAAGTTCTCACCACACATCTAGATAAGTTCCTTAGGGGGTCTAGTTTCCAAAATGGTGTCATTTGTGGGGGATTTCCACTGTTTTGGTACATCAGGGGTTTTCCAAACGCGACATGGTGTCCGATCTCAATTCCAGCCAAAAACGTCAAATGGCGCTGCTTCCCTTCCGAGCTCTGCCATGCGCCCAAATAGTGGTTTACCCCCACATGTGGGGTATCAGCGTACTCAGGACAAATTGCACAATAACTTTTAGGGTCCTGTTACCCTTGGAAAAATAAGAATTGAGGTTGAAAAGATCATTTTTGTGGAAAAAATATGATTTTTTAATTGTACGGCTTTATGTTATAAACTTCTGTGAAGCCCATGGGGGTTCAAAGTTCTCACCACACATCTAGATAAGTTCCTTAGGGGGTCTAGTTTCCAAAATGGTGTCATTTGTGGGGGGTTTCCACTGTTTTGGTACATCAGGGGTTTTCCAAGCGCGACATGGTGTCCTATCTCAATTCCAGCCAAAAACGTCAAATGGCACTGCTTCCCTTCCGAGCTCTGCCATGCGCCCAAATAGTGGTTTACCCCCACATGTGGGGTATCAGTGTACTCAGGACAAATTGCACAATAACTTTTAGGGTCCTGTTACCCTTGGGAAAATAAAAATTGGGGTGAAAAGATCATTTTCGTGGAAAAGATATGATTTTTTAATTGTACCGCTGTACGTTATAAACTTCTGTAAAGCCCTTGTGGGTTCAAAGTTCTCACCACATATCTAGATAAGTTCCTTGGGGGGTCTAGTTTCCAAAATGGGGTCACATGTAGGGGGTTTCCACTGTTTAGGTACATCAGGGACTCTCCAAACGTGACATGGCGTCCGATCTGAATTCCAGCCAATTTTGCATTGAAAAAGTCAAACGGCGCTCCTTCCATTCTGAGCTCTGCCATGCGCCGAAACAGTCGTTCCCCCCCACAAATCAGGTATCAGCGTACTCAGGACAAATTGCACAATAACTTTTGCAGTCCAATTTCTCCTGTTACCCTTGGTAAAATAAAAAAAATTGAACCTGAAGTATTTTTTTTGTGAAAAAAAGTTAGATGTTCATTTCTTTTTAAATATTCAAAAAAATTCCTGTGATGCACCTAATGGGTTAATAAACTTCTTGAATGTGGTTTTGAGCACCTTAAGGGGTTCAGTTTTTAGAATGGTGTCACTTTTGGGTATTTTCTATCATATAGACCCCTCAAAGTGGCTTCAAATGTGATGTGGTCCTAAAAATAAAATGGTGTTGTAAAAATGAGAAATCGCTGGTCAACTTTTAACCCTTATAACTTCCTAACAAAAAAAAATTTTGGTTCCAAAATTGTGCTGATGTAAAGTAAACATGTGGGAAATGTTACTTATCAAGTTTTTTGTGTGCCGTATCTCTGTGATTTAAGGGCATAAAAATTCAAAGTTGGAAAATTGCGAAATTTTCAAAATTTTTGCCAAATTTCCATTTTTTTCACAAATAAACGCAAGTTATTTGAGTAAAATTTTACCAATAACATGAAGTACAATATGTCACGAGAAAACAATGTCAGAATCACCGGGATCCATGGAAGCGTTCCAGAGTTATGACCTCATAAAGGTACAGTGGTCAGAATTGTAAAAATTGGCCCGGTCATGAACGTGCAAACCACCCTTGGGGGTGAAGGGGTTAAGCTTGTCAACCTTAATTAACTTCATAATACAAGTTACGCACTGAAAAATGGGGGTTATTTGGCTAAAGTTGTGGGGGGGAGGGCTGGCTCCAGGTTTTCATGTGCCCTGGGCGAAAGAGCGCCCCTTTAACACATACCACAACTCATCATGCTTCGATACGGCAGAGAAATAGCGGTATAGTACAATGAAAAATACTTCACTTTTTACATCTCATGACAAGGCCCATCTATTTCTCCATACAGAATCATTGGTCCCATATAATGTTTGAAACAGTATATGATGAGCTCCACATAATGCTACAGTATATGTTGGTCCCCATGGATGAAGCTCCACTGTCTTATGGGCCCAAATAATGCTCCAAACATAATGGGCCCCATTTCTAATGCTCTAGTGTATAATGGGCCCTGTAAATGCTGCTCCAGTGTCTGATGTCCACCTTTGGAATGTTCCAGTGTATGGTGGGCCCCATCTATCATTCTCCAGAGTATAGTGCTCCCCAAAAATTGCTGTCCCAACATTGAAAACAATCAAATAAGTCTCCTCGCTAGGGAATCCATGTACTAGTCTGGACTCCTCGTCGTCCCCATCTTCCATCTCACTGCACAGTATTTCAACCTTGCAAGTGCTGTGATCCTGAGCAAGCAGGGGGGGCCCACTCATTGGCGACGGCACTGGCACAGGGCCCCTGATAGTACGGTGGTGTGTCTGATGGCGGGTGGGCCGAACCTGCACTTTCATCTGCAGCTTCCTCTTTGTCACCGTGTAAGATGGAACTGTATATGGGAAGGGTAACCTGAGTTTCATCAGGGTCACATTCAGGCCGTGTAGCGTGCAAGGGGAATGTAGTGGTCTGGGTCAATGTACCAGCAGATTCATCGAGCAGTGGCTGGGCATCAGTGCACTTGTGTCGCCCCCAGGAGTACGGTCGCCACAGTGGCATTACCTTCCTCCTAGGGAGTGTGATGTCATGCTTGGGAGCAACGAAGGATCTCTCTAGCAGGTTAACTGATTGGGCGGCGTTATTCCCACGAGTCATGACCCTCCAAACAGCGTTCATGAAGGCAAAGTGTTTGTTTTATGTGGGCAGTATGGTTGCAAAGCTGAACCTTAAAGGAATGACCAGAAGGGCACCACCAGGAGTGGAGCCTATGGCGTAATTTGACTCAACACGGGCAACCTCAACCATGCCAGCTACAGAAAAGATACACACATTGCAAGCTTAATTCCGTTAACGAACGAGACTCCGTCATGCCCCACGGTCCGAGTCCGGCTTACTAGAGGGACACGTGAGGCTCTGGCACATGAGATTGGCCAATAACTGGTGTGTCATGCCCTTACATGTCCGTGGCTGCATGTGCGCTACACTGAAAAGGCCAGCGTTTGTCGCTTACAGGTGAAGATAACCCGCTGAACAACGTTAGTGATGGGGATCTGTGATTACAATTATTACCCGTGAACGATGATTTCCCAGTAAGTGCAGGTCAACCGCAGATCCGGAATTAGGCCTAACCGTCATTCCTGAAAAAATGAAAAACTTACGTGTGCAAACCACATGTGTTGTAGCTTGCTTAACAGCTCGCCAGCCGTTCTCAGGCCCAGTATGGATTACACGTGATTGCACAAAGGTGAGAAAGGGTTCCGTATCCCCAGATAACATGTATGGATAGCGTACACATTCAAAATATATGTCTATACATCAGGAGGCAGGCTCAAACGGTGTCAGGCACAGTATGGATTTGACGGCCCAGACTACACAGCGGAGGAGCAGGGAGAGGTAAAGATTGCAAATGCTGGGGCCCTGCCCAAGCAAGGGGGGCCCACTCGTGGGCGTCGGTACTGGCACTGGGCCCCTCATAGTACGGCGGTGTGTCTGACGGCGGGTGTGCACCACCACCGTCAGAGACACTTGATTGCACTATGAGGGACCCTGTGCCAGTGCTCGCGCCAAAGAGTCGGCCTACCCACCTGTCCAGGGCAACGGCACTCGCACGGTGTCGTGCGCTAAGTGGTGACCCCGGCCATGGGGGGGGAGGCAGCACAGTTAGGGAGTTTTAGAAAGTGGCATATGTTGATGTTGGACATTCAGCTGATGCAAAAGGTGAAATAGGTCAAGTCCCAGGAAGAGGTGGACCAAAGCAAGCCATTTTTCTGTCACCCTATGTGTCATCAGGGGAAGGTGGGACATAATCCTTGGAAACCCATGCATGGTTCATTTTAATGAAGGTTAGATCATCCACATTTTGGGTTGACAGACGGGTCCTTTTTTCTGTCAGGATTGATCCAGCTGCACTGAAGACTCTTTCCGATAGCACACTTGCAGCTGGGCAAGCGAGCTCCTGTAAGGCATATTGTGCCAATTCAGGCCAGGTGTCCAGTTTAGCGGCCCAATAGTCAAAGGGGAATGACCTGTGTGGGAGAACATCGATATGGGAGGAAAAGTAGTTTGTAACCATAGTTGACAACTGCTGTCTCCTGTCACTTTCCATCGATGCAGTATTACCAGTTGTGTGAGCGGTACTTGAAAAATTAGTCCACAACATTGTCATGAAACCCCTGTCTCCAACGCCACTTCTG
This sequence comes from Dendrobates tinctorius, assembly GCF_039654945.1. Classification (NCBI taxonomy): domain Eukaryota; kingdom Metazoa; phylum Chordata; class Amphibia; order Anura; family Dendrobatidae; genus Dendrobates; species Dendrobates tinctorius. Next base: position 11,437,491 of record NW_027361827.1, read on the forward strand.
CTGTGTGCACCACGAACACCTCTGCCAAGCTGCCCCCGGCCCGTACGGCTCGTGTGAGAACCATCACCGCTGCTGTGTGCTGGGAATGCCTCAAGCAACCGATTTACCAGAGTTGCTTGTTTATTAGCCAATATTAGGTCAAGGTTCTCCTGTGGCATGATGTTTTGTAATTTGCCTTTATAGCGTGGATCCAGGATGCTGGCCAACCAGTAGTCGTCATCGTTCATCATTTTGGCAATGCGGGGGTCCCTTTTTAGGATCTGCAAGGCATAATCTGACATGTGGGCCAATGTTCCCGGTGTCAATGATGCACTGCGAGTGCTGGGTGGAGGAGCACTTTCTGGCAAATCCACATCCCTCCAGTCACGCACAAACCCTGTACCAGACCTTGCCACGCCAACATTTTCACTTGCCCCACGAGATGCATCCTCCTCCCCTAAGTAATCATCCCCATCATCCTCCTCCTCCTCTTCTTCCTCCACCTCGTCCAGGAGAGGTCCCTGAGCAGACAATGGCTGAATGTCAACAAGGAATCCATCCTCCTCATCAACATTGGCTGCAGAAGCCTGCTCCTTAAGGTGCGTCAAAGTTTGCATGAGCAGACGCATAAGTGGGATGCTCATGCTTAGGATGGCGTCGTCTGCGCTTAGCAGCCGTGTGCATTCCTCAAAACACTGAAGGACTTTACAGAGGTCTTTCAGCTTCGACCACTGCACACCTGTCAACTCCATGTCTGCTCTCAAAGTGCCTGGCCGTGTATCCTCCCACAAATGCATTATGGCCTGCCTCTGCTCGAACAGCCGCTCCACCATGTGCAGGGTGGAGTTCCACCTTGTTGCAATGTCGATAATGAGGCGGTGGTTGGGAAGGTGGAGCAATCTCTGCAGCTTCTGCATACGAACGGAGTGTACAGGCGACCGGCGGATGTGCGCGCACAGTCTTCGCACCTTCTGGAGCAGGGCTGTTAACTCCGGATAATTTTTGAGGAAGTACTGCACCACCAGGTTCAAGGTGTGAGCCAAGCAAGGTATGTGGCTAAGTTTTGAAAGGGCTATGGCTGCCACAAAATTACGGCCGTTATCACTAACTACCTTGCCTGCCTCAAGATGTACACTGCCCAGCCATGACCCAGTTTGTCGCTGAAAGTACTCGGCCAGCACCTCGGCGGTGTGTCTGTCGCCCAAACACATCATCTGCAACACAGCCTGCTGACGCTTTCCACTAGCTGCTCGATAGGGGGACACATCATGTGCAACAGTGGCAGCTGCAGATGGAGTGCTCGTACGACTGCGCTCTGTGGACGTGCTTTCGCTTCTGGAGGAGGAGGAGGAGGAGGGTCGAACGCCTACAGCCAACTGTTTCCTATACCGTGGGCTAGGCAGCACTGTCCCACCACCGCTGTCCCCTGTGGACCCTGCATCCACCACATTAACCCAGTGCGCAGTGATGGACACCTAACGGCCCTGGCCATGCCGACTGGACCATGCATCAGTTGTGAGGTGCACCTTTCCGCTCACTGACTGCTTGAGTGCATGGACAATGCGGTCTTTCACATGATGGTGGAGGGCTGGGATGGCTTTGCGAGAGAAGAAGTGGCGACTGGGTAGGTCATAGCGTGGTACTGCATAGGCCATGAGTTCGCGGAAAGCTGCGCTTTCCACCAACCGAAAGGGCATCATCTCAAACGAGATTAGTTTGGCAATGTGGGCGTTCAAACCCAGTGTACGCTGATGAGAGACTGAGTACTTTCTTGACCTACTCATAGTGTCTGGGAGGGTGAGCTGGACTTGAGAGCTGCATATGGTGGAAGTAGCGGTGGACAGGGCGGACTGAGAGAGGGTTGATGATGGTGATGGAGTTGTTGTTCTTTCTGATGGCCTAGAATCAGTCTTTCGTTGATATAACAGTGGGATTCCCTGACTGCTTTGGCATTGCAATGACACCTCAACATTTGCTGCTGTGCTAACCGGTGGGCTTACAGTGGGGGAAACAATGTAGCGTTGCTGACTACCTTCGTTGTGATCAGTTGCACATGTGGCACTTGAGGTTTGGTGTTGTGTCCACGCTTGCAAGTGCATGCTGGTTAAATGTCTAAGCATGCAACTGGTATTCAAATTTTTCAGATTTTTCTCTCGGCTAAAGGTCTTTGCGCACTTCTTACAGATAACCTTGGCCTGATCATGAGGATTTTGTTCAAAAAAGTGCCACACTGCACTCTTCCTACTTTGGCAGACATTTTGCGGCCTAGCACGCTATGATCTTTTGACCCTCTGGACAAGCTGTCCAGCAACTCTTTTGATGTTTGGAACCTGTCTTTGGAGTGCTCCGGGCCTGCCAGATAACAGCTGTTGCGATGTCGATGTCTGCTGTGGATGCTCCTCATCTGAGCTATTGGAAGCAGCACCCTCTTCCCCCAATGGATGCCAATCTGGGTCAACAACTGGGTCATCCATCCCCTCCTCTTCAATGTCATGTGCACCTTCCTCTGTGTCACCGTGTATGGTGGTATAGTGTGCGGGAAGGGGCACCTGAGTCTCATCAGGGTCAGAATCTGGCTCTGTACACTGCGAGGACAATGTAGTGCTCTGTGTGAATGTACCAGCAGAATCATCTATCAGTGGCTGTGCATCAGTGCACTCCATGTCAGATTCATCTTGGCCTGGGTAATTCACCATTTGACTTGATAATCCAGGCATGGTATGTGAAAACAGCTCCATGGAGTAATCAGTAGTATGGCCTGCGTCATCCTTCAATCTTGGTTGGGGTGAAGGACACAAGGAAAGGTGTGGTTCATGAACAAGAGCCTCCAATGACGACTCAGTGCTTTTACTTTTTACAACTGAAGAAGAGGAGGCGATAGAGCTGGAGGCTGAGTCAGCAATGTAAGGCAAAACTTTTTCCTGATGCTCTGGCTTTAAAAGCGGTTTGCCAACTCCTAGAAAACTAAGCGTTCGAGGCCTTATGTAGCCAGACGATGACGCAGGCTCACTACCTCCTGCATTCGGTCCTATTTTGCTCTTGCCACTACCATCAGATCCACCACCAACACCATCATTACCAGCTGCCAACCCCCGCCCAATTCCACGGCCTCTTCCACCAGCCTTCCTCATTTTTGGTAGAAATGTAGACAAAATCCAACAAACTATATAGTAATGTAAAACAAGGTACAAGGTGTCTATTGGACAGGGGAGATTATGAATTTCTGCAGACACTTGTGGACACTGGACACTTATGGATTGTGTGAGGCCCACTGAGTATCTGAGCGCTCTGTCACAGGCTCGAAGGCAGAGCTGTGACCAAAGTGACTAGAGGATAAGGGAGATTTTTAATTTCTGCACACACTTGTGGACACTGGACACTTATGGATTGTGTGAGGCCCACTGAGTATCTGAGCGCTCTGTCACAGGCTCGATGGCAGAGCTGTGACCAAAGTGACTAGAGGATAAGGGAGATTTTTAATTTCTGCACACACTTGTGGACACTGGACACTTATGGATTGTGTGAGGCCCACTGAGTATCTGAGCGCTCTGTCACAGGCTCGATGGCAGAGCTGTGACCAAAGTGACTAGAGGATAAGGGAGATTTTTAATTTCTGCACACACTTGTGGACACTGGACACTTATGGATTGTGTGAGGCCCACTGAGTATCTGAGCGCTCTGTCACAGGCTCGATGGCAGAGCTGTGACCAAAGTGACTAGAGGATAAGGGAGATTTTTAATTTCTGCACACACTTGTGGACACTGGACACTTATGGATTGTGTGAGGCCCACTGAATATCTGAGCGCTCTGTCACAGGCTCGATGGCAGAGCTGTGACCAAAGTGACTAGAGGATAAGGGAGATTTTTAATTTCTGCACACACTTGTGGACACTGGACACTTATGGATTGTGTGAGGCCCACTGAGTATCTGAGCGCTCTGTCACAGGCTCGATGGCAGAGCTGTGACCAAAGTGACTAGAGGATAAGGGAGATTTTTAATTTCTGCACACACTTGTGGACACTGGACACTTATGGATTGTGTGAGGCCCACTGAATACCTGAGCGCTATGTCACAGGCAGAAATTGGCTAGTGTATCACAAACTACAAGGTGTATGTAGAATTGGGCAGAATTGGAATCTCCCTAGAGTGCAGGTCTGTAAGAACGGAACATGACCTCGACTTATTCTCACAGAGTGACTCACTGATAGCTTTACTGTGGCTGTGATAACAGCCGTTACACGGTACTGTGTGAGGAGCGTACACCGCTGTATGGTGTGAAAAAATGCACGCTCAGTACCTCAGCAGGACAAAAAAAAAAATTGTGATTGCTTTTAAAAAAGCAGTTTGCGGAGCAGTGGGTAAACAGCAATGCAGGAATGTCAGGAAGCCTTAGAAGGCAGCCCAACAACCAACACCACTGATACACCACTATATAGCCTCCCCTTGCACTGCACAGTGACTGGTGTGTTGTACAGGCAAAATCGCTAGCAGCAGAAGCAGTTTTTTTTTCTTCTTCTCAGCAGGACAAAAAAAAAATTGTGATTGCTTTTAAAAAAGCAGTTTGCGGAGCAGTGGGTAAACAGCAATGCAGGAATGTCAGGAAGCCTTAGAAGGCAGCCCAACAACCAACACCACTGATACACCACTATATAGCCTCCCCTTGCACTGCACAGTGACTGGTGTGTTGTACAGGCAAAATCGCTAGCAGCAGAAGCAGTTTTTTTTTCTTCTTCTCAGCAGGACAAAAAAAAAAATTGTGATTGCTTTTAAAAAAGCAGTTTGCGGAGCAGTGGGTAAACAGCAATGCAGGAATGTCAGGAAGCCTTAGAAGGCAGCCCAACAACCAACACCACAGATACACCACTATATAGCCTCCCCTTGCACTGCACAGTGACTGGTGTGTTGTACAGGCAAAATCGCTAGCAGCAGAAGCAGTTTTTTTTTCTTCTTCTCAGCAGGACAAAAAAAAAAATTGTGATTGCTTTTAAAAAAGCAGTTTGCGGAGCAGTGGGTAAACAGCAATGCAGGAATGTCAGGAAGCCTTAGAAGGCAGCCCAACAACCAACACCACTGATACACCACTATATAGCCTCCCCTTGCACTGCACAGTGACTGGTGTGTTGTACAGGCAAAATCGCTAGCAGCAGAAGCAGTTTTTTTTTCTTCTTCTCAGCAGGACAAAAAAAAAAATTGTGATTGCTTTTAAAAAAGCAGTTTGCGGAGCAGTGGGTAAACAGCAATGCAGGAATGTCAGGAAGCCTTAGAAGGCAGCCCAACAACCAACACCACTGATACACCACTATATAGCCTCCCCTTGCACTGCACAGTGACTGGTGTGTTGTACAGGCAAAATCGCTAGCAGCAGAAGCAGTTTTTTTTTCTTCTTCTCAGCAGGACAAAAAAAAAAATTGTGATTGCTTTTAAAAAAGCAGTTTGCGGAGCAGTGGGTAAACAGCAATGCAGGAATGTCAGGAAGCCTTAGAAGGCAGCCCAACAACCAACACCACTGATACACCACTATATAGCCTACCCTTGCACTGCACAGTGACTGGTGTGTTGTACAGGCAAAATCGCTAGCAGCAGAAGCAGTTTTTGGTGTCTTCTTCCCTGCCTAACGCTCTCCCTACAGAATCAGCAGCAACCTCTCCCTATACTAAGATCGGCAGAAGTAAGATGGCGGTCGGCGTGCACGCCCTCTTATACCCCCTGTGACACCCACCAAAGCAAGCCAATCACTTGCATGCCCTTCTGAAAGATGGTGGTGACCCGTGCCTATGTCATCACGTTGCCCACAGTGTCCGTGGATCCTGATTGGCTGAAAAAGAGCGCAAAACAAACTTTTGAAACGCGACTTTGGCGCGTAAGTCGCCGACCTCGTGGCCGACCTCATCCTAGGGTCGGGTTTCGTTTCATGAAACCCGACTTTGCCAAAAGTCGGCGACTTTTGAATTTTTTCGACCCGTTTCGCTCAACTCTAGTGGTGACCATGGCAGCCATTTTGAAGCCAGCCATTTTGGATCCAACTTAATTTTTTCCAATATTATGAGGGTCTTGTAACATATCAAACTTATTGAGAATTTCACAAGAAAAACAATGGTGTGCTTGGTTTCAATGTAACTTCTTTTATGAGTTATTTACAAGCTCATGACCACTTATAAAATGTGTTCAATGTGCTGCCCATTGTGTTGGATTGTCAATGCAATCCTCTTCTCCCACTCTTGACACACTGATAGCAACACCGCAGAAGAAATGCTAGCACAGGCTTCCAGTATCCGCTGTTTCAGATGCTGCACATCTCACATCTTCACAGCATAGACAATTGTCTTCAGATGATCCCAAAGATAAAAGTCTAAGGGGGTCAGATTTGGAGACCATTGTTTGCCATTCAACTGGCCCACGATGACCAATCCACTTTCCAGGAAACCGTTCATGTAGGAATGCCAGAGAACATGATTCGTGTTGGTTTTTACCTACCCCGGTGTTGCGATCACCGTTATTAATGGTATAACGGCGACCGCAAAAAAGATTTTCCATTTAATTTTTCTCACCTCTAATATGATCGCACATCAGAGGAGAGAGAAATAGGTTCCATCGATCCCCCCGTTACCTCCGTTGTACCTGCAACCCCCTGTGAAGTACCCCGGGCTGCCGGCATCTTCTTCCAGGAGAAAATGGCGGGGGCATGCGCAGTGCACCCACCGAGATCTGCCAGTCGGCATCGGGCAACAATAGGAAATTTTTCCTATGGTTTAATTTTGATCACTGTGATAGGGTCTATAAAATAAAATAAAAAAAATAGTAAATTAAATCCCCCTTTATCACCCCCTTACATAGAGAAGAAAAATAAAATAAAAAAAGTATTTATTTCTATTTTCCCATTAGGGATAGAGTTGGTCTAAAGTGAGCTGGGCTAAAGTGAGTTGGGTTAAAATTAGAGTTAGGGTTGGCGCTAAAGTTAGGGTTAGGGTTGGGGTTAAAGTTAGGTTTAGGGTTGGGGCTAAAGTTAGGGTTAGGGTTGAGGCTAGGGTTGGGATTATAGTTAGTGTTGGGATTAGGGTTAGGGTCGGGATTAGGGTTAGAAGTGGGTTGGGGTAAGGGTTGGAGTTAGAATTGGGGAGTTTCCACTATTTAGGGACATGGTGCCACCATTGATTCCAGCCAATTTTGCGTTCAAAAAGTCAAACAGTCCTCCTTCCTGAGCCCTACCATGCACCCAAACAGTGGCTTTTGCGCACATATGGGGTATTGGCGTACTCAGGAGAAATTGCACAACAAATGTTGTGGTCCATTTTCTCCTGATACCCTTGTGAAAATAAAAACTTGGTTCCAAAGTAGATTTTTTTGTGAAAAAAGTAAAATGTTCATTTTTTCCTTCCACATTGCTTTAGTTCTCGTGAAGCACCTGAAGGGTTAATAAACTTCTTTAATGTGGTTTTACGCACTTTGAGGGGTGCAGTTTTTAGAGTGGTGTCACTTTTGGTATTTTCTGTTATATTGACCCCCAAATGCACTTGAAATGTGAGGTGGTCCCTAAAAAATGGTTTTGTAAATTTTGTTGGAAAAATAAGAAATCGCTGGTCGAATTTTAACCCTTATAACGTCCTAGCAAAAAAAGTTATGTTTCCAAAATTGTGCTGATGTAAAGTTGATATGTGGGAAATGTTATTTATTAACTGTTTTGTGTGCACCACTCTCTGATTTAAGTGTACAAAAATTAAAAGTTTGAAAATTGAAAAATTTTCAAAATATTTGCCAAATTTCTGTTTTTGTTTATAAATAAACAAAAGTTATATTGAAAAAATGTTACCACTGACATGAAGCACAATATGTCACGAAAAAACACTCAGAATCAGTGGGATACGTTGAAGCGTTCCAAAGCTGTAACCTCATGACAATGGTCAGAATTGTAAAAATTGGCTTGGTCATTAAGTATCAATTGGCCCTGTCACTAAGGGGTTAAAATAGTATTTTACCCTAGATTGGCTTGACAACTTGCTACATATATACATATCATAACTTTTTGGCATGATATTTAACATAAAGTTGCCTTTGAGGTTGTAAAAGTATTTTGATGCCGTTGTTAGTAATTTAAAGGGATTTTTTCACTAAAACATAATGTAGGGTCAGAGACCCTGATTCCAGTTATGTGTCACTTAATGGGCTGTTTGCTGTCATTTTGACATAATCACTATTTTATCTCCTGCAGATCTAGCAGTTCTGTGAATGTTTAGCTTTATATAGCACCACCCACACCACTGATTGACAGCTTTCTACCAATATGCAATGTACACAGAAAGCTGCCATTCAGTAGTGGGGTGGGGTTATACAGAGCTCATAAATAAGCAGGGATACATTTCAGCAGGTTTACTAGTCCTCTATTAATATAATCTGCTGACAAAAAAGTGATTTTATCAAAGCTGCACTAAGCAGCCCAGTAAGTGATACATTGCTGAAATCTGTCTCTGCATTATGCTACCCATAGATTAGTTGGCAAAAACCTGGTATTAGATTCCCTTTAAAACCCAAACTATGTGGTTGCTTTATAACATGTCTCATTAGTTATAAGATAAAAAAAAATATTGTAAATAATGTGGATTTGTTACATTCTTTATTTAACCAATTTAACCAATGAATTATTCATATGCCAACACAAACACTATTTGAGTTGATGATATTTTAATGCCTTTACATGGCAGGAGTTCCTCATTTACACAGTTTTGTACAAATGTATTTAAGCTATTTGAATTTTCCATTAGCAGCACACTTAGGAGTGAAGTATGATTCTATTGACATAGTAGTTTACGATGGCATTTGTGACTAATAAACCAAATATTGCCGTGTATTAAAAAAAGGAATTGGACCTTCAAGACGGGAAACTAATACTACCACTGTACAATGCATTCGTGCAGTCTCATCTGGAATATACCGTTCAGTTCTAAGCGCTAATTCATAGAAAGGATGCCTTGGTGCCCTGGTGTTACACAAGGTACAAAGGAGAACCATAAAATAATAGGCATGAGTGATTTCAGTTTGATTACATTTCTTTAGAATCATAGAATCATAGAATCGTAGAGTTGGAAGGGACCTCCTGGGCCATCTGGTCCAACCCCCTGCTCAAAGCAGGATTCGCTAAATCATCCCAGTCAGATGTCTGTCCAGCCTCTGTTTGAAGACTTCCATTGAAGGTGAACTTACCACTTCTCATGGCAGCTTGTTCCACTCATTGATCACTCTAACTGTCAAAAAGTTTTTTCTAATATCTAATCTGTGTCTCCTCCCATTCAGTTTCATCCCATTGCTTCTAGTCTTTCCTTGTGCAAATGAGAATAAAGATGATCCTTCTACAATGTGTAAGCCCTTTAGATATTTGTAGACAGCTATTAAGTCTCCTCTCAGTCTTCTCTTTTGCAAACTAAACATTCCCAAATCCTGCAACCTTTCCTCATAAGACAGGGTTTGCAGACCGGTCACCATTCTGGTCGCTCTTTTCTGAACTTGCTCCAGTTTGTTGAAGTCTTTTTTAAAATGTGGTGCCCACAACTGGACACAATATTCCAGATGAGGTCTGACCAAAGAGGAGTAGAGGGAAATAATGACTTCACGTGATCTAGACTGTATGCTTCTGTTAATACATCCTAGAATTGCATTTGCCTTTTTTGCTGCTGCATCACGCTGTTGACTCATATTCAGTCTGTGATCTATTAGTATACCCAAGTCTTTTTCACATGTGCTGTTGCTTAGCCCTATTCCTCCCATAGTTCAAACAGTACCATAATAAATGTTAAAGGAGTATTTTCAAGTTCTTAAATTGCTTCAATTAGTTAGAGAACATGAAAATAACAAGTTTGAAATTGACTCATTTTTTTCTATTTTGCTGTCTTTCTCCTACAATAACAGCTTTTTGTCTTTCATAGTGTACAGCTCATTTTCATGGAGCTTGACCTCCAGACAATGGCCCAATGAGCACACTAGTTACATTCCAGGAAAAGAGTTAACTCTTAACATTCCAGTCAGCTCTCTCCAGCCCATTGATTTGTATACAGCAGTTAGCTTCTCACCTCCCTGTCCCTCCATATCATCTTCTGAAGAGGTGCAGTTATAAAATCACCAGCTCCACAGCTTTCAGAGCAAGTCTCCTAAGCACATTCTGTGCTGTCCAGAGTTGTATCCTTATTCAAATGCCCTGCTATATATGAATAGCAAACTATTAATATCTGAATGTGTTACAACAGAACATGTGCTGAGCTTCATAGTTCTACCAATACTGCAGCCCTACTACTCACCAGAGCTGTCACTCAATGAGGAACAACCTGCCCTACTGGAAACCATGTAGTAAGGAACCAAAGGAGATTGCATGATTTTGAGCTACTGAACAGACAACTTGAGAATATCTGCTTAATTACCTATATAAAAATAAAACATGACAAATGTCACCCTAAAGGATTCCTAAAGAGAAAAGCATTAAACATTAGACGTGTCAAAGCTTCTCGAGTCTTGACCACAATAGCTGTGAATCTTTGTAATGGTTACATCAAGAACTGGTCACAGCTGTAACAGCTAGGCTTACAACATAATATCATCAATAAAAAACAAATCTGAACTGAGAAAGTAAGTTCGCTCGATCCTTATTCACATTCACGTCACTTGGCAAGTGAAAAGGTTTTAAATACTAGAGTAGGGACTGTCCCACAAAGGTTGCCGTGACGTGGCGGGATGGCTTGTGCATTATTTTGATCAAAATTATGTTTACTAAATACCCTTATTATTACTACCTTTATGCATTATTTGCAGTATATTTTTTACTTTTTACTCCAGGATATTTGTGTTTTTTGCTTTTTGTTTTCTCTGGTTAATGGTCATGTGTAGAGTTGAGCGAAACGGGTCGAAAAAATTCAAAAGTCGCCGACTTTTGGCAAAGTCGGGTTTCATGAAACGAAACCCGACCCTAGGATGAGGTCGGCCACGAGGTCGGCAACTTACGCGCCAAAGTCGCGTTTCAAAAGTTTGTTTTGCGCTCTTTTTCAGCCAATCAGGATCCACGGACACTGTGGGCAACGTGATGACCTAGGCACGGGTCACCACCATCTTTCAGAAGGGCATGCAAGTGATTGGCTTGCTTTGGTGGGCGTCACAGAGGGTATAAAAGGGCGTGCACGCCGACCGCCATCTTACTTCTGCTGATCTTAGTATAGGGAGAGGTTGCTGCTGATTCTGTAGGGAGAGCGTTAGGCAGGGAAGAAGACAAAAAAACTGCTTCTGCTGCTAGCGATTTGGCCTGCACAACACACAAGTCACTGTGTGTGCAGTGCAAGGGGAGGCTATATAGTGGTGTATCAGTGGTGATGGTTGTTGGGCTGCCTTTTAAGGCTTCCTGACACGCTGGCATTGCTGTTTATCCACTGCTCCGCAAACTGCTTTTTTAAAAGCAATCCAATCTCCCTTATCATCTAGTCACTTTTGTCACAGCTGTGCCATCGAGCGTGTCACATAGCGCTCAGATATCAGTGGGCCTCACACAATCCACAAGTGTCCAGTGTCCAAAAGTGTGCGCAGAGATTCAAAATCTCCATTATCCTCTCGTCACTTTGGTCACAGGCAGCTGTGCCATCGAGCATGTCACATAGCGCTCAGATATCAGTGGGCCTCACACAATCCACAAGTGTCCAGTATCCAAAAGTGTGCGCAGAGATTCAAAATCTCCATTATCCTCTCGTCACTTTGGTCACAGGCAGCTGTGCCATCGAGCGTGTCACATAGCGCTCAGATATCAGTGGGCCTCACACAATCCACAAGTGTCCAGTGTCCAAAAGTGTGCGCAGAGATTCAAAATCTCCATTATCCTCTCGTCACTTTGGTCACAGGCAGCTGTGCCATCGAGCGTGTCACATAGCGCTCAGATATCAGTGGGCCTCACACAATCCACAAGTGTCCAGTGTCCAAAAGTGTGAGCAGAGATTCAAAATCTCCATTATCCTCTCGTCACTTTGGTCACAGGCAGCTGTGCCATCGAGCCTGTCACATAGCGCTCAGATATCAGTGGGCCTCACACAATCCACAAGTGTCCAGTGTCCAAAAGTGTGCACAGAGATTCAAAATCTCCATTATCCTCTCGTCACTTTGGTCACAGGCAGCTGTGCCATCGAGCGTGTCACATAGCCCTCAGATATCAGTGGGCCTCACACAATCCACAAGTGTCCAGTGTCCAAAAGTGTGCACAGAGATTCAAAATCTCCATTATCCTCTTGTCACTTTGGTCACAGGCAGCTGTGCCATCGAGCCAGTCACATAGCGCTCAGATATCAGTGGGCCTCACACAATCCACAAGTGTCCAGTGTCCAAAAGTGTGCGCACAGATTCAAAATCTCCATTATCCTCTCGTCACTTTGGTCACAGGCAGCTGTGCCATCGAGCCTGTCACATAGCGCTCAGATATCAGTGGGCCTCTCACAATCCACAAGTGTCCAGTGTCCAAAAGTGTGCGCAGAGATTCAAAATCTCCATTATCCTCTCGTCACTTTGGTCACAGGCAGCTGTGCCATCGAGCGTGTCACATAGCGCTCAGATATCAGTGGGCCTCACACAATCCACAAGTGTCCAGTGTCCAAAAGTGTGCGCAGAGATTCAAAATCTCCATTATCCTCTCGTCACTTTGGTCACAGGCAGCTGTGCCATCGAGCGTGTCACATAGCGCTCAGATATCAGTGGGCCTCACACAATCCACAAGTGTCCAGTGTCCAAAAGTGTGCGCAGAGATTCAAAATCTCCATTATCCTCTCGTCACTTTGGTCACTGGCAGCTGTGCCATCGAGCGTGTCACATAGCGCTCAGATATCAGTGGGCCTCACACAATCCACAAGTGTCCAGTGTCCAAAAGTGTGCGCAGAGATTCAAAATCTCCATTATCCTCTCGTCACTTTGGTCACAGGCAGCTGTGCCATCGAGCGTGTCACATAGCGCTCAGATATCAGTGGGCCTCACACAATCCACAAGTGTCCAGTGTCCAAAAGTGTGCGCAGAGATTCAAAATCTCCATTATCCTCTCATCACTTTGGTCACAGGCAGCTGTGCCATCGAGCGTGTCACATAGCGCTCAGATATCAGTGGGCCTCACACAATCCACAAGTGTCCAGTGTCCAAAAGTGTGCGCAGAGATTCAAAATCTCCATTATCCTCTCGTCACTTTGGTCACAGGCAGCTGTGCCATCGAGCGTGTCACATAGCGCTCAGATATCAGTGGGCCTCACACAATCCACAAGTGTCCAGTGTCCAAAAGTGTGAGCAGAGATTCAAAATCTCCATTATCCTCTCGTCACTTTGGTCACAGGCAGCTGTGCCATCGAGCGTGTCACATAGCGCTCAGATATCAGTGGGCCTCACACAATCCACAAGGGTCCAGTGTCCAAAAGTGTGCGCAGAGATTCAAAATCTCCATTATCCTCTCGTCACTTTGGTCACAGGCAGCTGTGCCATCGAGCCTGTCACATAGCGCTCAGATATCAGTGGGCCTCACACAATCCACAAGTGTCCAGTGTCCAAAAGTGTGCGCAGAGATTCTAAATCTCCATTATCCTCTAGTCACTTAGGTCACAGCTGTGCCATCGAGCCTGTCACATAGCGCTCAGATATCAGTGGGCCTCACACAATCCACAAGTGTCCAGTGTCCAAAAGTGTGCGCAGAGATTCAAAATCTCCATTATCCTCTCGTCACTTTGGTCACAGGCAGCTGTGCCATCGAGCGTGTCACATAGCGCTCAGATATCAGTGGGCCTCACACAATCCACAAGTGTCCAGTGTCCAAAAGTGTGCGCAGAGATTCAAAATCTCCATTATCCTCTCGTCACTTTGGTCACAGGCAGCTGTGCCATCGATCGTGTCACATAGCGCTCAGATATCAGTGGGCCTCACACAATCCACAAGTGTCCAGTGTCCAAAAGTGTGCGCAGAGATTCAAAATCTCCATTATCCTCTCGTCACTTTGGTCACAGGCAGCTGTGCCATCGAGCGTGTCACATAGCGCTCAGATATCAGTGGGCCTTACACAATCCACAAGTGTCCAGTGTCCAAAAGTGTGCGCAGAGATTCAAAATCTCCATTATCCTCTCGTCACTTTGGTCACAGGCAGCTGTGCCATCGAGCGTGTCACATAGCGCTCAGATATCAGTGGGCCTCACACAATCCACATGTGTCCAGTGTCCAAAAGTGTGCGCAGAGATTCAAAATCTCCATTATCCTCTCGTCACTTTGGTCACAGGCAGCTGTGCCATCGAGCCTGTCACATAGCGCTCAGATATCAGTGGGCCTCACACAATCCACAAGTGTCCAGTGTCCAAAAGTGTGTGCAGAGATTCTAAATCTCCATTATCCTCTAGTCACTTAGGTCACAGCTGTGCCATCGAGCCTGTCACATAGCGCTCAGATATCAGTGGGCCTCACACAATCCACAAGTGTCCAGTGTCCAAAAGTGTGCGCAGAGATTCAAAATCTCCATTATCCTCTCGTCAATTTGGTCACAGGCAGCTGTGCCATCGAGCGTGTCACATAGCGCTCAGATATCAGTGGGCCTCACACAATCCACAAGTGTCCAGTGTCCAAAAGTGTGCGCAGAGATTCAAAATCTCCATTATCCTCTCGTCACTTTGGTCACAGGCAGCTGTGCCATCGAGCGTGTCACATAGCGCTCAGATATCAGTGGGCCTCACACAATCCACAAGTGTCCAGTGTCCAAAAGTGTGCGCAGAGATTCAAAATCTCCATTATCCTCTCGTCACTTTGGTCACAGGCAGCTGTGCCATCGAGCGTGTCACATAGCGCTCAGATATCAGTGGGCCTCACACAATCCACAAGTGTCCAGTGTCCAAAAGTGTGCGCAGAGATTCAAAATCTCCATTATCCTCTCGTCACTTTGGTCACAGGCAGCTGTGCCATCGAGCCTGTCACATAGCGCTCAGATATCAGTGGGCCTCACACAATCCACAAGTGTCCAGTGTCCAAAAGTGTGCGCAGAGATTCAAAATCTCCATTATCCTCTCATCACTTTGGTCACAGGCAGCTGTGCCATCGAGCCTGTCACATAGCGCTCAGATATCAGTGGGCCTCACACAATCCACAAGTGTCCAGTGTCCAAAAGTGTGCGCAGAGATTCAAAATCTCCATTATCCTCTCGTCACTTTGGTCACAGGCAGCTGTGCCATCGAGCGTGTCACATAGCGCTCAGATATCAGTGGGCCTCACACAATCCACAAGTGTCCAGTGTCCAAAAGTGTGCGCAGAGATTCAAAATCTCCATTATCCTCTCGTCACTTTGGTCACAGGCAGCTGTGCCATCGAGCGTGTCACATAGCGCTCAGATATTAGTGGGCCTCACACAATCCACAAGTGTCCAGTGTCCAAAAGTGTGCGCAGAGATTCAAAATCTCCATTATCCTCTCATCACTTTGGTCACAGGCAGCTGTGCCATCGAGCGTGTCACATAGCGCTCAGATATCAGTGGGCCTCACACAATCCACAAGTGTCCAGTGTCCAAAAGTGTGCGCAGAGATTCAAAATCTCCATTATCCTCTCGTCACTTTGGTCACAGGCAGCTGTGCCATCGAGCGTGTCACATAGCGCTCAGATATCAGTGGGCCTCACACAATCCACAAGTGTCCAGTGTCCAAAAGTGTGCGCAGAGATTCAAAATCTCCATTATCCTCTCGTCACTTTGGTCACAGGCAGCTGTGCCATCGAGCGTGTCACATAGCGCTCAGATATCAGTGGGCCTCACACAATCCACAAGTGTCCAGTGTCCAAAAGTGTGCGCAGAGATTCAAAATCTCCATTATCCTCTCGTCACTTTGGTCACAGGCAGCTGTGCCATCGAGCCTGTCACATAGCGCTCAGATATCAGTGGGCCTCACACAATCCACAAGTGTCCAGTGTCCAAAAGTGTGCGCAGAGATTCAAAATCTCCATTATCCTCTCGTCACTTTGGTCACAGGCAGCTGTGCCATCGAGCGTGTCACATAGCGCTCAGATATCAGTGGGCCTCACACAATCCACAAGTGTCCAGTGTCCAAAAGTGTGCGCAGAGATTCAAAACCTCCATTATCCTCTCGTCACTTTGGTCACAGGCAGCTGTGCCATCGAGCGTGTCACATAGCGCTCAGATATCAGTGGGCCTCACACAATCCACAAGTGTCCAGTGTCCAAAAGTGTGCGCAGAGATTCAAAATCTCCATTATCCTCTCGTCACTTTGGTCACAGGCAGCTGTGCCATCGAGCGTGTCACATAGCGCTCAGATATCAGTGGGCCTCACACAATCCACAAGTGTCCAGTGTCCAAAAGTGTGCGCAGAGATTCAAAATCTCCATTATCCTCTCGACACTTTGGTCACAGGCAGCTGTGCCATCGAGCCTGTCACATAGCGCTCAGATATCAGTGGGCCTCACACAATCCACAAGTGTCCAGTGTCCAAAAGTGTGCGCAGAGATTCAAAATCTCCATTATCCTCTCGTCACTTTTGTCACAGGCAGCTGTGCCATCGAGCGTGTCACATAGCGCTCAGATATCAGTGGGCCTCACACAATCCAAAAGTGTCCACTGTCCACAAATGTGTGCAGAAATTCTAAATCTCCCCTGTCCTATAGACACCTTGTACCTTGTTTTACATTACTATATAGTTTGTTGGATTTTGTCTACATTTCTACCAAAAATGAGGAAGGCTGGTGGAAGAGGCCGTGGAATTGGGCGGGGGTTGGCAGCTGGTAATGATGGTGTTGGTGGTGGATCTGATGGTAGTGGCAAGAGCAAAATAGGACCGAATGCAGGAGGTGCTGACCCTGCGTCATCGTCTGTCTACATAAGGCCTCGAACGCTTAGTTTTCTAGGAGTTGTCAAACCGCTTTTAAAGGCAGAGCATCAGGAAAAAGTTTTGTCTTACATTGCTGACTCAGCCTCCAGCTCTATCGCCTCCTCTTCTTCAGTTGTAAAAAGTAAAAGCACTGAGTCGTCATTGGAGGCTCATGTTCATGAACCACACCTTTCCTTGTGTCCTTCACCCCAACCAAGATTGAAGGATGACGCAGGCCATACTACTGATTACTCCATGGAGCTGTTTTCACATACCATGCCTGGATTATCAAGTCAAATGGTGAATTACCCAGGCCAAGATGAATCTGACATAGAGTGCACTGATGCACAGCCGCTGATGGATGATTCTGCTGGTACATTCACTCAGAGCACTACATTGTCCTCGCAGTGTACAGAGCCAGATTTTGACCCTGATGAGACTCAGGTGCCCCTTCCCGCACACTATACCACCATACACGGTGACACAGAGAAAGGTGCACATGACATAGAAGAGGAGGTGATGGATGACCCAGTTGTTGACCCAGATTGGCATCCATTGGGGGAAGAGGGTGCTGCTTCCAATAGCTCAGATGAGGAGCATCCACAGCAGACATCAACATCGCAACAGCTGTTATCTGGCAGGCCCGGAGCACTCCAAAGACAGGTTCCAAACATCAAAAGAGTTGCTGGACAGCTTGTCCAGAGGGTCAAAAGATCACAGCGTGCTAGGCCGCAAAATGTCTGCCAAAGTAGGAAGAGTGCAATGTGGCACTTTTTTGAACAAAATCCTCATGATCAGGCCAAGGTTATCTGTAAGAAGTGCGCAAAGACCTTTAGCCGAGGGAAAAATCTGAAAAATTTGAATACCAGTTGCATGCTTAGACATTTAACCAGCATGCACTTGCAAGCGTGGACACAACACCAAACCTCAAGTGCCACATGTGCAACTGATCACAACGAAGGTAGTCAGCAACGCTACATTGTTTCCCCCACTGTAAGCCCACCGGTTAGCACAGCAGCAAATGTTGAGGTGTCGTTGCAAGGCCACAGCAGTCAGGGAATCCCACTGTTATATCAACGAAAGACTGATTCTAGGCCATCAGAAAGAACAACAACTCCATCACCATCATCAACCCTCTCTCAGTTCGCCCTGTCCACCGCTACTTCCACCATATGCAGCTCTCAAGTCCAGCTCACCCTCCCAGACACTATGAGTAGGTCAAGAAAGTACTCAGTCTCTCATCCGCGTACACTGGGTTTGAACGCCCACATTGCCAAACTAATCTCGTTTGAGATGATGCCCTTTCGGTTGGTGGAAAGCACAGCTTTCCGCGAACTCATGGCCTATGCAGTACCACGCTATGACCTACCCAGTCGCCACTTCTTCTCTCGCAAAGCCATCCCAGCCCTCCACCATCATGTGAAAGACCGCATTGTCCATGCACTCAAGCAGTCAGTGAGCGGAAAGGTGCACCTCACAACTGATGCATGGTCCAGTCGGCATGGCCAGGGCCGTTACGTGTCCATCACTGCGCACTGGGTTAATGTGGTGGATGCAGGGTCCACAGGGGACAGCGGTGGTGGGACAGTGCTGCCTAGCCCACGGTATAGGAAACAGTTGGCTGTAGGCGTTCGACCCTCCTCCTCCTCCTCCTCCTCCTCCAGAAGCGAAAGCTCGTCCACAGAGCGCAGTCATACGAGCACTCCATCTGTAGCTGCCACTGTTGCACACGATGTGTCCCCCTATCGAGCAGCTAGTGGAAAGCGTCAGCAGGCTGTGTTGCAGATGATGTGTTTGGGCGACAGACACACCGCCGAGGTGCTGGCCGAGTACTGGAAGCGGCAAACTGAGTCATGGCTGGGCAGTGTACATCTTGAGGCAGGCAAGGTAGTTAGTGATAACGGGCGTAATTTTGTGGCAGCCATAGCCCTTTCAAAACTCAGCCACATACCTTGCTTGGCTCACACCTTGAACCTGGTGGTGCAGTGCTTCCTCAAAAATTATCCGGAGTTAACAGCCCTGCTCCATAAGGTGCGAAGACTGTGCGCGCACATCCGCCGGTCGCCTGTACACTCCGTTCGTATGCAGAAGCTGCAGCGATTGCTCCACCTTCCCAACCACCGCCTCATTATCGACATTGCAACAAGGTGGAACTCCACCCTGCACATGGTGGAGCGGCTGTGCGAGCAGAGGCAGGCCATAATGCATTTGTGGGAGGATACACGGCCAGGCACTTTGAGAGCAGACATGGAGTTGACAGGCGTGCAGTGGTCGAAGCTGAAAGACCTTTGTAAAGTCCTTCAGTGTTTTGAGGAATGCACACGGCTGGTAAGTGCAGACGACGCCATCCTAAGCATGAGCATCCCACTTATGCGTCTGCTCATGCAAACTTTGACGCACCTTAAGGAGCAGGCGTCTGCAGCCAATGTTGATGAGGAGGAAGAGGAGGAGGGAATCCTTGATGACATTAAGCCATTGTCTGCTCAGGGACCTCTCCTGGACGAGGTGGAGGAAGAAGAGGAGGAGGAGGATGATGGGGATGATTACTTAGGGGAGGAGGATGCATCTCGTGGGGCAAGTGAAAATGTTGGTGTGGCAAGGTCTGGTACAGGGTTTGTGCGTGACTGGAGGGATGTGGATTTGCCAGAAAGTGCTCCTCCACCCAGCACTCGCAGTGCATCATTGACACCGGGAACATTGGCCCACATGTCAGATTTTGCCTTGCGGATCCTAAAAAGGGACCCCCGCATTGCCAAAATGATGAACGATGACGACTACTGGTTGGCCAGCATCCTGGATCCACGCTATAAAGGCAAATTACAAAACATCATGCCACAGGAGAACCTTGACCTAATATTGGCTAATAAACAAGGAACTCTGGTAAATCGGTTGCTTGAGGCATTCCCAGCACACAGCAGCGGTGATGGTTCTCACACGAGCCGTACGGGCCGGGGGCAGCTTGGCAGAGGTGTTCGTGGTGCACACAGCAGAAGTGGCGTTGGAGACAGGGGTTTCGTGACAATGTTGTGGACTGATTTTTCAAATACCGCTCACACAACTGGTAATACTGCATCGATGGAAAGTGACAGGAGACAGCAGTTGTCAACTATGGTTACAAACTACTTTTCCTCCCATATCGATGTTCTCCCACACAGGTCATTCCCCTTTGACTATTGGGCCGCTAAACTGGACACCTGGCCTGAATTGGCCCAATATGCCTTACAGGAGCTCGCTTGCCCAGCTGCAAGTGTGCTATCGGAAAGAGTCTTCAGTGCAGCTGGATCAATCCTGACAGAAAAAAGGACCCGTCTGTCAACCCAAAATGTGGATGATCTAACCTTCATTAAAATGAACCACGCATGGGTTTCCAAGGATTTTGTCCCACCTTCCCCTGATGACACATAGGGTGACAGAAAAATGGCTTGCTTTGGTCCACCTCTTCCTGGTACTTCACCTATTTCGCCTTTTGCATCAGCTGAATGTCCAACATCAACATATGCCACTTTCTAAAACTCCCTAACTGTGCTGCCTCCCCCCCCATGGCCGGGGTCACCACCTAGCGCACGACACCGTGCGAGTGCCGTTGCCCTGGACAGGTGGGTAGGCCGACTCTTGGGCGCGGGCACTGGCACAGGGTCCCTCATAGTGCAATCAAGTGTCTCTGACGGTGGTGGTGCACACCCGCCGTCAGACACACCGCTGTACTATGAGGGGCCCAGTGCCAGTACCGACGCCCACGAGTGGGCCCCCCTTGCTTGGGCAGGGCCCCAGCATTTGCAATCTTTACCTCTCCCTGCTCCTCCGCTTTGTAATCTGGGCCGTCAAATCCATACTGTGCCTGACACCGTCTGAGCCTGCCTCCTGAGACATATATTTTGAATGTGTACGCTATCCATACATGTTATCCGGGGATACGGTACCCTTTCTAACCTTTGTGCAATCACGTGCAATCCATACTGTGCCTGACACCGTCTGAGCCTGCCTCCTGAGACATATATTTTGAATGTGTACGCTATCCATACATGTTATCCAGGGATACGGTACCCTTTCTAACCTTTGTGCAATCACGTGCAATCCATACTGGGCCTAACACCGTCTGAGCCTGCCTCCTGAGACATATATTTTGAATGTGTACGCTATCCATACATGTTATCCGGGGATACGGTACCCTTTCTAACCTTTGTGCAATCACGTGCAATCCATACTGGGCCTAACACCGTCTGAGCCTGCCTCCTGAGACATATATTTTGAATGTGTACGCTATCCATGCATGTTATCCGGGGATACGGTACCCTTTCTAACCTTTGTGCAATCACGTGCAATCCATACTGGGCCTAATACTGTCTGAGCCTGCCTCCTGAGACATATATTTTGAATGTGTACGCTATCCATACATGTTATCCGGGGATACGGTACCCTTTCTAACCTTTGTGCAATCACGTGCAATCCATACTGGGCCTAACACCATCTGAGCCTGCCTCCTGAGACATATTTTGAATGTGTACGCTATCCATACATGTTATCCAGGGATACGGTACCCTTTCTAACCTTTGTGCAATCACGTGCAATCCATACTGGGCCTAACACCGTCTGAGCCTGCCTCCTGAGACATATATTTTGAATGTGTACGCTATCCATACATGTTATCCAGGGATACGGTACCCTTTCTAACCTTTGTGCAATCACGTGCAATCCATACTGGGCCTAACACCGTCTGAGCCTGCCTCCTGAGACATATATTTTGAATGTGTACGCTATCCATACATGTTATCCGGGGATACGGTACCCTTTCTAACCTTTGTGCAATCACGTGCAATCCATACTGGGCCTAACACCGTCTGAGCCTGCCTCCTGAGACATATATTTTGAATGTGTACGCTATCCATACATGTTATCCGGGGATACGGTACCCTTTCTAACCTTTGTGCAATCACGTGCAATCCATACTGGGCCTAACACCATCTGAGCCTGCCTCCTGAGACATATATTTTGAATGTGTACGCTATCCATACATGTTATCCGGGGATACGGTACCCTTTCTAACCTTTGTGCAATCACGTGCAATCCATACTGGGCCTAACACCGTCTGAGCCTGCCTCCTGAGACATATATTTTGAATGTGTACGCTATCCATACATGTTATCCGGGGATACGGTACCCTTTCTAACCTTTGTGCAATCACGTGCAATCCATACTGGGCCTAACACCGTCTGAGCCTGCCTCCTGAGACATATATTTTGAATGTGTACGCTATCCATACATGTTATCCGGGGATACGGTACCCTTTCTAACCTTTGTGCAATCACGTGCAATCCATACTGGGCCTAACACCGTCTGAGCCTGCCTCCTGAGACATATATTTTGAATGTGTACGCTCTCCATACATGTTATCCGGGGATACGGTACCCTTTCTAACCTTTGTGCAATCACGTGCAATCCATACTGGGCCTAACACCGTCTGAGCCTGCCTCCTGAGACATATATTTTGAATGTGTACGCTATCCATACATGTTATCCGGGGATACGGTACCCTTTCTAACCTTTGTGCAATCACGTGCAATCCATACTGGGCCTAACACCGTCTGAGCCTGCCTCCTGAGACATATATTTTGAATGTGTACGCTATCCATACATGTTATCCGGGGATACGGTACCCTTTCTAACCTTTGTGCAATCACGTGCAATCCATACTGGGCCTAACACCGTCTGAGCCTGCCTCCTGAGACATATATTTTGAATGTGTACGCTATCCATACATGTTATCCGGGGATACGGTACCCTTTCTAACCTTTGTGCAATCACGTGCAATCCATACTGGGCCTAACACCGTCTGAGCCTGCCTCCTGAGACATATATTTTGAATGTGTACGCTATCCATACATGTTATCCGGGGATACGGTACCCTTTCTAACCTTTGTGCAATCACGTGCAATCCATACTGTGCCTGACACCGTCTGAGCCTGCCTCCTGAGACATATATTTTGAATGTGTACGCTATCCATACATGTTATCCAGGGTTACGGTACCCTTTCTAACCTTTGTGCAATCACGTGCAATCCATACTGTGCCTGACACCGTCTGAGTCTGCCTCCTGAGACATATATTTTGAATGTGTACGCTATCCATACATGTTATCCAGGGATACGGTACCCTTTCTAACCTTTGTGCAATCACGTGCAATCCGTACTGGGTGTGAGAACGGCTGGCGAGCTGTTAAGCAAGCTACAGCACCTGTCCAGACAAGTACAGGGATTCCCTAGCGAGGAGACTTATTTGATTGTTTTCAATGTTGGGACAGCAATTTTTGGGGAGCACTATACTCTGGAGAATGATAGATGGGGCCCACCATACACTGGAACATTCCAAAGGTGGACATCAGACACTGGAGCAGCATTTACAGGGCCCATTATACACTAGAGCATTAGAAATGGGGCCCATTATGTTTGGAGCATTATTTGGGCCCATAAGACAGTGGAGCTTCATCCATGAGGACCAACATATACTGTAGCATTATGTGGAGCTCATCATATACTGTTTCAAACATTATATGGGACCAATGATTCTGTATGGAGAAATAGATGGGCCTCGTCATGAGATGTAAAAAGTGAGGTATTTTTCGTTGTACTATACCGCTATTTCTCTGCCGTATCGGAGCATGATGAGTTGTGGTATGTGTTAAAGGGGCGCTCTTTCGCCCAGGGCACATGAAAACCTGCAGCCAGCCCTCCCCCCCACAACTTTAGCCAAATAACCCCCATTTTTCAGTGCGTAACTTATATTATGAAGTTAATTAAGGTTGACAAGCTTAAGTAAGAAGAATTGATGCTTTTGGCATTCAAATGGGCACTGTAGGTGTGTTTCCTGTCCAACTCTCACTGCCGACTTTTATTCCCCATTGACTTACATTGGGTTTCGTGTTTCGGGACGACCCCGACTTTTCCCTATAATCGGACGATCTTGCTCGACCCGACTTTTGGAAAAGTCGGGTTTCACGAAACGAAACGCTACCCTAAAAAAACAAAAGTCGCTCAACTCTAGTCATGTGTTAATATGCACTTACATTGTGCATACACATTAAGTTACTTTCTCAGTTCAGATTTGTTTTTTATTCATTTCATTGTGCATTCAGTGCATACTTGGGTGTGACCGCCCTCTTTCTGAGCTGAGAAAGCCATCCAGTCTGGCCTAAGCTGTTACTAGTGGTTCAGCCGCTCGATCCTTATTCACATTCATGCCACTTGGCAAGTGAAAAGGTTTTAAATACTAGAGTAGGGACTGTCCCACAAGGGTTGCCGTGACGTGGCGGGATGGCTTGTGCATTATTTTGTTCAAAATTATGTTTACTAAATACCCTTATTATTACTACCTTTATGCATTATTTGCAGTATATTTTTTACTTTTTAGTTCAGGATATTTGTGTTTTTTGCTTTTTATAACATCATCAATACTTACATGTGTAGAATCACTATTTGCCAAATCTGGTCGCCTTTTAAGGTCAGTAAGGATGTTTAATGTAGATTGGGACACCTTGTCTTATATTTGTTTTGCATTTCGTCATATCAATAAGTGAATAAAGTGTGATTTACATTCCTCCTTTTATTTATCCACAACCTCTGTCACACAATTCTTGAACTTGACGGATGTTTATAATTTATGAACTACCCTATGTAAATTTGTAATGTACTATATAAAAAAAATCTTCACATGCTTCTTACTTGTGTTTACTTATCCCAGAAGCCTGTTTTAACCTTCCTGACCAGGCCAATTTTTACAATTCTAACCACTGTCAATTTATGAGGCCATAATTCTGGAATGCTTCAATGGATCCCACTAATTCTGAGAATATTTTCTTATGACATATTGTACTTCATGATTGTTGTAAAATTTCTGTAATATGACTTGCATTTATTTGTAAAAAAGGGGAAATTTGATGTAAATTTTGAAAACTTCACAATTTTCAACCTTTTAATTTTTATGCCCTTAAATCAGAGAGGGCACAAAATAGTTAATATAAATAACATTTCCCACATGTCTCCTTTACATCAGCACAATTTTTGAAACATAATTTTTTTTTGTTAGGAAGTTATAAGGGTTAAAATTTGGCCAGTGATTTCTCATTTTTACAGCAAAATTTGCAAAACCATTTTTTTTAGGGATCACCTCACATTTGAAATGACTTTGAGGAGTCAATATGACAGAAAATACCTAAAAGTGATAGCAATAAAAAAAAACTGTACCCCTCAAGGTTCTTTAAACTTATTAACCCTTCAGGTGCTTCACAGGAATTTATGGAATGTGGAAGGAAAAACATTTACTTTTCTTTCAAAAAAATTTTCCTTTAGACCTACTTTTTTACTTTTGCAAGGGTAACAGGAGAAAATGGACCATACTGTTTGTTGTGTAATTTCTCCTGAGCATGCTGATACCTGATATATGGGGAAGTCTACTCTTTGGGCACACAGCAGGGCTCTGTAGGGAAGGAGCGTCATATCACTTTTTGAGTGTAAAATTTGCTGCCATAATTAACGGACGCCATGTCGCTTTTGGAGAGCCCTGATATGCCTAAACATTGGAAACCTGCAACAAGTGACACCATTTAGGAAACTAGATCCCTTATGGAACTTATCTAGATGTGTATTGAGCATCTTGAACCCACGGGTGTTTCACCGAAGTTTATAACGTAGAGCCGTGAAAATAAAAAAAATAACATTTTTCCCAGATAAATGTTTTTATAGCTCCAAATTTTGCATTTTCATAAGGGTAACAGGAGAAATTGCTCCATAAAATTTGTTTTGAAATTTCTCCTGAGTATGCCGATACCTCATATGTGGAGGGAAAACTACTGTTTTGGTGCATGGCAGGGCTTGGAAGGGAAAGAGCACCATTTGACTTTTTGAATGCAAAAGTTGCTGGAATAATTAGCGGATGCCATGTCGCTTTTGGAGATCCCCTGATATACCTAAACAGTGTAAACTGTTGCGAACTCATTTTCTGGTCTACCAGTTGTGAGTTCTCCTTCCGGGCTCCCTCTTGTGGTAACAGGAGGTAGTGAGGTTGATTTAATTAGTAGAGATCTGCCACCTGATTATGAGGATAGCGATTGGATCTCTGGAATCTCAAACTGGATTTAAGACAGCCGACGCCCTATTCTGGTGCTGGTGATTCCTTCTGGCTTTTCAGGTCTTTGTTTTCAGCTCTGTTCCAGTCATCTAAAGCTAAGTGTTTCTGCTAATGTTCACACTTGATTTTGTAGGTCTATTCAGTTTTTTGTGTGGTCAGCCAGCCCCGGCTGGGACTGTGCTGGGACTGTGCTGAATTTCCACTCTTATTTATCTGTATTTGCCAATTTGCTTTTTGTCCCTTATTAGATTGGCCTCTTTTTTGCTCTGTCTCAGAATATTTCAGAGTGCTGATATAGTGGGAGAAGTCTAGTGACTTCAGGGTTAATTTTGTTATCAGAAGTGTTGGACATTATTTTTGTAGGGTTTTTTGGGCAGATTGCAGACAGTGTCTTTCCTTTCCTGTCCTTTCTAGTTAGTTTGGGCCCCATCGTTTGCTCAGCCTATTTTCCTGCCTGTGTTTGTGTTTTCATCTTGTTTCACCGTCAATACATGTGTGGGGGCTGTCTATTCCTTTGGGGTCTGCTCTGGGGCAGTTAGTTTTCCCCTTTTCTTTTGCTTTAGGCTTATTTAGTCCTCCGGCTGTGACGAGGCGTCTAGATTCATCGTAGGAACGCTCCACGGCTGCTGCTAGTTGTGTGGTTAGGATCAGGGGTCTGCAATCTGCATAGTTACCAACCTCTCTGGTTTTCTGTGACTTAGCTTGATTAGTTTTCCTCCTCGGTGACCCATTCATAACAGTAAACCCTCCACAAATGGCACCATTTTGGAAACTAGACTCCTTTGGGACATTATCTAGATGTGTATTGAACTTCTTGAACCCCAAGGTACTTCACATTTTACTTGCAAAAATCTTTTTTAGCTTAAAATTTTGCATATTCACAAGGGTAACAGGAGAAAATAGAATTCAAAACTTGTTGTGCAACTTTTCCTGAGTTTACTGATACCCCACGTCATCAAAAACTACTTCTGAGGCACAGTGCTATGTTCAAACGGGAAGAAACGTCATATTATAGTGCAGATCTTGCTGCAGTTGCTTGAGGATGCCTGTTACATTAGCAGATATCCTGAGGTGCCAACACAGTAGAACCCCCTATAAGCGACCCTATTTTACCAATTAAACCTCGCAATGAATTCATCTAGGGGTGCAGTGATTATATTGACTCCACAGGTGTCTCACAGACTTTTATACCATTGGGCTGTGAAGATAAAACAATTTACATTTTTATCATCAAGTTTTATGTTTTCATACTGGGAAATGGGTAAAAATGGCACCAAAATTTGTCCCACAATTTCTACTGAATGTGTCAATACCCCATATGTGGCTGTACAGTACTACTTAGCCATATGGAGAGACTTGGGAGGGATGGAGCGCTATTTGCCTACTTGAACGCAGATTTTCCTAGAATAGTTTGCGGATTTTATATAAAGAGCTCCTAAGTGATAAAAAAAAAGCAGAATCCGCCCTAAAGTGACCCCATTTTGGAAATTATAACTCTTTGGGAATTTATCTACAGATGTAGTGACAATTTTGACTGCATGGGTGTTTTCCAAAAACAAGGAGTAGTAGATGTTGCTGAGTGAAAATTGCAAACTGCCATTGTAGTGACGAGTATGTTATGTCCAGCTCATGCTTCTGGAGACATGCACCTGTAAATTAGACGGGCTCTCATCACTACAGAAATGCCAAACATGTGGAATCTAACTGCGGTTTAGGCACACTGGGGCTCAGAAAGGAGGGGGCATTTGAATTTGGCAGCAGAGAATTTACTGAACTTCTTTTGGGGGGCGAGGAGCCATTTTGTTTTTCCAGAGCCTTTGTGCTACCAGTAACGTGGAAGCCCCTATATTTCCGTTAACAGATGACAGACCTGAGTGGGGACTTGCTTTTTTGTGGATTGAGTTGAAGCCTTTATTAGGAACATTTTGCATAACATTTATGATCACATTTATCCGGCGCTCTACGCTGAGCACTTACATCGGTGTTTCCATCTAAATGTCCGAGTGACCTTACAGATTAAACCATCCGATGGATCCGTTCACTATTATGAGGCAGCAGAGTAACTCTGGACTCTGTCTGGCCTCTGTTCAGCAGTGTCCTTCTTTTCAGAAATGCACAAAACTGTGGCCGACAGCACTTTTATGCAATCCTAAAAAGATGGACACCACCAGATCACAGGTCAGACGGCGCCCACAGTGCTGCCATCTGCTTCATTATAGGGAATCTTCCTCCAGGGGTTCTGTCTGAATCACATATTTCAGAAATTTACACGGAAACTCCATTGTAAGCACTCATCGCAGAGCGCAGGATAAAAGTGCACCGAGCATTACAGAATGAAAAAATCAACAGCATGTGAAGAATTGGTTTTATTTATTTTTTACGCCGGTCCTCATGCGGTATAAGTGATTAGGTGACTTTTTTCTTTGGGTCGGTGCGATTATAGCGATACCAGATTTATATATTGGGTTTTTATGTTTGGCTTCTGTCACACACTAAAAGACGCTTTTTTTTGCGAAAACAAGTTTTTCCATCACCATATTTTGAGAGCCATAATTTTTCCATATTTTGGCCGACTGAGTCATGTTATGGCTTGTTATTTGCGGGATGAGCTGATGTTTATATTTTTACCAATTTTGGGCACATGACTTTTTTATCACTTTCTATTCCAGTTTTTGGGAGCCAGAATGAACAAAAACCAGCAATTCAGGAATTGCTCTTTTTTTTTTTTTTTTTTTTTTATACCGTTAAGCGTCTTTCTGCTGATGGAGCTGTATGGCGACTTGTTTTTGGTGGGAAAAGATGACGTTTTCAGAGGAACAATTTTTATTTACATCTTTTTGAGCGCGTTTTATTGCACTTTTTGTTCAGTGGTGTTATGATGAAGCATTGTTTTTGCCTTTTTTTCTTTTTTATGGTCTTCACTGAAAGGGTTAACTAGTGGGACAGTTTTATAGGTCGGGTCGTTATGGATGCGACGATACCAAATATGTGTACTTTTTTGTTTATTTTTCATTTACATAATTAAATGTATTTATTGGAAAAATATTTGTTTCTTTTTTTATTTGGAAATTTGTATACTTTTTAATTTTTTTTTTCACTTTTTTACATTGTCCCATCCTGGGACATCACTGTATAGTGTCAGATCGCTGATCTGGTACTCTGCAATGCTTCTGAACTGCAGAGTATCACATCAGCATCTGACAGGAAGGGAAGGAGGCATCTCAGCGCCTGCTCTAAGCAGACGCTCACAAGCCACCTTCCCTGTAGGACTCCGAAGGACCCGGCGGCCATCTTGCGGTCTCCATGGAGACCATCAGGACAACATGATCGCATCGCGTTGACCTTATGGAAGCGCACAGGGAACTGATTCCTTGTGCAATGCTCCTCTATGTCGCAGTCATTACTGTACGCGGCATCAGAGGGGTTAAATGCCCGCAATCGGTGCTAGCACCGATCATTTGCATTGCTGCAGGTTGTCAGTTCTCACACAGAGCTGACACCCAATCACCGCGGCGCTGATCATAAGCCCACGCGATCGTGCCACCATACATATACTGCTGTTTGCGGGAACACAGCTCCCGCAGAGCAGTATATGTACGGCGCATGTCGGGAAGGGGATGTTGACTTTATCTTTATTTCAGCAAATGTGTTGGGGACTTGATTTTGTGGCACTTGCTATTATACATTTGTTACAGCTTATCCTCCTGCATGTCTCACTGCAGTCTTGATCATAGACTGGAAAGCTCTCCTATCCAGAAAATGAGCACTTACGGAGGAGCACGGGACCAGGCCTGTCCATCATCCTCTCTCCATTGAAAAAACAGCTTTCCATGTGCAGTAGGAATGAGAGTGGATAAAATACATGAGCTGCAGACAAGCTGCATGAGAGTCATCTAACGTTCCTTCTGGCCATCATTGATGTGTCTTCCCTTTTATCTGAATCCACTGGATGACAGGCTTAGTCTAAAATATGATGAATGCTTTCAATGTTTTTATATCTGCCGCTTTTCCTACTGTTAATGAAGAGAGCTATGAAACCAGAGATTTTCCTTTTGTTTCTTAACCTTTATTAAATAGAATGTCCTTCATTTTTCTGCTACTTGGCAGACAATCACTCATGTAATGTGGGTTACATGACACTAAATATGGAGCGGACAATCGAGACCAATAACAGTAAGCGGGTTGATTATATTTCATAGATGATTTCATGCAAAAGCTGCTGAGATGTATGTTAACAGCCTGAATATGCAATTCAGTAGAAGCTATTATTGACATTAATGAGCTATCTGAAAGATTTTCTTTTCTCAAAGACTTCATTTAAAAATACTCTGCTCGGAACAATGTGACTTGTTTCATACTCTCCAAACAAAATGATGTGATGAAATTGGAAGATGGCAATCTTAATCAGATCAAACATTACCACCTTCTATTGTGCCCTTTCCTCTTATCAGATTAATCTAGGAAGCAGCACAGAATAAATAAAGCAACACTTCATTTGTCCAATGGAATATAAACCTCAATCGCAAAACCAGAAAAAAAAGCATCACACTTTACGAATCTGTAGAACTTGTTTTCTTATTGGATTGTATTTATTTTTTCCCAATAGAGTTGATATATTTAATAGTTTCATGTCTAACCATAAACTAGTAATTCCATTACTTCCAACAAGATGCTTTACTATGATATATCACTTATTTATGACCTGACAGAGTGGAGCATGTAGTACACAACAGCACATAGTAAATTTCACTCAGTTTATTGCAGCATATTTAGTAAGGTGTCATTATTTATGCGGCTACTTATCACTAAGGATTAGCGAACACCTCCCAATTCAGATTGCAGCAAATGCAAAAGTTTAACAATGCAAACAGTCATAAGATAAACAGCCATGCTTACTTAGAGTCCCTTTACACTGGGTGCAGAATTATTAGGCAAATGAGTATTTTGATCACATCATCCTTTTTATACATGTTGTCCTACTCCAAGCTGTATAGGCTTGAAAGCCAACTGCCAATTATGTAAATCAGGTGATTTGCATCTCTGTAATGAGGAGGGGTGTGGTCTAATGACATCAACACCCTATATAAGGTGTGCTTAATTATTAGGCAACTTCCTTTCCTTTGGCAAAATGGGTCCAAAGAGAGATTTGATGGACTCTGAAAAGTCAAAAATTGTGATGTCTTGCAGAGGGATGCAGCAGTCTTGAAATTGACAAACTTTTAAAGCGTGATGACCAAACAATCAAGCGTTTCATGGCAAATATCCAACAGGGTCGCAAGAAGCATGTTGATAAAAAAGGCTCAAAATAACTGCCCATGAATTGAGGAAAGTCAAGCGTGAAGCTGCCAAGATGCCATTTGCCACCAGTTTTGCCATATTTCAGAGCTGCAACATTACTGGAGTATTAAAAAGCTCAAGGTGTGCCATACTCAAGGACATGGCCAAGGTAAGGAAGGCTGAAAAACGACCACCTTTCAGCAAGAAACATAAGATAAAACGTCAAGACTGGGCCAAGAAATATCTTAAGACTGATTTTTCTAAGGTTTTATGGACTGATGAAATGAGAGCGACTCTTGATTGAACAGATGGATGGGCCCAAGGCTGGATCAGTAAAGGGCAGAGAGCTCCACTCCGACTCAGACGCCAGCAAGGTGGAAGTGGGGTACTGGTATGGGCTGGTATCATCAAAGATGAACTTGTGGGATCTTTTTGGGTTGAGGATGGAGTGAAGCTCAACTCCCAGACCTACTGGCAGTTTCTGGAAGACACCTTCTTCAAGCAGTGGTACAGGAAGAAGTCGGTATTGTTCAAGAAAAACATGATTTTCATGCAGGACAATGCTCCATCACATGCATCCAAATTCTCCACAGCGTGGCTGCCCAGTAAAGGTCTAAAAGAAGAAAAAATAATGACATGGCCCCTTTGTTCACCTGATCTGAACCCCATAGAGAACCTGTGGTCCCTCATAAAATGTGAGATCTACAGGGAGTGAAAACATTACACCTCTCCGAACAGTGTCTGGGAGGCTGTGGTGGCTGCGGCACGCAATGTTGATCGTAAACAGATCAAGCAACTGACAGAATCTATGGATGGAAGGCTTTTGAATGTCATTGTAAATAAAGGTGGCTATATTGGTCACTGATTTTTTTTGTTTTGTTTTTGAATGTCAGAAATGTTTATTTCAAAATTTTGTGTTGCTCTATTGGTTTACCTGGTGAAAATAAACAAGTGAGATGGGTATATATTTGGTTTTTATTAAGTTGCCTAGTAATTCTGCACTGTAATAGTTACCTGCACACACAGATATCCTCCTCAGATAGCCAAATCTAAAAAAAAAACACTCCAACTTCCAAAAATATTAAGCTTTGATATCTATGAGTCTTTTGGGTTGATTGAGAACATAGCTGTTATTCAATAATAAAAAGAATCCTCTCAAATACAACTTGACTAAAAATTCTGCACATGGTGTAGTGCTGAACGAGATTTTTTAAATGACATTTTTAAAGGCATTTTTGTAAACTTTACTCTTTAATTTTAATTAGTAAATGTTAAACAAGTTGTCCGGTCATCTTATTTTTTTTTAAATTTAAAGGGAATCTGTCAGCAGGATTTTACAACCTATACTATTTACATCTGCATGGAGCTCCTTCAAAGACAAAACCAGCCATACCATTACATGACCAGTCTGTTCCTCCATTACTGAGAACTCAAACTTTGAACTGATAAGCAAATGAGGATGGAGATTTGAAGCTTGTGTCACTCCAGCTCTATTCCCCGCACTGCACCATTTCCTCCTGCTTGACTGACAGCCTCAATGCTGTGTGACTTCAGGCAATGAACGCTTCGGTCAAGCAGGAGGAGGTGGTGCTGGGTCGAGAATAGAGATTCAGTGAGGGAAGCTTCAGATCTTCAGCTTCATTTATATATCAATACAAATGCTGATTGCTCAGCAATGGAGGAAAAGACTGCCAATGTAAAGGTATTGATGAACATGTCTTTGAAAGAACTACATGCAGTTATAAATAGTTTAGGGTGTGAAATTCTGCAGACAGATTACCTTTCAGGTCTTGTATTTTCAGCTTTATATTCTGTACTACTTTCATACTACTGTCATGTATACATTGCGCTGCTCCACCATTAGAATATACAGATGTCTGACCTGTTGTTATACCAGCGCCGGCATCCCTGCACAATCCCCCTTCTTCCTCTGGCTGACAGGCTTACCGCCATGGCTGCTCTGTTCGAGTCCCTGCCAAGGCTTCCTCCTCCCAGGGCCTGCACACGTCGCGTAGGTCTCCAAGTAGTGCACTTAGGGCGTGTGCCCGGCCCTCTTATTAAAGGGGCAGAGAGCACACTCTAATAATGTCCCCAGCCAAAAGCTGGGATCACTAGGTACTTAAGGCACCCTCCTCTGTAGTTTGGTGCCTGAGTCGGGCACCCTCACTCGCCAGGGCCGTGGGGTGCTCGGTATCGGGCCGGTTGATCTTCTCAACGGGAGTTGTCACGGCAGCAGTGACCCGGTCCGTGGCCCTGGGGCTCCATTGCAAAAGGGGTTGTTTCAGTGTGCTTATGGTGGTGAAAGTTTATAAGTGATTCGTGACGCCACCTGTGGTGTTCGGCAAATGTTAAGCCGACGCTGCAGACAGATCCTCTGGGACAGATGGTGTAGTGCAGCAATGATGTTATAGCCCTCCACAGGCGGGGTTGTAGTCCCAGGGCAGTGTAGGTGAAGTGACACTTAGATGGTGTAGTGTCGGGCACAGGAGGGATGTAGCGGTGTCGGGCAGGCTGGCGCAGGAATAAGTGGAGGACACCAGGGCATGTAGTTCCAAAGCTTTACTCACAGTCTGTTGTGTTACAGGTGCCCGCATCCGTGCCGTGTCCTCCGGGTAAGGAGCTCAGCCAACTTCCAGGCAAGATGAAGTACTCCTTTCCAACACTCCGCCAACATATGTGCCTTTTTTGAATGTCTCCCTCTTAGCGCCTTTGTGTGAAGTATTCACAGTACTGAGTTACACTGGAGTTCCTCCTGTCAGCTGTTCCTATGAACTCTACTTGTACGGCAGATAGCTGTAGCCTGCTTCGGGGACTCCTTCTACCTAGTCCCGGCTCACACATGTTGCTGTTGTGCCCCCAAGTCTGGTGTGGGAATAAAGTGGTCACTACTTCTATTCCTCCGGTGTCTGCTGCAGGACCATTAGTATCCATACAACCTCGGGGACCAGACCCCGGCCTTGCGCTTAGAACTTGGGAAGGGTTCTCCTCTAACTCTTGTCCTTGTTCTCTTATTCCCCTCACGTTCCGTATCAATCCTTTCTTTCTTATGGAGAGTCAGGTTTTCTATCAATGTTCCTTTCTTGTGCCAGCGGACCCAGATCACTGAGGTCGGCTGCAGCACTTCCTTCATCTATCCCACTCAGGGGATCTCCTTTCACAGATTGACCTCGTCAGACTCCTGTGACTAACTGACTAAATCTTATCCGCTTCCCGCTCTTTTAGTGTAAACTAAACTCCACCCGCCTCCCAGCACGCTTCGTGTTACAAGCAGGGAGTCACCAAAGGGTGCTTTGCTACACTACTATGTTGTGTGGGATGCAGGTGTTGGAATGTGGTCAGGTGTCTCCACCTTACCTGAATGGTGGGGTACCATACCTCAGGAGGAGGTGCAGTACTTCTGTGGCGACTGAACCCTCAGGGGCGCCACATGAGCATTATTAGTATTTAGTTAGAGTGCAAGCTGCTAAGTCCTTTGTCAAGTACCAGTTCCTGCACCTGAACATAATCTGGTTCTGCCTTCTTGAATCTGTCTATCCTTAGCCAGTACCTGCACCTGCTATCATACTGTCAAATACCTGTTCCAGAAGCCACACTGTCTGAACCAGTTCCAGTGTCCGTCCTGTCTAGGACTTTGGGTCCATGTCTGTGATCCTGACCCTTGGGGTCAGGGTGCCACATTATCTGGAACTGCCATGGAGTGGTATCTGGTGGCTCAAGACTAAATTCACCACAAGGAGCTCTAATGAAAACCAGGTAGCCGCTTAGCCATGTCCCTCCAGAGTAAACCGACCCGTGATGCAGTGGCTCCATCTGTTTCTGCCTTCTTGAATCTGTCTGTCACGCTCGTGCCTTGGCAGGATGGCATGAGCCGGGTGGTTGTGGCCCCACTGTGCCACAAACCAGACTACCCTGGAAGGGGCGTGACTATGACAGCTACCTCAGTCTTCACTGGAGCCTCTAATGGTGAGGTCAGGCTTGTGCGGCAGGTAGCTGCAGGGTGCCACTCCAGGGTGGCGTCTGGTTTTGGCTGCTGATCCCACTCGGGGACAAGGCACATGGACAGGTGCAACTGATAGGCAGGTAGGCATGGCAGGCACGGCTGGTACCCAGGCAGGCACAGCTGAGACACAGGGCAAGCAGACAGGCACAGCTTGAGACACAGGGCAGGCTGGAGTGATGTACGACAGAACAGGGTTGGACCTGTTCACACAGGAGGTGCAGGTACGGATAAAGGCAGGAGGGTGGAGTAGGCGGAGCGGCAGGAGGGCAGAGTAGGCGGAGTCGCAGGAGGACAGAGCACAGACAGGGCTTGCAAGGGTGCAGAAAACAGACAGGGCTTGCAAGGGCACAGAGCACAGACAGGGTTTGCAAGGGCGCAGAGCACAGACAGGGCTTGAAAGGGCGCAGAGCACAGACAGGGCTTGAAAGGGCGCAGAGCACAGACAGGGCTTGCAAGGGCGCAGACCACAGACAGGACTTGCAAGGGCGCAGAGCACAGACAGGGCTTGCAAGTGTGCAGAGCACAGACAGGGCTTGCAAGTGTGCAGAGCACAGACAGGGCTTGCAAGGGCGCAGGCACAGACAGGGCTTGCAAGGATGCAGAGCACAGACAAGGCTTGCAAGGGCGCCGAGCACAGACAGGGCTTGCAAGGGCGCAGAGCACAGACAGGGCTTGCAAGGGCGCAGAGCACAGGCAGGACTTGCAAGGGCGCAGAGCACAGACAGGGCTTACAAGGACGCAGAGCACAGACAAGGCTTGCAAGGGCGCAGAGCACAGAAAGGGGTTGCAAGGGCACAGAGCACAGACAGGACTTGCAAGGGTGCAGAGCACAGACAGGGCTTGCAAACGGCAGAGCGCAGACAGGGCTTGCAAGGGCGCAGAGCACAGACAGGGCTTGCAAGGATGCAGAGCACAGACAGGGCTTGCAAAGGTGCAGAGCACAGACAGAGCCTGCAAGGGTGCAGAGCACATACAGAGCATGCAAGGGTGTAGAGCACAGACAGTTTACAAGGAAAGACACAGCAAGGAAAGAAGCCACAGACAGGAAGACAAAGGTAGGCCAGAGTTTTGACAGGGAGACAGAGCGAGACAAGGTACAGGGTCCAGGAATGATGCCTCCTGGAGGGCAGAAAGTTAGGTATAAGACAAAGCTAGGACAGAGACACAGAGACCAGGATATTCTGCCTCCTGCCTTGCAGACAGAGAATACTAAGCCAGGCTAGGAGTATTTCTCCAGAGAAGGAGGTGATAACCAAGAGAGGACCTGGCTGGCTCAGTAGCAAGAAACTAACTGAGTTTAGACATTGCACAGGCAAGGTTCCAGTGGGTGGGGCAGACCTAAATAGTAGAGGGCTCTAAGTAATTGGTCAGGGACAGATTAGACAGGTGCACCCTGACTGCATAAGAACCAGAGAGTTCTGGTGCCGCCCCCCCTATACACACACAGCCAAGAAGCATGCAGGAGAGCAGAGGAACAGAGCACAGAGCATAAGGCTCGCAGCAGACAGAATTCACAGCATGACTTGGAGCAGTGGGAAAGTTGGTAAGTGGGGGATGGGAGGCCATGCAGCGATGCCAGCAGGGTTGTTACATTGTCTAACTTTAACCAGTACCTGCACCTGCTATCATACTATCAAATACTTGTTCCAGAAGCCACACTGTCTGAACCAGTTCCAGTGTCCATCCTGTCTAGGACTTTGGGTCTGTGTCTGTGCTCCTGACCCTTGGGTCAGCTGCCACATTAGCTGGAACTGCCCTGGAGTGGTAACTGGTGGCTCAAGACTAAATTCACCAGAAGGAGCTCTAGTGAAAACCAGGTAGTCGCTTAGCTATGTCCTTCCAGAGTAAACCGAGCCCGTGATGCAGTGGCTCCATGATCCACCAGCGTGACATTTGTTGCCATCAGTTTCATATCTCATGGGCTGTAGAAGTTCTGCTGGACTTGTCTTTGAAAGAGGTACGTGCACATGTAAATAGTTTTGGGGTGAAATCTTGTTGACAGATTCCATTTAAAATTGCTGTAAATTTTTAAAGATCAATGCTCACTATTTTAACTCTCTGCCTTTATCTTTCCTATGCTTCACTGAAACAATCTCTGTACTTCATGCACTTTCTGGCCGCAGTGGTGACTAACGGGTGAATAATATAGCCATTTATTTTCTATAGTTGTAACATGTCTGCTTAGATGGCGCAGGAAGTACAGAGATAGGTGGGGGATCTGGGAATCTCTGAAATGGGAATGGCAAGAAATTGGCAAGGGAAAAATTATTTATAAATGTACTTTGTAATATTTTGGGAGACATTAAGCTAGCATTAGAAAGTAATATGTCTTGCTGTCATAATCCAAAATTAATATATATATCTATAATATAACGGGCTAAGCGTCACTCTGTCCGAAGCCTTTATAGTCTGCTCAAGCGCGATGCGTCTGCGCAGTCTGGCTCCAGACAGAATGAGGCATACAGTGGTGAGAAGTATGTATGGTGGTATGCATACATAACGCAATCTTGGGCGCCAATACTTACATATTTACCTGACCTGGAGGAGCGTTGCCACGGCGCTTCTCTTTGGCCGGAGACCGGGCAGGAGTGAGACCGGAATCGCGCATGCGCATAGCGCGATCCGGCACCATTTTACTTGACACATTTGCAGTGTGTCTTCAGCAATATGGTGCCGGACAGCGCTATGGGCATGCGTGTACTCCGGCGCCAGACTCCTCCCCCCGCCTCCAGCAGAACATGACAGCGCTGGAGCACAGGAAAGAAGGGTGAGTATAAATGTTTTTTTTTTGTTTGTGTGTAGTTTAATAGGTGTGAGGAGGACCATACATATGAGGATAAGGGGGTGAGGGGACCATGCATACCAGGAAAGGGGGAGAGGGGACCATGCATACCAGTACTGTGGGGTGAGGGGAACATGCATACCACAAAAGAGGAGTGAGGGTGAGGGGACCATGCATACCACAAAAGGGTGGTGAGGGGACCATGCATACCAAGAAAGGAGGGTGAGGGGACCATGCATACCACGAAAGGAGGGTGAGGGGACCAATGCATACCATGAAAGGGGGGTGAGGGGACCATGCGTACCACAAAAGAAGTTTAAGGGGACCATGCATACCATGAAAGAGGAGTGAGGGGACCATGCATACCATGAAAGGAGGGTGAGGGGACCATGTATACCACGAAAGGGAAGTGAGGGAACCATGCATACCACGAAAGGGGATTGAGGGGACCATGCATACTATGAAAGGGGGGTGAGGGGACCATGCCTACCACGAAAGGAGGGTGAGGGGACCATGCATACCACGAAAGGGGGTGAGGGAACCATGTATACCAGGATTGGGGGGTGAGGGGACCATGCGTACCACAAAAGAAGTTTCAGGGGACCATGCATACCATGAAAGAGGAGTGAGGGGACCATGCATACCATGAAAGGAGGGTGAGGGGACCATGCATACCATGAAAGGGGGGTGAGGGGACCATGCGTACCACAAAAGAAGTTTAAGGGGACCATGCATACCATGAAAGAGGAGTGAGGGGACCATGCATACCATGAAAGGAGGGAGAGGGGACCATGTATACCACGAAAGGGAAGTGAGGGAACCATGCATACCATGAAAGGGGGGTGAGGGGACCATGCGTACCACAAAAGAAGTTTAAGGGGACCATGCATACCATGAAAGAGGAGTGAGGGGACCATGCATACCATGAAAGGAGGGTGAGGGGACCATGTATACCACGAAAGGGAAGTGAGGGAACCATGCATACCACGAAAGGGGATTGAGGGGACCATGCATACTATGAAAGGGGGGTGAGGGGACCATGCCTACCACGAAAGGAGGGTGAGGGGACCATGCATACCACGAAAGGGGGTGAGGGAACCATGTATACCAGGATTGGGGGGTGAGGGAACCATGTATACCAGGATTGGGGGGTGAGGGGACCTTGCATACCAGGATTGGGGGGTGAGAAGACCATGCGTACCAGGATAGGAGGGGTGAGAGGACCATGCATACCAGGATAGGGGGTGAGAGGATCATGCATACCAGGATGGGGGTGAGAGGACCATGCATACCAGGATAGGGGGTGAGAGGACCATGCATACCAGGATAGGGGGAGTGAGAGGACCATGCATACCAGGATAGGGGGTGCTTTTTTCATTTTTATTGCCCAGATGTAGTACTTTGCATTTTTCCCTGTTAAAAACCATTCTGTTAGTTGCTGCCCACTTCTCCAGTTTATTTATATCTTTTTGAATTCTCTCTCTCTCTTCTCTAGTATTAGCTATCCCTGCTAGCTTTGTGTCATCAGCAAATTTAATCAGTTTACCCTCAATTCCTTCATCTAAATCATTGATAAAGATGCTGAACAATACAGGGCCCAGGACAGAGCCCTGTGGTACCCCACTTGAGACATTCTTCCAACTGGATGTGCAGCCATTTACGACCACTCTTTGGGTCCGATCACTAAGCCAGTTATGAATCCACCTAACAGTTGCCTTGTCCATTCCATACTTAGTCATTTTTTCAATAAGGATTGTATGAGAGACTTTGTCAAATGCTTTGCTGAAGTCAAGATATACTATATCTACAGCATTTCCTTGATCCACCCAATCAGTGATTCCGTCATAGAAGGAAATTAAGTTAGTCTGACATGACTTATTAGTTACAAACCCATGCTGACTCTGTTTAATCACTTCATTCTTATCCAGGTACTGACATACATGTTGTTTAATAATTTGTTCAAAGATCTTTCCTGGTATAGAAGTCAAACTCACCGGCCTATAGTTGCCTGGGTCCACCTTCTTCCCCTTTTTGAAGATAGGAACAACATTTCCTATCTTCAAAAAGGAAATGATGGAAACAGTGCTCAAATGACATGGGGACATCATTGTCACGATCCATTTTTGGATCTGTCAGATTTGGATTCTCACATTAAAACTTTTTTCCTTTCAGGCCATCGGGGTTAACATCAGTTTTTTCCCCCCGGTGGCTGCTGGTGTAATTACATGGCTGGTCAGTTTGCTGATGCAGGTGGTGACCACTCCCAAATTCTTTTAAAAGCTCACCTGGTGCATCAGCTGACTGTTGATTATACAGGTCCTTTTGGAAACCAACCGTGCTGAAGAAAGGAGCTTTCTGGTACAGTGGTGCTTCAGCTGACTGCTTTGATCAGGTGCCTTACTCTGCTGTGCGGTGCATTGCGGTGAGACCAGTGTCCGCACTTGCCAATTCCCTACTGAGGGATAGGTGCAGGGCAAGTGAGGGCTAAGGTATCCTGCTCGGCGATGGTTTGAAAGAAGCCGTATAGGGATGTCAGGATAGACCAGGGCACAGCCTCAGGAGAGTGCAGGAGGTGTCCATTCCCTATCGCAGCACCCACCATTGTAATTGTGTCCCTGGTGTTCCCTTGTTTGTTTGCCGTTTAGTGACCGACCAATTGTTGGATCGTGTCACACGGGGCCAATCACTTCGTGACAATCATGGTGAA
Organism: Dendrobates tinctorius; assembly: GCF_039654945.1. NCBI lineage: Eukaryota > Metazoa > Chordata > Amphibia > Anura > Dendrobatidae > Dendrobates > Dendrobates tinctorius. The sequence continues at coordinate 11,478,187 of NW_027361827.1, forward strand.
TACCCCTGGAAGCATTCCTGACTCCCAGGTTACATCTGTGAACAATGTTGTCTGAGTTTTATGCCATTTTTACAGGCACACAATAAAACATACTAAAACAAAACCAAAATGGATTTTCCTGGGAAATATGTTAAGGAACATCCTTTCCAGGGTAATGATTTTTATATAAGGCAAAATGAATAACCCAAAACCAAAATGTTCCTCCACCACTTGGGCTATGTTCACACGTTGCGTTCTTGATGCTCTTTTCAACTTTACCATTGCTTTCAACCAAGACAAATGTGTGGCGCCCCTGAGGCTCAGTCGCCACAGAGGTACTGTACCTTCTCCTAAGGTGTAGTGCCCCACCAACTAGGTAAGTTGGGAACTCCTTTACACACTCCAACACCTGCACCCACACACAGGATAGTTCAGCAATGGACCAGATTGCAGCTCCATGCTTAGAGGATAGCAGAGCACCTTTCGTGGGTCCTTGCTTCATAACACGAGATGTGCTGGGAGGTGGGTGGAGTTAGATATAAAAGATTGGGAAGGTTTAGAATTACAGTTCAGTCTGACAAACGGTCAGAGAGGAAGGAAGCCACTCAGGAGGAGTGGGGAATCCCTGGAAGGAGGGATGGAGGAAGAAGTACTGCAGCAGCCTCAGTAATCTGAGCCAGCTGACACGGGAAAGGAACAGAAGGAGAAAGACGTAGAACTGTAACCTAAGCTTCCATAAGAGAGAGAAGGAACAGCGCGGAACAAAGGAGTAGGAGAACAGAGAGGAGTTGTGGGTTGGAAGAGGAACCCTGCCTATAGGTTCTCAGCGCAAGGCCGGGGCCCGGTCCCCGAGGTTGTATGGACACTTATGGTTCTGCAGCAGACACCGGTGGAGTAGTTGGCTTTAAATGCATTACTCCCATTCAAGACTTGGGACACAACAGCAACACGGATAGAGAGCCGGGATCCAGGAGGTCCCTGATCAGGCTACAGCTGTCTGTCATACAAGTAGAGTTGTTAGGAACATCTGACCGGAGGAACTTCAGAGTAACCACGGTACTGGAGCTCTTCACACTAATAGGCGCAATAGCGGAGTCGTTCAGGACAGATTCATGTTGGGGGAGTGTTGGAGAGGAGAAGCCTGACTTGCCCGGGAGGTTGATTGAGTCTCTGCCCCGGAGGACAGGGCACGGAGGCAGGCACCAGTGTGTACCATGAACAGTGAGTAAAGCTTTGGAACTACAAGCCCTGGTGTCTTCCAGTCATTGTGTGCCAACACCGTCAGCACCGCTACATCTTGGTATCATCCTTTACACTACCTGTGCCTACACACTGCCCTGGGGTTACAGCTTCACCTGTGGGGAGCTATACCATCTATGCTGCAACACACCATCAGCCCCAGAGGACCTGCACGCAGCGTTGGCTTAACATCTTGCTTGCCAAACACCACAGGTGGCGTCACGAACTATTCCATAAACTATATTACAAACCACTAGAGTTGAGCGAAACGGGTCGAAAAATTTCAAAAGTTGCCGACTTTTGGCAAAGTCGGGTTTCATGAAATGAAACCCGACCCTAGGATGAGGTCGGCCACGAGGTCGGCGACTTACGCGCCAAAGTCGCGTTTCAAAAGTTTGTTTTGCGCTCTTTTTCAGCCAATCAGGATCCACGGACACTGTGGGCAACGTGATGACATAGGCACGGGTCACCACCATCTTTCAGAAGGGCATGCAAGTGATTGGCTTGCTTTGGTGGGCGTCACAGGGGGTATAAAAGGGCGTGCACGCCGACCGCCATCTTACTTCTGCCGATCTCAGTATAGGGAGAGGTTGCTGCTGATTCTGTAGGGAGAGCGTTAGGCAGGGAAGAAGACAAAAAAACTGCTTCTGCTGCTAGCGATTTGGCCTGCACAACACACCAGTCACTGTGTGTGCAGTGCAAGTGGAGGCTATATTGTGGTGTATCAGTGGTGTTGGTTGTTGGGCTGCCTTTTAAGGCTTCCTGACAGGCTGGCATTGCTGTTTACCCACTGCTCTGCAAACTGCTTTTTTAAAAGCAATCCAATCTCCCTGATCCTCTAGTCACTTTTGTCACAGCTGTGCCATCGAGCCTGTGACATAGCGCTCAGATATCAGTGGGCCTCACACAATCAAAAAGTGTCCAGTGTGAACAAGTGTCTGCAGAAATTCAAAATCTCCCTTATCCTCTAGTCACTTTGGTCACAGCTGTGCCATCGAGCCTGTCACATAGCGCTCAGATATTCATTGGGCCTCACACAATCCAAAAGTGTCCAGTGTCCACTAGTGTGAGAAGAAATTCAAAATCTCACTTATCCTCTAGTCACTTTGCTCACAGCAGTGCCATCGAGCCTGTCACATAGTGCTCAGATATTCATTGGGCCTCACACAATCCAAAAGTGTCCAGTGTCCACTAGTGTGAGATGAAATTCAAAATCTCACTTATCCTCTAGTCACTTTGGTCACAGCAGTGCCATCGAGCCTGTCACATAGCGCTCAGATATTCATTGGGCCTCACACAATCCAAAAGTGTCCAGTGTCCACAAGTGTCTGCTGAAATTCAAAATCTCACTTATCCTCTAGTTAATTTGGTCACAACTGTGCCATCGAGCCTGTCACATAGCGCTCAGATATTCATTGGGCCTCACACAATTCAAAAGTGTCCAGTGTCCACTAGTGTGAGAAGAAATTCAAAATCTCACTTATCCTCTAGTCACTTTGCTCACAGCAGTGCCATCGAGCCTGTCACATAGCGCTCAGATATTCATTGGGCCTCACACAATCCAAAAGTGTCCAGTGTCCACTAGTGTGAGAAGAAATTCAAAATCTCACTTATCCTCTAGTCACTTTGGTCACAGCAGTGCCATCGAGCCTGTCACATAGCGCTCAGATATTCATTGGGCCTCACACAATCCAAAAGTGTCCAGTGTCCACAAGTGTGAGAAGAAATTCAAAATCTCCCCTGTCCTATAGACAGCTTGTACCTTGTTTTACATTACTATATAGTTTGTTGGATTTTGTCTACATTTTTACCAAAAATGAGGAAGGCTGGTGGAAGAGGCCGTGGAATTGGGCGGGGGTTGCCAGCTGGTAATGATGGTGTTGGTGGTGGATCTGATGGTAGTGGCAAGAGCAAAATAAGACCGAATGCAGGAGGTGTTGAGCCTGCGTCATCGTCTGGCTCCATAAGGCTTCGAAGGCTTAGTTTTCTAGGAGTTGGCAAACCGCTTTTAAAGCCAGAGCATCAGGAAAAAGTTTTGTCTTACATTGCTGACTCAGCCTCCAGCTCTATCGCCTCCTCTTCTTCAGTTGTAAAAAGTAAAAGCACTGAGTCGTCATTGGAGGCTCATGTTCATGAACCACACCTTTCCTTGTGTCCTTCACCCCAACCAAGATTGAAGGATGACGCAGGCCATACTACTGATTACTCCATGGAGCTGTTTTCACATACCATGCCTGGATTATCAAGTGAAATTGTGAATTACCCAGGCCAAGATGAATCTGACATGGAGTGCACTGATGCACAGCCGCTGATGGATGATTCTGCTGGTACATTCACTCAGAGCACTACATTGTCCTGGCAGTGTACACAGCCAGATTCTGACCCTGATGAGACTCAGGTGCCCCTTCCCGCACACTATACCACCATACACGGTGACACAGAGGAAGGTGCACAAGACATTGAAGAGGAGGTGATGGATGACCCAGTTGTTGACCCAGATTGGCATCCATTGGGGGAAGAGGGTGCTGCTTACAATAGCTCAGATGAGGAGCATCCACAGCAGACATCGACATCGCAACAGCTGTTATCCGACAGGCCCGGAGCACTCCAAAGACAGGTTCCAAAAATCAAAAGAGTTGCTGGACAGCTTGTCCAGAGGGTCAAAAGATCACAGCGTGCTAGGCCGCAAAATGTCTGCCAAAGTAGGAAGAGTGCAGTGTGGCACTTTTTTGAACAAAATCCTCATGATCAGGCCAAGGTTATCTGTAAGAAGTGCGCAAAGACCTTTAGCCGAGGGAAAAATCTGAAAAATTTGAATACCAGTTGCATGCTTAGACATTTAACCAGCATGCACTTGCAAGCGTGGACACAACACCAAACCTCAAGTGCCACATGTGCAACTGATCACAACGAAGGTAGTCAGCAACGCTACATTGTTTCCCCCACTGTAAGCCCACCGGTTAGCACAGCAGCAAATGTTGAGGTGTCGTTGCAAGGCCACAGCAGTCAGGGAATCCCACTGTTATATCAACGAAAGACTGATTCTAGGCCATCAGAAAGAACACCAACTCCATCACCATCATCAACCCTCTCTCAGTCCGCCCTGTCCACCGCTACTTCCACCATATGCAGCTCTCAAGTCCAGCTCACCCTCCCAGACACTATGAGTAGGTCAAGAAAGTACTCAGTCTCTCATCCGCGTACACTGGGTTTGAACGCCCACATTGCCAAACTAATCTTGTTTGAGATGATGCCCTTTCGGTTGGAGGAAAGCGCAGCTTTTCGCGAACTCATGGCCTATGCAGTACCACGCTATGACCTACCCAGTCGCCACTTCTTCTCTCGCAAAGCCATCCCAGCCCTCCACCATCATGTGAAAGACCGCATTGTCCATGCACTCAAGCAGTCAGTGAGCGGAAAGGTGCACCTCACAACTGATGCATGGTCCAGTCGCCATGGCCAGGGCCGTTACGTGTCCATCACTGCGCACTGGGTTAATGTGGTGGATGCAGGGTCCACAGGGGACAGCGGTGGTGGGACAGTGCTGCCTAGCCCACGGTATAGTAAACAGTTGGCTGTAGGCGTTCGACCCTCCTCCTCCTCCTCCAGAAGCGAAAGCTCGTCCACAGAGCGCAGTCGTACGAGCACTCCATCTGCAGCTGCCACTGTTGCACACGAGGTGTCCCCCTATCGAGCAGCTAGTGGAAAGCGTCAGCAGACTGTGTTGCAGATGATGTGTTTGGGCGACAGACACACCGCCGAGGTGCTGGCCGAGTACTTTCAGTGACAAACTAAGTCATGGCTGGGCAGTGTACATCTTGAGGCAGGCAAGGTAGTTAGTGATAACGGCCGTAATTTTGTGGCAGCCATAGCCCTTTCAAAACTCAGACACATACCTTGCTTGGCTCACACCTTGAACCTGGTGGTGCAGTGCTTCCTCAAAAATTATCCGGAGTTAACAGCCCTGCTCCAGAAGGTGCGAAGACTGTGCGCGCACATCCGCCGGTCGCCTGTACACTCCGTTCGTATGCAGAAGCTGCAGCGATTGCTCCACCTTCCCAACCACCGCCTCATTATCGACATTGCAACAAGGTGGAACTCCACCCTGCACATGGTGGAGCGGCTGTGCGAACAGATGCAGGCCATAATGCATTTGTGGGAGGATACACGGCCAGGCACTTTGAGAGCAGACATGGAGTTGACCGGTGTGCAGTGGTCGAAGCTGAAAGACGTCTGTAAAGTCCTTCAGTGTTTTGAGGAATGCACACGGCTGGTAAGTGCAGACGACGCCATCCTAAGCATGAGCATCCCACTTATGCGTCTGCTCATGCAAACTTTGACGCACCTTAAGGAGCAGGCTTCTGCAGCCAATGTTGATGAGGAGGAAGAGGAGGAGGGAATCCTTGATGACATTCAGCCATTGTCTGCTCAGGGACCTCTCCTGGACGAGGTGGAGGAAGAAGAGGAGGAGGAGGAGGAGGATGATGGGGATGATTACTTAGGGGAGGAGGATGCATCTCGTGGGGCAAGTGAAAATGTTGGCGTGGCAAGGTCTGGTACAGGGTTTGTGCGTGACTGGAGGGATGTGGATTTGCCAGAAAGTGCTCCTCCAACCAGCACTCGCAGTGCATCATTGACACCGGGAACATTGGCCCACATGTCAGATTATGCCTTGCAGATCCTAAAAAGGGACCCCCGCATTGCCAAAATGATGAACGATGACGACTACTGGTTGGCCAGCATCCTGGATCCACGCTATAAAGGCAAATTACAAAACATCATGCCACAAGAGAACCTTGACCTAATATTGGCTAATAAACAAGCAACTCTGGTAAATCGGTTGCTTGAGGCATTCCCAGCACACAGCAGCGGTGATGGTTCTCACACGAGCCGTACGGGCCGGGGTCAGCTTGGCAGAGGTGTTCGTGGTGCACACAGCAGAAGTGGCGTTGGAGACAGGGGTTTCATGACAATGTTGTGGACTGATTTTTCAAGTACCGCTCACACAACTGGTAATACTGCATCGATGGAAAGTGACAGGAGACAGCAGTTGTCAACTATGGTTACAAACTACTTTTCCTCCCATATCGATGTTCTCCCACACAGGTCATTCCCCTTTGACTATTGGGCCGCTAAACTGGACACCTGGCCTGAATTGGCACAATATGCCTTACAGGAGCTCGCTTGCCCAGCTGCAAGTGTGCTATCGGAAAGAGTCTTCAGTGCAGCTGGATCAATCCTGACAGAAAAAAGGACCCGTCTGTCAACCCAAAATGTGGATGATCTAACCTTCATTAAAATGAACCACGCATGGGTTTCCAAGGATTTTGTCCCACCTTCCCCTGATGACACATAGGGTGACAGAAAAATGGCTTGCTTTGGTCCACCTCTTCCTGGGACTTGACCTATTTCACCTTTTGCATCAGCTGAATGTCCAACATCAACATATGCCACTTTCTAAAACTCCCTAACTGTGCTGCCTCCCCCCCCATGGCCGGGGTCACCACCTAGCGCACGACACCGTGCGAGTGCCGTTGCCCTGGACAGGTGGGTAGGCCGACTCTTGGGCGCGGACACTGGCACAGGGTCCCTCATAGTGCAATCAAGTGTCTCTGACGGTGGTGGTGCACACCCGCCGTCAGACACACCGCCGTACTATGAGGGGCCCAGTTCCAGTACCGACGCCCACGAGTGGGCCCCCCTTGCTTGGGCAGGGCCCCAGCATTTGCAATCTTTACCTCTCCCTGCTCCTCCGCTGTGTAGTCTGGGCCGTCAAATCCATACTGGGCCTGACACCGTTTGAGCCTGCCTCCTGATGTATAGACATATATTTTGAATGTGTACGCTATCCATACATGTTATCTGGGGATACGGAACCCTTTCTCACCTTTGTGCAATCACGTGCAATCCATACTGGGCCTAACACCGTCTGAGCCTGCCTCCTGATGTATAGACATATATTTTGAATGTGTACGCTATCCATACATGTTATCTGGGGATACGGAACCCTTTCTCACCTTTGTGCAATCACGTGCAATCCATACTGGGCCTGACACCGTCTGAGCCTGCCTCCTGATGTATAGACATATATTTTGAATGTGTACGCTATCCATACATGTTATCTGGGTATACGGAACCCTTTCTCACCTTAGTGCAATCACGTGCAATCCATACTGGGCCTGACACCGTCTGAGCCTGCCTCCTGATGTATAGACATATATTTTGAATGTGTACGCTATCCATACATGTTATCTGGGGATACGGAACCCTTTCTCACCTTTGTGCAATCACGTGCAATCCATACTGGGCCTGACACCGTCTGAGCCTGCCTGCTGATGTATAGACATATATTTTGAATGTGTACGCTATCCATACATGTTATCTGGGGATACGGAACCCTTTCTCACCTTTGTGCTATCACGTGCAATCCATACTGGGCCTGACACTGTCTGAGCCTGCCTCCTGATGTATAGACATATATTTTGAATGTGTACGCTATCCATACATGTTATCTGGGGATACGGAACCCTTTCTCACCTTTGTGCAATCACGTGCAATCCATACTGGGCCTGACACCGTCTGAGCCTGCCTCCTGATGTATAGACATATATTTTGAATGTGTACGCTATCCATACATGTTATCTGGGGATATGGAACCCTTTCTCACCTTTGTGCAATCACGTGTAATCCATACTGAGCCTGACACCGTCTGAGCCTGCCTCCTGATGTATAGACATATATTTTGAATGTGTACACTATGCTATCTATACATGTTATCTGGGGATACGGTACCCTTTCTCACCTTTGTGCAATCACGTGTAATCCATACTGGGCCTGAGAACAGATGGCGAGCTGTTAAGCAAGCTACAGCACCTGTGGTTTGCACACGTAAGTTTTTCATTTTTTCAGGAATGACGGTTAGGCCTAATTCCGGAACTGCGGTTGACCTGCACTTACTGGGAAATCATTGTTCGCGGGTAATAATTGTAATCACAGATCCCCATCACTAACGTTGTTCAGCGGGTTATCTGCACCTGTAAGCGACAAACGCTGGCCTTTTCAGTGTAGCGCACATGCAGCCACGGACATGTAATGGCATGACACACCAGTTATTGGCCAATCTCATGTGCCAGAGCCTCACGTGTCCCTCTAGTAAGCCAGACTCGGACCGCGGGGCATGACGGAGTCTCGTTCGTTAACGGAATTAAGTTTGCAATGTGTGCATCTGTTCTGTAGCTGGCATGGTTGAGGTTTCCCAGGTGGAGTCGAATTAAACCGTAGGCTCCACTCCTGGTGGTGCCCTTCTGGACATTCCTTTAAGGTTCAGCTTTGCAACCATACTGCCCACGTAAAACAAACACTTTGCCTTCATGAACGCTGTTTGGAGGGTCATGACTCATGGGAATAACGCCGCCCAATCAGTTAACCTGCTAGAGAGATCCTTCGTTGCTACCAAGCATGACATCACACTCCCTAGGAGGAAGGTAATGCCACTGTGGCGACCGTACTCCTGGGGGCGACACAAGTGCACTGATGCCCAGCCACTGCTCGATGAATCTGCTGGTACATTGACCCAGACCACTACATTCCCCTCGCACGCTACACGGCCTGAATCTGACCCTGATGATACTCAGGTTACCCTTCCCATATACAGTTCCATCTTACACGGTGACAAAGAGGAAGCTGCAGATGAAAGTGCAGGTTCGGCCCACCCGCCATCAGACACACCACCGTACTATCAGGGGCCCTGTGCCAGTGCCGTCGCCAACGAGTGGGCCCCCCTGCTTGCTCAGGATCACAGCACTTGCAAGGTTGAAATACTGTGCAGTGAGATGGAAGATGGGAACGATGAGGAGTCCAGACTAGTACAGGGATTCCCTAGCGAGGAGACTTATTTGATTGTTTTCAATGTTGGGACAGCAATTTTTGGGGAGCACTATACTCTGGAGAATGATAGATGGGGCCCACCATACACTAGAACATTCCAAAGGTGGACAACAGACACTGGAGCAGCATTTACAGGGCCCATTATACACTAGAGCATTAGAAATGGGGCCCATTATGTTTGGAGCATTATTTGGGCCCATAAGACAGTGGAGCTTCATCCATGGGGACCAACATATACTGTAGCATTATGTGGAACTCATCATATACTGTTTCAAACATTATATGGGACCAATGATTCTGTATGGAGAAATAGATGGGCCTTGTCATGAGATGTAAAAAGTGAAGTATTTTTCATTGTACTATACCGCTATTTCTCTGCCGTATCGGAGCATGATGAGTTGTGGTATGTGTTAAAGGGGCGCTCTTTCGCCCAGGGCACATGAAAACCTGGAGCCAGCCCTCCCCCCCACAACTTTAGCCAAATAACCCCCATTTTTCATTGCGTAACTTGTATTATGAAGTTAATTAAGGTTGACAAGCTTAAGTAAGAAGAATTGATGCTTTTGGCATTCAAATGGGCACTGTTGGTGTGTTTCCTGTCCTCCTCTCACTGCCGACTTTTATTCCCCATTGACTTACATTGGGTTTCGTGTTTCAGGACGACCCCGACTTTTCCCTATAATCGGACGATCTTGCTCGACCCGACTTTTGGAAAAGTCGGGTTTCACGAAACGAAACGCGACCCTAAAAAACCAAATGTCGCTCAACTCTACAAACCACCATTGATATTGGGCGCCCAGAAGCCACAGGTGGCATCACGTATCATTCACCTATAAACGTAATTCACCCCTTTGCATGGATGCTCAGGGCCACGGAATGGGTCACCACCACCATGACACATCCCTGTGAGACACCGGCCTGGTACCGATTAACCCCTCTGCCCTGGCTGGCCACCCACACTCCATGTCAGATTCATCTTGGACTTGGGAATTGACGATTTGACTTGATAACCCAGGCATGGTATGATAGAAAGAGCTACATGGACTAATGTGAAGTGTGGCCTGCTGCATCATTCACTTTTGGTGGGGGTGAAGGACACAAGGAAAGGGGTTCTTCCTGACCAGGAGCCAGCAGTTGACGACTCAGTGCTTGCATTTTTTGAAACTTCAGTAGAGGAGGGCATATTTGCTGGAGTCTGTTTCGGCAATGTAAGCCAAAACCAGTTCCTCATGCTCCGCCTTTAAAAGCGGTTAACCTACTTTCAGAAAAAGTAGCCTTCAAGACGTTCTGGAGCCAGACCATGACGCAGGCTCAACACCTCCTGCCTTAGCTGCTATAGTGCTTTTGCCACTACCAGCAGATGCACCACCACCATCAGCACCAGCTGGCCCCCCCACGCCCACGTCCACGGCCTCTTCCACCAAACTTCAAAATTTTGCAGAAAATAGACCCAAAATAACATCAGATATATGGCACTGTATCAGAAGCATACAGCTCTATTCAGTCAAAGGATGATTGTCAATCTCCCTATATATTCCATCAGTAACACAGAGACGCTCACAGGCTCAGTGTGGATTAGACAAGAATATAAAATTTAGACAAAATGTACAGTATCATCGGATAGCAGGTATATATAGTATAGTTTAAACATTCTAAATCTCCGTAGATATTTGAGGAGGCACACACAGACACTCTCAGGCTCAGTATTGGATTACAGCACAATCTAAAAAGCCGTAAAACGGTAATGGATCTCAAGAGTACAGCTGTATACAGTGTAGGTGTCATTGTTGTCAATTTCAGTATTTATTTCCACAGTCAGAAAATAACTCTCACTTGGTCAGTTTGGATTAGACCAGAATATAACAAGCAGTAAATGGGCAATGTATCACAAGCGTAGAACTGTATACAGTGTTGGGGTAATTTTTAAATGTACATCTAAATTGCAGGAGTAACCCATAGACACTCACACGCTCAGGATGGATCACACCACAATATAACAAGAAGATCCGCAAGAAATAATCACACATGTGGGACAATGTTCCAGGTGTCAATGATACACTTAGAGTGTTGGTTGGAGGAGGACTTCCAGGCAGAAAGGGTACAGTATCACCAGATACCAGGTATATATAGCATAGTTTAAACATTAACAATGTACTTCTATATATCAGAAGTAGTGTTGAGCCACCCCGCTAGAGTTTTGGTTCGTCGCACTGGAGGCAAGTTCGTCGAATGTTTGTCGAGCGTTCGAAGAACACCGTCGAACCCCATTGAAAACAATGGCAGGCAAACACAAACACATAGAAAACAATTGCAAAACACCTTTAAAGGTGTCCCAAAGCAGACAAAATGCTCAGAAGACAAAAATAGCATATGGAAAAGGGCAACTACATTTAGAAAAGAGGTGGAGGAGTAAAAGGAGGAGGTGGAGGAGTCATAGATATAGGCTTGTCATGCCCTTATGAAGTCAAGAAAGGCTGGAATAAAAATGTAAAATACAAACCAAAAAAAAATAAAAAATTCTGAAATCGAACACGATCATATATCGTCGGACTTCCCACCAATAAATTATGCCAACTGCCTATGGGGCGGCGTTATTCCCACGAACCTCCAAACTGCGTCCATGAAGGCAAAGTGTTTGGTTTCCAGGGGGCTGTATGATTGCAAAGCTGAACCTTAAAGGAATGTCCAAAAGGGCACCACCAGGTGTGGAGCCTGTGGCTTAATTGGAGTCCACCCGGGAAACCACAACCATACAAGCTACAGAAAAGATGGACAGATTGCAAACTTTGTCGATTCTGTGTGTGGTGTGGTATGTCCGTTTGTAGTTGTGCTAACGATTTCTCAGCTTTATTCCGTTAACGGCTGAGACTCCAGCATGCCCCCGCGGTACGCGTCAAGCTTACTAGAGGGATACGCGAGGCTCTGGCACGCGGGATCGAGCAATTACAGGTCTATCATGCCCTTACATGTCCGGGGCTGCATGAGCGCTACACTGAAAGGACCAGCTTTTGTCACTTACAGGTGCTGATAACCCGCTGAACACCGTTAGTGATGGGGATCTGGTATTCCAATTATTCCCTGCGAACGATGATTTCCCAGTAAGTGCGGGTCAACCGCAATTACGGAATTAGGCCTAACCGGCATTCCTGACAAAATGAAAAAATTACGTGTCCAAACCGCAGGTACTGTAGCTTGCTTAACAGCTTGGCAGCTGTTCTCAGGCCCAGTATGGATTCGACAACATTGTAGAAAGTTGATAAAGGGTACAGTTTCACCGGATAACACGTATATATGTAGCATAGTATACACATTAAAAACCTATGTCTATAGATCAGGAGGCAGGCTCAGACGGTTTCAGGCCCAGTATGGATTAGACGTGATTGGACAAAGGTGAGAAAGGGTACATTATCACTGGATAGCAGGTATATATAGCATAGTTTAAACATTTAAAATCTCCATGTTCTCAGTATGGATTAGACAACAATCTAAAAAGTAGAAAAAAGGAAATGTTTTTGAAGCGTACACCAGTATACACTTTTGGTGGTATTTTTAAATTTTCATATTTATTTCTGTCTCAGTAAGACAGTCCAGCCTCCCCGCAATAGGAAATGAGATGCATACAATTACTGACATAAAGTCTAGTGATTGCAGAAATCTAGGAATTAATAATCACGGGAAAAACTTCCATCACAATTCTCAGAGGCGATGCTGACCCTCAATTAATTTGTGTGTGGAGACAGCGAAAACATAACTTTGTGAAGAAAGTGTTGCTGTATCGCAGTACCGTTGATCCCATCAGCGTTACTCATCTCCATCAAATTTTATCACAGGGAGCGATGTAAACATGGTGCTCACTGGCTATCATGATCTGTCACGTAACTTTGGAGTGCAAAAGACAGAAGCCACAGGCCATAGGCGATTCTATTTGATTGGCATGAGAGGGCAAATTTTGAAATGTGCGCCGGAATGTCACACGTTTGTGAGTAGGAAAACTGTGAAAGCTGATGATAAACCACCACTGTATGTCATTGTGAGTCGATGTCAATAAAAAATGGAAGCCATTGATCATCTGAAGCTAGAGCCCGGCCAGCGGGACAGGGCATAGCTACATCTTAACCATCATCTATCAGTTCAACAAATTTGTAGTGGCAGTCCCAGTGAAGGATTTGACAGTCCAGACTACACAGCGGAGGAGCAGGGAGAGGTAAACATTGCAAATGCTGTGGCCCTTCCAAAGCAAGGGGGGCACACTCGTGGGTGTCGGTACTGGCACTGGGCCCCTCATAGTACGGCGGTGTGTCTGACGGTGGGTGTGCACCACCACCGTCAGAGACACTTTATTGCACTATGAGGGACCCTGTGCCAGTGCCCGCGCCCAAGAGTTGGCCTACCCACCTGTCAAGGGCAACGGCACTCGCACGGTTGTGTGCGCTAGGTGGTGACCCTGGCCATGGGGGGGGCAGCCCAGTTAGGAAGGTTTACAAAATGGCATATGTTGATCTGAGACATTCAGCTGCTGCTAAAGGCGAAATTGGTCAAGTCTGATGAAGAGGAGGACCAAAGCAAGCCATTTTTCTGGCAACCTATGTGTCATCAGGGTAAGGTGGGACAAAATCCTTGGAAACCCATGCATGGTTCATTTTTATGAAGGTTAGATCATCCACATTTTGGGTCGACAGACGGGTCCTTTTTTCTGTCAGGATTGATCCAGCTGCACTGAAGACTCTTTCTGATAGCACACTAGCAGCTGGGCAAGCGTGCTCCTGTAAGGCATATTGTGCCAATTCAGGCCAGGTGTCCAGTCTAGCGGCCCAATAGTCAAATGGGAATGACCTGTGAGGGAGAACATCGATATGGGACGAGAAGTAGTTTGTAACCATAGTTGACAACTGCTGTCTCCTGTCACTTTCAATCGATGCAGTATTACCAGTCGTGTGAGCGGGACTTGAAAAATCAGTCCACAACATGGTCATGAAACCCCTGTCTCCAATGCCACTTCTGATGTGTGCACCATGAACACCTCTTCCAAGCTGCCCCCCGGCCCCTACGGCTCGTGTGGGAACCATCACTGCTGCTGTGTGCTGGGAATGCCTCAACCAACCGGTTTACCAGAGTTGCTTGTTTTTTAGCCAATATTAGGTCAAGGTTCTCCTGTGGCATTATGTTTTGGAATTTGCCTTTATAGCGTGGATCCAGGATGCTGGCCAACCAGTAGTCGTCATCATTCATCATTTTGGCAATGCGGGGGTCCCTTTTTAGGATCTGCAAGGCATAATCTGACATGCGGGCCAATGTTCCCGGTGTCAATGATGCACTGCAAGTGCTGGGTGGAGGAGCACTTTCTGGCAAATCCACATCCCTCCAGTCCCGCACAAACCCTGTACCAGACCTTGCCACGCCAACATTTTCTCTTGCCCCATGAGAAGCATCCTTCTCCCCTAAATAATCATCCCCATCATCATCCTCCTCCTCCTCTTCCTCTTCTTCCTCCACCTCGTCCAGGAGAGGTCCCGAAGCAGACAATGGCTGACTGTCATCAAGGTTTCCCTCCTCTTCTTCCTCCTCATCTACCTCGGCTGCAGACGCCTGCTCCTTAATGTGCGTCAAAGTTTGCATGAGCAGACGCATAAGTGGGATGCTCATGCTTATGATGGCATCGTCTGCGCTTACCAGCCGTGTGCATTCCTCAAAACACTGAAGGACTTTACAGAAGTCTTTCAGCTTCGACCACTGTACACCTGTTAACTCCAAGTCTGCCCTCAAAGTGCCTGCTCGTGTATCCTCCCACAAATGCATTATGGCCTGCCTCTGTTCGCACAGCCGCTCAACCATGTGCAGGGTGGAGTTCCACCTTGTTGAAACGTCGATAATTAGGCGGTGCTTGGGAAGGTGGAGCAATCGCTGCAGCTTCTGCATACTACTGGAGTGTACCGACGACTGGCGGATGTGCGAGCACAGTCTTCGAACCTTATGGAGCAGACCTGTTAACTCCGGATAATTATTGAGGAAGCACTGCACCACCAGGTTCAAGGTGTGAGCCAAGCAAGGTATGTGTCTGAGTTTTGAAAGGGCTATGGCTGCCACAAAATTCCGGCCATTATCACTAACTACCTTGCCTGCCTCAAGATGTAGACAACCCAGCCATGACTCAGTTTGTCACTGAAAGTAGTGGTCCAGTACCTCCGCGGTGTGTCTGTTGCCCAAACACATCATCTGCAACACAGCCTGCTGACGCTTTCCACTAGCTCATCGACAGCAGGACACCTCGTGTGCAACACTGGCAGCTGCAGATGGAGTGCTCGTGCGACTGCGCTCTGTGGACGAGCTTTCGCTTCTGGAGGAGGAGGGTCGACCGCCTACAGCCAACTGTTTCCTATACCGTGGGCTAGGCAGCACTGTCCCACCACCGCTGTCCCCTGTGGACCCTGAATCCACCACATTAACCCAGTGCGCAGTGATGGACACGTAACGGCCCTGGCCATACCTACTGGACCATGCATCAGTTGTGAGGTGCACCTTTCCACTCACTGATTGCTTGAGTGCATGGACAATGCGGTCTTTCACATGAAGGTGGAGGGCTGGGATGGCTTTGTGAGAAAAGAAGTGGCGAATGGGTAGGTCATAGCGTGGTACTGTGTAGGCCATGAGTTCACGGAAAGCTGCGCTTTCAACCAACCGGTAGGGCATCATCTCTAGCGAGATTAGTTTGGCAATGTGGGCGTTCAAACCCAGTGTACGCGGATGAGAGGATGAGTACTTTCTTGTCCTACTCATAGTCTCTGGTAAGGTGAGCTGGACTTGAGAGCTGCATATGGTGGAACTAGCGGTAGACATGGCGGACTGAGAGAGGGTTGATGATGGTGATGGAGTTGGTGTTCTTTCTGATGGCCTAGATTCAGTCTTTCGTTGATATAACATTGTGATTCCCTGACTGCTTTGGCCTTGCGATGACACCTCAACATTTGCTGCTGGTGGTGTGTTAACCGGTGGGCTTACAGTGGGGGAAACAATGTAGCATTGCTGACTACCTTCTTTGGGAGCAGTTGCACATGTGGTACGTGAGGTTTGGTAGTCCGTCCACGCTTGCAAGTTCATGGTGGTTAAATGTCTAAGCATGCAACTGGTATTCAAGTTTCTCAGATTTTTCCCTCGGCTAAAGGTCTTTGCGCACTTCTTACAGATAACCTTTGCCTGATCATTAGGATTTTGCTCAAAAAAGTGCCACAATGCACTCTTCCTACTATGGAAGACATTTTGAGGCCTTGCAGGCTGTGCTATTTTGACCGTCTGGCCAAGCTGTCCTGCAACTCTTTTGGTTTTTGTAACCCGTTTTTGGACTGCTCCGGGCCTGCCAGATAACAGCTGTTGCGATGTCGATGCCTGCTGCGGATGCTCCTCCTCCTCTTCTGAGCTATTGGCAGCGGCACCCTCTTCCCCCAATGGATGCCTATCTGGGTCAACAACTGGGTCATCCATCACCTCCTCTTCAATGTCATGTGCACCTTCCTCTGTGTCACCGTGTATGGTGGTATAGTATGCGGGAAGGGGCACCTGAGTTTCATCAGGGTCAGATTCTGGCTCAGTACACTGCAAGGACAATGTAGTGCTCTGAGTGAATGTACCAGCAGATAAATCTAGCAGTGGCTGTGCATCAGTGCACTCCATGTCAGATTCATCTTGGACTGGGGAATTCATGATTTGACTTGATAACCCAGGCATGGTATAAGAAAAGAGCTCCATGTAGTAATCTGTAGTGTGGCCTGCCGCATCCTTCACTTTTGGTAGGGGTGAAGGACACAAGGAAAGGTGTTGTTCCTGACCAGGAGCCTCCACTGACCACGCAGTGCTTTTATTTTTTGAAACTTCAGAAGAGGAGGCGATAGAGCTGGAGGCTGTGTCAGCAATGTAAGCCAAAACTTGCTCCTGAAGCTCCGGATTTAAAAGCGGTTTAACTACTCCTAGAAAAGGGAGCCTATGAGGCCTTGTGGAGCCAGATAATGACGCCGACTCACCACTTCCTGCCTTAGGTGCTATTGTGCTTTTGCCACAACCAGCAGAAGCACCACCACCAACACCACCATTAGGACCAGCTGGCAACCCCCGCCCACTTCCACGGCCTCTTCCACCATATTTCTTCATTTTTTGAAAAAGGTACCCAAATTAACAACAGCTATATGGTACTGTAAAACAAGGTAAAGGGTCTATAGAGTATTGGTGTGAATTTGAATCTCACTGTAGATTGGAGGACGCTGAACTATTGTCTCAGGCCCAGTAGAGATTACACCGCAATGTGACAAGCAGAAATTGGCTGGTGTATGAGAAGACAGAAGCTGTATAGAGTGTTGGTGAGAATTTGAATCTCACTGTAGATTGGAGGATGCTGAACTATTGTCTCAGGGACAGTAGAGATCACACCGCAATGTGACAGGCAGAAATTGGCTGGTGTATGAAAGACAGAAGCTGTATAGAGTGTTGGTGAGAATTTGAATCTCACTGTAGATTGGAGGACGCTGAACTATTGTCTCAAGCCCAGTAGAGATTACACCGCAATGTGACAGGCAGAAATTGGCTGGTGTATGAGAAGGCAGAAGCTGTATAGAGTATTGGTGAGAATTTGAATCTCACTGTAGATTGGAGGATGCTGAACTATTGTCTCAGGGACAGTAGAGATTACACCGCAATGTGACAGGCAGAAATTGGCTGGTGTATGAGAAGACAGAAGCTGTATAGAGTATTGGTGAGAATTTGAATCTCACTGTAGATTGGAGGACGCTGAACTATTGTCTCAGGCCCAGTAGAGATTACACCGCAATGTGACAGGCAGAAATTGACAGGTGTATGAGAAGACAGAAGCTGTATAGAGTATTGGTGAGAATTTGAATCTCACTGTAGATTGGAGGTCGCTGAACTATTGTCTCAGGCCCAGTAGAGATTACACCGCCATGTGACAGGCAGAAATTGGCTGGTGTATGAGAAGGCAGAAGCTGTATATAGTATTGGTGAGAATTTGAATCTCATTGTAGATTGGAGGGCGCAGAACTATTGTCTCAGGTCCAGTATAGATTACACCGCAATGTGACAGGCAGAAATTGGCTGGTGTATGAGAAGGCAGAAGCAGTATAGAGTATCGGTGCAAATTTGAATCTCATTGTAGATTGGAGGACGCTGAACTATTGTCTCAGACCCAGTAGAGATTACACCGCAATGTGACATGCAGAAATTGGCTGGTGTATGAGAAGACAGAAGCTGTATAGAGTATTGGTGAGAATTTGAAGCTCACTGTAGATTGGGGGACGCTGAACTATTGTCTCAGGGACAGTAGAGATTACACCGCAATGTGACAGGCAGAAATTGGCTGGTGTATGAGAAGACAGAAGCTGTATATAGTATTGGTGAGAATTTGAAGCTCACTGTAGATTGGAGGACGCTGAACTATTGTCTCAGGCCCAGTAGAGATTACACCGCTATGTGACAGGCAGAAATTGGCTGGTGTATGAGAAGACAGAAGCTGTATATAGTATTGGTGAGAATTTGAATCTCACTGTAGATTGGAGGACGATGAACTATTGTCTCAGGCCCAGTAGAGATTACACCGCAATGTGACAGGCAGAAATTGGCTGGTGTATGAGAAGGCAGAAGCTGTATATAGTATTGGTGAGAATTTGAATCTCACTGTAGATTGGAGGACGCTGAACTATTGTCTCAGGCCCAGTAGAGATTACACCGCAATGTGACAGGCAGAAATTGGCTGGTGTATGAGAAGACAGAAGCTGTATATAGTATTGGTGAGAATTTGAATCTCACTGTAGATTGGAGGACGCTGAACTATTGTCTCAGGCCCAGTAGAGATTACACCGCAATATGACAGGCAGAAATTGGCAGGTGTATGAGAAGGCAGAAGCTGTATATAGTATTGGTGAGAATTTGAAGCTCACTGTAGATTGGAGGACGCTGAACTATTGTCTCAGGCCCAGTAGAGATTACACCGTAATGTGACAGGCAGAAATTGGCTGGTGTATGAGAAGGCAGAAGCTGTATATAGTATTGGTGAGAATTTGAAGCTCACTGTAGATTGGAGGACGCTGAACGATTGTCTCAGGCCCAGTAGAGATTACACCGCAATGTGACAGGCAGAAATTGGCTGGTGTATGAGAAGGTGGAGGGTGTATATAGTATTGGTGAGAATTTGAATCTCACTGTAGATTGGAGTACGCTGAACTATTGTCTCAGGCCCAGTAGAGATTACACCGCAATGTGACAGGCAGAAATTGGCTGGTGTATGGGAAGACAGAAGATGTATATAGTATTGGTGAGAATTTGAATCTCACTGTAGAATGGAAGACGCTGAACTATTGTCTCAGGCCCAGTAGAGATTGCACCGCAATGTGACAGGCAGAAATTGGCTGGTGTATGAGAAGGCAGAAGCTGTATAGAGTATTGGTGAGAATTTGAATCTCACTGTAGATTGGAGGACGTTGAACTATTGTCTCTGGCCCAGGACAGATTACACCGCAATGTGACAGGCAGAAATTGCCTAGTGTATGACTAACTACAAGGTGTATATAGAATTGGGCAGAATTGGAATCTCCCTAGAGTGTAGGTCTGTAAGAATGGACAAACGCCTCAGCTTTTCCTTCAGAGTCACACACTTAGATAGTTTCAATTTGGCCGTGATACCAGCCGGTACACGGTACTGTGTGAGGAGCGTACACCGCGGTACGGTGTGTGAAAAAATGAACGCTCAGTAGCTCACCAGGACAAAACAATAAAATTTGGATTGCTTTGAAAAAAGCAGTTTGCTCAGCAGTGTGAAAACAGCAATGCAGCTATCAGGGAGCCTTAAAAGGCAGCCTAATAACCAACAGAGCTGATGCACCAAAATATAGCCTCCCCTTGCACTGCACAGTAACTGGTGTGTTGTACAGGCAAAATCGCTAGCAGCAGAAGTAGTTTTTGGTATCTTCTTCCCTGACTAACGCTCTCCATACAGAATCAGCAGCAGCAGCAGCTCTCCCTATTCTGAGATCAGCATAAGTAAGATGGCGGTCGGCGTGCACGCCCTTTTATACCCCCTGTGACGCCACACAAAGCAAGCCAATCACTTGCATGGCCTTCACAAACATGGTGGTAACCGCTGCCTATGTCACCACGTTGCCCACAGTGTCCGTTCTTCCTGATTGGCTGAAAAAGGGCACAAAAGCATCTTTTGAAACGCGACTTTGGCGCGATGGTCGCAAACCTCGTGGCCGACCTCACTCTAAGGTCGGGTTTCGTTTCATGAAACCCGACTTTGGCGAAAGTCGGCGACTTTTGAATTTTTTCGACCCGTTTCGCTCAA
Source organism: Dendrobates tinctorius (assembly GCF_039654945.1). NCBI lineage: Eukaryota > Metazoa > Chordata > Amphibia > Anura > Dendrobatidae > Dendrobates > Dendrobates tinctorius. Next base: position 11,498,630 of record NW_027361827.1, read on the forward strand.
CTCTAGTTGGTACACATGCAGCATATAGTGCATGTTCACATGGCCAAAAAGCATACAAAACCTACAAAAGACAAAATGAAAAAAACCCTGCTGTAATTAAATAAGTGAAAAGCAAAAGTACATTTAAATCAGGCTTCCCCTGACTGGTGTCCAGTGGTTGGGACCCGGTCCTTCTCTGCCCTTATTCACACAGACGTCAACTTTGACACATGATAAGGTTTTTAATATTAGACAGTGTAGGACCGGCCCGACCACAGAGTCACCTTGTCGATGGTGGGACGGCTTTTATGCTATGTTTGATCAAATACAGTATTACTAAGAACTCTGTATGATTTAAATGCACTTTTGCTTTTTACTTATTTAATTACAGCAGGGTTTTTTTCATTTTGTCTTTTGTAGGTTTTGTAATCTACACTTACTGTAGCAGCATCGAAAACGTTAACCCTGGTGATCTAGTGGCGGCAGATGATGAGACGTGGAGGAAGGCCTCATTAAAAAATATGCCCAATTTAAATGAGCGGGTCTCCTAGACTTGTAATGCCCATACACTAAGTGTATGGGCTGACAAACATTTTCACCTGTCGGGTAGACCGCAGCCTGTTTCATAACAAATAATTTACAGCCAGCATACCTACCCACCCTTGTTAAGAATTCAACACTGGCTGTAGCAGCACGGAACACGTTAATCCTGGTGATCTAGTGGCGGTGGATGACGAGACGTGGAGGAAGGCTTCTTTAAAAAATAGACCCAATTTGAAGGAGCGGGTCTCCTAGACTTGTAATGCCCATACACTATGTGTATGGGCTGGCAAACATTTTCATCTGTGGGGTACACCTAAACCTTTTTCATCACAAATGCAAACACATGGGCCATGCTCACAGTGAACAAGTCTGTAGGACAGTGTTCACACCACCAAAAGATGGAAACACAGAAAAACACAGTAAAACAAATGTGTAAAAATACTCTGCTGTAAAAAAGGTAATAGTAAACAGCAAATGCTAGTAAAAAGATAACAAAACAGGGTATTTGGTTGATACATTTTTTGCAAAAAATGTATACTAAGCCGCTTTATCAAACGTCAAGGTAACCCCATATCAGAGCAGTCTGTAAAATAATGCGTATTCTTGTAAAATACTCAGGACTAGTTACCAGATAAAAATATAGTGGTTTATTTGGATTCTTCCATCAAAGAAAAGATTATTACAGAAAAACATAAAAATAGGTGCATGATTATAAAGAGATTGTCCATTTGTTCATAGCAAAACTTATATCCTTCTTTCTCTGGGATCTCACATGGCAAATGGCGTCTGTCTCTCTTAGGCTTCTTACGTAGTAAAGTTACATACCAGCTGTTCAGCTATGTCCGTGCAGAGATGACATCCTTGCGTCTGTGTCTCATGATGGTGAGGGAGCAAGCGCCCTCTAGAGTTAGCCATGAATTATATACGTCTCTTAAAGCACGTGATCTCTACATATGGAGTTGACATTTAACCATGTGAGCTACACTTCCAAGAATAACCTATGCAGTGTCAGCTAAAGCAATGTACAGAACTGGGTGTAATAAGAATACAACTCCATAACTAATATATAAATCCATAACTAATAATATTTAGCAATTCCCCCTTTTGAGGGAGACAGACATTAACTGGAACCCTCAAAATATAATGAGATCTTTTTTCTTCTTTTCTTCTTCTTTGACAAAATAATTTAATATCAATAATAATAATATCAGATTATTGTTATAAGTACTCAATGACATAATTGATGTGAATTCATGTTATGGTAAGCCGTGAACAATATTCATATGCAATATGTATAATTATACTTCCCTAAATCTAAATTGAAGCATCTCAGGTTCAGTCATCATCATCTGATGTCATCTGGTCTTCATTTTGATATCTTCTGTCTTCTTCTTGGTTCCTTTAAAAGCACAGTTTTTCTATAGCATATAGATGTTGTAGAAATCGTGTTCTGTATAAAATCAAAGTCCATAAATTCAAATGTTGATAAAAAAACAAAGTCTATAGATGAAATGCAGCTTTAATATCTGTGCAGTGTCACCTTTAAAAACCTGGGCTTACATTGGCTCGCCTTGGATATTCTGGAATCCTCCATCCGCACTGGTCTTTGAACAGGTGTGACGTCTTTGGTCAGCAAAGCAAGGGTTAAAATGACTCTTCCTTGCTAAACATAGCACCATAACCACTCTGTAGTCCTAATGCACAGGACACTGTTGTGAGTTCATTTTCCCCTTCATTACTGAGGCCCGAGGAACTGCCTCTTCTGGTAAAGAAAGATAGTGAGCCTGATTATCAAACACCTGAGGCTGATGATGATGATGACTGGCTGAGTGGAGTTACGGACTGGATATAAGGCTGCCGATGCCCTTCTGCCCTGCGGGTGATTTCTCTGTGGGATCCTTGGAGACCAGTCTGAATTCCTGCTCCTCTAAAGCTAAGTTTGCTGCTCGGCCTTTTGCTTTTGTGCTTTGACTTTGTTTTGCTTTGTTTTTCTGGATTTCTGCCATTCCCTGCTGGGGTGTGCTGAATTCATTTAGCTCTGTCTTCTGAAAATACCTGAGTGCTGATTTAGTTTTGAAGCCTAGCTGCTTCAGGGCCTTTTTCATATCAGCTTGTTGGCTTATGTCTTTGATAGGGTTTTGGCAGATTGCAGACAGCAGCCTTCCTGTCCTTTCCTATCTAGATAGTTGCGGACCCCGTCTTTGCTCAGTCTATCTTTCTGTCTGTGTTAGTATTTTCATCTTGCTTCACCGTCATTATATGTTGGGGGCTGCCTATTGCTTTGGGGTCTGCTCTGGGGCAGTTTAGATTTCCCCTTTCTTTCTTTAGGCCTATTTAATTCTCCGGCTGTGATTGAGGGGTCTAGGGCATCATAGGAACCCCCCACGGCTACTGCTAGTTGTGTTGATAGGTTCAGGGGTCTGCAATCCGATAGCTGCCAACTTCTCTGGTCTTCTGGACTTAGCTAGCATTTCTGTTTTTGCCTCCTACGGTGACTCAATCATAACAGATGGCCCCGTGTAGGCCGCAAGCCCGCTCCGCGCTGATGATGTGGAATGGGGAGAAGCCGGGCGAGGAGGCCAGGGGTTGATGGCTCAGATGTCAGCCGGCCAAGCATAGGCCACAGACTCGTCGGGCGCCGATGTCAGTGAGTGAGGGGAGGCTGGGCGGGGAGACTGAGACTCAGAGGAGCGGACCTTAGGCCTCGCACCCCCTTTGGCCTTTGCCGCATGACAGGGCTGAGAGGCTGGAAATCACTATCTGGGATGTTGGGCCTAGCATCCGGACAGGGTGGGAAGTGGGGGCTGGCTGCAGTGCTGCCAGCCAGGGCGGGGAGTCGCTCCCCTTCCCCGGGACTGTGGCTTCCTTCTGGCTGTTCTGCCACTCCTCCGGGCACTCGGGCACCCGAGCAACTGGAGTTTCCATGATGGTGCCGGCCTCATCCCGCTGGACGGACTTGATGTCGCCAGCCGTCACCCGCGGGAAGGGCTCCGCCGGCCCTCTGCTCCTTCCAGTCCCGTCGCTCGGTGTCCGCTACTGCTCTTCATCCCGCCATCTGGCAGGACCGGCCTCCAGGCCTGATGGTTCCGCAGGACACGTAAGCAGCGGTTTCTCCAAAGGCCGCTTTGGCACAGCCAATGCTGCGGGCGGGCATGCCTTTTCCCTCCACTCCACAGGTCCAGGTGTCAGCGGCTCTAGGTTGGTCCGAGGATCTTCAGTCTCAGTAAGTGTCTGGTATGCTGGCTGTGATTCCCAGGCACAGGTAGTGCGGCGGGCCTTGACCTCCCGCCGCCACTGCCACTCTACCCGTCCAAGGCTGCGGCAGCTGCAACGTCTCATCATGTGCATTCTTCTGAGGCTCAATGGCGCTAAGCAGCCGCACCCAGCCTGATAAGTGGGGTCACTCATATTCCTGGGTGGGGCACATGCCAGCCCCTCCACCCATTTTCCAGCGTTCAGTGGGAAGGGGCGGCTGTCACTTGTAGTAAACCACTCCCCCCAGGGGCGGGTTCGGCATAGCTGCCCCTGGTAGTCCAATTTAGCACCAACCTCCTCTATCCCAACAGTCGCCATCTCTGGAGGTGCGCAAAGTTTCTTTCAGGGTAGTCTTTAGCAAGGTCGATCACAGTCCTAAATTGTAATCCACTCCAGTGCAATCTTCCACCTTTTCACCTCAGGTCTTAAATTGTAATCCACTCAGGTAAATCTTCAACCTGTTCAGCTTGGGTCCTTTAAATCTTCGGCGCGGTCTCACCGCTTGTGTATTAGGCGGTGATGATCCTGCCGACTATGCCACTTGTAGGAACGTGTGCCGACAAGGGGGTGGTCCCTTTTGGCTGCAAAACAGACTGGAGACAGACACAGGAATCTGTTCAATCAGGTCCAAACTTTATTGCGTGTCCTCCTGACATCCACGACATGCACGACAGCTTCTGCCTGTTGTTAACACTTTTCTAACCTGGCTTCTGAGTTTGGGCTCCCTCTGGTGGTTGCTGCTGGTAATGGAGCTGGTCTGGCTGACAGAAGTCAATCACCTGAGGAGGATGATTGGAGGTCAGGTGTTAGAAACTGGAGAGATTTAAGTGAGCAACCTTCCCTCAGTTGTTGCCGATTATTTGATTTTCTTCCTGAGCATTTTGGAAGTCTACTTGCCTCCTGCTTTGTCCTGCATCTTTCAGATAAGTTATTTGTTTGCTTGAATCTTTTTGAATTTGATCCATTTTTTGCTTTCCTCTGATTTCTGCTTTGCTGGTGTGAGTTTAGCCTTGTTCCCTGCTGGGACCTGTGCTGGACTTTGTTCCATATGCCACAGCTCATGTCAGTCTTTTCAGTATTTCTAATTCCCTGTTATATCAATATCTTGTTTTGCGTCCAGTTCACACCAGAGTTCTGATTTAGTGGGGGAGAGGTCGTGTGGCCTCAGTATTTTTGCATATCAGACGTGTTGGATTTTTTCTTAGGGTTTTTTGCGTTTTGATTGCAGACAGTATCCTTTCCTGTTCTGTTCTACCTAGACCAGTGTTTCTCAACTCCAGTCCTCAAGACCCACCAACAGGTCATGTTTTCAGGATTTCCTTAGTATTGCACAGGTGATGTTGTTAATGCTTGAGCACGTTATGAAATTATCACCTGTGCAATACTAAGGAAATCCTGAAAACTTGACCTGTTGGTGGGTCTTGAGGCCTGGAGTTGAGAAACACTTATCTAGACAGTTTCGACCCCATCATTTGCTTACTCTATTTTCTGCCTGTGTTTTGTGCCTCATCTTGTCTCACCAGCAATATGTGTTCGGGGGCTATCTATTCCTTTGGGTTTCTATTCTGGGGCAGTTTAGTTTTCCCTTTTCTCTCTTTAGGCTTAGTTAATTCTTTGGCTGTGCCAAGGCGTCTAGGGCATCGTAGGTACGTCCCACAGCTAATTCTAGTTGTGTTGTCAGTTTAGAGGTCTGCAATCCGCTAAGTTAGGCTACTTTCACACATAAGGTTTTCGGCGTCAGGCGCGATCCGGCGTCGTGCCGGAGCGCCGGATCCGGCAAATAATTCATAAAACCGGATGTGACGGATCCGTTTTTCTGCCGGATCCGTCTTGTTCTTGACAGACAAAACCGGATCCGTCTCATCCGGTTCATCCGTTTTTCGATCCGTTTTTCGACGGATTACGCCGGATCCGGTTTTTAAAAACACCCCTTGTGGCCTTCCGAACGGGATTGGCTACTGGAAAACTATATATAGCGTGTTCCTACAGCCCTTCTTTGACAGGTTGTAGAGGAGAAAGTGCAGGTTGGAGAGAAGAGCAAGTTACTGGCGAAGATGGATGTTGTCATTGGAAATATTTTGAAGAATTTGGCGGATTTTACAGCGGAGGCGAATCGTTTGAGGGTGATTGTTCTGGAGAAGGAGAGAGCGAGACAGCAGCGCATCAGGCATCGTAGACGACGTTTGTGGATCCACCCCATCACAGCCAAGAGAATGGCGCGTGGGGTCTATTCTACACTCTGCATGGACCTTCGACGAAACCCAGATAAATTTTTTGGATATGTTCGGATGAAAATGGAGAATTTTGATTACTTGGTGGAGCGCATTGCACACCTCATAAGAAAAGCAGACACCTATTGCCGCTTGTCTGTTTCACCCGCAGAGCGTCTGATGGTGACTTTAAGGTAAGCCACATTTATTGGATATGCTCGCATCAGAGCACACTTTCACTGCAATCTTGTTGGTGGTAGTTTGTATCTCCAAGTGTTATAGGTCAGTTTTGGTATGTAATGCTGTGATTTTAAACTAATTGATTGTTTTTTAATTCCCCACAGATTTCTTGCAACTGGAGAATCCCTTTCGTCACTGCATTTCCAGTACAGACTTGGGATTTCCACCATATCTGGAATAGTGAAGTACACATGCCGTGCACTGTGGGACTCCTTAGCTGAAGAGTTTTTACCAGAGCCCACAACAGAGAGGTGGATTGAAATTTCAGAAAAGTTTCAACAGATATGTCAGTTTCCCAACTGCTTGGGCGCTGTGGACGGGAAACATATCCGCATTGTAAAGCCAGCCGGATCGGGATCGGAATATTTCAATTACAAGAAATATTTTTCAATTGTCCTCATGGCCATCGCTGACGCGGAATACAAATTTATTGCTGTTGATATTGGGGCCTATGGCCACTCCAAAGACTCTCAAGTTTTCAAACTGTCTGCCATGGGGCGTAAACTGTATGGAAACACCTTCCAGTTCCCACCCCCTAGACCGCTGCCGCAAACATCTGGTCCACCTATGCCATTTGTCTGTGTAGGGGATGAAGCCTTCCAGCTGTCAGAACACCTTTTGAAACCGTACGGTAGCAGAGGATTGTCAAGAACAAAACGCATTTTTAATTACCGCCTCACAAGAGCAAGAAGAATTGTTGAATGTACCTTTGGTATTCTGACAGCCAAATGGCGGGTCCTATTGACTGCGACCAACCTCAAGACAGAAACTGTGGACGAGGTGATCAAAGCTTGCGTGGTACTCCACAATTTTGTTATCTGCAAGGAACCCATTTCCATTGAGGACACCTCTGAAGAAACCACCTTGCAAGATTACCATGACATTACCACTAGAAGTTCTGTGACGGTTTCAGTAATGAGGGACAATTTTGCACTATACTTTATGTCACCTCAAGGCAGAGTACACTGGCAGGATGACAGAGTGTGAAAGATTTGTGCCCTTAACCAAAATTGTGTACCTTCTGTACCAACAGTATATACCTTTGCCAACCAAAGTTGGCTATCTTGTCATGGTCTTACTATTTTTAGCTTTAGGCCACAGGTGTGTACCTGGTTGTGTTTTATGCAAAGTATTTCACCTTTTAACTAGAGTTGAGCGATACCGTCCGATACTTCAAAGTATCGTATCGGATGGTAACGGCCGATCTTTAAAAAAAGTATCGGTATCGCCGATTCCGATACCGGAAGTCCCATTCAAGTCTATGGGACTTCCGGTATCGGAATAAGAAAAACCCTTTCCTGCCCTTGTACAGCCTCTCTGGGGTCTGTACGGGCCTTTCGGGGGGCTGTGCCGGCCTGCCAGGGGGTCTGTGCAGGCTCCGGTGGTCTGTGCCGGCCTGCCGGGGGGCTGTGCCGGCCTGCCGGTGGTCTGTGCAGGCTCCGGTGGGCTGTGCCGGCCTGCCGGGGGGCTGTGCCGGCCTGCCGGGGGGCTGTGCAGGCTCCGGGGGGCTGTGCCGGCCTGCCGGGGGGCTGTGCCGGCCTGCCGGTGGTCTGTGCAGGCTTCGGGGGGCTGTGCAGGCATCGTCCGATGGGACTACAAGTCCCATCGGGCGATGCCTGCTACCATGACAGTGATTGACACATTAGCCAATGATGGGACAGTAATAGTCCTATCATCCGGCTAATGTGTTGAATGTAAAAAAAAAAAAAAAAAATTACATGCTACATACATACAACATGCATACTACATACATGCTACATTCATACTACATACTACATACATGCTACATACATGCTACATTCATACTACATAAATACTACATGCAACATACATACTACATATATACTACATACATACTACATATATACTACATGCATGCTACATACATACTGCATGCTACATACATACTACATGCTACATACATACTACATGCTACATACATACCACATATATACTACATACATACTACATACATACTACATGCATGCTACATGCATGCTACATGCTACATACATAACACATATATACTACATGCATGCTACATACATAGTACATGCTACATGCATGCTACATACATACTACATGCTACATGCTACATATATACTACATGCATGCTACATACATACTACATGCTACATACTACATATATACTACATGCATGCTACATACATACTACATGCTACATACATACTACATATATACTACATGCATGCTACATACATACTACATGCTACATACATACTACATATATACTACATGCATGCTACATACATACTACATGCATACTACATACATACTACATGCTACATACATACCACATACATACTACATACATACTACATGCTACATACATTCATACATATATACTACATGCATGCTACATACATACTACATATATACTACATGCATGCTACATACATACTGCATGCTACATGCATGCTACATACATACTACATACATACTACATGCTACATACATACCACATATATACTACATACATACAATATATTCATACAATACATACATAGACATACAGTACATATAACATAGAGTAACATACTTACCAATACTTGTCACATTGTTCCCCGAAGCCATTGTCTTTTCCGGAATAAATATTAACATAACAAACCACAAAAATACTCACCCACGATCCGAAGCAGTCCACGAGTGTGTCCCACGACGATCTTGGGTAGAGAACTGCAGCATCAGCTGATGCTGCCGTTCTCTACGGGCTGCAGGAATCCAATGACGGAAGGTAGGTATCCTTCCGCACTGTATTCCTCCGCCACTTAAAAAAAAAAAAAGTCCCTAGTCTCACTTTATGCCATTGCTGTGTGGGAAATTCCCACACAGCAATGGCATAAAGTGAGACTAGGGACTTTTTTTTTTTTAAGTGGCGGAGGAATACAGTGCGGAAGGATACCTACCTTCCGTCATTGGATTCCTGCAGCCTGTAGAGAACGGCAGCATCATCTGATGCTGCAGTTCTCTACCCAAGATCGTCGTGGGACACACTCGTGGACTGCTTCGGATCGTGGGTGAGTATTTTTGTGGTTTGTTATGTTAATATTTATTCCGGAAAAGACAATGGCTTCGGGGAACAATGTGACAAGTATTGGTAAGTATGTTACTCTATGTTATATGTACTGTATGTCTATGTATGTATTGTATGAATGTATTGTATGTATGTAGTATATATGTGGTATGTATGTAGCATGTAGTATGTATGTAGTATGTATGTAGCATGCATGTAGCATGCAGTATGTATGTAGCATGCATGTAGTATATATGTAGTATGTATGTAGCATGCATGTAGTATATATGTAGTATGTATGTAGCATGTATGTAGTATGTATGTGGCATGTATGTAGCATGTAGTATGTATGTAGCATGCATGTAGTATATATGTAGTATGTATGTAGCATGTAGTATGTATGTAGTATGTATGTAGTATGTATGTGGTATGTATGTAGCATGTAGTATGTATGTAGCATGCATGTAGTATGTATGTAGTATGCATGTAGTATGCATGTAGTATGTATGTAGCATGTATGTGGTATGTATGTGGTATGTATGTAGCATGTAGTATGTATGTAGCATGCATGTAGTATATATGTAGTATGTATGTAGCATGTAGTATGTATGTAGTATGTATGTAGTATGTATGTGGTATGTATGTAGCATGTAGTATGTATGTAGCATGCATGTAGTATGTATGTAGTATGTATGTAGTATATATGTAGTATGTATGTAGCATGTATGTGGTATGTATGTAGCATGTAGTATGTATGTAGCATGTAGTATGTATGTAGCATGCATGTAGTATATATGTAGTATGTAGTATGTATGTAGTATGTATGTGGTATGTATGTAGCATGTAGTATGTATGTAGCATGCATGTAGTATGTATGTAGCATGCATGTAGTATGTATGTAGTATGCATGTAGTATGTATGTAGTATGTATGTAGTATGTATGTAGTATATATGTAGTATGTATGTAGCATGTATGTGGTATGTATGTAGCATGTAGTATGTATGTAGCATGCATGTAGTATATATGTAGTATGTAGTATGTATGTAGTATGTATGTGGTATGTATGTAGCATGTATGTAGTATGTATGTAGTATATATGTAGTATGTATGTAGCATGTAGTATGTATGTAGCATGTAGTATGTATGTAGTATTTTTTTTTTTTAACATTTAACACATTAGCCGGATGATGGGACTACTACTGTCCCATCATTGGCTAATGTGTCAATCACTGTCATGGTAGCAGGCATCGCCAGATGGGACTTGTAGTCCCATCGGACGATGCTTGCACAGACCCCCGGACATCAGCACAGCCCCCCGGCAGGCCGGCACAGCCCCCCGGCAGGCCGGTACAGACCCCCACAGGGTGCACAGACCACCGGCAGGCCGGCACAGCCCCCCGGCAGGCCGGTACAGACCCCCACAGGGTGCACAGACCACCGGCAGGCCGGCACAGCCCCCCGGCAGGCCGGTACAGACCCCGGGCAGTCCACACAGCCCCCCGGCAGGCCGGCAGAGACCCCCGGAAGGCCCGAAATGACGGCGCATCATGATGCGCACACACCGCGCATCATGATGACGTCAGGCTGTCAATCAACTGAACTTCCGATTCCGATGCCGAATTCCGATATTGAAAAAATATCGGAAGTCGGTATCGGAATTCCGATACAGCAAGTATCGGCCGATACCCGATACTTGCGGTATCGGAATGCTCAACACTACTTTTAACAAAAGTTGTGTACATTGTTAGGAAATCACCAACAATAAAAACGACTTTTTAGGTGAAATACTTTGCTTCAAACACAACCAGGAACACAACTGTGGCAAAAAGCTAAAATTTACCCACAGTTATATAACTAGTTTTGAATACCATTTTACCTTTTAAATACCCTGTATTTAACCCTTTTGGCCGCCGAAAGAAATGACAGACAACCAGTGTAAAATAATTTAACTTTTATTGAAAAATGTTTTTTTAGTAAACTGTTTTTAAATTTTAATAAACTTTTTTAATAAAGCTTTGAAACCATAAAACTGGTCATTTTTATTAAAATACACACATATTATAAATCTGTGTAGTGTGGGGTGGAAATACTGCTGGAGGGGCTGCGGGACACTTCGACACTGGGAGTGTGGAGAGAGGACTGGGATCGTGGTGGGGAAGGAACAGTTAGAGGTGAAGGTGTGGAAAAAGCTACAGAATGGGTGGACATGTGGGAGGCAGAAGAGGTGGTGGGCGGTGGAGTGGAGGGTTGGGCAGGGACTGTAGGAGCAGATGATGTTGATGGTAAGTTGTATGGGGAAGGAGTTTGGTATGGGGCAGGTTGCTGGAAGTGGGGAGATGTCTGGTACTGGGGAGGTTGCTGGTACTGGGGAGGTTGCTGGTACTGGGGAGGTTGCTGGTACTGGGGAGGTGGATGGTATGTAATAGGAGGGGGAGGATGGAAAGTGGCTGGAGGGGGTGCAGGTGAAGGAACTACTGGGGTGGGAAGAGGAGGTTGGGAGGTAACGTGCTGGAGAGCACCGTGGCATGAATGCATTACATGCATCTGCTGGGTAGGAGATAGCGTTTCCATGCGCTCCACAACAGACCTGAAAATGGTGTGGTTTGGCAAAGATCTTGCTTCTGAATGCATGGTTTGCAGAAGTGTCTTCACCTCCAGAATGCTGGAGTTGATCTGCTGAAAGCCTGCGGAGATTTGTTCTGACAAGACTTTTAGACAGTTCTGGAAAGATGCATTCAGATGCAAGAACTCTGGCGCATAAGTCTTTTCCTGACCCCTCTGCCGCTGCCGCCCAGTACCCGCAGGTGTACTAGAGGTGGCAGGGGCAGAAGGGTGGGGTAAAGGGAAAGCGATCTCCTCACCAGCAGCTTCATGTAATGTAGGCGGCCACGATGCTCCTGTGCTGGTGGATGGGACAGAGGGGTCGAATGTGTGGGAAGGCTGTGAAGGTGCAGATGTATCGGGGCGGTCGAAGTGTCCCTCGGTGCCGGTCTCCTCAGGGATCGCCTCAGAAGGGTCCAATCGTGCAGGCTCCCGAGTGCTGCTCACCGTGCTGTGGAATAAAGAGAAAAAAAAACAATTAAAAAAGTGACATGGCATGGCCCTGGCTGAAAAAAAATTGTTACATCTAAACATTTTTTTTTCACATGTGGTGTGTAATATTTACCTTCTGGTGACCATTGTATCCCGGAGGAACGACAGGGCTTGTGCGTACTTGTACTTGCTCCTGCGTCCTCCAGATCCACTCGGGGCCCGCATCTCTTTATTGAACTCCTTCTTGAAACGATCCCTCACAGATCGCCACCGCTTCACAATTCTGTCCCCTGAAACGAGAAAGGAGTGGTTAGTATACAACATCAGTGTTTCCCAAACTCCAGTCCTCATGGTCCCCAGGGGTCATGTTTTCAGGATTTCCATAGTAAATAGAAATCATGAACACATGATCCGTGGGGACCACGAGGACTGTTGTTCGGGAAACACTGGTTTACATCAAGCAACCGGTACTGTATATACTTACGCTCTTTAATCTGGGCCCGAGCATCGAGGTCCTCCCAGAGGTCCACAAGGAGCGAACAGATTTCCTCCCAGAGTCGTCGGGTAATGATCAGGTCAGCGTGGCGGCAGTCAGCCATATTCCAGAGCGGCTCCCTTTCTCTGACGAGATCGATGAGGTGGTCCACATCGATTCCTCCATCCTCACCGTCAGAGTCGGGAGCACGCTGTGAAGGCTGTTAAAGAAAAAGACAAAAATAACATAATTAGCCTCCACAAAAGAAATGAAATAAAAAGTGCAAAAAAAACAAAGCAAAAATATTTATACTTACACGCTGGTGACCGCCGCGTTGCTGTCGCCGACGACCCTGGGAGGCACTGCGAGGACCTCTTGGCCAAGCACCAGATTGGGAAGACTAGAGAAGAAAACAAAAAATGTTATGTCTTTGGATGTAGGCATTTGTTTGCTGTGTGTGGTCTGCAGAACATTGTTTTCTATGTGTTGTGTGTAGTGTGATGTTGTGTTTCTGCATTTGATGCCAAAAACTTACCAATTGTGAGCCCACTCCAGGTGTCTGTCCACCCCTTCCTTCTTCTTCTGGGAGCTCCTCTTCATCTTGTGATTCCTGTTTTGAAATAAAAGGCAATGAATAGACATATATTACAGAGATGATGGATTTTGGAAATAAAAACTTACCGTCAAACGCTGACGATGAGAGGGAGGGCTCCCAGAAGAAGATGTGCTGTCTTCCTGCTGGCCAGACTCCATGGCTGTGGGTGGTGTTACAGCTGCTGCCAGTGCTGCCAGTGCTGCTGCTGCTGCTGCTGCATCTCTTGGGCGGCTGTTGAATAAAGAGAAACAAAGGGCCAATGAATATCTTGATATTCCATGGCCCTAGTTTGGAGGAATGGGGGATTTGATAATTACTGTCTCTCATCTGCTGCTGGACTCCCCTCCTCAGCATGTTCCATTTGCTGCTCCATTTGGCGTGGTGGTGGTGCTGATGGTGCTGCAGTGGTCTCCTGCCTTCTCCTGCACCTGGTTGCTGTCTTGGGTGGCCTGTTGGGTGTGGCTGAGGGTCCCACTGTCTTGCTTTTATATATGTGTCTTGTGGGCAGAGCTACTGAGCATGCTCAGACCAAAAAAAACGTATCCGTCCACCGGATCCGGCTGTCGCCGGATTCGGCGCATTGCGGCGCTCATAGGCTTTCATTGTGTGAAAAAGCCGGACGCGCCGGATCCGGCGTGTCCGGCTTTTTCGCCGGAGACAAAAAACGTTACAGTAGCCGTTTTTTCCAGACGCCGGATTGAGACACATTGCCGGATCCGGCGAAAACCGGATGAAACGCATGGCCATCCGGCGCGATCCGGCGCAAATGCAAGTCAATGGGGGGGAAACCGGATCCGGCATTGCATTTCGCCGGATCCGTTTTTTGTCAAAAGCGCCGGATCGCGCCTGACGGCGAAAACCTGATGTGTGAAAGAGGCCTTACCAACCTCTCTGGTTATCTAGTTGCCTAGTCTGTTCCCCTGCTATCCTCCTCGGTTACCTAATCATAACATCTGCCCCTAGGCCCGGGTACCCGTCACTTCCTGTTGTTACTATTGGCAAAGCCCCTCTGGGTTCTTTCACTGTGGCTGCCGTAAGGCCCACGGCCACAGCGCTACCCCTGGCTATGTCTGCCTGCTATACATCTACTCACTCTTCGGTACCCAGCTGTCCAGTACCCAAACCTTCAGTTAGTCACTTTCATCCTTTCCTGCGGCTGTCTTATCAGGGCCACCCCCCTCTCTGAGTAACCGTCTCTGTTTCTCCTCTGTCCTTCCTGAGCTTCTCCCTTCTATGTCCTCTCCTAAGCTCTTCTCACTTCTCTCTTCCTCCTGGGTGTCTGCCCTACCTCTGGGACTCTCCTTCCTTATATCTCCTCTTTCTGGAAATCCCCTTCTCAGCCCCGTAACTCCGCCCACCGTGACTCCATTAAACTCTCAAAATGGCCAGAAAAAAAGAACTTTCATGTAAAACTCGAGAGTCTATTCTTGTTCTTAGAAATGTAGGCTATTCCATGCGAGAAATTGCAAAGAAACTGAAGATTTCCTAATACGGTGTGTGCTACTCCCTTCAGAGGAGAACACAAACAGACTCTAACCAGAGTATAAAGAGAAGTGGAAGTTCCCGCTGGACAATTGAGCAACAAGACAAGTATATTAGAGTCTGTAGTTTGAGAAATCGACACCTCACAGGTCACTGGCAGCTTCATTAAATAGTACACGCAAAATGCCAGTGTCAATATCAAAAGTGAAGAGGCGACTCCTGGATGCTGGCCTTCAGGGCAAAGTGGCAAAGAAAAAGCTGTATTTGAGACTGGCCAATAAAGGGAAAAGATTAATATGGTCCAAAGAACACAGACATTGGACAGAGGAAGATTGGAAAAAAGTGTTATGGACAGACAAATCCAAGTTTCAGGTGTTTGGATCACACAGAAGAACATTTGTGAGACGCAGAACTGAAAAGATGCTGGAAGAGTGCCTGACGCCATCTGTCAAGCATGGTGGAGGCAATGTGATGGTCTGGGGTTGCTTTGGTGCTGGTAAAGTGGGAGATTTGTACAAGGTAAAAGGGATTTTGAATAAGGAAGGCTATCACTCCATTTTGCAACGCCATGCCATACCCTGTGGACAGCGTTTTATTGGAGCCAATTTCATCCTACAACAGGACAATGACCCAAAGCAGATGTCCAAATTATTCAAGACCTATTTAGGGAAGAAGCAGGCAGCTGGTATTCTATCTGTAATGGAGTGGTTAACGCAGTCACCAGATCTCAACCCCATTGAGCTGTTGTGGGAGTAGCTTGACCATATGGTATGCAAAAAGTGCCCATCAAGCCAAACTAATTTGTAGGAGGGGCTTCTGGAAGCATGGGGTGTAATTTCTCCAGATTACCTCAGCAAATTAACTGCTAGAATGCCAAAGGCCTGCAATGCAAAGGGAGCATTCCTTGACAAAAGCAAGGTTTGAAGGAGAAAATTATTATTTCAACTTTTGTCAATGTCTGGACTAGATTTTAAATTCATTTGCCAAGTGTGGGAGGAAATCGGAGTAACCTGACAAAGAACATTCAAACTCCTAGCAGATGTTATCCTTGGTTGGATTTCAACCCAGAACCCGAACACTACAAGGCTGTAGAGCTAACACTGTGCTGCCTAATCATAATTAATTTATCAAAGATATCCTCTACATTGGTAAAAATCTTGATTAGTGGTGAAAGTGATGTACCATTTGCAGGATACACTCCCGAATAGACACATATTTTAGTCTGTTTGCTAGAATGGCGTTTAATTCCATTATTTTTAATAAACCAGTAAATTAAAAATTAATGAGCAATCCACTCAGCTTGCCATAGTCAAAAGAAACCTATTTGTCTTGGATTGAAAACTGTTCAAGGAACATGTTTTTTAAATGGAAAGAATGTGTAAGGAAAACAGCTTTGTGGGTGGCTTTTAAGAATTCCAAAAGGAAGAGCATTGTCCTTGGCTATGGAGTGCATGATAGGATTAGCATGTTGAGTTGGCATCAATTTTCCATGCTTCAACTAATCTCGAACACTTCACTTTGCTTCATTTTCAAAGTGTATACATGCTACAAGCAACTCTGCTTAAAGGTCTTTTTCTAATGCCGGACAATATTTTCATGTCAAAAAGACATTCATCAGAATTGGCACTGAGATAAATGCTTTTTAAGCAGCCTTTAATTTCCATTGAATGAAGTCACCGAATAATACATATTTCCTTTCATTTATCTCTGTGTGTGTTTCTATTTAGCTATAATAAACTCTGAAACTTTTTTTTTCACAGCACAGCTCCTGATTTTAGTTTGTTCATTGTGTATGGAAGCAATTATGTGGCAGAGCAAGCATTATTGAAATGCACTTTTAAGTGTCTCAGTTGCATACATTTTGTACGTGGTTTGATCTATATGTTTTAAAGACAGACTAACTTTGACAGCCTGCCAAAGTGGCTAACAGCTGTGTTAATAGTTGGCATTTTTTTTCTCAAACTCCCGAGAAACGCAAAGTAAAGTATAGAAAAACGTAAATACCCCAAACTAAGCAAACTTCTAAATATCGCCACTTCTTTAAAGCAAAATTTAGCACCATAGTGACATTTTGCTATATCCCCATTTTCCCCATTGAACCAAAGCTGAAAATAGCTAACCTAATGATTTTAAGCATCTCTATTATTCTTTTGTGCTTCCCATTTTGTGTATTTGCTGTCAAATAAAATTCCTTAAAAAATGGTAAATTGGTCAATTTCAGTAGTACATACTGTACATATAGGGAAATATTATTAATGACAATTTAAAGGTTGAACTTCTCTACAGCAGCATAAATGAAGGCTTATCAGAAAATAATATTCCAAAGAATTCATTTGTTTATGACTTCTCTCATTTGGCCTCATGAAAAAAAATCTACTATAGCTAAAAAGCAGAGGTGTTACCAATAGTGCTCAATTGGAAAAATTAAAATCATAATCTGATTTTTTTCATCATTAATCAAGCACACTTTCCTCAATTTAGAAACCCAGCTACATTCAGGCAGGTGTCACATGAGCGTAGATTGTCTCACGCGAGAGAATCGGATCGATTGTGCAAATGACACTCGGATCAAACTCTTATCCGAGTTTCATCACAGTGTCAGCTTAGTGTGATCTGATTCTCGTGGATGAGAGAATCAGAGCATGAGTGAGATTTCTTCAACTTCTTCAATGTGTGACTCTGCAGAAATCTGACTATACTCAGATGTCGTCCAATGTTTTCCACTCACCCATAGAATTGAGAGGGTGAATGCCTTTTGATTTGCGCAGCAACTCGCTGCATGCTGCTATTTTTTTCTCATGACGAATTGGTATGAGAAGAAAAAACTTATCAGTACTACCCCATAGAATAACATTGGTCCCAGCGCTATCTGTCAGTACTACCCCATAGAATAACATTGGTCCCAGCGCTATCTGTCAGTACTACCCCATAGAATAACATTGGTCCCAGCGCTATCTGTTAAAACGTCATTTGTTTCTCACATCAGTTTTTCCTGATTCAGTTGCTGATCCCTGAGCAGGCTATGGAAGAGGAGGCCACACATTGTGGAAATGGAGGAAGGTAAGAATAACCTTTTTTTTTAAAACCATGTTGGACAAAAGCGGAAGACTTTAAGAATGGAAGGGGCCCAGGATGGGGAACATAGTTGGAAGGTGACTAGGATGGGGAACTTTATTATATGAAGGGGTCCAGGATAATGGATGACTTACAGGAAGAAGAGTAGGATGGAGACCATTATACCAGGAACGGGACCAGGATGGGGACATTATACAGTACCATTAAGGGGCAAAGATGGGGACATTATTACATGGGGAAGAACACATATGTCTTGATAGGGCCCATATATCTGACCTACATGCAGTTGGGGGCTCAGGCACCAAATTTTGCAACAGGGCCCTACGGATTCTAGCTACACCACTGATGACGACTCTTCCAAATTGCCGGCTCACACTGGGATTGATGTGTGATCCGGAAGTGGCATTTACAAGGTAAGACTATGGAGCATCAGAATGAGGTTCCTTATACTTACGCAGTAAAAGCGACTTCCGGCTCACATATCGAGCAGTGTGATCTGGCTGACCGGAATTGCTGTCATGTGATTCAGAAGGAGCCCTGAGTGGTGTTGGACACTGGAAAAGACGGTGATTGGTGAGTATAATTACACTACACTAGCAATTCCACTTTTATAGGATGTAAAAAATAATAAGAATGCTTCTTTAGCTATAAAGCTAGAAAGGTGGTAGAGAGACTTAAGCAGCAACTGCAATGTTTCAATATTAGGCTTGATGGCATGTTACCCTGACTATTGAACTGTATGGGGCCCAATATTTTTCGATGGCCATCCTGCAGGCGATTGATCCCATTGTTATTCATCCTAAATCCAACCATAGATCTTGCACTGTGTGCTACATATTTGAGTTAGCTTAACTGGTTATCAAAAAATGTAATTAAAAGTTACATAGTTACATAGGTTGGAAAGAGTACATAGTTTTTTTCTATTATAGCATGTAAAAAAATCTTATCAGCTTTCTCCTACCTCCATTGTAAATTATCTAAAACTATCTGTTGGTGGTTGTTTTCACTACCCGGAAAAGAATGCCTTTAACCAAAATTGTTCTTTTTCCTAAATGAGGATCTAAAAATATTTTTACATGTTCACTGTCAATATTACCATTTTACTAATTCTAAAGCATTTCAGTTAGAAAATGCAATCAATTTATAATGCAGGATTTTGCATTAAATTTGTTTTTCTTGAAGCAATATAGAGCATTTGTGGGGTGTATTCAACTAGACCCACACTGCTTCTAGGCTACCATCTGCAACCCACAGTATGAACAGTAGCAATAGCCAACACAATGACCTATAGTTTTATAACAGAACGCATGTTTTAAATCTCTAACATTATGTAAATGGGTGGCTGCAAAGCATCACTAAGCTCATATATATATATAAAAAATCATTTCTAAATGTAGAGTGACTTAAATGTTAACATTTAGCACATATTGCCTGTTTGTGTGTTTACATACAGTGGGTACGGAAAGTATTCAGACCCCTTTAAAATTTTCACTCTTGGTTTCATTGCAGTGATTTGGTAAACTCAAAAAGTTCATTTTTTTCTTATTAATGTATACTCTGCACCCCATCTTCACTAAAAAAAAAAAACAGAAATGTAGAAATTTTTGCAAATTTATTAAAAAAGAGAAACTGAAATACAGCATGGTCATAAGTATTCAGACCCTTTGCTCAGTATTGAGTAGAAGCACCTTTTTGAGCTAGTACAGCCATGAGTCTTCTTGGGAATGATGCAACAAGTTTTTCACACCTGGATTTGGGGATCCTCTGCCTTTCTTCCTTGCAGATCCTCTCCAGTTCCGTCAGGTTGGAAGGTGAATATTGGTGGACAGTCCTTTTCAGGTCTCTCCAGAGATGCTCAATTGGGTTTATGTCAGGACTCTGGCTGGGCCAGTCAAGAATGGTCACAGAGTTGTTCTGAAGCCACTCCTTTGTTATTTTAGCTGCGTGCTTAGGGTCATTGTGTTGTTGGAAGGTGAACCTTCAGCCAAGTCTGAGGTCCAGAGCACTCTGGAAGAGGTTTTCATCCAGGATATTTCTGTACTTGGCTGTATTCATGTTTCCTTCAATTGCAACTAGTCTTCCTGTCCCTGCAGCTGAAAAACACCACCATGCTTCACTGTTGATGATTGTATTGGGCAGGTGATGAGCAGTGCTTAGTTTTTTCCACACATACTGCTTAGAATTATCACCAAAAAGTTTTATCTTCATCTCTTCAGACAGAGAATCTTATTTCTCGTAGTCTGGGAGTTCTTCATGTGTTTTTAGCAAACTCTATGCCGGCTATCATATGTCTGGTACTGAGGAGAGGCTTCCGTCCGGCTATTCTGCCATAAAGGCCAGACTAGTGGAGGGCTGCAGTGATAGTTGACTTTGTGGAGCTTTCTCCCATCTCCCTACAGCATCTGTGGAGCTCAGCCACAGTGATGTCGGGGTTCTTATTTACCTCTCTCACCAAGGCTCTTCTCCCACAATTGCTCAGTAAGGATTATGGAGGCCACTGTACTCTAAGGAACCTTGAGTACTGCAGAAATTCTTTTGCAACCTTGGTCAGATCTGTGCCTTGCCACAATTCTGTCTCTGAGCTCCTTGGCCAGTTCCTTTGACCTCATGATTCTCATTTGGTCTGACATGCACTGTGAGCTGTGAGGTCTTATATATTGCGTGCCTTTACAAAACAAGTCCTATCAGTTTAATTAAACACAGCTGGACTCCATTGAAGGAATAGTACCATCTCAAGGAGGATCACAATGAAATGGACAGCATGGGACTTAAATATGAGTGTCTGAGCAAAGGGACTGAATACTTATGACCATGTGATATTTCAGTTTTTCTTTTTTAATAAATTTGCAAAAATTTCTACATTTCTGTTTTTTTTCAGTCACGATGTGATGCAGAGTATACATTAATGAGAAAAAAAATAACTGTTTTGATCATATATTCCTTGTCTTTGTTTGCTTTTCCTAGTTGTTTTTACCTTGTTAGGATAAAGGTTCAACTTGATGGACTTAAAGAGAACCTGTCACCAGAAAAAAATACACTATTAACCTGCAGGTTTGGGTTTCAATCACAGAGGGTGGCATCGGCATGGGTTACGTCATCACTTTGAGATTACAGAGCTGTAACTGCGCCCCCGGCCCTGACTAACACTGACTCTGAATTAGGGTCGACTGTCAGTCAGGGCAGAGGGCGCAGTTATAGCCACCGCTCTGCAGTCTCAGAGTGGTGACGGAACCCGCACTGGCATTGCCCTTTTGACTGAAGCCCGAACGCTGCCGAGGGGTATAAAGTTAATTTTCTTCCCACAGCGTTGGTCTGAGTGCGGACGATGAGCAAATTATTAACGCTATTAACCTGCAGATTAACCCCATATCTGCAGGTTAATAGCATTTTTTATTGAAACAGTGTCCCATTAAGTCTACCTTCAATCATATGACTACATACAGTGGGCAAAATAAGTATTTGACACACTATCAATTGTGCAAGTTTTCCCACCAAGAAACAATGAAGAGGTCTATAATTCTTATCGTAGGTACACTTCAACTATGTGAGACAGCATCTAAAAATAAAAAACAGAAAATCATATTGTATGATTTTTAAAAAATTAAATTGCATTTTATTGCATGAAATAAGTATTTGATTACCTACAAACCAGCAAGGATTTGGGCTCTTACAGACCTGTTAGCTTTTCTTTAAGATGCCCTCTTACTCTGCACTCATTACCTGTATTAATTGCACTTGTTTGAACTCATTACCTGTATGAAAGACACCAGTCCACACACTCAATCAATCACACCCCAACCTCTCCACCATGGCCAAGACCAAAGAGCTGTCTTAGGACACCAGGGACAAAATTGTAGACCTGCACAAGGCTGGGATGGGAAACAGGACAATAAGCAAGTAGCTTGGTGAAAAGGCAACAACTGTTGGCACAATTGTTAGAAAATGGAAGAAACACAAGATGACGGTCAATCTTTCTCGGTCTGGGGCTCCATACAAGATCTTGCCTCATGGGGTAAGGATAATTCTGAAAAAGGTCAGGAATCAGCCCAGAACTACATGAGAGGACCTGGTGTTATGGGTGTGTCAGAGGCTGCAGACAGTCGCACCCCATCTAGCTGCAGAAGGTCTCAGCAGTTTGCTTTGCAGACTCCTTCCTAGTTCTTCTGACTTTAGGACCCAGTGGCAACCTCCCCCAGCTTTAGTTGACACACCTGGACCAGAATGTTTATAACCCCCAGCTTGCTGCTTGGAGTTGCGGTTGATATTTCTATTTCCAGTTCCCTGTTTTGACTTTGAGCTATTGCAGTTAGCTAGCTTCCTCCTTGTTGTTGCTGGAAGACGTCTGTGTTTCTCTCTGAGTCCACTCAAGCTAAGTGCTTCCCCTTGTTTGCGTATCCCATTTGTCTTTGTCACGATCCTTGCTGGATTGTGACAGATAAAAGCACATATAACCTTTTTTTCCTTTAAGCTGTTTGCTTAAAGTAAGTTTTGCCCCCGGTGGCCATTAGGGTCATTACACAGTGGTGTCTTCAGTTCTAGTTTTGCCCCCGGTGGTGGCTAGTATTATTACATGGGAATCACTAGCAAGTGTGATTGCTCTGGCTCTTGCCTATAAAGGAGAGTCAGGTGGTCTCACTCACTGCTGATGATATTGATTTTCCAACCATCCTTGGTGGAGGAAGGAGCTAGAGAAGAGTTCCTTGCAGCTCAGTCAGAGTCCTGGTGTGGAAGGAGCAACAATGAGGAGTTCCTTGCAGCTCTGACAGAGCTTTGGTGATGTAGCAGCTATTCAGGAGGAAAGCTGCACTCAGGTGCTGGACTCTGTTGCTGGGAACAATCGCAACAGAGCAAAGCTAAGTGGTTTTTTCCCTGTTTGTAACTTTCCTTAAGTGTGTTTTAGTGCAGTGATGGGATTAGTTTCTGCACCGTCCAATTCATTAGAAATAGATAGGTGCAGGGCGAGCTAGGGTTTTTAGGTATCCTGCTCATCACCAGGTGCGGAACCTGCCTAGGAACCGTCAGGAGTGTAGAGACACTGACTCAGGGGAGTGCAGGAGGTCTCCACGTCCCCGTTCCCTATTGCAGGGCCCTCCATTGTATCGGTTTCCCTGGTGTTTCCCTTATCTCTGTAAATTTGCCCTGCTGGAGGCGGTGTATCCAGATACACGTGTAACTATTGAAATTTGCCTGCTGGAGGCGGTGTATCCTGCTGCACATTTCATTGTTTAAGTTCGCCCTGGTGGAGGCGGTGTATGCAGGATCACGGGTGTCATAGAAATTCGCCCTGCTGGAGGTGGAGTATCCAGTCACCCGTGACATCACAGTCTTTAGCAGTAGTGGGGATTGACTAGCGCTCATCGTGTCCTTCTCAGTGCAGGGCTTATCACCAGGTTCAGGCAGGGATTAGATATCCTGCTCAGTGATAAGTGTGGAACCTATATAGACATGATAGAGAAGACAGGGTGATGTTAGATCTGCCTAGGGGTCTCCACTCCCCCCTTCCCTAGTGTTCAGTTCCCTTTCCCTCATCCCTTTGTGTTTCAAGTTGCACTTAGTCTCCCTTCGCTGTGCATGACACCTGGTCAATGACCTGAAGAGAGCTGGGACCATAGTCTTAAACACTATGCCATCATGGACTAAAATCCTGCAGGGCACACAGGTCCCCCTGCTCATGCCAGCAAATGTCAAGGCCCGTTTGAAGATCGTCAATGACCATCTGGATGATCAAGAAGAGTCATGGGAGAAGGTCATGTTTGCATATGGGAGCAGAATAGAACTTTTTGGTATCAACGCCACTCCTCACCATATTTGGAGAAAGAAGAAGAATGAGTACAACCCCAATAATCCGTACAAACTGTGAGGCATGGTGGGGGAAATATGATACTTTGGGGTGCTTTTATGCAGGACAACTGCATAATATTGAAGGGAGGATGGATGTGGTCATGTATCGCAAGATTTTGGTCAAAAACCTCCTTCCCCCAGTAAGAGCATTGAATATGGGTCGTAGCTGGGCCTTAGAGCATGACAATGACCCAAAATACACAACCATTGCAACTAAGAAGTGACTCCTTAAGAAGCATTTCATGGTCCTGAAATGACCTAACCAGTCTCCAGACCTGAACCCAATAGGAAATCATTTTGAGGGAGCTGAAACTCAATGTTGCCCAGAAACCTGATATATCTGGAGAAGATCTGTATGGAGGAGTGGGCCAAAATCCCTGCTCAGTGTGTGCAAACATGGTTAAGGACTACATGAAACATTTGAGCTCTGTAATTGCAAACAAAGGTTTTTGTACCAAATATTAACTTCTGTTTTTGAATTGTATCAATTATTTCATGCAATAAAATGCAAATTAATTATGTAATAATCATTCAATGTGATTTTCTGTTTTTTTTTCTTTAGATTCTGTCTCACACAGTTGAAGTGCTCCTACGATAAAATGACAGACGTCTCTATTCTTTGTTGGTTGGAAAACTTGCAAAATCGGCAGTGAATCAAATATACTGTACATATATGTTCTAAATTCAGTATAAAACAGGAAGCTGAGTGTACTGATATAGTAATTGTTATACTTAGTGATGTTTTACAAATATCGCTTCTCACAAATTCCTCACAATGTATGGTATTTTTAAGATTGTAAGATACTCTTTTTAATAAGAAAACCTCTTGCTTCCTGTGATGGAAGAGATTGTGACACAGCTTACTTCCTGATCACAGAGAGAACTGCTCTCTCCTCCTGCCCCACACTAATCTACAGTATGTAATATTTTTCAAAAAAAGAAGTGTTATTCCAGACACGAAATCACTTTTTTTCTGTGTGTTATTTCAACCCAAATCCTCAGGAATAGCTTTGTCGGATCTCTTCTGGGTGGTGCATGCATAAAGAACATGTATTATATCAGAAAAAGTAACAAGATATTCAGCACTCACCCGATTCTTCTTTCAAGATGTGGTTTTAACCGATAACATTGGTTACATTCATATTTGTGGAAGTGCAGGTGTCAGGCACTTCTACGGGTCCAGCACCAACAAGGCATGAAATGGCCGTAGTCTGGCAGGACTCACTGTTCATGAAATAACTCCCCTGACACCTGCATTTCGGCAAATATCAATGTAACCAATTTTATCGATTAAAACCACATCTTGAAAGAAGGATTGGGTGAGTGCTGCTTTTCTTGTTACTTTTTGTAATCTATGTAATTGGTGCAGAGCTGGAGACGAGGCTTATTGAGATGTGAACGAAGACTGCATGAGCTGAGCAGCTGAAGGAACTTCCACACAATTAATTCAAGGACCTATCAGATAATGTGACTGATCACATGACCTAAGAGGTCCTTGAGTTAATCAGGTGGAAGGTCCTTCAGATGCGCAGCTCATGAAGCCTCCCGTTCAGGTTCCAGTAATGATATGTGCCCATGATCATGAAATGCTCTTCAGCTCTTTGGTCACAGGGTATTTTCGCTGCATCCAAAATGCAATCAATAAAGCAGTTAAATCCGCATGTGTTCAATGAACAATGCAGATTTACCGCATCCGATACATTCCATTGTGGAAATTTCTGATAATTTCTGTTGATTAGCATCTCTGCAACAGAAATTATCCGGGTATGGCTTGTAAACCTGCACTGTGGGTGAGTTTACGCAGCATCAAATAGAAGCACAGTGAGCTGTAAATCTCATCCACTGTGCTTGTATAGTAGAATGCACCATTTTGGAAGCAGCGCAGGTAAGCTGTATCCAAAACGCTGCTATTCCTGATTGTGGGCATGTACCCTAAGACTCCTCTCCTTCTATAAAAGAAAGCTGGCTATTTCGAGTCAAACATTGTCATAACATATATTTACTAGTTGTCAGAGGCAAAAAAAAACCCTTTAGCAAAGATTGTAAATTAAAACTTAACTTTTATGCTGTACATATTCAATAAATATATTCTAATTCTAAAAACACAGAGTGAGATTGAATCTGTGCACCATTTCTGGGATATATATTCTCTATGCTGAACAATAGTATCCCTCTAACTATTTCCCATTAAAGGTTTTTATTATATGTGACTCTCTAAATGCTATACATTGTATAGCTGCAGTCTGTCACCATGCTATGTTGCACCAAAGATAAGTCATGCAATCGCACTTGCTATTTAAAAGCTTAATTCGCTCATTGCCTCCCCAACATGTTTCACCAAACTAGTGTCATCAGGGACAAGAGGCTATAATGAGCTCTCTCATGGACAGACAGTCCTTTTAAAGATTTGGTTATGACATCATATTGTAGTTCATGCCATTAGAAAGTCTATCTGAAATTAATAAATGTCCAATTACATTTGACATCATCATTAATTACATTCACCAAGCCACACTGATCTTTATGATTCATACGTGGTATGGGCGATTTCATTGCTGAGCGTCACCCGATCCAGCTGACAGAGCAAAGAAAAAGAAACAACTCCTCCGGCGCATCAGTGAGAGGTAAGTATCTGAACTTTCCACCCAACTAATAGGTGGTTAAAATGTCAAAGCTTGATTGTAAACCGATGTTCGCCTTAAATTAGAAAATGTTTCTGGGTCTCTGAACTGTGACATGTCTGTGCAGTGGCATACCAACCGCTACGGATGCCTCTGTACTTCAACATATTGATGTGTGCAAGTCACCCAACTTAGAGACTCCTTGCCTCTGTTCATTTTGCCTAATGCGCGCGAATGTCATCAGACTTATAAAATACTCTCATTACCTAGTGATAAACTAGTACTGTCATAGGATATCTATAGATATTAGGATATTACCAGATATATTTAACTTCCATACCAGTATATAGAAGATCTAGAGACCTAGTCATATCACACAACTTGTCATTTTGTCTCTACTGGCCAGTGTTTACAAGAAAAATTAGGAGCCACTGGGTGTTAGGCGTCGGATTCCTGGGTCTGCACAACAGGAATCCAGAGCCGTACATCCAGCGGTCTCCCATTCCCCTCCGACCGCTCAGGGACTTGCTCAGTAATCCTAAGGATCCAGGCATCCTGCTCAGACTCGCTCTGTGAGCCTGGCTGTTGCTGCCACCTCTGGTGCAGCAATGGTAGCGCAACCTGCTCTTCAGGGAACCGCTCCAGAGGCTAAGTCCTCTCGCCGTGCTGCTGGGCATGCCCGCAAGATGACCTCTCAGTGGAGAGCAGGGGTCACATGCTCAGGTCCTGTGTCAGATCTGATTGGTCCTTCCCAGAGTATTGGAAGGTCTCGGAAGCGCATGGCTATAAAAAGCCCACATGGCGGCTCGGCCATGCGCTAGTGTAGACTTATTATGCTATGTGTGAATGGTGATGGATGCATGTGTCTGGTGACTGACTTATTTGAAACCCCTGTCCTCGGATATTACGAATGGTGACAATGGTGCTGGTTTAGTCAGCGCCAGGTAGTGGCTAGCTATGCGCCACTGAGCTACCATACCATACACTAGTGTCCCTCAGTGACCGCTTCTCCGGCACTGACATTAAGCGGCCTCAGTTTACGCCGCGCTGCAGTCAGCAGCATCTCTTAGCGTTCGCGGCTGTGACGCCACACGCCGGCAGCCTGTGAGGTTAACAGGTCCGGCACTTACGCCTTATTTCCTCTAGGGCGTCTCTGTGCCTGTAACAGAGCCGCTCCTAGCACCTCGGGTGACGCTATCCCGAGTGTAGTGCTCTGCCTCCTAGCTAGTCTGCCATTGTCCAGCAGCGGTCTTGTCACCTACCACACGGTGGACCCCGGGCAGCGAACGCACCTCCTATTATTTATATTTGGTGCATTCCGCCATCCATAACACTGGGAGTGAATTGAAGAACCATGCATTGGGTTTTGCCTGTACAATCTACATTGAGAAACATTGTTTCAACAGTACCAACACAGAACACGAAAACCTACAATACACGACCAGAGTGTAGAAGCATTCAAGATTTTTCTCCAATGTATGCATCAAGTGTTTTCCCTGCTTCTTGCTTCATTCAGCAGAGTTTACACTATCTCTAAAATAAATCTAATACAGACAGTTTGTCTTCAGATGAATAAGCTGATTTTAAAAAGTAGTGTAAAAACAAAATAAGAAAAGACTTAACAGATAAGCGATAACCACAGTATTTCACCAGTACAAAGAAAAGTATCTATGGTCAACATTGCAGTTACTCTAAATAAAGCACAAATTGGGTCTGAGCACATAAGAAAGTTGAATTACATGCATTGTCATGTCCAGATTGCAGCAAAATAACACATTTGGCCCTAGTAAACTCAGTCTTGTTTTATGCATGCTCTACATTTTACAGAAGATGATGATAGCAATGTTGGTTTTGTTCAAATGAAAGAACCATATCAACAATATTATCACATTATATCATTCTGGATTGCAGAAAGAAAAGTTGTTCCTTAAATTGCTTTCATCTGTCATGCTGTGCTGCTTTACTTTATCTGTCTTGACATAGTGTTGAAAAATATCAGAATTGAATCAATGCAATATCATGCAGGGTGCAATCTCTTCTGTCAACGGGCAACCTTACACATGGAAGCACAAACTTGAATTATCAATGTTAGCTCATTTAAACTTTTTAATCATTTGCATTCATTAATCACTTTATATTGCTCACGTCTAGCACTTGGTAGCCTGTCCCAATACGGTGGCTGAAGCTTCTGTTCTAAAGCCCACGTTACACACTGCGATATCGCTAGCAATATCGCTGTAAAGTCACCGATTTTGTGACGCAGCAGCGATATTGCTAGCGATATCGCTATGTCTGATACTTACCTCTGACCGGCTCCCCCGCTGCTCATCGTTGGTCGCACGAGAACTCCCTGGACCATTCCTTGTCGGCCACTTCCTGCTGCGCTTCCTGTGGTGCCGACGAGCGAGGCGTGGAGGCAGGTGGGAAGACGTCAGGATCGCCGCGTCTGACAGGTAAGTAGCGACCGCCGACCGCTGCGATGTCGCTGGTGAGATCTGCCTGTGTGGCAGCTCACTAGCGACCACTTAGCGATGCACCAGCGATCCATATCGTTGTCGGGATCGCTGGTGCATCGCTAAGTGTAACGGTACCCTAAGTTGCAAGATAGGATGAGTAGGTTGCTTCAGGTGCCATGTTTTGCAACATGTTATATTGTGGAAAGTCATCCAAACTAAGTATGGCAATGAATGTCTATCAAAAACATCCCTTTGCCTTTAGCTTCTAAAGTGTAATCAATATTGATGAAGACAGACAAAAAATAGAGCATGCACACCTTTAGTATTAGAATGATGCACAGGTTCACAAATACAGTATGTGGTCAATATACTAATATATAAATACTTTCGGCAAATGTTAAAAATGTAAGGTACTTAGCGCTTTTTGATCAAAGAGGTCAAGAGCCATACAGTCACATCAAGGTGACCCTTTAATGTTTTTAATGCACATGTGCATTAATTTATACTTAATGGTGTGTTTGGTTCCTGTTTTTTCTTTTTTTGTGTAGTACATAAAGACTGTAAATTCAGAGGTAATGAAGTGCTAAAACAATTAAGTGCACTGTAGAGATGGACAGGACTACCAAGTGAATGCCCATAAACCTAGGGTAGATTAGAAAACAAAACTCCCTACCATAGAGACCATAACACTAAAAGATAGTTGTTATCAATGCCAAGTCAGCTGGTGCAAAACACGCTAGCAATTGTATGATTACCAATAGAGGTTGTAATTGCTGTTGCTGTAGTTAAGATATTTTTCCTAATTTAAAAGCCACAATGATTTGTGTCCAACACAATTAGCCTGAACCTCACTCAGAGGGCAAGATGTCAAGACAAAATTGGCATGCTTACAGCATGAAGACTGCAAATGGTCAGCCCAGATGACTAATAAAAGCAGCTTATAGAATTTCTACAACTTCAATTTCTTCTAGCAAACAAAGCAATTTCAGTGGGGATATATCTACTATAGAATGAGCTTTGTAGCATCTTGGCATGTGTTCATTATCACAACTTTGCTGTTAGGTTGAAAGAATAACTAAACCATTAATCATTTCTTTTACATTTTGACACTGCCCATATCTGAATATCCGTGGAAGTCATGTTCCTGAGACCCCCACCAATCGCTCCAAAGCCAAGTGAAAAGTGTACAGCGCATAAAGCTGGAGTGCCCAGCTCCTGTTTGAACATGCACATGAAACAGTCTACGGATACAATAGAAATCCTATCTCTTGTTATTGTACTATGCATTATGTGCTAACTCAGGCAAGGAGCTATTTGCTTCTACCTCAGGGGCAGCATTCATTTTAGCCATCTGCAGGAGTGATGAGCAAGCATGCTCGCCACTACTCGGTACTCGCCCGAGCATCTCACTGCTCAAGGTGCTCGGAGCTCGCCGAGTATTTCTGGGGTTGCTCGGCGGGAGCTCGGGTCCCCTCCCTGCATGTTTGGCACTCTATAGAGAGCCAATTAACATGCATGGATTGTCTTCCACACACTGTAATGCTGCAGCCATGTTGGTTTTTGCATTACAGTGATTGGCTGGCCACACAGCATCATCAGGTCTATATCAGACCTGACACCACCATGCTTATCACAGTCTACTCTGGAATCATGTAGTGTAGGGAGAGGTGCTGCTGATCTAGGGAGAGATTTGCTTGTTTCTTAGTTAGTGTAGGCATACCACAATATGTTACACACATATCCATCTCAACTAACAGTCCATCTGAGAACTAATCCTGCTGCATAGATATTAGTGCTAGGCAGGCAGGCAGTGTATGTGGTAGACTGCAGTGCATATAGCAAGAGGGTCCATTCCAATTCTGTCTGCTGGTGCTGCTTTTACAAATATTTCTAGACATAGCCCCAGGTATCAGGGGCCAGGAATATTTTTTTGAGATCTTAATCCTGATTACTTGCTTAAAAGCAATACAGATAACACTGCTTTTCTACTCCATTTGCTTGCTGGCATGGCAGAATACAGCCAGATCCTTTCAATATTACAGCGCTAAAAATCCATCTATTTAAAACTGTGGTAGTGGGGGATAGATAGAGATAGTGAATGGGCTACACACACACTTACAAATAAAATGACTTTGAATAGGGAATGTGATAGGCTGCTCTGAGCAAATGTGTTTTGAGGGAGCACCTAAAACTGTGCAAGTTGTGGCTGGTCCTAATTTCTTGAGGTAGAGCATTCCAGAGGATTGGCGCAACACTGAAGTCTTAGAGTCGGGAGTGGGAGGTGTGGATTAGTGCAGATGTGTAAAATAATGCATATCCTGTAAAATACTCAGGACTAGTTACCAGATAAAAATATAGTGGTTTATTTGGTTTCTTCCATCAAAGAAAGGTTATTACAGAAAAACAGGTGAATAAAAATAGGTGAAAGAGAAATTGTCCATTAGATCATGCTCTGAGATCCCACATGGCAAAAGCAACATGTATTCTTCTTCTCTCCGAGATCCTGAATAGCAAATGGCTGCTGTGTCTCAGTTCGGCTTCTCACATCGCCGTCAAGTAATATACCAGCTGTTATGTCATGTCATCTTGCGTCTGTCTCTCATGATGGTGAGGGAAGAAGAGGAGCGACCTCTACAGTTAGCCATGAATTATATACGTCTCCTAAAGCACGTGGTCTCTACATACAGTATATGGAGCTGTCTTTCTACCATGAGCCAAGCTTAAAAATAGCCTATGTCATGTAAGCTAAAGCATTCTACAGAACTGGGTCTTATAAGAAATTAACGGATTATTAATATTTAACAATTCCCCCTTTTGAGGGAGACAGACATTAATTGGAACCCTCAAATATAACGATCTTTTTTCTTCTTTTCTTCTTCTTTGACAAAATAATTTAATATCAATAATAATAATAATAATAATAATAATAATAATAATAATAATAATAATATTAGATTACCGTTATAAGTACTCAATGACATAATTGATGTGAATTCATGTTATGGTAAGCCGTGAACAATATTCATATAAAATATGTATAATTATACTTCCCTAAGTCTAAATTGAAGCATCTCAGGTCCAGTCATCATCATCTGATGTCATCTGGTCTTCATTTTGATGTCTTCTGTCTTCTTCTTGGTTCTTTTAAAAATACAGTTTTCTTATAGCATATAGATGTTGTAGGAATTGTGTGGTGTATCAAATCAAAGTCCATAAATTCAAATGTTGATAAGAAACAAAGTCTATAGATGAAATGCAGCTTTAATATCTGTGCAGTGTCATCTTTAAAAACCTGGGCTTACATTGGCTCGCCTTGGATATTCTGGAATCCTCCATCGGTACTGGTCTTTGAACAGGTGTGACGTCTTTGGTCAGCAAAGCAAGGGTTAAAATGACTCTTCCTTGCTAAACATAGCACCATAACCAGTCCTTGTCCTAATGCACAGGACATATGTCAGGGTTGTAGCTTCCTGATAATTACCTTCATTGTTCACCAGCTTTCATCGAAGCTTTTCAGGTGATTGAAAACCTCTGGAACTTGATAAGAACGTGATAACACCGTTCATCTCAGCATCATAGGATCATCGTCCTCTGGTTGTCAGGTTAGACACTTTAATTGTGACTGTCGGTGGTGGATACTGCACTTGTGACTGTCAGTGGTGGATACTGCACTTGTGACTGTCAGTGGTGGATACTGCACTTGTAATTAACACAGTCTATTACTCAGTAATCATAGCTTTGTTACCTTCTGGGATTTCTGGATCGCGGCATTCTTCTTCTTGCAACTGATAAAAATCAATGAAGTTTAGAAATGTGAAAAGTCTTTATTAACATAATTTCAGTATCTTGCTTGAAGTCTTCATTCCCTATTCTATACCAAATCTGGTAATTTCCCTATCCCATAATATCACAGCGTACCATAGCAATCAGTAATATCCATATAATTATTATCAGAATTTGTACTGTATATGGATTTCAATATTTGAAATAATAAACCAATAATAAATGATAATACATTATTATCCATTTTTTTTTTATGTGATAGAACATTTTTTTATGTCATAGGTGTAATTACCTTTTTCAACCCATAGGTGTCACTGTGTTTTATGTAACCAGTGTTATCATCTTTATTAATAAGGAATATATTCATTATACTAATAATATGTAGGAATGTAAAGCCATGAACCAAAATAAGAATATATGAGTGAGCGAATGAATGAATAAAAGAATTGTTGCATATAACTCAGAAGTGAAACATTTTCCTTAGTAATAGAACCATATAATTGCTATATTTAATGAAGCAATATTCTCAGCAGATATTACTTTACTAAATATTGGTGAAAGAATTAAAAATAATGAAAAATAAGAATGAAAAATAAGAATAAGGCCTTTATGTTGATGCAGAGTAGTTATGTCTTCAGTAACATATACCCTTAATATTTCCATGATCTGGATTATTTCATAATTGTCATAAACTTGTGTTACCAAAATATTCAAATTATGCAACTTTGCATGTAATTCCTCTTAGTGTAAAGAAATGACTCTTTATAATACTTGTTATTATACCCAATACTTATACCATTGTACCTTATTAATATTTTTTTTCCTATTAAAATGTGTGAAGAAGAGGTATTAATCAAATGTGATTATGTAGTCAGGATAAAAAACATATTTCCCCCTTAATACCAAAAAATATTGTTTCATGAAATAATTCATTTATCAAAACCAAAATTAAAAATAATTAATGTATAAATTATGTGAATTTATACTTGCTTATACCATTATTTGTCTGAAGATGTGTAACCATCAAAATTAATTTGAATATCATAAAATTATCCTTTGGAAAAATTAATTTAAATGTAGTTTAAGATTAACACACTTGGACAGAGAAGGAAGGTCCACTATTCCCAGATGCAGCTGGTGAATACCAGGCTCTGTGCTGGTGCCTGTTTAAAAGAGCTAAAGCTGATAAGGAAAGAATAGATTTTCTTCCTAAACTATTTTCTATTTTGTTGTGCGATTGCACTTATCCACAATTAACTAAATCAAGAAATAATTACTATAGAAATACAGAAATATATGTTGTATAGATAATATTTCATTATATATCCTAATATTCTAATAATTTAACTGATCTGCATATTTCCTCCTAAAGATAAAAGCTTTTGGGGTTTTTTTTTTTTTCTCTCTTATAGAATCCTGAGGTCTCACAAACATATCACATCACTCGCTCAGCAGCTGCTCATACACTCAGTCACTGTCACTCAGACTGTGTCACATATTAAGTTTAAACCAAATACCTCACATATGAAAGTGTGATGAATACACGTATTTTAACCCAAATTATCCTAATTATCAATGCATTGTAAACTATTTCAATTTAGTCTCTTAATATTTCTTTGAATATTCCCCAAATACACATGACATAAATATATATGTATAGCTATACTTGACATTTAGGCCTGGAAAAAAAATTCCATTGCTTTGCAAAAGTTGAGACACCCTTTAAAATTCTTTTCCTAAGGAACAGGGACATAGTATACTGGTATACTTGTATTATTAGAACAAGGTTCAAATTCCCCTGCTGTGGTTGTCATTCAAACCATGCAGTAAAAAAGCACACACCCAGAACATTTTAAAAAGCAATTGGTTATTTCCTTTTAAGGGTTAGATATATAAAATCATGCAATATTGCAACTTCCTGTGTAAATAAAGGCATAAATCCTTGGAAGAGAATTTTTCTCGATTAAGTCCTGCTTTGAAATGAAAATTCTAAGGAAACATAAAAAATAAGGTTAATATCATATAATTCTAAATATTATTACTGATGTAGATTTTAATTTTCATTAAAAAATACAGTTCTACTATTTCTACTTCTACAAACACTCTATATATACTGTATGACTATGTATATATCCACAAACCATAAAACTACAGGATTATACTCTATAAAATAATTACATATAACTCACTAATTGTATAACACTGTTACACAATATATATATTACTTTTTCTAACCAATTCCTACACCCATACTTATTTCTCTGCAAAAAATATCCTGAAAGGTTCTTGCCATTTTAAAGCTGATAGATTCTTGGAGCAGAGTATTCAGTTTACAGGCCATGATGTCACTCACCACCTGTTTCTGTCTGTTAAATTCGGCCATCTTTGTTACAGAAAGAAAATCAGAACTCATCATTTTTCTTAATTCAATTTGTGTCTTTTCGGTGTTCTTTTGCATCATTCCATATGGTTTATAACAAACATGTGATTTTCTTTTTCTTTCTTCGTAGATTTGATTTTGGGGAAATCTCATTTTAGAAGGCTTTGCTAATACAGGCTTCTGATAAGATTTTACTCTGCCTGTCTTTACAAAATTAGCACAATTTACTTTCCTCTCACGATTCTCGTGTTTTCTGGCAAAATCAAGGGATTGCGCACATTCAAACAAAGAATCTTTTTGTGACGCAATAACACGAGATGCAGGATTTAGAAACCAAAATTTGCTTACAAAACTCCTTATGAGGAACGGTGTTTTGACATTCTCACTCAGCATTCTATACAAACGTTCATATATGGACATGAACGTAAAAATACATTCCTTCCGACCAATCCTTAATTTTTGAAGAATATCAATATCTGGATGATTTTCATTTGATGAACAAAAAATGAGAATTTTTAATCTGTCCTTATCAGTTAAATTCTCATGTGTCTCACCAGATAACTTTAAAGACAATCTCCTAGCAAAATTTACAGGGATCCACATTTTGAACAACTGATTCTTCTCCTCGTTAGATAAATCAAAGTTATCAGTACAACTTTCATAAATCTCAGAGTTTCTACAAACATCTATTTTGTTGTCATAAGCAGGAATTATTTGGCATATTTTTATCAAATTCTTCCTCACGCTACTTCGGATTTGGGCCTGTGAGTCTTCTATTTTTAGTGGTACGTCTTTCCCTTGTACGTCCTCTACGTCAGTTCTGAAGTCTCCTCCTACTTCTCCATCTTGTTCCACGTCTGCAAGGTCACCTTCAATAGCTGCTACTACTTGTAACTGTTTCTCCACATTACAGTGAATCTCGGGAATATCACTATCCTCTACACAATCATTTTTAGATTTCTCTGACACAGATCTATGAAATATATCTACCATCTGTAGAATATTTTTTAATCTCTCTCTTTCTCTATTGAAAAACTTAGAATCTAACCTCTGATTCTCGAGTTCACACTCGGCATATAAACTTAACCATAAAACTTCTGAATTAGAATTGTCTACAGACTTAAATTTCAATTTACTCTGCTTAGCAAGACAATTAATGACATCCATTTCTCTTACCTTGAAATGTCTCAGCTTGTTCCCTTTGATGGACAACGCTGGGTTCCTGTCTTTACACGTCTGGCTTACGTCTGGTACTTTTGGCACTTGTAGTACTTCTCAATCTATCTGGTACTTCTTACTTCTAGGTTCTATGTGATTCTTGTAAGTAGTGGAATTCCTGATAACTTGCACATATGATTTGACGTTAGCAAAGTCCAATCCCCCGTGTGGGCAAGTTGAGGGAAATCCGCAAAAAAGTACAAAAATTCAGATCTGGCTGGCTCTCCAATGTAAAATAATGCATATCCTGTAAAATACTCAGGACTAGTTACCAGATAAAAATATAGTGGTTTATTTGGTTTCTTCCATCAAAGAAAGGTTATTACAGAAAAACAGGTGAATAAAAATAGGTGAAAGAGAAATTGTCCATTAGATCATGCTCTGAGATCCCACATGGCAAAAGCAACATGTATTCTTCTTCTCTCCGAGATCCTGAATAGCAAATGGCTGCTGTGTCTCAGTTCGGCTTCTCACATCGCCGTCAAGTAATATACCAGCTGTTATGTCATGTCATCTTGCGTCTGTCTCTCATGATGGTGAGGGAAGAAGAGGAGCGACCTCTACAGTTAGCCATGAATTATATACGTCTCCTAAAGCATGTGGTCTCTACATACAGTATATGGAGCTGTCTTTCTACCATGAGCCAAGCTTAAAAATAGCCTATGTCATGTAAGCTAAAGCATTCTACAGAACTGGGTCTTATAAGAAATTAACGGATTATTAATATTTAACAAGATGTTAGTCGAAAGTTGCTTGCAGAGTATAGCGATTGGCTAGGCCAATAGACAGAAATGAGGGAGGAGATGTAAGGGGGTGCCGCACTGTGGAGAGCTTTGTGGGTGAGAACAAGTACTTTGAACTCGATCCTATAATGAATGGGCAGCCAGTTTAACGACTGGCGAAGAGTGGATGCGTCCGAGTACCAATTAGCTAGATGGACGACCCTGGCTGCTGCATTAAGGATGGACTGGAGAGGGGAAAGTTGAGTGAAGGGGTGGCCAATTAATAGAGCATTACAGTAGTACAGGCGGGAGTGGATCAGGGGGACATTGAGGGTTTTTGTTGTTTACATGGTGAGAAAAGGGTGGATTCTAGAGATGTTCTTTAGGTGTAAGCGGCAAGAGCTGGCAAAAGATTGTATATGGGAGGTGAAGGAGAGACTGGTGTTAAACATAACACCCAGACAGCCCATCTGCTGCTGGGGTGTAATTATGGTGCCACTCACAGAGAGGGAAATGTCTGATTTAAGGAGGTTAGTGGAGCAGAAGAAGTTCAGTTTTGGAAAGGTCGAGATCCAGATAGAGATTGGACATGATGTTGGAGACTGGGGACAGACAGTCACTGGCGTTCTGTAGTACAATGGGGTAAGGTCAGGGAATGACGTGTATAGTTGTGTGTCACCAGCATAAAGATGGTACAGAAAGCCAAATCTGCTGATGGTCTGTCCAATTGGGGCCATGTAGAGAAAGAAGAGAAGGGGGCCAAGGACTGAGCCCTGAGGTACACCAACAGTGAGAGGAAGAGGAGATGAAGTGGAGCCAGTGAACAAAACACTGAAAGAGCGGTCAGAAAGATAGGAAGATAACAAATAGGGAGCAGTGTCCTTAATGCCTAATGAATGAAGCCTAGAGAGTAGGAGATGGTGGTCATCAGTGTCGAAAGCTGCAGAAAGGTTGAGAAGAATGAGCAGAGAGTGGTCACCATTACATTTTGCTGTCAGAAGGTTATTGGTCACATTGATGAGTGCAGTTTCTGTTGAATGTAGGGGGCGGAAACTGGACTGTGAAGAGTCTAGGAGGGAGTGAGTGGAGAGGTAATGGATAAGGCGGGAGTAGACCAGGCGCTCCAAGAGTTTAGAGAAGAAGGGGAGATTGGAGACTGGTCTGTAGTTGTTTGTGTAGGATGGGTCGAGAGTGTGTTTCTTTAATAATGAAGTAATGATAAAATTTTTGAAGGAGGAGGGGAACATTTCCCAGGAGAGGGAGAGATTAAAGAGTGTAGTTAGGTGAGTTGTGACGACAGGAGAGAGACTGGAGGAGATGTGAGGGAATGGGGTGAGTAATGCAGGTAGTCAGAAGAAGAGAGGAGCCTGGAGACTTCTTCTTCTGTGATGGGAGCAAATGTGGAGAGTGAGCCAGGGAAATGCAAGGAGGGATGGGAAGCAGTGAGTTATGAAGGTAGAAGATTGAACAGAGCCAGACAAAGATCAGGTCAAGGGTATTACTGTCTTTGTGTGCTTGAGAGGTTGAGGGCTGTGAGAGGCTGAGAGAAGTGGTTAGTGATAGAAGCTGGGATGCAGATGTGGGAGTGAGGCTTTTACTAGGGATGTTGAAGTGTCCCAGGATAAGGGTTGCGAATTCTGAGGCAGCCAGGCCAGGCAGACAAAAATGGTCAAGTAAGTGGGTGGGTGAGCCTGGGGGCTGATATATGACCGCTACTCTGAGGGAGAGGGGACAGAAGAGCCTGATGGTGTGGACCTCAAAGGAAGGGAATGAGAGTGATGGAAATGGGTGGATGACTTGGAAAGTCATTGTGGGGACAGGAGTATGCCGACTCCACCACCAAGTCTGTTTGTGGGTCTCGGGGAATGGGAGAATTGTAAGCCACCATGGGAAATGGCAGCAGGAGAGACAGTGTCAGAATCCTGAGTCCAGGTTTCAGTGAGGGCCAACAGATTAAGAGAGCTGCTCAGAAAGTAATTGTGCAGGAAAGAATGTTTGTTACATACAGACCGTGGATTCCAGAGGGCACAATTAAAAGAAGGAGATAAGGGAGTGCAACTAAAATTAATAAGGTTAGTAAGGTTTCGATGTGAGGTAGGGTAGGGGTTCAGGGATGATGGACAAGGGTTGGGGAAATGTTCCCCGAAATCAGTAGGAGTAGGAAGATAAAGAGCAAGTTGTCATTGGAATTGTCAGAAGTTTTTTTGTGCGGTGTGTTTGGGCAAGATGGGCTTAAGTTTTGAGCCGTTAAAAATAGTTAGCCACAGGCCAGCTAATTAAAACTGTGGTTTGTCCGTCACACGGATCACGTATAAATGAGCTCAAAATTCTGCCATTTCTGGCCTCCATTTAAAAGTTCACAAAAACCATAAAGGGGTGACCTAATTGCATAAGGCACTTCCAAAATACCATTAAACCTATAAATTACGAGAAGTATATGCCAAATAAATTTAAAATTCAATCTTTATTAACATTATTAACAAACAATTGGTAAAAATTAATTCTAATAATATAGTGGGTAGACACACAAATGGACCTGAGAACACAGTATCAGTGATACCCAATGTTAGGCTGGCGGAATGCACCAAATAATAAAAATGATAATGAGATTCGCTCTCAGCCTGGGGTCCACCGTGCAGAGATGGTAAACTGCTGCTTGGTAATGGCGGAGTACAAACTAAACATCGGCGGGTAACCACTGACCCGGTGTATACAGAGTTCGTTGATGCAAATGTCGGAGCCTGTTAACTCCACAGGACTGACAAATGCAGTGCTAGTGTAGAGTCTCAGGACTCTGCCCTTAGGACACCGGACAGGAGTCCCTCTAGACCTCTAGCACTCGGCGCCGCAAACTGCAGAGCCAGCAGAAAATACTCTTACAAATATAGCGCGCAAGTGTGCACAGTGCCGCTCTGGCGGACACCAGTAATCGCTCAGGGTTGGGCTAAGAAAGAGCACAACTTGCGCACGGCGCTACACTAGCGGTTGCTAACACTTGACGCGGTACAATAGTGCCCTGGACAGATAGGCAACATCGGACGCTAGCACGTGCTGATGACTGGGAGCACGGTGGTGAATGCAATGCCACTGGTGGACTCTGACTTTAAAGATTTTCTATGTATACACAATGTTTTGATAGTACTCTTTTGTAAATCTCGTTGGTGACACAGTGGTTGTGCGCGTGCGCCCTGCGCTCCCTTGTTGTCGGCAATCAGGGGGTCATCTCTTAACCTTCCTCTGGGCACTCGGGGACTACCCTTCCTCCCTGTGTGTGCACAGCAATGTGTGACACTTTCCCTGCATTTGCCATCACTCAGGATGTGCAGCGCGCATTTGCCGCCTTGAATCACTGTGATTGGTTTACCGGCTACCATGTGACTAGTCACATGGGTCTTAAAAAGGTCCTGCTCATACACTGCTTGTACTTCCCTTGAGAAAGTGTGGTTGTTGACACGTGAAACGTGCGTCGGGTCCTCCTACACCTGGCCCAGGGTTCCTCTTGCCCCTGCTTCTGGTAAGCTTTCATCCCCTCACATGGTCTGATTACCTTTATTAGATCGCCTAACTTATCCTATGCCAAGCGCTCTGGGGTGTCCTTACTATGGAGCATGACTTTGTATGTGCACTGGCTATTTATATTTATACTTATATCGCTCTGTATCTCATGCACCTGTGTGCAGGTTGGCATTTTGGTTACACTGTTCTCTGCTCTCATCCTGCAGTGATGTCAAATTTATTACATTGTCTTTACTCTGTTCATGTTTTTATTGTTCTAAATAAAGATGATTTTTTTTACCTCATTCACCTGTATACTCCTGTTTCTCCTGCCATATATAAGGTACTAACTTTACACATTGCTGAGGCACCTCCATTCAGGTGGAGTTGCCTAGCATAATAAATGTCTCCAAGCCATTTTTAGGACGACGCACGCATTCCCTTTAAGTAGGAGGGAATGCTCAAGCCCTAAGTACAGTGTCTGGGGTTTTGCATGCCATGTGCAGACTTCGGGCAGCAGCTGGAACAGGAAAAGGAGGAAGGGAGGGACAGGGACATCGGCGGTGAGTTTGTCGAAGTCCCTGCCGGGGGAAAGGAGAGGCATGAAGAGTCGCCGGTGCTACAGTACTCTTCCCTTTGCAACCCCTCTTCTTGAAGCCTGCAAGAAATGTCTCCAGAAGGAGAGGGGCATGGATGTTCTCCTTGGGCTCCTATGACCTCTCCTCAGTACCGAACCCTTTCCAATTCACAAGAAATGTTTTTTTGGTGGCTAGAATATTCTCAACCTTGAAAATGTCTTTTGAGCTGACTGGAGCAGGTGTGGTACCTGGATCTTGGAAGAAGGAATTGAGGATGACAGGCTTGAGAAGGGACACGTGAAATCAATTGGGGATCCATAAAAAGTCTGAAAGTTTGAGCTTACAGGATTTATCTGTTTGAAAACCTCAAATAGGCCAATGAAGGGAGGACTTAATTTATATGAGCATAGCTTGAGCTAGACATACTTAGATGACAGCCAAATCGTGTCTCCTGAATGAAGCAAAGGCGGATCCAGATGTCTCTTGTCTGCATGAATCTTCAGATGTTCAGAGGATTTCAGTAAGGTGGTCTTGATGTCTTCCCAGCTCTTAGAAAAGGCCTTGACAAGGGATTTTGCAGCAGGAATGTCAGTGTTAGTAGACACAGGGAATGGAATATTAGGATTTTGACCATAATTACAAAAAATTAAGTCTTAGTAGAGGATCCTCTCTCATGGTTGCTGTATGACAATTTGGCCCAAGGCAGGAGTTCAGCCTAATCATTGTGGTGGGCATTGAAGAAGTGCAGCAGGAAGTTGATCAAGATCTGATTGACCCACTCTACATGGCCATTGGACTGTGGATGGTAGGCTGAAGAGAAATCCATAGTGACATTTAGTAGTTTACAGGTAGCCTTCTAGAAGCTAGTTGTAAACTGAGCGCCTCTATCTGATACTATATGGAGAGGTATACAATGGAGATGGAAAATATGTAATATCAACTTCTCTGCAAGTGTGGCGCCCCTGAGGCTCAGTCGCCGCAGAGGTACTGCACCTCCTCCTGAGGTGTTGTGCCCCACCATCCAGGTAGGTTGGAGGCTCCTGACCACGCTCCAACACTCGCACCCCACACAACAGAGTAGTTCAGCAAAGCCACATAGCGGCTCCTTGCTTAGAGAGTAGCAGAGCACCTTTAGTGGTTCCCTGTTGGAACACTAAATGTGTTGGGAGGCGGGTGGAGTTAGAATACATAAAAGAGGGGGAAGGTTTTAGATTACAGGTCCGTCTGAGAGAGGAAGCCAATCAGAGAGGAGTGAGGAAAGGAGATCCCTGGAAGAGGGATGGAGGAAGGAGGTGCTGCAGCAGACCTAAGTGACCTGGGTCTGCTGGCACGGGAAAGGAAAGAAGGAGAAAGAGATTGAACTGAAACCTGATCTTCCATAAGAAGGAAAGAATAGTATGGAACGTAGGAGTAAAAGGGAACAGAGAGGACGTGGGTTAGAGGAAGAACCTTGCCTAGAAGTTCTAAGGGCAAGACCCCGAGGTTGTATGGACACTAATGGTTCTGCAGCAGACACCGGTGGAGTAGTGGGCTGTAAATGCACTACTCCCATCTAAGACTTGGGGGCAGAACAGCAACTTGGATAGTGAGCCGGGACTCAGGAGTAAGGAGTCCCCGAAGCAGACTACAGCTGTCTGCCGTACAAGTAGAGTTCTTGGGAACATCTGTCAGGAGGAACTCCAGTGTAACTCAGCACTGGGAGTACTTCACACTTAAAGGCGCTATAGAGGAGACGTTCAGAAGGCACATGTTGGCGGAATGTTGGAAGGGAGCATTCCATCTTGCCTGGAGGTTGACTGAGTCCCTGACCTGGAGGACACGGTGTTATGAATGAGTCACCGAAGGAGGAAAAAACAAAAATACAAGCTAAGTCCAGAAAACCGGAGAGGTTGGTAGCTATCGGATTGCAGACCCCTGATCCTATCCACAAC
Source organism: Dendrobates tinctorius (assembly GCF_039654945.1). NCBI lineage: Eukaryota > Metazoa > Chordata > Amphibia > Anura > Dendrobatidae > Dendrobates > Dendrobates tinctorius. The sequence continues at coordinate 11,541,577 of NW_027361827.1, forward strand.
AAGTAACAGTAGCCGTGGGGGGTTCCTACGATGCCCTAGACCCCTCGATCACAGCCAGAGAACTAAATAGGCCTAATGAAAGAAAGGGGAAATCTAAACTGCCCCAGAGCAGACCCCAAAGCAATAGGCAGCCCCCAACATATAATGACGGTGAAGCAAGATGAAAACACTAACACAGATAGAAAGATAGGTTGAGCAAACGACGGGGCCCAAGCTAACTAAAAAGGACAGGATAAAAAAGCTGCTATCTGCAATCCGTAAAAAACCCTACCAAAAAATGTCCCAACCGTCTGATAGGAAAAACAGGCCCTGAAGTCGCTAGGACTTCAAAAAGACTATATCAGCACTCAGGTAAATTCTGAAGATAGAGCAAAGAGGCAAACTGATCAGAGACAAAAATGGAACTCAGCACACCCCCGACCAGGGATGGCTGAACTCCAAAAAATAAGGTAAACAAATCAAAACTAATAAGTTCAATAGCAGAGCAAAAACTTATCTTTGGAAGCAGGAATCAGACTGGTCTCCAAGAATCCAGCAGAGAAATCACCAGCGACTCAGAAGGGCGTCGGCTGCCTTATATCCAGTCAGAAGTTCCTGTTACCCAGTCATCATCTACCAGATCAGGTGTTTGGTAATCAGCCTCACTACCTTCCTTCACCAGAAGAGGGAGTTCATCAGACATCGACGGTGAAGGGGAAAATGAACTCAAAACACTCGGCATGGAGGCGGGCACCTGTGTGTACTACAGACTGTGAGTAAAGCTTTGGAACTACAAGCCCTGGTGTCCTACATTCATTCTTGCGCCAACGCACCCAGCAACGCTACATCTGGGTACCAGCTTCTACACCGCTTGTGCCTATCCTCTAATTCCACTTCTACACTGCCCTGGGACTACAGCTCCACCTGTGGGGAGCTTCACCATCTTGGCTGCAACACACCATCAGTCCCAGAGGATCTGCATGCAGCATCGGCCTAACAACTCACTTGCCGAACACCACAGGTGGCGTCACGAACTATTCATCTAACTGCATACCACCATTTCAATTCCCCCATTACTTGGGCGCCCAGGGCCACGGTCCGGGTCACCGCTGCTGTGATGCATCCCGCTGATACCGGCCCAGTACCGAGTACCCCACAGCCCTGGGAGGGCGACCCACAAGTATAGACGTTGACAGGAGAAAGGATAGTACAGTGAAATTGGCCATTTTAGAGATGCGATCCACAACTACCCAGATGACGGTACACCAGGCTGATACTGGAAGATCGGTAACCAAATCCATTGCAATTTGTTGTCTGGTTGAGCAATGTAAGTTTTTCTGGATGGGCACTGAGACAAATCCAAAGGACCATAATTATTTTGGAGGTCTCAATGATGTGTTGATGTTCCTCCTACTAATCAGAAGATAGAAAGGACCTAGAGAGTGCATCCGCCTTCACATTCTCATCAGTTGGCCAGAAATGGAGAATAAAGTTGAAGTGGGCAAAGAACAGAGACCACTTGGATTGTCATGGATTTAACCACTGTGGAGACTGCAGACAGGCTAGGATCTTGTGGTCAGTGTAAATAACCACTGGGTGCATTGCTCTTTCAATCAAGAATTGGCACTCATCCAGAGCCAGTTTTATCACTAAAGGTAATGTCACACTTAGCGATGTACCAGCGATCCCGACCAGCGATATGACGCGGTCAGGATCGCTGGTACATCGCTAAGTGATTGCTAATGAGCTGCCACACAGGCAGATCTCACCAGCGACATCGCTGGGGTCGGGGGTCGCTACTTACCTGTCACACTAGGCGATCCTGCATCCTCCCGCCCGGCTCCATGCTCGTCGCTCGTCTCTCCACAGGAAGCGCCGCAGGAAGCTGACGACGAGAAACAGTCCTGGACATTCTCGTGCGATCAGCGATAACCAGCGGGGGAGGCGGTCGTAGGTAAGTATCAGACACAGCGATATCGCTAGGAATATCGCTATAACGTCACAAGTTATAGCAATATTGATAGCGATATCGCTTAGTGTGACAGTACCTTAACAGTTTTTGATCACCTATCGAGTAGCTGTGTTCTGGAGCTGAGAAGATTTTGGAAAAGCCGCCGGTCACCATACAGCCGGAAGAAGAATTCTGGGTAGTGACAGCTCCAGCCCCTGAGGTAAAAGCATTCATTTCCAAAAAGAACTGCTTATTATTGTCTGGTCAATGGAGTACAGGAGATGTGGAGAAGGCCTGTTTAAAGACACAAATTGTCTTAGAGTTGGCCCCCTTGCGGGTTTTAGTTTGACAAAACCAACATACAGGGTAAGGTTAATCAACATGCTCCTAGTGGAACAGGGGCAACTCCCTACATAAAACCTACAAAAAACAGGAAGCCCTATAAAACAAGTAGCTAAGGACTCAAAATGCAAGTAAAAATATCTTTTATTAGAATCAATTTAAAAGAAGAAAAGAACAGTAATTACAACATTAGTGTGGGTGAGGATGCAAAATATAACTCCGGGGTGATATCCGGCAAATGCACAGATGCTACACAGGATCCTTTAAATAAAGCCCAAATTACCCTTAGATATGTCAAGTATTATTTTCTTAGGTCAGGCTCTGCTGTCGCTTATACAACTGTGTGATAATTAAGTCAAATGCAATTTGCTTTCTACTCTGTAAAGTAAGCAAGCAGCACAACAGAGCCAGACAGAAGACAAACAATTAAGTCAGTCCAATAAAGGAAAAAAGGGAAGAAAAAGAGGGCCAAAATCAAAAAGGAGAGGAGAGGGAGAGTATCCCAAAGTAAAGGCCCCGTTACACACAGCGATCTCGCTAGCGAGATCGCTGATTTTGTGACGCATCAGCGATCTCTCCAGCGATATCGCTGTGTGTGACATCCAGCAGCGACCGGCCCACCGCCGGGTATCGCTGATCGTGCTGGATCGTCCTGGGCCATTTTTTCATTGCTGGTCTCCCGCTGGCCAGCGCGCATTGCTGCGTGTGGCAGCGAGAGACCAGCGATCAGCGGCGCTTGCATGCTGGTTTCCAAGGTAAACATTGGGTTTCTAAGAGCCGCGCGGCTCTTAGAAACCCGATGTTTATGTTGGATACCAGCTTGCTTACTGGTCCTGATCGCTGGAGGGGCTGTCTATGTGACAGCTCACCAGCGATCAACCTAATGATGTCCCAGCGATTCCATCCATGTCGGATCGTTGGTGGGATTGCTGGGACATCGTTATGTCTAGCGGGGAATTAAGACATAATTCCTCCCCTAAAGTACAGGGAGCTGTGCAGGAAAAGTGCAATTAGTGCTTATCCATGTGGGGAGATGTGCTGGCTAACCGTCCAGGACTGTGCCCCAATGCTCGTTTTGCTCATTGGGCTTCATCGGGAGGGCAGTATGGGGTGGTATAAAATGTACCTATATAAAGTGCTGTACCCAGGTGTCTGTGTTGAGCATTCTGTGGTCCGGCGGCGCATGAGGGGCTGATGTCCCACTGCATCAGCGTAATTTCCAGCTATTAAATGACGATGCGGGTCAATTAAAGAGTTTCCTGTGACGTCAGTGACTCGCACCGCCATTATCTGGATGCCTTCAGTGGTGCAAGAGGAAAGGAGCCACACACGTATGAGCACCCCACAGTCGCCATAATTCAAGAGGGCAAATAGTTTGGGCAACCATCTCCAGGAACCGAGATGAAAGCGGTCACATGAGGTAAAGTAAAGTAAATATGTAGAGTGGAACGAGAAAACAGATAAGAGGTGGGATGAGGCAAGTATATTGCAGATAGGAAAAAGAAGATACTAGCAACAGAGAATATGAAAATTAGAAAATATACATCTCTCCGCAAAACGTACATAACCCATAACCGAGGGACAAGATTTAAAATCTGTGCGTACTGTTCTGCCCTCTGATATAGGGCAGTCTGTCTGTTTTGTATTATGTGCTGGGCTAATTATAGCACCATCTAGTGGTGGCTGATGTTATAGCAGTGTTTTTGATAGCATTATATAGTCTGTGCCTTTAACAGAAGCAATGCACTATGGGATTGAAGTAGTGCTTTGTGGGAAGGAAGCAATGTATTCTGGGATGAAGAAGGGTCATTTTTGCTTCTGTGTATTTCATAGGATGCACGTGTTTACCTGTCCTCCATCTTAATTCTCCAACTTGAATTTGTTATCTGGTTCATGCATATCTGGTAAGCTTAATCTTTCTTACAATGCAGTGTGTGCAGAGAGTTTATTAGCTGCATAGTAGCCAGTGCTCAGTAGATGTCATTGGACACCTGTGTTTTCTTTCTATGTAAATTGCATGACACTAAATGCTTCCTGTATCTGTGTTAACTGTGTGATCATCTGCACAATACTTATGCATGTTATTTGTATTCTTTGTACAGTTGTGGCCAAAAGCATTGACACCCCTGCAATTCTGTCAGATAATACTCAGTTTCTTCTTGAAAATGATTGCAAACACAAATTCTTTGGTATTATTATTTTCATTTAATTTGTCTTAAATGAAAAAAGACAAAAAGAATTGTCCTAAAACCAAAGTGGATATAATTCCACACCAAACATAAAAATGAGGGTGGACAAAAGTATGGGCGCTGTTCAAAAAATCATGTGATGCTTCTCTAATTTGTGTAACTAACAGCAACTGTAACTTACCTGTGGCAACTAACAAGTGTTGGCAATAACTAAATCACACCTGCAGCCAGTTGACATGGATTAAAGTTGACTCAACCTCTGTCCTGTGTCCTTGTGTGTACCACATTGAGCATGGAGAAAAGAAAGAAGACCAAAGAACTGTCTGAGGACTTGAGAAACCAAATTGTGAGGAAGCATGAGCAATCTCAAGGCTACAAGTCCATCTCCAAAGACCTGAATGTTCCTGTGTCTACCGTGCGCAGTGTCATCAAGAAGTTTAAAGCCCATGGCACTGTGGCTAACCTCCCTAGATGTGGATGGAAAAGAAAAATTGACAAGAGATTTCAACGCAAGATTGTGCAAGATCGACTAACAACCAAACAAGTTAAGCTGCTCTGCAGTCTGAGGGTACAACAGTGTCAACCCGTACTATCCGTCGGCGTCGGAATGAAAAGGCACTGTATGGTAGGAGATCCAGGAAGACCCCACTTCTTACCCCGAGACATAAAAAAGCCAGGCTGGAGTTTGCCAAAACTTACCTGAAAAAGCCTAAAACGTTTTGGAAGAATGTTCTCTGGTCAGATGAGACAAAAGTAGAGCTTTTTGGGCAAAGGCATCAACATAGAGTTTACAGGAGAAAAAAAAGAGGCATTCAAAGAAAAGAACATGGTCCCTACAGTCAAACATGGCGGAGGTTCCCTGATGTTTTGGGGCTGCTTTGCTGCCTCTGGCACTGGACTGCTTGACCGTGTGCATGGCATTATGAAATCTGAAGACTACCAACAAATTTTACAGCATAATGTAGGGCCCAGTGTGAGAAAGCTGGGTCTCCCTCAGAGGTCATGGGTCTTCCAGCAGGACAATGACCCAAAACACACTTCAAAAAAGCACTAGAAAATGGTTTGAGAGAAAGCACTGGAGACTTCTAAGGTGGCCAGCAATGAGACCAGAACTGAATCCCATAGAACACCTGTGGAGAGATCTAAAAATGGCAGTTTGGAGAAGGCACCCTTCAAATATCAGGGACCTATAGCAGTTTGCCAAAGAAGAATGGTCTAAAATTCCAGCAGAGCATTGTAAGAAACTCATTGATGGTTACCGGAGGCGGTTGGTCGCAGTTATTTTGACTAAAGGTTGTGCAACCAAGTATTAGGCTGAGGGTGCCAATACTTTTGTCTGGCCCATTTTTGGAGTTTTGTGTGAAATGATCAATGTTTTGCTTTTTGCTTCATTCTCTTTTGTGTTTTTTCATTTAAGAAAAATTAAATGAAGATGATAATCCCAAAGAATTTGTGTTTGGAATTATTTTCAGGAAGAAACTGAGTATTATCTGACAGAATTGCAGGGGTGTCAATACTTTTGGCCACAACTGTAGTTTTACCGCGCATGTTCTATACTCTTCACAAATAAACAAGTTAGACTACAGAGAAGAGTCTGCTTATTTTGGAAGACAGAGGTGTGGTTTATACTGTATGCTGGATTGCACATCGTGTCAGCGTGCCTGAAGGCGGAATAGGTACCATCATTGGTCAAAAAGAATAATACTAATAATGACATCAATAGATAAATGAATATCATTGTTAATCATAATCATGGACCCATAGGTACATGAATATCATTTTAGCGGTCCCACTGGTCCCATCTCAGGTGGTGAGATGAATACTCTGTCCATATGATGAAGTTAAGAGATTGTTCCTATAACCTCCAATGTGACAGTGGAAGAAATGTACAGCAGTTATTGGCAATTACTGTGGATTAATAAAAAGAGAAAATAAACACTAAATAAAATGATAGACCACTAAAATCCAAAGAAACAAAGAGGACCTATGAAAATTACACCTATTATGAAATGGGGCAAAAGATAATTTTTCATTCAATCCACTGGGAGACATAATGCCCAGTGTAACGATTCACCGACACTCCAGCTGCACCAAAATGCGTTTTTGGTCACCACCCCTTATGCCACAATTCTCCTGGGTTGCAATTATGGCGCAGCTTGAAGTGCAGGGGGATCGTTTACAAAATGATGAAATCGTCCACCTTCTTGGCTGCCATAATGTCACAAATGTGCTCCCTAACTCTAATGTGGAATTAGTGTGATGTTAGGCCGACATTACTGAGACCACAGGAGCATGTCGCCAGATATATCACGTAGCAAGTGCTACAAGATATGTAGCTAGTTCTCACCTCCATAGCCTGATGTAAAAGATGTTGCCCAGGTAATATTTCTGCAAGCCAGACATGATCCACATGGGAAGCAGCCCCATCTCTGCACACCAGTGAGTAAGGAGGAAGACTGGGCTGCAGGTACGTGTACTGAGCCGGGTCTGAAAAACCTCCCGGTAGATGTTGCAGAGGCGATGCAGACCCTCAATTACTGTGTCTGTGGAGACAGCGAAAACGGCTCTTTGTGAAGAAAGGATTGCTTTATCGCAGTAGCGTGGATCACATCACCTTTACTCGTCTCCATCAAACTGTGATCACAGGGAGAGATGTAGACATGGTCCTCACTGCCTATCATGATGTGTCTGGTCATTGGTCCACAAAGCGACCAAAAAACCCCTTAGCACAATATTAAAAGATTTTTATGTCACAGTTCCCTCAGTCTAAACCCTAATGATGGGATACAAGACAATATGCAATCATGTGGATACTGTGCAAGGCACAAAAATGTGTGTGGCAAGGGTTAAAGTGCTTAGTGCAAAGAAATAAAGAAGGTGCTATGGTAACCACGCTTACCCATGTAGGGCGTACATCAGCTCTATGTCAGGTCCCTAGCCCCAACGCACATTTCGTGCTGGGCTTCGTCGGGGGGCTTGTATGTGTTGCTGCTAAATGCTTAGGGTTTTATAATATCCATCACAGCTGGCTGTGATTACCGCCGCTCAGAAGAGCGCATGGGAGGCATGGCTGCAGATACGTCACGTCCGGCCGTCTCGGTCTGCGGGAGGGAGAGAACACTGTTCTCCTGACGTCTTAAACCTGCCCCAGACCGTGAAGACACCTTCAGACACGCCCACAATGCCATGAGTCAACTGCGCATGAGGTAGATATTGATCATCTGAGGGTAGAGGCTAGCAAGACAGGGCATAGCTACATCTTAACCATCATCGATCAATACACCAAATTTCTAGTGGCGGTCCCTGTGAAGGATTTAACTGCCCAGACTACACAGCGGTGGAGCAGGGAGAGGTAAGTATTTCAACTTGCAAGTGCTGTGGCCATGACCAAGCAGGGGGGCACACTCGTGGTCGACAGTACTGGCACAGGGCCCCTCATAGTACGCTGGTGTGTCTGACTGTGAGTGAGCCCCCCCACCATCAGAGACACTGTATTGTACTATGAGGGGCCCCATGCCAGTGCCGTCGGCCATCTGTGGGCCCATCCACCTGTTCAGAGCAATGGCACTTGCCCGGGTGCGCCAGGTATTGACCCCAGCCATTGGGGGGGTGGGCAGCCCACTTAGGGAGGTTTAAAAAATGGCATATGTTGATGTGTTGACTGGACATTCAGCTGCTGCAAAGGGCGGAATTGTCAAGTCCGAGGAAGAGGAGGACAAAAGCTAGGCAGTTTTCTGGGAACCTATGTGTCATCAGGGGAAGGTGGGACAAAATCCTTTGCAATCCATGCATGGTTCATTTTAATGAAGGTTAGATCATCAACATTTTGGGTCAACAGACGGGTCCTTTTTTCTGTCAGGATTGATCCAGCAGCACTGAAGACTCTTTCATATAACACACTAGCAGCAGGGCAAGCGAGCTCCTGTAAGGCACATAGTGCCAATTCAGGCCAGGTGTCCAGTTTCGAGACCCAATAGTCAAGGGGAATGACTTGTGAAGGAGATCATCGATACGGGAGGAGAAGTAGTTTGTAACCATAGTTGACAACTGCTGTCTCCTGTCACTTTTAATCGATGCAGTATTAGCAATCGTGTGAGCGGTACTTGAGAAATCATTCCACAACATGGTCATAAAACCCCTGTCTCCAACGCCACTTTGGCTGTGTGCACCACGAACACCTCTTCCATTGTTCCCACTATGGCTCGTGGGAGAACCAGCACCGCTGCTGTGTGCTGGGAAAGCCTCAAACAACCTGTTTACCAGAGTTGCTTGTTTGTTAGCCAATATTATCTCTAGGTTCTCCTGTGGCATGATGTTGTGTAATTTGCCTTTGTAGCGTGGATCGAGGATGCTGGCCAGCCAGTAGTCATCATCTCTCAACATTTTGGCAATGCGGGGGTCCCTTTTTAGGATCCGCAAGGCATAATCGCACATGTGGGCCAATGTTCCACGTGTCAATGATGCACTGCCAGTGGTGAGTGGAGGAGCACTTTCTGGCAAATCCACATCCCTACAGTCACGCACAAACACTGTACCTGACCTTGGAACGCCAACATTTTCTTTTGCCCCCTGAGAAGCATCCTCCTGCCCAAATTAATCATCCCCCTCATCCTCCTCCTCCTCCTCTTCTTCCTCCACCTCGTCCAGGACAGTTCCCTGACCAGACAATGGCTGACTGTCATCAAGGCTTCCCTCCTCCTATTCCTTCGCTGCAGACGCCTGATCCTTAATGTGCGTCAAACTTTGCATGAGCAGACGCATAAGTGGGATGCTCATGCTTATGACGGCGTCGTCTGCGCTTACCAGCTGTGTGCATTCCTCAAAACACTGAAGGACTTTACAGAGGTCTTTCAGCTTTGACCACTGCACACCCGACAATTCCATGTCTTCCCTCAAACTGCCAGCCCGTGTATCCTCCAACAAATGCATTACAGCCTGCCTCTGTTCGCACAGCCTCTCAACCATGTACAGGGTGGAGTTCCACCTTGTTGCAACGTCTATGATTAGGCGGTGCTTGGGGAGGTGGAGCAATCGCTGCAGCTTCTGCATACGACTGGAGTGTACGGCTGAGCGACGGATGTGCGAGCACAGTCTTCGCACCTTATAGAGCAGGGATCTTAACTCCAGATAATTAATAAGGAAGCACTGCACCACCAGGTTCAAAGTGTGAGCCAGGCAAGGTATGTGTGTGAGTTTTGCACGGGCTATGGCTGCCACAAAATTACAGCCGTTATCACTGACTACCTTGCCTGCCTCAAGATGTAGACTGCCCAGCCATGACTCTGTTTGTCGCTGCAAGTAGTCGGCCAGTACCTCCGCGGTGTGTCTGTTGTCGCCCAAAGACATCATCTTTAACACAGGCTGCTGACACTTACCACTAGCTGTTCCATAGTGGGACACCTTGTGTGCAACACTGCTAGCTGTGGATGGAGTGCTCGTGCGACTGTGCTCTGTGGACGAGCTTTCGCTGATAGAGGTGGAGGAGGATCGAAAGCCTACAGCCAACTGTTTCCTATACCGTGGGCTAGGCAGCACTGTTCCACCGCCGCTGTCCCCAGTGGAGCCTGCATCCACCACATTAACCCAGTGCGCAGTGATGGACACGTAACGACCCTGACCATGCCTACTGGTCACTGGTCCATGCATCTGTTGTGAGGTGCACCTTTCCACTCACTGACTGTTTTAGTGCATGGACAATGCGGTCTTTCACACGCCGGTGGAGGGCAGGGATGGCTTTTCGAGAAAAGAAGTGCCGACTGGATAGGTCATAGCGTGGGACAGCATAGGCCATGAGGTCATGGAAAGCTTCGCTTTCAACCAAACGGTAGGGCATCATCTCTAATGAGATTAGTTTGGTAATGTAGGTGTTCAAACAAAGTGTATGCGGATGAGAGGATGAGTACTTTCTTGTCCTTCTCAGAGTGTCTGGTAGGGTGAGCTGGACTGGAGAGCTGCATATGGGGGAAGTAGCGGTGGACTGGATAGGGTGAGAGGGGGTTGGTGATGGTGTGGGTGGTGATGTCCTAGATTCAGTGTTGTGTTGCAAAACCATTGTGATTCCCTGAGTGCTTTGGCCTTGCGACGACACCTCCACATTTAGTGCTGGTGGTGTGCTTAACGGTGGCGGTGGTCTTACAGTGGGGGAAGCGATGGAGCATTGCTGGCTACCTTGAGTTGGAACAGGTGCACACGTGCTACCTGAGGTTTTGTAGTCCGTCCACGCTTGCAAGTGCATGTTGATTAAATGTCTAAGCACGCAACTGGTATTTAAATTTCTGAGTTGTTTAACTCGGCTAAAGGTCCTTCCGCACTTCTTACAAGTAACCTTTGCCTCATCAGTAGGATTTTGGACAAAGAAGTGCCATACTGCACTCTTCCTACTATGGTATACATTTTCTGGTCTTGCACGCTGTGCTAAGTTGACCGTCTGGCCAAGCTGTCCTGCAACTCTTTTAGTTTTTGGACCACGTTTTTGGACAGCTACGGGCCTGCCAGATAACCGCTGCTGCGATGTCAGTGCCTGCTGCGGATCCTTCTCCTTATCTGAACTATTGCCAGCGCCACCCTCCTACCCCAATGGATGCCAATCCAGGTCAAGAACTGGGTCATCCATCACCTCCTCTTCAAAGTCATCTGCACCTTTCTCTTTACCTTCCTCTGTATCACCATGTAAGGTGGTATAGTATGCGGGAAGGGGCACCTGAGTTTCATCAGGGTCAGATTCTGGCTCAATAGACTGTGAGGGCAATGTACTGCTCTGTGTCGATATACCAGCAGAATCATCTTGCAGTGTCTGTGCATCAGTGCACTCCTTGTCAGATTCATCTTGGACTGGGGAATTCTGGATTTGACTGGATAACCCAGGCATGGTATGTGAAAAGAGCTCCATAGAGTAATCTGAAGTGTGGGCTGCCGCATCCTTAACTTTTGGTGGGGTGAAGGACACAAGGAAAGGTGTTTTTTCTGACCAGAACCCTGCACTGATGACTCCGTGCTTGCAGGTTTCGAACGTTCAGAAGTGGAGGCAAAAGAGCTGGTGGCTGTTTCGGCAATGTACACCAAAACCTGTTCCTGATGCTCCAGCTTTTAAAGCGGTTTTCCTACTCCAAGAAAAGGCAACCTTACAGGCCTTCTTGGGCCAGAGGATGACGCAGACTCAACACCTCCTGCCTTAGCTGCTATTGTGCTTTTGCCAGAACCAGCCGATGCACCACCACCATCAGTACCAGCTGCGCCCCCTGCCCACGTCCGCGGACTCTTCCACCATACTTCCTCATGTTTGGGAAAATGTACCAAAAATACCAGCAGAGAGATGGTACTGTATGAGGAGCGTCCAGCTGTGTAAGGTGTATTAAAAAAATTAAATCTACGTATATATTTTGATAGTTACAGTCGCTTTCACAGTATGTATTGGACCATCATCCAACAAGCAGATATACGGAACTGTATCAGAAGTGTACAGCTGTATACGTTTTTTGTGTTACTAACAATCTCCGTATATGTATTTACGGAGTGTCACTCACACACGCTGACTCTGTATAGATGTGACTGTAATGCGAACTGCAGATATACAATACTGTTTGAGAATCAGACAGCTCTATATGGTGTGTGTTTTGAAAATTGTCAATCTCCGTATATTTGTATAGGGAGTGACACACGCTGTCTCTGTCTAGTTTTGACCGTCATCAAACAGCAGGCATACAAAACTGTTTGAAAAGCGGACAGCACTCACTCTAAGGTGTAGGTCTGGAAAAACGGAAAACCTCCTTGACTTTTTTTTCCAGAGTCACAAACAGATAGCTTCTCTTTGTCCGTGATACCAGCCGGTACACGGTAGTGTGTGAGGAGCATACACCACTATACGGTGTCTGTATGGAAAATTTCAATCTCCGTCTATTTGTATAGGGACTGACACACGCTGTCTCTGTCTAGTTAAAACTGTAATCAAACAGCAGATATATGAAACTGTTTGAAAAGCGGACAGCACTCTATGGTGTAGGTCAGGAAAAATGGAAAAACTCCTCGGCTTTTTTTTCCAGAGTCACACACAGATAGCTTCTATTTGTCCATGATACATGGCGGTACACAGTAGTGTGTGAGGAGCGTACACTGCTATATGGTGTCTGTATGGAATATTGTCAATCTCCATCTATTTGTATAGGGACTGACACACGCTGTCTCTGTCTAGTTTTGACCATCATCAAACTGCAGATATACCAAACTGTTTGAAAAGCAGATAGCACTCACTCTAAGGTGTAGGTCTGGAAAAGCGGAAAAACTCCTCGGCTTTTTTTTCCAGAGTCACACACAGATAGCTTCTATTTGTCCGTGATACAAGGCGGCACACGTTAGTGTGTGAGGAGCGTACACCACTATACGGTGTCTGTATGGAAAATTCTCAATCTCCGTCTATTTGTATAGGGACTGACACATGCTGTCTCTGTCTAGTTAAAACTGTAATCAAACAGCAGATATACGAAACTGTTTGAAAAGCAGACAGCACTCTAAGGTGTAGGTCTGGAAAAGCGGAAAAACTACTCGGCTTTTTTTTCCAGAGTCACACACAGATAGCTTCTATTTGTCCATGATACAAGGCGGTACACGGTAGTTTGTGAGGAGCGTACACCGCTATACGGTGTCTGTATGGAATATTGTCAATCTCCGTCTATTTGTATAGGGACTGACACATGCTGTCTCTGTCTAGTTTTGACCGTCATCAAACAGCAGATATACAAAACTGTTTGAAAAGTGGACAGCACTCACTCTAAAGTGTAGGTCTGGAAAAACGGAAAAACTCCTCGGCTTTTTTTTCCAGAGTCACACACAGATAGCTTCTATTTGTCCGTGATACAAGGTGGTACACGGTAGTGTGTGAGGAGCGTACACCGCTATACGGTGTCTGTATGGAAAATTGTCAATCTCCGTCTATTTGTATAGGGACTGACACACGCTGTCTCTGTCCCGTTTTGACCGTCATCAAACTGCAGATATACCAAATTGTTTGAAAAGCGGACAGCACTCACTCTAAGGTGTAGGTCCAGAAAAATGGACAAACTCCTCGGCTTTTTCTTCCAGAGTCACACCCAAACAGCTTCTATTTGTCCGTGATACCAGCCGCCGGTACACGGTAGTGTGTGAGGAGCGTTCACCGCTATACGGTGTGTGAATGAATGCTCAGTAACTCACCAGAACAAAATAATAAAAGTTGGAGTGCTTTTGGAGTGCACACAGCAATGCAGCTAGCAGGTAGCCTTAAAAGGTAGCCTAATCACCACCAGCGCTGCTGCACAAAAGCAAAAATCCTCCCCTTTCACTGCACACTAACTGTAGAGTGAAAAGCGCTATCAGCAGAAGCAGTTTTTTTTCTTCCCTGCCTAACGCTCTCCGTTATTCAGAATCAGCAGCATCAACCTCTCCCTAGGCTAAGATCAGCAGAAGTAAGATGTCGGTCGGCGGTCACAGCCTTTTATACCCACTGTGACGCCACACAAAGCCAGCCAATCACTTCAATGCCCTTCTCTAAGAAGGTGGTGGCCGCTGCACATGTCATCGCGTTGCCCACAGTGTGCGTCCTCCATCATTGGCTGAGAAAGGTGCTGGAAGCATTATTTGAAACGCAACTTTGGCGCTCTGATCGGCGACCTCATGGCCGACCTCACGCTATGGTCGGGTTTTGATTGGCGAAACCCGACTTTAGCGAAAGTAGGCTATTTTTGAATTTGACCGACGCTCAACTCTATTGAAGACTGAAGTAGAAGAAGCCTGTCAGTGATGCCAAAGCTGTGAACTGGCTAAATCTCTGGAGCAAAGGGCCCCCACACAGACCATCATGATGTGGAGCCCCTGAGGGTTCAGTCACCACAGAGGTACTGCACCTCCTCCTGAGGTGTGGTACCCCACTATCCAGGTAAGGTGGAGACACCTGACCACACTCCAACACTTGCACCCCACACCACAAAGTAGTGTAGCAAAGCACCTTTGGCGGCTCCCTGCTTGGAGTGTAGCATGGCACCCCTTGGTGGCTCCCTGCTTGGAACACGAAACGTGCTGGGAGGTGGGTGGAGCTGAGTTTGCACTAAATGAGCGGGAAGAGGATAGGATTTAGTCAGTCAGTCAGTGAGTTAATTAGTCACAGGGGTCTGTGAAAAGAGATCCCCTGAGTGGGATGGAGGAAGGAAGTGCTGCAGCCGACCTCAGTGATCTGGGTCCGCCGGCACAAGAAAGGAACATTGAAAGAAAGCCTGACTCTCCATAAGAAGGAAAGGATTAGTATGGAACGTGAGGAGAATAAGAGAACAAGGACCAGGGTTAGAGGAGAACCCTTCCCAAGTTCTAAGCGCAAGGCCGGGGCCCGGTCCCCGAGGTTGTATGGATACTAATGGTCCTGCAGCAGACACCGGAGGAATAGAAGTAGTGACCACTTTATTCCCACACAAGACTTGGGGGCACAACAGCAATGATAATGAGCCGGGACTAGGTAGAAGGATTCCCCGAAGTAGGCTACAGCTGTCTGCCATACAAGTATAGTTCATAGGAACATCCGACAGGAGGAACTCCAGTGTAACTCAGTACTGTGAGTACTTCACTCAAAAGCGCTAAGAGGGAGACGTTCAGAAAAGGCACATATTTTGGCGGAGTGTTGGAAAGGAGCACTTCATCTTGCCTGGAAGTTGGCTGAGCTCCTGACCCGGAGGACACGGCACTGATGTGGGCACCTGTACCTGCAACAGACTGTGAGTAAAGCTTTGGAACTGCATGCCCTGGTGTCCTCCACTTATTCCTGCGCCAACCCGTCCAGCACTGCTACATCCCTTGCGCCCGACACTACACCATCTAAGTGTCACTTCACCTACTCTGCCCTGGGACTACAGCCCTGCCTGTGGAGGGCTATAACATCATTGCTGCACCACACCATCTGTCCCACAGGATCTGTCTGCAGCGTCGGCTTACATCTTCATTGCCGAACACCACAGGTGGCGTCACGAATCACTTATAAACTTTCACCACCATAAGCACACTGAAACAACTCCTTTTGTAATGGAGCCCAAGGGCCACGGACCGAGTCACTGCTGCCATGACAACCCCCCCGTTGAGATCAACCGGCCCGTTGAGTACCCCACGGCCCTGGTGAGTGAGGGCGCTCCAATGACCTCTGCCCCCTTAGAGTTGTTGATGATCGGCTACTTGACTGCGGGTCCAGTTCATTTTGGATATGAACATTGTCTAGTGGTGACCAACCACTTTACCAAGTTTGCTGTGGTCACTCCGACCCGGGATCAAACTGCTGTGCAGGCTATCTATTGAGACTTCCTCCGGGTGTACAGATGCCGAAGCAAATTCATTCTGATCAATGTGCTTGCTTCCAAGGCCGGATGGTGGAGGAGTTACATCATCTGTATTGAATTGAGAAGTCAAGAAAAACATCCTATCATCCACAAGGGAATGGAGCCTGTGAGTGCTTCAACTGGATACTGATCCAGATGTTGAGAACCTTGGAGGAAGATCAGAAAGCCTGTTGGCCTGCGTATGTGACTGAATTGGTCTGGATGTACAACAACTGGGTGCACCGTACAACCAGATGCACCCCGTATACTCTACTATTTGGGCAGAGTGGATGAGAAATCACGGAGCTGGAGCTGGACCCAGAAGAAGACTACTCACGGACGGGGGTGTCTTCCTGGGTTCGAGAACATAGATACTGACAGCAGACTCTTCGCTGTTTGGTAGAGACTAAGTTCTGAGACCTTGAGCACCACAAAGCACAGCCCCTACGAGGGACAGCTCTTAAAGTAGGAGATCAAGTGCTGGTCTGAGACAAGAGGCCATGAGGCAAGTTGGAATATCGATGGGAGAAAACTCTGTATCGCATGAAACGCCGAGATGACAATGCTTGTCCAGTATTTGAAGTTCAACTCGAAGGGGAGGAAGAGGCGTCTACTCAAATAGTCCTCTGCAACATGTTGCATCCTTGCCTGTCTTGGGACCCTGTAAAGGAGAGGAGAGAGCCAAGCCCCACCGATGCGCCTAATCCCACGATTCCCGATTATGATGAGGAAGAACCACTTGCATCATCCTCAGACTTGGAGAATTCACCAGCCCCAGTCCAGGAGAAGTATGTCAGTCCAAAACTCCAGCGATGGCTGCCCCATTTGGAACCGGACGTGTCCCTGTCTTCTATCATTCAACCCGACTCTACCACTCAACCTGAATTACACCGCACTGAACGGACGACCGATGGGATACCTCCCACTCGTTATGAATAGGATCAGTTTATTTGGCAGCGGATTGTTCGTGAAGAGTGTCAAAGTCTACTGCAAGAACTCTCTCCCGTGGAATGGCGAGCTAAAGGAGAAGGGGAGTGTAAAGATGAAGACTGGGCTGTGGGTACCTGTACTGAGACGGGTCCAGAACTGTCGAGGTTGCGTCCCATGTTTCCAGGGGGAAGAAATAGAGGACAGGACAGGTCCCATGACCCGGGCATTGGGGACGTGTTTAGACAAAAAACTCAGCCGGAAGCAGAAAGAAAAGCGCATGAAGCAGCAGTGGGGTTCCCACCATCAGCATGTGAGTAGCAAGATGGGCAGCGCACTCAGTACCTGAAGCGCAGTCGCTGTGAAGGACTGCTAGTGTAGGAGTCACTGCACGCCCACTGACAGTAAAGTCGGTGCACGTGCATAGAGCCCAGGGCTGGTTACAGAACTGTACCCTGCAGACATTACTGCCAGACAGTGTATCACAACCTTTGTTTAACCCCTGGATTGCTGCAGATGTTGTATTGGCTGCACCAGTTTATGGACTAGGGGCACAGCTGAAGGTACCGGAGACTGACCGCTCCCGCCAGAAAACAGATCACTAACCTTGGACCCCCTTGAGGACAATTTGCTGACAGCTACAAGAACTACTACCTCACCAGAACATTTGCGTCTGAGGAAACCATAGACACAATAAGTTTACTGAGTGAACTGTTGCTATTTTTGCTATTCACCTTTATTCTTTCCCAGTTTAACTGTTTATCTCCCTGCAAGGAGTACCTTTATTGTTAATTAAATTTGTTAACCCTTGCTCTGCCTCCTGTTTGTCACTGCATCCCGCAACCTGCTTACACTAGCACCAAAGAAATCCGGAGGACTGGCCACATATTGGCTTCTCACCAACAAATCTCTAAATTTCTACTCCTCCTTGCCGTAAGCAGGGGGTGATCGGGTAAGATCTTTTTGAGAGTAGGTTCCGATCTCAATACCAGCCAGTGTTTATCTAAGATTTGTCATATCAGAGGCCATTGATTATTATTTTAAGTTGATATGAATCTAATTGGTGGATCACAATTCGTCAATTTTTAAAGTGTGCTTTGAAGTTGCATGCGTTGAGTGTTCCTAGCACTTTTCACACATCTCCTGCTGTATCCTCGGTCATGGAACCTGGGGATAGGTACAGGGCCAGGTCCTCAAAAACCTCATGAGTAGATCAGATACACATGTGGTCAAAATTTTTGGTACCCCTCGCTTAATGACAGAAAAACCCACAAGGGTGACAGAAATAATGTCATGGTCCCCATGCCTTCTGTCGCACACATCGCCAGACCCCCCGTCGCATGCGCTCATACTTACCCTGCGCCGCAGCCTTGCTCCCTCTTGCTCCAGCGACGGCGTCCTCCTCTGACCGGCCCGCGGCCTGTGATGTCATTGCGAGCCCTGCGCATGCGCCATAGGCCGCGGCCGGCTCACCGTCTCTCATCTTATCCTCAGGCGGTGCCCTGACCCGGTAGCACTGCCTGACCAATGGGGGCACATCTGCATGTATATCAGGCCGCCCTCCCATAATGGAGGTGCCTGATCGCTGTTGTTTTAGCAGCACTCTAGGTCCTGTGGTTTGCCTTGCATTTGGCTTCCATCCTCTTATTGCTTTGTGCTTCTTTGCAGTCCAGCTCCAGTCCTACTCTGGTCCTGCCTGTCCATGTCCGTACCTGCAGTCCTGCTCCAGTCCTGCCTACCCGTGTCTGAACCTGCAGTCCTGCTCCAGTCCTGCCTACCCGTGTCTGTACCTGCTGTCTTACTCCAGTCCTGCCTACTCGTGTCTGCTCCGGCAGTCCTACTCCAGCTCTGCTTTCCCGTGTTAGTCCCAGTACTCCATTCCGAGCTGCCTCTCTTAGTTCCGGCTGCCGTGGCATTCGAACCCCTGGACCTGCTCCTAACGATCCCTGTATAGGGGTCGGCACTAGGGATGAGCGATATTGCCCGATATCGTATCGGTATTCCGATTTCCGATATTGAAAAAATATCGGATATCGGAATTTCCGATTTCCGATATCCATGCAGGTCAATGGGAGAAAAAAATCGGAATTACAAAATGACCACTACAGTGCTATATAATGGATAAAATGGAGGGGAAACACCTCAGGATAATGGGGAAGGAGTTTGCAGAGGCAGAGGAGCAAAAAAAACGCTAGAAAAATGCACTGAGCAAAAGCTGTAGCAGGAAAACATCTTCTTAACAGCGGTGTTTTTTCTTTGGGTTAGGATTAGTTGGGGTAGGGTTAGGGTTTATGGTTAGTAGGGTAAGGGTTAGGGTAAGGGTTAGGGGTTAGGGATAGTTAGGGTTAGTGATTTTACTTTATTAAATTAAAACTGCCGGTGGTGGTGTCAATATGCCCTCTGACTGACATGTGTCCGTGTTCAGCTCACCTTGCTTTGCAGGGAGTTTCCAGGAGCACCACGTGGAGGAACGGATACACTCCCTTTAAACCATGCTTAGTCTTCTGCTGATTATATTACTGTCATTCAGTAATTCTGCATATTGATATTCTGCTTTTGGTTCATGTACATCTGCTCCTACTGCTTCCTAAACCTCTGTCTATGGTTATCCTGCTATTGGCTGGTCGCAGAATTTCCCAAACCCAGAGTAAATACGCAGAAGTAACAGTAGGCACAGGAACTTGAGAGAATCAGCTGGTGAGTCTGGAACCCGTATAGGCAGCAGAAATCAGCATAAGAGCCAATGGAACTAACGGGCACCAGCTGACGTTACCGGAGGCCGATAACTAAGCAGAAGGTAACCTGTGCCAGAATGCACTACCAAGGACCAGCAGACATTACTGGAACTCAGATAACACAAAGGAGGGACCTAAGCCATTGACTCTACTGAGAACCAGCTGACTTTACTGGAACCCAGATAAGCAGCAGAAGGTAAAAGTGCCAGTGGCTGTACTGGGCAACAGCTGACATTACTGTAGCCCAGATACCACAATGTAGTAGTGACATAAGCCAAAAGCACTGCCGAGAAGCCCAAAAAAACCACACAAAGATGCAAGTTCAAGAGCAAAAAGACAGGAGTCCGGGGACATCTCCATCTGTCTTCTTGTCTTGGGTCTTCTGCATCTGTCTTCCTGTCTTGGGTCTTCTTCCGGAGTAATGTCTTCTCGGCAGAAGGTGCAAGAGCCACATTTGCCCCCGCAACCCGGACACAGTCTTCTTTACTCCGCAGTCGCAGCAGGGGAGGAGGAGGGCCTACTGGCACTGTCGAGACCAGCCTTGAGCGCCAGGTCCCGGAGTCCACGTACGGGGCTCCTACACTGCCGACACCACGGATAACAGCAAACTGAGCCGGAATGATGTACAGCGGGGCTGTGGAGCAGTGCAGCGGACACAACTGTGTAACGGCGAGCGTTGTCGAAACACGGTTTGGAGCAGGAGGTACCCGTGCCCTTGGACACGCCCGAAAACCAGCTGGCGATGCTTGAACTTGCTTTACCCTCTGGGGAGGCACCTGTGTCCGCACTTCACTGCCAGGAAACAGCCGGCGTGGCTGGATCCCGCCTCTTGTGCTTCTGCCTATAGGTGTTTGGCATCTGTCATCCTTTTTTTCCACTTTGGTCTAATGCGGTACAGCTGGCGTTACTGTTGCCCAGAAACACAGCATGCTGTGAAAGTGGCAGTCACGGAAATGGGCACTAGCTGGCGGTACTAGAGCCCAGAAACATGGCATGCTGTGAAATCAGCAGTCACGGAAATGGGCACTTGCTGGTGGTACTAGAGCCCAGAAACACGGCATGCTGTGAAATCAGCAGTCACGGAAAAGGGCACTAGCTGGCGGTACTAGAGCCTAAGGAAAACAGTATGAGGTGAAAGAGTCAGTCACAGAACCAGGAGCTAGCTGTTGGCAGTAGAGGCCAGAGCGCTGGCATAACAGATGACGCTGTGTGCAACATAGGCACATGACAGAGCATGCATACTGCAACCAACCATGCATGTAACCTGTCTACTCTGGCCCAGGGCGGCAAAAGTCACCAGAAATCCAGGCCTGGTTCATTTTTAGGAATGTAAGCCGGTCCACATTTGCAGCGGATAGTCTGGTACGTTGGTCTGTTAGTACATTGCCAGCTGCACTAAAGACACATTCAGAAATCACACTGGCTCCAGGACAAGCCAGGACCTCCAAGGCATACTGGCTAAGCTCGGGCCATGTATCCAACTTGGAGACCCAAAACTTGAAGGGGGCAGATCCATCCTGAAGCACACTGACAGGGGTGGAGAGGTATTGTGCCACCATGTCACGGTAACGTTGCCTCCTAGTGCGTTGCACTGTTTGTGCTGATGGTCCCCGAACTGTTTGCGGGTTCAGAAACCTTTGGAACAGGTTGGGTATACTGAACCTGTCAGTAGCAGATGTACTACTTCTGCTACCAGCTTCTGAACAGATTCCGCTGGGCCCAGGACGCACTGAGGTGCCTGCTAGTGCACACGCATCACTGCTAAGCAGTGGAAAAGAGTACATGAGTAAATTAACCAGTGCATCTTGGTACTCCTGCATTTTATGCGCCCGGTTCAACGGTGTAATTAGGCTTTGAAGGCTGTCCTGGTAATGTGGATCTAAGAGGGTGGCCACCCAGTAGTCATTTGTGTGGAGAATACGAGCCACGCGTGGGTCGTTTCTCAGACACAGCAGCATGAAGTCACTCATGTGCTGAAGACTGCAAACTGGCCATGCATCGCTGTCACCAGCTGGAGGAATGTGCTCTGGCTGCTCTGCATCACCCCATCCACGCTCTATCTGGTGACTACTAGTAGAGCGCTGTGTACTTTCCTCCTCTGGCTCATCCTCATAGTCCTCCTCATCCTCCTCACTTGCTGTGTCCTGCCTGGACCTTTGTGAGGCACCCACAGAGCTTTGTACCAACCGAGCCGATGAAGATTGCCTGGTTGGTCCAAGTGTCTCATCATACTCCTCCTCCTCCAGAGAAACCTCATCCCTTAGTCCTTTAAGTGATGATTCTATAAGGCATATAAGGGGAATAGTCAGGCTGAGTAGGGCAGCATCCACGCTCACCATCAGAGTGGAGTCCTCGAAGCACTTCAAAATGGTGCATATGTCCTTCATGGATGCCCACTCTGTGGTTGTAAAGTGGGAGGGCTGAGATGTGTGTCGCCTACTTTGCGCCTGCTGCAGCTGCAACTCCATAATTGCAGGTTGCTGCTCACACAACCTCCACAGCATATGTAAAGTTGAATTCCACCTGGTGGGGAGGTCAACAATGATGCGGTGCTCGGGCAGGCCCAATCGGCGCTGCATGGCTGAAAGGCGCGATGCAGCCATGCTTGAACACCGCAAATGAGAGCACTCGTATCTGACTGTGCAGCAGCTCCGCAAGGTCAGGATAGTTCCTAAGGAAACTCTGCACCACCAAGTTTAGGAAATGGGCAGGCATGGAATGTGAGTCAGACCACCTAGGCCCAGAGCCGCGACCAGGTTTGGGCCATTGTCACACACCACCATACCTGGCTGGAGGTTGAGCAGCGCAATCCACATGTCGCTCTGCTCCTTGAGCGTGTTCCACAGCTCGGCTGCGGTGTGGCTAACATCACCCAGATAAACCAATTTCAACACAACCTGTTGATGTTTGGCCGATGCAGTGCTGATATCGGTTGTTGTGGTACGTCTGGGTGCAGGCGAGTCTGACGAGGAGTATGAGGAGGAGTCAATTTGTATGGAGGAGAGGCCTGCAATCCGTGGAGTTGGCAGGACCCGCGCACTTGCACAGTCTACTTCAGTTCCAGGCTCAACTACATTTACCCAATGGGCGGTGATGGAAATGTAGCGTCCCTGGCCATGCTGACTGGTCCACGCGTCGGTGGTCAGGTGGACCTTGCTACTAACTGCATTTTGTAGCGCATGCTTAATTTTATGCTCCACATGCTGTTGCAGGGCAGGGACGGCTTGCCTCCTGAAGTAGAAGCAGCTGGGAACGCTGTATTGTGGGATTGCAAACCCTAACATATCGATAAAGGCTGGCTTGCTCACCAGCCAGAGTGGTAGCATTTCCACTGCAAGCAGTTTGGCAATGCGAGAATTCATGCCCTGTGCTCGTGGGTGATTTGCCGAGTATGGGTGCCTTTTCTCCCACACCTGTGTGACAGATGGCTGCACACTGGATTGGGAGTGTGAGGATGCCAGCAATTGGGATGCTGATGCTGACGGAGTACAGACAGTGTGCCGCTGCACAACACTGCCTGCAGATGCACCCTGGCATCCTGGCGAGGAAGCGGGAGCAGCTGTTTGCGAGCTGGAGTAAGAGGTGGCTGCTGTGGCTGAAGAGGTGGAAGGTGGGGAACCAGCTGCAGGTGGCGAATCATCTTGGGTGTGATGCTGCCACTCCACAGGGTGCCTCTTCCTGACATGCGTCAACATATTGGTGGTATTAAGGTTGCTGACGTTCTTCCCTCTCCGCACAGTTTGTCGACAAAGCTTGCATCTGACTACTGTAACGTCATCTGCAACTTGGTCGAAAAAGGCCCATGCACCACAACACTTGGGAGCACCCCTTCTGTTCTTTAAAAGAGACCTGCTCCTAACAGGTGCTGAAGTTGAGGGAGCCGACAACCAATTTTTCCCTCTTCCTCGCCCACGTGGACGGCCACGCTGCGCCACACCTGCAAGCTCTTCCTCTGAGCTATCCCCACTTGCTTGCTGCCCCTCAGCATGCCATGATGGGTCAAGGACCTCGTCATCCAGTAAACTTTCGTCAGCAGAAACTGGCAGTTGAGTTTCATCATCATCTGCTGACTGGGGTCTGGTCACTGTGGGCACTGGCCCACCCTCCACTTCTTCCTCAGACGGACACAGTGGTTGCGCATCTGTGCACAGTACCACTTCTTCAGCTGCAGGAGTGCTGTCTGGATGGCACACATATTCCAAGCCAACAGATTCTGAGAAGGGGATTAAGGTTGGCTCCTGGCCCTCTGAATGTCTGGGCAATTTAGTGGGCGGTGAAGAAGCAGATGGGTGCTGCTCTTCAGTGGCCTGACCCGATGTGGTGGAGAGGTCCTGGGAGGATGCTGTGCTCATTGAGGTAGATTCCTCAGCTGCCATCCAACCAACAACGGTTTCTACTTGATCCTCTCTTATCAGCCTATGGCCCTGCGCTCCTAACAAACTGCGAATAAATGACTGCTGCTGGGTGAAAGTAGGTGCTGAGTGACTTGGGCCTGCTACTTGCTCTGGATGTGCACCATGTCTAGCTGCTGATGCACCTCTTCCGTGGCCGCCGCGGGGACATCCCTTACTCCCTGCCTTCTTCATCTCTATCGATGGATTCAGAATGGCAAGAAAGTAATTATTATGAATTAGTGTGCTTATTCCTGTAGGACTACAAACAGGTATAAGAAACACTAATGGCACTGTATGATGGTGTGTCTGCTACACTTTATTTGAATCTAGTGTGGCCTACACAAAGAGTAACGTGTGTTTGTGGTATTGGAACCAAAAAAAAGAGGAAAAGAATCATGCAAAAAAAATAGGATCACCACACAGTATCAATAGGTACAAACTATGAGCAAATTTTATTAATGACAAGCCAAAAAAACAGCTCACATTTAAAAACATTTAAAACATCCAGAAGATCATAGATGGACTCTCCAAAAGATGACAGAATATAACATAATAGATTTTAATATATAAATAGACCGCAAATGCTGAAAGTGCACAGAGAAAAATAACTCTGAATAAATGCTGCTAGCATATAACCAACAATCTTAGATTATAAACACGTGTAGCCCCCATATATGGAGCATGCAGTGCAAAAGTGAAACCCTGATTATTACCAAAAGCCAAACGGCTGAATGCCACAAGAAAGGGGTTAATAGTGAATACACAATGATGCCAAATGCATCCTGCATGCTGGGCTACAGAAGCTGAATACGTCACCCTATATGATAGTGATTGGGGGAACCAGTCAGTCGTCCCATCATCTGAATAGCAGCGGTGCGGTCAGTGGTGATGTTAAGAGTCCATGAGAGAAACCCACACGTATTGACACCTCTAAGTGTCTTTTTCAAGGTGAGCAATAATTATTAGGAATTAGTGTGCTTATTCCTGTAGGACTACAAACAGGTATAAGAAACACTAATGGCACTGTATGATGGTGTGTCTGCTGCACTTTATTTGAATCTAGTGTGGCCTACACAAAGAGTAACGTGTGTTTGTGGTATTGATGTACACGTTACGGTCAGATGTCACAGCGCAGTAAATGACACTGCTGTGATACCAAAAAAAAGGATTCTCCGGGACTGGGCCAGGTGCTGTGTGGCACCAGCCACAGAGGTTGTTTGCGTCCCTCACAGCACAATCCCTATATAGTGTTTAACTTTTAGGAAAAAATAGGGGAAGGGGATTTAAGGGATGAAAAGAAAAGGCAGTGAGACACACACCACACAGTGCTGCAGCAAGAGGAGCTGCAGCAGCTGCAGTGAATGTGCTCTGCACTGTCTCACTAAGCACCTCACTGAGAGCCTGCACAGCACAAAAAAATGAAACTGAGCGGGGTCAGTGAGGAAAAAGACTGCTTCTGTAACACACAGGGGCTGCTACAGTCGCTGAAAAAGAATTTGTATCGCTATAAGATCCCAGATCTCTCCCTATCTCCAACAGCAACCTATCCCTATCTGCTTTCACAGTAGAGTGAGGCTAAAATGGCAGGCGCAGCCTTTTATACTGCCTGATCACACCATCCAGCCAGCCAATCGCAGCGCAGCCCCTAGCTAGCAAGTTTGGACAACTCCTACCAAGCTTAGGGGAGTTACACAATGTTGTCAGCAATTCTTAAGCTCCTGATTGGCTCCACGGAGCACTCAGAGGCTAAAGGATTATGGGATTTCCGATTTCCAATATGAAAAAAATATCAGAATCGGAAATCGAAATTCCGATATCGCAAATATCGGGCCGATTTCCGATATTTCAATATCGGAAAGCTCATCCCTAGTCTGCACCACCTGGAAGCTCGTCCGGGGTCCCCTCAGTGCCACGGTCCAGAGGGTCCACTCCGGGAAGTCCGCCTTGTCTAGCGCTGAGCTAACAAATAACTTGAAACTGAAAAAAGTAATAATAAATCAGAAATCTATGAAAATGAACAAATGAATGTCAGACATTGCTTTTCAACCATGCTTTCACAGAATTTTAAAAAAAATAAAACTCATGAAATAGGCCTGGACAGAAATGATGGTACCCCTGAAAATAATGTGACAAAAGGGACAAGTTAAATCAAGGTGTGTCCACTAATTAGCATCACAGGTGTCTACAATCTTGGAATCATGTGTGGGCCTGTATAGAAGGCTACAGTTATTGTGCTGTTTAGTGACATGATGTCTATCACACTCAGCACGGACCAGAGGAAGTGAAGGAAAGAGTTGTTTCAGGAGATTAGAAAAAATTATAGAAAACAAGTTATAGACAAAAGTTATTAGACCATCTCCAAGCATCTTGATGTTCCTGTGACTACAGTTGCACATATTATTCAGAAATTTAAGCTCCATGAGATTGTAGCCAACCTCCCTGGACGTGGCCGCAGGAGGAAAATTGATGGCAAATGAAAGATACGGATAATATGAATGGTAACAAAAGAGCCCAGAATAACTTCTAAGCAGATTAAAGGTGAACTTCAAGCTCAAGGAACATCAGTGTCAGATCGCACCATCCATCCTTGTAAGAGCCAAAGTGGACTTTGTGGAAGATGACCAAGGAGGACTCCATTCTTGAAAAAAAATTATAAAAAAGACAGACTGGAATTGGCCAAACTACATATTGACAAGCCACAAAGCTTCTGAAAGAATGTCCTATGGACAGATGAGACAAAATGGATCCTTTTGTCAAGGCACATCAGCTCTATGTTCACAGATGGATAAATGAAGCATATCAAGAAAAGAACACTGTCCCTACTGTGAAACATGGAGGAGGCTCTGTTATGTTCTGGGCTTGCTTTGCTGCATTTGGCACAGGATACAATGAAATCTCAAGACTTTCAAGGGATTCTAGAGAGAAATGTACTGCCCAGTGTCAGAAAGCTTGGTCTCAGTTGCAGGTCATGGGTTTTACAACAGGATAATGACCCAAAACACACAGCTAAAAACATCCAAGAATGGCTAAGAGGAAAACATTGGACTATTGTAAAGTGGCCTTCTATGAGCCCTGACCTAAATCTCATTGAGCATCTTTGGAAAGAGATGAAACATGCTGTGTGGAAAAGGCAATCTTCAAACACGAGACAACTGGAGCAGTTTGCTCTTGAGGAGTGTACCAAAATACCTGTTGAGAGGTGCAGAAGTCTCATTGACAGATACAGGAATTGTTTGATTGCAGTGATTGCCTCAAAAGGTTATGCAACAAAATATTAAGTTAAGGGTACCATCATTTCTGTCCAGGCCTTTTTCATGAGTTTTATTTTTTTAAATTCTGTGGAAGCATGGTTGAAAAGCAATGTCTGACTTTCATTGTTCATTTTCACAGATTTTTGATTTATTATTACTTTTGTCAGATTCAAATTATTTCTGTCACCATTGTGGGTTTTTCTGTCATTAAACGAGGGGTACCAACAATTTTGACCATATGTATACATCACCCATAATTCTGTGGAGAATGCCTGTTTAAAGACACAAAGGCATTCTCTGTCTCTGGAGTCCATATCTTAGAGTTGTCTCCCTTGCGGATTAGGCCAGAAATAGGATCAGTCCGAGAAGAGAAATACGGAATTAACTGTCGGTAATAATTTACGAATCCGAGTAACCGCTGGATAGCTTTGAGACCGTCAGGACATTGCCACTTCAAGATGGCGGACACATTCTCAGGATCCATTTACAGACTGGTATCGAAGATGATGGACCCAAGAAACGGAAGAGATATCTGCTTGAAGATACACTTTTCATACTTGGCATACAGGCACTTCTTCTCTAATTCCAGCAGAAGCAGGAAACATCCACAAGGCAGATTTGGAGAGAACAAGATATCAACTAAGTAAACTATCACACACCTGTAGTTGAAATCCCAGAAGATGTTGTTCACCAGTTCTTGAAAGACTGCAGGGGCATTACAGAGTCCAATTGGCATTACATGATACTCTCCGCAAGGAGAAACGATACCCCATGGATCCTTACCAAAGTAGAAAACATAAAAGCTACAGTGGGTATGGAAAGTAAGTAATAAAAATGCCTTAAAACATTCTCTCTCTCTCATTATTCTGGCATTTGGCAAATATTAATAACTAGCCGAAGAGCCCGGCGGTATATTCAGATGAATTATGGGGAAAGTAGCACTTTAAAAAAACTCACAGCATCAGAGCACAGTAACACATCAATAATGCATAAAAGTGTCTGTAAGAAAATTTTTAATCCACATGACATTTAATATGTGCACTTTCCTACATTCATGTGTGTCACTTAACGGGAGGGGGATTCATTTCTGTCATGTACTCACTGCTCCTTTCTGGGGGACAGACGATGGCTGGAGCTTATGTTCCTGGGGATGCTAGATTTCTCCCACCATGTCAGTGTCTGCTGAGGTGTTGTCAAGTGGGAAAACTTGCGCATAGCAATCAATCACAGCTCAGCTACTTTTAACCAGCTCTGGTGAAATGAGAGATGCTTAGTGATTGGTTGCAAGGAAAACTGTTGGTCATAGCAACCAATCACAGCTTAGCTTCTTTTTAACAGCTCTGGTAAAATGAAACATGCTTCGTGATTGGTTGGTGATACACACACACACACACACACTGATTTTTATTTGTAGAGATTATGGTAATCCTAATTGACCTAAAACGGGAAAGGTTTATTCTGATTTTATGTCAGATATTGAGAAAAACATGCATATATGTCTTTTTATATAGTGTATATAAACTTCTGGTTTCAACTGTTAGTTAGTTATTATTAATGTTGGTCCCCTCCTGGGGTGGTGGAAGCGGTTTGCTTGGGCTGCTTCCAGGGGAGAACTGCAGGGCATCCTCTTCTTGCTGACTGTCCACAAATTGCATGTATTCCGTCTCCCAGGAAGTGAGGTTGGTATTTGCCTGTGTAGATGGAATGGCAACGGGAGTAGCTGCTGCCTGTGAGGGTAGCATTTCAGCTGCAGCTGATGACATCTCTGCTGCCAGTGATTCTGCAGGAGTTGCAGATGGTACCAGTGGATGTTGTTCCCCAGTTTCAGATGGTACCGCAGTTAGCAGTGTTGGTGCCTTGGTTTTTGGCCTAACGTCTGGTGGCACCAATATCTGTGGCCACTTGTAAGGTGAAAGGCGAGGGTTCAGAATCTGCGGCAAAGGGAACCCGTGATGCATATTATTACCCGTCGGCTGTTCAGACTCTTCCACCAAACCCACAAGATGCCGAATGGGACGTGCTGCTCCAGCCTCACTCTTCTCAGCAGGGATTACTTCCACTTCCCCATCGCAGTCAGCTTAGTGCCTCTAAATTGGGAGCATAGCTCTTCCATTTGTCCCATATGGAGTT
This sequence comes from Dendrobates tinctorius, assembly GCF_039654945.1. NCBI lineage: Eukaryota > Metazoa > Chordata > Amphibia > Anura > Dendrobatidae > Dendrobates > Dendrobates tinctorius. Next base: position 11,570,799 of record NW_027361827.1, read on the forward strand.
CGAGCATGCCGGCCGCAGTGCGTGAAAACTCAGGGGGTAGCCCGTTGGCAGGGGTGGCGGTCATACCAGGAGCTTCCTAGCAGTGTACAATGTTCACTAGAGTTGCCCATCCCAAGTTCGGAGACGATGTCAGGGCTGATGGTGGCTTCGGGTCCGCAGGGATCTCCGGTGGGACCTGCACAGCTGCGTCAGGTCCAGGTAGGCATTTAACTTCCTCCGCTTCAGCCTCCAGGCCTACAGGGAACTCCTCATGACAGGCCGCGCTCTGCGGTGATTGCAGCGTGGAGATGGAGACAGGCACCGCCGGTGATAGGGCACTGGCCGTGGGTTCCACAGGTGCTGCCTGGGGGAAATCTTGTGTAGCAGCGACGGGCACCGTGGGTAACAGTACCGGCTAGACAGCAGCGGTGGCGGGTACCTATAGTGAGGGTACCGGTAATGGAGGTACCGATGGTGTAGGCCCCTCCCGAGCGTGCTGTCAGTTCATAATCCAGAGCGCCTCCTGTCTCAACTGCAGACGGTGGGTCAGCTGAGCAATCTCGTCCTCCAGCTGCTGGCGGTTCATGGTGGAAGTCGGATCGGAGCCTTCAGCTGATGCACCGAGGAGGTTCAGCTCAACCTCCTTGCACTGGTCAGGCCTCCCTACTTCTTCCATCATGGTGTCCTGGTGTTCTTCCTCCTTCTTGGGCTCTTTTCCCGCCACCGGCTCTCGCTCCTCCTTCTGGGGGCGGCGTCTTCTTCATACTCCTCCATACCAGGCCAGTATCCGAACCCCTCAGGGGGTGGGCCATGTTGCAGTTGCATAGAAGTTCAGGCAGGGGAGGCCCAGGACAGTTTGCGGTCTTTTCTTAGGACCACCCATGTTGTCACGCCCTTCTTCACCGCGCCGGCGGCCATTTTAAGAGTCCATTTTACAGTCTATTAATTTGGTTATTCTGCACATTTTCAGCAATGTTTAAGTCCAATAAAATTCAGGCACACAGAACCCGGTGGCACCAGGCTTCGTCATCCTGTTCGTGACGCCAAGTACTGGATCGCCCTCACCCAGGGCAGCGGGGTACTTGGAGCCGGGCCCGGTGGATTTCAATGGGAGATGTCACGGTAGCTGCAACCCGGTCCGTGGCCCTGGGCGTCCATTGTAAAAGGGGAATAGAGTGGATGATGATGTTTAAAGTGTATAAGAGAATGATTTGTGGCGCCACCTGTGGTGTTTGGCAATGAAGATGTTAAGCCGACGCTGCAGACAGATCCTCTGGGACAGATGGTGTGGTGCAGCAATGATGGTGTAGCCCTCCACAGGTAGTCCCAGGGCAGAGTAGATGAAGAAGATAGATGTTAAGGGAGAGAGTGTAGTGTCTGGCACCGAGATGTAGTAGTGCTGAGTGGGTTGGTGCAGGAATAAGCAGAGGACACCAGGGCATGTAGTTCCAAAGCTTTACTCAGTCTGCTGAGCATACAGGGGCCCGCCTTGGTGCCAGGTCAGGGGCTCAGCCAACTTCCAGGCAAAATGAAGTACTCCCTTCCAACACTCCGCCAACATATGTGCCTTTTCTGGACGTCTCCCTTTTGCGCCTATAGTGAAGTACTCTCAGTACTGAGTTACACTGGAGTTCCTCCTGTCAGATGTTCCTATGAACTCTACTTGTACGGCAGACAGCTGTAGCCTGCTTCGGGGACTCCTTGCTACCAAGTCCCGGCTCACTATCATTGCTGTTGTGGGAATAAAGTGGTGACAACTTCTATTCATCCGGTGTCTGCTGCAGGATCATTAGTATCCATACAACCTCGGGGACTGGTCCCCGGCCTTGCGCTGTGAACTTGGGAAGGGTTCTGCTCTAACCCTAATCCTTAGTCCTCCTCTCCTCACGTTCCGTACTAATCCTTCCTTCTTATGGAGAGAGTCAGGTTTTCCATCAATGTCTCTTTCCTGTGCCAGCGGACCCAGGTCACTGAGGTCGGCTGCAGCACTTCCTTCATCCATCCCACTCCGGGGATCTTCACTCTTCCACTGACTCTGTCAGACTGATCAAATCCTAAACTCTTCCCACTCTTTTGGTGCCAACTAAACTCCACCCGCCTCCCAGCACGCTTCGTGTTCCAAGCAGGGAGCCACCAAAGGGTGCTTTGCTACACTACTGTGTTGTGTGGGATGCAGGTGTTGGAGCGTGGTCAGGTGTCTCCACCTTACCTGAATGGTGGGGTACCACACCTCAGGAGGAGGTGCAATACCTCTGTGGCGACTGAACCCTCAGGGGTGCCACATACATGGCTCAGCAGTCAGTATCACACCGGATAGGGTTAGATACGTGGCTCAACAGATGGTATCACACAGGATAGGATTAGATACACTGCTCAGCAGTCAGTATCACACAGGATAGGATTAGATACATGGCTAAGCAGTCAGTAACACAATAGGATTAGATACACAGCTCAGCAGAAAGTATCACACAGGCAAGGATTAGGTACACAGCTCAGCAGACATTATCACACAGGATAGGGTTAGATACACAGCTTAGAAACAGGATGTGCCAAAGGTGAGGACATTTTCATTCCAAGAATTCCACTCATTCCATCTGATTTGTTTTTTTATTTTAAACACCTCCAGTTTCCAGTTCAACTGCTATTTGCAATGTCCATTAACAATGCTCAGGGACAGTCCTTGAAAGTAGTAGGGATCGATTTGCAATCTCCATGCTTTTCTCATGGTCAACTTTACGTGGTCTTTTCAAGAGTTGGAACTGCCAAAAATCTGTTCATCTTTGCACCAAAATGAAAAACCAAAAATCTTGAAATGAGTTGAAAACAAAATACTATCAATATTTGGGTAATCGTTTAGTTAATTTGCGTTGCAAATCTGTATTGTTGAATATATGATGTGAAATGTTTTTATGTGCAATATAATCATAATTTGTTATAACTAACCACAGTTGGATACTATGCCCAGGCAACGCCGGGCTCTTCAGCTAGTGTCAAAATAAAAGAGATATCCGAAAAAAATCCCACAAAAAATAAACTTATGGATTCAATGGACAAATTGCTATCCAGCTCTATTCTTTCACTATCAGAATTAGATTGCACAATTGATAGAGTCCACTGTCTCCAGCGCCCAAATTCAATTTCCAACAGCTTGCCCAGGGATACTATTTTGAGATTTCATTCTTTCCATACAAAAGATTTACAATAAAATGGAATCATGTATAGATGGGGCTTCGCTGACAAGCTGCTTATTTCTTTCAAAGGGAAAATGTATCCAATATTTAGGTGTGAGGAAGGTAAAAACTTATTTGACGCAGTTGACAAGGGGCGAGAACTTGATTGATTCAAGACCCTGTTGATACTCCTACGTAAGACTTCTCTTGAAAAGTTCACTCATAACTCTCCTAAAATGGATGTACGTTTGTCACAGAAGCTTCTTTTAAAGTCACAATCATATCCTAATTTTCATTAAATTTAACCTTCTTATCTTTAAGTTTAGACAAAGCACCCTTTGCCAACCAATTATTTTTATACGTGAAAATGTTATATCTTAATTGCTAATTTTTTGTGTTTTTCATTCCTTAACCCCTTACCTACAAATGATGTAATATTCCGTCCATGTGACCATGGACCTAATTACCATGGACGGAATATTACGTCATCGCGATCAGCGGCGCCCACGTGGTGAGCGCCGCTGATCGCGGCCGAGTGTCAGCTAATTATCATAGCTGACACCAGGCACAATGTGTCAGGGGCGGTCACGGACCGCCCCCGACACGTTAACCCCTTGCACACCGCAATCAAACACGTTCGCGGTGTACCGGGGGTTAAAGGGAAGCATCGGCAGGGAGGGGGCTCCCTCCGTGCTTCCCTGAGCCCCCCACGGCAGCGCAATGTGCAGCGCTGCTGTGGGGGGCTCCTTTCCTGCAGGTCCCCGGATCCAAGATGGCGACGGGGACCTCCGGGGGCCTGCAGGAAGCTGGCTTCCTCAGTGCCTGCAAAGCGCAGGCATGAGGAAGCCTGTGCAGTGCCTGTGTCAGATTGCTGATCTGTCACAGTGATCTGTGATGTGACAGATCAGCGATCTGTCACAGGACAGTGATGTCCCCCCTGGGACATTGTAATAAAGTACAAAAAAATAAAAATAAAGTGTAAAAATAATTTAAAAAAAATCGCCAAATAAATTAAAAAAAAAAAAAAAAATATTCCCCAACAAATTCATTTTTTGGAAATAAAAAAAACAAAAAAAACAATAAAAGTACACATATTTGGTATCGCCGCGTCCGTAACGACCGGCCCTATAAAACTGTCCCAATAGTTAACCCCTTAAGCGAACCCCTTAAAAAATAAAAATAAAAAACGAAGCAAAAAATAATGATTTATTATCATACCGCCGAACAAAAAGTGTAATAACGCGCGATCAAAAAGACGCATATAAATATCCATGGTACCGCTGAAAACATCATCTTGTCCCGCAAAAAACGAGCCACCATACAGCATCATCAGCGAAAAAATAAAAAAGTTATAGCTCGCAGAATAAAGTGATGCAAAAATAATTATTTTTTATATAAAATTGTTTTCATTGCATAAAAGCGCCAAAACATAAAAAAAGACCTAAATGAGGTATCGCTGTAACCGTACTGACCCGAAGAATAAAACCGCCTTATAAATTTTACCGCACCCGGAATGGCGTAAACGCACCACCCAAAAGAAATTCATGAAACGCTGGTTTTTGTAAATTCTGCGTCCCAAAAAATGAAATAAAAAGCGATCAAAAAATGTCACATGCCCGAACATGATACCAATAAAAGCGTCCACTCGTCCCGCAAAAAATAAGACCTCACATGACTCGGTGGGTCAAAATATGGAAAAATTATAGCTCTCAATATGTGGTGATGCAAAAACTATTTTTACAATAAAAAGCGTCTTTTAGCGTGCGACAGCTGCCAAATATAAAAACCGCCATAAATAGTAAATCAAACCCCCCGTTATCACCCCCTTAGTTAGGGAAAAATAATAAAATTAAAAAAATGTATTTATTTCCATTTTCCCATTAGGGTTAGGGCTAGGGTTAGGGCTAGGGTTAGGGCTAGGGTTAGGGTTAGGGCTAGGGTTAGGGTTAGGGCTAGGGGTTTCCACTATTTGTGCACATCAGGTGCTCTCCAAAAGCAACATGGCATCTGATCTCAATTCCAGCCAATTCTGCGTTGAAAAAGTCAAATGGTGCTCCTTCCCTTCCAAGCTCTGCCATGCACCCAGTGTTTTACCCCCTCATATGGGGTATCAGCCTACTCAGGACAATTTGCAAAACAACTTTTGGGGTCCAATTTCTCCTGTTGCCCTTAGGAAAATAAAAATTTTGGGGCAAAAATATCATTTTTGTGGAAAAAAAAATGTTTGTTATTTTCACGCCTGGGCGTTATAAACTTCTGTGAAGCACTTGGGGGTTCAAAGTTCTCACCACACATCTAGATAAGTTCCTTGGGGGGTCTAGTTTCCAAAATGGGGTCATTTGTGGGGGGTTTCCACTGTTTTGGTACATCAGGGGCTTTCCAAACGCGACATGGTGTCTGATCTCAATTCCAGCCAAAAAAGTCAAATTCAGCTGCTTGCCTTCCGAGCTCTGCCATGTGCCCAAATAGTGGTTTACCCCCCCATGTGGGGTATCAGCGTACTCAGGACAAATTGCACAATAACTTTTAGGGTCCTGTTACCCTTGGGAAAATAAAAATTGGGGGTGAAAAGATCATTTTGTGGAAAAAATATGATTTTTTAATTGTACCGCTGTACATTATAAACTTCTGTGAAGCCCTTGTGGGTTCAAAGTTCTCACCACATATCTAGATAAGTTCCTTAGGGGGTCTAGTTTCAAAAATGGGGTCATTTGTGGGGGGTTTCCACTGTTTAGGTACATCAGGGGCTCTCCAAACGCGACATGGCGTCCGATCAGAATTCCAGCCAATTTTGCATTGAAAAAGTCAAACGGCGCTCCTTCCCTTCTGAGCTCTGCCATGCGCCGAAACAGTGGTTCCCCCCCACATATCAGGTATCAGCGTGCTCAGGACAAATTGCACAATAATTTTTGCAGTCCAATTTCTCCTGTTACACTTGGTAAAATAAAAAAAATTGAACCTGAAGTAATTTTTTTTGTGAAAAAAAGTTAAATGTTAATTTTTTTTAAATATTCAAAAAATTCCTGTGACGCACCTGAAGGGTTAATAAACTCCTTGAATGTGGTTTTAAGCACCTTAAGGGGTGCAGTTTTTAGAATGGTGTCACTTTTGGGTATTTTCTATCATATAGACCCCTCAAAGTGGCTTCAAATGTGATGTGGTCCGTAAAAATAAAATGGTGTTGCAAAAATGAGAGATCGCTGGTCAACTTTTAACCCTTATATCTTACTAACAAATAAAAATTTTGGTTCCAAAATTGTGCTGATGTAAACTAAACATGTGGCAAATGTTACTTATTAACATTTTTGTATGCCATATCTCTGTGATTTAAGGGCATAAAAATTCAAAGTTGGAAAATTGCGGAATTTTCAAAATTTTCGCCAAATTTCCATTTTTCTCATAAATAAACGCAAGTTATATGAATGAAATTTTACCACTAACATGAAGTACAATATGTCACGAGAAAACAATGTCAGAATCACCGGGATCCACGGAAGCGTTTCAGAGTTATGACCTCATAAAGGGACAGTGGTCAGAATTGTAAAAATTGGCCCGGTAGTTAACGTGCAAACCACCCTTGGTAGTGAAGGGGTTAAAAAATATTGCATAAATACTTTTATGCTTACAGAAATGCAGATTTTTTACCTGAACCGTATTCTTCCAGTGTATTATCCCCTGCATTGACCCCGACGCTGTCATACCCTTCTTAAGAACATTTCACTGCTCTATGGCACCTGATATGTTATTGTCACCACCAGAAACTGAAGATAATTTCTCATGAAGGCCTAGTGTGGGCCAAAACGTCAATAGTTATAAAGTGGAAAAACCTGTATCAATAATATATTCTCTATTTTTTTCACATCAAACTTGGAGTGCCGAATTAATTCTTACATATTCTTCCCCCGGAAATGATTTTTCTTTCTTGGTTTTCTTTGTTCCTATTCACCATAGAATTGTTGCTTCTGTTGTAAAGACTTATTTTACTATACCGAATTCTGTTTATGGACACAACTTCATTGCCTCTTCCCAGGACTACTTCCACTATGGAGACTTTCACACAGAGACAAATTTGTATCCTGGTTTCCAGAGGTCCTTGTTTGACCTCTTTATTTACGATACATAACAGTCTGATATCTTATATGATTATACTAATATACTGTATGTATTTCCTATCAAGATTATTTCCTTTACATGTTGATTACCTCACGGATATAACCTCCACAGACTTTTCTCCCCAATTAGGAGGCGTGCATGAAGTTCAAGATTGTTTTTCTTTAAGCTATGTGCACGCATTCGGAAATGCTGCGGAAATTTCTGCAACGTTTCCGCAACTCCCGCCGTGGCTTAAACGCATGCGAAATTCGCATGCGTTTTCCCACTAAACACAAGTGTTTTGCGTATTTAGCTTGCAGAATGCTTGCGCTTTCCAAGCTATTTGCAGCATTGCTTGGAAAGGTGATTGACAGGTTAGTCACACTTGTCAAGCATAGTGCTTGACAAGTGTGACCAACTTTTTACTATTGATGCAACCTATGCCGCATTAATAGTAAAAGATATATGTTAAAAATAATAAAAAAAATTAAAAAATGGCTATTCTCACATTCTGATGGCCCCGATGTCCTCAGCGGCGCTCCTGGCATCTTTCGGTCCCAGTGATGCTTTGCGCAAAGGACCTTTGTGACGTCACATCTTGCTACAGATGGGGCTACATCTGGCCTGGGGGTACCCTCTCTTAACCCTTCAACACTTGGTAAGCACTTCCTGCCCTTGTTTGTTTGTTTGTTTGTTTTCTTTAAAGCACTTTTTTATGTGTGGTAGGGGCCAGGATTGGGGGGTGGTCCACTGCTTACCGCGACCAGACGATGCAAAGACGAGACAGAGGCAGATTCCAATTGTAACAGGTCCGAGTTTATTGGCCATCCTCCTGACGACCGTAGCCACAAACCACAGGACCTTTACAGCTCTCCGTATCCAGTCCTGGGTACCTTCACCTTTCCTTCAGTCATGGTGATGTTCCTCACGGATCTTTTGCTGGGGCTGTCCTAGACAAATCTACCGCCAGCGCTTCACCTGCCCGAGGATGTCGTCCAATCGGTACCCCCGGGGCCTCATCTGTCCTGCGGTATGTCGTGTCAGGGCCACCCCCTGACTGTCTTCTCCTGTCAGTCCCTTGGTTGAGCTCTCTACTGTCGTCAGTCTGTAGTGAGTCCCTCCACATGAGCTCCTCCCGGGACTAACCTAACCTGGAACCCTGTGCTGTCCTAATTATCCCCTCTCTCAAAGGGAATTTCCCTCCTAGGTTCCTATCTCCCCGCCCCCCATGACTAAGCAGTTTCTATAGCCGTAAGCTGATGTCCAGTCTTGAACTACACTCCTCCCTGCCATCTTGTGGTCAAATCTCGGTACTGCACTCCCTTTTCTGTCTTTCCCTGCTGTTACCTTTCTGTCATTGCCAATCTCCATCTATCGTGCACAATCCGTCCCCTCCTACTTCCAGTCAAGTCTGTCCATCAATTCACCTTCCCCACATATGCATACTTTGTACTATGGGCATCATATAGAGCATCATAAGGCTAGTTTCACACTAGCGTTTAAACAACGCGCGCACGGCGCCGCTAAGCCACGCCCCCTGCCGGCTCCCTGCTCGCCCCTTCCTGTCAGCGCCTCCTCCGAGCGCACAGGGCTGCATGCGTTATGCGCACCCTATCTTTAGCATAGGGTGCGCAGGACGTGCGCAACTATGAATGTAGCATGCGCTGCGCATTTTTGAATGTGCGCCGTGCGCGCCAAAATGCAACATGCTGCGTTCGGCGCGCACGGCGCACCTCCAAAAATGCGCAGCGCACGCTACATTCATAGTTGCGCACGTCCTGCGCACCCTATGCTAAAGATAGGCATGCAGCCCTGTGCGCTCGGAGGAGGCGCTGACAGGAAGGGGCGGGCAGGGAGCCGGCAGGGGGCGTGGCTTAGCGGCGCCGTGCGCACGTCGTTTAAACGCTAGTGTGAAACTAGCCTTACCTGGTACTGCACCATGTGTTATGGAAGCCCTTATATATGGTATTTAAAATTCTTATGTTATGAATCCATAAACATGAGCTATTTAGATACCTTTGTCTGAGGGTGATATCCCCATACTTTGGGACGTTCTTCGAAACATGTATCATGTCTTTGTAATATCCGTGTGCTTTTATAATGTATTGTGTCCTTAATAAATATTTTTCAGTAAATTTTTTACCGCAAACTCCTTGTTCTTTGGTATTTTCTTTTGATTCGTGCAAAGCATCACTGGGACCGGAAGATGCCGGCAGCGTGGTAAGAGGCGGGAAGGACTCTGGGGGCCATCAGAGGGTAAGTATATCCCGATTTTTTATTTTATTTCTATTTTTTACAGGATTATGGTACCCAGGGCATGGAGGAGAGTCTCCTCTCCTCCAGACCCTGGGTACCATCCGCACATGAAGCGTTCACTTCATGCATGGTGGGCATAGCCACATGTGTAAAGTGAGTGTTTCAATGCAATCCTATAGGTGCAGAATGAATATGCTGCAGAATTTTCTGCTATGCGATTCCGCAGAGGTAAAATCCGCAGCATTAGCACAGTAATGCGGAATCCCATAGGATTGCATGGGATGCGTTTTCTTAGCGTTTTTGCAGCACTTTCACAGCGGAAAAACGCCACAAAAATGCTAAAAAACGCAACGTGTGCACACAGCTTTGGTTTATTTATGGTGTAATTTCTTTTTCTTTTTCTAAGCTTGTTTAGATAAATATTCTCAAACTTACTTAACCTTTCTTTTTCAAGTTTGAAAAAACATAATCTGTATTATGCTCATTTCTCATCCTTAACGAGAACACATAAAATGGTAAAACTGTCATCGATATAACCTCAAAAACCTTCTAAAATCAACACCAAAATATTTTCACTAAATGCTAGAGGCTTGAATAGTCCACGGAAAAGATTCTTAGCATGGAAACAGATTACATCAGGCAGAGCAGAAATAATTTGTCTCCAAGAGATTAAGCTCTCTAAAACACCCCAAATTCCATCATGAAAACTATTCAAACTTTTTTAAGTCAATTAGTAGAAAAAAAAATGCAGGCATCATCATAATAATAAACAACTCAACAGCATTTAAATTTATTTTGGACGTTCATGACGAAGAAGGCATATACCATTTGTTAACCTGTTAAATAAACCATCAGTTGTGCTCATTGGTCAATGTTTATGCTCCTAATAAGGGACAAATTAGATTTTTCAATAAACTGATCAAAATTATCCAAGAACGTGGCAATTGATTAATTGTATGGTGCATTGTTTAATAGCATCAATTGTCTTATAACTACTATAAATTACACTGTTCTTTGACTGTTCTTACCTCGTGTCCTCCACCTGTATTACACACGCTGACCCATAGCCCACTCCTTACTACCTGACTAGGAAAATTACACCTCTGTTTTTTCTACTGCAGGTACTCAGTGATGGTGAAAGGAACCTTCTTGTTACTTCTCCTTCTATATCTGCTCTTTGGTCCTTCGTATTAGTATCAGTTTCCGTAGATCTTGGTTCTGGAATTTCTTAACCTTTAGATGCCTTCAGATGCTCTGTGGCTAAGGCCGGGGTCACATTGCATTTAGCAGTCCGTTAGACCAACTGCATTACACCGCTGTATAACACGGTGTAACGCAGTCCATTAACGCTGCCATTGACCCCCATTGTGTGGTGCATCACAACGCATGCCGTAAAGCGGCACGCGTTCGCGATGTGCCATCATTCACTGACGGAGTCTCGGATGCGGGCTCCTGCATCTGAGGCTCCGTCACCGATAGCACTGATGAATCATCAGCGCTAGCGGGTATAGCATAACGCGATCGCGTTATGCTATACCGTTAACGCAGCCCATCAGCGCTATGCGTTGAATGGGCTGCATTAACACAATTAACGCAATCTGAACCTAGCCTAACACACTCTACAACTTATGACTTTCTACTACTATTCAAAACTTCTTATCTCTTCAGTAACTTAACAACTGCCTAACAACCAGGAGCTTCCTGAGGGCCCATGTAACTCATCCCCAACAGGGCAGGCTTTAACTCTTAACCCTATCCACAGGTTAACTCAAACTGCTGCTGCATACAGTATATAAAATCACATGTAAACCAGATTATTACAATACATTAAAAAATTAATCATCAGAGACGATGTCAGAACAACTTTTCCACCTTTACACTCTCAAGAAAATTGATTACCTGGAATACAATTCAGAAGCTACATAACAAGTAAAAGATGTTTCAACAAGGTTTTGAATGGTGTGGTTTGCTTTTTTTTTAAAAAAAAGAGACAAAACTGCACTGGATAAAAACAGTATATTTAACTGCAGACCTCAGATTACCTCTCACAATAACAAGCAGTTTATTGCAAAGAACGAGAACTATTTTAGGTTATATCTATACAAGCATTATCCTTATCAAAAGATCCTTGATGTCAAAATGTATATTTTTATTGAATCTTGTTGCATTAAACAGGAAGCTTTTAGCGTGTCCTTTATAAAAGCAATTTTTTCCAAAGAGCTTAGTTAGTCTTTAACCCCTTTACCCCTAAGGGTGGTTTGCATGTTCATGACCGGGCCAATTTATACAATTCTCACCACTGTCCCTTTATGAGGTCATAACTCTGGAACGCTTCCATGGATCCTGGTGATTCGGTCATTTTTTTCTCGTGAAATATTGTACTTCATGCTAGTGGTAAAATTTAATTCATATAACTTACGTTTATTTGTGAAAAAAATGGAAATTTGGCGAAAATTTTTAAAATTTCGCAATTTTCCAACTTTGAATTTTTATGCCCTTAAATCATAGAGATACGGCACACAAAAAAGTTAAAAAGTAACATTTCCCACATGTTTACTTTACATCAGCACAATTTTGGAACCAAAATTTTTTTTTGTTAGGAAGTTATAAGGGTTAAAAGTTGACCAGCGATTTCGCATTTTTACAACACCATTTTATTTTTATGGACCACATCACATTTGAAGCCACTTTGAGGGGTCTATATGATAGAAAATACCCAAAAGTGACACCATTCTAAAAACTGCACCCCTCAAGGTGCTCAAAACCACATTCAAGAAGTTTATTAACCCTTCAGATGCTTCACAGGAATTTTTTGAATATTGAAAAAAAAATGAACATTTAACTTTTTTCACAAAAAAAAATATTTCAGGTTCAATTTTTTTTATTTTACCAAGGGTAAAAGGAGAAATTGGACAAGAAAAGTTATTGTGCAATTTGTCCTGAGTACACTGATACCTGATATGTGGGGGGGAACCACTGTTTCGGCGCATGGCAGAGCTCAGAAGGGAAGGAGCGCCGTTTGACTTTTTCAATGCAAAATTGGCTGGAATTCTGATCGGACGCCATGTCACGTTTGAAGAGCCCCTGATGTACCTAAACAGTGGAAACCCCCCACAAGTGACCCCATTTTGGAAACTAGACCCCCGAAGGAACTTATCTAGATATGTGATGAGAACTTTGAACCAACAAGGGCTTCACAGAAGTTCATAACGTACAGCGGTACAATTAAAAAATCATATTTTTTCCACAAAAATAATCTTTTCACCCCCAATTTTTATTTTCCCAAGGTTAACGGGACCCTAAAAGTTATTGTGCAATTTGTCCTGAGCACGCTGATACCCCATATCTGGGTGTAAACGACTATTTTGGCGCATGGCAGAGCTTGGAAGGGAAGCAGCGCCATTTGACTTTTTTGGCTGGAATTGAGATCGGACACCATGTCGCGTTTGGAAAGCCCCTGATGTACCAAAACAGTGGAAACCCCCCATAAATGACACCATTTTGGAAACTAGACCCCCCAGGGAACTTACCTAGATGTTTGGTGAGAACTTTGAACCCCCAAGGGCTTCACAGAAGTTTATAACGTACAGCCGTACAATTATAAAATCATATTTTTTCCACAAAAATGATCTTTTCACCCTCAATTCTTACTTTCCCAAGGGTAACAGGACCCTAAAAGTTATTGTGCAATTTGTCCTGAGTACGCTGATACCCCATATGTGGGGGTAAATCACTATTTGGGCGCATGGCAGAGCTTGGAAGGGAAGCAGCGCCATTTGATTTTTTGGCTGGACTTGAGATCGGACACCATGTCGCATTTGGAAAGCCCCTGATGTACCTAAAGAGTGGAATCCCCCACAAGTGACCCCATTTTGGAAACTAGATCCCCTAAGGAACTTATGTAGATGTGTGGTGAGCACTTTGAACTCCCCCAGTGCTTCACAGAAGTTTATAACGCCCGGGCGTGAAAATAAAAAAATCGTATTTTTTCCACAAACATGATCATTTAGTCCCCATTTTTTTATTTTCCCAAGGGTACCAGGAGAAAATGGACCTCAAAAGTTAATGTCCAATTTGCCCTGAGTACAATGTTACCCCATATTTGGGAGAAAACTACTGTATGGGCCCACGTCGGGGCTCGGAAGGGAAGTAGTGACATTTTGGATTGCAGACTTTGATGGAATGGCCTGCGGGTGTCATGTTGCCTTTGGAGAGCCGCTAATGTACCTAAACAGTGGAAACCCCCCACAAATGACACCATTTTGGAAACGAGACCCCCTAAGGAACTTATCTAGATGTGTGGTGAGCACTTTTAACCCCCATGGGCTTCACAGAAGTTTATAACGCCCGGGCGTGAAAATAAAAAAATCATATTTTTTCCCACAAAAATTATATTTTTGCCCCCAATTTTTTATTTTCCTAAGGGCAACAGGAGAAATACGACCCCAAAAGTTGTTTCGCAATTTGTCTTGAGTGGGCTGATACCCCATATGTGGGGGTAAAACACTGTTTGGGAGCATGGCAGAGCTTGGAAGGGAAGGAGCACCATTTGACTTTTTCAACACAGAATTGGCTGGAATTGAGATCAGACGTCATGCTGCATTTTGAGAGCACCTGATGTGCCCAAACAGTGGAAACCACCCAATTTTAACTCCATCCCTAACCCCAACACACCCCTAACCCTAGCTCAGCCCTAACCCTAGCCCTAGCCCTAACCCTAATCCTAGCCCTAGCCCTAACCCTAGCCCTAGCCCTAACCCTAATGGGAAAATGGAAATAAATACATTTTCTTTTAATTTTATTATTTGTCCCTAACTAAGGGGGTGATAACGGGGGTTTGATTTACTATTTATGGCGGTTTTTATTTTTGGCAGCTGTCACACGCTAAAAGACGCTTTTTATTGTAAAAATAGTTTTTGCATCACCACATATTGAGAGCTATAATTTTTTCGTATTTTGACCCACTGAGTTATGTGAGGTCTTATTTTTTGCGGGATGAGTTGACGTTTTTATTGGTATTGTGTTCGGGCACGTTACATTTTTTGATCGCTTTTTATTCCGATTTTTGGGACGCAGAATGAGCAAAAACCAGCGTTTCATGAATTTCTTTTGGGGGGTGCGTTTACACCGTTCTGCGTGCGGTAAAATTGCTAAAGCGTTTTTATTCTTCGGGTCAGTAAGGTTACAGCGATACCTCATTTAGGTCATTTTTTTATGCTTTGGCGCTTTTATGCAATAAAAACAATTTTATATAAAAAATAATTATTCTTGCATCGCTTTATTCTGCGAGCTGTAACTTTTTTATTTTTTCTCTGATGATGCTGTGTGGCAGCTTGTTTTTTGCGGGACAAGTTGACGTTTTCAGCGGTACCATGGAAATTTATATGCGTCTTTTTGATCGCGCGTTATTGCACTTTTTGTTCGGCGGTATGATATTTTTTAAGGGGTTTGCTAAAGGGGTTAACCAATGGGACATTTTTATAGGGCAGGTCGTTACGGACGTGGCGATACCAAATATGTGCACTTTTATTGTTTTTTTTTATTTCCAAAAAATGAATTTATTAGGGAATTTTTTTTTTTTTTAAATTTATTTAGCGATTTTTAAAAAATTATTTTTCCACTTTTTTTTTCTTTTAACTTTATTAGGTTGCCCCAGGGGGGACATCCCTGTCCTGTGACAGATCGCTGATCTGTCACATCACAGTTCACTGTGACAGATCAGCAATCTGTCACAGGCAGTGTGCAGGTTTCCTCCTTGCCTGCGCTTTGCAGGCACTGAGGAACCCAGATCCCTGCAGGCCCCCGAAGGTCCCCATCGACATCTTGGATCCGGGGACCTGCAGGGAAAGAGCCCCCGCAGCAGCGCTGCACATTGCGCTGCTGTGGGGGGCTCAGGGAAGCACGGAGGGAGCCCCCTCCCTGCCAATGCTTCCCTTTAACCCCCGGTACACCGCTATCGTGTTTGATCGCGGTGTGCAAGGGGTTAACGTGTCGGGGGCGGTCCGTGACCGCCCCTGACACATAGTGCCGGGTGTCAGCTATGATAATCAGCTGACACCCTGCCGCGATCAGCGGCGCTCACCACGTGGGCGCCGCTGATCGTGCTAGACGTACTATCCCGTCCATGGGCATAGGGTCCCATGGACGGGATAGTACGTCTGATGTCAGAAAGGGGTTAATGATTTGCACTATAGGAACAGAAAAGCGCAAATAGGGTCTTATCCGATGATAAGATAATAGAAATATATAAATTCTACTCACCCGTTGTTGGAGAGAAAAGGCACATAGGATTGATGATAAGCTGCTGCACATCCAAGGGTCAGACAAATGACCGCCGAAGTATAAAATCCAATGGAGCTTTTTTTGGACTTCGTGCGCTGCTTTAATAATATACAAGATTACAGTTGAGATGAAAGATCAATGTTTTTATTCCCAACGCATTTTGAAGTATGAGCTACTTCTTCCTCAGGGGATGTGTGTCATCCCCTGAGGAAGAAATAGCTCATACTTCAAAACGCGTTGGGAATAAAAATATTGATCTTTCATCTCAACTGTAATCTTGTATATTATTAAAGCAGCGCACAAAGTCCAAAAAAAGCTCCATTGGATTTTATAGTTAGTCTTTAGCATATTGCCATCTCCAAGCCAGTCAACTCCAGATATGTCACAAATGAGAATTAGCTGTTCATCCAGACACAGCACTTGTATTGTAGCTGATGATTTATAAGGTTGGTCCTAGGTAGCTGCTTCCTCACATGCCTCTCCTTGGGAAGCTGCAGTCTCATCTGGTAAATGTAAAAGATATATTGATATTTTTAGGAACAGTTGTCCAAGAAATCCAAAACACAGGAAAGTGTATAAAGAAGCTTGAAAACAATAGAACACCACAAGAAGCTTGCACTTAGCTGGATAGAAACACATCAATATGCAGTTTTTTTGTTCCCATTTCAACTGCTTTTTAGATCACAAATAGTGTGTGCTCAGGCTTGGACTGACCCACAGGATTACAGGAGAATCCTCCAGTGGGTCCCTGTGCAAAAGTGGGCTACCACTTCCTAATACAGGGCTGCCATCAGGGCATTATTGACCTCACTGGCGCATGGGGTGCTGTGAGCAGATGGGGCCTGCAACTAGCCACCCATCTTCTGTTCATGTCAGGATTCTGCCGGTGCAGTAACTGAAACACAGGATCAGTTGAGACTATTGTCATGCGAGCCCGCAGGGCAATAGTTAAAAGCTGCCAGTCAATCGTCATTGTCATTCACCGGCGAGTACACACTTGAAATGGATGGCTGGACCATGGTCAGGTACAGAGAAAGTTTTTTTTATATCTACTGAAAGCAGCAAGCCGCAGGATCATGTTACAGAACGGGCAGGATCATGGGACAGATGGGGCAGGATCATGCGGCAGATGGGGCAGGATCATGGGACAGATGCGATAGGAGGCGGAGATTATATTGGGCAGGATGGGACATCACATGGGGGCAGAATGGAGATACATGAGGGCAAGATTGGAGAACATATGGGACCAGAATGGGAGAACATATGGCTGGAGCCAGGAATGAGACACAAGGGGGCCAGGATGGGGGATATTATTACTGTAGGGGCTAATTAAAGGATATTATTACTGCAATGATGTGTTTTATTTTTGAGAATGCTGTTTTCAATGGGGGGTCCTGTTACTTTGCAGAGTGACACTATGTAGTCTTTTTTTCTTCATCTGGTATAGTGTAGAAGTTGGGAAAGAATAAAGTAATGTGCTCTAAATAAATGTATTATTTCCTACAGAGAAAAGTCCTAGCTGGAAGAAGTGATGGTGGTCTGTTCTGGATGAAGATGAAAAGCGAAGATGAAGGATTTAAACTAGAGACGTCACTGGTGAGTAAGTATATTACATGTACATGCGCACTATACACTGTATATTATATACAGAGCTCATGTGTATAATGTCACTGGCAATCACTGTTTTACCTGTAAACTGACACTGTATACAGAGCTCCTGTGTAAAATATCACTAATGATCCCTGTATTACCTGTACACCGACACTGTATACAGAGCTCTTGTGTATTATGTCACCAGTGATCAGTGTATTACCTGTACACTTACACTATATACAGAGCTCGTTTTACAATGTCACTGGTGATCACTGTATTATCTGTACACTGTATATTATATACAGAGCTCCTGTGTATAATGTCACTGGTGATCACTGTATTATCTGTACACTGTTTATTATAGACAGAGCTCCTGTGTATAATGTCACTGGTGATAACTGTATTACCTTACCTGTACACTCAAACTATATACAGAGGTCTTGTGTATAATATCACCAGTGATCCCTGTATTACTTTTACACTGACACTATATACAGAGCTCCTGTGTATAATGACACTGGTGATCACTATATTACCTGTACACTATACACTATATACAGAACTCCTGTGAATGATGTCACTGATGATCACTGTATTACCTGTACACTGCCACTATACACTATATGCTATATACAGAGCACCTGTATATAATGTCACTGGTGATCACTATATTACCTGTACACTATAAACTATATACAGAACTCCTCTGTATAATGTCACTGGTGATCACTATATCACCTGTACACTATAAACTATATACAGAACTCCTCTGTATAATGTCACTGGTGATCACTGTATTACCTGTACACTGACACTGTATAGTAAGTGCAGATCTCCTCTGAATAATGTCACTTATGATGACATTAGTATTGTGTTTTTTTAATAATGATCAGATTTGTAGTATTCTGTCACTATGTGGTGGTAATATTTGGTCTGGCCATGGTGTGGGGTAGTTGATCTTTGTATGTGGTATTATTCGGTCACTGTGGTGGTATTTTGTGGTCTGGTCATGGTGTGGCGGTATTTGTTCCTTCTATGTGGTATTATTCAGTCACTATATGGTGGTAATATGTGCTCTGGTCATGGTGTGGTGGCATTTGTCCCTTGTATGTGATATCATTTATCATTTTAAAAATTGAAAAGTCAATATGAATATACCTAAAAAGTATAGGATATTTTAACAAATGTTTAAGAAGTTACAGTAGAGCTGGGCCCTGCCAAAAGAGTCTACCTTGTCGTGGTGGCGGATTAAAAAATCTTTTGGCCAAAACAAAAGCTGCTGGCTATGTATGTGATCTGGATATGTTAATGTTTGAATGGTGAGCACATGGTGCAGTAGTGGAGTTTTTCCAAGATAGGACAGTAGGACTGTGGATAGTTTGAGGGGTGGAGGTTGCCACTTTAAAGGGAACATGTCAACTAATTCAAACTGCTCGAACCAAGGGGAGCATGAAAAAGAAACCGGCTGCTGAATTACAAACGTGTGTTTTACTTTAAAATTCCATGTCAATCAAAGAGAAACAGTTGTAAGAGTGGTAGGGGAACATTTGCCTAGTCCAAGAGGCAGGATATCTCCTGCTTAACAACAGTGTCAGGCCTTTGTACATGCACTCAATAGGGGAGACTTGTCAGTCTAGCTGAGCAGATTGGGAGACGTTGGCAGGGACCTGCTTCATGGATTAGTTACATAATTTCCAACCGATCTTTAGTGATGATTTCTCTAAAATGTTTCAGTGTTTCAGTGTGGAACACAGTTGATATGCCAGAGCAGGTCTGTGATTAATGCTGTCTGTGGTTTGAGAAACATGTGATGGCTTCCCTTTATGTTTCTGGGGATGCTAGATTTCTCCCATCCGGTCAGTGTCTGCTGAGGTGTTGTGGAGTGGGAAAAATGTTGCTCATAGCAACCAATCACAGCAAAGCTTCTTTTAAACAGCTCTGGTGAAATGAAAGGTGCTTAGTGATTGGTTGCAAGGAAAACTGTTGCTCATAGCAACCAATCACAGCTCAGCTTCTTTTAAACAGCTCTGGTGAAATGAAAGATACTTTGTGATTGGTTGGTGAAACACACATACATACACATACATTCATTTTATATATATAGGTAAAATAAAACAACAGCACAAAATGCTTGTTAAAAATGTTCAAGGAGAAAGGATTTCTGAACTTCAAGCACCCTTATTTTCTAAATCTTAAATTCAGCATGCAGACACTTAGATTAACATACAACACAAAATGTAACATATTCAATTCAATAAATGAGGAAAATTTGTTTCAAAAATAGACAGGACAAGAATACGTGTTTGCTGCTTTGTCATGCCTTAGCATTGTTCTCTTAATCATTATACTTTCCAATGTAATCACAGACTCATTCTACAATGCATTCAAATTCATCATGTCATGTTTTAAAGTTCAAAATGCTACATATTTAATAGTTTTGTGATCTTCTACATGACAGCTATGTTTTTAGATTATAATGGAATTTAAAGATTTTTTACCAAAGTCTCAAACATCCCTACTCATGTTGTAGTTACTCAGATCTAGGAAAGCCAATCCAGTTATGACCTAAGTAAAGTATATTGTTTAGATATTTTAATTTCTAATTTATACCACTCTTTTGCCAGTGAAGGGCACCAATATAATGGAATTTCAATCCTTTCAGTATCCATTTGAATATTGCATTGTTCTTAATGTCCACCCATGGCCAACACACGTGTAAAGTATGAATTAAAGTGGACCTTTTGGGGGCAGGGCCTGCCTGCCGAGGGAGAAATAATCTGTCACGGCTCTGTTGTCGGATGTCCTTGTACCAGGGGCTCCTTCCCTGTCCCTAACGCTAGGGGTGCCCTAGCTCGATCTGTTTCCCGGATAACTTCTGACCGTAAAGACACAAGGGCCACTTAGACACTTACCTTGCCTTAGTTCCTGAAACCACCCTCGGATTGTACCCTTCCCCAAACCAGGGAGGAGGGCAATAGTAGTCTACCGTATTACACCAACCAGACTAACAAGGTAATGCAAACAGGGATAAAGGAAAATACCAATCATACAAATATACTCACACAAACAACACAAGTAGACACCAGTGAGTGGAGAATGAGGTAAAACCAAAGTAGGAGATGGAGGGGAATTAGCACACACCCAAAAACTAGCAACAGTCTCAACTAAATCCGCCAAAAGCCTTCTCAGACAACAGCAACCACAAACCACCATTTCCTTACCATTCAGCATAATGTCTTCCTGCTTCTTTCTGTCACAATAAACCTGTGACAGCAGCAAGTTACAGGAGCCTCTGCTGGAATTCTAGTTGTGTCCTTATAAAATCCTTCTCACTGTGAAGAAAATGGTACCCATCTCTTCAGGACTGTTTTCTGAGCCTGAGAGAGCCTCTGTTGGCAAGACCTGCTTGGTTCCAGTGGATGTATGACATCAAGACCTCATCCTGCCAGTACAATTTTGTCTACCAGTGCTCCAATATACAGACACTGATGACACAAATCTCCCTGAAGCACTATGCTACTGAAGTCTGCCTTCACACCTGTGTGTGATGGAGCAGCTGCTCCATTCTCCCTGCACAGTCTCTGGATTGCCTAGCTTCCTGTAGCTCTACACTCACAGTTCACTGCCTGGGACTTGAATTAACCCTGTAATTAATCTTGCTATCACCTAGTAGCTGGTTATTAATGCTTATGAACAAGTAGCGTTCTCATAACAAGAGGTGTGACTACGTTGTCAAAATGACCCTATGTGTTGCTAACTTTTGAGTGTGTCGTCCTTCCTACATTCCTGTGATTTGCTGTCTTGCTGGGGACTGGATTTTCATGCATAATTTCTCCTAAACGTAACAAATTCCATGGGCTGCGCTTCCCCAACACGATGGGTCCAACCAGAAATTCTGCTACTGAAAGAATGAATAAAATTGCAAGCCATACTCCACGAAAGGGGGCATGCAACTGGATACTTCTAGACCCACCATCATATTCCGAGAAATAAGACCAGGTACCCCCAGAGGAATAGATGGAGGCGATTGAACCAACTCTGAAACAGGTATCTGTTATGACTGCTAAAGCACTTTCAGAAGGGTAGCTTACAAACCAGGGAGACAAATATCTGTACCTGACAGAACCCTGTTCAAACTAGGAGAAATCCTTCTCTGACCCTGGTCTGTTCCTGCCTGAAAGCAGAGGTTATACAAAAAAAGGTTGCACTATACCATGCTAAAGCATGTCAATGTGGGATATGTGAAATTTCAATAGCAATATGGCTTTAGAGTATTAGGAAAAAATAGGAAACGCTTAGCATAAAATTTGGCCAAATGTTATCTGCCCATCAACCATCGTCAAGGTGGTCTCAGTCTGATGGGTCCCTGAACTATGTAAATGCCTCTCTAAAGGCTGATGTCTGAATTTCTAGGTTAATGTCGACACCTCTGTAAGCAAAGCCTGCATTTATGGGTAAGTAGGGACCTGATGTAATTAAAATCACCACCTGGTGGAGGGTGGAAGAATCGGTAAAGAGAGGAGTGCAATAGTGCAGTTACCAAATTAACAATTAGTTTGCTGTAAGGTAAAATTCTCACCTTTGCATATTGTGAGTATGCACAACACATACGGTAAGTATGATAGGAGGGCTGCAGAAGGCACGAAGGATCTTCAAGCAATTCTGGATAAGATATTCAAGATGATGACAATTCCACGCTCCTCCAAAATCAGGCACAGAGTTCAGAAGAGTTGCATACGTTATTCAGGGCTATAAAACTATGCTTTTCATAGATGTCCTGTCCACTTCTTATTTCACTGAAAATGAAAAGATTCTCACTAAAAGATATTTTAAAGCAGTTGATGCCAACAGTTATATCCACTATACCAGTGGGCACTACACTACAACCAATTTCAAAGAATCAGGAAAAATCAGGAAAAATTGCACCATTGAATCTGATTTTATTGAACAATCGAATATTCTCAAATAGAGATTTTTAAAATAAAAATATCCTAAAAATCTAGTCCATAATTCCTTTAACCCCTTCACCCCAAGGGTGGTTTGCACGTTCATGTTCTTTAGACTCCCACTTATCTTATATTGAAGAACCATATTTGTTAAGAAGCAAAATTATATTCTTGTTAGGAGCATCTATGACTTTTTAATGCATTCCATGATTTACGGTAATTCATTTTGACAGTTTGTACTTGGCTCTCATCATTAAAGTTGAGTTTTCTGAGTGTCTACCAATACAACAAAGTGCTTTTTAGTGACAGTTTTACCCAGTGTTTAATTTTTTAGGAAATTTTGCTTCCTTGGCCCAAATATTACCATACATTTATCTTTATTAAACTTCAATTTCCATTTCTCAGACCAAACCTCAAGTTTTCTGAAATCCCACTGTAATATTACATTTTCCTACTCTGTACTGATTACTTTGCAGAGTTTAGCACTATCTACAAATATTGATATTCTACTCTCAATGTCCTCTACAGGGTCACTAATAAATATGTCAAAAACAAGAGGGCCCAATACTGACGCCATTTTTAACTGTGACCCAATTACAGTGTAATAGGACATTTAACCCCTTCACCCCCAAGGGTGGTTTGCACATTCATGACCGGGCCAATTTTTACAATTCTGACCACTGTCCCTTTATGAGGTCATAACTCTGGAACACTTCCATGGATCCTAGTGATTCTGACATTGATTTCACATGACATATTGTACTTCATGCTAGTGGTAAAATTTCATTCAAATAACTTGCGTTTATTTGTGGAAAAAAATGGAAATTTGGCGAAAATTTTGAAAATTTCACAATTTTCCAACTTTGAATTTTTATGTCCTTAAATCACAGAGATACGGCACACAAAAAACTTAATAAGTAACATTTCCCACATGTTTACTTTACATCAGCACAATTTTGGAACCAAAATTTTTTTTGCTTGGAAGTTATAAGGGTTAAAAGTTGACCAGCGATTTCTCATTTTTGCAACACCATTTTATTTTAACGGACCGCATCACATTTGAAGCCACTTTGAGGGGTCTATATGATAGAAAATACCCAAAAGTGACAACATTCTAAAAACTGCACCCCTTAAGGTGCTCAAAACCACATTCAAGAAGTTTATTAACCCTTCAGGTGCGTCACAGGAATTTTTTGAATATTTAAAAAAAATGAACAATTAACTTTTTTTCACAAAAAAAAATTCAGGTTCAATTTTTTTTATTTTACCAAGGGTAACAGGAGAAATTGGACTGCAAAAGTTATTGTGTAATTTGTCCTGAGTATGCTGATACCTGATATGTGGGGGGAACCACTGTTTCGGCGCATGGCAGAGCTCAGAAGGGAACGAGCGCCGTTTGACTTTTTCAATGCAAAATTGGCTGGAATTCAGATCGGACGCCATGTCACGTTTGGAGAGCCCCTGATGTACCTAAACAGTGGAAACCCCCCACAAGTGACCCCATTTTGGAAACCAGACCCCACAAGGAACTTATCTAGTTATGTGGTGAGAACTTTGAACCCACAAGGGCTTCACAGAAGTTTATAACGTACAGCAGTACAATTAAAAAATCATATTTTTTCCCAAAAAAGTTTTTTTCACCCCCAATTTTTAATTTCCCAAAAGTAACAGGACCTAAAAGTTATTGTGCAATTTGTCCTGAGTACGCTGATATCCCATATGTAGGTGTAAATTACTATTTGGGCGCATGGCAGAGCTCAGAAGGGAAGCAGCGCCATTTGACTTTTTTGGCTGGAATTGAGATCAAATACCATGTCGCGATTGGAAAACCCCTGATGTGCCTAAACAGTGGAAACCCCCCACAAATGACAACATTTTGGAAACTAGACCCCCAAAGGAACTTATCGAGATGTGTGGTGAGCATTTTGAACCCCCAAGGGCTTCACAGAAGCTTATAACGTACAGCCGTACAATTAAAAAATCATATTTTTGTCATGATCCCAGTGCAGGTTTTTGAGCTGCATGTCAGGGGTTAATGTCTGGAGCTCAGTGCAGGTTTTGACCTGCACACATGGGGTTAATGATGGTGGCCTCTTTCTGATTCTGGGAGAGCTTGTTAAACCCCTGGGAAGCTTCAATCCCTGCCAGTTATACTTTTGCCCTTTGGCCTAGTGTGCTGACCCCTGTGTGCCTGTGCCTGTTTGTTGTTATAGCTTGTTTCTATGGTTCTGACCTGGTTCTGTTTCCCGTTGTGAGTTTGCCTGTTGATTCTGCACTGCGTTATTATCTCTGTGTATGACTCATTGCCTGTGACCTGACTACTCTCTGCTCACCCCTTTTGTACCTTGCACCTATCTCTGTGTGTGACTCATTTGCTACGTCCTGACTATTCTCCATGTCTATGCCCCTTGGTAACTTTATCTCGCAGTTACCCTGCTAGGAGTTCTCTTGCAGCTCCTAGCTCTCTGGAGTTTAGGCCACGCCCCTAGCAGTCTCGT
Organism: Dendrobates tinctorius; assembly: GCF_039654945.1. Taxonomy (NCBI): domain Eukaryota; kingdom Metazoa; phylum Chordata; class Amphibia; order Anura; family Dendrobatidae; genus Dendrobates; species Dendrobates tinctorius. The sequence goes on from NW_027361827.1 coordinate 11,595,615, forward strand.
GCTTCAGGTCCTGCGGCTCTGAAGTACGCATCTACTCGGCTGCTGCCCGCTCCACAGGTATCATTGAGCACAGTTCGCTTTACTCATGACACACGCACTGGCTCAGTGAGCAAGTTCAGTGCAGTGTTCCTGACATTATAACTGGCCAACAATTTTTTTTTCTCTCCTCACTTCTGCAGCATGGACCCAATGTTTGCTTTATCTGAGCAGGTGAAATGCTTGACTCAGTCACTGCAGAAGCTTAGTTTGGAACACCAAGCTCTGGCCCAGTATCAACGGTGGGTTGAGGATTCAGTTCAGGGGGTACTTTCCGCAGGCTTCCAGCAGGTGGGGAATAAAGATGTCATTTTGGTCCCACCCGAATCCCCGGTTAAATTGCCAGATACGCTTTCTGGTAACAAAGATGATTTCAGGGCATTTAAGGAGGGCTGTAAGCTCTTTTTCTCTTTGAGACCCCGCTCCTCTGGGGATGAGAAACAGAGAGTGGGGGTAGTTATGTCCCTGCTTAGGGGGTCCCCACAAGCCTGGACATTTTCGCTTTCCTCTTCTGCCCCTGAGAGAATGTTTGTGGATGCATTTTTTGAAGCCTTAGGGCTTATTTATGATGAGCCTGATAGAGTGCGGTTGGCTGAGGACAAGGTGATGAGTGTCTGTCAGGGGGAGCAATCGGCCAAATGGTTCTGTACTGAATTCAGACGTTGGGCAGCCGAGATTTCCTGGAGTGATGCGGCCCTTCGGGGGCTTTTCCACAGAGGCCTGTGTGAACATCTGAAGGATGCTTTGGCACTCCATCCTCCGCCTGACTCCCTGGAGGATGCCTTGACCCAAACGGTTCGCATGGATCGCAGACTGCAGGCTAGAGGCGTTATGCAACGGGAAACACCATTATTCTTCAGTGGAGATGAGACCCGGACTCTTCCTGTGGCTATGGAGGTGAGTGCTGTCACCTGTGAGGAAAAAGAAAGAAGACGCCGCCGGGAGAAGCAGTTGTGCTTCTATTGTGGGGAATCCAGACACTGGAAGAAGGACTGCCCCTCCTGTCCGTCATCCTCCAAGATGGCGGGTAACGACTAGGTCTGGGTAGTAGTCGAGGAGGCTACCCAGACCTTCAGGTACAATTTTTCTCACGTGCAAAAATGGTGCTGCGGGTGGAACTGGAACTTGGTTATGGTCCTGTTCAGACTACTGCTTTTGTTGATTGTGGTTTTGCTGTGAATCTGATTGATACCAAAGTTATGACTCTCAATAAAATAGGGACAGTCAGGCTTCAGGATCCTGTTAAACTTGTGGCAATTGACTCGTCTCCTCTTACCCAAGGCGGTATCTATTGCAGGTCTGAACTTTTTTCTCTAAAAGTGGGTTCCACTCATGTGGAAAAACTAAGTTGTCTTGTGCTAGATAACTTTCCTGCAGGACTGGTACTGGGGATGCCTTGGCTTCAAAGCCACAATCCTATCATTGATTGGGTTACAGGGGAAATCACTCAATGGGGATGCAATGATAAATGTAATAACCTGGGATATCTTGCTAACACTGTTAAATCCGTGTCTGTGTCGTCTGTCGGTCTGGAAGGTATTCCGGAGTACCTGAAGGATTTCGAAGACGTTTTTTCCGAAAGTGAGGCTGAGGCGCTGCCACCACATAGACCCTACGATTGTGCCATTGATTTAGTACCCAGAGCCAAGTTACCTAAGGCTCGATTGTTCAATTTGTCTGGGCCTGAGCGCCAAGTCATGAAGGAGTACATAGCTGAGAGTCTCCACAAAGGGCATATCAGGCCTTCTGTGTCACCTGTGGCAGCAGGATTCTTCTTTGTGAAGAAAAAAGATGGTGGTTTGCGGCCATGCCTCGACTTTCGAGAACTGAGCAAGATAACGGTTAGGGACACTTACCCACTTCCCCTCATCCCAGACTTATGTAACTAGTTAGCGGGGGCCCAATCGTTCTCCAAGTTAGATCTGCGGGGGGCCTACAATCTGATAAGGGTTCGGGAAGGGGACGAGAGGAAAATTGCATTCCTCTCATCAGAAGGACTCTTTGAGAACCTGGTTATGCCGTTTGGGTTAACTAATTCACCCGCTATTTTCCAGAATTTCATCAATGTTGTGTTTTCTGACCTGATAGGCCACTTTGTTATTATTTATTTGGATGACATTTTGGTGTATTCCCCGGACAGTCAATCTCACTTGCAACATCTAAGGGCAGTTCTCCAGAGACTCAGGGAGAACCAATTGTTCGCTAAATTGGAAAAATGTTCGTTTTTTGTACAGGAACTGTCTTTTTTGGGGTTGATTGTGTCCTGTGAGGGGTTTCGTATGGATCCTAAGAAGGTGCTGCCAATCGCTGACTGGGTTCAGCCTCGAGATCTCAAGGGGCTCCAGCGCTTCTTAAGATTTGCGAACTATTATCGAAGATTCATTAAAGGTTTCTCACAAGTGGTTAAACCACTCACGGATCTTACCCAGAAGGGCGCTGATGTAAAAAATTGGTTTGTACTCGCTATGGAGTCCTTTTCAGCGATTAAGAAATGTTTCATGTCTACCCCGGTGTTGGTACAACCAGACCCGTCCAAACCATTCATTGTGGAGGTGGATGCTTCTGAAGTGGGGGTGGGGGCTGTGCTGTACCAGGGTCCGGCCACCCTTACCAATCTCAAACCCTGTGCCTTCTTCTCCAAGAAGTTCTCCTCAGCTGAGAAAAACTATGATGTAGGCAATAGAGAACTTCTTGCGGTCAAGCTGGCATTTGAGGAATGGAGGCCCTTTTTGGAAGGGGCGGCTCACCCTATCACGGTTGTCACGGATCACAAAAATTTGGCATACCTTGAATCTGCTAAGAGGCTTTCTCCTAGACAAGCCCGTTGGTCACTTTTTTTTCATGATTTCAGTTCTCCATTATTTTTCGACCGGGGTCCAAAAATGTTAAAGCGGATGCCTTGTCCAGAAGTTTTGATCCAGTGTCTCCCCCTGAGCCGCCATCCTCCATTCTTCCACCAGGGGTGGTAGTAGCGGGGGTCTCAACTGAGTTGGAACAAGAAATTCTAAGGGCTCAGGCCCTAGCTCCGGCAACCAGGCCAGGGGATAAACTGTTTGTTCCAGATTCGTTGTGGTTTGTGGCCAAATTTTGGAGGGCGTTCTGTATGAAATTGGGCATCTCACTCTCCTTCTCATCGGCATATCACCCGGAGAGTAATGGTCAGACAGAATGCACCAATCAATCTCTGGAGCAAATTATCAGGTGTCTGACCTCCGCCAGACAGGAGGATTGGTGTGATGTTTTACCGTTGGCGGAATTCGCTTTTAACAATCGGGTGAGTCAGCCAACTAACATGTCCCCATTCCTGATTAACTATGGGTTTAATCAGCATTTTGGGGAGTTTTCACGGGTGGATTCCGGTTGTCCAGGGGCAGAGGGGTCCGTTCAACGGTTAAAAAACCTCTGGGCTGAAGTCCGGTGTAATATCTCTCGGGCCCAGGGGAGATACAAATATTTTGCTGACAAAAAGAGAACTTCGGGAGACATGTTTCAGGTGGGAGAGAAGGTCTGGCTCTCCACACATAACATCAACTTAAAGGTACCATCAGCTAAGTTGGGACCAAAGTTCATTGGTCCATACAAGATTATGGAGATAGTCAACCCAGTGGCATACAGGTTGCGTCTCCCGGTCTCTTTAAAAATATCCAATGTGTTCCATAAATCTCTGTTGAAACCCGCAGGTTCTGTCAAAGAGGACTCTGAGTCTGCTGTTCCTCCAGTGCTGGTGGAGGGTCAATTGGAGTATGAGGGCGGACATATTGTGGACTCTCGACGGGTGCGCCGCTCTTTGCAGTACCTGGTCCACTGGAAGGGATATGGGCCAGAGGAGCACTCATGGGTCCCTGCTCGTTCTGTACATGCAGATCGCCTCGTTCGGGCTTTCCATGCCAAGTACCCAGGGAGGCCTGGGGATCCAGAGGCCCTCCCGTTGAGAGGGTGGTACTGTCATGATCCAAGTGCAGGTTTTTGAGCTGCACATCAGGGGTTAATGTCTGGAGCTCAGGGCAGGTTTTGACCTGCACACATGGGGTTAATGATGGTGGCCTCTTTCTGGTTCTGGGAGAGCTTCTTAAATCCCTGGGAAGCTTCAATCCCTGCCAGTTATACTTTTGCCCTTTGTCTAATGTGCTGACCCCTGTGTGCCTGTGCCTGTTTGTTGTTATAGCTTGTTTCTATGGTTCTGACCCGGTTCTGTTTCCCGTTGTGAGTTTGCCTGTTGATTTTGTACTGCGTTATTATCTCTGTGTATGACTTATTGCCTGTGACCTGACTACTCTCTGCTCGCCGCTTTTGTACCTTGCAGTTATCTCTGTGTGTGACTCATTGGCTACATCCTGACTATTCTCCCTGTCTATGCCCCTTGGTAACTTTGTCTCGCAGTTACCCTGCTAGGAGTTCTCTTGCTGCTCCTAGCTCCCTGGAGTTTAGGCCACGCCTCTAGCAGTCATGTGATTCAGGTCCTGCTGCTCTGAAGTACGCATCTACTCGGCTGCTGCCCGCTCCACAGGTATCGTTGAGCACAGTTCGCTTTACTCAGGACACGCGCACTGGCTCAGTGAGCAAGTTCAGTGCGGTGTTCCTGACAATTTTTTCCACAAAAATGATCTTTTCACCCTCAATTCTTATTTTTCCAAGGGTAACAGGACCCTAAAAGTTATTTTGCAAATTGTCCTGAGTACGCTGGTACCCCATATGTGGGGATAAACCACTATTTGGGCGCATGGCAGAGCTCGGAAGGGAAGCAGCGCCATTTGATGTTTTTGGCTGGAATTGAGATCGGACACCATGTCGCGTTTGGAAAGCCCCTGATGTACCAAAACAGTGAAAACCCACCGCAAATGACACCATTTTGGAAACTAGGCCGCCCAAGAAACTTATCTAGATGTGTGGTGAGCACTTTGGACCCCCAGTGCTTCACAGAAGTTTATAACGCCCGAGCGTGAAAATAAAAAAAATCTTATTTTTTCAACAAACATGATCTTTTAGTCACAAATTTTTTTATTTTCCCAAGGGTACCAGGAGAAATTGGACCACAAAAGCTGTTATGCAATTTGTCCTGAGTACGATGATACCCCATATGTGGGAGAAAACTACTGTATGGGCACACGTCATGGCTCGGAAGGGAAGTAGTGACGTTTTGGAATGCAGACTTTGATGGAATGCTCTGCGGTGTCATGTTGCTTTTGGAGAGCCCCTAATGTACCTAAACAGTGGAAACCCCCCACAAATTACACCATTTTGGTAACTAGACACCCCAAGGAACTTATCTAGATGTGTGATGAGTACTTTGAACCCCCAAGGGCTTCACAGAAGTTTATAATGCCCGGGCATGAAAATAAAAAAATCGTATTTTTTCCACAAACATGATCATTTAGTCCCCAATTTTTTTATTTTCCCAAGGGTATCAGTAGAAAAATGACCCCTAAAGTTGTTCAATTTGTCCTGAGTACGCTGATACCTCATATGTGGGAGAAAACTACTGTATGGGCACACGTCGGGGCTCGGAAGGGAAGTAGTGACGTTATGGAATGCAGACTTTGATGGAATGGTCTGCGGGTGTCATGTGCGTTTGGAGAGCCCATGGTGTAGCTAAACTATTGAAACTCCCCACAAGTGACCCCATTTTGGAAATTAGACCCCCCAAGGTACTTATCTAGTTGTGTGGTGAGCACTTTGAACCCCAAAGTGCTTCACAGAAGTTTATAACGCCCGGGCGTGAAAATAAAAAAATCATTTTTGTGACCAATTTTTTATTTTCCTACGGTTAACAGGAGAAATTGGACCCCAAAAGTTGTTTTGAAATTTGTCCTGAGTAGGCCGATACCCTATATGTGGGGGTAAAACACTGTTTGGGCTCATGGCAGAGCTTGGAACGGAAGGAGCACCATTTGACTTTTTCAACGCAGAATTGGGTGGTATTGAGATTAGACGCCATGTTGCATTTGGAGAGCACCTGATGTGCCTAAACAGTGGAAACCACCCAATTACAACTCCAACCCTAACCCCAACACACCCCTAACCCTAATCTCAGCCCTAACTCTAGCCCTAGCCCTAACCCTAACCCTAGCCCTAACCCTTGCCCTAACCCTAGCCCTAATGGGAAAATGGAAATAAATAAATTTTCTTTTAATTTTATTATTTTTCCCTAACTAAGGGGGTGATAACGGGGGGTTTGATTTACTATTTATGGCGGTTTTTATGTTTGGCAGCTGTCGCACGCTAAAAGACGCTTTTTATTGTAAAAATAGTTTTTGCATCACCACATATTGAGAGCTATAATTTTTCCATATTTTGACCCACCGAGTCATGTGAGGTCTTATTTTTTGCGGGATAAGTTGACATTTTTATTGGTATCATTTTCGGGCACGTGGCATCTTTTGATCGCTTTTTATTCCGATTTTTGGGACGCAGAATGAACAAAAACCAACGTTTCACAAATTTCTTTTGGGGGGTGCGTTTACACCGTTCCGCGTACGGTGAAATTGATAAGACAGTTTTATTCTTCGGGTTGGTATGGTTACAGCGATACCTCATTTAGGTCTTTTTTTATGTTTTGGCGCTTTTATGCAATGAAAACAATTTTAGATAAAAAATTATTATTTTTGCATCGCTTTATTCTGCGAGCTATAACTTTTTTATTTTTTTGCTGATGATGCTGTATGGTGGCTCGCTTTCTGCGGGACGAGATGATGTTTTCAGCGGTACCATGGATATTTATATGTGTCTTTTTGATAGCGCGTTATTGCACTTTTTGTTCGGCGGTATGATAATAAATCATTATTTTTTGCTTCGTTTTTTATTTTTATTATTTAAGGGGTTCACTAAAGGGGTTAACTAATGGGACAGTTTTATATGGCAGGTCGTTACGGATACGGCGATACCAAATATGTGTACTTTTATTGTTTTTTTTTATTTCCAAAAAATGAATTTATTAGGTAATATTTTTTTTTTTAATTTAGCGATTTTTGTAAAATTATTTTTACACTTTTTTTTTTTTTTAACTTTATTACATTGTCCCAGGGGGGACATAACTGTCAGCAATCTGTCACAGGCACTGCACTTGGCTTCCTCGTGCCTGCGCTTTGCAGGCACTGAGGAAGCCAGCTCCCTGCGGGCCCCCGAAGGTCCTCGTCGCCATCTTTGATTCGGGGACCTGCAGGGATGGAGCCCCCCGCAGCAGCGCTGCACATTTCGCTGCTGTGGGGGGTCAGGGAAGCACGGAGGGAGCCCCCTCCCTGCCGATGCTTCCCTTTAACCCCCGGTACACCGCGATCTTGTTTGATCGCGGTGTGCAAGGGGTTAACGTGTCGGGGCGGTCCGTGACCGCCCCTGATACATTGTGCCTGGTGTCAGCTGTGATAATCAGCTGACACCCGGCCACGATCAGCAGCGCTCACCACGTGAGCGCCGCTCATCGCGCTAGACGTACTATCCCGTCCATGGGCATAGGGGCCCAGGGCCCATGGATGGGATAGTACGTCTGATGTCAGAAAGGGGTTAAAAATGTAAAAGAGGACAATGACCAGAATTCTGTCTTAGGCTACTTTCACAGTTGCGTTTTTTGCGCTGCGCACCGTGCGCAGTGCAAACGCTCATAAAAAACGCATCATGCGTTTGTGTGCTATTTTTGTGGGTTTTAGTGCGTTTTTTTTTAAAAAAGCATGCTTTTTTTTGCTCATACATGCGCATTACCATGCGCACGTATGCGCACCCATAGACTATAATGGGTGTTTGGCTGTAAAAAAGCGCATGGGTTTCTAAAACACGGTTTGTCACGTCATATTTGCATGCACAATAAGCAAGATTTTGAGTGTATAATAATCTCACCCATCGAACGTATTTTACCTGAGAGCTCCAATAGAATTCAATGTCTCAACAGAAAGGACGCTTCTGGATATACAGTGCCTTGCAAAAGTATTCGGCCCCCTGGAACTTTTCAACCTTTTCCCACATATCATGCTGCAAACATAAAGATACCAAATGTAAAGATCCACAATGAACTTCTGGAGTGAGTTTGCTGCACTGAAAGTAAAGGGGCCGAATAATATTGCACGCCCCACTTTTCAGTTTTTGAATTTCCACAAAAATTTTAAATAACCAATAAATCTTGTTCAACTTCACAATTGTGTCCCACTTGTTATTGATTCTTCACCAAAAATTTACATTTGGTACCTTTATGTTTGAAACATGATATGTGGGAAAAGGTTGAAAAGTTCCAGGGGGCCGAATATTTTCGCAAGGCACTGTAAAAACTCAACACATCAAAACCACAAGGGATGAATTAGGGTCTGTGCGTACGTAAGCATTTTTTCACATTTTTTACACGTTTTTACTGGCAAAAATGCTTAAAAACGCTTAAAAGAAGCATACCATTAATTTTAATGAATTCTGCACTTTTGTGCATATTGGTGCGTTTTTTCCGTGAAAAAAAAACATTGCGGTAAAAAACGCAGCATGCTCATTAATTTTGTGGAAAAATCCGCATTTCTAACTATTTTCTATGAGACAGGGAATGCTCCATAAAAAATTGCGGCAAAAACGCGCAAAAATCGGGGCAAAAATCGCGCCAAAAATGCACAGAAAAAACGTGCATTTTCTGGGAAAGTCCGGTTTTTTGTCTGGAATTTTCTGCATACAGTTGTGGCCAAAAGTATTGACACCTCTGCAATTCTGTGTGATAATACTCAGTTTCTTCCTGAAAATGATTGCAAACACAAATTCTTTAGTATAATTATCTTCATTTAATTTGTCTTAAATTAAAAAACACAAAAGAGAATGAAGCAAAAAGCAAAACATTGATCATTTCACACAAAACTCCAAAAATGGGCCAGACAAAAGTATTGGCACCCTCAGACTAATACTTGGTTGCACAACCTTTAGCCAAAATAACTGCGACCAACCGCTTCTGGTAACCATCAATGAGTTTCTTACAATGCTTTGCTGGAATTTTAGACCATTCTTCTTAGGCAAACTGCTCCAGGTCCCTGATATTTGAAGGGTGCCTTCTCCAAACTGCCATTTTTAGATCTCTCCACAGGTGTTCTATGGGATTCAGGTCTGGACTCATTGCTGGCCACCTTAGAAGTCTCCAGTGCTTTCTCTCAAACCATTTTCTAGTGCTTTTTGAAGTGTGTTTTGGGTCATTGTCCTGCTGGAAGATCCATGACCTCTGAGGGAGACCCAGCTTTCTCACACTGGGCCTTGCATTATGCTGCAACGTTTGTTGGTAGTCTTCAGACTTCATAATGCCATGCACACGGTCAAGCAGTCCAGTGCCAGAGGCAGCAAATCAACCGACGGATAGTACGGGTTGACACTGTTGTTCCCTCGGACTGCAGGGCAGCTTGAACTTGTTTGGATGTTAGTCGAGGTTCCTTATCCAACATCCGCACAATCTTGTGTTGAAATCTCTTGTCAATTTTTCTTTTCCATCCACATCTAGGGAGGTTAGCCACAGTGCCATGGGCTTTAAACTTCTTGATGACACTGTGCACGGTAGACACAGGAACATTCAGGTCTTTGGAGATGGACTTGTAGCCTTGAGATTGCTCATGCTTCCTCACAATTTGATTTCTCAAGTCCTCAGACAGTTCTTTGGTCTTCTTTCTTTTCTCCATGCTCAATGTGGTACACACAAGGACACAGGACAGAGGTTGAGTCAACTTTAATCCATGTCAACTGGCTGCAAGTGTGATTTAGTTATTGCCAACACCTGTTAGGTGCCACAGGTAAGTTACAGGTGCTCTTAATTTTCTAACAGTGCCAATACTTTTGTCCACCCTCTTTTTTATGTTTGGTGTGAAATTATATCCAATTTGGCTTTAGGACAATTCTTTTTGTGGTTTTTCATTTAAGACAAATTAAATGAAGATAATAATACCAAAGAATTTGTGTTTGCAATCATTTCCAGGAAGAAACTGAGTATTATCTGACAGAATTGCAGGGGTGTCAATACTTTTGGCCACATCTGTACGTGTGCACATAGCCTTAGGTGTCAGAAGTGTTTCTATAGTGTTCTGTAATGTTTTTTAGAGCAAAATATACATGAAAAGTTTTGGAAAAAATAAAAAATGTTCACATTAAAAAGGGTCTTTACTAAATTGATTCACAATGTGTATGTTAATTCATATATATATTTTTTGTATCATAATTTTTTTATGTAGAGACACTCATCATTCACTCATCCTTTTATAACAATTCATAAATTAATTTATTCACATTTTCATTTTTATTTTTTGCATACATTTTTCATAAATTAATTGTATTCAAATATACATTTTAATTGATTTTTATACTATTAACATCGATGATTCTTTAGGTAGTCAATATTTTTTAAACTTCAAGAGTCAATTAACAGAATGGCTCAGAGGTCTGTGCCTTGAGGTCTTTTTACTTCTACGGTGTTTCCAAGGATGGTAGGTTCTAACCCTGGTCTACAATAAGACAAGAGAATACTACGAAAAAGGTTTTTCAATCTTAGCAAAATATTCAGAATTGAGAGTCCTCAGTGGTTGATACCTTTTAATGGCTAACTGAAAAAATGGTAACAAATTGCAAGCTTTCGAGACTACTCAGGGCTCTTCATCAGGCATTGACTAATACAAAACCTGGAGAGTCACATATTTATGCACAACACAGCACAGAAAAAATGCAATAGATAAGAGAAATGACGTGAAGCAGAACTATCATTATGGGAGAGGGAGAAACATAAATATTGGACCAGTTCATAGATAAGGAGTGAAAGTTTTATTGTCCTCTGATTGGGGTCTGCTAATGTGTTGTGATGCCCCCACAAGATCTTAGGAGCAAGTTCCTTAATTGATGTAAATAGACATAAATCCATGTGACACATTCATTCCTGCATTGAGAGTGTCAAGGGTCGTCATGAGTTTGTACTCCCAGACTTTTCTGTCTCTCTGAGATGTGAAGTTACCTTTCAATACCAGTAATTTCATGTCCATGGTGCTGTGATCAGGCATACAAAAGTGTTTTGCCACAAGTAGATCCATTTTTTTTCTCTTATTGTGTGACGATGAGAATTTATCCTTGTTCTCAGTTTTTGCCCGGTCTCCCCCACATACAGACCCCCAGTTGGATATTTAGTACAAATAATTAAAGTACACCACATTATATATTAGATAGGACAATAAAACGTTCACTCCTTATCTATGAACCTGTCCAATATTTATGTTTATCCTTCTCCGATAATGATAGTTCTGCTTCATGTCACTTGTTTTATCTATTGCATTTTTTCTGTGCTGTGTAGTGTATAAATATGTGATTCTTCAGATTTTGTATTAGTCAGTGCCTGATGAAGAGACGTGAGTAGTCTCGAAAGCTTGCAATGTGTTACCATCTTTTCAGTTAGCCATTAAAAGGTATCAACAACTGAGAACTCTCAATTCTGAATATTTTTCTATCTACTGGCTAACACGGTACAAATATATACATCTTTCTTTTATCAATCCTAGCAGACTTTTTATTTCCCTTCCTTTTAATTTTATTTTACAGAAAAATCTTACATTTTAATGTCATATATAGTGTTGAGCGATACCATTCGATACCCAAAAATATCGTATCGGATGGTATCGCCCAATACGAAAAAAATATCGGGTATCAACGATTCCGATACCGGAAGTCCCATTCAAGTCAATGGTACTTCTGGTATCGGAATTAAAAAAAGCCCTTTATTTCCTTGTTGGCTAATTCTACATAATTGAAAACAAAGAATCATGTAGAATGTATTGTGGGAGGTGGAGGAGACATTAAAGGCATAGAGGTTTATTCAAATCACATGGCATAGCATTAATTACAATTTTTTTTTTCAAGACGTTCGGAGTTAAAAAGATATTGACTATGTTAACCTATTTTATATTTTGTCAGATATGTATGTTTCACAACTTCTATGCTCTTCACCTTCTTTTGTACTTCTCCCACACTTTCTCCTTCGTGATCTGCAGCAGTAGCATTTTTTTCATCAACTTTTTCTTCACCTTATTCATCTTCTTCTTCTTCACCTTCTTCCCATAATTTGTTTTTTTCCATTCTTCATATTCTTCTTATTCAGCTATTATTAATTTTCATATGCTATTTCTTCATCTTCTTCCTATTCTTCTTCTTCTTCTTCTTCTTCTTCTTCTTCTTCTTCTTCTTCTTCTTCTTCTTCATGTGACAGGCATTCCTGTAGTACTTATCTATAAAAGTTATAAGATTACACCTTACGTTCTGCCTGTCACAAAAGATTTACAAGAGGATTTGTCCGTGTTCAGTTTGGCCTGCAGCAGCAGGCATTATCCAGGGGCACCACGAGGAGGAACGGACCCACCCCCATTTACTGCTTAGTCTTCTTCTGCTTATAATTCTTGATATCTTCTATGCTGATTTTTAGTCTTATGCTTAATGTTCTTCTGCTTTCTTTTATTCTGCTTTTGCTTCTTCTGCTTCTTGCTATTCTGTCTTTTGTTCTGTATCTTGGTGGTTGTCTTCATGTTCTTTGTCCTGTTCGTCATATTATTTTGGGTCATATTTCTGGTCTTCTTTGGTGTGGTCTTCAAGGTCATCGTCATCAGGGTCGTCGTCATGGAGATCAATAAGGATTACCCAAGACAATTTCAAAAAGCTTGATCTTGGAAATGTAGCAGAAGGTATAAGAAGGCTGAGAAACTGGTGAGAACCAGCTGACAGTATTGGAACCCAGATGGGTAGCAGAAGGAACAAGAGCCAATGGCACTACCGAGGACCAACTGACGGTGCTGGACCACGGTTACTAAGCAGATGGTACCTGTGCTAAAAAGCACTACCAAGGACCAGCTGACGTTGCTGGACCTCGGATACCGAGATGGAGGCACCTTGGCCAAAGGCTCTGTCGAGAACCAGCTGACAGTGCTGGAACCCGGATGGGTAGCAGAAGGAACAAGAGCCAATGGCACTACCGAGGACCAACTGACGGTGCTGGACCACGGTTACTAAGCAAAAGGTACCTGTGCTAAAAAGCACTACCAAGGACCAGCTGACGTTGCTGGACCTCGGATACCGAGATGGAGGCACCTTGGCCAAAGGCTCTGTCGAGAACCAGCTGACAGTGCTGGAACCCGGATGGGTAGCAGAAGGAACAAGAGCCAATGGCACTACCGAGGACCAACTGACGGTGCTGGACCACGGTTACTAAGCAGAAGGTACCTGTGCTAAAAAGCACTACCAAGGACCAGCTGACGTTGCTGGACCTCGGATACCGAGATGGAGGCACCTAGGCCAAAGGCTCTGGTGAGAAAAAGCTGACAGTGCTGGAACCCGGATGGGTAGCAGAAGGAACAAGAGCCAATGGCACTACCGAGGACCAACTGACGGTGCTGGACCACGGTTACTAAGCAGAAGGTACCTGTGCTAAAAAGCAATACCAAGGACCAGCTGACGTTGCTGGACCTCGGATACCGAGATGGAGGCACCTAGGCCAAAGGCTCTGGCGAGAACCAGCTGACAGTGCTGGAACCCGGGTGGGTAGCAGAAGGTACCCATCCAAAGCAAAGTAGCCAGGCCGCAAGCCGGCCGCAGTTACCGAAACCCACAGTCCTACAGGGGGTCCATGTCTGATTGGCACTACGCATCCAGCCTTCAGTGCCAGTTCCTGCAGCCCACATAGGAGTCACCTAAACTGCAGGCACCGTAGCGTCGGCTAACCCGGTCGCAAGACGACAGGACAACGGATTGGTGGCATAGTGACCTTGACACTACCCGGAAACAGCAGGCATGCTGAAAACAGGCTGGGCAACAGGGAGCACCCATGTCAAAGACACTGCCAAGAACCAGCTGACGGTGCTGGAACCCAGATGGGTAGCAAAAGCTACAAGCGCCAATGGCACTACCGAGGAACAGCTGACGGTGCTGGACCATGGTTACTAGGCAGGAGGTACCTGTGCTAGAAAGCACTACCAAGGACCAGCTGACGGTGCTGGACCTTCGGATACCGCGATGGAGGCACCTAGGCCAAAGGCTCTGGCGAGAACCAGCTGACAGTGCTGGAACCCGGCCGCAAGACGACAGGACAACGGATTGGTGGCAAAGTGAAATTGACACTACCTGGAAACAGCTGGTGTGCTGGAACCAGGCTGGGCAACAGGGAGTACCCGTGCCAAAGACACTGCCGAGCACCAACTGGCGTTGTTGGAGCTCAGGGACCATCATGGTGTAGGCCGAGGCCTACTTGATGGTAGTTTTATATCGGTTCTGGACTACAGCTGACTGACAACGTGCTCCAATTAGGCATCTGTCTCCACTCTGTTTCCAGGATTTAACCTGACCACCAACACCGCCAGTTTATGCGCACAGTAGCCGTCAGCCCAATCCACACGTGTTCCTGTGTTACTGGGGTTCTGTAATGTCAGCAGATCCCGTGATGTGTGTCTGGCAAAGTCTCCTGCTCTGTCCACATTCCCACCACTTGTAGTGGGAAGGTGGACAGCGCAGGAGACAGTGCCGGACACACATTGGGGGATCAGCTCACGTAACAGAACACCAGGAACACAGGAACAAGTGTGGAATGTGTGGACGGCAACTGTGAGCAGGAACTGGCGGTGTAGGAGGTTAGGGGAAATACTCGAGACAGAGTGGAGACAGAGGCCAAATCAGAGAATGTTTAAATCAGAAGTAGTTAGAATTTGGAGGCAGCGGCAGTTTGCTGTCCACACAGCAGGGGATCAGCTGACGTTACCGAACCCCAATTACACATGAACAAGTGTTTTTTCTGTGTGGACAGCATTTCCGAGCACCAACTGGCTTTGTTGGAGCCCAGGGTCAATCATGGAGTAGGCTGAGGCCTACTAGGAGCCAGGTGTAAATTGGAGGTAGTTTGACTTTGGAGGCAGCAGGACACTTTGCCATACACACAGCAGGAGGTCAGCTGACGTTACCGAACCCCACTTACACATGAGCGAGTGTTTTTTCTGTGCGTACAGCACTTGCGAACACCAACTGGTGTTGTCGGAGCCCAGGGAAAATCAAGTAGTAGGCCGAGGCCTCCTTGGAGCCAGGTGTAAATCTGAGGTACTTAGAGTTTAGAGGGAGCAGGACACTTTGCCATACACACAGCAGGGGATCAGCTGACGTTACCAAACCCCACTTACACATGAGCGAGTGTTTTGTCTGTGTGGACAGCACTTCTGAGCAACAACGGGCGTTGTTGTAGCCCAGGAATTACAGTTCAGGTCATAGAAACATGAACACAACAGGAGACCTGGATCCTCTTGCCAGCCAATTATTTATTCTGGAAGAGCACTGGCAAATTCAGGTGAGATCCAGGCCTTGTTCATTTTCGCAAAAGTAAGCCGATCAACATTATCGGCGGATAGTCGCGTCTGTTACCACACCACCTGCAGCACTAAAGACACGTTCCGATAATACACTGGCAGCAGGGCAAGCCAGCACCTCCAATGCATACTGGCTAAGCTCTGGCCATGTATCCAGCTTAGAGACCCAAAACTTGAACGGGGAAGAGCCGTCTGGGAGTACACTAACAGGGCAAGACAAGTAGTCTGTCACCATCTGACGGAAACGTTGCCTCCTGCTGACTGGAGCCATCTGTGATGGTGTAGTCGTATGTGGCGGTCCCACAAAACTTTTCCACATTTGGGCCATACTGGCCTTGCCTTGTCCTGCGGCACTGCCTCTGCTACAGAGCTTCCTCCACTGCCTCTACCCACATGGCTGCTTTGAAAAGCACTACCAGCAACACTCGTGGGGGGAATGGAGAACATGATGGCCTGCACAAGTGTTTCTTGGTACTCCCGCATTTTACGCTCCCGGTTCAACTGTGGTATGAGGCTTTGTAAGTTGTCCCGGTAGCGAGGATCTAGGAGGGTGTACACCCAATAATCAGCCGTGTGGAGAATGTTGGTGATGCGGTGGTCATTTAACAAGCACTGCAGCATGAAATCAACCATGTGCTGCAGACTGCCAACTGGACCGGAAACGCTGTCCCCAGCTTGAGGCAGCATCTCAGCCTGCTCAGCATCACCCCACCCTCGCTGTACACACTGACTACTAGAGCCTTGTGTACCTCCCTCCTCTGGAGAGATGTGTTCCTCCTCCTCCATTGACTCCTCGTCATCCTCCTCACTAAGTGTCCCCTGCCTAGGCCTTTGTGTGGAACCACGTTGCGCAGACTTGCCAGAAGCAGATGGCATTTCTGACTCCTCATCCTCGACCTCTTCAAAAACCTCCTTACTTAGTGCTTGTAAGGTTTTTTGAAGCAGACAGATAAGGGGGACAGTCATGCTGACTAATGCATCATCTGCACTGGCCATCCGCGTGGAGTCATCGAAGGCACGCAAAACTTGGCAGATGTCCCTCATAGTGGCCCACTCAGTGGTGGTGAAGTGTGACCGGCGCACAGTGCGACTTGTTTGCGCCTGATGCAGCTGGTACTCCATTACTGCTGCCTGCTGCTCACACAACCGCTCCAACATATGTAACGTTGAATTCCACCTGGTGGTGAGGTCACATATGATGCGATGTTCTGGCAGGCGGAATCGGCGTTGCAGAGATGCAATGCGCGATCTTGCCATGCTGGAACGCCGCAAGTGAGCACACTCTAGGCGAACCTTGTGCAGCAGTGCATCAAGATCCGGATAGTCCCTCAGAAAGCTCTGCACGACCAAATTGAGCACATGTGCCAGACATGGTATGTGAGTGAGGTTGCCTAGGCCCAGAGCTGCCACTAGATTTCAGCCATTGTCACTCACTACCAAACCTGGCTGGAGATTCGCAGGCACAAACCACACATCGCTCTCCTGCTTGATGGCATTCCAGAGCTCCTGTGCTGTGTGGCTCCGATTCCCCAAAGAAATTAATTTAAGTACGACCTGTTGACGTTTGGCCACACCTGTGCTCATATCTGTCCTAACAGGCTCATGCAGTGCTGATTCCGAGGAACTAGAGTAGGGGGAGGACTCAGTATGTACAGACTGCATTCCCGCAATCCTTGGAGTTGGCAGAATACGTACAGAGCCACTCTCCAGATCTGTACCCGGCTCCACAACATTGACCCAATGGGCAGTGAGGGAAAGGTATTGTCACTGTCCATGGCTACTGGTCCACGCATCGGTGGTCAGGTGGACCTTGCTACTGACGGCGTTTAGTAGCGCATTTTTAATTTTTCCCTCCACATGCTTTTGCAGGGCAGGGACGGCTTGCCTGCTGAAATAAAAGCGACTGGGCACATTGTATTGTGGAACTGCCAATGACATCAAGTTCCGGAAGGTGTCAGTCTCCACCAGCCTGAATGACAGCATCTCAAGGGCTAGTAGTTTGGCAATGCTGGCATTCAGAGCCAGTGCTCGGGGATGGTTTGCCAAGTATGGCCGCTTTTTCTCCCATGCCTGTGCAACTGATTGCTGGTGAGTGGCCTGGGAGTGTGATGATGACTGAGAACGTGGTTCAGTGGATGGAATTTCACTGGGTCTCTGGACAACAGTGGCAGAGGTTCTTCCATGGCGTTCCAGTGAGGAAGCCGAACCAGCTGTGTGTGAGCTGGAGGAAGAGGCCCCAACACGAGCTGAAGAGGTGGTAGGTGCTGCTGAAGGTTGGCCTACATCTTCAGTGTGTCTGTGTAACTCCACCTCGTGCTTGGTATGCACATGTTTCCACATATTTGTGGTATTGAGGTTGCTCACATTTTTCCCTCGTTTCACTTTCTGATGACACAGCTTGCATTTGACAAAGCAAATGTCTTCTGCAACTGTGTCAAAAAAAGACCACGCACTGCAAGTCCTGGGAGCGCCCGTTTTGTGTTTTGGAAGAGGATTGCTCCTCACGGGTGCCAAAGTGGAGGCTACAGGCAACCAAGTCTGCCCCCGCCCTCTCCCTCCTGTTTTGGCCGTTCGGGAAATCTCTTCCTCAGAGCTGCTCCCACCACCTTCCTGTGGCTGACGCCATGATGGGTCAAGGACCTCATCATCTACACTCCCCTCTTCAAGCACCGGCTGGTCCTGGGTTGTCTCGCCAGCACCGTACGCACCAGAAATTGGCAACGGAGTCTCATCATCATCAGATGAGTACTGAGGTGTGCTGACAATACGCACTGGCCCACCCACCTCTTCAGATTCAGAGGGACAAAGCAGTTGCGCATCCCTGCATACTCCCTCTTCTTCACGCTCTAGAATGCTGCTTGGCTGGCCACCTCTTTCCAAGCCAACAGATTCTGAGAACAGAAGTAAAGATTGAGATGGCTCCTGTCCAGGGCTCTCAGACTGCCTGGGCAATTTGGCAGGTGGTGAAGAGACAGATGGTTGCTCTTGAGTGCTCTGGCCCTGGGAGGATGCAGAAGTCATTGAAGTGGATGCGTTAGCTGCCATCCATCCGACAACTGCTTCAATTTGTTCGTCACGCAGCAGTGGGGTACGGCGAGTTCCTAGAAAGCTGCGCATGAAGGACTGTTGCCTGGTAAAAGTGGGGGATGCCGGGTCACTGGTGGCCGCAGTAGGCACCGAATCCCCACGTCCTCTCCCTGCTGAATCCCCCATGTCCTCTCCCTGCTGAAACTCCATGGCCACGACCACGTGCCTTACTCCCTGCCTTCTTCATGTTGGTAGACTGATAAAGATAAGCAGAAAAGTAAAAAAGGGGGGGCTTAGTGTTCTTATTCCTGAACACCTGCTAACCAGTATAAGAAACACTAATTTTGACAAGAGTGTGTGTACTACACTTTAATATGATCTAATGTGGCCTACACAACTCTAAAGTGAAGTGTTGGGTGAACTTTACTTCCTTTTTTTTTTTTTTGGGAAAAATAAAAGGATGTGACCAAAGTTTGAAAGCTATAGTATCACAAACTTTTTGGAGCGATTACAATGCAGGAAGCTAACCTACAATGCAATCGATGAGGCTCCAAAAAATAGGGTGATACTAGTCTGGCTGGCCCTGAAGGGCACAAGCCAGCAAAAAGGGTCCTCTATCTAATCCTATATAGTGTTTGCAACCAACCAATGACAATGGATGCGGATGGAAGCACACTAATATAGGAGCAAAAATTTGGACAAATTTGCTGCTATAAATAAAAAAAAAAGGACTGTGTATGAGCCAGTGACGCACGCTGAGCGGACTACAACCAGCGGTGGCTGTAGAACACACTGCAATGTGAGCTGCACTCACACACAGAGAGACCTATCAGACAGCCAAAAACAGTGCAGAGAAATGGGCTATAGCACTGAAAGGCTGCTGAAAGGCTCCGCTGTCCACTGGTTTGCAACCAACGTATATGGATACGTATGGAAGCACACTATACAGGAGAAAAAAAAAGCAGCAATAAAAGAAAAATGTATATGAGGCAGAGACACACTAGGCGGCCTACAAGCAGACGTGCCTGCAGGACACACTACACAGCGTGGGTCTGCACTCACACAGCCCTTGCAGACAGCTATTAAAACAGTGCTGCTGGGCTACAAAAATGCTACAGTGGTGGATTATGTAGCCTGGGTAGAACAATAGATATTTTTGATGATCACTATTTCTAACTGTCCCTCACAGTCTTCAACAGCAGCCTGTCCCTAACTGAATTCACAGCAGAGTGAACCAGAAATGGCAGCTGCAGCGGTTTTTATAGTGCATCATGAAATCATTTCAGCAGCCAATCACAGCCATGCCAGTAGTTAACATGCCTAAGGCTACTTTCACACATCAGGTTTTCGGCGTCAGGCGCGATCCGGCGTCGTGCCGGAACGCCGGATCCGGCAAATGTTTTGTAAAACCTGATGTGCCGGATCCGGTTTTCTGCCGGATCCGTCTTGTTCTTGACAGACAAAACCGGATCCGTCTCATCCGGTTCATCCGTTTTTCTATCCGTTTTTCGACGGATTACGCCGGATCCGGTTTTTAAAATTGACCCTTGTGGCCTTCCGAACGGGATTGGCAACTGGAAAACTATATATAGAGTGTTCCCACAGCCCTTTGACAGGTTGTCGAGGAGAAAGTGCAGGTTGGAGAGAAAAGCAAGTTACTGGCGAAGATGGATGTTGTGATTGGAAATATTTTGAAGAATTTGGCGGATTTTATAGCGGAGGCGAATCGTTTGAGGGTGATTGTTCTGGAGAAGGAGAGAGCGAGACAGCAGCGCATCAGGCAACGTAGACGACGTTTGTGGATCCACCCCATCACAGCCAAGAGAATGACGCGTGGGGTCTATTCTACACTCTGCATGGACCTTCGACGAAACCCGGATAAATTTTTTGGATATGTTCGGATGAAAATGGAGAATTTTGATTACTTGGTGGAGTGCATTGCACACCTCATAAGAAAAGCGGACACCTATTGCCGCTTCTCTGTTTCACCCGCAGAGCGTCTGATGGTGACTTTAAGGTAAGCCACATTTATTGGATGTGCTCGCATCAGAGCACACTTTCACTGCAATCTTGTTGGTGGTAGTTTGTATCTCCAAGTGTTATAGCTGAGTTTTGGTATGTAATGCTGTGATTTTAAACTAATTGATTGTTTTTTAATTCCTCACAGATTTCTTGCAACTGGAGAATCCCTTTCGTCACTGCATTTCCAGTACAGACTCGGGATTTCCACCATATCTGGAATAGTGAAGTACACATGCCGTGCACTGTGGGACTCCTTAGCTGAAGAGTTTTTACCAGAGCCCACAACAGAGAGGTGGATTGAAATTGCTGACAAGTTTCAACAGATATGTCAGTTTCCCAACTGCTTGGGCGCTGTGGATGGGAAACATATCCGCATTGTAAAGCCAGCCGGATCGGGATCGGAATATTTCAATTACAAGAAATATTTTTCAATTGTCCTCATGGCCATCGCTGATGCGGAATACAAATTTATTGCTGTTGATATTGGGGCCTATGGCCGCTCCAATGACTCTCAAGTTTTCAAACTGTCTACCATGGGGCGTAAACTGTATGGAAACACCTTCCAGTTCCCACCACCTAGACCGCTGCCGCAAACATCTGGTCCACCTATGCCATTTGTCTGTGTAGGGGATGAAGCCTTCCAGCTGTCTGAGCACCTTTTGAAACCGTACTCTAGCAGAGGATTGACAAGACCAAAACGCATTTTTAATTACCGCCTCACAAGAGCAAGAAGAATGGTTGAATGTACCTTTGGTATTCTGACAGTCCTATTGACTGCGATCAACCTCAAGACAGAAACTGTGGACGAGGTGATCAAAGCTTGCATGGTACTCCACAATTTTGTTATCTGCAAGGAACCCATTTCCATTGAGGACACCTCTGAAGAAACCACCTTGCAAGATCACCATGACATTACCACTAGAAGTTCTGTGACGGTTTCAGTAATGAGGGACAATTTTGCCCTATACTTTATGTCACCTCAAGGCAGAGTACACTGGCAGGATGACAGAGTGTGAAAGATTTGTGCCCTAACCAAACTTGTGTACCTTCTGTACTAACAGTATATACCTTTGCCAACCAAAGTTGGCTATCTTGTCATGGTCTCTATTTTTAGCTTTAGGCCACAGGTGTGTACCTGGTTGTGTTTTATGCAAAGTATTTCACCTTTTACCAAAAGTTGTGTACATTGTTAGGAAATCACCAACAATAAACACAACTTTTTAGGTGAAATACTTTGCTTCAAACACAACCAGGAACACAACTGTGGCAAAAAGCTAAAATTTACCCACAGTTATATACCTGGTTTTGAATACCTTTTTACCTTTTAAATAACCTTTATTTAACCTTTTTTTTAAACATATTTCGCCGCAGAAAGAAATGACAGACAACCAGTGTAAACAATAATTTAACTTTTATTTAAAATATTTTTTTGTTTTTAAAGTTAAAAAAACTTTTTTAATAAAGGTTTGAAAAAAAACTGGGCATTTTTATTACAAAACACACATTACAAATCTGTGTAGTGTGGGGTGGAAATACTGCTGGAGGGGCTGCGGGACACTTCGACAATGGGAGTGTGGAGAGAGGACTGGGATCGTGGTGGGGAAGGAACAGTTAGAGGTGATGGTGTGGAAAAAGCTACAGAATGGGTGGACATGTGGGAGGCAGAAGAGGTGGTGGGCGGTGGAGTGGAGGGTTGGGCAGGGACTGTAGGAGCAGATGATGTTGATGGAAAGTTGTATGGGGAAGGAGTTTGGTACGGGGAAGGAGTTTGGTACGGGGAACTAGTTTGATACGGGGCAGGTTGCTGGAAGTGGGGAGATGTCTGGTACTGGGGAGGTTGCTGGTACTGGGGAGGTTGCTGGTACTGGGGAGGTTGCTGGTACTGGGCAGGTTGCTGGTATGTAATAGGAGGGGGAGGATGGAAAGTGGCTGGAGGGGGTGCAGATGTAATAGGAGGGGGAGGATGGAAAGTGGCTGGAGGGGGTGCAGGTGGAGGAACTACAGTGGTGGGAGGTGGAGGTTGGGAGGTAACCTGCTGTAGAGCACCGTGGCACGAATGCATTACATGCATCTGCTGGGTAGGAGATAGTGTTGCCATGCGCTCCACAACAGACCTGAAAAAGGTGTGGTTTGGCAAAGATCTTGCTTCTGAATGCATGGTTTGCAGAAGTGTCTTCACCTCCAGAATGCTGGAGTTGATCTGCTGAAAGCCTGCGGAGATTTGCTCTGACAAGACTTTTAGACAGTTCTGGAAAGATGCATTCAGATGCAAGAACTCTGGCGCATAACTCTTTTCCTGACCCCTCTGCCGCTGCCGCCCAGTACCCGCAGGTGTACTAGAGGTGGCAGGGGCAGAAGGGTGGGGTAAAGGGAAAGCAATCTCCTCACCAGCAGCTTCATGTAATGTAGGCGGCCACGATGCTCCTGTGCTGGTGGATGGGACAGATGGGTCGAATGTGTGGGAAGGCTGGGAAGGTGCAGATGTACCGGGGCGGTCGAAGTGTCCCTCGGTGCCGGTCTCCTCAGGGATCGCCTCAGAAGGGTCCAATCGTGCAGGCTCCCGAGTGCTGCTCACTGTGCTGTGGAATAAAGAGAAAAAAAAACAATTAAAATAGTGACATGGTATGGCCCTGGCTGAAAAAAAAAAGTTACATCTAAACATTTTTTTGTCACATGTGGTGTGTAATATTTACCTTCTGGTGAGCATTGTCTCCTGGAGGAACGACAGGGCTCGTGCGTACTTGTACTTGCTCCTGCGTCCTCCAGATCCACTCAGGGCCCGCATCTCTTTATTGAACTCCTTCTTGAAACGATCCCTCACAGACCACCACCGCTTCACAATTCTCTCCCCTGAAACGAGAAAGGACAAAGTGGTTAGTATACAACATCAGTGTTTCCCAAACTCCAGTCCTCATGCTCCCCAGGGGTCATGTTTTCAGGATTTCCAAAGTAAATAGAAATAATGAACACATGATCCGTGGGGACCACGAGGACTGGAGTTCGGGAAACACTGGTTTAAATCAAGCAACCGGTACTGTATATACTTACGCTCTTTAATCTGGGCCCGAGCTTCGAGGTCCTCCCAGCGGTCCACAAGGAGCGAACAGATTTCCTCCCAGAGTCGTCGGGTAACGATAAGGTCAGCGTGGCGGTGGTCAGCCATATTCCAGAGCGGCTCCCTTTCTCTGACGAGATCGATGAGGCGGTCCACATCAATCCCTCCATCCTCACCGTCAGAGTCGGGAGCACGCTGTGAAGGCTGTTAAAGAAAAAGACTAAAATAACATAATTAGCCTCCACAAAAAAAATGAAATAAAAAGTGCAAAAAAAAAAAAAAAAGCAAAAATATTTATACTTACACGCTGGTGACCGCCGCGTTGCTGTCGCCGACGACCCTGGGAGGCACTGCGAGGACCTCTTGGCCGAGCACCAGATTGGGAAGACTAGAGAAGAAAACAAAAAATGTTATGTTTTTCGATGTAGGCATTTGTTTGCTGTGTGTGGTCTGCAGAACATTGTTTTCTATGTGTTGTGTGTAGTGTGATGTTGTGTTTCTGCGTTTGATGCAAAAAACTTACCAATTGTGAGCCCACTCCAAGTGTCTGTCCACCCCTTCCTTCTTCTTCTGGGAGCTCCTCTTCATCTTGTGATTCCTGTTTTGAAATAAAAGGCAATGAATAGACATATATTACAGAGATGATGGATTTTGGAAATAAAAACTTACCGTCAAACGCTGACGATGCGAGGGAGGGCTCCCAGAAGAAGATGTGCTGTCTTCCTCATGGCCAGACTCCATGGCTGTGGGTGGTGTTTCTGCTGCTGCCATTGCTGCTGCTGTTGCTGCTGCATCTATTGGGCGGCTGTTGAATAAAGAGAAACAAAGGGCCAATGAATATCTTGATATTCCATAGCCCTAGTTTGGAGGAATGGGGGATTTGATAATTACCGTCTCTCATCTGCTGCTGGACTCCCCTCCCGTTGTTCAGCATGCTGCTCCATTTGGGGTGGTGCTGATGGTGCTGCTGCAGATGTCTGCTGCCTTCTCCTGCTCCTGGTTCTTGGCTTGGGTGGCATGTTGGGTGTGGCTGAGGGTCCCACTGTCTTGCTTTTATATATGTCTTGTGGGCAGAGCTACTGAGCATGCTCAGACCAAAAAAACCGGATCCGGCCGCCAGATCCGGCTGTCGCCGGATCAGGTGCATTGCGGCGCTCATAGGCTTTCATTGTATGAAAAAGCCGGACACGCCGGATCCGGCGTGTCCGGCTTTTTCGCCGGAGACAAAAAACGTTACAGTAGCCGTTTTTTCCAGACGCCGGATCGCGTCACATTGCCGGATCCGGCGAAAATCGGATGAAACGCATGGCCATCCGGCTCGATCCGGCTCTAATGCAAGTCAATGGGGGGGAAACCGGATCCGGCATTGCATTTCGCCGGATCCGGTTTTTGTCAAAAGCGCCGGATCGCGCATGACGGCGAAAACCTGATGTGTGAAAGAGGCCTAACAGGATGTGCCCACACTTCTGAGGATCTCCATTGGCTGAATCAAATCGAGCGGACTCCTAGCATTATGGGAACTTCCGATTCCGGTATTCAATATGAAAAAAGTATCGGAACTAAGTATCGGAATTCCGATACAGCTAATATCGGCCGATACCCGATACTTGCGGTATCAGAATGCTCAACACTAGTCATATATAATTTTTATGCTTAACAAATTGCATTTTTAATTATTGTACAGATATGCAACAAATTTATGTTTGTATTTTAAACATAAATGCAGCATTCAGGGCGTCAGGTGTTGTTGACGCCCATTTTTTTTCTATATCCAGCCTACCCTATATATGTGAGTAATACCATGTGGTTAGTATTGGCTATGTACCTGGGGAAGTGGACAGGACGACCATGAAACATGTAGTTTTATAGCCCTGAATAAAGCATGCAACTATTCTGAACTCTGTGATTCCCTTGCCTGATTTTGGAGGAGTGGGGAAGCGGAATTGTCAGCATCTTGACTATCCTATCCAACATATTCCACATTGACAAGCTTTAGCATGACAGAGTGCAGCCTTTTTTTGTATATTGTACATGGATGTAGCTGCTCCTGGTATGCACCTATTCACTGGATGTACCAGTCAGTTTTTTTGTCTTTTGAAAGTAGAGGTTGGCATCCTAAGATAAGGCAATGGTGCACCCACTCCACGGTGGCTTACCCTGAATGTCCTTAGCAGCTCCTAGTATCACTAGAATAGCAATTCCCTAAGGAACAAAGGAATCACACACAAAAAAGCTGAAACCAAATAAACGATAGCAAAGTGAATGAATCCAACAAAGACTGTCACCAGTAGGAAACACCAGCAAGGAGAGCTATATCAAGCTGCACCTGAAAGGAGATAGGGCAGACAGATTAAATGAAAACCACCTGTTACCCAAAACTGACAGGAGAAAGATAACAAAACTAAAACACCCAATGAAAAAGTGTATCTACTGTGGCTCAATAGAAATAGATCC
Organism: Dendrobates tinctorius; assembly: GCF_039654945.1. NCBI lineage: Eukaryota > Metazoa > Chordata > Amphibia > Anura > Dendrobatidae > Dendrobates > Dendrobates tinctorius. The sequence goes on from NW_027361827.1 coordinate 11,621,511, forward strand.
CAACTACAGAACACCAGATCAAGTGTTTGAATCTAGACACATGACAGTATCCAATATTGCATCTACTAGTGCCTCATTGACTGAAAAACTGGAAGGAGTCAAAATATACACAATATACAGAAGCTGAGATCGAGGATTTCTCAGGTGGAGGATCAGGTATCGTCTCTAGATGACTTTACAACAGAGATGCCTAATGCTGTACAAAGTCTCACAAATTTGTTGAGAAATTGCTCAATAGTTTATTTCCTGACACACCCTTCTCCTTGACCTTTGCTGTAGAATGTTCTGACAGGGTTCCCACAAAATGCCTTCCTCCAGTGCCATCCCCCCAAACCACTCTTGGCCAGTGTCATGCCTGTCACGCCACTTGCGTCGCATGATCCCCGGAGCTGGGTCCCCGTGGCCGCTCCGGGGGCCCTCTCAAGTGCGCACGCGCTCATTTAGCACTATGGCTGCATGCTGTTGCTAGTGTGCATGCGTTCCTTCCTCTGGCTGGACTGCTATGCCCAGTGTGCATGCGCGCCCGTCTATGCTCTGCCTGCAGCCGTTCCTCTCTATGGTCCTGGAGGACCTACCCAGAAGTCCTCTCTATGGCCCTGGAGGACCTGACCCGGAAGTCTTCTCTATGGTCCGGGAGGCCCCGACCCGGAAGTCCTCTCTATGGTCCTGGAGGACCCAACCCGGCAGTCCTCTCTATGGTCCTGGAGGACCTGACCCGGAAGTCCTCTCTATGGTCCTGGAGGGCCTGACCCGGAAGTCCAAGTGCTCATGTCCCATATCAGGCTGCCTCCTATGGGAGGCACCTGAATATCGTGTTGCTTCCCTGCTAGACCTGCTTGGTCTCTGCTCTGTCACTCCCTGTATTCTGTGCCCCTGCACTCTGCCTTGTTGGGCTCCCTTGCACATGCTTTGTGCTTGTACCTTGTCTCATGTTTTGTCTCCTTTCCTGGTTCATGTCCAGCCGTGCACTTTTTAGCACATGCCCTGTCTTCCTATGCTCTTTCTCTTTGTGCTCTCTTGCAGAGGCTCTGCTTTCCTATACCTTTTCTCTCTGTGCTCCCTTGCACAGGCTCTGCTTTCCTTTACTCTTCCTTATTACACTTTCTTCCTTGACCCGGCTCTGGGCTCTAGCATACGCTCCGCTTCTCTTTCTTGTACCCGGCTCTGTGCTTCAGCCTATATTCCGCTCCTAGCTCTGTACTTAGTCTGTACCTTTCCTTGCCCTGCCTTGTGTCTGTGTGCCCTTTGCACGCGCCCGATCTTAGCCGTGCCCCCCTCAGTCGTGCCCGCCTGCTTGTGCCTCAGACGTGCCCGCCGGCCAGTGTCTTTGCCATGTCCGCCTGTTTGTGCCTCAGCTGTGCCCGCATTAGCCGTGCCCTTCTGCCTGTGTGCCTCAGCCGGACCAACCTGCCAGTGCCCCAGCCGTGCCCTTCGTGCTTCCTTGCACACACTCTGTTCCTGCACTGTGTGCTTTGTGCCTTTTAGCACTCCCTGCCTGAACTCTGCTTTATGTCTTGTACCTAGTACTTTGTCTTTACCTGGCTCTGTGCCTCAGCATACGTTCCGCTTCTTGCCTGTGCTCTGCTTACTGTCTTGTACTTTGTGTTCTTTGTCTGTACCTTGCCTAGTGCTACATTTCTATATTCTTCTTTGCTGTGCTCTCTGCACAAGCTCCGTTTCTGCACTACGCTTCGCTGTGCTGTCTAGCAAGCGCCTTAGCTCTGTACTCCGCCTTGTGCTCTGTACCGTACCCTGCCTTGTGCTCTGTGTCTGTACTCTGCCTTGAGCTATATTCTTGTACTCTGACCCTGGTGTGCCTCCTAGCACACACCATGCCTAGAACCCTGGCGTGTCTCCTAGCATGCACAGGATTTTGCCTTGAACCCTGGCGTGTCTCCTAACATATTAAATAGAAAATGGCAGCACACCAAATATGAAATATGTGAAATACGAATAGCAAAATGGCTTTAGTAATACATTTCATAATGGCTTTTATAAGGCATATCAAATATGAAATAAGTGAAATATGAATAGCATAATGGCTTTTGCAATCTTGAAAAACATATGAGATACTTAGCACAAAATTTGGCCAAAAGATGTGAGCCCATTCACCAGCGACAAGGTGATCTCAGATTGAATGGGTCCCTATACTGACTGCCTGGTGTGAACTGACCTCTGGCTAGTAACATGATAAAGCCTGTATATATAGGACGACGGGAACCAAACATGTGATTGAATGCGATTAAAATCACCACTTGAAGAAGGGCGGAGTGTTCAGTCAGAAAAATAGTATACAAGCAATAAAACAAACTGACGGCACATCTAGAACTAGTCTGAATAGGTGCATACCAAAAGGCAACTTACATATTAAATAGAAAATGGCAGCACACCAAATATGAAATATGTGAAATACGAATAGCAAAATGGCTTTAGTAATACATTTCATAATGGCCATTATGAAATGTATTACTAAAGCCATTTTGCTATTCATATTTCACATATTTCATATTTGGTGTGCTGCCATTTTCTATTTAATATGTAAGTTGCCTTTTGGTATGCACCTATTCAGACTAGTTCTAGATGTGCCGTCAGTTTGTTTTATTACGTGTCTCCTAACATGCACCATGTCTTGAACCTTGGACCTTGGCGTGTCTCCTAAGCATGTACCATGCCCTGAACCTTGGACCCTGGGGTGTCTCCTAGCACGCACCATGCCTTGTACCTAGGACTCTGCCGTGCCTCCTAGCATGCACCATGCCCTGAACCTTTGACCCTGGCATGTCTCCTAGCATGCACCATGCCTTGTACCTTGGACTCTTCCGTGCCTCCTAGCACGCATCATGCCTTGGACCCTGGCATGCCACCTGCACGCACCTTGTTTTGCTTTGTATCCACTGTGCCCTTCTGACCATGTCTTGCACTGTCTTGCACTTGACGAAACCCTGTGACCATGCTTTGCTCTTGCTTGTACCCTGCACATTCCTGCTGCAAGACACTCACACTCGTGTATCCCGTGAGCCGGCCATCTGGTCTCAGCAGTCGTGGTGGCTCACCCCCTTTGGCTTGCCCCTGACACTCCCTTTATAGGGGGTGGTCTTAACTAGGTCAGCTCGCCCTAGGTGGGTGGGTGCCATGACCAAGAGGGTCCACTCCAGAAACCGTCAAAGCAAGACTCCTAAATTGCCAGGACTGATAGAAGGCACTCCACATGGCTAGACGTAAAGGAGAGATCTGGTATGGCAATGCCACAGTTTCCATCTTCCCGGAATTTTCCTCTGAATTACAGAAACAATGAGACACATTAATCAACTGCGAAACTCCACATACCCTATTCTATTGCATACCCAGCTCAGCTATGAGGGAGACCAGGCACATTTCTTTATTAATCCTATTGAGTATTGAAATTCCTATCACACATCATTCTCTAGCACATGTGCATAAATCCCTCAGGTGGAAGGTAATATCGCTATACTGTATATTTAATTATGCATACCTTGAAGGTTCACCCATTGCAATCCTAGGTATATACAATCCCGCTCCAGGTAATCTGGAAGTCTTAAAAGAACTATCACATCTTCAGGACGCAGACAGCGGTTAATATATTGGTGAAGGGGGGCCACCTTTCCCTACTTCCACCAGTGTGTGAGATATTTTCTCATTTAATTCCATCAGGTGTGTATTGTAGAGAGTCAGTGCAACAGAGACAGGAGCAGAGGCAGAGTGCTGAGGGAACGGTAGCGAGGTGAGGGTGTGGTGTTATTTTTTTAAGCAGAGGGTATGTGGGGCTCATATTGTATATTTGCAGGTATGTGGGGCTCATACTTTATATTGGAGACTATGTGGGCCTCAAAATGTATATTTAAGACTATGTGGGGCTCATACTGTATATTGAGGGCTATGCGGGGTTCATACTGCTGTAAGATGGCTCCTGGACAGGTCTTTGTGGGGATATATGTATCATCTAGGTTGGAAGCTTCTGTGATGTATGCATGGGAAATCAAGCTCCAGCACGCATAGTGCTGAGAGTGTTAATAAGGCGTATCAGAACCAGGTTTACAGCAGTCAAAGAGATAGGTGGGACTGGCTGCTCACTTATCCTCACTTGGAGGTGTGGTATGCCAGATAAAATAGAGACCAGTTGTCTCATTCTGTGTCTGTTTCTGGAGGTGTGTAGACCTCCAGTGTGTGTCTTTGTTTAGGACTCAAGAACTGGACACTAACCAAACAGGCAGACCCGCAATACTGTATGGACTATTTCGTTTGTGTTTTTACTTTGTGCCAGAAAAGTTTGTTTAGTTTGTTTTTTGAGAGGTTCATTAAGTCTTACTAAACTAGTCTGGTCATTTTGCTGAAACCGCTTCCTGTGCCTAACTCAAATGCAAGCGACTGAGTAGAAGCCATACACTGTATGATGAAGACTATAGAGGGCTCGAAGTGTATATTGGAGACTATGTGGGGCTCATACTGTATGTTTGAGACTATGTGAGGCTCATATTATATATTAGAGGTTATGTGTGACTCATACTGTATATTGGAGACTGTGTATGGCTCATATTGTATATGTGGAGCTCATACTGTATATAGGAGACTAGGTGGAGCTCATACTGTATATTGGAGACTATGTGGGCCTCACACTGTATATAGGAGGCTATGTGAGTGGTAGTACTGTATATAGGTGGTTATGTAGGGCTCATAATTTATATTGGAGACTATGTGGGGCTCATTCTGTATATAGGAGGCTATGTTGGGTTCATGCTGAATATAGGGAGGCTATGTGGGTGCTGGTGTAATAAGATGAGCCAAAACAGAGTCAGCGGTTTCCAGTGCACTTTAAGGCTGGAACTATCGGGACTGTCACCACTGTTGCAGGGGGATGTTTCTTCTGGGAGAGAGGGACCTTCACGCTGGACAGCAGGGGGAACGGGGAATATAAGGAGGACTGAGTGCAGGAACGGGTCAGACTTGGCGGGAAAGAGGCAAGAGAGGGATGACTCCCTCTCCACTGCTTCGGCTGACAGCTCCACACCACTCATCCCTCGGAGTGCTGACTGTAATATTGACTTTGACGCTATTGAGTTCTCATCTGACCCTGTAAGTGTGGATAGCCCTGACCCACCTGTGGCAACTGATAAGCTGTCTGGAGACTACTCCAAAGACCCGCCCGCTGCCACAGTCCTTGAACGTACCTACAGCTCGTGTTCAGCGCCATTCCTGAGGAATTCACCTAAAGGACTGTTTCCTTGTTCCAGTACACTCAAGCCAAGCAGGACCAGATCCATCAGCACTGTGGGGAGACTGTGCCTCTCATTCCTCCATAATAGAGCCAAAGACTTTGTCTATGATTTGCAATGCCATTGGGAGATTTTCCAGCCTTCCCCCTGCAAGAACTGCAAGTGATAAGTTACACTGTTTCTTATTCTTGAACACTGTGTTGCATGCAATTTCCGTCATTGCCATTTTTGTTTGCCTCCCTGTGTGGAGTATTACTTGTTAATTGCCTGTTCAGTAAATCCTATTAACCTCTTCTCTGCCTCCAGCACTTCACTGCATCCCACGAACCTTTCTCCTTTTACACTTTTGCTGTATATGGGAGGCTATGTGGGGCTCATGCTATATATATATTATTATTATTATTTATTGTTATAGCGCCATTTATTCCATGGCGCTTTACATGTGAGGGGCGTATACATAAAAACAAGTACAATAATCTTAAACAATACAAGTCATAACTGGTACAGGAGGAGAGAGGACCCTGCCCGCGAGGGCTCACAATCTTCAAGGGATGGGTGATAATACAGTAGGCGAGGGTAGAGCTGGTCGTGCAGCGGTTTGGTCGATCGGTGGTTACTGCAGGTTATAGGCTTGTCGGAAGAGGTGGGTCTTCAGGCTCTTTTTGAAGGTTTCGATGGTAGGTGAGAGTCTGATATGTTGTGGTAGAGAGTTCCAGAGTAGGGGTGATGCGCGAGAGAAATCTTGTATGCGATTGTGGGAAGAGGAGATAAGAGGGGAGTAGAGAAGGAGATCTTGTGAGGATCGGAGGTTGCGTGCAGGAAAGTACCGGGAGACGAGGTCACAGATGTATGGAGGAGACAAGTTGTGGATGGCTTTGTATGTCATGGTTAGGGTTTTGTAATGGAGTCTCTGGGCAATTGGGAGCCAGTGAAGGGATTGACAGAGGGGAGAAGCTGGGGAATAGCGGGGGGACAGGTGGATTAGTCGGGCAGCAGAGTTTAGAATAGATTGGAGGGGTGCGAGAGTGTTTGAGGGGAGGCCGCAGAGCATGAGGTTGCAGTAGTCAAGGCGAGAGATGATGAGGGCATGGACTAGGGTTTTTGCAGATTCTTGGGTGAGGAATGAACGGATGCGTGAAATATTTTTGAGTTGAAGTCGGCAGGAAGTGGAAAGGGTTTGGATATGTGGTTTGAAGGAGAGATCAGCATCAAGGATTACTCCGAGGCAGCGAGCTTGTGGGACTGGGGAGAGTGGGCAGTCATTTACTGTAATTGATAGGTTCGTAGGGGGGGTCACGTGAGATGGGGGAAAGATGATGAATTCTGTTTTGTCCATGTTGAGTTTCAGATATCTAGTGGAGAAGAAGGATGAAATAGTGGACAGACATTGAGGGATTCTGGTTAGTAGGGAGGTGATATCTGGTCCAGAGATGTAGATCTGTGTGTCATCAGCATAAAGATGATACTGAAAGCCATGAGATTCTATGAGCTGTCCCAGGCCAAAGGTGTAAATAGAGAACAGCAGGGGCCCTAGGACTGAACCTTGTGGGACTCCGACAGATAGGGGGCGAGGTGAGGAGGTGGTGTGTGAGTGGGAGACGCTGAATGTCCGGTCTGTTAGGTATGATGAGATCCAGGAGAGGGCCAAGTCTGTGATGCCGAGGGATGAGAGGGTCTGTAATAATAGGGAATGGTCCACTGTGTCAAAGGCAGCCGACAGGTCCAGGAGGAGGAGGACAGAGTAGTGTCGCTTGCTCTTGGCAGTTAAGAGGTCATTGGTGACCTTAGTAAGGGCAGTTTCAGTGGAGTGGTGTGACCGGAAGCCAGATTGTAAGCGGTCGAAGAGGGAGCAAGAAGAGAGATGGGAGGACAGTTCAAGGTAGACGTGTTGTTCCAGTAGCTTGGAGGCGTATGGGAGAAGTGATATAGGGCGATAGCTAGATACAGAGGATGGGTCAAGAGAGGGCTTTTTGAGGATAGGTGTGATGGAGGCATGTTTAAAGCTTGAGGGGAAAACACCAGTTGTTAGTGATAGGTTGAAGAGATGGGTTAGGGTTGGGATGAAGACTGTGGTGAGGTTTGGGATGAAGTGGGATGGGATCGGGTCCAGTGCACAGGTGGTGAGATGTGATCTTGAGAGTAGAGTGGAGAGTCGATCTTCTGTAATGGTGGAGAAGTTGGTTTTGAAGGTGGAGGGCTGGGAAGTCGGGAGGAAGGGCTCTGGGGGTTGTTGACCAAAACTGTCCCTGATGTTATCAATTTTCTGCTTGAAAAATGAGGCAAAGTCTTCAGCTGAGATGAGTGGGGAGGGAGGAGGTGCTGGGGGGCGGAGGAGAGAATTGAAGGTGTTGAATAACTGTTTAGGGTTGTGAGACAGGGAGGATATGAGAGATGAGAAGTAGGTTTGTTTAGCTGTGGCGAGTGTGGTCTTGAAAGTAGTGAGGGACTGTTTGAATGCGATGAAATGCTCGTTGGAGTGGGATCTTTTCCATCTGCGCTCAGCAGCCCTGGAAGCTCGCCTCAGCTCTTTGGTCAGGCTGGTGTGCCAGGGCTGTCTGTTGATTATATATATATGATATATATGATATATTGAGATATATTGATATATATGAGACTATGTGGGGCTCATGATGTATATTGAAGACTATGTATGGTTCATACTGTGTAGTAGAGGCTATGTGGGGCTCATACTATATATTGGAGATTGTGTGGGGCTCATACTGTATATTGGAGACTATGTAGGGTTGACACTGTATATTGGAGACTGTGGGGCTCATACTGTGTATTGGAGGCTATGTGAGGGGATAATACTGCATATAGAAGGCTATATGGGGCTCATGCTGGATGTAGGAGGCTATGTGGGGCTCATGATGTACAGGGTGGGTCATTTACATGGATACACCTAAATAAAATGAGAATGGATGGTAATATCAACTTCCTGTTTGTGGCACATTAGTATGTGGGAGAGGGGAAATTTTTCAAGATGGGTGGTGACCGTGGTGGCCATTTTGAAGTCGGCCATTTTGGATCCAACTTTATTTTTTCCAATGGGAAGAGGGTCATGTGACACATCACACTTATTTAGAGTTTCACAAGAAAAACAATGGTGTGCTTGGTTTTAACGTAACTTTATTCTTTCATGAGTTATTTACAAGTTTATGACCACTTATAAAATGTGTTCAAAGCTCCTGGCACTTTAACCCCTGAAATGCTGCAATCGAATGAGATCGCAGCATTCTGGGAGCTGGCAGAGAGCTGAGAGCCCCTCTGCCTTTGGATCATAGACCTCGTGACGTGACATGGGATCCCAATCAATGCCATGGTGACGCGATGTCGCCATAATGACATCTGGGTCACCAGAGCTAGGAAACGTGCTGATCATGCGCAGTGCATGATCAGCAACTTTCTCTTTCAGTGCAGAGCTGGCAGTTTCCACTGCAAAAAATGATTGTCCCATAGTGGGACTAAGTAAAAAAGTAAAAGTAAAAACAAGTTCTAAAATAATTGTAAAAATATATATCATCTTGTCCCTCAAAAAACAAGCTACCATACAGCTCCATCAGCAAAAAAATAAAAAAGTTATAGCTCACAGAATAAAGCGATGAAAGTATAATTATTTTGTCTATAAACCAGTTTTTATTGTGTAAAAGTGCCTAAACAAAAAAACTATATAAATGAGGTATCGCTGTAATCATACTGACCCGAAGAATAAAACTGCCTTATCAATTTTACCACACACGGAATAACATAACCCCCCAAAAAAAAAATTCCTGAATTGCTGGTTTTTGTTCATTCTGCCTCCCAAAAATCAGAATAAAAAGCGATTAAAAAATTTTGCCAATAAAAACGCCAACTCATCCCACAAAAAACAAGCCCTCATATGACTCTGTGGGCCAAAATATGAAAAATTATAGCTCTCAAATTATGGTGATGCAAAGACTATTTTTTGCAATAAAAAGCATCTTTTAGTGTGTGAGAGCAGCCAAACATAAAAACCCGATATAAATAAGGTATCACTGTAATCGCACCAACTCGAAGAATAAAGTCACCTAATCACTTATATTTGCATGAGGAATGGCGTAAAAAATAAATAAAACCAATTCTTCACCTGCTGTTGATATTTTCATTCTGCCGCTCAATGATCGCAGTAAGGCTCTGTGCACATTTATCCTGCGCTCTGCGCTGAGCACTTGTATTGGGGTTTCTGTGTAAATCTTTGAAATTCGTTATTCAGATGGAACCTATGGCAGAAGATTCCCTATAATGATGCAGATGGAGCCACTGTGGACAGCATCGGACCTGTGATCCGGCTATGTCCGCCTTTTTAGGATTGTATAAAAGTGCCGTCGACCACAGTTTTGTGCACTTCTGAAAAGAAGGACACCGCTGAACAGAGGCCAGACCCTGTCCGGGGTAACTCTGCTGCCTCATTATAGTGAATTGATCCCTCAAAGGGTTTCATCTGAATCACATCACTCAGAGATTTAGATGGAAACCCCAAAGTAAGTGGTCAGCGAAGATAAATGTGATCATAAATGTTATGTAAAATGTTACTAAAAAAAGCTTCAACTCATTTCACAAAAAAAGCAAGTCAACACTCAGGTCTGTCATCCGTTAATGGAAATATAGGGGGTTTCCACATTGCTGGTAGCACAAAGGCTCTGGAAAAGCGAAATGGCTCCATACCCCTCAAAAGAAATTCAGCAAATTCTTTGCTCTCAAATCCAAGTTTCCTCTCCCTTCTGAGCCCCACAGTGTACCTAAACCACATATATCTGCCATATTTGACATTTCTGAAGCGATGAGAGTCTGCCTAACTTATGGGTGCATGTCTCCAGAAGTATGGGCTGGGCATAATGCACTGATGACTACAACGTACTGGTCTCTACAACTGCAGTTTGCCATTTTCACTCGGCAACATTCATTGCTGCTTGTTTCTGGAAAATACTCATGGAGTCAAAATCGTCACTACACCAGTAGGTAAATTTCCCAGAGGGTGTAGTTTCCAAATTGGGATCACTTGAGGGGGAATTCTGCTCTTTTAGCAATTAGGTTCTCTGTATATGGAGTCCGCAAATTGTTCTAGGAAAATCTGCGCTCCAGGAGTCAAATAGCGCTCCATTCCTCCCGAGTCTCTTCATATGGCTAAGTAGCACCGTACAGCCACATATGGGGTATTGCCACGTTCAGTAAAAATTGTGGGAGAAATTTTGGTGCCATTTTTATCCACTTCTTATGTGAAAATGTAAAATCTGGGGCTAATTACAATCGCAAATTCATGAAGGGGTTCTCACAGGTGGTTTAACCCCTCACTGACATGACTCAAAAGGGGGCCGATATCAAGAATTGGTCAACCGCAGCGGTAGCTGCATTTCAGTTTTTGAAAACATGTTTTATGTCGGCCCCGGTTCTTGTTCAACCGGACCCGTCTGAACCAATTTAGACCAATTTAAGACCTTGACCTTGGCCAAACTTTCTCTCCCACCTGAAACATTGGACCAGGTGTTCGTTTCCTGTCCGCGAAAAACTTATACCTGCCTTGAGACCTAGATATACGCCGCTGGACTTCTGCCCATGTATTTTTTAACCACTGAACAGAGTCCTCAGCGTCAGGACACCCCAAATCCAGACGAGAAAACTCACCAAAATGAGGACTGAACCCATAGTTGATCAAGAAAGGGGACATACCAGTGGATTTACTCACCCGACTATTGAAGGCAAATTCCGCCAATGGCAGTATATCACACCAGTTATTCTGTTCAGCAGAAGTCAGACATCTGAGGATCTGTTCCAGAGACTGATTAGTGAGTTCTGTCTGACCATTACTCTCGGGATGGTATGCAGACGAAAAGGACAGAGATATCCCTAATTTTTTGCAGAAAGCACACCAAAACTTAGCCACAAACTGCACACCACAATCAGACACCACATTCAGGGGTACCCCATGCAAGCGGACCACATGCTGCACAAACAATCTGGATAAGGTCTCAGCAGAAAGTAATGCGGACAGGGGTACAAAATGAGCCTGCTTTGAAAATCTGTCCACCACTACCCATACCACCGTATTACCCCTGGAAGTGGGAAGATTGGTAATAAAATCCATGGACAGACGGGTCCATGGACTTTCGGGAACTTCCAAGGGCATCAGCTCCCCCGCCAGCCGGCTATGAGAGCTTTTAGAACGAGCGCAGACCCCACAACCAGAAATGAATTTCTTTATATCAGAACCAAGGGTAGGCCACCAGAAGATCCTAGCCACCGCCAGTCGCGTGGCTGATATACCAGGGTGAGCACACAACTTGGATTCGTGGAACTCTTCCAAGAGTTTATGGCGAAGTTGCTCTGGGACAAACAACTTGCCCCCCTGGCATGGCCGCAGGAGCCAGTGACTGGGCCCCCTCAATTTCCCGTTCCAATTCAGACGAGATCCCTGCTAACACTTCCCCAGGGTGCAGGATGGAGGACGGTGGCTCAGGGGCAGACACAGGGTGAAAACTACAGGATAAGGCATCAGCCTTGACATTCTTTGACCGTGGACGAAATGTAATAGTAAACTGGAAACGAGAAAAAAAAGTGACCAATTGGCCTGTCTGGGCGTTAATCTTTTAGCAGACTCAATGTATGACAAATTTTTGTGATCAGTGATCACAGTAATCGGGTGACTGGCCCCCTCCAAAAAGTGCCTCCACTCGTCAAACGCCAACTTGACCGCAAGAAGCTCTCTATTGCCTACATCATAATTTCTTTACGCAGCAGAGAACTTCCTGGAAAAGAAATCACATGGCCTGAGGTTGGTTAGAGTGGCAGGCCCTTGGGACAACACTGCCCCCACCCCCACCTCGGAGGCATCCACCTCCACCACAAATGGTTTGGAAGGATCTGGCTGTACCAACACAGGAGCAGACATAAAACATTTTTTCAGCGTCGCAAAGGCCTCTTTTGCGAGCGAGGACCAATTTCTCACATCCGCACCTTTGCATGTTAGATCCGTGAGAGGTCTGACCACCTGCGAAAACCCCCGGATAAATTTGCAGTAATAATTGGCGAACCCCAAGAAGCGCTGAAGACCCTTAAGATCTTGAGGTTGCACCCAATTCGCAATGGCCTGCACCTTCTTGGGGTCCATGCGAAAACCCTCACCGGATACAATTAATCCCAAAAAAGACAATTCTTGCACACAAAATACACATTTCTCCAATTTGGCATACAGATGATTTTTGTGACGTCTGCCTGCGGTCTGGACTGCAGCCAGACAGCACCCCGAGAAACATTGATACCCTTTACCCCTATACAGGGATCTGGATTTATAGCAGAGCCCAGGAGGCACTGTCTGAATAGGAGCAATGACCAGAGCAGGACGGTCGCCAGAAAGGTGTTCCAATACAGGACACAGAGGCAATGATATCCGAGACTAAACCAGTCAGGCAGCAACGGTACAAAAACAGTAGACAGTAGCAGAGTCAGATTCCAGGCCGAAGCCAGAGTCATAAACCAGGAGAGTCGCAGAGGTACAGAATCGTTAGGCAGAAGCAGAGTCAGAATCCAGGCCGAAGTCAGAGTCATAAACCAGGAGAGTCGCAGAGGTACAGAATCGTTAGGCAGAAGCAGAGTCAGAATCCAGGCCGAAGTCAGAGTCATAAACCAGGAGAGTCGCAGAGGTACAGAATCGTTAGGCAGAAGCAGAGTCAGAAGTCCAGGCAAAAGTCAGAGTCAGTCAACAGCAATTCACACAGTAACACGCAGGGGAACCAAGAATATATCCGGCGGCTTGCAAGCCCAGTCCAAAGGTATTTGAGGGATCAGGTCATCCCTCACAGGCTCCCGGGCTGATGATGTCATCAGGACCGCCCCCAGGACCAGACCTGATGACGATGCACCAACCCCTTCATGACTGACAGAGGAGCGGAGTCTGTGTCCACTAGACGCCTGCGCAGAAGCCCTTTCACTGTTGCCGCCATTACTCGGGCGCGAGCCACGGCGCCTCACAGTGGCTGAGGGCGGAACAGCAGGCCCTGAATTCGACGATGACATGTCAGTCCGGCGCCTCCTGGTAGCCGAGGCCTGGACAGCAGGCCCTGAGCCCGAGGGCGGCATGACAGTCCGTCGCCTCCTAGTGGCTGAGGGCGGAACAGCAGGCCCCGAGTCTGACGGTGACGTGACAGTACCCCCCTCTCCAGGAGGGGCCTCCGGACCCTCAAAACCCGGTTTGTCAGGGTGAAGAAGATGAAATCTCCTAATTAATGCCTTGGCATGGACGTTCCCCGCAGGAACCCAGGACCTTTCTTCTGGGCCGTAGCCCTTCCAGTGTACCAGATACTGTACTGAGCCCCTCACAAGGCGGGAGTCAAGGATACCCTGGACTTCATACTCCAGAGCTCCCCCGACCGAAACAGGAGGAGGAGGGGACTGAACAGGGTGAATGGGAGAACAATAAGGTTTGAGGAGAGACCTGTGGAATACGTTAGGCAATTTGAATGACTGTGGAAGTTTTAAGCGGAAGGCTACTGGGTTAACCACCTCGATAATTTCGTATGAGCCGATGAACCTGGGACCTAGTTTGGCGGACGGTACCTTAAGCTTGATATTTTTTGTAGAGAGCCAAACCTTGTCGCCTCCTCCCAGGTGCGGCCCCTTAGATCGTCGTCTATTTGCAGCCGAAGCCTGTCTAACCTGAGCCCCTTTCAAATTTGAATTAACCTCAGACCAAATCGTTTTTAGCCGATGTATATTTTGCTCCACCCCAGGGAGCTCCGACATCCTGGCCGAAAACGACCCAAAGCGCGGATGTAGTCCAAGGTTACAAAAGAAAGGGGTAGTTTTAATGGAGTCTTGATATTGATTATTGAGGGCGAACTCAGCCAATGGCAGATGTTCCACCCAATCGGTCTGATGTCCTGACACATAACAGCGGAGGTATTGTTCCAGAGCTTGGTTAGTACGCTCAGTTTGACCATTAGTTTCGGGATGGTATGCCGAAGAAAAGGACAACTCCACACCAATGCGTCTACAGAATGCCCTCCAGAACTTCGAGACAAACTGGGTACCCCTGTCGGACACAATATTTGCCGGAACACCGTGCAGACGTACAATGTGCAGGATAAACAACTTACTTAAAGTCTCAGAGTTAGGCAACCCAGACAGGGGAATAAAATGGCCCTGCTTGCTGAACCTGTCTACCACCACCCAGATACAAGTTTTCCCATCTGATGGCGGCAGGTCTGTAATGAAATCCATGGAGATGTGGGTCCATGGACTCTCAGGGGTGGGCAAGGACTGAAGCCAGCCGGCAGGGCGACTATGGAGGGACTTGGCGCGGGCACAGACTTCACACGCTGAAACATAGTCCTTACAGTCCTTGACCACCGTCGGCCACCAAAAGTTCCTAGTTACCAACCTGGTGGTATTATTGAGACCCGGATGGCCTGCCAGGACAGAGTCGTGCGATTCTTTTAGAACCTGCAGACGAAGGTTAGCCGGAACGAACAATTTTTTGGGGGGCGTAGTGTCAGGAACTTGCTCTGAAGACCTACGGATCTCCTCCAGAAGGTCCAAAGACACTGCCGACACGACGATTCCATTAGCCAATATTGGGACTGGTTCACAGTCCTCGGTCTGTGTGGGGCAGAAACTGCGAGAGAGGGCATCTGCCCTCACATTTTTAGTCCCGGGGCGGAAGGTGATTATAAAATCAAACCTGGAGAAAAACAAGGCCCACCTAGCCTGCCTAGGATTTAGTCTTTTAGCTGACTCTAGGTAGGTTAGGTTTTTGTGGTCTGTAATAACAGTGACCTTGTGTTTGGCACCTTCGAGGAAGTGGCGCCATTCCTCGAAGGCCCATTTGATCGCCAGTAATTCCCGATTACCGACGTCATAGTTTCCCTCCGTGGCAGAGAATTTGCGGGAGAAAAATGCACATGGGCGAAGCTGAGTGAGGGATGCAGTGCCTTGCGAGAGCACTGCTCCCACTCCGACTTCGGAGGCATCTACTTCAACAATAAAGGGGTGGTCCAAGTTTGGTTGAATCAACACCGGGTTGGCCACGAAGCACTCCTTTAGTGTAGAAAAAGCTCGGGTTGCCTCAGGATTCCAATTAGTCACGTCCGCCCCTTTTCGGGTAAGGTCCGTGAGTGGCTTGGCAATCTCAGAGAAACCCCTGATAAACTTGCGGTAATAATTCGCAAATCCCAAAAACCGCTGCAGCGCTTTCAGCGATTTGGGTTGCACCCAATCCTTAATGGGTTGAATCTTGGCAGGGTCCATGCGAAACCCCTTGCCTGAGACCATGTATCCTAAGAACTGTACCTCTTCAGCAAAAAAAACACATTTTTCTAATTTCGCATACAAGGAGTTTTTTCGCAGTCTCTGCAATACCGAACGGACGTGTTGAGCATGTGTCACAGGGTCAGCCGAATAAATCAAAATGTCATCCAGATACACGACGACATACACCCCACAAATGTCCCTGAAAATGTCATTGACAAAGTGTTGAAATACGGCAGGTGCGTTACTGAGTCCGAACGGCATTACAAGGTACTCAAAGTGACCAAGAGGTGTATTAAAGGCCGTTTTCCATTCGTCACCGCTTCTTATGCGGACCAGATTATATGCCCCCCGGAGGTCAAGTTTAGTAAACCAGCGGGCTCCCAGTAGCTGATTAAACAGATCAGGAATGAGTGGGAGCGAGTACTGATTTTTTACAGTAATTGCGTTCAGCTCACGATAATCGATGCATGGTCTGAGTCCACCATCTTTTTTTTCTACAAAGAAAAACCCAGCTCCTACAGGTGAGGTGGAAGGTCTAATAAAGCCTTTACGTAGGCTGTCTGCTATGTAGTCATTCATGGCTACACGCTCCGGACCCGAGAGGTTGAATATTCTCCCCTTAGGGAGACGGGCACCAGGGACCAAGTCTATAGGACAGTCGTACTCTCTATGAGGAGGTAGTTTCTCAGACTCCACTATGGAGAAGACATCTTCATAATCTCCGAATGCATATGGAATGGAGGGGTTTTTAATTTTAACTTGGTTCACTGACAGTGACATACAGTGATTCTGACACCGTGGACTCCAGCGCACGATATCACCTATGCGCCAGTCAATAACTGGATTATGCTGGTGCAACCATGGCATGCCTAACACAACTGGATCTGATAAATTGTGTATAACAAAAAATGACATTTGTTCGTTATGCAATGTCCCCACTGACATAGAAATTTCGTCAGTAATGAATTCCACGCCTCCCTGATCTATAGATGTACCATTAATTGTAATAGTCTGAATAGGCACTTTAAGCTTTAGCAGAGGTACACCCAGACTCTTAGCAAATAAAAAATCCATAAGGTTGCCGGCAGCACCACAATCCACATAAGCCTTCACACACAGACGTTTCTTAGCAAAAGAAAGGGAAACTGGTAACAACAGTTTGGCCGCTTTTGCGGGCAATACCTGACCCCCAGCGCTGACCAGGGGGCGATGCTCCAGGAATGTGGATTTCCAACAGCCAGTATTTTCTTTGAAGCTTCCAGGCTGCAGCATGCTTGAGCCTGAGAGTGACCTTCCAGGCTGTGCAATGTAACAGGTGTTTGGGCCAGGAATCAGCTCAGTCAGGAGGAAGAAAAAAAAAAGGTGAGGAAAACTGCTTTTATATGTGTTAAGTATAGACACAAGAGCAGTTTTATTTTTTTGGGCCGGATATAATGTGACGTCTGCCTGCGGTCTGGACTGCAGCCAGACAGCACCCCGAGAAACACTGATACCCTTTACCCCTATACAGGGATCTGGATTTATAGCAGAGCCCAGGAGGCACTGTCTGAATAGGAGCAATGACCAGAGCAGGACGGTCGCCAGAAAGGTGTTCCAATACAGGACACAGAGGCAATGATATCCGAGACTAAACCAGTCAGGCAGCAACGGTACAAAAACAGTAGACAGTAGCAGAGTCAGATTCCAGGCCGAAGCCAGAGTCATAAACCAGGAGAGTCGCAGAGGTACAGAATCGTTAGGCAGAAGCAGAGTCAGAATCCAGGCCGAAGTCAGAGTCATAAACCAGGAGAGTCGCAGAGGTACAGAATCGTTAGGCAGAAGCAGAGTCAGAATCCAGGCCGAAGTCAGAGTCATAAACCAGGAGAGTCGCAGAGGTACAGAATCGTTAGGCAGAAGCAGAGTCAGAATCCAGGCCGAAGTCAGAGTCATAAACCAGGAGAGTCGCAGAGGTACAGAATCGTTAGGCAGAAGCAGAGTCAGAATCCAGGCCGAAGTCAGAGTCATAAACCAGGAGAGTCGCAGAGGTACAGAATCGTTAGGCAGAAGCAGAGTCAGAATCCAGGCCGAAGTCAGAGTCATAAACCAGGAGAGTCGCAGAGGTACAGAATCGTTAGGCAGAAGCAGAGTCAGAATCCAGGCCGAAGTCAGAGTCATAAACCAGGAGAGTCGCAGAGGTACAGAATCGTTAGGCAGAAGCAGAGTCAGAATCCAGGCCGAAGTCAGAGTCATAAACCAGGAGAGTCGCAGAGGTACAGAATCGTTAGGCAGAAGCAGAGTCAGAATCCAGGCCGAAGTCAGAGTCATAAACCAGGAGAGTCGCAGAGGTACAGAATCGTTAGGCAGAAGCAGAGTCAGAAGTCCAGGCAAAAGTCAGAGTCAGTCAACAGCAATTCACACAGTAACACGCAGGGGAACCAAGAATATATCCGGCGGCTTGCAAGCCCAGTCCAAAGGTATTTGAGGGATCAGGTCATCCCTCACAGGCTCCCGGGCTGATGATGTCATCAGGACCGCCCCCAGGACCAGACCTGATGACGATGCACCAACCCCTTCATGACTGACAGAGGAGCGGAGTCTGTGTCCACTAGACACCTGCGCAGAAGCCCTTTCACTGTTGCCGCCATTACTCGGGCGCGAGCCACGGCGCCTCACAGTGCCTGAGGGCGGAACAGCAGGCCCTGAATTCGACGATGACATGTCAGTCCGGCGCCTCCTGGTAGCCGAGGCCTGGACAGCAGGCCCCGAGCCCGAGGGCGGCGTGACAGTCCGTCGCCTCCTAGTGGCTGAGGGCGGAACAGCAGGCCCCGAGTCTGACGGTGACGTGACAATTTTCTCTTGGAGAACAGTTCGTACATGTTCCAGATGAGAATGCCTGTCGGAGGAGTATATCAAAATATCATCTAAGTAGATAACGACAAAACGACCAATGAGATCCGAGAATACCACGTTGATGAAATTCTGAAATATGGCGGGGGCATTGGTAAGACCAAATGGCATGACTAAATTTTCAAACAGTCCCTCGGACGTGAAGAGCGCAGTTTTCCATTCATCCCCCTCTCGGACCCTTATCAAATTATATGCCCCCCGAAGATCCAGTTTAGAAAACCACTTTGCCTCTGATAGTTGGTTACACAAATCGGGAATCAACGGAAGGGGGTACGTATTCCGTACAGTAATCTGATTAAGCTCCCGAAAATCGAGACAGGGACATAACCCGCCATCTTTTTTCTTTATAAAAAAGAAACCTGCCGCCACAGGTGAGACTGAAGGACGTATGTGTCCCTTGTGCAGACTTTCAGCAATGTACTCCTTCATAGCCAAGTGCTCAGAGCCGGATAAATTAAACAGACGGGCTTTAGGTAATTTAGCCCCCGGGACCAGCTCAATAGCGCAGTCAAAGGGTCTATGTGGCGGTAATGTCTCGGCCTCGCTTTCAGAGAATACATCTTCGAAGTCCTTCAGGCATTCCGGAATACCTTCCAGCTCGGACAGATGATACAGACACAGATTTAACAGGCTCAACCAGCAGTGCGGATTTATCACATAACTTAAAATCATTAAACCCCCATTGAACAATCTCCCCCGTTTTCCAGTTAATAACTGGGTTATGGTGTTGTAACAAGGGCATGCCCAACACCAACCCTGCAAGTAGTTTGTCCAGAACAAAACAACTTAGGTTTTCCACATGAGTAGCGCCTACTCTGAGCGAAAACAAGTCAGACATAAAGAGAATTCCCTCCTTAGTGAGGGGAGAGGAGTCAATGGCCATCATCTTGATCGGAACCTTGAGCCTAACTGTCCCTATCTTGCAGTGTGTGTGACCAGTTGGGAGTCAATGAGATTAATCGATGATCCGCAGTCCACGAAGGCTGTAGAGGGAAAAGAACTACCATCCACAAACAGTTCCACATGAAGTAACACTTTAGAAAATGAGGAAAAGGGTACCTGAGGGTCTGAGTAGTCTCCCCGTTGACTACCCAGACCTAGTTGTTTCCCGCCGACCGGGTCGAAGACGGGCAATCAGGACACTCCCTTTTCCAATGTCCCGTTTTACCGCAGTAAAAGCATAACTGCTTGTCCTTCCGGCGTTTCCTCTCCGTATCCTTCAGGGAGAGGGCTCCTACATCCATGAGCTCAGGGGCAGTCTCTTTTCCACTGGGGAACAATGGAGTCTCCACCTACATCACCCCTCTGGCCCGCAGCCTGCGTTCCATCTGGACGGCCTGGGTAATGGCGTTCTCGAGAGCGTTAGGTGGGGGATGTAACGTCAAGGCATCCTGCAGCCATTCAGACAAGCCTCTGCGAAAGAGTCCTCGGAGTGCGGCGTTGTTCCAAGAGACCTCTGCAGCCCAGCGGTGGAATTCAGTACAAAACCACTCAGCGAGTGTTTCCCCTGACAGACGCTCATCACCATGTCCTCTGCCAATCGCACTCGGTCAGGCTCATGATAAATGTGCCCGAGGGCCTCAAAGAATGCATTCACAGACACTCTCTCAGGGGCAGTGGGAGGAAGGGAGAAAGCCCAAGCTTGTGGGGACCCTCTTAATAACGACATAATGACCGCTACCTTCTGGTTTTCGTCCCCAGAGGAACGTGGTCTCAAACTAAAAAAAGTTTGCATCCCTCCATGAAGACCCTGAACTCCTTTTTGTTCCCAGAAAAAAAGTCAGGCAGTTTAACAGGTGGTTCCGGGGACACCAGAACAACATCCCTCGCCCCAGCCCCCGGAGACCCAGCAGATAAAGCCCCTCGCACTGTCTCAGAAACCTGCTGCTGAGAACGAGCCAGAGCTTGCTGCTCCTGAGATAAACCCTGAAACATCTGACTCAGACTTTTCATTTGGTCAGCCAGAAACTGTATGGGATCCATAACTCTCTGCACAAAAAACCACAAAAACTTAATGGTCAGTTATAATGTCAGGATCCTGTCAGCGCCGACGTGCAGCCTCCGCTGAGCAGGGACTCACCCGCACTGTAGGGGGCCCGGGGTCAGGTACAGCCGGAAAGTACAGATACACAGGACTTGTGGACGCTGATGTTTAGCAAGCAGACACAGGACCTACGGTCATGTGACTGCAATGGGGCAGGGCTTAGCATCCTGCTTTCAGAGATGGCAGGACACTATACAGAAATACTCAGAGTCAGGCAAAACGGAGGTAATACACAGAGATATCAGTAAAGTACCAGGGATGAGACAGAACGGATAGTCAGGGCCAAGCAGAAGTCAAAACCAAACAGACATAGAAGGTACCAAACAGAATCCAAAGCAATATCCAGAGAACAGACCAAGTCGTACACAGAAAATCAAGTAACCAGAACACAGCACAAACACACTCAGGGGTCACCACACAATGCCAAGGGCAAAAGTATAACTGACGGGGGATGGGAGCTTCCTGAGGCTATAAGAAGCTTTCCCAGAAGCAATGAGAGGCCACCATAATAGGTCCCAGGTGTGCAGGTAAGAGTCTTCACTGAGATCAAAACATTAACCCCAGCAGTGCCGGTCACCCAGCACTGGTATCATGACAGGTCCCTCATTTGGGCAACTTCAACTGTTGACCGCAGAGTGTGATGATAGTAATCTGGCAATGGGTTTGAAACGGGTTCAACAAGTTCAATGTTGGGTCGCTCTTTAGCCATTAAATAGTTTTGCAGAACCACACAGGCTTTTACCACCTCATCGACTGTCTCCATTTTTAGATTAATGGCGGTTCCAAGAATGCGCCATTTTGAGACAAGAATCCCAAAGGTGCACTCAACAGTTCTTCGGGCCCTGGTCAGTCTGTAGTTAAAAATTCTTCTTGTGTGGTTCAAGTCCCGACTGGAGTAAGGTTTCAGTAGGTTTTCACACATCTGGAAGGCCTCATCCCCAACCATAACAAATTGCAAGGGCGGGCCTTGAGTGTTGGGAAGAGGTCGTGGCAGGGGGAAATTAAAATTTTTTCCATTGAAGTTTTGGCCCATATCAGAGTTTTTAAAAGTCAGGGAGTCATTGCCACGGCCAAAAGCTCCAATGTCCACGGCGATAAAGCGACAGTCCGCATCTGCTATTGCCATGAGCACTACAGAAAAATATTTCTTGTACTTGAAGTATTCAGATCCAGTTCTGGCAGGTTTGATAATCCGAATGTGCTTTCCATCCACTGCTCCCAAATAGTTGTGGAAATTACACACTTGCCAGAAATTTTCGTCAATTTCAAGCCACATTTCCATGGTGGATAGGGGGATAAATTCATCCCGGTGAATGTTCCACAAAGCCCGGCAGATGTTCGCAACTATTCCAGACAGGGTGGAAATTCCTATCCGGTACTGAAAATGGAGCGATGATAAGCTCTTTCCGGTAGCCAGGAATCTGCCAAACAAAGAAAGAAAAATATTGCAAACTATAATATGACGGGGTTTAGCTAAACAGATAAAGGAAAAAAAAAACAAAATACAAGGCAGAACAATAATAATTATGACAGGCATTTTTTTTTTAAATATTACTTACCTTAATGTGACCAGGAGACATTCCTCAGCAGGAATTGCTCTATAGAGCTGGGTGTCCTGTCTCCAGATGGCTCCTTGGACATGACCAAGCAAATCCCGGACGGTCTCTTGAGACATCCTGGTATACTCTGCAAATTTCTCAGGGTTGGCATTGAGCTCACTGTTTAGGGTGTGGTAGGCTCCACGGCTCTCCCGGACTTCAATAATGGGGTGTCTGTAATAACGCCGACACAGTCTTCTCCGTCTTTCTCCATTTCTTTGTTGCTCACAAGCAGAAGCAAAGGCAAGAAACATCTTTATATCCAAATCCAGGTTGAAATAAAAGCTCTCCATGCGAAGATCCATTATGTATCAGGATACAGGAGCAAAATCTGAAGTTTTCAGCTGTCCAAGGGTCTATATAAATGTATCCTATAAGACACACCCACTGTTGTCCCATTGGTGGTGTCTGTTTATCTAGATTTTTCTCCTGTAAAATTTTCCACTATGCACACAAAAAACACAAGCGCATGCAAAATGCATGCTAAAGCATGCAAGCGCTACGTTTTTTTGTCAGCATACGTAAGCTAATGTGTCTAAAAAACGCAGTGTTTGCACACGTTTGCATGCGGTTTTTCGTGCATTTGAGGTTGCGGAAAATACGCTGCAGATTCAACAGCAAATGTGAAACTAGCCTTAGGTAGTTAAATAGCTGAAAAATTACAATATATGGTACGTCACTCCTTGTCTTTAAAAGTTGGGAGATACGGCATTCTATGACTGCGCATATGCCCCGTGACCCTGCTGACATTTTTGGTTTTGAAAACAAAAAAAATTGCAGCATGCTGTGAGTGGCTCCCAAATTCAGATCACACGCACCTACGTAAGTCTGTGGGTGCATGTGACACATCGGACTACAGTCTAATTTAAGCAGACACAGAGAATGGAGAAGATGGAAAAATGTAGATTCTCTGTCTCCTCCGTACCTGACACTGTTATCTCATGCGTTAGAATCAGATAACAGTAAGCTGACACTGATCAGAGTATGATCACTGTCATTACCATAATCGATACGATTCTCTGGCATCATCAATCGTGTGACCGAGCTCTTAATGATATCACCACATAAAGTAAAAATAAAAGGGATTGTCCATATACTAAAAATGTCCAGTCCTCCAGCCAGTCCTGCACCAGGAGCTTATTTTTCCAAGAAGATCTGATTTATATAGGGACTGATTGTCCGGCAATGATAGAATAGATATTCTTGGCTAAATAAGCTCCTGGTACAAAACTGGCTGGAGGACTGGGAGAAAACGTAATTCTCATCAGCCCCAAAAGTCAGCCATCAGCCAGTTCTGGAACAGAGAATGGAAACATGAATATTTAAAGAGATTGTCCGCTACTTTAACACTGATGACCAATCCTTAGCCTAAATAATAAAGGTGGTCAGTCAAACAGCATCCTAGAATTGAAGGATATGACACACGGTAGAGAAGGGGAAAAGATGGAGCAGCCTAAGACCTGTGAATTGATGTGAATATACAGATGCCCGGTCACAGCATGTTGTGCAGAGGGAGGAGCCTTTTATTATATAGGCTTTATTATTTCCACTCCTCCTTGGGGTCCTTGTGCAGCATATTTTATAGAATCTGTGTATTACTTTCATTCTCAGGCCATTTACCTCATTTGGTTTGTGATTACACATTGAATTTATTGTTATTTTCTTTTTTTTCTTGATCTGTTCATTGGTGATTTTTATGGTTTATGCCTATTTCCGGCGCACACAGTGGAGGAGTCTGGTTGGTCCCTATTAGGTGCTCCTGGGGTTACTTTAGCCTTTCAATGGTATTTTAATTGTTTTTAAATGTATGCTTTGTATCTTGCTTATATAATTGTGTTATAATTAGTGTTGAGCGATACCATCCGATAATGAGAAATATCGGATTGGATTGGATCGGCCCGATACTCAAAAAAGTATCGGTATCGCCAATGCCGATACCGGAAGTCCCATTCAAGTCAATGGGACAGAAATATCGGAATTAAAAAAAACCCTTTCTTTACTTGCACATCCAGTTCGGGAGAGGGGAAGAGTGTGGGCGGTGCGTGGGCGGACACTATGCGTGTCTGTGCGGGCCTCCCGGTGGTCTGTATGGGCCTGCCGGGGGCTTGTGCCGGCTGCCGGGGGTCTGTATGGGCCTGCCGGGGGCTTGTGCTGGCTGCCGGGGGTCTGTACAGGCCTGCCGGGGGCTTGTGCCGGCTGCCGGGGGTCTGTACAGGCCAGCCGGGGGCTTGTGCCGGCTGCCGGGGGTCTGTACGGGCCTGCCGGGGGCTTGTGCCGGCTGCCGGGGGTCTGTGCGGGCCTGCTGGGGGTATTGTGTGTGTGCAGGCATCGTCTGATGGGACTACAAGTCCCATCGGGCGATGCCTGCTACAATCACAGTGATTGACACATTAGCCAATGATGGGACAGTAGTAGTCCCATCATCCGGCTAATGTGTTAAATGTAAAAAAAAAAAAAATACCAACTACATACATACTACATATATACAACATTCATACAACATATATACATACATACTACGTATATACTACATTCATACAGCATACATACATACATACATACAACATACATACTACATATATACTACATTCATACAGCATACATACATACTACATACTACATACATACTACATATATACAAAATTCATACAACATACATACATACTACATACATACTTCATATATACTACATTCATACAACATACATACATACTACATATATACTACATTCATAGAACATACATACATACTACATACATACTCCATGTATATTACATTCATACAACATACATACATACATACATACTACATATATACTACATTCATACAACACACATACTACATATATACTACATTCATACAGCATACATACATACATACTACATAGTACATACATACTACATATATACAAAATTCATACAACATACATACATACTACATACATACTTCATATATACTACATTCATACAACATACATACATACTACATATATACTACATTCATACAACATACATACTACATATATACTACATTCATTTAACATACATACTTACATACTACATACATAGATACTACATCCATAAAACATACACACATGCATACTACATACATATATACTACATTCATACAACATACATACATACTACATACTTACTACATACATACAATATACATAGAACATGCTACAGACATACAACAATCATACAACATTCATACAACATACATACATTTATACATACAGTAATACATACATACTACACATATACTACATACATACATACATACTATATACATACAACATGCTACAGACATACAACATACATACTGCATACATACTACATGCATACTACTACATTCATACATTCATACAATACATACATACTACATACATACTACATACAATAAATTCATACATTCATACAATACATTCATACTGTATAGACATTCAGTACATATAACATTCATACAACATACATACATACTACATACATACTTCATATATACTACATTCATACATACTACATACATACTGCATTCATACAACATACATACTACATATATACTACATATATACTACATTCATACAACATACATACATACATACTACATATTTACTACATTCATACTACATATATACTACATTCATACAGCATACATACTACATACATACTACATACATACAACATTCATACAACATACATGCATTCATACATACTACATACATACTACATATATACTACATTCATACATACATACAACAAACATACAACATGCTACAGACATACAACATACATGCATACTACATATATACTACATATATACTACATTCATACAACATACATACATAGTACATACTACATACAATACATTCATACAATACATACATATAGACATACAGTACATATAACATAGAGTACATACTCACCAATACTTGTCACTTTGATCCCCGAAGCCAGTGTCATCTGTGGAAAAATATGAAAATAACAAACAAACAATATACTCCCTGATCCGCAGAAATCCACGTGTGTCCCACGCCGATCTCCCGTGGAGAACAGCAGCATCAGCTGATGCGACCCCTCTCTACAGGGCTCCAGGAATCCAATGACGGGAGGTAGGTATCCTTCTGCACTGTATTCCTCCGCCACTGTAAAAAAAAGTCCCTAGTCACACTTTTGGCATTGCTGTGTGAGAAAGTTCCCACGCAGCTTTTGCCATAAAGTGAGATCAGGGACTATTTTTTTACAGTGGCGGAGGAATACAGTGCAGAAGGATACCTACCTCCCGTCATTGGATTCCTGGAGCCCCGTAGAGAGCGGTCGCATCAGCTGATGCTGCTGTTCTCCACGGGAGATTGGCATGGGACACGTGTGGAATTCTGCGGATCAGGGAGTATATGGCTTGCTTGTTATTTTCATATTTTTCCACAGATGACACTGGCTTCGGGGATCAAAGTGACCAGTATTGGTGAGTATGTACTCTATGTTATATGTACTGTATGTCTATATGTATGTATTGTATGAATGTATGAATGTATTGTATGTAGTATGTACTATGTATGTATGTTGTATGAATGTAGTATATATGTAGTATGTATGTAGTATGCATGTATGTAGTATGCATGTTGTATGTATGTTGTATGTCTGTAGCATGTTGTATGTATGTAGTATGTATGTAGGAATGTAGTATATATGTAGTATGTATGTAGTATGTATGAATGCATGTATGTTGTATGAATGCTGTATGTATGTAGTATGTATGTAGTATGTATGTTGTATGAATGTAGTATATATGAAATATGTATGTAGTATGAATGTAGTATATATGTAGTATGTATGTAGTATGTATGTATGTATGTATGTATGTTGTATGAATGTAGTATATATGTAGTATATATGTAGTATGTATGTTGTATGAATGTAGTATGTATGTAGTATGTATGAATGTAGTATATATGAAGTATGTATGTAGTATGTAAGTATGTTGTATGAATGTTGTATGAATGTAGTATGTATGTAGTATGTATGTATGTTGTATGAATGTAGTATATATGTAGTATGTATGTAGTATGTATGAATGTAGTATATGTATGTTGTATGAATGTAGTATATATGTAGTAGGTATGTAGTATGCATGTTATATGAATGCAGTATATATGTAGTATGTAGTATGTATGAATGTTGTATATATGTAGTATGTATGTATGTATGTTGTATGAATGTTGTATATATGTAGTATGTATGTGGTATGATGTTTTGGAATTTGCCTTTATAGCGTGGATCCAGGATGCTGGCCAACCAGTAGTCATCATCGTTCATCATTTTGGCAATGCGGGGGTCCCTTTTTAGGTTCTGCAAGGCATAATCTGACATGTGGGCCAATGTTCCCGGTGTCAATGATGCACTGCGAGTGCTGGGTGGAGGAGCAATTTCTGGCAAATCCACATCCCTCCAGTCACGCACAAACCCTGTACCAGACCTTGAAAAGCCAACATTTTCTCTTGCCCCACGAGAAGCATCCTCCTCGCCTAAATAATCATCCCCATCATCATCCTCCTCCTCTTCCTCTTCTTTCTCCACTTCGTCCACGACAGTTCCCTGACCAGACAATGGCTGACTGTCATCAAGGCTTCCCTCCTCCTCTTCCTCCTCATCAACCTCAGCTGCAGACGCCTGCTCCTTAATGTGTGTCAAAGTTTGCATGAGCAGACTCATAAGTGGGGATGCTCATGCTTATGATGGCGTCGTCAACGCTTACCAGTCGTGTGCATTCCTCAAAACACTGAAGGACTTTACAGAGGTCTTTCAGCTTCAACCACTGCACACCTGTCAACTACATGTCTGCCCTCAAAGTGCCTGCCCGTGTATCCTCCCACAAATGCATTACGGCCTGCCTTTGTTCGCACAGCCGCTCAACCATGTGCAGGGTGGAGTTCCACCTTGTTGCAACTTCGATAATTAGGCGGTGCTTGGAAAGGTGGAGCAATCGCTGCAGCTTCTGCATACGACTGTAGTGTACCGGCGACCGGCGGATGTGCGAGCACAATCTTCGAACCTTAAGGAGCAGGCCTGTTAAATCCGGATAATTAGGGAGGAAGTACTGCACCACCAGGTTCAAGGAGTGAGCCAAGCAAGGTATGTGTCTGAGTTTTGAAAGGGCTATGGCTGCCACAAAATTCAGGCCATTATCACTAACTACCTTGTCTGCCTCAAGATGTAGACTGCCCAGCCATGACTCAGTTTGTCGCTGAAAGTAGTCGGCCAGTACCTCTGCGGTGAGTCTGTTGCCCAAACACATCATCTGCAACACAGCCTGCTGACGCTTTCCACTAGCTGATTGATAGGGGGACACCTCGCTTGCAACACTGTCAACTGCGGATGCAGTGCTCGTGCGACTGCGCTCTGTGGACCAGCTTTCGCTTCTGGAAGAGGAGGAGGGTCTAACGCTTACAGCCAACTGTTCCCTATACCGTGGGCTAGGCAGCACTGTGCCACCACCGCTGTCCCCTGTGGACCCTGCATCCACCACATTAACCCAGTGCGCAGTGATGGACACGTAACGGCCCTGGCCATGCCTACTGGACCATGCATCAGTTGTGAGGTGCACCTTTCCACTCACTGACAGCTTGAGTGCATGGACAATGCGGTCTTTCACATGAAGGTGGAGGGCTGGGATGGCTTTATGAGAAAAGAATTGGCGACTGGGTAGTTCATAGCGTGGAACTGCGTAGGCCATTAGTTCGCTAAAAGCTGCGCTTTCAACCAACCGATAGCGCATCATCTCTAACGAGATTAGTTTGGCAATGTGGGTGTTCAAAGCCAGTGTACGCGGATGAGAGGATGAGTACTTTTTAGTCCTACTCATAGTCGCTGGTAGGGTGAGCTGGACTTGAGAGCTGGATATGGTGGAAGTAGCGGTGGACATGGCGGACAGAGAAAGGGTTGATGATGGTGATGGAGTTGGTGTTCTTTCTGATGGCCTAGATTCAGTCTTTCGTTGCAATAACAGTGTGATTGCCTGAATGATTGCCCTTGTGACGACAACTCAACATTTGCTGCTGGTGGTGTGCTAACCGGTGGACTTACAGTGGGGGAAACAATGTTGCGTTGCTGACTACCTTCTTGGGGAGCAGTAGCACAAGTGGTACGTGAGATTTGGTAGTCCATCCACGCTTGCAAGTGCATGGTGGTTAAATGTCTTAGCATGCAACTGGTATTCAAATTTCTCAGATTTTTCCCTCGGCTAAAGGTCTTTGCGCACTTCTTACAGATTACCTTTACCCTGATCATTAGGATTTTGTTCAAAAAAGTGCCATACTGCACTCTTCCTACTAGGGAAGACAGTCTACATGCCCTGCATCTGTAGTGCAGAGGTCTGTCACTCTCTACCCGACTTCCATGTGTAGTGCGGGATTTGTAACTATCTACCTTTCCTCCATGTGTAGTTCGAAGTCTGACACTCTCTATCTGCCCTCCTTGTGTAGTGCAGGGTCTGTCACTCCCTACCAGCCATCCATGTATAGTGCAGGGGTCTGTCACTGTCTACCTGCCCTCTATGTGTAGTGCAGAATTCTGTCATTCTCAACCTGCCCTCATTGTGTAGTGCAGGTGTCTGTCACTCTCTACCTGCCTCTGTGTAGTGCGGGGTCTGTCACGCCCTACCTGCCCTCCATGTGTAGTGCAGCAGGCTGTCACTCCCTACCTGCTCTCCATGTGAAGTGTGGGGTCTGTCACTCTCTACCTGCCCTCCATGTGTAAGGCGGGGTCTGTCACTGCCTACCTGCCCTTCCATTTGTATTGCAGGGTTCTTTCACTCTCTACCTGCCTCTGTGTAGTGCGGGGTCTGTGACGCCCTACCTACCCTCCATATGTAGTGCAGCAGGCTGTCACTCCCTGGACCTGCTCCCCTTGTGTAGTTTGGGGTTTGTCACTCTCTACCTGCCCTCTATGTTTTCTGTGGGGTTCTGTCACTCTCTACCTGCCCTCCTTGTGTAGTGCAGTGTTCTGTCACTCTCTACCTGCCCGCTATGTGTGGGTCGCCCTCCCAAGGCTGTGGGGTACTCGGTACCGGGCTGGTGTCGGCGGGATGTGTCACAGCAGCGGGTACCTGGTCTGTGGCCCTGGGCGCCCAATTAATAGGGGGAGTTTGAATGGTAGAATGTAGTAAATGGAATAGTTTGTGACGCCACCTGTGGTGTTCGTCAAGTGAGATGTTCAGCCGAAGCTGCTTGCAGATCCTCTGGAGCTGGTGGTGTGTTGCAGCCAAGATGGTGAAGCTCCCCACAGGTGAAGCTATGCCCCAGGGCAGTGAAGATGTGGAGTTAGAGGAGAGACACAAGCAGTGTTGAAGCTGGTACCCAGATGTTGCAGTGCTGGGTGTGTTGACGCAAGAATCAATGGAGGACACCAGGGCTTGTAGTTCCAAAGCTTTACTCACAGTCTGTAGTACACACAGGTGCCTGCCTCCATACTGTGTTCTCCGGGTCAGAGGCTCAATCAACCTCCAGGTCAGATGGAATGCTCCCTTCCAGCGCTCCGCCAACATGTACCTTTCTGAACTTCTCCTCTTATAGCACCTTTAAGTGTGAATATCTCCTAGTACTTAGTTACACTGGAGTTCCTCCTGACAGATGTTCCCAAGAACTCTACTTGTACGGCAGACAGCTGTAGCCTGCTTCGGGGACTCCTCACTCCTGAGTCCCGGATCACTATCCAAGTTGCTGTTGTGCCCAAGTCTTAAATGGGAGTAGTGCATTTTTAGCCCACTACTTGTATAATTTAAGATAGAAAGGTTAAGTACATATAAAGATTAAATACATATGATTAGGTATATATATAAAGATTAACTATATACAGTATACTCACATCATCAATCACCAAGAGGCTTTTAAACATTATCCGTCTGGAATATCAAAGAAGCAACACCAAGACAGAGTCCCCTGGAAGATTCACAACACTGCACGGGCATCCCCACTTATGCAGGTATCAACACTGTACACATACAGGTATCCAGTTTTTGCTTCTGTCTAAGTCATGTTTCTCTGGCCTTATATAATAAATTACACTAATGTGTAACTAGCTTCACCCAGTCCATCCAGTGGCCGGCCTTCAAGGTTGGATGAAACAGACAACATGGCATCATCAGACAATGGGTCATAAACACTAACAATATAAAAGCCACATGGGTTTAGATAAAATCAACACAGGCAGAGGTTAATAAACCTTAATGTTTTACAATGACAAACAGCAAACATAGATTCTCAAGACTGTCAATATAACCATTATTTTGTCTGTAACTGTTTGACTGTTTGGTATCAACAAAAGTTACTCTGTCAACAAAAGCGGAAACAAATGACACTCAAAAACACTTATGAGCAACAAGCAGTGCGTCCGGAAAGAAAAGAAGAGTGATAGTTGTGGGCGACTCACTAATAAGAGTCACGGAGGCAACTATCTGCAGGCCAGACATAACCGCTCCAGAAGTATGCTGCTTCCCAGGAGCAAAAATCAAGGATGTGGCCAACAGGATACCAACTATCCTCAAATCCAAGGATGACTACCCTTTCCTACTGATACATGTAGGCATAAACGACATGGCAAGAAATGACCTACCAACTATCTGCGAAGACTTTGAAATTCTGGGGAAGAAAATGGGATACACCTCTCAAAACCTGGGAAACACACATTCACCGGAAGACTTGCCACACTCATCAGGAGAGCTTTAAACTAGAAGAAGAGGGGATGGGAGGAAAAACAGCAGACAAGAACATGCAGCAGAAGGACAAACTAATCAAGGATACTAGACGTGGTAAAGAGGACCCAAGACAGGGTACTCAGAAGGAAGCTAAGAAAAATGAAGCAAAACTTCTTTCCTGCATGCTAACCAATGCAAGAAGCCTGACCAATAAGATTGAAGATCTGGAGTTGGTAATGTATGAGGAAAAATACGGCATAGTAGGAATAACTGAGACATGGTTAGACGACAGCTATGACTGGGCGGCTAACTTGCAAGGATATGATTTGTTTAGGAGGGATCGTCTAAAACGGAAAGGGGGTGGAGTCTGTCTATATATAAAGTCCACTTTAAAGCCCACACTAAGAGAAGATATACAAGAGGGAAATGAAGAGGTGGAGTCTCTATGGGTGGAGATACAAGGAGAGAAAAGTAATAAAATCCTCATTGGGGTTTGTTATAAGCCACCAAATATAACAGAAACCACTGAAAATTTATTATTGAGACAAATAGACAAAGAAGCAAATCACAATGAGGTGATTATTATGGGGGACTTCAACTACCCCGACATAGACTGGGAAACTGAAAACTGTGTGTCTCAGAAAGGAAACCAATTTCTGTCAGTGACCAAGGATAATTATCTGTCACAACTTGTGCAGGGCCCAACTAGAGGGACAGCCCTTCTGGACTTAATTTTAAGCAACAGGCCAGATAGAATAACAGAAGTACGAGTCGATGGGCACCTAGGGAACAATGACAACAATAGTACAATTCCACTTGTCCTTCAGTAAGGTGCCCTGGAAGGGGGTTACAAAAACGCTGGATTTCAGGAAAGCAAAGTTTGATCAGCTTAGAGAGGACCTTCGCCGAATTGATTGGGACAATGTCCTCAAAAATAGGAGCACAGAAAATAAATGGGAAATATTTAAATCCGTTTTACACACCCACTGCGAGCTAGCCATACCTTACAGAATTACAAGGGCTAGGAACAGGAGAACACCAATGTGGCTAAATAAGGTTGTAAAAAGGGCAATAAATAACAAGAACACGGCATTTAGGAAGCTAAAACAAGAAGGCAATGAAGAAGCATTAAAAGTTATAGAGAAAAAAATAAAATGTGTAAAAAACAAATACATTTAGCAAAAGTGGAAACTGAGAGACTCATTGCTAAGGAAAGTAAAACAAACCCCAAACTATTCTTTAATTATATAAACAGCAAAAGATGAAAATTGATGGTGTCGGCCCTTTAAAGCACAATGATTGTGAAATCATAGAGAGCGATGTGGGAAAAGCAAATGTTTTAAATACTTTTTTCTCAACAGTGTTCACACAGGAAAAGGATTTGCCAGGGGAAATGCAGAGTGATAATGTAAACTCCCAATTAAGTATTACCTGCTTAACCCAGGAAGAAGTGCAGAACCGCCTTAGTAAGATTAAAATTGACAAATCACCAGGCCCTGATGGCATTCACCCTCGGGTATTAAGGGAGTTAAGTAATGTGATAGACAGGCCTCTATTCTTTACATTTAAAGACTCTATAGAAACAGGGTCTGTTCCTTTTGATTGGCGGCAAGCAAATATGGTACCAATATTCAAAAAGGGGTGAAAAAGGGAACCTGGAAACTATAACCCGGTAAGCTTATCATCTGTTGTGGGTAAAATTTTTGAAGGGCTTCTAATGGATACCATTCTGGAATATCTCAATGTTAATAAATGTTTAACTCCATATCAACATGGATTTATGAAGGATCGCTCCTGTCAAACTAACCTGACCAGCTTCTATGAGGATGTAAGCTCTCAAATGGACCAAGGAGAATCATTGGATGTCATTTATGTCAACTTCTCTAAAGCATTTGACACTGTCCCACATAAAAGATTGGTAAGTGAGATGAGAAAGCTTGGGCTAGGGTAAAATGTGTGTAGATGGGTAGGTAGCTGGCTTAGTGATAGAAAACAAAGAGTGGTTATTAATGGTGCATACTCAGATTGGGCCAGGGTTACTAGTGGGGTACCACAGGGTTCTGTATTGGGCCCCCTACTATTTAATATATTTATTACTGATCTAGTGGATGGCTTACACAGAAAAATATCAGTATTTGCAGATGATGCAAAACTATGTAAGGTAGTTAACACAAAGGAGGACAGTTTGCAACTACAGACAGATTTGAATAAATTGGAGAATTGGGCTGAAAAATGGCAAATGAGGTTTAACACAGATAAATGTAAGGTTATGCACATGGGAAGGAGAAGCAAATGCTATAATTACTTCCTAAACGGGAAAATGCTGGGGAAATCAGACATGGAAAAAGACGTAGGCATCTTAGTCAATAAGAAGCTAAATTGGAGTGCCCAGTGTCAGACAGCTGCCACCAAAGCAAATAGGGTCATGGGATGTATTAGAAGAGGTCTGGGGACACGAGATGAAAACATAATTCTCCCTCTGTACAAATCACTCGTCAGACCACACTTGGAGTATTGTTTGCAATTTTGGACGCCGGTGCTCAAGAAAGACATTACTGAACTTGAAAGGGTTTAAAAGCGGGCTACTAAAATGATAAATGGAGTTGGTTCACTACAATACCCAGAAAGGTTATCAAAATTAGGTTTATTTACTCTAGAAAAGAGAAGACTTAGGGGAGACCTAATATATATGTACAAGTATATCAGAGGGCAATACAGAGATCTCTCCAATGAACTGTTTGTACCAAGGACCTGGACAAGAACAAGGGGGAATTCTCTTCGTTTGGAGGAAAGACAATTTCTGCAGTAGCATAGAAGAGGGTTCTTCACGGTAAGAGCAGTGACACTCTGGAGTTCTCTTCCTTAGGAAGTGGTGATGGCCAACTCACTGAATGAATTTAAGAAAGGAATGGATGCTTTTCTTGTGAGTAACAGTATAGAAGGTTACAAATAACATAATATTATAGGTAGATGGTTGACCCAGCTTAGGGGAAGGAATTTTTTTCCCTATGGAGAAAATTGGCTTCTACTCTGTGCGTTTTTTTGCCTTCCCCAGGATCAACAATACAGAACAGCTGCACTAAAAATAGGCTGAACTAGATGGACATAAGGTCTTCCTTCAGCCTTCAAAACTATGTTACTATGTAAATGCAGCTCTGTCATATACAGAATTCATTCTATATATTTCAATATGGACTCAAAATAGCCATTTTTATATTCGCACTACAGCCCTCCAAGTGTAGGTTGGGGTCTGTCACTCCCTACCTGCTGTCTATGTGTATTGTTGGGTCTGTCACTACCTTTCTGCCTTCCATGTGTAGTACAGGGTCTGTCACTATCTACCTGCCCTCCATGTGTAGCATGGGGTCTGTCACTCTCTACCTGCCCGCTATGTGTAGTGTGGGGTCTGTCACTCTCTACCTGCTCTCTGTGTGTGCTCTGGGGTTCTGTCACTCTCTACCTGACCTTCTTGTGTAGTGCAGTGGTCTGTCACTCTCTACCTGCCCACTTTGTGTAGTGCAGCGGTCTGTTACTTCCTACTTGTCATCCATGTGTAGTGCGGTGGACGGTCACTCCCTACTTGCCCTCCATGTGTAGGTTGAGGTCTGTCACTCCCTACCTGCCGTCTATGTGTATTGCTGGGTCTGTCACTACCTTTCTGCCTTCCATGTGTAGTACAGGGGTCTGTCACTATCTACTTCCCCTCCATGTGCAGTATGTGGTATGTCACTCCCTACCTGACCTCCAAGTGTAGGTTGAGGTCTGTCACTCCCTACCTGCCGTCTATGTGTATTGTTGGGTCTGTCACTACCTTTCTGCCTTCCATGTGTAGTGTGGGGTCTGTCACTATCTACCTCCCCTCCATGTGTACTATGGGGTTCTGTCACTCCCTACATGACCTCCATGTGTACTGCAGGGTTCTTTCACTCTCTACCTGCCCTCTGTGAAGTGCGGGGTCTGTCTCTCACTCTTTACCTGCCCTCCATGTGAAATGTTCTCTCACTATCTACCTACACCTCCAGCAAGCATCGGACTGGGGCACCCTGGGCCTACCAAAGAAAATCATTCTTGGGGCCCACTTTGTAGCTACATAGAAATAAATACAATACCACCAATTGTATGGTTATACACACTAATGTCAGGGTATAATCTCAAACCAAGCTCAATTTTTGTGTTTTTTCTTTGTATTTTTTGCATTCTGTGCAAGCTGGGGTGTGGCCTCCCTCTCCTGAGCTGGAAATTGTATATAAGGCTTCCCCAGACTGGTGTCTACTGTTTGGGACCCAGTCCTTTTGTCTGCCCTTGTTCACACATTGAGGTCAACTTTGACACAAAGCAAGGTTTTTAATATTAGACAGTGTAGGACTATCCCGAACAGAGTTACCTTGTCGTGGTGGGATGGCTTTCATGCTACTTTTGATCAAAAACAGTATTACTAAAAACTCTGTATTATTTAGATGCACTTTTGCTTTTACTTATTTAGTTACAGCAGGGTTTTTGCTCACTTTGTCTTTTGCAGGTTTTATGTTTTATGGCCAATGTCAACATGCATTTATACGCTGCATGTGTATCATCTCAAACCAAGCTCAATTTTTGTGTTTTTTCTTTGTATTTTTTGCATTCTGTGCAAGCTGGGGTGTGGCCTCCCTCTCCTGAGCTGGAAATTGTATATAAGGCTTCCCCAGACTGGTGTCTACTGTTTGGGACCCAGTCCTTTTGTCTGCCCTTGTTCACACATTGAGGTCAACTTTGACACAAAGCAAGGTTTTTAATATTAGACAGTGTAGGACTATCCCGAACAGAGTTACCTTGTCGTGGTGGGATGGCTTTCATGCTACTTTTGATCAAAAACAGTATTACTAAAAACTCTGTATTATTTAGATGCACTTTTGCTTTTACTTATTTAGTTACAGCAGGGTTTTTGCTCACTTTATCTTTTGCAGGTTTTATGTTTTATGGCCAATGTCAACATGCATTTATACGCTGCATGTGTATCATCTCAAACCAAGCTCAATTTTTGTGTTTTTTCTTTGTATTTTTTGCATTCTGTGCAAGCTGGGGTGTGGCCTCCCTCTCCTGAGCTGGAAATTGTATATAAGGCTTCCCCAGACTGGTGTCTACTGTTTGGGACCCAGTCCTTTTGTCTGCCCTTGTTCACACATTGAGGTCAACTTTGACACAAAGCAAGGTTTTTAATATTAGACAGTGTAGGACTATCCCGAACAGAGTTACCTTGTCGTGGTGGGATGGCTTTCATGCTACTTTTGATCAAAAACAGTATTACTAAAAACTCTGTATTATTTAGATGCACTTTTGCTTTTACTTATTTAGTTACAGCAGGGTTTTTGCTCACTTTGTCTTTTGCAGGTTTTATGTTTTATGGCCAATGTCAACATGCATTTATACGCTGCATGTGTATCATCTCAAACCAAGCTCAATTTTTGTGTTTTTTCTTTGTATTTTTTGCATTCTGTGCAAGCTGTGGTGTGGCCTCCCTCTCCTGAGCTGGAAATTGTATATAAGGCTTCCCCAGACTGGTGTCTACTGTTTGGGACCCAGTCCTTTTGTCTGCCCTTGTTCACACATTGAGGTCAACTTTGACACAAAGCAAGGTTTTTAATATTAGACAGTGTAGGACTATCCCGAACAGAGTTACCTTGTCGTGGTGGGATGGCTTTCATGCTACTTTTGATCAAAAACAGTATTACTAAAAACTCTGTATTATTTAGATGCACTTTTGCTTTTACTTATTTAGTTACAGCAGGGTTTTTGCTCACTTTGTCTTTTGCAGGTTTTATAATATAAGGTAGTACACTTCTTAATAGTATGCTAAGGATTGGCACCCTTATTGTGGTACAAACTCAATGATCTCCTGGTGCTTATTAACCATATAGAGTCTGCCTATGGGGAGTGCATTATACAATATAGAGTCTGCGTACGGTGGTGCATTATACAGTATAGAATCTGCCTGTGGGGTGTGCATTATACAATATAGAGTCTGTCTATGGGGAGTGCAGTATACAATAATGAGTATGCCATAGAGGCCTATGGGGAGTGCATCATAGTATATATTCCTATGGGGGGTGCATTATACAAAATAGAGTCTGTCCATGGGGAGTGCAGTATACAATAATGAGTATGCTATAGAGGCCTATGGGGAGTGCATCATAGTATATATTCCTATGGGGAGTGCATTATACAATATAGAGTCTGCGTACGGGGGTGCATTACACAGTATATAATCTGCCTTTGGGGTGTGCATTATACAATATAGAGTCTGTCTATGGCGAGTGCAGTATACAATAATGAGTATGCTATAGAGGCCTATGGGGAGTGCATCATAGTATATATTCCTATGGGGGGTGCATTATACAATATAGAGTCTGTCTATGGCGAGTGCAGTATACAATAATGAGTATGCCATAGAGGCCTATGGGGAGTGCATCATAGTATATATTCCTATGGGGGGTGCATTATACAAAATAGAGTCTGTCTATGGGGAGTGCAGTATACAATAATGAGTATGCTATAGAGGCCTATGGGGAGTGCATCATAGTATATATTCCTATGGGGAGTGCATTATACAATATAGAGTCTGCGTACGGGGGTGCATTACACAGTATAGAATCTGCCTTTGGGGTGTGCATTATACAATATAGAGTCTGTCTATGGCGAGTGCAGTATACAATAATGAGTATGCTATAGAGGCCTATGGGGAGTGCATCATAGTATATATTCCTATGGGGGGTGCATTATACAATATAGAGTCTGTCTATGGCGAGAGCAGTATACAATAATGAGTATGCCATAGAGGCCTATGGGGAGTGCATCATAGTATATATTCCTATGGTGGGTGCATTACACAATATAGAGTCTGCTTATGGGTGGTGCATTATGCAGTATGGCATCTGGCTATGTGGGGTGCATTATACTATTTAGAGTCTGCCTACAGGGGTTCATTACATAGTGTAGAGTCTGCCTATGGGGGGGTATTATTCCATACAGAGTCTGCCTATGGGGGTGCATTATTCCATACAGAGTCTGCCTATGGGGGGTGCATTATACTACAGTTGAAACTAGATAGATAAAATGCCTTAAAATATTCTCTCTCAGTATTCTGGCATTTGGCAAATATTAATAATTATGGTAATCCTAATTGACCTGAAACGGAAAAGATTTATTCTGATTTCTTGTCAGATATTGAGAAAAACATGCATATGTGTTTTTATATAGTGTATGTAAACTTCTGGTTTCATACATACAGCATTGAAATAACCTGTTCACAATATCAAAGTATGTCATAGGGTGGGCAAGGGTTAAACAGTCAGTTTTGATG
Organism: Dendrobates tinctorius; assembly: GCF_039654945.1. Lineage (NCBI taxonomy): Eukaryota > Metazoa > Chordata > Amphibia > Anura > Dendrobatidae > Dendrobates > Dendrobates tinctorius. The sequence continues at coordinate 11,660,559 of NW_027361827.1, forward strand.
ACATCACAAAGCACATAACCATCATAGACATCATATGACATCACAATTGGCATAGAATGAGGAAAGTGCAACACATGAGCCATCTTGTTTCATTAGAGCCTGACAGCTTGAAGGAAACAAGTCCAGGTAGGGAACTCTTCACTTATGACGCCACTCACAAATTGTTTAGATGGGGGATTAAAAGTGGGATTCAGAGCTGCATCATTCATCTGAAAATCTTATCAAAAAGTGCTATAGCCTGTGAAATTTATAACGATTCTATGATTTAAAAAAATGCTATTGATCAGCTTCTAAGGAAAATCTGCACATTTGGGTTCTTTCCAAGCGAGTGTGAGCCCAGCCAAACAGGAGTTACCACTCTGGACCACCCCATCCCTAAATGAGGACGTGCTGGCCATCAGCTGATCATTGTCACTGGTCTTGAAGACCCTCAGCAATCGGCTGGTTTTGCCCTCTATGACACTCATGTGCTCTAATAAAAGCATATAGGAAGGGGTGGGGCAGTGAGACAACTCCACTTGGTCCCATTTTTGGGTAGCTTTGCCATTAATGCTGTGAAAATGGTATCAGAACATAAATTTAATTGAATACTGCTACAGTTCTCCATTGTCAGCTCTCTTGGTCCTGTTGGATCAGGGGTGACCAGGAACTGACGGTTTATCATGGTCAGGAGTTGCAGTATGGGGTCCTGTGTTTTCCTTTAGTGCGTAGAAAAGCAGGTGATACAGATTAGAAAAATTGGGGGCAAATGCTTAGGTTTTAATATGCGTCATGACTCAGTAAAAAATGAGGCTGGTGGTTATTTGCGGCCTGTGATTTTGTTTTATTAATTCTACTCTTGATGTTGGAAACTTGATACACAACACACCAGTGGAAGTTATTACGACAGGACACATGACATCACATGGCACATGACATCATAGAGATCACATGACTCATCACATCATTAGTGTTGAGCGATACCGTTCGATACCCAAAAATATCGTATCGGATGGTATCGCCCGATACGAAAAAAATATCGGGTATCGCCAATTCCGATACCGGAAGTCCCATTCAAGTCAATGGGACTTCCGGTATCGGAATTAAAAAAAGGCCTTTATTTCCTTGTTGGCTAATTCTACATAATTGAAAACAAATAAGAATCATGTAGAATGTATTGTGGGAGGTGGAGGAGACATTAAAAGCATAGTGGTTTATTCAAATCACATGGCATAGCATTAATTCCAATTTTTTTTTTCAAGACGTTCGGAGTTAAAAAGGTATTGACTATGTTAATTTTTTATATTTAGTCAGATACGTATGTTTCGCAACTTCCATGCTCTTCACCTTCTTTTGTACTTCTCCCACACTTTCTCCTTCATGATCCGCAGCAGTAGCATTTTTTTCATCAACTTTTTCTTCACCTTATTCATCTTCTTCTTCTTCACCTTCTTCCCATTAATTTTTTTTTTCCATTCTTCATATTCTTCTTATTCAGCTATTATTAATTTTCATATGCTATTTCTTCATCTTCTTCCTATTCTTCTTTTTCTTCATTTTCTTATGGTGACAGGCATTCCTGTAGTACTTATCTATAAAAGTTATAAGTAGTGTTGAGCATTCCGATACCGCAAGTATCGGGTATCGGCCGATACTTGCTGTATCGGAATTCCGATACCGACTTCCGATATTTTTTCAATATCGGAATTCGGCATCGGAATCGGAAGTTCAAAGTTGATTGACAGACTGACGTCATCATGATGCGCGGTGTGTGCGCATCATGATGCGCCGTCATTTCGGGCCTTCCGGGGGTCTCTGCCGGGGGGCTGTGCCGGCCTGCCGGGGGGCTGTGTGGACTGCCCGGGGTCTGTACCGGCCTGCCGGGGGGCTGTGCCGGCCTGCCGGTGGTCTGTGCACCCTGTGGGGGTCTGTACCGGCCTGCCGGGGGGCTGTGCCGGCCTGCCGGTGGTCTGTGCACCCTGTGGGGGGCTGTGCCGGCCTGCCGGGGGGCTGTGCCGGCCTGCCGGTGGTCTGTGCACCCTGTGGGGGTCTGTACCGGCCTGCCGGGGGGCTGTGCCGGCCTGCCGGGGGGCTGTGCTGATGTCCGGGGGTCTGTGCAAGCATCGTCCGATGGGACTACAAGTCCCATCGGGCGATGCCTGCTACCATGACAGTGATTGACACATTAGCCAATGATGGGACAGTAGTAGTCCCATCATCCGGCTAATGTGTTAAATGTAAAAAAAAAAAAAAAAAATACTACATACGTACTACATGCATGCTACATACATACTACATGCTACATACATACTACATATATACTACATACATGCTACATACATGCTACATACATACTGCATGCTACATACATACTACATACATACTACATACATACTACATGCATGCTACATACATACTACATGCATGCTACATACATACTACATGCATGCTACATACATACTACATGCTACATACATACCACATACATACTACATACATACTACATACTACATATATACTACATGCATGCTACATACATACTACATGCTACATACATACCACATACATACTACATACATCATACATACTACATACATACTACATACATACTACATGCATGCTACATACATACTACATGCATGCTACATACATACTACATGCATGCTACATACATACTACATGCTACATACATACCACATACATACTACATCCATACTACATGCTACATACATACTACATATATACTACATGCATGCTACATACATACTACATGCTACATACATACCACATACATACTACATACATGCTACATACATACTACATATATACTACATGCATGCTACATACATACTACATATATACTACATGCATGCTACATACATACTACATGCTACATGCATGCTACATACATACTACATACATACTACATGCTACATACATACCACATATATACTACATACATACAATACATTCATACAATACATACATAGACATACAGTACATATAACATAGAGTAACATACTTACCAATACTTGTCACATTGTTCCCCGAAGCCATTGTCTTTTCCGGAATAAATATTAACATAACAAACCACAAAAATACTCACCCACGATCCGAAGCAGTCCACGAGTGTGTCCCACGACGATCTTGGGTAGAGAACTGCAGCATCAGATGATGCTGCCGTTCTCTACGGGCTGCAGGAATCCAATGACGGAAGGTAGGTATCCTTCCGCACTGTATTCCTCCGCCACTTAAAAAAAAAAAAGTCCCTAGTCTCACTTTATGCCATTGCTGCGTGGGAAATCCCCCGAAAGGCCCGTACAGACCCCAGAGAGGCTGTACAAGGGCAGGAAAGGGTTTTTCTTATTCCGATACCGGAAGTCCCATAGACTTGAATGGGACTTCCGGTATCGGAATCGGCGATACCGATACTTTTTTTAAAGATCGGCTGATACCATCCGATACGATACTTTGAAGTATCGGACGGTATCGCTCAACTCATAACATTACACCTTACGTTCTGCCTGTCACAAAAGATTTACAACAGGATTTGTCCGCGTTCAGTTTGGCCTGCAGCAGCAGGCATTTTCCAGGGGCACCACGAGGAGGAACGGACTCACCCCCATATACTGCTTAGTCTTCTTCTGCTTATAATTTTGATTTCTATTATGCTGATTTTTTGTCTTATGCTTAATGTTCTTCTGCTTTCTGTTCTTCTGCTTTTGCTTCTTCTGCTTCTTGTTCTTCTGTCTTTTGTTCTGTATCTTGGTGGTTGTCTTCATGTTCTTTGTCCTCTTGGTCTTATTATTTAGGGTCATATTTCTGGTCTTCTTTGGTGTGGTCTTCAGGGTCGTCATCATCAGGGTCATCGTCATGGAGATCAATAAGGATTACCAAAGACAATTTCAAAAAGCTTGATCTTGGAAATGTAGCAGAAGGTACAAGAAGGCTGAGAAACTGGCGAGAACCAGCAGACAGTGCTGGCACCCGGATGGGTAGCAGAAGGAACAAGAGCCAATGGCACTACCGAGGACCAACTGACGGTGCTGGACCACGGTTACTAAGCAGAAGGTATCTGTGCTAAAAAGCACTACCAAGGACCAGCTGACGGTGCTGGACCTCGGATACCGAGATGGAGGCACCTAGGCCAAAGGCTGTGGCGAGAACCAGCAGACAGTGCTGGCACCCGGATGGGTAGCAGAAGGAACAAGAGCCAATGGCACTACCGAGGACCAACTGACGGTGCTGGACCACGGTTACTAAGCAGAAGGTACCTGTGCTAAAAAGCACTACCAAGGACCAGCTGACAGTGCTGGACCTCGGATACCGAGATGGAGGCACCTAGGCCAAAGGCTGAGGCGAGAACCAGCAGACAGTGCTGGCACCCGGATGGGTAGCAGAAGGAACAAGAGCCAATGGCACTACCGAGGACCAACTGACGGTGCTGGACCACGGTTACTAAGCAGAAGGTACCTGTGCTAAAAAGCACTACCAAGGACCAGCTGACGGTGCTGGACCTCGGATACCGAGATGGAGGCACCTAGGCCAAAGGCTGTGGCGAGAACCAGCAGACAGTGCTGGCACCCGGATGGGTAGCAGAAGGAACAAGAGCCAATGGCACTACCGAGGACCAACTGACGGTGCTGGACCACGGTTACTAAGCAGAAGGTACCTGTGCTAAAAAGCACTACCAAGGACCAGCTGACGGTGCTGGACCTCGAATACCGAGATGGAGGCACCTAGGCCAAAGGCTCTGGCGAGAACCAGCAGACAGTGCAGGAACCCGGGTGGGTAGCAGAAGGTACCCATTGAAAGCAAAGTAGCCAGGCCGCAAGCCGGCCGCAGTTACCGAAACCCACAGTCCTACAGGGGGTCCATGTCCCATTGGCACTACGGATCCAGCCTTCAGTGCCAGTTCCCGCAGCCCACATAGGAGTCACCTAAACTGCAGGCACCGTAGAGTCGGCTAACCCGGCCGCAAGACGACAGGACAATGGATTGGTGGCATAGTGACCTTGACACTACCCGGAAACAGCAGGCGTGCTGGAACCAGGCTGGGCAACATGGAGTCCCCGTGCCAAAGACACTGCCGAGAACCAGCTGACGGTGCGGGAACCCAGATGGGTATCAAAAGCTACAAGAGCCAATGGCACTTCCGAGGAACAGCTGACGGTGCTGGACCACGGTTACTAGGCAGGAGGTACCTGTGCTAGAAAGCACTACCAAGGACCAGCTGACGGTGCTGGACCTCGGATACCGAGATGGAGGCACCTAGGCCAAAGGCTCTGGCGAGAACCAGCAGACAGTGCTGGAACCCGGGTAGGTAGCAGAAGGTACTCATTGAAAGCAAAGTAGCCAGGCCGCAAGCCGGCCGCAGTTACCGAAACCCACAGTCCTACAGGGGGTCCATGTCCCATTGGCACTACGGATCCAGCCTTCAGTGCCAGTTCCCGCAGCCCACATAGGAGTCACCTAAACTGCAGGCACCGTAGAGTTGGCTAACCCGGCTGCAAGACGACAGGACAACGGATTGGTGGCATAGTGACCTTGACACTACCCAGAAACAGCAGGTGTGCTGGAACCAGGCTGGGCAACAGGGAGTCCCCGTGTCAAAGACACTGCCGAGAACCAGCTGACGGTGCTGGAACCCAGATGGGTATCAAAAGCTACAAGAGCCAATGGCACTAACGAGGAACAGCTGACGGTGCTGGACCACGGTTACTAGGCAGGAGGTACCTGTGCTAGAAAGCACTACCAAGGACCAGCTGACGGTGCTGGACCTCGGATACCGAGATGGAGGCACCTAGGCCAAAGGCTCTGGCGAGAACCAGGAGACAGTGCTGGAACCCGGGTGGGTAGCAGAAGGTACCCATTGAAAGCAAAGTAGCCAGGCCGCAAGCCGGCCGCAGTTACCGAAACCCACAGTCCTTCAGGGGGTCCATGTCCCATTGGCACTACGGATCCAGCCTTCAGTGCCAGTTCCCGCAGCCCACATAGGAGTCACCTAAACTGCAGGCACCATAGAGTCGGCTAACCCGGCCGCAAGACGACAGGACAACGGATTGGTGGCATAGTGACCTTGACACTACCCGGAAACAGCAGGCGTGCTGGAACCAGGCTGGGCAACATGGAGTCCCCGTGCCAAAGACACTGCCGAGAACCAGCTGACGGTGCGGGAACCCAGATGGGTATCAAAAGCTACAAGAGCCAATGGCACTTCCGAGGAACAGCTGACGGTGCTGGACCACGGTTACTAGGCAGGAGGTACCTATGCTAGAAAGCACTACCAAGGACCAGCTGACGGTGCTGGACCTCGGATACCGAGATGGAGGCACCTAGGCCAAAGGCTCTGGCGAGAACCAGCAGACAGTGCTGGAACCCGGGTAGGTAGCAGAAGGTACTCATTGAAAGCAAAGTAGCCAGGCCGCAAGCCGGCCGCAGTTACCGAAACCCACAGTCCTACAGGGGGTCCATGTCCCATTGGCACTACGGATCCAGCCTTCAGTGCCAGTTCCCGCAGCCCACATAGGAGTCACCTAAACTGCAGGCACCGTAGAGTTGGCTAACCCGGCTGCAAGACGACAGGACAACGGATTGGTGGCATAGTGACCTTGACACTACCCAGAAACAGCAGGCGTGCTGGAACCAGGCTGGGCAACAGGGAGTCCCCGTGTCAAAGACACTGCCGAGAACCAGCTGACGGTGCTGGAACCCAGATGGGTATCAAAAGCTACAAGAGCCAATGGCACTAACGAGGAACAGCTGACGGTGCTGGACCACGGTTACTAGGCAGGAGGTACCTGTGCTAGAAAGCACTACCAAGGACCAGCTGACGGTGCTGGACCTCGGATACCGAGATGGAGGCACCTAGGCCAAAGGCTCTGGCGAGAACCAGGAGACAGTGCTGGAACCCGGGTGGGTAGCAGAAGGTACCCATTGAAAGCAAAGTAGCCAGGCCGCAAGCCGGCCGCAGTTACCGAAACCCACAGTCCTTCAGGGGGTCCATGTCCCATTGGCACTACGGATCCAGCCTTCAGTGCCAGTTCCCGCAGCCCACATAGGAGTCACCTAAACTGCAGGCACCATAGAGTCGGCTAACCCGGCCGCAAGACGACAGGACAACGGATTGGTGGCATAGTGACCTTGACACTACCCGGAAACAGCAGGCGTGCTGGAACCAGGCTGGGTAACAGGGAGTCCCCGTGCCAAAGACACTGCCGAGCAGCAACTGGCGTTGTTGGAGCCCAGGGACAATTATGGTGTAGGCCGAGGCCTACTTGGTGGTAGTTTCAGATTGTTTGTAGGCTACAACAGACTGTCAACGTGCTCCAATTAGGCATCTGTCTCCACTCTGTTTCCAGGATTTCCTGTGACCAACAACACCGCCAGTTTATGCGTACAGCAGCCGTCTGCCCAATCCACACGTGTTGCTGTGTTACTGGGATTCTGTAATGTCAGCAGATCCCCTGATGTGTGTCTGCCACTGTATCCTGCTCTGTCCACATTCCCACCGCTTGCAGTGGGAAGGTGGACAGCGCAGGAGACAGTGGCGGACACATATTGGGGGATCTGCTGACGTTACAGAACCCCAGTAACACAGGAACATGTGTGGAATGCGTGGATGGCAACTGTGAGCAGGAACTGGCGGTGTTGGAGGTCAGGGGAAATACTAGAGACAGAGTGGAGACAGAGGCCAAATCAGAAAATGTTTAAATCTGAAGTAGTTACAATTTGGAGGCAGCAGCAGTTTGCCCTCCACACAGCAGGGGATCAGCTGACGTTACTGACCCCCACTTTCACATGAACGAGTGTGTTTTTCTGTGTGGACAGCACTTCCGAGCACCAACTAGCGTTGTTGGAACCCAGGGACAATCATGGTGCAGGCCGATGCCTACTAGGAGCCAGGTGTAAAGCTGAGGTATTTTGACTTTGGAGGGAGCAGGACACTTTGCCCTCCACACAGCAGGGGATCAGCTGACGTTACTGACCCCCACTTTCACATGAACGAGTGTGTTTTTCTGTGTGGACAGCACTTCTGAGCACCAACTAGCGTTGTTTGAGCCCAGGGAGAACCATGGTGCAGGCCGAGGCCTACTTGGTGGCAGTTTTACATTGCTTGTAGGCTACAACAGGCTGTCAACGTGCTCCAATTAGGCATCTGTCTCCACTCTGTTTCCAGGATTTCACGTGACTACCAACACCGCCAGTTTATGCGTACAGTAGCCGTCTGCCCAATCCTCACGTGTTCCTGTGTTACTGGTGTTCTGTAATGTCAGCAGATCCCCTGATGTTTGTCTGCCAATGTCTCCTGCTCTGTCCACATTCCCACCACTTGCAGTGGGAAGGTGAACAGCGCAGGAGACAGTGCCGGACACACATTGGGGGATCAGCTCACGTTACAGAACACCAGGAACACAGGAACAAGTGTGGAATGCGTGGACGGCAACTGTGAGCAGGAACTGGCGGTGTTGGAGGTCAGGGGAAATACTAGAGACAGAATGGAGACTGAGGCCAAATCAGAGAATGTTTGTTTAAATCTGAAGTAGTAACAATTTGGAGGCAGCAGCAGTTTGCACTCCACACAGCAGGGGATCAGTTGACGTTACTGACCCCCAATTTCATATGAACGAGTGTGTTTTTCTGTGTGGACAGCACTTCCGAGCACCAACTAGCGTTGTTGGAACCCAGGGACAATCATGGTGCAGGCCGAGGCCTACTAGGAGCCAGGTGTAAAGCTGAGGTATCTTGACTTTGGAGGGAGCAGGACACTTTGCCCTCCACACAGCAGGGGATCAGCTGACGTTACTGACCCCCACTTTCACATGAACGAGTGTGTTTTTCTGTGTGGACAGCACTTCTGAGCACCAACTAGCGTTGTTGGAGCCCAGGTAGAACCAGGGTGCAGGCCGAGGCCTACTTGGTGGCAGTTTTATATTGTTTGTAGGCTACAACAGACTGTCAACGTGCTCCAATTAGGCATCTGTCTCCACTCTGTTTCCAGGATTTCACGTGACTACCAACACCGCCAGTTTATGCGTACAGTAGCCGTCTGTCCAATCCACACGTGTTGCTGTGTTACTGGGATTCTGTAATGTCAGCAGATCCCCTGATGTGTGTCTGCCACTGTCTCCTGCTCTGTCCACATTCCCACCGCTTGCAGTGGGAAGGTGGACAGCGCAAGAGACAGTGGCGGACACATATTGGGGGATCTGCTGACGTTACAGAACCCCAGTAACTCAGGAACACGTGTGGAATGCGTGGACGGCATCTGTGAGCAGGAACTGGCGGTGTTGGAGGTCAGGGGAAATACTAGAGACAGAGTGGAGACTGAGGCCAAATCAGAGAATGTTTGTTTAAATCTGAAGTAGTTACAATTTGGAGGCAGCAGCAGTTTGCCCTCCACACAGCAGGGGATCAGTTGACGTTACTGACCCCCAATTTCATTTGAACGAGTGTGTTTTTCTGTGTGGACAGCACTTCCGAGCACCAACTAGTGTTGTTGGAACCCAGGGACAATCATGGTGCAGGCCGAGGCCTACTAGGAGCCAGGTGTAAAGCTGAGGTATTTTGACTTTGGAGGGAGCAGGACACTTTGCCCTCCACACAGCAGGGGATCAGCTGACGTTACTGACCCCCACTTTCACATGAACGAGTGTGTTTTTCTGTGTGGACAGCACTTCTGAGCACCAACTAGCGTTGGAGCCCAGGGAGAACCAGGGTGCAGGCCGAGGCCTACTTGGTGGCAGTTTTACATTGTTTGTAGGCTACAACAGGCTGTCAACGTGCTCCAATTAGGCATCTGTCTCCACTCTGTTTCCAGGATTTCACGTGACTACCAACACCGCCAGTTTATGCGTACAGTAGCTGTCTGCCCAATCCACACGTGTTCCTGTGTTACTGGTGTTCTGTAATGTCAGCAGATCCCCTGATGTTTGTCTGCCAATGTCTCCTGCTCTGTCCACATTCCCACCACTTGCAGTGGGAAGGTGGACAGCGCAGGAGACAGTGCCGGACACACATTGGGGGATCAGCTCACGTTACAGAACACCAGGAACGCAGGAACAAGTGTGGAATGCGTGGACGGCAACTGTGAGCAGGAACTGGCGGAGTTGGAGGTCAGGGGAAATACTAGACAGAGTGGAGACTGAGGCCAAATCAGAGAATGTTTAAATCTGAAGTAGTTACAATTTGGAGGCAGCAGCAGTTTGCCCTCACACAGCAGGGGATCAGCTGACGTTACTGAACCCCACTTTCACATGAACGAGTGTGTTTTTCTGTGTGGACAGCACTTCCGAGCACCAACTGGCGGTGTTGTTGCCCAGGGACAATCATGGTGCAGGCCGAGGCCTACTAGGAGCCAGGTGTAAAGCTGAGGTATTTTGACTTTGGAGGGAGCAGGACACTTTGCCCTCCACACAGCAGGGGATCAGCTGACGTTACCGAACCCCACTTTCACATGAACGAGTGTGTTTTTCTGTGTGGGCAGCACTTCCGAGCACCAACTAGCGTTGTTTGAACCCAGGGACAATCATGGTGCAGGCCGAGGCCTACTAGATGCCAGGTGTAAAGCTGAGGTATTTTGACTTTGGAGGGAGCAGGACACTTTGCCCTACACACAGCAGGGGATCAGCTGACGTTACTGACCCCCACTTTCACATGAACGAGTGTGTTTTTCTGTGTGGACAGCACTTCTGAGCACCAACTAGCGTTGTTGGAGCCCAGGGAGAACCAGGGTGCAGGCCGAGGCCTACTTGGTGGCAGTTTTACATTGTTTGTAGGCTACAACAGACTGTCAACGTGCTCCAATTAGGCATCTGTCTCCACTCTGTTTCCAGGATTTCACGTGACTACCAACACCACCAGTTTATGCGTACAGCAGCCGTCTGCCCAATCCACACGTGTTGCTGTGTTACTGGGATTCTGTAATGTCAGCAGATCCCCTGATGTTTGTCTGCCAATGTCTCCTGCTCTGTCCACTTTCCCACCGCTTGAAGTGGGAAGGTGGACAGCGCAGGAGACAGTGGCGGACACACATTGGGGGATCTGCTGATGTAACAGAACCCCAGTAACACAGGAACACGTGTGGAATGCGTGGACGGCAACTGTGAGCAGGAACTGGCGGTGTTGGAGGTCAGGGGAAATACTAGAGACAGAGTGGAGACAGAGGCCAAATCAGAGAATGTTTAAATCTGAAGTAGTTACAATTTGGAGGCAGCAGCAGTTTGCCCTCCACACAGCAGGGGATCAGCTGACGTTACCGAACCCCACTTTCACATGAACGAGTGTGTTTTTCTGTGTGGACAGCACTTCCGAGCACCAACTAGCGTTGTTGGAACCCAGGGACAATCATGGTGCAGGCCGAGGCCTACTAGGAGCCAGGTGTAAAGCTGAGGTATTTTGACTTTGGAGGGAGCAGGACACTTTGCCCTCCACACAGCAGGGGATCAGCTGACGTTACCGAACCCCACTTTCACATGAACGAGTGTGTTTTTCTGTGTGGACAGCACTTCCGAGCACCAACTGGCGTTGTCGGAGCCCAGGGAAAATGAGGTAATAGGCCGAGGCCTACTTGGAGCCAGGTGTAAATCTGAGGTTGTTTGACTGTGGAGGGAGCAGGACACTTTGCCATACACACAGCAGGGGATCAGCTGACGTTACCGAACCCCACTTACACATGAGCGAGTGTTTTGTCTGTGCGGACAGCACTTCTGAGCAGCAACTGGCGGTGTCGGAGCCCAGGGAAAATCAGGTAGTAGGCCGAGGCCTACTTGGAGCCAGGTGTAAATCTGAGGTTGTTTGACTGTGGAGGGAGCAGGACACTTTGCCATACACACAGCAGGGGATCAGCTGACGTTACCGAACCCCACTTACACATGAGCAAGTGTTTTGTCTGTGCGGACAGCACTTCTGAGCACCAATTGGTGGTGTCGGAGCCCAGGGAAAATCAGGTAGTAGGCCGAGGCCTACTTGGTGGCAGTTTGCCATTGTTTCTAGACTACTACTAACTGTCAACGTACTCCAATAAGGCCTCTGTCTTCACTCTGTTTCGAGTATTTCCGCTGGCTTCCAACCACGCCAGTTGCTGCTCTGAAATGCTGTCTGCACAACCCACACTTGTTCCTGTGTTACTGGGGTTCTGTAACAGCAGCTTCTCCCTAGAGGTGAGTCAGGCAATGTCTCCTGCTCTGTCCACATTTCCACTACAAGTAGTGGGAATGCAGACAAAGCAGGAGACATTGCCGTGCTCAACTCTGGAGATGAGCAGATGTTACAGGACCCAGGTACCACAGGAACAAGTGTGGATTGTGCAGACGGCACTTGAGAGCAGAAACAGGCGGTGTTGTAGGCCGGAGGAAATACTGAAAACAGAGTGGAGACAGAGGGCAAATCAGAGAACATATTAAATCAGAGGTAGTCAGAAGTTGTAGGCAGCAGGAGAGTTTGCCGTACACACAGCAGGGGATCAGCTGACGTTACCGAACCCCACTTACACATGAGCGAGTGTTTTGTCTGTGCGGACAGCACTTCTGAGCAACAACGGGCATTGCTGTAGCCCAGGAAATAAAGTTCAGGTCATAGAAACATGAACACAACAGGAGACCTGGATCCTGTTGCCAGCCAATTATTTATTCTGGAAGAGGACTGGCAAATTCAGGTGAGATCCAGGCCTTGTTCATTTTCACAAAAGTAAGCCGGTCAACATTATCGGCGGATAGTCGCGTGCGACGGTCTGTTACCACACCACCTGCAGCACTAAAGACACGTTCCGATAATACACTGGCAGCAGGGCAAGCCAGCACCTCCAATGCATACTGGCTAAGCTCTGGCCATGTATCCAGCTTAGAGACCCAATACTTGAACGGGGAAGAGCCGTCTGGGAGAACACTAACAGGGCACGACAAGTAGTCTGTCACCATCTGACGGAAACGTTGCCTCCTGCTGACTGGAGCCGTCTGTGATGGTGTAGCCGTTTGTGGCGGTCCCACAAAACTTTTCCACATTTGGGCCATACTGGCCTTGCCTTGTCCTGCGGCACTGCCTCTGCTACCTCTTTGTGCAGAGCTTCCTCCACTGCCTCTACCCACATGGCTGGTTTGAAAAGCACTACCAGCAACACTTGTGGGGGGAATGGAGAACATGATGGCCTGCACAAGTGTTTCTTGGTACTCCCACATTTTTCGCTCCCGGTTCAACTGTGGTATGAGGCTTTGTAAGTTGTCCCGGTAGCGAGGATCTAGGAGGGTGTACACCCAATAATCTGCCGTGTGGAGAATGTTGGCGATGCGGCGGTCATTTAACAAGCACTGCAGCATGAAATCAACCATGTGCTGCAGACTGCCAACTGGACCGGAAACGCTGTACCCAGCTTGAGGCAGCATCTCTGCCTGCTCAGCATCACCCCACCCTCGCTGTACACACTGACTACTAGAGCCTTGTGTACCTCCCTCCTCTGGAGAGATGTGTTCCTCCTCCTCCATTGACTCCTCGCCATCCTCCTCACTAAGTGTCCCCTGCCTGGGCCTTTGTGTGGAAGCACGTTGCGCAGACTTGCCAGAAGCAGAAGGCATTTCTGACTGCTCATCCTCGACCTCTTCTAAAACCTCCTCACTTAGTGCTTGTAAGGTTTTTTGAAGCAGACAGATGAGGGGGACAGTCATGCTGATTAGTGCATTATCTGCACTGGCCATCTGCGTGGAGTCATCGAAGGCACGCAAAACTTGGCAGATGTCCCTCATAGTGGCCCACTCAGTGGTGGTGAAGTGTGTCCGGCGCACAGTGCGACTTACTGCTGCCTGCTGCTCACACAACCGCTCCAACATATGTAACGTTGAATTCCACCTGGTGGGGAGGTCACATATGATGCGATGTTCTGGCAGGCGGAATCGGCGTTGCAGAGATGCAATGCGCGATCTTGCCATGCTGGAACGCCGCAAGTGAGCACACTCTAGGCGAACCTTGTGCAGCAGTGCATCAAGATCCGGATAGTCCCTCAGAAAGCTCTGCACGACCAAATTGAGCACGTGTTCCAGACATGGTATGTGAGTGAGGTTGCCTAGGCCCAGAGCTGCCACTAGATTTCGGCCATTGTCACTCACTACCAAACCTGGCTGGAGATTCGCTGGCACAAACCACACATCGCTCTCCTGCTTGATGGCATTCCAGAGCTCCTGTGCTGTGTGGCTCTGATTCCCCAAAGAAATTAATTTAAGGATGGCCTGTTGACGTTTGGCCACACCTGTGCTCATATCTGGCCTAACAGGCTCACGCAGTGCTGATTCCGAGGAACTAGAGTAGGAGGAGGACTCAATATGTACAGACTGCATTCCTGCAATCCTTGGAGTTGGCAGAATACGTACAGAGCCACTCTCCAGATCTGTACCCGGCTCCACAACATTGACCCAATGGGCAGTGAGGGAAAGGTATCGTCCCTGTCCATGGCTACTGGTCCACGCATCGGTGGTCAGGTGGACCTTGCTACTGACGGCATTTAGTAGCGCATTTTTAATTTTTCACTCCACATGCTTTTGCAGGGCAGGGACAGCTTGCCTGCTGAAATAAAAGCGGCTGGGCACATTGTATTGTGGAACTGCCAATGACATAAAGTTCCGGAATGTGTCAGTCTCCACCAGCCTGAATGACAGCATCTCAAGGGCCGGTAGCTTGGCAATGCCGGCATTCAGAGCCAGTGCTCGGGGATGGTTTGCCGAGTATGGCCGCTTTTTCTCCCATACCTGTGCTACCGATTGCTGGTGAGTGGCCTGGGAGGGTGCTGATGACTGCGAACGTGGTTCAGTGGGTGGAATTTCACTGGGTCTCTGGACAACAGTGGCAGTGGTTCTTCCATGGCGTTCCAGTGAGGAAGCCGAACCAGCTGTGTGTGAGCTGGAGGAAGAGGCCCCAACACGAGCTGAAGAGGTGGTAGGTGCTGCTGAAGGTTGGACTACATCTTGAGTGTGTCTGTGTAACTCCACCTCGTGCTTGGTACGCACATGTTTCCACATATTTGTGGTATTGAGGTTGGTCACATTTTTGCCTCGTTTCACTTTCTGATGACACAGCTTGCATTTGACAAAGCAAATGTCATCTGCAACTGTGTCAAAAAAAGACCACGCACTGCAAGTCCTGGGAGCGCCCGTTTTGTGTTTTGGAAGAGGATTGCTCCTCACGGTTGCCAAAGTGGAGGCTACAGGCAACCAAGTCTGCCCCCGCCCTCTCCCTCCTCTTTTGGCCGTTCGGGGAATCTCTTCCTCAGAGCTGCTCCCACCACCTTCCTGTGACTGACGCCATGATGGGTCAAGGACCTCATCATCTCCACTCCCCTCTTCAAGCACCGGCTGGTCCTGGGTTGTCTCGCCAGCACCGTACGCACCAGAAATTGGCAACTGAGTCTCATCATCATCTGATGCATACTGAGGTGTGCTGACCATAGGCACTGGCCCACCCGCCTCTTCGGATTCAGAGGGACAAAGCAGTTGCGCATCACTGCATACTCCCTCTTCTTCACGCTCTAGAATGCTGCTTGGCTGGCCACCTCTTTCCAAGCCAACAAATTCTGAGAACAGAAGTAAAGATTGAGATGGCTCCTGTCCAGGGCTCTCAGACTGCCTGGGCAATTTGGCAGGTGGTGAAGAGACAGATGGTTGCTCTTCAGTGCTCTGGCCTTGGGAGGATGCGGAAGTCATTGAAGTGGATGCGTTAGTTGCCATCCATCCGACAACGGCTTCAATTTGTTCGTCACGCACCAGTGGGGTACGGCGAGGTCCTACAAAGCTGTGCATGAAGGACTGTTGCCTGGTAAAAGTGGGGGATGCCGGGTCACTGGTGGCCGCAGCAGATACCGAATCCCCACGTCCTCTCCCTGCTGAATCCCCCCGTCCTCTCCCTGCTGAAGATCCACGGCCACGACCACGTGCCTTACTCCCTGCCTTCTTCATCTTGGTAGACTGATAAAGATAGGCAGAAAAGTAAAAAAGGGGTGGCTTAGTGTTCTTATTCCTGAACACCTGCTAGCCAGTATAAGAAACACTAATTTGGCTAAGAGTGTGTGTACTACACTTTAATATGATCTAATGTGGCCTAGACAACTGTAAAGTGGAGTGTTTGGTGAACTTTATTTCCTTTTTTTTTTTGGGTGGGGGGAAAGGAAAGGATGTGACCAAAGTTTGAAAGCTATAGTATCACAAACTTTTTGGAGCGATTACAATGCAGGAAGCTAACCTACAATGCAATTGATGAGGCTCCAAAAAATAGGGTGATACTAGCCTGGCTGGCCCTGAAGGGCACAAGCCAGCAAAAAGGCTCCTCTATCTAATCCTATATAGTGTTTGCAACCAACCAATGACAATGGATGCGGTTGGAAGCACACTAATATAGGAGCAAAAATCTGGCTACATTTGCTGCAAAAAAAGGACTATGTATGAGGCAGTGACGCACGCTGAGCAGACTACAGCTAGCGGTGGCTGTAGAACACACTGCAACGTGAGCTGCACTTACACACAGAGAGACCTATCAGACAGCCAAAAACAGTGCAGAGAAATGGGCTATAGCACTGAAAGGCTGCTGAAAGGCTCCGCTGTCCACTCCTTTAGTGTTTGCAACCAACGTATATGGATACGTATGGAAGCACACTATACAGGAGAAAAAAAAAGCAGCAATAAAAGAAAAATGTGTATGAGGCAGAGACACACGCTGGCCGGCCTACAAGCAGACGTGCCTGCAGGACACACTACACAGCGTGGGTCTGCACTCACACAGCCCTTGCAGACAGCTGTGAAAACAGCGCTGCTAGGGAAAAGCAAGCTACAGTGGTGGTTTATGTAGCCTGGATAAAGCACAATATTGTTTTTAGAATCGCTATTTCTAACTGTCCCTCACAGTCTTCAACAGCAGCCTGTCCCTAACTGAATTCACAGCAGAGTGACCAGAAATGGCGGCTGCAGCGCTTTTTATAGTGCATCATGACATCATTTCAGCAGCTAATCACAGCAATGCCAGTAGTTAACATGCCTACATGCCTAACAGGATGTGCCCACACTTCTGAGGATCCCCATTGGCTGAATCAAATCGAGCGGGCTCCTAGCATTATGGGAACTTCCGATTCCGGTATTCGATATGAAAAAAGTATCGGAACTAAGTATCGGAATCCCGATACAGCTAATATCGGCCGATACCCGATACTTGCGGTATCGGAATGCTCAACACTACACATCATACATATCACAATTGATACAGAATGTATAAAGATATTATCCTGAACAACCTTGTGTCCCCAGCGGAAGCATATTGAGGAAGACAAGTCCAAGTAGGTAGCTGCTCAATTAACACTAAGGCCCCATTCACACATTGTGTAGCTGTGAGGTGTTTGTGGTGAAGTTTAGAACTGCACTATTTACCCCTAAAATATCTCAGAAAACATCTCGCTCTTTTGTGCATTAGAATGATTCCTTAAATAGAACTTACCATTTAATCCCCTTTTTTGTACTGATAGGTGTTATGTCTCATCTAGTTCAAAAGATCTGCTGTAATGAAGCACGGACAGATGACGGTGGCGCAGCAGGAAGGCTGAGCAGAAACGACGGAGAACGTAGTAGCACGATGGAAGCAGGAGGACCAGAACTGGAACCACAGGATATCATGAGCAGCATTGATTTAACGGCAACTGCCGTAAGAGTTGCAGACTCCGATCAGGCACAGATCAGAATTGCATCAGTTTTTCTCGGACGTGGAGAGGGGGGAAAAAAGGTTTCTCCACCTTCTGAATTATGTCAGTCTGTGAAAATCAGACACACTTAGATGTCATCCAAGTGGAGTCCAATTTTTTCATGGGCCCAAAGACTTGCATTGCCGATTTTGATCTGACACTGGGATCAAAATCGGAATTGTCTCCGATTTTTTCCATGGAGCACTGGGTCCGAGCAAAAAATCTGACATTTGCACAGGCCCATAGTATATCAAAGGTACGAGTGCTATCCGTCAAAACCATGGACAGCAAACTCATATATATTTATTTATTTTACTCGTTTACATAGCGCCATTAATTCCACAGCGCTATGTATACATACTATATATAGAAATGAAATAAATATTTAGAAATATATATATATATATATATATATATATATATATATATATATATATATATTTATAGATATATACTCACTCATATATATGCTCTTCGATTTTCACAGACTGACAAAATGGAGAAACTTACCCCCCCTCCCCACCTCCAAGAAAAACTGATGCCACTCTGATCACGCTCTAATCAAAGCCTGATCGGAGTCTGCAACTCTATTATGTATGTGGGTATGTGTATGTTTGTGTATAGTACAGTATATGTATTGCATAGTATATGTATTGTTTAGTAAATGTGTAAATTTATTGCATATGTAATGTATAGTATATGTATAGTATAGCATACGTATAGTATAGTGTAGTAAATGTATAGCATATGTGTATGTCTATTGTATAGCATACATGTATGTCTATTGCATAGCATACATCTATGTCTGTTGCATGGCATACGTCTATGTCTGTTGCATGGCATATGTCTATGTCTGTTGCATGGCATACGTCTATGTCTGTTGCATGGCATACGTCTATGTATGTTGTATGACATACGTCTATGTCTGTTGCATGGCATACGTCTATGTCTGTTGCATGGCATACGTCTATTTATGTTGCATGACATACGTCTATGTCTGTTGCATGGCATACGTCTATGTCTGCTGCATGGCATACGTCTATGTCTGTTGCATGGCATACATCTATGTCTGTTGCATGGCATACGTTTATGTATGTTGCGTGGCATACTTCTATGTCTGTTGCATGGCATACGTCTATGTCTGTTGCGTGGCATACGTCTATGTCTGATGCATGGCATACATCTATGTCTGTTGCATGGCATACATCTGTCTATTGCATGGCATATATTTGTGTCTCTTGCATGGAATACATCTGTGTGTCTTGCATGGCATACGTCTGTGTCTCCTGCATACCATACGTCAATATCTCTTGCATAGCGTAGGTCTATGTCTCTTGCATAGCATACATCTATGTCTCTTGCATAGCATACGCCTATGTCTCTTGCATAGTATTTGTATATGTCTATTGCATTGTATTCTTCTATGTCTGTTGTATAGTATTTGTCTATATCTATTGTATAGTATATGTATTTGTCTATTGTAATGTATATATCTGTTGTATAGTATTGGTATATGTCTGTTGTATAGTATGTATAAATGTCTTTCGTATCGTATATGTCTACTGTATAGTATTCGTGTATGTCTATTGTGTAGTATTCGTATATATCTATTGTATAGTATTTGTATATGTTTAGGGTATAGCATTCGTATAAGTCTATTGTATAGTGTTCGTATAAGTATATTGTATAGTATTCGTATATATCTACTGTATAGTATTTGTATATGTTTAGTGTATAGCATTCGTATAAGTCTATTGTATAGTATTCGTATAAGTATATTGTATAGCATTCGTATAAGTATATTGTATAGTATTCGTATTTATCTATTGTATAGTATTTGTATATGTTTAGTGTACAGTATTCGCATAAGTCTATTGTATAGTATTCGTATAAGTATATTGTATAGTATTCATATATGTCTATTGTGTAGTATTAGTATATACCTATTGTATAGTATTTGTATATGTTTAGTGTATAGCATTCGTATAAGTCTATTGTATAGTATTTGTATATATCTATTGTAAAGTATTTGTATATGTTTAGTGTATAGCATTTGTATAAGTCTATTGTATAGTATTCAAATAAGTATATTGTATAGTATTCGTATATATCTATTGTATAGTATTGGTATAAGTCTATTCTACAGTATTCGTATAAGTATATTGTATATTATTCGTATATGTCTGCTGTATAGTATTCGTAAAAGTCTATTGTATAGTATTGATATATGTCTATTGTATAGTATTCATATATGTCTATTGTATAGTATTTCTATATGTTTGTTGTATAGTATTCGCATAAGTATATTGTATAGTATATGTATATGTCTCTTGTATAGTCTATGTATATGTCTATTGTATAGTATATGTATATGTCTATTGTACTGTATAGTATATGTCTATTGTATAGTATATGTACATGTCTATTGTAAATTAGAGTGTAAGCTCCTAGGAGCAGGGTGTATATTTTATATTAGATTGTTAGCTCCTAGAAGCAAGATGCATTTATCTTTTCCCTTCCAGATTGACTCTCCTAAGCTTATAATACGTGCAGATATACAGCAATTTGAAGGAGGACAGATGTGATCCAGGGAAATATCCGATCGCCACAAATGGGGTCAGGAAGGAATTTTTTCACCCCCTGAGGCAGAACTCTCCGGGGGTTTCTTCGCCTTCCTCTGGATCTTGTGGTCCAGTGGCTCTCAGCCGGTCCTCAATTCCCACAGCTAGTTCTGTGGTCTGTATAGGGACTTACCTGAGAGTCATTGTGATTATGGTTTAATTTCTTAAAGGACCCGTAATATTTTTATTACAGTGTTGCTTATTGCTATTCCAATAAAAAAAAAATAAGAAAGAAAATAAGTTTCATGGGATCTTTTTTCTGTTCACTTTATTTTTACACAGTTGCAATGATGGGAGTGATCATTACTACTCTCAGTACTCTACAAGTTGAACCAGGAATTATGGGGGGCGCCATTTACAGAAGGTAGACCACATACAGTAAATCTCCACCCATTGTGGTATCGTAATGTCTACTCCTGTCCCAAGTTACATTAAAATTGTTATGGAGGCAGTACCCTAAAATAGTATATGTACTACACAAAAAACTACCCGATAGAAGACTGAAGACGGGGACGCAGAGCTGCAGAATACAAGAGACACAAGCAGTGTCGGACTGGGGTGCCCAGGGCCCCCTAGTTGCCAACTCCAGTAACCAACTTAAGTGACCCACTTTTACAGCTACTTGCAAATGTGACATTATCCTCAATCACAAATTTATATAACAAAGAAAAGGGAAGATTGTTACATGAATAAGATGCTGCCTCTGTAAGTACATAGTGAATAAAGGCTATTTTTCCAAGTACTGCTGTATAAGAGGGTGGTGGCCCGTAATGCACAGTGACCCACTGGAGGATTCTCCTGTTCTCCTGTGACCCAGTCCAAGCCTATATGTAATATATTGAAAATTAATACTTTGTGTTTGTAGGGACAGACTTAGTTAAAGCTTAGTACTGGCCCATAGTGGGAGAGGGACCCCCCCAGTAAAAGAGGACTACTTCCTGATAGTCAGGGAAGTACAGTAACCAAGGTCAAGTTCAAGTTGCAGTGGGAGGGCATTTATCGTTCAAGGCAGTGGGAGGCCTTACTAGAATCTCTTGCGGACATTCCTTCAACATCCGGCGCCTAGGGTTTGGTACAGAAACTGCTAAGAGTGCCTTATCTTCTAGTGTACAGAGGAAAAGCATGTGAAACTGCATTAAGAGAAGGTAGAGGATGCCCAGTGCACTGAGGAACTGGACAGGAAATCCCTGGAAAATCAGTTAATGTGAGGATAGTGCAAGAGGAACGTAGAGTGATGCTGGAGACATATTGTACTAAAGAAACAAAGAATAAGAAGTCTTGCACCAGAAACTGCATGCTACAGTCTGATGAACTTAAACTGCCCAATAAATTGCTTGTTACAATGAACTGCGTGTTCCCTTAGTTATGTGTGGCATCTCCTGAGGAGGGAGATCTGGGGAAGGCAGTGGTCTGTGGTCTACAGGTGAATGTGATGCACCCCACAATTACCAGTAAGTTAGGACCAGGACCAGGACAAGTTTTAGACAAAATGGGGCCCTGGGCAAAAGTTTAAAGTGGGGCACTAAATGCTCACATATTGCACCATCACCATTTACATGCGCAGAGCTCAGGCCATTAAGCGAGCATGATCAACAATATTGAAGTCATTCGATGCTTGTTTCCCAGCCTCTGTACACCAGCTGGCGAAGAATGATGGGGACAGATTCAGAAATCTACAAGCCATTAACCCTCATACACTTTCAGAAGCCTACACTCATCACTGTCCCCAATTTCCTCTTTTTCATGTCCTGATCTGGCTGTACATCACTACAATGACACTCTCAGAAGCAGCCTGGACCACGTGGCACCCCTCACTCTCAGAACTTCCAAACACAGTGTTAAACAGCCCTGGTTCACATTGCAAACTCGATTTCTCCAGCGATGCTCTAGGAGTTTTGTACGCCTATGGAAGAGAGCTCGATCACCAGAAAACTTTATCCAATACAAATTTATGTTACGGACCTATAACGCTGCCCTTTTCTTTGCCAAACAGACTTACTTCACCACCCTCATCTCCTGTCTAACAACCCCCAAACAATTTTTGACACTCCCTCCTCAGTCCAAAAACACAGGCCCTATGACAGACATCTGAGCTGATGAACTGGCCTCCCATTTTATAGAGAAAATAGAGAATATCTGTCAGAAAATCAGCTCCCTGCCATCAAGTGCCACAACTCCGATCCCTCCCCCAGGGCCGGATTTAGGCAAAGTGGGGCCCTAGGAAAAGTTTAAAATGGGGCCCCAAATGCTAACATATTGCACATCACACAGAAGCATTTCGGTTGTAGTTACATGTGCTGAGTTCAGGCCGCTATATGAGTGTGATCGACAATATTGAAGTCGTTCAACACTTGTTTCCCGGTCTCTATCCACCATCTGAGAAAAAATGATGGGGACAGAGTGATCACTAATGGATCACTAACAGATCACCATACAGTATCATGTTATCAGCAGCACATCTACAGTTTACACCCCATAGTCCTTCATATAATATAATGTTCCCCATAGTCCTCCATATAGTATAATACACTCCTCAGTACTCCATATATTAAAATAAACTACTCAGTCCTCCATATAGTATAATACACTCCTCATAGTGCTCCATAGTATAATGCACCGCCATAGTCATCGATGTAGTACAATGCACTTCCCGTAGTATAATGCACCCCTTAGTTCTTCATATAATGTATTCCCCATAGTCCTTGATACAGTATAATGCAGCCCACATATAGTATAATGCAGCCACCCCACAGAGCATAATGCAGCCACCCCACAGAGTGTAATACAACCCCGCCATACAATATAATGTAACCCCCCATACAATATAATGCAGCCCCCTCTTAAAGTATAATGCAGCCACTGCATAGAGCATAATGCAGCCAGCCAACATAGCATAATGCAGCCCCGCCATAATATATAATGTAACCCCCATAGAATGTAATGCAGCCACCCCATAGTGCATAATGCAGCCACACCATAGTATAATGCAACCCCACAATAAAATAGAATGTTACCCCCATAGAATATAATGCAACCCCTTATATAGTATAATGTAGCCACTCCATAGAATACAATGTAGCCCTCCTCATATAGTAAAATGCAGCCCCCATAGAATATAATGTAGCCACCTCATAAAGTATAATGAAGCCCTCATACAATATAATCTAGTCCACCATTGAATATAATGCAGCCTCCCATAGTATAGAATTTAGCCTCCTCAGGACCAGGACAAGTTTTAGACAAAATGGGGCCCTGGGCAAAAGTTTAAAGTGGGGCACTAAATGCTCACATATTGCACCATCACCATTTACATGCGCAGAGCTCAGGCCATTAAGCGAGCATGATCAACAATATTGAAGTCATTCGATGCTTGTTTCCCAGCCTCTGTACACCAGCTGGCGAAGAATGATGGGGACAGATTCAGAAATCTACAAGCCATTAACCCTCATACACTTTCAGAAGCCTACACTCATCACTGTCCCCAATTTCCTCTTTTTCATGTCCTGATCTGGCTGTACATCACTACAATGACACTCTCAGAAGCAGCCTGGACCACGTGGCACCCCTCACTCTCAGAACTTCCAAACACAGTGTTAAACAGCCCTGGTTCACATTGCAAACTCGATTTCTCCAGTGATGCTCTAGGAGTTTTATACGCCTATGGAAGAGAGCTCGATCACCAGAAAACTTTATCCAATACAAATTTATGTTACGGACCTATAACGCTGCCCTTTTCTTTGCCAAACAGACTTACTTCACCACCCTCATCTCCTGTCTAACAACCCCCAAACAATTTTTGACACCTTTCACTCCCTCCTCAGTCCAAAAACACAGGCCCTATGACAGACATCTGAGCTGATGAACTGGCCTCCCTCTTTATAGAGAAAATAGAGAATATCTGTCAGAAAATCAGCTCCCTGCCATCAAGTGCCACAACTCCGATCCCTCCCCCAGGGCCGGATTTAGGCAAAGTGGGGCCCTAGGAAAAGTTTAAAATGGGGCCCCAAATGCTAACATATTGCACATCACACAGAAGCATTTCGGTTGTAGTTACATGTGCTGAGTTCAGGCCGCTATATGAGTGTGATCGACAATATTGAAGTCGTTCAACACTTGTTTCCCGGTCTCTATCCACCGTCTGAGAAAAAATGATGGGGACAGAGTGATCACTAATGGATCACTAACAGATCACCATACAGTATCATGTTATCAGCAGCACATCTACAGTTTACAC
The DNA here is from genome assembly GCF_039654945.1 of Dendrobates tinctorius. Lineage (NCBI taxonomy): Eukaryota > Metazoa > Chordata > Amphibia > Anura > Dendrobatidae > Dendrobates > Dendrobates tinctorius. The sequence continues at coordinate 11,685,094 of NW_027361827.1, forward strand.
CCCATAGTCCTTCATATAATATAATGTTCCCCATAGTCCTCCATATAGTATAATACACTCCTCAGTACTCCATATATTAAAATAAACTACTCAGTCCTCCATATAGTATAATACACTCCTCATAGTGCTCCATAGTATAATGCACCGCCATAGTCATCGATGTAGTACAATGCACTTCCCGTAGTATAATGCACCCCTTAGTTCTTCATATAATGTATTCCCCATAGTCCTTGATACAGTATAATGCAGCCCACATATAGTATAATGCAGCCACCCCACAGAGCATAATGCAGCCACCCCACAGAGTGTAATACAACCCCGCCATACAATATAATGTAACCCCCCATACAATATAATGCAGCCCCCTCTTAAAGTATAATGCAGCCACTGCATAGAGCATAATGCAGCCAGCCAACATAGCATAATGCAGCCCCGCCATAATATATAATGTAACCCCCATAGAATGTAATGCAGCCACCCCATAGTGCATAATGCAGCCACACCATAGTATAATGCAACCCCACAATAAAATAGAATGTTACCCCCATAGAATATAATGCAACCCCTTATATAGTATAATGTAGCCACTCCATAGAATACAATGTAGCCCTCCTCATATATTAAAATGCAGCCCCCATAGAATATAATGTAGCCACCTCATAAAGTATAATGAAGCCCTCATACAATATAATCTAGTCCACCATTGAATATAATGCAGCCTCCCATAGTATAGAATTTAGCCTCCTCTTATAGTATAATGTTGCCCCCTCATAGAGTATGATGCAATCACCCACAATAGAATATAATAAACATAATACAGCCCCACATAGAATATAATGTAGCCCCAAATAGAATATAATACAGCCCACCTCCCCATAGAATATAATGTAGCCCCCCATATTATATAACACAGCCTCCCCCATAGAATATAATTTAAATGTAACTCTTCATGGTATATAACACAGTATAGTCCACACATAGTATATAGCCCAGAACCACATGGATTATAGCCCAGCCCTCATGGTATATAACACAGCATCAGATGGTATATTGCCCAGCACCACATGGTATATAGCCCAGCACAACATGGTATATAGCCCAGCACAACATGGTATATACCCCAGCACCACATGGTATATAGCACAGCCCACCATGGAATACAGCCCAGCACCATATGGAATATAGCACAGCACCACATGGTATACAGCACAGCACCTCATGGTAAATAGTACAGCACCACATGGTATATAGCACAGCACCACATGGTATATAGCACAGCCACACGTGGTATAAAGCACGGCAACACATGGTATATAGCACAGCACCACATGGTATATAGCACAGCCCAAATTTTATATGGCACAGCCACACATGGTATATAGCTAAGCACCACATGGTATGTAGCCCAGCACCACATGGTATATAGCACAGCCACACATGGTATATAGCCCATCACCACATGGTATACAGCCCAGCACCACATAGTATATAGCCCAGTCACACTTGGAATATAGCCCAACACCACATAGTATATAGCACAGCCACACACGGTATATAGCCCATCACCACATGGTATATAACACAGCCACATATGGTATACAGCCCAGCACCATGGTATACAGCCCAGCACCAGATGGTATATAGCCCAGCACCACAAGGTATATAGCCCAGCCACACATGGTATATAGCCCAGCACCACATGGTATATAGCCCGGCACCACATGGTATATAGCCCAGCCACATATGGTATATAGCCCAGCAGATGATCTAGAAGACCTGGAAGAAATAGAGATGCCAGCATTCTACCGCCATGGTGCCTCCCAAGACTCTAACAATGTGACAGGGAGAAGTCTTGCCGTTCATGAAGTTTCCCATAATCCACTACCTCACCAAGGTTGGGGAGAGATGCAGAGCTGTGACCCGGCTATATGTATGGTCAAAGAACTCCTTGGTGAAGCAGATTCATCTCCAGGTCCTGATGCGCCTGCAGATGTTCAACAGTTGAGGAAAGAAAGAAGCTGTTCCTTTTTGAAGACAAGTTGACCCGAAGAGCTAATAACCCACATACGCAAGAACTGGTCTGGCAGATCGTGGTCCCCAGAAAAGACATGCCCATGGTCTTCGAAGCTTACCACAATCAAGTGGGACACTTTGGTTGGATAAAGCTGGAAGTAGTCATCCGCGACCGCTTCTTCTCGACAGGTATGAGACGGTCTATTGAACAGTGGTGTAGGGAATGCGGCGGCCCATGTAGTCTCAGAAGAAAGAATTGTGCAAATCATAGGGCCCCCTTGCAGCCCATCATCACTAAATAACCTTTGGAACTGGTGGCCTTAGACCACGTGCAGCTAACCCCAAGTCGATCAGGGTATACCTATGCCTTAACAATAGTGTATCACTATTCCCGTTTCCTAGTGGTCGTTCCGGTGAAAGACCAAACAGCAAGAACAGCTGCAAAGGCATTCCAAGAATATTTCTGCAGACCCCATGGCTACCCAGATCAAGTGCTGAGAGACAGAGGTCTAGTCTTCGAAGCAGAAGTCTTTCAAGAATTTTGCTCCCTCTACGGATGCAAAAAGATCAGAACTACACCATACCATCCACAAGGCAATGATCTTTGCGAAAAACTGAACCATCTGGTAATCAATTTATTTGCAGATCTTACCGCTAGAAGAAAGGAACTAATGGCCTGAGAAATTGCCAGATTTGATCAAAATGTACAATCATATACTAACCAGCGCAACAGGATATGCCCCAGCTTACTGGATGCGTGGACAGCCAGGTAAACTCCCCATCGACCTGGAAATGGGAGTCCTAACTCCTGAAACCATATCCAGCCAATTGGACATGGATTGGAATACAGAAAGGCAACTGCAGTATCAAAAAGTTCAGCAATGTGTAGAGGAAAGTCTTGCTCAAGCTAGGCAAAAACAGTAAAGGAACTTAAATAGACATGCTGTGGCAACCCCCTTACCAACAGGTGAACAAGTGCTGAAGAAAAAGAGAAGAAACCACAAGTTAGATGACCAATAGGAGGCTCAGCCTTACACTATTCAACCATCTAGCAATGACAACAGCAAAGTGTGTACTATCTCCAAAGACAGCGGAAAAACGTGTACCACCGTATCCAGAGACAATCTGAAAGTATGTCCAGCACAATTGCGTGAACGAGTTGAGAATAAGGAAGACTCTCAGCTAAAAGAAAATACTGATACAAAGATTTGCACTGTTCTAGGTGAATTCCCTAGTTCTTGGCTACAAGTTAACAACGCTGTGGTAGTTCTTTACCAGAGACACCAAATTGTTCTGGAAGCGACGAGTCGCTAAAGCCAACCACTAGAGTTGAGCGACTTTGCCTTTTTTTGGGTCGAGTCGGGTTTCATGAAACCCGACTTTCGCAAAAGTCAGGTCGAACGAAATCAGCCGATTTTTGTGAAAAGTCGAAGGCCGACTGAAACACGAAGCCCAATGCAAGTCATTGGGGAAGCAAAGTCGGCAGGGAGTGGAGACCAGGAAACACACCTACAGTGCCCTTTTGAATGCCAAAAACATCAAGTCTTATTACTGAAGCTTTTCAACCTTAATTTACTTCATAATACTAGTTACGCACTGAAAAATGGGGGCTATTTGGCTAAATTTGTGGGGGGGTAGGGCTGGCTCCAGGTTTTCATGTGCCCTGGGCCAAAGAGCGCCCCTTTAACACATACCACAACTCATGATGCTCCGATACGGCAGAGAAATAGCGGTATAGTACAATGAAAAAATACTTCACTTTTTACATCTCATGACGGATATCCATTTTAAATTCTCCAATAGCTCCAAAAATGGACAGTATCTTACTCCATACAGTATTATGGCCACCGCATAGTGCGCTATACAGAGTAATGAGGCCCATATGTTTCACTATACAGAATCATTGGTCCCATATAATGTTTGAAACAGTATATGATGAGCACCACATAATGCTACAGTATATGTTGGTCCCCATGGATGAAGCTGCACTGTCTTATGGGCCCAAATAATGCTCTATATATAATGGGCCCCATTTCTAATGCTCTAGTGTATAATGGACCCTGTAAATGCTGCTCCAGTGTCTGATGTCCACCTTTGGAATGCTCCAGTGTATGGTGGGCCCCATATATCATTCTCCAGAGTTTAGTGCTCCCCAAAAATTGCTGTCCCAACATTGAAAACAATTAAATAAGTCTCCTCGCTAGGGAATCCCTGTACTAGTCTGGGTGTACAGACGTGATGTCATTGCGCTCTCTGATCAGAATATCACTGTCAGGAAACGCGAAAGACGTCATGGCGGTGGAGCAGGGAGAGGTAAGTATTTCAACTTTGCAAGTGCTGTGATCCAGAGGAAGTAGGGGGGCCCACTCGTTGGCGACGGCACTGGCACAGGGTCCCTCATAGTACGGCGGTGTGTCTGACGGCGGGTGGGCTGAACCTGCACTTTCAGCTGCACCTTCCTTTTTGTCACCATGTAAGGTGGTACAGTATATGGGAAGGGTAACCTGAGTTTCATCTGGGTGTCATTCAGGCTGTGTAGAGTGCGAGGGGAATGTAGTGGTCTGGGTCAATGTACCAGCAGAATCATCTAGCAGTGGCTGGGCCTCAGTGCACTTGTGGTGCCCCCAGGAGTACGGTCGCCACAGTGACATTACCTTCCTCCTAGGGAGTGTGATGTCACGCTTGGGAGCAACGAAGGATCTCTCTAGCAGTTAAACCAACACACAACACATGTCCCACTCCGGGCCAGCAGGGAGACCTCTGAACCTGACTGCTGAGGAGCTGCTGTCTGTGGTCGGGAGGAGGTAAGTTAGGGCAGTCTGTGAAGGGAAGGGGAAGTGTGTGGGCGTGAGAAGGGGAGCTGGAGGATGAGCAGACTTAAGGCTCACTCCTAGCTTGAGCGCATGGTCCGGATTCTGGTCTCCGAGTTTGTAGGGACACTGACGGTCTTGCAGCAGAAACCGGAGGAAGTAGCAGCTGTAAATGCTCTGTACCCAGCTAAGGCTCGGAGGCCCCAGCAGCGATGTGTGGGAGCCAGAAGAAAAAGGCTACGGTTGCCTGCCATACGAGAAAGTTCCAAGAGAGAGTCAACAGGGGGTACTTCATTGAACTCAGCACTGCGAGTACCTCAGATAAGCGCTAGAACGGAGGCCACACTACCTATATCCAGAGAGAGAATTTCAAATTGGCTTCCAGGCTGACCAACTCCTTCTCCATCTGTACTCTGGGTCCTGGACAACACTTACCAAGTACAGGTAAAGGAACTGCACGACTGTGTCTGTCCTCTTTCTCCTGCGCCTGGCGCACGGCTCTGCTACATCCTGCACTGCACACCATCTACCAACTCTTTCATGTGCCCTGCGACAATGGCCATACCTGTGCAGGGCTTCTACATCTTAGCTTCACCACAACTTCTGTCCCAGAGAAGCGCCACTGCAGCGCTGGTCAATCTACTCAGAAACCACAGGTGGCGTAACGTATCATTCACCTATAAACGTAATTCACCCCTTTGCATGGACGCCCAGGGCCACGGAACGGGTCACCACCACTGGGACACATCCCAGGGAGACACCGTCCCGGTACTGAATAACCCCACTGCCCTGCCTGGCCACTCACACTCCATGTCAGATTCATCTTGGACTGGGGAATTCACGATTTGACTTGATAACCCATGCATGGTCCAAAGTTGTGACAGTCAGGTTACATTTTTTTTTTTTTTCTTCCATATATGTACCTATCTACTGTCAATGTTATGCCTTTACGCATCTGTATCTGTACTTGTTCCTGCCTTGCTGCTGTAATGCTCTGAATTTCCCCATGGTGGGATGATTAAAGGATTATCTTATCTTATCTTATCTTAGAAAGAGCTACATGGACTAATGTTAAGTGTGGCCTGCTGCATCATTCACTTTGGGTGGGGGTGCAGGAGACAAGGAAAGGGGTTCTTCCTGACCAGGAGCCAGCACTTTACGACTCAGTGCTTGCATTTTTTGAAACTTCAGAAGAGGAGGGCATATTTGCTGGAGTCTGTTTCGGCAATGTAAGCCCGAACCAGTTCCTCATGCTCCGGCTATAAAAACGGTTAACCTACTCCCAGAAAAGGTAGCCTTCCAGGCGTTCCATAGACAGACCATGACACAGGCTCAACACCTCCTGCCTTAGCTGCTATTGTGTTTTTGCCACTACCAGCAGATGCACCACCACCATCAGCACCAGCTGGCCCCCCCACGCCCACGTCCGCGGCCTCTTCCACAATATGGATTAGACAAGAATATAAAAAGTAGACAAAGTGTACAGTATCATCAGATAGCAGGTATATATGGCATAGTTTAAACATTAACAATGTATCATGAGTAGTGTTGAGCATTCCGATACCGCAAGTATCGGGTATCGGCCGATACTTGCTGTATCGGAATTCCGATACCGACTTCCGATATTTTTTCAATATCGGAAGTCGGCATCGGAATCGGAAGTTCAAAGTTGATTGACAGCCTGACGTCATCATGATGCGCGGTGTGTGCGCATCATGATGCACCGTCATTTCGGGCCTTCCGGGGGTCTCTGCCGGCCTGCCGGGGGGCTGTGCCGGCCTGCCGGGGGGCTGTGTGGACTGCCCGGGGTCTGTACCGGCCTGCCGGGGGGCTGTGCCGGCCTGCCGGTGGTCTGTGCACCCTGTGGGGGTCTGTACCGGCCTGCCGGGGGGCTGTGCCGGCCTGCCGGTGGTCTGTGCACCCTGTGGGGGTCTGTACCGGCCTGCCGGGGGGCTGTGCCGGCCTGCCGGGGGGCTGTGCTGATGTCTGGGGGTCTGTGCAAGCATCGTCCGATGGGACTACAAGTCCCATCTGGTGATGCCTGCTACCATGACAGTGATTGACACATTAGCCAATGATGGGACAGTAGTAGTCCCATCATCCTGCTAATGTGTTAAATGTTAAAAAAAAAAAAAAAAAAAATACTACATACATACTACATGCATGCTACATACATACTACATGCTACATACATACTACATACATACTACATACATACCACATATATACTACATACATACTACATACATAACACATATATACTACATACATACTACATACATACTACATACATACTACATATATACTACATGCATGCTACATACATACTACATGCTACATACATACTACATACATACTACATGCATGCTACATACATACTACATGCTACATACATACTACATATATACTACATGCATGCTACATACATACTACATGCTACATACATACTACATACATACTACATGCATGCTACATACATACTACATGCTACATACATACTACATATATACTACATGCATGCTACATACATACTACATGCTACATACATACTACATATATACTACATACATACTACATACATACTACATGCATGCTACATACATACTACATGCTACATACATACTACATATATACTACATGCATGCTACATACATACTACATGCTACATACATACTACATATATACTACATACATACTACATACATACTACATGCATGCTACATACATACTACATGCTACATACATACTACATATATACTACATGCATGCTACATACATACTACATGCTACATACATACTACATATATACTACATACATACTACATACATACTACATGCATGCTACATACATACTACATGCTACATACATACTACATACATACTACATGCTACATACATACCACATATATACTACATACATACTACATACAATACATTCATACAATACATACATAGACATACAGTACATATAACATAGAGTAACATACTTACCAATACTTGTCACATTGTTCCCCGAAGCCATTGTCTTTTACGGAATAAATATTAACATAACAAACCACAAAAATACTCACCCACGATCCGAAGCAGTCCACGAGTGTGTCCCACGACGATCTTGGGTAGAGAACTGCAGCATCAGCTGTTGCTGCCGTTCTCTACGGGCTGCAGGAATCCAATGACGGAAGGTAGGTATCCTTCCGCACTGTATTCCTCCGCCGCTTAAAAAAAAAAAAAGTCCCTAGTCTCACTTTATGCCATTGCTGCGTGGGAATTTCCCACACAGCAATGGCATAAAGTGAGACTAGGGACTTTTTTTTTTTTTAAGCGGCGGAGGAATACAGTGCGGAAGGATACCTACCTTCCGTCATTGGATTCCTGCAGCCCGTAGAGAACGGCAGCAACAGCTGATGCTGCAGTTCTCTACCCAAGATCGTCGTGGGACACACTCTTGGACTGCTTCGGATCGTGGGTGAGTATTTTTGTGGTTTGTTATGTTAATATTTATTCCGTAAAAGACAATGGCTTCGGGGAACAATGTGACAAGTATTGGTAAGTATGTTACTCTATGTTATATGTACTGTATGTCTATGTATGTATTGTATGAATGTATTGTATGTAGTATGTATGTAGTATATATGTGGTATGTATGTAGCATGTAGTATGTATGTAGCATGCATGTAGCATGCAGTATGTATGTAGCATGCATGTAGTATATATGTAGTATGTATGTAGCATGTAGTATGTATGTAGCATGCATGTAGTATATATGTAGTATGTATGTAGCATGTAGTATGTATGTAGCATGCATGTATTATGTAAGTAGTATGTATGTAGTATATATGTAGTATGTATGTAGCATGTAGTATGTATGTAGCATGCATGTAGTATGTATGTAGTATGTATGTAGTATATATGTAGTATGTATGTAGCATGTAGTATGTATGTAGCATGCATGTAGTATATATGTAGTATGTATGTAGCATGTAGTATGTATGTAGTATGTATGTAGTATGTATGTGGTATGTATGTAGTATATATGTAGTATGCATGTAGCATGTAGTATGTATGTAGCATGCATGTAGTATGTATGTAGTATGTATGTAGCATGTAGTATGTATGTAGCATATATGTAGTATGTATGTAGTATGTATGTAGCATGCATGTAGTATATATGTAGTATGTATGTAGCATATATGTAGTATGCATGTAGTATGTATGTAGCATGCATGTAGTATGTATGTAGTATGTATGTAGTATATATGTAGTATGTATGTAGCATGTAGTATGTATGTAGCATATATGTAGTATGTATGTAGTATGTATGTAGCATGCATGTAGTATATATGTAGTATGTATGTAGCATATATGTAGTATGTATGTAGCATGTAGTATGTATGTAGCATGCATGTAGTATGTATGTAGTATGTATGTAGTATATATGTAGTATGTATGTAGCATGTAGTATGTATGTAGCATGCATGTAGTATATATGTAGTATGTATGTAGCATGTAGTATGTATGTAGTATGTATGTAGTATGTATGTGGTATGTATGTAGTATATATGTAGTATGTATGTAGCATGTAGTATGTATGTAGCATGCATGTAGTATATATGTAGTATGTATGTAGCATGTAGTATGTATGTAGCATATATGTAGTATGTATGTAGTATGTATGTAGCATGCATGTAGTATATATGTAGTATGTATGTAGCATATATGTAGTATGTATGTAGCATGTAGTATATATGTAGTATGCATGTTGCATGCATGTAGTATATATGTAGTATGTATGTTGCATGTAGTATGTATGTTGCATGTAGTATATATGTAGTATGAATGTAGCATGTATGTAGTATGCATGTTGTATGTATGTAGCATGTAATTTTTTTTTTTTTTTTTTTTTACATTCAACACATTAGCCGGATGATGGGACTACTACTGTCCCATCATTGGCTAATGTGTCAATCACTGTCATGGTAGCAGGCATCGCCCGATGGGACTTGTAGTCCCTTCGGACGATGCCTGCACAGACCCCCGAAGCCTGCACAGCCCCCCGGCAGGCCGGCACAGCCCCCCGGAGCCTGCACAGCCCCCCGGCAGGCCGGCACAGCCCCCCGGCAGGCCGGCACAGCCCACCGGAGCCTGCACAGCCCCCCTGGCAGGTCGGCACAGCCCCCCGGCAGGCCGGCACAGACCACCGGAGCCTGCACAGACCCCCTGGCAGGCCGGCACAGCCCCCCGAAAGGCCCGTACAGACCCCAGAGAGGCTGTACAAGGGAAAAACAGGATTTTTCTTATTCCGATACCGGAAGTCCCATAAACTTGAATGGGACTTCCGGTATTGGAATCGGCGATACCGATACTTTTTTTTAAGATCGGCCGATCCATTCTGTTCTGATACTTTGAAGTATCGGACGGTATCGCTCAACTCTAATCATGAGTAGTGTTGAGCCACCCCGCTAGTGTTTTGGTTCATCGCACAGGAGGCAAGTTCATTGAATGTTCCTCGAACCACACTGAAAACAATGGCAGGCAAACACAAACACATACTAACACATGCAAAACAATTACAAAACACCTTAAAAAGGTGTCCCAAAGCCGACAAAATGCTCAGAAGCCAAAAATAACATATGGAAAAGGGCAACTACATTTACAAAAGAGGTGGAGGAGTAAAAGGAGGAGGTGGAGGAGACACAGATCTAGGCTTGTCATGCCCTTATGAAGTCAAGAAAGTCTGGACTAAAAATGTAAAAACCAAACCCAAAAAAGCAAAATCTGAAAACGAACACGATCATATACCGTCGTGCTTCCCACCAATAAATTATGGCAACTGGCGAATGGGCGGCGTTATTCCCATGAACCTCCAAACAGCGTCCATGAAGCCAAAGTGTTTGCTATCCGGGGGCAGTATGATTGCAAAGCTGAACCTTAAAGGGATGTCCAAAAGGGCACCACCAGGAGTGGAGCCTGCGGCTTGATTGGACTCCACCCAGGAAAACAAAACCATGCCACCTCAAAAAAAGATGCACACATTGAAAGCTTTGTCAATTGTGTGTGTGTGGTTTGGTATCTCCGTTTGTAGTTGTGCTAGTGATTTGTCAGCTTTATTCCGTTAACGAACGAGACTCCGTCATGCCCCTGCGGTACGAGTAAAGCTTACTAGAGGGATACACGAGGCTCTGGCACGCGCGATCGAGCAATAACAGGGCTGTCATGGCCTTCCATGTCCGGCTACATGCGCGCTACACTGAAAGGACCATCTTTTGTCGCTTACAGGTGCAGATAACCAGCTGAACACCGTTAGTGATGGGGATCTGGGATTCCAATAATTCGCCATGAACGATGATTTCCCAGTAAGTGCAGGTCAACAGCAATTCCTGATTTTGGCCTAACCGCCATTCCAGGAAAAATGCAAAACATTACGTGTCCAAACCACAGGTGCTGTAGCTTGCTTAACAGCTCTGCAGCCGTTCTCAGGCCCAGTATGGATTCTACAAGATTCGAGAAAATTGATAAAAGGTACAGTTTCACCGGATAACACCTATATATGTTGCATAGTTTACACATTAAAAACCTATGTGTATCGATCAGGAGGCAGGCTCAGACGGTCTCAGGCCCAGTATGGATTAGACCAGATTGTACAAAGTTAAGATAGGGTACATTATCACTGGATAGCAGGTATATAGAGCATAGTTTAAACATTTAAAATCTCCATGTTCTCTGCATGGATTACAAAACAATCTAAAAACTAGAAAAAAGGAAATGTATTTCAAGCGTACACCATGAAACACTTTTGGTGGTATTTTTAAATCTTCATTTATATTTCTGTCTCAGTAAGACAGCTGTTGTGAGTTCATTTTCCCCTTCGTCACTGGGGTCTGGTGAACTCCCTATTCTGGTAAAGGAAGGTAATGAGCCTGATTATCAGGCACCTGAGTCTAATGAGGATGACTGGCTGAGTGGAGTCACGGACTGGATATAAGGCTGCCGACGCCCTTCTGCCCTGCGGGTGATTTCTCTGTGGACTTCTAGGACACCAGTCTGATTCCTGCTCCTCTAAAGCTAAGTTTCAGTTTTGCCTGTTAGCTTTTTGTTTTGTTTTTTGTTTTCCTTGCTTTTCAGTATTCTGCCATTCCATGCTGGGGTGAGCTGAATCTCCTTTTGCCTGTAGCTCTGTCTTCAGTATATTCCTGAGTGCTGACATAGCTTTTTTGAAGCCTAGCGTCTTCAGGGCCTTTTTCACTGTCAGTCTGTTGGCTCTTATTTTCATAGGGTTTTTCACGGATTGCAGACAGCAGCCTTCCTGTCCTTTTCTATTTAGTTAGCTTGGGCCCCGCTTTGCTCAGTCTATCTTTCTGTCTGTGTTGGTATTTTCATCTTGCTTCACCGTCATTATATGTTGGGGGCTGCCTATTGCTTTGGGGTCTGCTCTGGGGCAGTTTAGATTGCCCCTTTCTTTCTTTAGGCCTATTTAATTCTCCGGCTGTGATCGAGGGGTCTAGGGCATCGTAGGAACCCCCCACGGCTACTGCTAGTTGTGTTGATAGGTTCATGGGTCTGCAATCCGATAGCTGCCAACTTCTCTGGTTTTCTGGACTTAGCTAGCATTTCTGTTTTTGCCTCCTACGGTGACTCAATCATAACAGAATCACCCGCCATACCGCAGATCCTAGGGTACTCAATAGCAGGAAAGAATTGTGTTTAAAAAAAAAAAAAAGGTGTGTGTATATTCTTTCCTCTATATCTCTGAGGCCATAAGGGGAATTTTTTTTTCTCTCTCAATGGAGATAAAGCAATTGTCTGATCGTGTGGAGCAGCTCGCTGTGGAGGTGTGGGGAATTTCCGCCTACCTTGCTCGTTCGCATGCTGTTGAACCAAAGATCCCTACACCTGATGTATTTTTTGGGGATCGATCTAAATTTTTGAGTTTCAAAAATAATTGTAAATTATTTTTTGCCTTGAAGCCTAACTCGTCAGGGAGCTCCGCGCAGCAGGTTAAAATTGTCATCTCTTTGCTGCGTGGCGATCCCCAGGATTGGGCGTTTTCTTTGAAACCAGATGATTCTATTCTGACTAATGTGAATGCATTCTTTCAAGCTTTGGGGTTGTTGTATGACGAACCTAATGCTATTGATCAGGCTGAAAAGACCCTGTTGGCATTGAACCAGGGTCGAGACTCTGCAGAGTTGTACTGTCAAAAGTTCCGAAAGTGGGCGGTCCTTACTACCTGGAATGATAATGCCTTGGCTGCTCTCTTTCGGAAGGGTTTGTCAGAAGCCGTAAAAGACACTATAGTGGGATTTCCTGTTCCCTCTGGTCTGCTCCCTGTCCACATTTTCCGCCAAGGCTTTTGTGGATTCGGGATCATCACTAAACCTAATGGACTTGGATTTTGCTAAACGTTGTGGATTTCCGATGACACCTCTGCAGACGCCTATCCCTTTGAGGGGGATTGATGCTACTCCTTTGGCTAAAAATAAACCTCAGTTTTGGACACAGGTGGTCATGCGGGTCGCCCCAGACCATCAAGAAAATTGCAGATTTTTGGTATTGCATGGTCTGCATGATGCCGTTGTTCTGGGGTTTCCCTGGTTGCAAATTCATAATCCAGTTTTGGATTGGAAATCTGTGTCTGTGGTGAGTTGGGGTTGTCGGTGTGCCTTTAGTGAGGCTCCGGTTTTTTCCACCTCTAATCAGTCGCATGATGTTCCTGACTATTTGGCGGACTTTCATGATGTATTTAGTGAGAATGAGTCTGCGTCTTTGCCTCCTCATAGGAGTTATGACTGTGCAATTGAACTAAGCTTGGGATGTAAATTTCCCAAGGGTCGGCTCTTCAATTTATCTGTACCCGAGCACGAGGCTATGCGGCCCTATATAAAGGAGGCGTTGGAGAAGGGTCATATTAGACCATCCTCTTCACCCTTAGGTGCCGGGTTTTTTTTGTGGCCAAAAAGGATGGTTCTTTAAAGCCTTGTATTGATTATCGTGCCCTCAATAAAATTACTATTAAATATCAGTATCCGTTACCCCTGATTTCGGATCTATTCTCTTGAGTTAGAGGTGCTTGCTGGTTTACCAAGCTTGACCTCAGGGGGGCGTATAATCTTATCCGCATTAAGCAGGGGGATGAATGGAAGACGGCGTTTAATACTCCGGAGGGACATTTTGAGTACCTGGTGATGCCTTTTGGGCTCACTAATGCCCCTTCTGTCTTCCAGTGCTTCATGAAAGATATTTTCCGAGACTTTGTCGATAAATTTTTGATTATTTACCTGGATGATATTTTGATCTTCTCCAAGGATTGGGATTCTCATGTGGAACATATTCGGACTGTGTTCCGGATCTTGAGGGAGAATTCCCTGTATGTTAAAGGATCGAAATGCCTTTTTGGAGTACAGAGGATTTCATTTTTGGGATTTATTTTGTCTCCGTCAACTATTGAAATGGACCCGGCCAAGGTACAGGCCATTTATGATTGGGTTCAGCCCACTTCTTTGAAGGCCCTCCAGAAGTTTTTGGGTTTTGCTAATTTTTATCGGAAATTTATAGCAAAATTTTCTAGTATTGCCAAGCCATTGACTGATCTGACTAAGAAGGGTGCTGATGTGTTGAATTGGTCTCCTGAGGCTGTTGCTTCCTTTCAGGAGCTGAAGCGAAGATTTACCTCCGCCCCGGTTTTGCGGCAACCACATGTCTCACTCCCGTTCCAGGTAGAGGTGGATGCTTCTGAGATTGGTGCAGGAGCTGTTTTGTCCCAAAAGGATCCTGTAACATCTAAAATGAATCCCTGTGCTTTCTTTTCCCGAAAGTTCTCTCCATCTGAACGTAACTATGATGTGGGGAATCGGGAACTGTTGGCCATGAAATGGGCATTTGAGGAGTGGAGACATTGGTTGGAGGGAGCTAAACATCAAGTTGTGGTCCTCACTGACCACAAGAATTTGATTTACCTAGAGTCGGCTAAACGATTGAACCCTAGACAGGCTAGGTGGGCCTTGTTTTTTACACGTTTTGATTTTGTGGTCTCTTTTCTTCCTGGAACTAAGAATGTCAAGGCAGACGCCTTCTCTAGGAGTTTCTTTGCTGATTCTCCTGTGGTGACCAAGCCTGCTACCATCTTAGGCGAAGGGGTAGTTCTTTCTGCCATCTCGCCCGATTTGAGACTTGCTCTGCAAGAGTTCCAGGAGGACAAACCTGAGCGTTGTCCCAGTGGAAAGTTGTATGTTCCTGACCAGTGGAAGAAGAGAGTGATGTCTGAAGTTCATTGCTCTGCATTGGCTGGTCATCCAGGTATTTTTGGTACTAGAGATCTGGTGAGTCGCTCTTTTTGGTGGCCCACCTTGTCTCATGATGTCAGGAATTTTGTGCAGTCCTGTGGGACTTGCTCCCGGTCTAAATCTTGTTCTCGCTCTAGTTGGTTGTTGATGCCTTTGCCGGTCCCCAGGAGGCCATGGACCCATATTTCAATGGATTTCATCTCTGATATGCCGGTCTCTCAAAGAATGACTGTTATTTGGGTGATTTGTGATAGGTTCTCTAAGATGGTTCATCTTGTACCACTCCCTAAGTTGCCATCTTCATATGAGTTGGTGCCCCTGTTTTTGCAACAGGTGGTTCGCTTACACGGGATTCCTGAGAACATTGTGTCTGACAGAGGAGTTCGGTTTGTGTCTAGATTTTGGAGGACTTTCTGTTCCAAGCTGGGAATTCAGTTGTCCTTCTCCTCTGCTTTTCACCCTCAGACCAATGGGCAGACAGAGAGAACAAACCAGACCTTGGAGTCGTATTTGAGATGTTTTATTTCCGCTGATCAGGATGATTGGGTTTTGTTTTTGCCCTTGGCCGAATTTGCTTTAAATAATAGAGCTAGTTCTGCCACTTTGATGTCACCTTTTTTTTGTAACTTTGGGTTTCATCCTCGATTTTCTTCAGGGCAGGTGGAGCCTACTGCCTGCCCAGGTGTTGACACTGTGGTGGAGAGAATGCACCAGATCTGGGACCAAGTGGTGGATAAGTTATCTCTCTCCCAGGAAAAGGCCCAGCGGTTTTCCAATCGACATAGGACCATTGGTCCCCAGTTTAAGATTGGTGATATGGTGTGGTTATCATCAAAAAATATTGCTATGAAGGTGGCTTCTCCTAAGTTTAAGCCTAGATTTATTGGACCTTACAAGATTTTGGAGATTATTAATCCGGTCTCTTTTTGTTTGGCTCTTTCTGTCACATTTAAAATCCATAATGTGTTCCATAAGTCCTTGTTGAAGAGGTTTGTTGAACCAGTTGTTCCTGGGGTGGCACCTCCAGACCCTGTATTGGTTGAAGGTAACATCGAATATGAGGTAGAGAAAATACTGGATTCCCGTCTGGCTAGACGAAGACTCCAGTATTTGGTTAAGTGGAAGGTTTATGGTCAGGAGGAAAATTCCTGGGTCTCTGCCTCTGATATTCATGCCAAAAGATTGGTGCGTGCATTTCATCGGGCTCACCCTGATCGCCATGGTGGCGTGGTTGAGGGTTCGGTGACCCCTCCTCAAGGGGGAGGTACTGTTGTGAGTTCATTTTCCCCTTTGTCACTGGGGTCTGGTGAACTCCCTATTCTGGTAAAGGAAGGTAATGAGCCTGATTATCAGGCACCTGAGTCTAATGAGGATGACTGGCTGAGTGGAGTCACGGACTGGATATAAGGCTGCCGACGCCCTTCTGCCCTGCGGGTGATTTCTCTGTGGACTTCTAGGACACCAGTCTGATTCCTGCTCCTCTAAAGCTAAGTTTCTGTTTTGCCTGTTAGCTTTTTGTTTTGTTTTTTGTTTTCCTTGCTTTTCAGTATTCTGCCATTCCCTGCTGGGGTGAGCTGAATCTCCTTTTGCCTGTAGCTCTGTCTTCAGTATATTCCTGAGTGCTGACATAGCTTTTTTGAAGCCTAGCGTCTTCAGGGCCTTTTTCACTGTCAGTCTGTTGGCTCTTATTTTCATAGGGTTTTTCACGGATTGCAGACAGCAGCCTTCCTGTCCTTTTCTATTTAGTTAGCTTGGGCCCCTCTTTGCTCAGTCTATCTTTCTGTCTGTGTTGGTATTTTCATCTTGCTTCATCGTCATTATATGTTGGGGGCTGCCTATTGCTTTGGGGTCTGCTCTGGGGCAGTTTAGATTGCCCCTTTCTTTCTTTAGGCCTATTTAATTCTCCGGCTGTGATCGAGGGGTCTAGGGCATCGTAGGAACCCCCCACGGCTACTGCTAGTTGTGTTGATAGGTTCAGGGGTCTGCAATCCGATAGCTGCCAACTTCTCTGGTTTTCTGGACTTAGCTAGCATTTCTGTTTTTGACTCCTACGGTGACTCAATCATAACAGACAGCCCAGACTCTCTGCAATAGGAAATTAGATGCATACAATTATTTACCTAATGTCTAGTGATTGCAGAAATCTGCGAATTATTCACGGGAACAACTTCCATCACAATTCTCAGAGGCGATGCTGACCCTCAGTTAATTAGTGTGTGGACACAGCAAAAACCTTTCTTTGTGAAGAAAGTGTTGCTGTATTGCAGTACCGTTGATTACATCGCCGTTACTCATATCCATCCAATTTTGATCACCGGGAGAGGTGTAAATGTGGTGCTCACTGCCTATCATGATCTGTCACGTAACTTTGGAGTGCAAAACACAGAAGTCACAGGCCGTAGGCGATTCAATTGGATTGGCACGAGAGGGAGGGCACATTTAAAAATGTGCACTGGAATATCACCCATCTGTGGGTAGGAAAACTGTTAAAGCTGATGAGAAACCACCACTGCATCTCATTGTGAGTCGACGTCCATAAGAAATGGAAGCCATTGATCATCTGAAGCTGGATCCCGGCCAACGGGACAGGGCATAGCTACGTCTTAACCATCATCTTCTATCAGTTCACCAAATTTGAATTGCCAGTCCCAGTGATGGATTTGACAGCCCAGACTACACAGCGGAGGAGCAGGGAGAGGTAAACATTGCAAATGCTGGGGCCCTGCCCAAGCAAGGGGGGGTCCACTCGTGGGCGTCGGCACTGGCACTGGGCCCCTCATAGTACGGCGGTGTGTCTGACAGCGGGTGTGCACCACCACCGTCAGAGACAATTGTTTGCACTATGAGGGACCCTGTACCAGTGCCCGCACCCACGAGTCGGCCCACCCACCTGTCCAGGGCAATGGCACTCGCACGGTTGCGTGCGCTCAGTGGTGACCCAGGCCATTGGGGGGAGGAGGCTGCCCAGTTAGGGAGGTTTACAACATGGCATATGTTGATGTGGGACATTCACCTGCTGCTAAAGGCGAAATTGGTCAAGTCCCAGGAACAGGCGGACCAAAGAAAACAATTTTTCTGGCAACCTATGTGTCATCAGGGTAAGGTGGGACAAAATCCTTGGAAACCCATGCATGGTTCATTTTAATGATGGGTGTATCATCCACATTTTGGGTCGACAGACGGGTCCATTTTTCTGTCAGTATTGATCCAGCAGCACTGAAGACTCTTTCCGATAGCACACTTGCTGCTGGGCATGCGAGCTCCTGTAAGGCATATTGTGCCAATTCAGGCCAGGTGTCCAGCTTAGCTGCCCAATAGTCAAATGGGAATGACCTGTGAGGGAGAACATCAATATGGGAGGAAATGTAGTTTGTGACCATACTTGACAAGTGCTGTCTCCTGTCACTTTCAATCGATGCAGTATTACCAGTCGTGTGAGCGGGACTTGAAAAATCATTCCACAACATGGTCATGAAACCCCTGTCTCCAACGCCACTTCTGATGTGTCCACCACCAACACCGCTTCCAAGTTGCCCCCGGCCCCTACGGCTCGTGTGAGAACCATCACCGCTGCTGTGTGCTGAGAATGCCTCAACCAACCGGTTTACCAGAGTAGCTTGTTTGCTAGCCAATATTAGGTCAAGGTTCTCCTGTGGCATGATGTTTTGGAATTTGCCTTTATAGCGTGGATCCAGGATGCTGGCCAACCAGTAGTCATCATCGTTCATCATTTTGGCAATGCGGGGGTCCCTTTTTAGGATCTGCAAGGCATAATCTGACATGTGGGCCAATGTTCCCGGTGTCAATGATGCACTGCGAGTGCTGGGTGGAGGAGCACTTTCTGGCAAATCCACATCCCTCCAGTCACGCACAAACACTGTACCAGACCTTGCAAAGCCAACATTTTCTCTTGCCCCACGAGAAGCATCCTCCTCCCCTAAATAATCATCCCCATCATCATCCTCCTCCTCTTCCTCTTCTTCCTCCACTTCGTCCACGACAGTTCCCTGACCAGACAATGGCTGACTATCATCAAGGCTTCCCTCCTCCTCTTCCTCCTCATCAACCTCAGCTGCAGACACCTGCTCCTTAATGTGCGTCAAAGTTTTCATGAGCAGACGCATAAGCGGGATGCTAATGCTTATGCTGGCGTCGTCAGCACTTACCAGCCGTGTGCATTCCTCAAAACACTGAAGGACTTTAGAGAGGTCTTTCAGCTTCGACCACTGCACACCTGTCAACTCCATGTCTGCCCTTAAAGTGCCTGCCCGTGTATTCTCCCACAAATGCATTACGTCCTGCCTTTGTTCGCACAACCGCTCAACCATGTGCAGGGTGGAGTTCCACCTTGTTGCAATGTCGATAATTAGGCGGTGCTTGGGAAGGTAGAGCAACCACTGCAGCTTCTGCATACGACTGGAGTGTATCGGCGACCGGCGCATGTGCGAGCACAGTCTTCGAACCTTAAGGAGCAGGCCTGTTAAATCCGGATAATTAGTGAGGAAGCACTGCACCACCAGGTTCAAGGTGTGAGCCAAAAAAGGTATGTGTCTGAGTTTTGAAAGGGCTATGGCTGCCACAAAATTCCGGCCGTTATCACTAACTACCTTGCCTGCCTCAAGATGTAGACTGCCCAGCCATGACTCAGTTTGTCGCTGAAAGTAGTCGGCCAGTACCTTTGCGGTGTGTCTGTCGCCCAAAACACATCATCTGCAACACAGCCTGCTGACACTTTCCACTAGCTGATCGATAGGGGGACACCTCGCTTGCAACACTGTCAACTGCGGATGCATTGCTCGTGCGACTGTGCTCTGTGGACCAGCTTTCGCTTCTGGAGGAGGAGGAGGAGGGTCGAACGCCTACAGCCAACTGTTTCCTATACCGTGGGCTAGGCAGCACTGTGCCACCACCGCTGTCCCCTGTGGACCCTGCATCCAACACATTAACCCAGTGCGCAGTGATGGACACGTAATGGCCCTGGCCATGCCTACTGGACCATGCATCAGTTGTGAGGTGCACCTTTCCACTCACTGATAGCTTGAGTGCATGGACAATGCGGTCTTTCACATGAAGGTGGAGGGCTGGGATGGCTTTGCGAGAAAAGATGTGGCGACTGGGTAGTTCATAGCGTGGAACTGCATAGGCCATTAGTTCGCTAAAAGCTGCGCTTTCAACCAACCGATAGGGCATCATCTCTAACGAGATTAGTTTGGAAATGTGTGATTGCCTGAATGATTTGCCCTTGCGACGACAACTCAACATTTGCTGCTGGTGGTGTGCTAACCGGTGGACTTACTGTGGGAGAAACAATGTTGCGTTGCTGACTACCTTCTTTGGGAGCGGTAGCACATGTGGTACGTGAGTTTTGGTAGTCCATCCACGCTTGCAAGTGCAAGGTGGTTAAATGTCTTAGCATGCAACTGGTATTCAAATTTCTCAGATTTTTCCCTCGGCTAAAGGTCTTTGCGCACTTCTTACAGATTACCTTTGCCTGATCATTAGGATTTTGTTCAAAAAAGTGCCATACTGCACTCTTCCTACTAGGGAAGACAGTCTACATGCCCTGCATCTGTAGTGCAGAGGTCTGTCACTCTCTACCTGACTTCCATGTGTAGTGCGGAATTTGTAACTATCTACCTTTCCTCCATGTGTAATTCGGGGTCTGACACTCTCTATCTGCCCTCCTTGTGTAGTGCAGGGTCTGTCACTCCCTACCAGCCATCCATGTATAGTGCAGGGGTCTGTCACTGTCTACCTGCCCTCTATGTGTAGGGCAGAGTTCTGTCATTCTCAACCTGCCCTCCTTGTGTAGTGCAGGTGTCTGTCACTCTCTACCTGCCTCTGTGCAGTGCGGGGTCTGTCATGCCCTACCTGCTCTCCATGTGTAGTGCAGCAGGCTGTCACTCCCTACCTGCTCTCCATGTGTAATGTGGGGTCTGTCTCTCTCTACCTGCCCTCCATGTGTAAGGCGGGGTTTTTCACTGCCTACCTGCCCTCCATTTGTATTGCAGGGTTCTTTCACTCTCTACCTGCCTCTGTGTAGTGAGAGGTCTGTCACGCCCTACCTACCCTCCATATGTAGTGCAGCAGGCTGTCACTCCCTGGACCTGCTCTCCATGTGTAGTTTGGGGTCTTTCACTCTCTACCTGCCCTCTATGTTTTCTGTGGGGTTCTGTCACTCTCTACTTGCCCTCCCTGTGTAGTGCAGTGTTCTGTCACTCTCTACCTGCCCGCTATGTGTGGGTCGCCCTCCCAAGGTTGTGGGGTACTCGGTACCGGGCTGGTGTTGGCGGGATGTGTCACAGCAGCGGGGACCCGGTCCGTGGCCCTGGGCGCCCAATTAATAGGGGGAGTTTGAATGGTAGAATGTAGTAAATGGAATAGTTCGTGACGCCACCTGTGGTGTTCGGCAAGTGAGATGTTCAGCCGACGCTGCTTGCAGATCCTCTGGAGCTGGTGGTATGTTGCAGCCAAGATGGTGAAGCTCCCCACAGGTGAAGCTATTGCCCCAGGGCAGTGTAGATGTGGAGTTAGAGGAGGGGCAAAAGCAGTGTCGAAGCTGGTACCCAGATGTTGCAGTGCTGGTTGTGCTGACGCAGGAATCAATAGAGGACACCAGGGCTTGTAGTTTCAAAGCTTTACTCACAGTCAGTAGTACACACAGGTGCCTGCCTCCATACTGTGTTCTCTGGGTCAGAGGCTCAATCAACCTCCAGGTCAGATGGAATGCTCCCTTCCAGTGTTCCGCCAACATGTACCTTTCTGGACTTCTCCTCTTATAGCGCCTTTAAGTGTGAAGATCTCCTAGTACTGAGTTACACTGGAGTTCCTCCTGACAGATGTTCCCAAGAACTCTACTTGTACGGCAGACAGCTGTAGCCTGCTTCGGGGACTCCTCACTCCTGAGTCCTGGCTCACTATCCAAGTTGCTGTTGTGCCCAAGTCTTAAATGGGAGTAGTGCATTTACAGCCCACTACTAAACCGGTGTCTGCTGCAGAACCATTAGTGTCCATACAACCTCGGGGACCGGGCCCCGGCCTTGCGCTTTGAACTTCTAGGCAGGGCTCTTCCTCTAACCCACGTCCTCTGTTCCCTTTTACTCCTTCGTTCCGTACTAATCTCTCTCTCTCTTATGGAAGATCCGGCTTTAGTTCAATGTCTTTCTCCTTCTTTCCTTGCCCGTGCCAGCAGACCCAGGTCACTGAGGTCTGCTGCAGCACCTCCTTCCTCCATCCCTCTCTCAGGGATCTTCTTTCCTCACTCCTCTCTGAGTGGCTTCCTCTCCCAAACTGACCTGTAATCCTAAGCATTCCCGCTCTTTTATGTATTCTGAACTCCACCCGCCTCCCAGCATGTTTCGTGTTCCAAGCAGGGAGCCACCAAAGGTGATCTGCTACACTCCAAGCAAGGAGTCGCAATGTGGCTTTGCTGAACTACTGTGTTGTGTGGGGTGCGAGTGTTGGAGCATGGTTAGGAGCCTCCAACTTACCTCAGGAGGAGGTGTAGTACCTTTGTGGCGACTGAGCCTCAGGGGAGCCACATGTGTAGTGTGGGGTCTGTCACTATCTACCTGCCCTCCTTGTGTAGTGCAGTGGTTTGTCACTCTCTATCTGCCCACTATGTGTAGTGCGGCAGCCTGTTACTTCCAACCTGCCCTCCATGTGTAGTGCGGTGGTCGATCACCCCCTACCTGCTCTCCATGTCTAGTGTGTGGTTTGTCAATCCCTTCCTCCCCTCCATGTGTAATGTGGTGGTCTGTCACTCCCTACCTGCCCTTGCATTGCCAAGTTTTTAACACTATGGTTCGGATACGGCTTTAGAGAAGGCTACTGCTTGTGATATAGCGCAATTTTATTACACGGTACAAAATTAAAGGAATGGTATGATTAGACAGAATGATTGCGTACACTTTTGTATAATTTAAGATAGAAAGGTTAAGTACAGATAAAGATTGAATACATATGATTAGGTATATATATAAAGATTAACTATATACAGTATACTCACATCATCAATCATCAAGAGGCTTTTAAACATCATCCGTCTGGAATGTCAGAGAAGCAACACCAAGTCAGAGTCCCCTGGAAGATTCACAACACTGCATGGGCATCCCCACTTATGCAGGTATCAACACTGTACACATACAGGTATCCAGTTTTTGCTTCTGTCTAAGTCATGTTTCTCTGGCCTTATATAATAAATTACACTAATGTGTAACTAGCTTCACCCAGTCCTTCCAGTGGCCGGCCTTCAAGGTTGGATGAAACAGACAGCATGGCATCATCAGACAATGGGTCATAAACACTAACAATATAAAAGCCACATGGGTTTAGATTAAATCAACACAGGCAGAGGTTAATAAACCTTAATGTTTTACAATGACAAACAGCAAACATAGATTCTCAAGACTGTCAATATAACCATTATCTTGTCTGTAACTGTTTGACTGTTTGGTATTAACAAAAGTTACTCTGTCAACAAAAGCGGAAACAAATGACACTCAAAAACACTTATGAGCAACAAGCAGTGCGTCCGCTAAGAAAAGAAGAGTGGTAGTTGTGGGCGACTCACTACTAAGAGGCACGGAGGCAACTATCTGCAGGCCGGACATAACCGCACGAGAAGTATGCTGCTTCCCAGGAGCAAAAATCAAGGATGTGGCCAACAGGATACCAACTATCCTCAAATCCAAGGGCGACTACCCTTTCCTACTGATACATGTAGGCATAAACGACATGGCAAGAAATGACCTACCAAGTATCTGCGAAGACTTTGAAATTCTGGGGAAGAAAATAAAGGAACGGAACGTACAGGTTGTTTTCTCATCAATCCTCCCAGTCGATGGCCATGGCATCAGAAGATGGAATAGGATACTAGAGGTGAACAACTGGCTACGACGGTGGTGCAGGCAGCAAGGATTTGGATTCTTGGACCATGGCGTGAAATACCTCTATGATGGACTTCTCGCAAGAGATGGGATACACCTCACAAAACCTGGGAAACACACATTCGCCAGAAGACTTGCCACACTCATCAGGAGGGCTTTAAACTAGAAGAAGAGGGGAAGGGAGGAAAAACAGAAGACAAGAACATGCAGCAGAAGGACAAACTAATCAAGGATACTAGATGTGGTACAGAGGACCCAAGACAGGGTACTCAGAAGGAAGCTAAGAAAAAGGAAGCAAAACTTCTTTCCTGCATGCTGACCAATGCAAGAAGCCTGACCAATAAGATTGAAGATCTGGAGTTGGTAATGTATGAGGAAAAATACGACATAGTAGGAATAACTGAGACATGGTTAGACGACAGCTATGACTGGGCGGCTAACTTGCAAGGATATGATTTGTTTAGGAGGGATCGTCAAAAACGGAAAGGGGGTGGACTCTGTCTATATATAAAGTCCACTTTAAAGCCCACACTAAGAGAAGATATACAAGAGGGAAATGAAGAGGTGGAGTCTCTAAGGGTGGAGATACAAGGAGAGAAAAGTAATAAAATCCTCATAGGGGTTTGTTATAAGCCACCAAATATAACAGAAACCACTGAAAATTTATTATTGAAACAAATAGACAAAGCAGCAAATCACAATGAGGTGATTATTATGGGGGACTTCAACTACCCCGACATAGACTGGGAAACTAAAAACTGCGTGTCTCAGAAAGGAAACCAATTTCTGTCAGTGACCAAGGATAATTATCTGTCACAACTTGTGCAGGGCCCAACTAGAGGGACAGCCCTTCTGGACTTAATTTTAAGCAACAGGCCAGATAGAATAACAGAAGTACGAGTCGATGGGCACCGAGGGAACAGTGACCACAATAATACAATTCCACTTGTCCTTCAGTAAGGTGCCCTGGAAAGGGGTTACGAAAATGATGAATTTCACTAAAGCAAAGTTTGATCAGCTTAGAGAGGACCTTCGCCGAATTGATTGGGACAATGTCCTCAAAAATAGGAGCACAGAAAATAAATGGGAAATATTTAAATCCGTTTTACACACCCACTGCGAGCTAGCCATACCGTACAGAAATAAAAGGGCTAGGAACAGGAGAACACCAATGTGGCTAAATAAGGATGTAAAAAGGGCAATAAATAACAAGAACACGGCATTTAGGAAGCTAAAACAAGAAGGCAATGAAGAAGAATTAAAAAGTTATAGAGAAAAAAATAAAATGTGTAAAAAACAAATACATTTTGCAAAAATGGAAACTGAGAGACTCATTGCTAAGGAAAGTAAAACAAACCCCAAACTATTCTTTAATTATATAAACAGTAAAAAGATGAAAATTGATGGTGTCGGCCCTTTAAAGAACAATGAGGGTGAAATCATAGAGCGATGTGGGAAAAGCAAATGTTTTAAATACTTTTTTCTCAACAGTGTTCACACAGGAAAAGGATTTGCCAGGGGAAATGCAGAGTGATAATTTAAACTCCCAATTAAGTATTACCTGCCTAACCCTGGAAGAAGTGCAGAACCGCCTTAGTAAGATTAAAATTGACAAATCACCAGGCCCTGATGGCATTCACCCTCGGGTATTAAGGGAGTTAAGTACTGTGATAGACAGGCCTCTATTCCTTATATTTAAAGACTCTATAGAAACAGGGTCTGTTCCTTTTGATTGGCGGCAAGCAAATATGGTACCAATATTCAAAAAGGGGTGTAAAAGGGAACCTGGAAACTATAGGCCGGTAAGCTTATCATCTGTCGTGGGTAAAATTTTTGAAGGGCTTCGAAGGGATACCATTATGGAATATCTCAATGTTAATAAATGTTTAACTCCATATCAACATGGATTTATGAAGGATCGCTCCTGTCAAACTAACCTGACCAGCTTCTATGAGGATGTAAGCTCTCAAATGGACCAAGGAGAATCATTGGATGTCATTTGTCTCGACTTCTCTAAAGCATTTGACACTGTTCCACATAAAAGATTGGTAAGTAAGATGAGAAAGCTTGGGCTAGGGGAAAATGTGTGTAGATGGGTAGGTAGCTGGCTTAGTGATAGAAAACAAATAGTGGTTATTAATGGTGCATACTCAGATTGGGCCAGGGTTACTAGTGGGGTACCACAGGGTTCTATATTGGGCCCCCTACTATTTAATATATTTATTAATGATCTAGTGGATGGCTTACACAGTAAAATATCAGTATTTGCAGATGATACAAAACTATGTAAGGTAGTTAACACAAAGGAGGACAGTTTGCAACTACAGACAGATTTGAGTAAATTGGAGAATTGGGCTGAAAAATGGCAAATGAGGTTTAACACAGATAAATGTAAGGTTATGCACATGGGAAGGAGAAACAGATGCTATAATTACTTGCTAAATGGGAAACTGCTGGGGAAATCAGACATGGAAAAAGACTTAGGCATCTTAGTCAATAAGAAGCTAAATTGGAGTGCCCAGTGTCAGGCAGCTGCCACCAAAGAAAATAGGGTCATGGGATGTATTAGAAGACGTCTGGAGACACGAGATGAAAACATAATTCTCCCTCTGTACAAATCACTCGTCAGACCACACTTGGAGTATTGTGTGCAATTTTGGACGCCGGTGCTCTAGAAAGACATTACTGAACTTGAAAGGGTTCAAAGGCGGGCTACTAAAATGATATATGGAGTTGGTTCACTACAATACCCAGAAAGGTCATCAAAATTAGGTCTATTTACTCTAGAAAAGAGAAGACTTAGGGGAGACCTAATATATATGTACAAGTATATCAGAGGGCAATACAGAGATCTCTCCAATGAACTGTTTGTACCAAGGACTGTGACAAGAACAAGGGGGCATTCTCTTCGTTTGGAGGAAAGACAATTTCTGCACCAGCATAGAAGAGGGTTCTTCATGGTAAGAGCAGTGACGCTCTGGAATTCTCTTCCTGAGGAAGTGGTGATGGCCAACTCACTGAATGAATTTAAGAAAGGAATGGATGCTTTTCTTGTGAGTAACAGCATAGAAGGTTACGAATAATAGAATATTATAGGTAGATGGTTGACCCAGCTTAGGGGAAGGAATTTTTTTCCCTATGGAGAAAATTGGCTTCTACTCTGTGGGTTTTTTTGCTTTCCCCAGGATCAACAATACAGAACAGCTGCACTAAAAATAGGCTGAACTAGATGGACATAAGGTCTTCCTTCAGCCTTCAAAACTATGTTACTATGTTACTATGTAAATGCAGCTCTGTCATATACAGAATTCATTCTATATATTTCAATATGGACTCAAAATAGCCATTTTTATATTCGCACTACAGCCCTCCAAGTGTAGGTTGGCGTCTGTCACTCCCTACCTGCCGTCTATGTGTATTGTTGGGTCTGTCACTACCTTTCTGCCTTCCATGTGTAGTGCAGGGTCTGTCACTATCTACCTGCCCTCCATGTGTAGTATGGGGGTCTTTCACTCTCTACCTGCCCTCCATGTGTAGTGCAGGGTCTGTCACTCTCCACCTGCCCTCTATGTGTAGTATGGGGTTCTGTCACTCTCTACCTGCCCTCCTTGTGTAGTGCAGCGGTCTGTCACTCTCTACCTTCCCGCTATGTGTAGTGTGGGGTCTGTCACTCTCTACCTGCTCTCTGTGTGTGCTGTGGGGTTCAGTCACTCTCTACCTGCCCACTTTGTGTAGTGCAGCGGTCTGTCACTCTCTACCTTCCCGCTATGTGTAGTGTGGGGTCTGTCACTCTCTACCTGCTCTCTGTGTGTGCTGTGGGGTTCTGTCACTCTCTACCTGCCCACTTTGTGTAGTGCAGTGGTCTGTCACTCTCTACCTGCCCACTTTGTGTAGTGCAGCGGTCTGTTACTTCCTACTTGCCCTCCATGTGTAGTATGTGGTCTGTCACTCCCTACCTGACCTCCAAGTGTAGGTTGAGGTCTGTCATTCCCTACCTGCCGTCTATGTGTATTGTTGGGTCTGTCACTACCTTTCTGCCTTCCATGTGTAGTACAGGGGTCTGTCACTATCTACCTCCCCTCCATGAGTAGTGTGGGGTCTGTCAGTCCCTACCTGACCATACATGTGTACTATGGGGTTCTGTCACTCCCTACATGACCTCCATGTGTACTGCAAGGTTCTTTCACTCTCTACCTGCCCTCTGTGAAGTGCGGGGTCTGTCTCTCACTCTTTACCTGCCCTCCATGTGAAATGTTCTCTCACTATCTACCTACACTTCCAGCAAGCATCGGACTGGAGCACCCTGGGTCTACCAAAGAAAATCATTCTTGGGGCCCACTTTGTAGCTACATAGAAATAAATACAATATCACCAATTGTATGGTTATACACACTAATGTCAGGGTATAATATAAGGTAGTACACTTCTTAATAGTATGCTAAGGATTGGCACCCTTATTGTGGTACAAACTCAATGATCTCCTGGTGCTTATTAACCATATAGAGTCTGCCTATGGGGAGTGCATTATACAATATAGAGTCTGCGTACGGTGGTGCATTATACAGTATAGAATCTGCCTTTGGGGTGTGCATTATACAATATAGAGTCTGTCTATGGGGAGTGCAGTATACAATAATGAGTATGCCATAGAGGCCTATGGGGAGTGCATCATAGTATATATTCCTATGGGGGGTGCATTATACAATATAGAGTGTGTCTATGGCGAGTGCAGTATACAATAATGATTATGCCATAGAGGCCTATGGGGAGTGCATCATAGTATATATTCCTATGGGGGGTGCATTATACAATATAGAGTCTGTCTATGGGGAGTGCAGTATACAATAATGAGTATGCCATAGAGGCCTATGGGGAGTGCATCATAGTATATATTCCTATGGGGGGTGCATTACACAATATAGAGTCTGCTTATGGGTGGTGCATTATACAATATGGCATCTGGCTATGTGGTGTGCATTATACTATTTAGAGTCTGCCTACAGGGGTTCATTACATAGTACAGAGTCTGCCTATGGGGGGGCATTATTCCATACAGAGTCTGCCTATGGGGGGTGCATTATACTACAGTTGAAACTAGATAGATAAAATGCCTTAAAACATTTTTTCTCTCATTATTCTGGCATTTGGCAAATATTAATAATTATGGTAATCCTAATTGACCTGAAACGGAAAAGATTTATTCTGATTTCTTGTCAGATATTGAGAAAAACATGCATATGTGTTTTTATATAGTGTATGTAAACTTCTGGTTTCATACATACAGCATTGAAATAACCTGTTCACAATATCAAAGTATGTCATAGGGTGGGCAAGGGTTAAACAGTCAGTTTTGATGACATCACAAAGCACATAACCATCATAGACATCATATGACATCACAATTGGCATAGAATGAGGAAAGTGCAACACATGAGCCATCTTGTTTCATTAGAGCCTGACAGCTTGAAGGAAACAAGTCCAGGTAGGGAACTCTTCACTTATGACGCCACTCACAAATTGTTTAGAAGTGGGATTAAAAGTGGGATTCAGAGCGGCATCATTCATCTGAAAATCTTATCAAAAAGTGCTATAGCCTGTGAAATTTATAACGATTCTATGATTTAAAAAATGCTATTGATCAGCTTCTAAGGAAAATCTGCACATTTGGGTTCTTTCCAAGCGAGTGTGAGCCCAGCCCAATAGGAGTTACCACTCTGGACCACCCCTTCCCTAAATGAGGACGTGCTGGCCATCAACTGATCATTGTCACTGGTCTTGAAGACCCTCAGCAATCGGCTGGTTTTGCCCTCTATGACACCCATGTGCTCTAATAAAAGCATATAGGAAGGGGTGGGGCAGTGAGACAACTCCACTTGGTTCCATTTTTGGGTAGCTTTGCCATTAATGCTGTGAAAATGGTATCAGAACATAAATTTAATTGAAGACTGCTACAGTTCTCCATTGTCAGCTCTCTTGGTCCTGTTGGATCAGGGGTGACCAGGAACTGACGGTTTATCGTGGTCAGGAATTGCAGTATGGGGTCCTGTGTTTTCCTTTAGTGCGTAGAAAAGCAGGTGATACAGATTAGAAAAATTGGGGGCAAATGCTTAGGTTTTAATATGCGTCATGACTCAGAAAAAAATGAGGCTGGTGGTTTTTTGCGGCCTGTGATTTTGTTTTATTAATTCTACTCTTGATGTTGGAAACTTGATACACAACACACCAGTGGCAGTTATTACGACAGGACACATGACATCACAGGGCACATGACATCATAGAGATCACATGACACATCACATCATACATATCACAATTGGTACAGAATGTATAAAGTTATTATCCTGAACAACCTTGTGTCCCCAGCGGAAGCATATTGAGGAAGACAAGTCCAAGTAGGTAGCTGCTCAATTAACACTAAGGCCCCATTCACACATTGTGTAGCTGTGAGGTGTTTGTGGTGAAGTTTAGAACTGCACTATTTACCCCTAAAATATCTCAGCAAACATCTCGCTCTTTTGTGCATTAGAATGATTCCTTAAATAGAACTTACCATTTAATCCTCTTTTTTGTACTGATAGGTGTTATGTCTCATCTAGTTCAGATGATCTGCTGTAATGAAGCACGGACAGATGACGGTGGCGCAGCAGGAAGGCTGAGCAGAAACGACGGAGAACGTAGTAGCGCGATGGAAGCAGGAGGACCAGAACTGGAACCACAGGATATCATGAGCAGAATTGATTTAACGGCAACTGCCGTAAGAGTTGCAGACTCCGATCACGCACAGATGAGAATTGCATCAGTTTTTCTCGGGCGTGGAGAGGGGGAAAAAAAGGTTTCTCCACCTTCTGAATTATGTCAGTCTGTGAAAATCAGACACACTTAGATGTCATCCAAGTGGAGTCCAATTTTTTCATGGGCCCAAGACTTGCTTTGCCGATTTTGATCTGACACTGGGATCAAAATCGGATTTGTCTCCGATTTTTTCCATGGAGCACTGGGTCCGAGCAAAAAAATCTGACATTTGCACAGGCCCATAGTATATCATAGGTACGAGTGCTATCCGTCAAAACCATGGACAGCAAACTCATATATATTTATTTATTTTACTCGTTTACATAGCGCCATTAATTCCACAGCGCTATGTATACATACTATATATAGAAATGAAAGAAATATTTAGAAATATATATATATATTTATAGATATATATTCACTCATATATATGCGCTTCGATTTTCACAGACTGACAAAATGGAGAAACTTTTTCCCCCCCTCCCCACCTCCAAGAAAAACTGATGCCACTCTGATCACACTCTAATCAAAGCCTGATCGGAGTCTGCAACTCTATTATGTATGTGGTTATGTGTATGTGTGTGTATAGTACAGTATATGTATTGCATAGTATATGTATTGTTTAGTAAATGTGTAAATTTATTGCATATGTAATGTATAGTATATTTATAGTATATCATACGTATAGTATAGTGTAGTAAATGTATAGCATATGTGTATGTCTATTGTATAGTATACATGTATGTCTATTGCATAGCATACATCTATGTCTGTTACATGTCATATGTCTATGTCTGTTGTATGGCATACGTCTATGTCTGTTGCATGGCATATGTCTATGTCTGTTGCATGGCATACATCTATGTATGTTGCATGGCATACGTCTATGTCTGTTGCATGGCATATGTCTATGTCTGTTGCATGGCATACGTCTATGTATGTTGCATGACGTACGTCTATGTCTGTTGCATGGCATATGTCTATGTCTGTTGCAAGGCATACGTCTATGTCTGTTGCATGGCATATGTCTATGTCTGTTGCATAGCATACGTATATATCTGTTGCATGGCATACGTCTATGTCTGTTGCATGGCATACGTCTATGTCTGTTGCATGGCATATATCTATGTCTGTTGCATGGCATACAATTATGTATGTTGCGTGGCATACGTCTATGTCTGTTGCATGGTATACGTCTATGTCTGTTGCGTGGCATACGTCTATATCTGTTGCATGGCATACGTCTGTGTCTCTTGCATGGCATACATCTGTCTATTGCATGGCATATATTTGTGTCTCTTGCATGGAATACATCTGTGTGTCTTGCATGGCATACGTCTGTGTCTCCTGCATACCATACGTCAATATCTCTTGCATAGCGTAGGTCCATGTCTCTTGCATAGCATACATCTATGTCTCTTGCATAGCATACGCCTATGTCTCTTGCATAGTATTTGTATATGTCTATTGCATTGTATTCTTCTATGTCTGTTGTATAGTATTTGTCTATATCTATTGTATAGTATATGTATTTGTCAATTGTAATGTATATATCTGTTGTATAGTATTCGTATATGTCTGTTGTAGAGTATGTATTAATGTCTATCGTATCGTATATGTCTACTGTATAGTATTCGTGTATGTCTATTGTGTAGTATTCGTACATATCTATTGTATAGTATTTGTATGTTTAGTGTATAGAATTTGTATAAGTCTATTGTATAGTATTCGTATAAGTATGTAGTATAGTATTAGTATATATCTATTGTATAGTATTTCTATAAGTTTAGTGTATAGAATTTGTATAAGTCTATTGTATAGTATTCGTATAAGTATGTAGTATAGTATTAGTATATATCTATTGTATACTATTTGTATATGTTTAGTGTATAGCATTCGTATAACTCTATTGTATAGTATTAGTATAAGTATATTGTATAGTATTCGTATTTATCTATTGTATAGTATTTGTATATGATTAGTGTACAGTATTTGCATAAGTCTATTGTATAGTATTCGTATAAGTATATTGTATAGTATTAGTATATATCTATTGTATAGTATTTGTATATGTTTAGTGTATAGCATTCGTATAAGTCTATTGTATAGTATTCGTATAGTATTTTGTATAGTATTTGTATTTATCTATTGGATATTATTTGTATAAGTTTAGTGTACAGTATTCATATAAGACTATTGTATAGTATTCGTATATTTCTGTTGTATAGTATTGGTATAAGTATATTCTATAGTATTCGTATAAGTTTATTGTATAGTATTCGTATATGTCTATTGTATAGTTTTCGTATATGTCTATTGTATAGTATTGGTATATGTCTATTGTATAGTTTTCGTATATGTCTATTGTATAGTATTTCTATATTTTTGTTGTATAGTATTCGCATAAGTATATTGTATAGTATATGTATATGTTTCTTGTATAGTCTATGTATATGTCTATTGTATAGTATATGTATATGTCTATTGTACTGTATAGTATATGTCTATTGTATACTATATGTACATCTCTATTTTAAATTAGAGTGCAAGCTCCTAGGAGCAGGGTGTATATTTTATATTAGATTGTTAGCTCCTAGAAGCAAGATGCATTTATCTTTTCCCTTCCAGATCGACTCTCCTGAGCTTATAATACGTGCAGATATACAGCAATATGCAGCAGGACAGATGTGATCCAGGGAAATATCCGATCGCCACAAATGGGGTCAGGAAGGAATTTTTTCCCCCCCTGAGGCAGAACTCTCCGGGGGGTTTCTTCGCCTTCCTCTGGATCTTGTGGTCCAGTGGCTCTCAGCCAGTCCTCAATGCCCACAGCTAGTTCTGTGGTCTGTATAGGGACTTACCTGAGAGCCATTGTGATTATGGCTTAATTTTTTAAAGGACCCGTAATATTTTTATTACAGTGTTGCTTATTGCTATTCCAATAAAAAAAAAATAAGAAAGAAAATAAAAGTTTCATGGGATCTATTTTCTGTTCACTTTATTTTTACACAGTTGCAATGATGGGAGTGATCATCACTACTCTCAGTACTCTACAAGTTGAACCAGGAATTATGGGGGGTGCCAATTACAGAAGGTAGACCACATAAATCTCCACCCATTGTGGTATCGTAATGTCTACTCCTGTCCCAAGTTACATTAAAATTGTTATGGAGGCAGTACCCTAAAATAGTATATGTCCTACACAAAAAACTACCCGATAGAAGACTGAAGACGGGGACGCAGAGCTGCAGAATACAAGAGACACAAGCAGTGTCGGACTGGGGTGCCCACGGCCCCCTAGTTGCCAACTCCAGTAACCAACTTAAGTGCCCCACTTTTACAGCTACTTGCAAATGTGACATTATCCTCAATCACAAATTTATATAACAAAGAACTGGGAAGATTGTTACATGAATAAGATGCTGCCTCTGTAAGTACATAGTGAATAAAGGCTATTTTTCAAAGTACTGCTGTATAAGAGGGAGGTGGCCCGTAATGCACAGTGACCCACTGGAGGATTCTCCTGTTCTCCTGTGAGCCAGTCCAAGCCTATATGTGTAATATATGGAAAATTAATACTTTGTGTTTGTAGGGACAAACTTAGTTAAAGCTTAGTACTGGCCCATAGTGGGAGGGGGACCCCCCCAGTAAAAGAGGACTGCTTCCTTATAGTCAGGGAAGCACAGTAACCAAGGTCAAGTTCAAGTTGCAGTGGGAGGGCACTTATCGTTCAAGGCAGTGGGAGGTCTTACTAGAATCTCTTGCGGACATTCCTGCAACATCCGGCGCCTAGGGTTTGGTACAGATACTGCCAAGAGTGCCTTATCTTCTAGTGTACAGAGGAAAAGCATGTGAAACTGCATTAAGAGAAGGTAGAGGATGCCCAGTGCACTGAGGAACTGGACAGGAAATCCCTGGAAAATCAGTTAACGTGAGGATAGTGCAAGAGGAACGTAGAGTGATGCTGGAGACATATTGTACTAAAGAAACAAAGAATAAGAAGTCTTGCACCAGAAACTGCATGTTACAGTCTGATGAACTTAAACTGCCCAATAAATTGCTTGTTACAATGAACTGCATATTCCCTTAGTTATGTGTGGCATCTCCTGAGGAGGGAGATCTGGGGAAAGCAGTGGTCTGCGGTCTACAGGTGAATGTGATGCACCCCACAATTGCCAGTAAGTTAGGACGGGACCAGGACAAGTTTTAGACAAAATGGGGCCCTGGGCAAAAGTTTAAAGTGGGGCACTGAATGCTCACATATTTCACCATCGCCATTTACATGCGCAGAGCTCAGGCCATTAAGCGAGCATGATCAACAATATTGAAGTCATTCGATGCTTGTTTCCCAGCCTCTGTACACCAGCTGGCGAAGAATGATGGGGACAGATTCAGAAATCTACAAGCCATTAACCATCATACACTTTCAGAAGCCTGCACTCATCACTGTCCCCAATTTACTCTTTTTCATGTCCTGATCTGGCTGTACATCACAACAATTACACTCTCAGAAGCAGCCTGGACCACGTGGCTCCCCTCACTCTCAGAACTTCCAAACACAGAGTAAAACAGCCCTGGTTCACATTGCAAACTCGATTTCTCCAGCGATGCTCTAGGAGTTTCGCACGCCTATGGAAGAAAGCTCGATCACCAGAAAACTTTATCCAGTACAAATTTATGTTATGGACCTATAACGCTGCCCTTTTCTTTGCCAAGCAGACTTACTTCACCACCCTCATCTCCTGTCTAACAACCCCCAAACAATTTTTGACACATTTCACTCCCTCCTCAGTCCAAAAACACAGGCCCTATCACATACATCTGAGCTGATGAACTGGCCTCCCACTTTATAGAGAAAATAGAGAATATCTGTCAGGAAATCTGCTCCCTGCCATCAAGTGCTACATCTCCGATCCCTCCCCCAGGGCCGGATTTAGGCAAAGTGGGGCCCTAGGAAAAGTTTAAAATGGGGCCCCAAATGCTAACATATTGCACATCACACAGAAGCATTTCGGTTGTAGTTACATGTGCTGAGTTCAGGCCGCTATATGAGCCTGATCGACAATATTGAAGTCGTTCAACACTTGTTTCCCGGTCTCTATCCACCTTCTGAGAAAGAATGATGGGGACAGAGTGATCACTAATGGATCACTAACAGATCACCATACAGTATCATGTTATCAGCAGCACATCTACAGTTTACACCCCATAGTCCTTCATATAATATAATGTGCCCCATAGTCCTCCATATAGTATAATACACTCCTCAGTTCTCCATGTATTAAAATAGACTGCACAGTCCTCCATATAGTATAATACACTCCTCATAGTGCTCCATAGTATAATGCACCGCCATAGTCATCGATGTAGTAAAATGCACTTCCCATAGTATAATGCACCCCTTAGTTCTTCATATAATGTATTCCCCATAGTCCTTGATACAGTATAATGCAGCCCACATATAGTATAATGCAGCCACCCCACAGAGCATAATGCAGCCACCCCACAGAGTGTAATACAGCCCCGCCATACAATATAATGTAACCCCCCATACAATATAATGCAGCCCCCTCTTAAAGTATAATGCAGCCACTGCATAAAGCATAATGCAGCCAGCCAACATAGCATAATGCAGCCCCGCCATAATATATAATGTAACCCCCATAGAATGTAATGCAGCCACCCCATAGTGCATATTGCAGCCACACCACATAGTATAATGCAGCCCCACCATAAAATAGAATGTTACCGCCCATAGAATATAATGCAACCCCTTATATAGTATAATGTATCCATTACATAGAATACAATGTAGCCCTCCTCATATAGTAAAATGCAGCCCCCATAGAATATAATGTAGCCACCTCATAAAGTATAATGAAGCCCTCATACAATATAATCTAGCCCACCATTGAATATAATGCAGCCTCCCATAGTATAGAATTTAGCCTCCTCTTATAGTATAATGTTGCCCCCTCATAGAGTATGATGCAATCACCCACAATAGAATATAATAAACATAATACAGCCCCCCATAGAATATAATGTAGCCCAAATAGAATATAATACAGCCCACCTCTCCATAGAA
Organism: Dendrobates tinctorius; assembly: GCF_039654945.1. NCBI lineage: Eukaryota > Metazoa > Chordata > Amphibia > Anura > Dendrobatidae > Dendrobates > Dendrobates tinctorius. The sequence continues at coordinate 11,721,965 of NW_027361827.1, forward strand.
TATAATGTAGCCCCCCATATTATATAACACAGCCTCCCCCATAGAATATAATTTAAATGTAACTCTTCATGGTATACAGTGGGGCAAAAAAGTATTTAGTCAGTCAGCAATAGTGCAAGTTCCACCACTTAAAAAGATGAGAGGCGTCTGTAATTTACATCATAGGTAGACCTCAACTATGGGAGACAAACTGAGAAAAAAAAATCCAGAAAATCACATTGTCTGTTTTTTTTTCCTTTTATTTGCATATTATGGTGGAAAATAAGTATTTGGTCTGAAACAAGCAATCAAGATTTCTGGCTCTCACAGACCTGTAACTTCTTCTTTAAGAGTCTCCTCTTTCCTCCACTCATTACCTGTAGTAATGGCATCTGTTTAAACTTGTTATCAGTATAAAAAGACACCTGTGCACACCCTCAAACAGTCTGACTCCAAACTCCACTATGGTGAAGACCAAAGAGCTGTCAAAGGACACCAGAAACAAAATTGTAGCCCTGCACCAGGCTGGGAAGACTGAATCTGCAATAGCCAACCAGCTTGGAGTGAAGAAATCAACTGTGGGAGCAATAATTACAAAATGGAAGACATACAAGACCACTGATAATCTCCCTCGATCTGGTGCTCCACGCAAAATCCCACCCCGTGGGGTCAGAATGATCACAAGAACGGTGAGCAAAAATCCCAGAACCACGCGGGGGGACCTAGTGAATGAACTGCAGAGAGCTGGGACCAATGTAACAAGGCCTACCATAAGTAACACACTACGCCACCATGGACTCAGATCCTGCAGTGCCAGATGTGTCCCACTGCTTAAGCCTGTACATGTCCGGGCCCGTCTGAAGTTTGCTAGAGAGCATTTGGATGATCCAGAGGAGTTTTGGGAGAATGTCCTATGGTCTGATGAAACCAAACTGTAACTGTTTGGTAGAAACACAACTTGTCGTGTTTGGAGGAAAAAGAATACTGAGTTGCATCCATCAAACACCATACCTACTGTAAAGCATGGTGGTGGAAACATCATGCTTTGGGGCTGTTTCTCTGCAAAGGGGCCAGGATGACTGATCCGGTTACATGAAAGAATGAATGGGGCCATGTATCGTGAGATTTTGAGTGCAAACCTCCTTCAATCAGCAAGGGCATTGATGATGAAACGTGGCTGGGTCTTTCAACATGACAATGATCCAAAGCACACCGCCAGGGCAATGAAGGAGTGGCTTCGTAAGAAGCATTTCAAGGTCCTGGAGTGGCCTAGCCAGTCTCCAGATCTCAACCCTATAGAAAACCTTTGGAGGGAGTTGAAAGTCCGTGTTGCCAAGCGAAAAGCCAAAAACATCACTGCTCTAGAGGAGATCTGCATGGAGGAATGGGCCAACATACCAACAACAGTGTGTGGCAACCTTGTGAAGACTTACAGAAAACGTTTGACCTCTGTCATTGCCAACAAAGGATATATCACAAAGTATTGAGATTAAATTTTGTTTCTGACCAAATACTTATTTTCCACCATAATATGCAAATAAAAGGAAAAAAAACAGACAATGTGATTTTCTGGATTTTTTTTTCTCAGTTTGTCTCCCATAGTTGAGGTCTACCTATGATGTAAATTACAGACGCCTCTCATCTTTTTAAGTGGTGGAACTTGCACTATTGCTGACTGACTAAATACTTTTTTGCCCCACTGTATAGCACAGCCGCATAGTATATAGCCCAGCACCACATAGTATAGCCCAGAACCACATGGATTATAGCCCATCCCTCAAGGTATATAGCACAGCAACACATGGTATATTGCCCAGTCACACATGGTATATAGCCCAGCACCACATGGTATATACCCCAGCACCACAAGGTATATAGCACAGCCCACCATGGAATACAGTCCAGCACCATATGGAATATAGCACAGCACCACATGGAATACAGCACAGCACCTCATAGTATATAGTACAGCACCACATGGTATATAGCACAGCACCACATGGTATATAGCACAGCCACACATGGTATAAAGCACAGCAACACATGGTATATAGCACAGCACCACATGGTATATAGCACAGCCCAAATGGTATATGGCACAGCCACACATGGTATATAGCCAAGCACCACATGGTATGTAGCCCAGCACGACATGGTATATAGCACAGCCACACATGCTATATAGCCCATCACCACATGGTATACAGCCCAGCACCACATAGTATATAGCACAGCACCACATAGTATATAGCCCAGCACCACATGGTATATAGCCCAGTTACACTTGGAATAAAGCCCAACACCACATGGTATATAGCACAGCCACACACGGTATACAGCCCAGCACCACATGGTATAAAGCCCAGCACCACAAGGTATATAGCCCAGCCACACATGGTATGTAGCCCAGCACCACATGGTATATAGCCCGGCACCACATGGTATGTAGCCCAGCCACACATGGTATATAGCCCAGCAGACAATCTAGAAGACCTGGAAGAAATAGAGATGCCAGCATTCTACCGCCATGGTGCCTCCCAAGACTCCAACAATGTGACAGGGAGAAGTCTTGCCGTTCATGAAGTTTCCCGTAATCCACTACCTCACCAAGGTTGGGCAGAGATACAGAGCTGTGACCCGGCTATATGTATGGTCAAAGAACTCCTTGGTGAAGCAGATTCATCTCCAGCTACTGATGCGCCTGCAGATGTTCAACAGTTGAGGAAAGAAAGAAGCTGTTCCTTTTTGAAGACAAGTTGATCCGAAGAGCTAATAACCCACATACGCAAGAACTGGTCTGGCAGATCGTGGTCCCCAGAAAACACATGCCCATGGTCTTGGAAGCTTACCACAATCAAGTGGGACACTTTGGTTGGATAAAGCTGGAAGTAGTCATCCGCGACCGCTTCTTCTCGACAGGTATGAGACGGTCTATTGAACAGTGGTGTAGGGAATGCGGCGGGCCCATGTAGTCTCAGAAGAAAGAATTCTGCAAATCAAAGGGCCCCCTTGCAGCCCATCATCACTAAATAACCTTTGGAACTGGTGGCCTTAGACCACGTGCAGCTATCCCCAAGTCGATCAGGGTATACCTATGCCTTAACAATAGTGTATCAGTATTCCCGTTTCCTAGTGGTCGTTCCGGTGAAAGACCAAACAACAAGAACAGCTGCAAAGGCTTTCCAAGAATATTTCTGCAGACCCCATGGCTACCCAGATCAAGTGCTGAGAGACAGAGGTCTAGTCTTCGAAGCAGAAGTCTTTCAAGAATTTTGCTCCCTCTAGGGATGCAAAAAGATCAGAACTAAACCATACCATCCACAAGGCAATGGTCTTTGCTAAAAACTGAACCATCTGGTAATCAATTTATTTGCAGATCTTACCGCTAGAAGAAAGGAACTAATGGCCTGAGAAATTGCCAGATTTGATCAAAATGTACAATCATATACTAACCAGCACAACAGGATATGCCCCAGCTTACTGGATGCGTGGACAGCCAGGTAAACTCCCCATCGACCTGGAAATGGGAGTCCTAACTCCTGAAACCATATCCAGCCAATTGGACACGGATTGGAAAACAGAAAGACAACTGCAGTATCAAAAAGTTCAGCAATGTGTAGAGGAAATTCTTGCTCAAGCTAGGCAAAAACAGGAAAGGAACTTAAATAGACATGCTGTGGCAACCCCCTTACCAACAGGTGAACAAGTGCTGCAGAAAAAGTGAAGAAACCACAAGTTAGATGACCAATAGTAGGCTCAGCCTTACACTATTCAACCATCTAGCAATGACAACAGCAAAGTGTGTACTATCTCCAAAGACAGCGGAAAAACGTGTACCACCGTATCCAGAGACAATCTGAAAGTATGTCCAGCACAATTGCGTGAACGAGTTGAGAATAAGGAAGACTCTCAGCTAAAAGAAAATACTGATACAAAGATTTGCACTGTTCTAGGTGAATTCCCTAGTTCTTGGCTACAAGGTAACAACGCAGTGGTAGTTCTTTACCTGAGACACCAAATTGTTCTGGAAGCGACGAGTCGCTAATGCCAACCACTAGAGTTGAGCGACTTTGCCTTTTTTTGGGTCGAGTCGGGTTTCATGAAACTCGACTTTCACAAAAGTCGGGTAGAACGAAATCGACCAAGTCAATGGGGAAGCAAAGTCGGCAGGGAGTGGAGACCAGGAAACACACCTACAGTGCCCTTTTGAATGCCAAAAACATCAAATCTTATTACTGAAGCTTTTCAACCTTAATTTACTTCATAATACTAGTTACGCACTGAAAAATGGGGGTTATTTGGCTAAATTTGTGGGGGGGTAGGGCTGGCTCCTGGTTTTCATGTGCCCTGGGCCAAAGAGCGCCCCTTTAACACATACCAAAACTCATGATGCTCCAATACGGCAGAGAAATAGCGGTATAGTACAATGAAAAATACTTCACTTTTTACATCTCATGACTGATATCCATTTTAAATTCTCCAATGGCTCCAAAAACGGACAGTATCTTACTCCATACAGTATTATGGCCACCGCATAGTGCTCTATACAGATTTATGAGGCCCATATATTTCACCATACAGAATCATTGGTCCCATATAATATTTGAAACAGTATATGATGAGCTCCACATAATGCTACAGGATATGTTGGTCCCCATGGATGAAGCTGCACTGTTGTGAGTTCATTTTCCCCTTCATTACTGAGGCCTTAGGAACTCCCTCTTCTGGTAAAGAAAGGTAGTGAGCCTGATTATCAAACACCTGAGGCTGATGATGATGACTGGCTGAGTGGAGTTACTGACTGGATATAAGGCTGCCGACGCCCTTCTGCCCTGCGGGTGATTTCTCTGTGGGATCCTTGGAGACCAGTCTGAATTCCTGCTCCTCTAAAGCTGTTTCCTGCTCGGCCTTTTGCATTGGTGCTTTGACTTTGTTTTGCTTTGTTTTTCTGGATTTCTGCCATTCCCTGCTGGGGTGTGCTGAATTCCTTTAGCTCTGTCTTCTGAAAATACCTGAGTGCTGATTTAGTTTTTGAAGCCTAGCTGCTTCAGGGCCTTTTTCATATCAGCTTGTTGGCTTATGTCTTTGATAGGGTTTTGGCAGATTGCAGACAGCAGCCTTCCTGTCCTTTCCTATCTAGGTAGTTTTGGGCCCCGTCTTTGCTCAGTCTATCTTTCTGTCTGTGTTAGTGTTTTCATCTTGCTTCACCGTCATTATTTGTTGGGGGCTGCCTTTTGCTTTGGGTTCTGCTCTGGGGCAGTTTAAATTTCCCCTTTCTTTCTTTAGGCCTATTTAATTCTCCGGCTGTGATCGAGGGGTCTAGGGCATCGTAGGAACCCCCCACGGCTACTGCTAGTTGTGTTGATAGGTTCAGGGGTCTGCAATCTGATAGTTGCCAACTTCTCTGGTTTTCTGGACTTAGCTTGTATTTCTGTTTTTGCCTCCTACGGTGACTCATTCATAACACTGCACTGTCTTATGGGCCCAAATAATGCTCTAGATATAATGGGCCCCATTTCTAATGCTCTAGTGTATAATGGGCCCTGTAAATGCTGCTCCAGTGTCTGATGTCCACCTTTGGAATGCTCCAGTGTATGGTGGGCCCCATATATCATTCTCCAGAGTATAGTGCTCCCCAAAAATTGCTGTCCCAACATTGAAAACAATTAAAAAAGTCTCCTCAAATAAGTCTCCTCGCTAGGGAATCCCTGTACTAATCTGCGCATACAGACGTGATGTCATTGCGCTCTCTGATCAGAATATCACTGTCAGGAAACGCGAAAGACGTCACGGCGGTGGAGCAGGGAGAGGTAAGTATTTCATTTTTGCAAGTGCTGTGATCTAGAGCAAGCAGGGGGGCCCACTCATTGGCGACGGCACTGGCACAGGGCCCCTCATAGTACGGCGGTGTGCCTGATGGCGGGTGGGCTGAATCTGTACTTTCAGCTGCACCTTCCTTTTTGTCACCGTGTAAGGTGGTACAGTATATGGGAAGGGTAACCTGAGTTTCATCTGAGTCACATTCAGGCTGTGTAGAGTGCGAGGGGAATGTAGTGGTCTGGGTCAATGTACCAGCAGAATCATCTAGCAGTGGCCGGGCCTCAGTGCACTTGTGGTGCCCCCAGGACTACGGTCGCCACAGTGACATTACCTTCCTCCTAGGGAGTGTGATGTCATGCTTGGGAGCAACGAAGGATCTCTCTAACAGTTAAACCAACACACAACACATGTCCCACTCCGGGCCAGCAGGGAGACCTCTGAACCTGACTGCTGAGGAGCTGCTGTCTGTGGTAGGGAGGAGGTAAGTTAGGGCAGTCTGTGAAGGGAAGGGGAAGTGTGTGGACGTGAAAAGGGGAGCTGGAGGATGAGCAGACTTAAGGCTCACTCCTAGCTTGAGCGCATGGTCCGGATTCTGGTCTCCGAGTTTGTAGGGACACTGACGTTCTTGCAGCAGAAACCGGAGGAAGTAGCAGCTGTAAATGCTCTGTACCCAACTAAGGCTCAGAGTCCCCAGCAGCGATGTGTGGGAGCCAGAAGGAAAAGGCTACGGCTGCCTGCCATACGTGAAAGTTCCAAGAGAGAGTCAACAGGGGGTACTTCATTGAACTCAGCACTGCGAGTACCTCAGATAAGCGCTAGAACGGAGGCCACACTACCTATCTGCAGAGAGAGAATTCCAAATTGGCTTCCACCTTCTCCATCTGTACTCTGGGTCCTGGACAGCACTTACCAAGTACAGGTAAAGGAACTTCACGACTGTGTCTGTCCTCTTTCTCCTGCGCCTGGCGCACGGCTCTGCTACAACCTGCACTGCACACCATCTATCAACTCTTTCATGTGCCCTGCGACAATGGCCATACCTGTGCAGGGCTTCTACATCTTAGCTGCACCACAACTTCTGTCCCAGAGAAGCGCCACTGCAGCGTTGATCAATCTACTCAGAAACCACAGGTGGCGTCACGTATCATTCACCTATAAACGTAATTCACACCTTTGCATGGACGCCCAGGGCCACAGAACGGGTCACCACCACTGGGACACATCCCAGGGAGACAACGTCCCGGTACCGATTAACCCCATTGCCCTGCCTGGCCACCCACACTCCATGTCAGATTCATCTTGGACTGGGGAATTCTTGATTTGACTTGATAACCCATGCATGGTATGATAGAAAGAGCTACATGGACTAATGTGAAGTGTGGCCTGCTGAATCAGCCTGCTGCATCATTCACTTTAGGTGGGGGTGCAGGAGACAAGGAAAGGGGTTCCTCCTGACCAGGAGCCAGCACTTGACGACTCAGTGCTTGCATTTTTTGAAACTTCAGAAGAGGAGGGCATATTTGCTGGAGTCTGTTTCGGCAACGTAAGCCTAAACCAGTTCCTCATGCTCCGGCTTTAAAAACGGTTAACCTACTCCCAGAAAAGGTAGCCTTCCAGGCATTCCATAGACAGACCATGACACAGGCTCAACACCTCCTGCTTAGCTGCTATTGTGCTTTTGCCACTACCAGCAGATGCACCACCACCATCAGCACCAGCTGGCCCCCCCACACCCACGTCCGCGGCCTCTTCCACCAATCTTCCAAATTTAGCACAAAATAGACACAAAATAACATCACATATATGGTACTGTATCAGAAGCGTACAGCTCTATTCAGTCAAAGGATAATTGTCAACCTCCATATATATACCATCAGTCACACAGAGACACTCCTAGGCTCAATATGGATTAGACAAGAATATAAAAAGTAGACAATGTGTACAGTATCATCAGATAGCAGGTATATATAGCATAGTTTAAACATTAACAATGTATCATGAGTAGTGTTGAGCCACGCCGCTAGTGTTTTGGTTCGTCGCACAGGAGGCAAGTTCATTGAATGTTCGTCGAACCACACTGAAAACAATGGCAGGCAAACACAAACACATACTAACACATACAAAACAATTACAAAACACCTTAAAAGGTGTCCCAAAGCCGACAAAATGCTCAGAAGCCAAAAATAAGATATGGAAAAGGGCAACTACATTTACAAAAGAGGTGGAGGAGTAAAAGGAGGAGGTGGAGGGGACACAGATCTAAGCTTGTCATTAGAGTTGAGCGACTTTTGGTTTTTTAGGGTCGCGTTTCGTTTCGTGAAACCCGACTTTTCCAAAAGTCGGGTCGAGCAAGATCGTCCGATTATAGGGAAAAGTCGGGGTCGTCCCGAAACACGAAACCCAATGTAAGTCAATGGGGAATAAAAGTCGGCAGTGAGAGGAGGACAGGAAACACACCTACAGTGCCCATTTGAATGCCAAAAGCATCAATTCTTCTTACTTAAGCTTGTCAACCTTAATTAACTTTATAATATAAGTTACGCACTGAAAAATGGGGGTTATTTGGCTAAAGTTGTGGGGGGGGGAGGGCTGGCTGCAGGTTTTCATGTGCCCTGGGCGAAAGAGCGCCCCTTTAACACATACCACAACTCGATACGGCAGATAAATAGCGGTATAGTACAATGAAAAATACCTCACTTTTTACATCTCATGACGAGGCCCATCTATTTCTCCATACAGAATCATTGGTCCCATATAATGTTTGAAACAGTATATGATGAGCTCCACATAATGCTACAGTATATGTTGGTCCCCATGGATGAAGCTCCACTGTCTTATGGGCCCAAATAATGCTCCAAACATAATGGGCCCCATTTCTAATGCTCTAGTGTATAATGGGCCCTGTAAATGCTGCTCCAGTGTCTGATGTCCACCTTTGGAATGTTCCAGTGTATGGTGGGCCCCATCTATCATTCTCCAGAGTATAATGCTCCCCAAAAATTGCTGTCCCAACATTGAAAACAATCAAATAAGTCTCCTCGCTAGGGAATCCCTGTACTTGTCTGGACAGGTGCTGTAGCTTGCTTAACAGCTCGCCAGCAGTTCTCACGCCCAGTATGGATTGCACGTGATTGCACAAAGGTTAGAAAGGGTACCGTATCCCTGGATAACATGTATGGATAGCGTACACATTCAAAATATATGTCCAAACAGCATGAGGCAGGCTCAGACGGTGTTAGGCCCAGTATGGATTGCACGTCATTGCACAAAGGTTAGAAAGGGTACCGTATCCCCGGATAACATGTATGGATAGCGTACACATTCAAAATATATGTCTATACAGCATGAGGCAGGCTCAGATGGTGTTAGGCCCAGTATGGATTGCACGTGATTGCACAAAGGTTAGAAAGGGTACCGTATCCCCGGATAACATGTATGGATAGCGTACACATTCAAAATATATGTCTATACAGCATGAGGCAGGCTCAGACGGTGTTAGGCCCAGTATGGATTGCACGTCATTGCACAAAGGTTAGAAAGGATACCGTATCCCTGGATAACATGTATGGATAGCGTACACATTCAAAATATATGTCTATACAGCATGAGGCAGGCTCAGACGGTGTTAGGCCCAGTATGGATTGCACGTCATTGCACAAAGGTTAGAAAGGGTACCGTATCCCCGGATAACATGTATGGATAGCGTACACATTCAAAATATATGTCTATACAGCATGAGGCAGGCTCAGATGGTGTTAGGCCCAGTATGGATTGCACGTGATTGCACAAAGGTTAGAAAGGGTACCGTATCCCTGAATAACATGTATGGATAGCGTACACATTCAAAATATATGTCTATACAGCATGAGGCAGGCTCAGACGGTGTTAGGCCCAGTATGGATTGCACGTGATTGCACAAAGGTTAGAAAGGGTACCGTATCCCCGGATAACATGTATGGATAGCGTACACATTCAAAATATATGTCTATACAGCATGAGGCAGGCTCAGACGGTGTTAGGCCCAGTATGGATTGCACGTGATTGCACAAAGGTTAGAAAGGGTACCGTATCCCTGGATAACATGTATGGATAGCGTACACATTCAAAATATATGTCTATACAGCATGAGGCAGGCTCAGACGGTGTTAGGCCCAGTATGGATTGCACGTGATTGCACAAAGGTTAGAAAGGGTACCGTATCCCTGGATAACATGTATGGATAGCGTACACATTCAAAATATATGTCTATACAGCATGAGGCAGGCTCAGACGGTGTTAGGCCCAGTATGGATTGCACGTGATTGCACAAAGGTTAGAAAGGGTACCGTATCCCCGGATAACATGTATGGATAGCGTACACATTCAAAATATATGTCTATACAGCATGAGGCAGGCTCAGACGGTGTTAGGCCCAGTATGGATTGCACGTGATTGCACAAAGGTTAGAAAGGGTACCGTATCCCTGGATAACATGTATGGATAGCGTACACATTCAAAATATATGTCTATACAGCATGAGGCAGGCTCAGACGGTGTTAGGCCCAGTATGGATTGCACGTCATTGCACAAAGGTTAGAAAGGGTACCGTATCCCTGGATAACATGTATGGATAGCGTACACATTCAAAATATATGTCTCAGGTGGCAGGCTCAGACGGTGTCAGGCACAGTATGGATTTGACGGCCCAGATTACACAGCGGAGGAGCAGGGAGAGGTAAAGATTGCAAATGCTGGGGCCCTGCCCAAGCAAGGGGGGCCCACTCGTGGGCGTCGGTACTGGCACTGGGCCCCTCATAGTACAGCGGTGTGTCTGATGGCGGGTGTGCACCACCACCGTCAGAGACACTTGATTGCACTATGAGGGACCCTGTGCCAGTGCCCGCGCCCAAGAGTCGGCCTACCCACCTGTCCAGGGCAACGGCACTCGCACGGTGTCGTGCGCTAGGTGGTTACCCCGGCCATGGGGGGGGAGGCAGCACAGTTAGGGAGTTTTAGAAAGTGGCATATGTTGATGTTGGACATTCAGCTGATGCAAAAGGCGAAATAGGTGAAGTACCAGGAAGAGGTGGACCAAAGCAAGCCATTTTTCTGTCACCCTATGTGTCATCAGGGGAAGGTGGGACAAAATCCTTGGAAACCCATGCGTGGTTCATTTTAATGAAGGTTAGATCATCCACATTTTGGGTTGACAGACGGGTCCTTTTTTCTGTCAGGATTGATCCAGCTGCACTGAAGACTCTTTCCGATAGCACACTTGCAGCTGGGCAAGCGAGCTCCTGTAAGGCATATTGGGCCAATTCAGGCCAGGTGTCCAGTTTAGCGGCCCAATAGTCAAAGGGGAATGACCTGTGTGGGAGAACATCGATATGGGAGGAAAAGTAGTTTGTAACCATAGTTGACAACTGCTGTCTCCTGTCACTTTCCTTCGATGCAGTATTACCAGTTGTGTGAGCGGTATTTGAAAAATCAGTCCACAACATTGTCATGAAACCTTTGTCTCCAACGCCACTTCTGCTGTGTGCACCACGAACACCTCTGCCAAGCTGCCCCCGGCCCGTACGGCTCGTGTGAGAACCATCACCGCTGCTGTGTGCTGGGAATGCCTCAAGCAACCGATTTACCAGAGTTGCTTGTTTATTAGCCAATATTAGGTCAAGGTTCTCCTGTGGCATGATGTTTTGTAATTTGCCTTTATAGCGTGGATCCAGGATGCTGGCCAACCAGTAGTCATCATCGTTCATCATTTTGGCAATGCGGGGTCCCTTTTTAGGATCCGCAAGGCATAATCTGACATGTGGGCCAATGTTCCCGGTGTCAATGATGCACTGCGAGTGCTGGGTGGAGGAGCACTTTCTGGCAAATCCACATCCCTCCAGTCACGCACAAACCCTGTACCAGACCTTGCCACGCCAACATTTTCACTTGCCCCACGAGATGCATCCTCCTCCCCTAAGTAATCATCCCCATCATCCTCCTCCTCCTCCTTCTCTTCTTCCTCCACCTCGTCCAGGAGAGGTCCCTGAGCAGACAATGGCTGAATGTCATCAAGAATTCCCTCCTCCTCTTCCTCCTCATCAACATTGGCTGCAGACGCCTGCTCCTTAAGGTGCGTCAAAGTTTGCATGAGCAGACGCATAAGTGGGATGCTCATGCTTAGGATGGCGTCGTCTGCGCTTACCAGCCGTGTGCATTCCTCAAAACACTGAAGGACTTTACAAAGGTCTTTCAGCTTCGACCACTGCACGCCTGTCAACTCCATGTCTGCTCTCAAAGTGCCTGGCCGTGTATCCTCCCACAAATGCATTATGGCCTGCCTCTGCTCGCACAGCCGCTCCACCATGTGCAGGGTGGAGTTCCACCTTGTTGCAATGTCGATAATGAGGCGGTGGCTGGGAAGGTGGAGCAATCGCTGCAGCTTCTGCATACGAACGGAGTGTACAGGCGACCGGCGGATGTGCGCGCACAGTCTTCGCACCTTCTGGAGCAGGGCTGTTAACTCCGGATAATTTTTGAGGAAGCACTGCACCACCAGGTTCAAGGTGTGAGCCAAGCAAGGTATGTGGCTGAGTTTTGAAAGGGCTATGGCTGCCACAAAATTACGGCCGTTATCACTAACTACCTTGCCTGCCTCAAGATGTACACTGCCCAGCCATGACTCAGTTTGTCGCTTCAAGTACTCGGCTAGCACCTCGGCGGTGTGTCTGTCGCCCAAACACATCATCTGCAACACAGCCTGCTGACGCTTTCCACTAGCTGCTCGATAGGGGGACACATCGTGTGCAACAGTGGCAGCTGCAGATGGAGTGCTCGTACGACTGCGCTCTGTGGACGAGCTTTCGCTTCTGGAGGAGGAGGAGGAGGAGGGTCGAACGCCTACAGCCAACTGTTTCCTATACCGTGGGCTAGGCAGCACTGTCCCACCACCGCTGTCCCCTGTGGACCCTGCATCCACCACATTAACCCAGTGCGCAGTGATGGACACGTAACGGCCCTGGCCATGCCGACTGGACCATGCATCAGTTGTGAGGTGCACCTTTCCGCTCACTGACTGCTTGAGTGCATGGACAATGCAGTCTTTCACATGATGGTGGAGGGCTGGGATGGCTTTGCGAGAGAAGAAGTGGCGACTGGGTAGGTCATAGCGTGGTACTGCATAGGCCATGAGTTCGCGGAAAGCTGTGCTTTCCACCAACCGAAAGGGCATCATCTCAAACGAGATTAGTTTGGCAATGTGGGCGTTCAAACCCAGTGTACGCGGATGAGAGACTGAGTACTTTCTTGACCTACTCATAGTGTCTGGGAGGGTGAGCTGGACTTGAGAGCTGCATATGGTGGAAGTAGCGGTGGACAGGGCGGACTGAGAGAGGGTTGATGATGGTGATGGAGTTGGTGTTCTTTCTGATGGTCTAGAATCAGTCTTTCGTTGATATAACAGTGGGATTCCCTGACTGCTGTGGCCTTGCAACGACACCTCAACATTTGCTGCTGTGCTAACCGGTGGGCTTACAGTGGGGGAAACAATGTAGCGTTGCTGACTACCTTCGTTGTGATCAGATGCACATGTGGCACTTGAGGTTTGGTGTTGTGTCCACGCTTGCAAGTGCATGCTGGTTAAATGTCTAAGCATGCAACTGGTATTCAAATTTTTCAGATTTTTGCCTCGGCTAAAGGTCTTTGCGCACTTCTTACAGATAACCTTGGCCTGATCATGAGGATTTTGTTCAAAAAAGTGCCACACTGCACTCTTCCTACTTTGGCAGACATTTTGCGGCCTAGCACGCTGTGATCTTTTGACCCTCTGGACAAGCTGTCCAGCAACTCTTTTGATGTTTGGAACCTGTCTTTGGAGTGCTCCGGGCCTGCCAGATAACAGCTGTTGCGATGTCGATGTCTGCTGTGGATGCTCCTCATCTGAGCTATTGGAAGCAGCACCCTCTTCCCCCAATGGATGCCAATCTGGGTCAACAACTGGGTCATCCATCACCTCCTCTTCTATGTCATGTGCACCTTTCTCTGTGTCACCCTGTATGGTGGTATAGTGTGCGGGAAGGGGCACCTGAGTCTCATCAGGGTCAAAATCTGGCTCTGTACACTGCGAGGACAATGTAGTGCTCTGAGTGAATGTACCAGCAGAATCATCCATCAGCGGCTGTGCATCAGTGCACTCCATGTCAGATTCATCTTGGCCTGGGTAATTCACCATTTGACTTGATAATCCAGGCATGGTATGTGAAAACAGCTCCATGGAGTAATCAGTAGTATGGCCTGCGTCATCCTTCAATCTTGGTTGGGGTGAAGGACACAAGGAAAGGTGTGGTCCAATGACGACTCAGTGCTTTTACTTTTTACAACTGAAGAAGAGGAGGCAATAGAGCTGGAGGCTGAGTCAGCAATGTAAGACAAAACTTTTTCCTGATGCTCTGCCTTTAAAAGCGGTTTGCCAACTCCTAGAAAACTAAGCGTTCGAGGCCTTATGTAGCCAGACGATGACGCAGGGTCAGCACCTCCTGCATTCGGTCCTATTTTGCTCTTGCCACTACCATCAGATCCACCACCAACACCATCATTACCAGCTGCCAACCCCCACCCAATTCCACGGCCTCTTCCACCAGCCTTCCTCATTTTTGGTAGAAATGTAGACAAAATCCAACAAACTATATAGTAATGTAAAACAAGGTACAAGGTGTCTATAGGACAGGGGAGATTTTGAATTTCTGCACACACTTGTGGACAGTGGACACTTTTGGATTGTGTGAGGCCCACTGATATCTGAGCGCTATGTGACACGCTCGATGGCACAGCTGCCTGTGACCAAAGTGACGAGAGGATAATGGAGATTTTGAATCTCTGCGTACACTTTTGGACACTGGACACTTGCGGATTGTGTGAGGCCCACTGATATCTGAGCGCTATGTGACACGCTCGATGGCACAGCTACCTGTGACCAAAGTGACGAGAGGATAATGGAGATTTTGAATCTCTGCGTACACTTTTGGACACTGGACACTTGTGGATTGTGTGAGGCCCACTGATATCTGAGCGCTATGTGACACGCTCGATGGCACAGCTGCCTGTGACCAAAGTGACGAGAGGATAATGGAGATTTTGAATCTCTGCGTACACTTTTGGACACTGGACACTTGTAGATTGTGTGAGGCCCACTGATATCTGAGCGCTATGTGACACGCTCGATGGCACAGCTGCCTTTGACCAAAGTGACGAGAGGATAATGGAGATTTTGAATCTCTGCGTACACTTTTGGACACTGGACACTTGTGGATTGTGTGAGGCCCACTGATATCTGAGCGCTATGTGACACGCTCGATGGCACAGCTGCCTGTGACCAAAGTGACGAGAGGATAATGGAGATTTTGAATCTCTGCGTACACTTTTGGACACTGGACACTTGTGGATTGTGTGAGGCCCACTGATATCTGAGCGCTATGTGACACGCTCGATGGCACAGCTGCCTGTGACCAAAGTGACGAGAGGATAATGGAGATTTTGAATCTCTGCGTACACTTTTGGACACTGGACACTTGTGGATTGTGTGAGGCCCACTGATATCTGAGCGCTATGTGACACGCTCGATGGCACAGCTGCCTGTGACCAAAGTGACGAGAGGATAATGGAGATTTTGAATCTCTGCTTACACTTTTGGACACTGGACACTTGTGGATTGTGTGAGGCCCACTGATATCTGAGCGCTATGTGACACCCTCGATGGCACAGCTGCCTGTGACCAAAGTGACGAGAGGATAATGGAGATTTTGAATCTCTGCGTACACTTTTGGACACTGGACACTTGTGGATTGTGTGAGGCCCACTGATATCTGAGCGCTATGTGACACGCTCGATGGCACAGCTGCCTGTGACCAAAGTGACGAGAGGATAATGGAGATTTTGAATCTCTGCGTACACTTTTGGACACTGGACACTTGTAGATTGTGTGAGGCCCACTGATATCTGAGCGCTATGTGACACGCTCGATGGCACAGCTGTGACAAAAGTGACTAGAGGATAAGGGAGATTGGATTGCTTTTAAAAAAGCAGTTTGCGGAGCAGTGGGTAAACAGCAATGCCAGCGTGTCAGGAAGCCTTAAAAGGCAGCCCAACAACCAACACCACTGATACACCACAATATAGCCTCCCCTTGCACTGCACACACAGTGACTTGTGTGTTGTGCAGGCCAAATCGCTAGCAGCAGAAGAAGTTTTTTTGTCTTCTTCCCTGCCTAACGCTCTCCCTACAGAATCAGCAGCAACCTCTCCCTATACTAAGATCGGCAGAAGTAAGATGGCGGTCGGCGTGCACGCCCTTTTATACCCCCTGTGATGCCCACCAAAGCAAGCCAATCACTTGCATGCCCTTCTGAAAGATGGTGGTGACCCGTGCCTAGGTCATCACGTTGCCCACAGTGTCCGTGGATCCTGATTGGCTGAAAAAGAGCGCAAAACAAACTTTTGAAAAGCGACTTTGGCGCGTAAGTCGCCGACCTCGTGGCCGACCTCATCCTAGGGTCGGGTTTCGTTTCATGAAACCCGACTTTGCCAAAAGTCGGCGACTTTTGAATTTTTTCGACCCGTTTCGCTCAACTCTACTTGTCATGCCCTTATTAAGTCAAGAAAGTCTGGACTAAAAATGTAAAAATCAAACCCAAAAATGCAAAATCTGAAAACGAGCATGATCATATACCGTCGTACTTCCCACCAATATATTATGGCAACTGGCAAATGGGCGGCGTTATTCCCATGAACCTCCAAACAGCGTCCATGAAGCCAAAGTGTTTGCTATCCGGGGGCAGTATGATTGCAAAGCTGAACCTTAAAGGAATGTCCAAAAGGGCACCACCAGGAGTGGAGCCTGCGGCTTAATTGGACTCCACCCGGGAAACAAAAACCATGCCACCTCAAAAAAAGATGCACACATTGAAAGCTTTAGCAATTGTGTGTGTGTGGTGTGGTATCTCCATTTGTAGTTCTGCTAGTGATTTGTCAGCTTTATTCCGTTAACGAACGAGACTCCGTCATGCCCCTGCGTTACGCGTAAAGCTTACTAGAGGGATACGCGAGGCTCTAGCACGCGCGATCGAGCAATAACAGGGCTGTCATGGCCTTCCATGTCCGGCTACATGCGCGCTACACTGAAAGGACCATCTTTTGTCACTTACAGGTGCAGATAACCAGCTGAACACCGTTAGTGATGGGGATCTGGGATTCCAATAATTCGCCGTGAACGATGATTTCCCAGTAAGTGCAGGTCAACAGCAATTCCTGATTTCGGCCTAACCGCCATTCCAGAAAAATGCAAAACATTACGTGTCCAAATCACAGCTCTGCAGCCGTTCTCAGGCCCAGTATGGATTCTACAAGATTCGAGAAAGTTGATAAAGGGTACAGTTTCACCGGATAACACGTATATATGTTGCATAGTTTACACATTAAAAACCTATGTGTATCGATCAGGAGGCAGGCTCAGACAGTCTCAGGCCCAGTATGGATTAGACCAGATTGTGCAAAGTTAAGATAGGGTACATTATCACTGGATAGCAGGTAGAGAGAGCATAGTTTAAACATTTAAAATCTCCATGTTCTCTGCATGGATTACACAACAATCTAAAAACTAGAAAAAAGGAAATGTATTTCAAGCGTACACCATGAAACACTTTTGGTGGTATTTTTAAATCTTCATTTATATTTCTGTCTCAGTAAGACAGCCCATACTCTCTGCAATAGGAAATTAGATGCATACAATTATTTACCTAATGTCTAGTGATTGCAGAAATCTACGAATTATTCACGGGAACAACTTCCGTTACAATTCTCAGAGGCGATGCTGACCCTCAATTAATTAGTGTGTGGACACAGCAAAAACCTTTCTTTGTAAAGAAAGTGTTGCTGTATTGCAGTACCGTTGATTCCATCGCCGTTACTCATATCCATCCAATTTTGATCACAGGGAGAGGTGTAAACGTGGTGCTCACTGCCTATCATGATCTGTCACGTAACTTTGGAGTGCAAAACACAGAAGTCACAGACCGTAGGCGATTCAATTGGATTGGCATGAGAGGGAGGGCACATTTAAAAATGTGCACTGGAATATCACACATCTGTGGGTAGGAAAACTGTTAAAGCTGATGAGAAACCACCACTGCATCTCATTCTGAATCGACGTCCATAAGAAATGGAAGCCATTGATCATCTGAAGCTGGATCCCGGCCAGCGGGACAGGGCATAGCTACGTCTTAACGATCATCTTCTATCAGTTCACCAAATTTGAAGTGCCAGTCGCAGTGATGGATTTGACAGCCCAGACTACACAGCGGAGGAGCAGGGAGAGGTAAACATTGCAAATGCTGGGGCCCTGCTCAAGCAAGGGGGTGTCCACTCGTGGGCGTCGGCACTGGCACTGGGCCCCTCATAGTACGGCGGTGTGTCTGACGGCGGGTGTGCACCACCACCGTCAGAGACACTTGTTTGCACTATGAGGGACCCTGTGCCAGTGCCCGCGCCCACGAGTCGGCCCACCCACCTGTCCAGGGCAATGGCACTCGCACGGTTGTGTGCGCTCGGTGGTGACCCCGGCCATTGGGGCGAGGAGGCTGCCCAATTAGGGAGGTTTAAAAAATGGCATATGTTGATGTGGGACATTCACCTGCTGCTAAAGGCGAAATTGGCCAAGTCCCAGGAACAGACGGACCAAAGAAAACAATTTTTCTGGTAACCTATGTGTCATCAGGGTAAGGTGGGACAAAATCCTTGGAAACCCATGCATGGTTCATTTTAATGATGGTTATATCATCCACATTTTCGGTCGACAGACAGGTCCTTTTTTCTGTCAGTATTGATCCAGCAGCACTGAAGACTCTTTCCGATAGCACACTTGCTGCTGGGCATGCGAGCTCCTGTAAGGCATATTGTGCCAATTCAGGCCAGGTGTCCAGCTTAGCTGCCCAATAGTCAAATGGGAATGACCTGTGAGGGAGAACATTGATATGGGAGGAAAAGTAGTTTGTGACCATACTTGACAAGTGCTGTCTCCTGTCACTTTCAATCGATGCAGTATTACCAGTCGTGTGAGCGGGACTTGAAAAATCATTCCACAAAATGGTCATGAAACCCCTGTCTCCAACGCCACTTCTGATGTGTCCACCACCATCACCGCTTCCAAGTTGCCCCCGGCCCCTACGGCTCGTGTGAGAACCATCACCGCTGCTGTGTGCTGAGAATGCCTCAACCAACCGGTTTACCAGAGTTGCTTGTTTATTAGCCAATATTAGGCCAAGGTTCTCGTGTGGCATGATGTTTTGTAATTTGCCTTTATAGCGTGGATCCAGGATGCTGGCCAACCAGTAGTCATCATCGTTCATCATTTTGGCAATGCGGGGGTCCCTTTTTAGGATCTGCAAGGCATAATCTGACATGTGGGCCAATGTTCCCGGTGTCAATGATACACTGCGAGTGCTGGGTGGAGGAGCACTTTCTGGCAAATCCACATCCCTCCAGTCACGCACAAACCCTGTACCAGACCTTGCAAAGCCAACATTTTCTCTTGCCCCAAGAGAAGCATCCTCCTCCCCTAAATAATTATCCCCATCATCATCATCCTCCTCCTCTTCCTCTTCTTCCTCCACTTCATCCATGACAGTTCCCTGACCAGACAATGGCTGACTGTCATCAAGGCTTCCCTCCTCCTCTTACTCCTCATCAACCTCAGCTGCAGACGCCTGCTCCTTAATGTGCGTCAAAGTTTGCATGAGCAGACGCATAAGCGGGATGCTAATGCTTATGATGGCGTCGTCAGCGCTTACCAGCCGTGTGCATTCCTCAAAACACTGAAGGACTTTAGAGAGGTCTTTCAGCTTCGACCACTGCACACCTGTCAACTCCATGTCTGCCCTCAAAGTGCCTGCCCGTGTATCCTCCCACAAATGCATTACGGCCTGCCTTTGTTCGCACAGCCGCTCAACCATGTGCAGGGTGGAGTTCCACCTTGTTGCAACGTCGATAATTAGGCGGTGCTTGGGAAGGTGGAGCAATCGCTGCAGCTTCTGCATACAACTGGAGTGTACCGGCGACCGGCGGATGTGCGAGCACAGATATCGAACCTTAAGGAGCAGGCCTGTTAAATCCGGATAATTAGTAAGGAAGCACTGCACCACCAGGTTCAAGGTGTGAGCCAAGCAAGGTATGTGTCTGAGTTTTGAAAGGGCTATGGCTGCCACAAAATCGCTGTCGCTGAAAGTAGTCGGCCAGTACCTCTGCGGTGTGTCTGTCGCCCAAAACACATCACTGCAACACAGCCTGCTGACGCTTTCCACTAGCTGATCGATAGGGGGACACCTCGCTTGCAACACTGTCAACTGCGGATGCAGTGCTCGTGCGACTGCGCTCTGTGGACCAGCTTTCGCTTCTGGAGGAGGAGGGTCGAACGCCTACAGCCAACTGTTTCCTATACCGTTGGCTAGGCAGCACTGTGCCACCACCGCTGTCCCCTGTGGACCCTGCATCCACCACATTAACCCAGTGCGCAGTGATGGACACATAACGGCCCTGGCCATGCCTACTGGACCATGCATCAGTTGTGAGGTGCACCTTTCCACTCACTGACTGCTTGAGTGCATGGACAATGCGGTCTTTCACATGAAGGTGGAGGGCTGGGATGGCTTTGCGAGACAAGAAGTGGCGACTGGGTAGTTCATAGCGTGGAACTGCGTAGGCCATTAGTTCGCTGAAAGCTGCGCTTTCAACCAACCGATAGGGCATCATCTCTAACGAGATTAGTTTGGAAATGTGGGTGTTCAAAGCAAGTGTATGCTGATGAGAGGATGAGTACTTTTTTGCCCTACTCATAGTCTCTGGTAGGGTGAGCTGGATTTGAGAGCTGGATATGGTGGAAGTAGCGGTAGACATGGCGGACAGAGAAAGGGTTGATTATGGTGATGGAGTTGGTGTTCTTTCTGATGGCCTAGATTCAGTCTTTCGTTGCAATAACAGTATGATTGCCTGAATGATTTGCCCTTGCGACGACAACTCAACATTTGCTGCTGGTGGTGTGCTAACCGGTGGACTTACAGTGGGGGAAACAATGTTGCGTTGCTGACTACCTTCTTTGGGAGCGGTAGCACATGTGGTACGTGAGTTTCGGTAGTCCATCCACGCTTGCAAGTGCATGGTGGTTAAATGTCTTAGCATGTAACTAGTATTCAAATTTCTCAGATTTTTCCCTCGGCTAAAGGTCTTTGCGCACTTCTTACAGATTACCTTTGCCTGATCATTAGGATTTTTTTCATAAAAGTGCCATACTGCACTCTTCCTACTAGGGAAGACAGTCTATATGCCCTGCATCTGTAGTGCAGAGGTCTGTCACTCTCTACCTGACTTCCATGTGTAGTGCGGGATTTGTAACTATCTACCTTTCCTCCATGTGTAGTTCGGGGTCTGACACTCTCTATCTGCCCTCCTTGTGTAGTGCAGGGTCTGTCACTCCCTACCAGCCATCCATGTATAGTGCAGGGGTCTGTCACTGTCTACCTGCCCTCTATGTGTAGTGCAGAGTTCTGTCATTCTCAACCTGCCCTCCTTGTGTAGTGCAGGTGTCTGTCACTCTCTACCTGCCTCTGTGTAGTGTGGGGTCTGTCACTCCCTACCTGCTCTCCATGTGTAGTGTGGGGTCTGTCTCTCTCTACCTGCCCTCCATGTGTAAGGCGGGGTCTGTCACTGCCTACCTGCCCTCCATTTGTATTGCAGGGTTCTTTCACTCTCTACCAGCCTCTGTGTAGTGCGGGGTCTGTAACGCCCTACCTACCCTCCATATGTAGTGCAGCAGGCTGTCACTCCCTGGACCTGCTCTCCATGTGTAGTTTGGGGTCTGTCACTCTCTACCTGCCCTCTATGTTTTCTGTGGGGTTCTGTCACTCTCTACCTGCCCTCCTTGTGTAGTGCAGTGTTCTGTCACTCTCTACCTGCCCGCTATGTGTGGGTCACCCTCCCAAGGTTGTGGGGTACTCGGTACCGGGCTGGTGTCGGCGGGATGTGTCACAGCAGCGGGGACCCGGTCCGTGGCCCTGGTCGCCCAATTAATAGGGGGAGTTTGAATGGTAGAATGTAGTAAATGGAATAGTTCGTGACGCCACCTGTGGTGTTCGGCAAGTGAGATGTTCAGCCGACGCTGCTTGCAGATCCTCTGGAGCTGGTGGTGTGTTGCAGCCAAGATGGTGAAGCTCCCCACAGGTGAAGCTATTGCCCCAGGGCAGTGTAGATGTGGAGTTAGAGGAGAGGCACAAGCAGTGTCGAAGGTGGTACCCAGATGTTGCAGTGCTGGGTGTGCTGAAGCAGGAATCAATGGAGGACACCAGGGCTTGTAGTTCCAAAGCTTTACTCACAATCTGTAGTACACACAGGTGCCTGCCTCCATACTGTGTTCTCCGGGTCAGAGGCTCAATCAACTTCCAGGTCAGATGGAATGCTCCCTTCCAGCGCTCCGCCAACATGTACCTTTCTGAACTTCTCCTCTTATAGCACCTTTAAGTGTGAAGATCTTCTAGTACTGAGTTACACTGGAGTTTCTCCTGACCGATGTTCCCAAGAACTCTACTTGTACGGCAGACAGCTGTAGCCTGCTTCGGGGACTTCTCACTCCTGAATCCCGGCTCACTATCCAAGTTGCTGTTGTGCCCAAGTCTTAAATGGGAGTAGTGTATTTACAGCCCACTACTAAACCGGTGTCTGCTGCAGAACCATTAGTGTCCAAACAACCTCGGGGACCGGGCCCCGGCCTTGCGCTTAGAACTTCTAGGCAATGCTCTTCCTCTAACCCACGTCCTCTGTTCCCTTTTACTCCTTCGTTCCGTACTAATTTCTCTCTCTCTTATGGAAGATCCGGTTTCAGTTCAATGTCTTTCTCCTTCTTTCCTTTCCCGTGCCAGCAGACCCAGGTCACTGAGGTCTGCTGCAGCACCTCCTTCCTCCATCCCTCTCTCAGGGATCTTCTTTCCTCACTCCTCTCTGAGTGGCTTCCTCCCCCATACTGACCTGTAATCCTAAACATTCCCGCTCTTTTATGTATTCTGAAATCCACCCGCCTCCCAGCATGTTTCGTGTTCCAAGCAGGGAGCCACCAAAGGTGATCTACACTCCAAGCAAGGAGTCGCAATGTGGCTTTGCTGAACTACTGTGTTGTGTGGGGTGCGAGTGTTGGAGCGTTGTCAGGAGCCTCCAACTTACCACAGGAGGAGGTGCAGTACCTCAATTTTATTACACGGTACAAAATTAAAGGAATGGTATGATTAGACAGTATGATTGC
The DNA here is from genome assembly GCF_039654945.1 of Dendrobates tinctorius. Classification (NCBI taxonomy): domain Eukaryota; kingdom Metazoa; phylum Chordata; class Amphibia; order Anura; family Dendrobatidae; genus Dendrobates; species Dendrobates tinctorius. The sequence continues at coordinate 11,745,069 of NW_027361827.1, forward strand.
GTACACTTTTGTATAATTTAAGATAGAAAGGTTAAGTACAGATAAAGATTGAATACATATGATTAGGTATATATATAAAGATTAACTATATACAGTATACTCACATCATCAATCACCAAGAGGCTTTTAAACATCATCCGTCTGAAATATCAGAGAAGCAACAACAAGACAGAGTCCCCTGGAAGATTCACAACACTGCACGGGCATCCCCACTTATGCAGGTATCAACACTGTACACATACAGGTATCCAGTTTTTGCTTCTGTCTAAGTCATGTTTCTCTGGCCTTATATAATAAATTACACTAATGTGTAACTAGCTTCACCCAGTCCATCCAGTGGCCGGCCTTCAAGGTTGGATGAAACAGACAACATGGCATCATCAGACAATGGGTCATAAACACTTACAATATAAAAGCCACATGGGTTTAGATAAAATCAACACAGGCAGAGGTTAATAAACCTTAATGTTTTACAATGACAAACAGCAAACATAGATTCTCAAGACTGTCAATATAACCATTATCTTGTCTGTAACTGTTTGACTGTTTGGTATCAACAAAAGCTACTCTGTCAACAAAAGCGGAAACAAATGACACTCAAAAACACTCACGAGCAACAAGCAGTGCGTCTGTAAAGAAAAGAAGAGTGGTAGTTGTGGGCGACTCACTACTAAGAGGCACGGAGGCAACTATCTGCAGGCCGGACATAACCGCAAGAGAAGTATGCTGCTTCCCAGGAGCAAAAATCAAGGATGTGGCCAACAGGATACCAACTATCCTCAAATCCAAGGACGACTACCCTTTCCTACTGATACATGTAGGCATAAACGACACGGCAAGAAATGACCTACCAAGTATCTGCGAAGACTTTGAAATTCTGGGGAAGAAAATAAAGGAACGGAACGTACAGGTTGTTTTCTCATCAATCCTCCCAGCCGATGACCATGGCATCAGAAGATGGAATAGGATACTAGAGGTGAACAACTGGCTACGACGGTGGTGCAGGCAGCAAGGATTTGGATTCTTGGACCATGGCGTGAAATACCTCTACGATGGACTTCTCGCAAGAGATGGGATACACCTCACAAAACCTGGGAAACACACATTCGCCAGAAGACTTGCCACACTCATCAGGAGAGCTTTAAACTAGAAGAAGAGGGGATGGGAGGAAAAACAGCAGACAAGAACATGCAGCAGAAGGACAAACTAATCAAGGATACTAGACGTGGTAAAGAGGACCCAAGACAGGGTACTCAGAAGGAAGCTAGGAAAAATGAAGCAAAACTTCTTTCCTGCATGCTGACCAATGCAAGAAGCCTGACCAATAAGATTGAAGATCTGGAGTTGGTAATGTATGAGGAAAAATACGACATAGTAGGAATAACTGAGACATGGTTAGACGACAGCTATGACTGGGCGGCTAACTTGCAAGGATATGATTTGTTTAGGAGGGATCGTCAAAAAAGGAAAGGGGGTGGAGTCTGTCTATATATAAAGTCCACTTTAAAGCCCACACTAAGAGAAGATATACAAGAGGGAAATGAAGAGGTGGAGTCTCTATGGGTGGAGATACAAGGAGAGAAAAGTAATAAAATCCTCATAGGGGTTTGTTATAAGCCACCAAATATAACAGAAACCACTGAAAATTTATTATTGAAACAAATAGACAAAGCAGCAAATCACAATGAGGTGATTATTATGGGGGACTTCAACTACCCCGACATAGCCTGGGAAACTGAAAACTGCGTGTCTCAGAAAGGAAACCAATTTCTGTCAGTGACCAAGGATAATTATCTGTCACAACTTGTGCAGGGCCCAACTAGAGGGACAGCCCTTCTGGACTTAAATTTAAGCAACAGGCCAGATAGAATAACAGAAGTACGAGTCGATGGGCACCTAGGGAACAGTGACCACAATAATACAATTCCACTTGTCCTTCAGTAAGGTGCCCTGGAAGGGGGTTACAAAAATGCTGAATTTCAGGAAAGCAAAGTTTGATCAGCTTAGAGAGGACCTTCGCTGAATTGATTGGGACAATGTCCTCAAAAATAGGAGCACAGAAAATAAATGGGAAATATTTAAATCCGTTTTACACACCCACTGCGAGCTAGCCATACCGTACAGAAATAAAAGGGCTAGGAACAGGAGAACACCAATGTGGCTAAATAAGGATGTAAAAAGGGCAATAAATAACAAGAACACGGCATTTAGGAAGCTAAAACAAGAAGGCAATGAAGAAGCATTAAAAAGTTATAGAGAAAAAAATAAAATGTGTAAAAAACAAGTACATTTAGCAAAAGTGGAAACTGAGAGACTCATTGCTAAGGAAAGTAAAACAAACCCCAAACTATTCTTTAATTATATAAACAGTAAAAAGATGAAAATTGATGGTGTCGGCCCTTTAAAGAACAATGAGGGTGAAATCATAGAGAGCGATGTGGGAAAAGCAAATGTTTTAAATACTTTTTTCTCAACAGTGTTCACACAGGAAAAGGATTTGCCAGGGGAAATGCAGAGTGATAATGTAAACTCCCAATTAAGTATTACCTGCCTAACCCAGGAAGAAGTGCAGAACCGCCTTAGTAAGATTAAAATTGACAAATCACCAGGCCCTGATGGCATTCACCCTCGGGTATTAAGGGAGTTAAGTAATGTGATAGACAGGCCTCTATTCCTTATATTTAAAGACTCTATAGAAACAGGGTCTGTTCCATTTGATTGGCGGCAAACAAATATGGTACCAATATTCAAAAAGGGGTGTAAAAGGGAACCTGGAAACTAGAGGCCGGTAAGCTTATCATCTGTTGTGGGTAAAATTTTTGAAGGGCTTCTAAGGGATACCATTATGGAATATCTCAATGTTAATAAATATTTAACCCCATATCAACATGGATTTATGAAGGATCGCTCCTGTCAAACTAACCTGACCAGCTTCGATGAGGATGTAAGCTCTCAAATGGACCAAGGAGAATCATTGGATGTCATTTATCTCGACTTCTCTAAAGCATTTGACACTGTCCCACATAAAAGATTGGTAAGTAAGATGAGAAAGCTTGGGCTAGGGTAAAATGAGTGTAGATGGGTAGGTAGCTGGCTTAGTGATAGAAAACAAAGAGTGGTTATTAATGGTGCATACTCAGATTGGGCCAGGGTTACTAGTGGGGTACCACAGGGTTCTATATTGGGCCCCCTACTATTTAATATATTTATTAATGATCTAGTGGATGGCTTACACAGTAAAATATCAGTATTTGCAGATGATACAAAACTATGTAAGGTAGTTAACACAAAGGAGGACAGTTTGCAACTACAGACAGATTTGAGTAAATTGGAGAATTGGGCCGAAAAATGGCAAATGAGGTTTAACACAGATAAATGTAAGGTTATGCACATGGGAAGGAGAAGCAAATGCTATAATTACTTACTAAACGGGAAACTGCTGGGGAAATCAGAGATGGAAAAAGACTTAGGCATCTTAGTCAATAAGAAGCTAAATTGCAGTGCCCAGTGTCAGGCAGCTGCCACCAAAGCAAATAGGGTCATGGGTAGTGTTGAGCGATACCGTTCGATACCCAAAAATATCGTACCGGATGGTATCGCCCGATACGAAAAAAACTTGTATCGCCAATTCCGATACCGGAAGTCCCATTCAAGTCAATGGGACTTCCGGTATCGGAATTTAGAAAAGCCCTTTATTTCCTTGTTGGCTAATTCTACATTATTGAAAACAAATAAGAATCATGTAGAATGTATTGTTGGAGGTGGAGGAGACATTAAAGGCATAGTGGTTTATTCAAATCACATGGCATAGCATGAATACCAATTTTTTTTTTCAAGACGTTCGGAGTAAAAAAGATATTGACTAGAGTTGAGCGAAACGGGTCGAAAAAATTCAAAAGTCCCCGACTTTTGGCAAAGTCGGGTTTCATGAAACGAAACCCGACCCTAGGATGAGGTCGGCCACGAGGTCGGCGACTTACGCGCCAAAGTCGCGTTTCAAAAGTTTGTTTTGCGCTCTTTTTCAGCCAATCAGGATCCACGGACACTGTGGACAACGTGATGACATAGGCACGGGTCACCACCATCTTTCAGAAGGGCATGCAAGTGATTGGCTTGCTTTGGTGGGCGTCACAGGGGGTATAAAAGGGCGTGCACACCGACCGCCATCTTACTTCTGCCGATCTTAGTATAGGGAGAGGTTGCTGCTGATTCTGTAGGGAGAGCGTTAGGCAGGGAAGAAGACAAAAAAACTGCTTCTGCTGCTAGCGATTTGGCCTGCACAACACACCAGTCACTGTGTGTGCAGTGCAAGGGGAGGCTATATAGTGGTGTATCACTGGTGTTGGTTGTTGGGCTGCCTTCTAAGGCTTCCTGACATTCCTGTATTGCTGTTTACCCACTGCTCCGCAAACTGCTTTTTTAAAAGCAATCCCAATTTTTTTTTTTTGTCCTGCTGAGAAGAAAAAAAAACTGCTTCTGCTGCTAGCAATTTGGCCTGCACAACACACCAGTCACTGTGTGTGCAGTGCAAGGGGAGGCTATATAGTGGTGTATCAGTGGTGTTGGTTGTTGGGCTGCCTTTTAATGCTTCCTGACAGGCTGGCATTGCTGTTTACCCACTGCTCCGCAAACTGCTTTTTTAAAAGCAATCCAATCTCCCTTATCCTCTAGTCACTTTTGTCACAGCTGTGCCATCGAGCCTGTCACATAGCGCTCAGATATTCATTGGGCCTCACACAATCCAAAAGTGTCCAGTGTCCAAAAGTGTGTGCAGAGATTCAAAATCTCCCTTATCCTCTAGTCACTTTTGTCACAGCTGTGCCATCGAGCCTGTCACATAGCGCTCAGATATCAGTGGGCCTCACACAATCCAAAAGTGTCCACTGTCCACAAGTGTGTGCAGAAATTCAAAATCTCCCTTATCCTCTAGTCACTTTTGTCACAGCTGTGCCATCGAGCCTGTCACATAGCGCTCAGATATCAGTGGGCCTCACACAATCCAAAAGAGTCCAGTGTCCAAAAGTGTGTGCAGAGATTCAAAATCTCCCTTATCCTCTAGTCACTTTTGTCACAGCTGTGCCATCGAGCCTGTCACATAGCGCTCAGATATCAGTGGGCCTCACACAATCCAAAAGTGTCCAGTGTCCAAAAGTGTGTGCAGAGATTCAAAATCTCCCTTATCCTCTAGTCACTTTTGTCACAGCTGTGCCATCGAGCCTGTCACATAGCGCTCAGATATTCATTGGGCCTCACACAATCCAAAAGTGTCCAGTGTCCAAAAGTGTGTGCAGAGATTCAAAATCTCCCTTATCCTCTAGTCACTTTTGTCACAGCTGTGCCATCGAGCCTGTCACATAGCGCTCAGATATTCATTGGGCCTCACACAATCCAAAAGTGTCCAGTGTCCAAAAGTGTGTGCAGAGATTCAAAATCTCCCTTATCCTCTAGTCACTTTTGTCACAGCTGTGCCATCGAGCCTGTCACATAGCGCTCAGATATTCATTGGGCCTCACACAATCCAAAAGTGTCCAGTGTCCAAAAGTGTGTGCAGAGATTCAAAATCTCCCTTATCCTCTAGTCACTTTTGTCACAGCTGTGCCATCGAGCCTGTCACATAGCGCTCAGATATCAGTGGGCCTCACACAATCCAAAAGTGTCCACTGTCCACAAGTGTGTGCAGAAATTCAAAATCTCCCTTATCCTCTAGTCACTTTTGTCACAGCTGTGCCATCGAGCCTGTCACATAGCGCTCAGATGTCAGTGGGCCTCACACAATCCAAAAGTGTCCAGTGTCCAAAAGTGTGTGCAGAGATTCAAAATCTCCCTTATCCTCTAGTCACTTTTGTCACAGCTGTGCCATCGAGCCTGTCACATAGCGCTCAGATATCAGTGGGCCTCACACAATCCAAAAGTGTCCACTGTCCACAAGTGTGTGCAGAAATTCAAAATCTCCCTTATCCTCTAGTCACTTTTGTCACAGCTGTGCCATCGAGCCTGTCACATAGCGCTCAGATATCAGTGGGCCTCACACAATCCAAAAGTGTCCAGTGTCCAAAAGTGTGTGCAGAGATTCAAAATCTCCCTTATCCTCTAGTCACTTTTGTCACAGCTGTGCCATCGAGCCTGTCACATAGCGCTCAGATATCAGTGGGCCTCACACAATCCAAAAGTGTCCAGTGTCCAAAAGTGTGTGCAGAGATTCAAAATCTCCCTTATCCTCTAGTCACTTTTGTCACAGCTGTGCCATCGAGCCTGTCACATAGCGCTCAGATATCAGTGGGCCTCACACAATGCAAAAGTGTCCAGTGTCCAAAAGTGTGTGCAGAGATTCAAAATCTCCCTTATTCTAGTCACTTTTGTCACAGCTGTGCCATCGAGCCTGTCACATAGCGCTCACATATCAGTGGGCCTCACACAATCCAAAAGTGTCCACTGTCCACAAGTGTGTGCAGAAATTCAAAATCTCCCCTGTCCTATAGACACCTTGTACCTTGTTTTACATTACTATATAGTTTGTTGGATTTTGTTTACATTTCTACCAAAAATGAGGAAGGCTGGTGGAAGAGGCCGTGGAATTGGGCGGGGGTTGGCAGCTGGTAATGATTGTGTTGGTGGTGGATCTGATGGTAGTGGCAAGAGCAAAATAGGACCGAATGCAGGAGGTGCTGACCCTGCGTCATCGTCTGGCTACATAAGGCCTCGAACGCTTAGTTTTCTAGGAGTTGGCAAACCGCTTTTAAAGCCAGAGCATCAGGAAAAAGTTTTGTCTTACATTGCTGACTCAGCCTCCAGCTCTATCGCCTCCTCTTCTTCAGTTGTAAAAAGTAAAAGCACTGAGTCGTCATTGGAGGCTCATGTTCATGAACCACACCTTTCCTTGTGTCCTTCACCCCAACCAAGATTGAAGGATGACGCAGGCCATACTACTGATTACTCCATGGAGCTGTTTTCACATACCATGCCTGGATTATCAAGTCAAATGGTGAATTACCCAGGCCAAGATGAATCTGACATGGAGTGCACTGATGCACAGCCGCTGATGGTTGATTCTGCTGGTACATTCACTCAGAGCACTACATTGTCCTCGCAGTGTACAGAGCCAGATTCTGACCCTGATGAGACTCAGGTGCCCCTTCCCGCACACTATACCACCATACACGGTGACACAGAGGAAGGTGCACATGACATAGAAGAGGAGGTGATGGATGACCCAGTTGTTGACCCAGATTGGCATCCATTGGGGGAAGAGGGTGCTGCTTCCAATAGCTCAGATGAGGAGCATCCACAGCAGACATCGACATCGCAACAGCTGTTATCTGGCAGGCCCGGAGCACTCCAAAGACAGGTTCCAAACATCAAAAGAGTTGCTGGACAGCTTGTCCAGAGGGTCAAAAGATCACAGCGTGCTAGGCCGCAAAATGTCTGCCAAAGTAGGAAGAGTGCAGTGTGGCACTTTTTTGAACAAAATCCTCATGATCAGGCCAAGGTTATCTGTAAGAAGTGCGCAAAGACCTTTAGCCGAGGGAAAAATCTGAAAAATTTGAATACCAGTTGCATGCTTAGACATTTAACCAGCATGCACTTGCAAGCGTGGACACAACACCAAACCTCAAGTGCCACATGTGCAACTGATCACAACGAAGGTAGTCAGCAACGCTACATTGTTTCCCCCACTGTAAGCCCACCGGTTAGCACAGCAGCAAATGTTGAGGTGTCGTTGCAAGACCACAGCAGTCAGGGAATCCCACTGTTATATCAACAAAAGACTGATTCTAGGCCATCAGAAAGAACACCAACTCCATCACCATCATCAACCCTCTCTCAGTCCGCCCTGTCCACCGCTACTTCCACCATATGCAGCTCTCAAGTCCAGCTCACCCTCCTAGACACTATGAGTAGGTCAAGAAAGTACTCAGTCTCTCATCCGCGTACACTGGGTTTGAACGCCCACATTGCCAAATTAATCTCGTTTGAGATGATGCCCTTTCGGTTGGTGGAAAGCACAGCTTTCCGCGAACTCATGGCCTATGCAGTACCACGCTATGACCTACCCAGTTGCCACTTCTTCTCTCGCAAAGCCATCCCAGCCCTCCACCATCATGTGAAAGACCGCATTGTCCATGCACTCAAGCAGTCAGTGAGCGGAAAGGTGCACCTCACAACTGATGCATGGTCCAGTCGGCATGGCCAGGGCCGTTACGTGTCCATCACTGCGCACTGGGTTAATGTGGTGGATGCAGGGTCCACAGGGGACAGCGGTGGTGGGACAGTGCTGCCTAGCCCACGGTATAGGAAACAGTTGGCTGTAGGCGTTCGAACCTCCTCCTCCTCCTCCAGAAGCGAAAGCTCGTCCACAGAGCGCAGTCGTACGAGCACTCCATCTGCAGCTGCCACTGTTGCACACGATGTGTCCCCCTATCGAGCAGCTAGTGGAAAGCGTCAGCAGGCTGTGTTGCAGATGATGTGTTTGGGCGACAGACACACCGCCGAGGTGCTGGCCGAGTACTTGAAGGTATGCATGTAGTATATATGTAGTATGTATGTAGCATGTAGTATGTATGTAGCATGCATGTAGTATGTATGTAGTATGTATGTAGTATGTATGTGGTATGTATGTAGCATGTAGTATGTATGTAGCATGCATGTAGTATATATGTGTTATGTATGTAGCATGTAGCATGCATGTAGCATGCATGTAGTATGTATGTAGTATGTATGTAGTATGTATGTGGTATGTATGTAGCATGTAGCATGCATGTAGTATATATGTGGTATGTATGTAGCATGTAGTATGTATGTAGCATGCAGTATGTATGTAGCATGCATGTAGTATATATGTAGTATGTATGTAGCATATATGTAGTATGTATGTAGCATGTAGTATGTATGTAGCATGCAGTATGTATGTAGCATGCATGTAGTATATATGTATTATGTATGTAGCATATATGTAGTATGTATGTAGCATGTAGTGTATATGTAGTATGTATGTTGCATGTAGTATATATGTAGTATGCATGTTGCATGCATGTAGTATATATGTAGTATGTATGTTGCATGTAGTATATATGTAGTATGAATGTAGCATGTATGTAGTATGTAGTATGAATGTAGCATGTATGTAGTATGCATGTTGTATGTATGTAGCATGTATGTAGCATGTAATTTTTTTTTTTTTTACATTCAACACATTAGCCGGATGATGGGACTACTACTGTCCCATCATTGGCTAATGTGTCAATCACTGTCATGGTAGCAGGCATCGCCCGATGGGACTTGTAGTCCCATCGGACGATGCCTGCACAGACCCCCGAAGCCTGCACAGACCACCGGCAGGCCGGCACAGCCCCCCGGCAGGCCGGCACAGCCCACCGGAGCCTGCACAGACCACCGGCAGGCCGGCACAGTCCCCTGGCAGGCCGGCACAGCCCACCGGAGCCTGCACAGACCACCGGCAGGCCGGCACAGCCCCCCGGCAGGCCGGCACAGACCACCGGAGCCTGCACAGACCCCCTGGCAGGCCGGCACAGCCCCCCGAAAGGCCCGTACAGACCCCAGAGAGGCTGTACAAGGCAAAAACAGGGTTTTTCTTATTCCGATACCGGAAGTCCCATAGACTTGAATGGGACTTCTGGTATCGGAATCGGCGATACCGATACTTTTTTTAAGATCGGCCGATCCATTCCAATCCGATACTTTGAAGTATCGGACGGTATCGCTCAACTCTAGTCATTCCCCTTTGACTATTGGGCCGCTAAACTGGACACCTGGCCTGAATTGGCCCAATATGCCTTACAGGAGCTCGCTTGCCCAGCTGCAAGTGTGCTATCGGAAAGAGTCTTCAGTGCAGCTGGATCAATCCTGACAGAAAAAAGGACCCGTCTGTCAACCCAAAATGTGGATGATCTAACCTTCATTAAAATGAACCACGCATGGGTTTCCAAGGATTTTGTCCCACCTTCCCCTGATGACACATAGGGTGACAGAAAAATGGCTTGCTTTGGTCCACCTCTTCCTGGTACTTCACCTATTTCGCCTTTTGCATCAGCTGAATGTCCAACATCAACAAATGCCACTTTCTAAAACTCCCTAACTGTGCTGCCTCCCCCCCCCATGGCCGGGGTCACCACCTAGCGCACGACACCGTGCGAGTGCCGTTGCCCTGGACAGGTGGGTAGGCCGACTCTTGGGCGCGGGCACAGGCACAGGGTCCCTCATAGTGCAATCAAGTGTCTCTGACGGTGGTGGTGCACGCCCGCCGTCAGACACACCGCTGTACTATGAGGGGCCCAGTGCCAGTACCGACGCCCACGAGTGGGCCCCCCTTGCTTGGGCAGGGCCCCAGCATTTGCAATCTTTACCTCTCCCTGCTCCTCCGCTGTGTAATCTGGGCCGTCAAATCCATACTGTGCCTGACACCGTCTGAGCCTGCCTCCTGAGACATATATTTTGAATGTGTACGCTATCCATACATGTTATCCAGGGATACGGTACCCTTTCTAACCTTTGTGCAATCACGTGCAATCCATACTGGGCCTAACACCGTCTGAGCCTGCCTCCTGAGACATATATTTTGAATGTGTACGCTATCCATACATGTTATCCAGGGATACGGTACCCTTTCTAACCTTTGTGCAATCACGTGCAATCCATACTGGGCCTAACACTGTCTGAGCCTGCCTCATGCTGTATAGACATATATTTTGAATGTGTACGCTATCCATACATGTTATCCAGGGATACGGTACCCTTTCTAACCTTTGTGCAATCACGTGCAATCCATACTGGGCCTAACACCGTCTGAGCCTGCCTCCTGAGACATATATTTTGAATGTGTACGCTATCCATACATGTTATCTGGGGATACGGTACCCTTTCTAACCTTTGTGCAATCACGTGTAATCCATACTGGGCGTGAGAACGGCTGGCGAGCTGTTAAGCAAGCTACAGCACCTGTCCAGACAAGTACAGGGATTCCCTAGCGAGGAGACTTATTTAATTGTTTTCAATGTTGGGACAGCAATTTTTGGGGAGCACTATACTCTGGAGAATGATAGATGGGGCCCACCATACACTGGAACATTCCAAAGGTGGACATCAGACACTGGAGCAGCATTTACAGGGCCCATTATACACTAGAGTATTAGAAATGGGGCCCATTATGTTTGGAGCATTATTTGGGCCCATAAGACAGTGGAGCTTCATCCATGGGGACCAACATATACTGTAGCATTATGTGGAGCTCATCATATACTGTTTCAAACATTATATGGGACCAATGATTCTGTATGGAGAAATAGATGGGCCTCGTCATGAGATGTAAAAAGTGAGGTATTTTTCATTGTACTATACCGCTATTTATCTGCCGTATCGGAGCATGATGAGTTGTGGTATGTGTTAAAGGGGCGCTCTTTCGCCCAGGGCACATGAAAACCTGCAGCCAGCCCTCCCCCCCCACAACTTTAGCCAAATAACCCCCATTTTTCAGTGCATAACTTGTATTATGAAGTTAATTAAGGTTGACAAGCTTAAGAAAGAAGAATTGATGCTTTTGGTATTCAAATGGGCACTGTAGGTGTGTTTCCTGTCCTCCTCTCACTGCCGACTTTTATTCCCCATTGACTTACATTGGGTTTCGTGTTTCGGGACGACCCCGACTTTTCCCTATAATCGGACGATCTTGCTCGACCCGACTTTTGGAAAAGTCGGGTTTCACAAAACGAAACGCGACCCTAAAAAACCAAAAGTCGCTCAACTCTAATATTGACTATGTTAACCTTTTTTATATTTTGTCAGATATGTATGTTTCACAACTTCCATGCTCTTCACCTTCTTTTGTACTTCTCCCACACTTTCTCCTTCATGATCCGCAGCAGTAGCATTTTTTTCATCAACTTTTTCTTCACCTTATTCATCTTCTTCTTCTTCATCTTCTTCCCATTCATTTTTTTTTTTTCCATTCTTCATATTCTACTTATTCAGCCATTATTAATTTTAATATGCTATTTTTTCATCTTCTTCCTATTCTTCTTTTTCTTCATTTTCTTATGGTGACAGGCATTCCTGTAGTACTTATCTATAAAAGTTATAAGATTACACCTTACGTTCTGCCTGTCACTAAAGATTTACAACAGGATTTGTCCGCGTTCAGTTTGGCCTGCAGCAGCAGGCATTTTCCAGGGGCACCACAAGGAGGAACGGACTCACCCCCATTTACTGCTTAGTCTTCTTCTGCTTATAATTTTGATTTCTTCTATGCTGATTTTTAGTCTTATGCTTAATGTTCTTCTGCTTTCTGTTCTTCTGCTTTTGCTTCTTCTGCTTCTTGTTCTTCTGTCTTTTGTTCTGTATCTTGGTGGTTGTCTTCATGTTCTTTGTCCTCTTGGTCTGATTATTTAGGGTCATATTTCTGGTCTTCTTTGGTGTGGTCTTCAGGGTCGTCGTCATCAGGGTCGTCGTCATGGAGATCAATAAGGATTACCAAAGACAATTTCAAAAAGCTTGATCTTGGAAATGTAGCAGAAGGTACAAGAAGGCTGAGAAACTGTCGAGAACCAGCAGACAGTGCTGGCACCTGGATGGGTAGCAGAAGGAACAAGAGCCAATGGCACTAACGAGGACCAAGTGACGGTGCTGGACCACGGTTACTAAGCAGAAGGTACCTGTGCTAAAAAGCACTACCAAGGACCAACTGACGGTGCTGGACTTCAGATACCGAGATGGAGGCACCTAGGCCAAAGGCTGTGGCGAGAACCAGCAGACAGTGCTGGCACCCAGATGGGTAGCAGAAGGAACAAGAGCCAATGGCACTACCGAGGACCAACTGACGGTCCTGGACCACGGTTACTAAGCAGAAGGTACTTGTGCTAAAAAGCACTACCAAGGACCAGCTGACGGTGCTGGACCTCGGATACCGAGATGGAGGCACCTAGGCCAAAGGCTCTGGCGAGAACCAGCAGACAGTGCTGGCACCCGGATGGGTAGCAGAAGGAACAAGAGCCAATGGCACTACCGAGGACCAACTGACAGTGCTGGACCACGGTTACTAAGCAGAAGGTACCTGTGCTAAAAAGCACTACCAAGGACCAGCTGACGGTGCTGGACCTCGGATACCGAGATGGAGGCACCTAGGCCAAAGGCTGTGGCGAGAACCAGCAGACAGTGCTGGCACCCGGATGGGTAGCAGAAGGAACAAGAGCTAATGGCACTACCGAGGACCAACTGACGGTGCTGGACCACGTTTACTAAGCAGAAGGAACCTGTGCTAAAAAGCACTACCAAGGACCAGCTGACGGTGCTGGACCTCGGATACCGAGATGGAGGCACCTAGGCCAAAGGCTGTGGCGAGAACCAGCAGACAGTGCTGGCACCCGGATGGGTAGCAGAAGGAACAAGAGCCAATGGCACTACCGAGGACCAACTGACGGTGCTGGACCACGGTTACTAAGCAGAAGGTACCTGTGCTAAAAAGCACTACCAAGGACCAGCTGACGGTGCTGGACCTTGGATACTGAGATGGAGGCACCTAGGCCAAAGGCTCTGGCGAGAATCAGCAGACAGTGCTGGCACCCGGATGGGTAGCAGAAGGAACAAGAGCCAATGGCACTACCGAGGACCAACTGACGGTGCTGGACCACGGTTACTAAGCAGAAGGTACCTGTGCTAAAAAGCACTACCAAGGACCAGCTGACAGTGCTGGACCTCGGATACCGAGATGGAGGCACCTAGGCCAAAGGCTGTGGCGAGAACCAGAAGACAGTGCTGGAACCCGGGTGGGTGGCAGAAGGTACCCATTCAAAGCAAAGTAGCCAGGCCGCAAGCCGGCCGCAGTTACCGAAACCCACAGTCCTACAGGAGGTCCCTGTCCCATTGGCACTACGGATCCAGCCTTCAGTGCCAGTTCCCGCAGCCCACATAGGAGTCACCTAAACTGCAGGCACCGTAGAGTCGGCTAACCCGGCCGCAAGACGACAGGACAACGGATTGGTGGCATAGTGACCTTGACACTACCCGGAAACAGCAGGCGTGCTGAAAACAGTCTGGGCAACAGGGAGTACTGTTGTGAGTTCATTTTCCCCTTCATTACTGAGGCCCGAGGAACTCCCTCTTCTGGTAAAGAAAGGTAGTTAGCCTGATTATCAAACACCTGAGGCTGATGATGATGACTGGCTGAGTGGAGTTACTGACTGGATATAAGGCTGCCGACTCCCTTCTGCCCTGCGGGTGATTTCTCTGTGGGATCCTTGGAGACCAGTCTGAATTCCTGCTCCTCTAAAGCTAAGTTTGCTGCTCGGCCTTTTGCATTGGTGCTTGACTTTGTTTTGCTTTGTTTTTCTGGATTTCTGCCATTCCCTGCTGGGTGTGCTGAATTCCTTTAGCTCTGTCTTCTGAAAATACCTGAGTGCTGATTTAGTTTTTGAAGCCTAGCTGCTTCAGGGCCTTTTTCATATCAGCTTGTTGGCTTATGGCTTTGATAGGGTTTTGGCAGATTGCAGACAGCAGCCTTCCTGTCCTTTCCTATCTAGGTAGTTTTGGGCCCCGTCTTTGCTCAGTCTATCTTTCTGTCTGTGTTAGTGTTTTCATCTTGCTTCACCGTCATTATATGTTGGGGGCTGCCTATTGCTTTGGGGTCTGCTCTGGGGCAGTTTAGATTTCACCTTTATTTCTTTAGGCCTATTTAATTCTCCGGCCGTGATCGAGGGGTCTAGGGCATCGTAGGAACCTCCTACGGCTACTGCTAGTTGTGTTGATAGGTTCAGGGGTCTGCAATCTGATAGTTGCCAACTTCTCTGGTTTTCTGGACTTAGCTTGTATTTCTGCTTTTGCCTCCTACGGTGACTCAATCATAACAGAGTACCCGTGCCAAAGACACTGCCAAGAACCAGCTGACGGTGCTGGAACCCAGATGGGTAGCAAAAGCTACAAGAGCCAATGGCACTACCGAGGATTAGCTGACGGTGCTGGACCACGGTTACTAGGCAGGAGGTACCTGTGCTAGAAAGCACTACCAAGGACCAGCTGACGGTGCTGGACTTCGGAGCCCGCGATGGAGGCACCTAGGCCAAAGGCTGTGGCGAGAACCAGCAGACAGTGCTGGAACCCGGGTGGGTAGCAGAAGGTACCCATTCAAAGCAAAGTAGCCAGGCCGCAAGCCGGCCGCAGTTACCGAAACCCACAGTCCTACAGGAGGTACATGTCCCATTGGCACTACGGATCCAGCCTTCAGTGCCAGTTCCCGCAGCCCACATAGGAGTCACCTAAACTGCAGGCACCGTAGAGTCGGCTAACCCGGCCGCAAGACGACAGGACAACGGATTGGTGGCATAGTTGTCACGCCGTGCTCACCTGGGGGCGGGACCTCGGTCCCGACGTCATCTCTTCCGGAGCTGCGGTCACTCCGGGGGTCCCGTAGGGTGCGCATGCGCAGCTCTCGTCCCCGGGCCTCCTCCTACATGTCACGTTTGCGCTTGCGCGCTCCTGTCAGTGCTGTATAGGGCTCGGTCCTCTCTATGGTAATGGAGGACCTGACCCGGAACCTGTAGTGGTCATGTGTTTTCTGGCTAGTTCCTGACCCGGAACCAGTAGTAGTCATGTGCTATATCAGACGACCTCCCCCTAGGGGAGGTGCCTGATTATTGTTGTGCTTCCTGGCTTGGTCTGCCGTGTCCCTGCCTGGCTGTGCGCTGTACTCAGGTCCTCTGCCTTGCACTCTGTTGTGCCTCTTGGCACACGCTCTGAATCTGCACTCTGCTTTGTACTTGGTTGTGCCTCCTGGCACACGCTCTGACCCTGTGTTCTGTCTCGTACTCGGTTGTGCCTCCTGGCACATGCTCTGACACTGTACTCAGTCTCATACTCGGTTGTGCCTCCTGGCACACGCTCTTACCCTGTACTCTGTCTTATACTCAGTCGTGCCTCCTGGCACACACTCCGATTCCGTGCTCTGTCTTATACTCAGTTGTACCTCCTGGCACACCTGCTGCCTGACTCAGTGCTCTGACGTGCTCCTTGCACGCTTCCTGCTTCACTCACACCCGGACGAACGAAGTCTCTGTATACCACGTGTTCCCGTGTCCACACTTTACACGTTCCTGCAGACACTCTCACCCACTCATGTCTCCTGTGAGCCGGCCGCCTGGTGCCAGCAGTCGTGGTGCCTCACCCCCTGGGGCTTGCCCCTGACACTCCCTGTATAGGGGGTGGTCTTCACTAGGTCAGCTCGCCCTGGGAGGGTTGGTGTCACGACCCAGAGGGTCCACTCCAGGAGTCGTCACAGTATAATCAGGCCATGGACCCCGCTGGTGCCACCACCTCCATCCAAAAGGAACTGGTGTTCCTACGGGAGAGTCAGACCAGGATTATGGTCTTTTTGAAATCCATGGAGTCTCGTTTGTCGGCCATACAATCCGTTTCTGCCCAGTCCTCGGCCCCGCACCCGATGCCGCGCCTCGGCAAGCCACCCCGATATAGCGGGGACCCTAAGTTTTGTCGAGGATTTCTGAACCAATGCCGGTTACATTTTGAGCTTTTGCCGCAGCACTATCCCACTGAGCGCGCCCAAATTGCCTTTATTGTTTCACACTTAGAGGGGGAGGCATTAGCATGGGTGAACCCCCTCTGGGAGCGCAATGACCCACTCGTCTCTCGGCTTTCCACCTTTTTGGACACCTTCCGCAAGGTGTTCGACGAGCCGGGTCGGCTGGCCTCTATCACCGAGTCCCTCTTTAACCTCCATCAGGGTACGCTACCGGTAGGACAGTATGCCATCCGTTTTCGTACCTTGGCCTCCGAACTCGGTTGGAACAACGAGGCTCTCGTAGGTATCTTTTGGCGTGGCCTGTCCAGTCGGATCAAAGATGTACTGGCAGGTCGGGATACTCCCACCTCTTTAGAGGATCTGATCTCACTGGCGACACGCATCGACCTGCGGTTTCAGGAACGTGCCCGTGAATTAGCCAGAGAGAGGAGCTCCTCTTACCTCCTCCGTTCCTGCTCCAAGAAGCCGGGAAACTTCTCCGCCTAGGGTTGATAGGAGAGGCCTCCCTAGGTGTACGTGATTCCTCTCCTCCCCTGCTCGTGTCCGTATTATTGAATCTCGGTGCCAAGCGTTATTCTGAGGAGGCTTTCCTGGATTCTGGCGCGGAGGGGAATTTTATCACACTCGAGGCGGTTAAAAAATACCGGATTCCTGTCAGATCCCTGGAGACTCCTCGGTCGATTGTTTCGGTCAATGGTACGTCCGTGCTGGAGTCCGTTACCCAGGCCACCGAAGAGATCGAGGTGCAGATCGGAGCCCTGCACCTGGAGAAGATCTCCTTCCTCATCTTGTCCACCATGTCTCACGCACTTCTTCTAGGCCTCCCTTGGCTACGGACTCATGAGCCAACCCTGGACTGGCGGTCGGGCGAGATACTCCGATGGGGACCGTTCTGTCAGGAGAAGTGCCTGTTGCCCGTCCGTCTGATGAACTCTGCCGGTCCATCCCCGGCACCTACAGGTCTGCCGTCGGCTTACTGGTCCTTTGCAGATGTTTTCGACAAGAAGGAGGCCGAGACTCTGCCCCCCCATCGGCCATATGACTGTCCGATTGACCTCATTCCTGGTTCTACGCCACCCAGGGGTAGGATATACCCGCTATCCCCTGCTGAGACCCAAGCTATGTCTGACTATATCCAGGAGAACCTTGCTAGAGGTTTCATCCGTAAGTCCTCCTCGCCCGCGGGAGCGGGATTTTTCTTTGTAAAAAAGAAGGACGGCTCCCTCCGTCCTTGCATAGACTACCGAGGCCTGAACAATATCACGGTCAAGAACAAGTACCCATTGCCATTGATCCCGGAGCTCTTTGACCGACTTAGAGGAGCTCGAATTTTCACCAAACTGGATCTTCGTGGGGCCTACAACTTGATCCGCATTCGTTCCGGGGATGAGTGGAAGACCGCCTTTAACACCAGAGACGGTCACTACGAGTACTTGGTCATGCCCTTCGGCCTCTGCAATGCCCCAGCGGTTTTCCAGGAGTTCGTGAATGACGTCTTCCGGGATATGCTGTACTCCTGCGTGGTAGTCTATCTGGATGACATCCTCGTTTTTTCTCCAGACCTCTCCGCCCACAGAAAGAACG
The DNA here is from genome assembly GCF_039654945.1 of Dendrobates tinctorius. NCBI lineage: Eukaryota > Metazoa > Chordata > Amphibia > Anura > Dendrobatidae > Dendrobates > Dendrobates tinctorius. Next base: position 11,763,190 of record NW_027361827.1, read on the forward strand.
TGCGTCAAGTCCTCCAGCGCCTGAGGGAGAACCGCCTTTATGCCAAGCTTGAGAAATGTGCCTTCGAGCAAACGTCCCTGCCATTCTTGGGGTATATTATCTCAGAATCAGGTCTATGCATGGATCCGGCAAAAGTGTCCGCCGTCCTCGATTGGCCACAGCCCCATGGGGTGAAGGCAATCCAACGCGTCCTTGGTTTTGCGAACTACTACCGACAGTTCGTTCCTCATTTTTCCTCGTTGGTTCGCCCCATCTCGTCCCTTATCTGCAAGGGAGCTAACCCAAACGCTTGGCCCTCTGAGGCTGAAGAGGCCTTCCAGTCGTTGAAACAAGCCTTCGCCGCTGCTCTGGCGCTTCACCGACCTGAGGTTAGTAGACCTTTCACTCTCGAGGTAGACGCATCCTCTACTGGGGCTGGCGCAGTCCTTCTGCAGAAATCCTCTTCTGGACGTATTGTCACCTGTGGCTTCTTTTCTAAAGTATTTTCCTCCACTGAGCAGAACTACTCCATTGGCGACAAAGAGCTATTGGCCATTAAGTTGGCCTTGGAGGAGTGGAGGTACTTACTGGAGGGTGCCATACATCCATTCAAGATCTTCACAGACCATAAGAACCTGGCGTACATCCAGTCCGCACAGAGGCTCAATCCTCGGCAAGCCAGGTGGTCCCTATTCTTCGCCCGCTTTGACTTTGAGCTACATTTTCGGCCCGGCGATAAGAACGTTAGAGCGGATGCGTTGTCAAGATCATTCCTGTCGTCTGATGCAGAGGAAGAACCCTCTCATATCATTGATTTATCCAAAGTAATTACTGTGGCTCCTGTCAGGTTAACCACGTTACCTCCGGGAAGAACCTTTGTGGCTGAGAATAACCGAAAACGTGTGCTAAATTGGGGACATTCGTCCAAGATTGCCGGCCACGTTGGTGTCAAAAAGACTTTGGACTTAATCTCTCGCCATTATTGGTGGCCTTCACTCTCCCAGGATGTTAAAGACTTTGTAGCATCTTGCCCGTCCTGTGCCCAGAACAAGATACCCAGACAACCACCCTCCGGTCTTCTGTTCCCGCTTCCCATTCCGTCGGCTCCATGGCAGCACATAGCCATGGATTTCATTACTGATCTGCCTTGTTCTTCCGGTTGTACTGTGGTCTTGGTGGTTGTAGACCGATTTTCAAAGATGGCTCACTTCATTCCTCTTCCCGGACTACCCTCTGCTCCTGACTTGGCGAAGATCTTCATTTCCCATATCTTCAGGATTCACGGCTTCCCCCAGCACATCGTGTCGGATAGAGGGGTCCAATTCACCTCCTGGTTCTGGAGAGCTCTATGCGGACTCATGAAAGTGTCATTGGATTTCTCTTCCGCCTATCACCCCCAAACCAATGGGCAGGTGGAACGTACCAACCAGATCCTTACATCCTATCTCCGGCATTTTTCTAATGCTCATCAGAATGACTGGGTCGGTCTACTTCCTTGGGCTGAGTTCGCCTACAATAATCACTCCAGTGAATCGTCTACCAAGTCTCCTTTCTTCATCGTCTTTGGACAGCATCTCAATGTGCCTCTACCGGTACTTCCTGTCTCGGGGGTACCTGCTGCCGATTCTCAGTCTGTGGAGTTCTCCAGGGTATGGCAGGAGACCAAAACCGCTCTCGAGAAAGCACGGGACAGAATGAAATTACACGCTGACAAGAGGCGCCTGGACGTTCCTCCATTTCTCCCTGGTGACAAGGTGTGGCTCTCCACCAAATACGTCCGCCTTAAGGTACCATCTTACAAACTGGGTCCCCGTTACATTGGTCCTTTTGAGGTCCTCAGGCAGATTAATGATGTTGCTTACAAATTGAAGCTGCCTCCTTCACTCCGTATTCCCAATTCCTTCCATGTGTCTCTCCTAAAACCTGTGGTTCTTAACCGATTTCATCCTTCTCCAGGCCACACACCCCAGCCTGTTGGCTTGGGGGATGAGTTTGAGGTGAATGACATTTTGGCCATGAAGAAGGTAAGAGGGAGAACCATGTTCCTGGTCGATTGGAAGGGTTTTGGCCCCGAGGAGAGGTCATGGGAACCCAGGGAGAATATCCACGCACCCCAGATTTTGTCTAAGTTCCTCTCCAGTTTTAGAAAGAGGGGGCGTAAAGGGGGGGGTACTGTCACGCCGTGCTCACCTGGGGGCGGGACCTCGGTCCCGACGTCATCTCTTCCGGAGCTGCGGTCACTCCGGGGGTCCCGTAGGGTGCGCATGCGCAGCTCTCGTCCCCGGGCCTCCTCCTACATGTCACGTTTGCGCTTGCGCGCTCCTGTCAGTGCTGTATAGGGCTCGGTCCTCTCTATGGTAATGGAGGACCTGACCCGGAACCTGTAGTGGTCATGTGCTTTCTGGCTAGTTCCTGACCCGGAACCAGTAGTAGTCATGTGCTATATCAGACGACCTCCCCCTAGTGGAGGTGCCTGATTATTGTTGTGCTTCCTGGCTTGGTCTGCCGTGTCCCTGCCTGGCTGTGCGCTGTACTCAGGTCCTCTGCCTTGCACTCTGTTGTGCCTCTTGGCACACGCTCTGAATCTGCACTCTGCTTTGTACTTGGTTGTGCCTCCTGGCACACGCTCTGACCCTGTGTTCTGTCTCGTACTCGGTTGTGCCTCCTGGCACATGCTCTGACACTGTACTCAGTCTCATACTCGGTTGTGCCTCCTGGCACACGCTCTTACCCTGTACTCTGTCTTATACTCAGTCGTGCCTCCTGGCACACACTCCGATTCCGTGCTCTGTCTTATACTCAGTTGTACCTCCTGGCACACCTGCTGCCTGACTCAGTGCTCTGACGTGCTCCTTGCACGCTTCCTGCTTCACTCACACCCGGACGAACGAAGTCTCTGTATACCACGTGTTCCCGTGTCCACACTTTACACGTTCCTGCAGACACTCTCACCCACTCGTGTCTCCTGTGAGCCGGCCGCCTGGTGCCAGCAGTCGTGGTGCCTCACCCCCTGGGGCTTGCCCCTGACACTCCCTGTATAGGGGGTGGTCTTCACTAGGTCAGCTCGCCCTGGGAGGGTTGGTGTCACGACCCAGAGGGTCCACTCCAGGAGTCGTCACAATAGTGACCTTGACACTACCCGGAAACAGCAGGCGTGCTGAAAACAGGCTGGGCAACAGGGAATACCCGTGCCAAAGACACTGCTGAGAACCAGCTGACGGTGCTGGAACCCAGATGGGTAGCAAAAGCTACAAGAGCCAATGGCACTACCGAGGAACAGCTGACGGTGCTGGACCACGGTTACTAGGCAGGAGGTACCTGTGCTAGAAAGCACCACCAAGGACCAGCTGACGGTGCTGGACTTCGGATACCGAGATGGAGGCACCTAGGCCAAAGGCTGTGGCGAGAACCAGCAGACAGTGCTGGAACCCGGGTGGGTAGCAGAAGGTACCCATTCAAAGCAAAGTAGCCAGGCCGCAAGCCGGCCGCAGTTACCGAAACCCACTGTCCTACAGGGGGTCCATGTCCCATTGGCACTATGGATCCAGCCTTCAGTGCCAGTTCCCGCAGCCCACATAGGAGTCACCTAAGCTGCAGGCACCGTAGAGTCGACTAACCCGGCCGCAAGACGACAGGACAACGGATTGGTGGCATAGTGACCTTGACACTACCCGGAAACAGCTGGCATGCTGGAAGCAGGCTGGGCAACAGGGAGTACCCGTGCCAAAGTCACTGCCGAGCACCAACTGGCGTTGGAGCCCAGGGACAAACATGGTGCAGGCCGAGGCCTACTAGGAGCCAGGTGTAAATCGGAGGTATTTTGACTTTGGAGGGAGCAGGACACTTTGCAATACACACAGCAGGGGATCAGCTGACGTTACTGACCACCACTTTCACATGAACGAGTGTTTTTTTCTGTGTGGACAGCACTTCCGAGCACCAACTGGCATTGTTGGAGCCCAGGGACAATCATGGTGTAGGCCGAGGCCTACTAGGAGCCAGGTGTAAATCGGAGGTATTTTGACTTTGGAGGGAGCAGGACACTTTGCAATACACACAGCAGGGGATCAGCTGACGTTACCGAACCCCACTTTCACATGAGCAAGTGTTTTTTTCTGTGTGCACAGCACTTCGGAGCACCAACTGGCGTTGTTGGAGCCCAGGGACAATCAGGGTGCAGGCCGAGGCCTACTAGGAGCCAGGTGTAAATCGGAGTTATTTTGACTTTGGAGGCAGCAGGAGAGTTTGCCGTACACACAGCAGGGGATCAGCCGACGTTACCGAACCCCACTTTCACATGAACGAGTGTGTTTTTCTGTGTGGACAGCACTTCCGAGCACCAACTGGCGGTGTTGGAGCCCAGGGACAATCAGGGTGCAGGCCAAGGCCTACTTGGTGGCAGTTTTATATTGTTTGTAGGCTACAACAGACTGTCAACGTGCTCCAATTAGGCATCTGTCTCCACTCTGTTTCCAGGATTTCACGTGACCACCAACACCGCCAGTTTATGCGTAAAGCAGCCGTCTGCCCAATCCACACTTGTTCCTGGGTTACTGGGGTTCTGTAATGTCGGCAGAGCCCCTGATGTGTGTCTGCCACTGTCTCCTGCTCTGTCCACATTCCCACCGCTTGCAGTGGGAAGGTGGATAGCGCAGGAGACAGTGCCGGACACACATTGGGGGATCTGCTCACGTGACAGAACACCAGGAACACAGGAACAAGTGTGGAATGTGTGGACGGCAACTGTGAGCAGGAACTGGCGGTGTTGGAGGTCAGGGGAAATACTAGAGACAGAGTGGAGAGAGAGGCCAAATCAGAGAATGTTTAAATCTGAAGTAGTTACAATTTGGAGGCAGCAGCACTTTGCCCTCCACACAGCAGGGGATCAGCTGTCGTTACTGACCCCCACTTTCACATGAACAAGTGTTTTTTTCTGTGTGGACAGCACTTCCGAGCAACAACTGACGATGTTGGAGCCCAGGGACAATCATGTTTCAGGCCGAGGCCTACTAGGAGCCAGGTGTAAATCGGAGGTATTTTGACTTTGGAGGGAGCAGGACACTTTGCCCTCCACATAGCAGGGGATCAGCTGACGTTACTGACCCCCACTTTCGCATGAACAAGTGTGTTTTTCTGTGTGGACAGCACTTCCGAGCACCAACTAGCGTTGTTGGAGCCCAGGGACAATCAGGGTGCAGGCCGAGGCCTACTAGGAGCCAGGTGTAAAACTGAGGTATTTTGAATTTGGAGGCAGCAGCAGTTTGCCCTCCACACAGCAGGGGATCAGCTGACGTTACCGAACCCCACTTTCACATGAACAAGTGTGTTTTTCTGTGTGGACAGCACTTCCGAGCACCAACTAGCGTTGTTGGAGCCCAGGGACAATCAGGGTGCAGGCCGAGGCCTACTTGGTGGCAGTTTTAGATTGTTTGTAGGCTACAACAGACTGTCAACGTGCTCCAATTAGGCATCTGTCTCCACTCTGTTTCCAGGATTTCATGTGACTACCAACACCGCCAGTTTATGCGTACAGCAGACGTCTGCCCAATCCACACGTGTTCCTGGGTTACTGGGGTTCTGTAATGTCAGCAGAGCCCCTGATGTGTGTCTGCCACTCTCTCCTGCTCTGTCCACATTTCCACCGCTTGCAGTGGGAAGATGGACAGCGCAGGAGACCGTGGCGGACACACATTGGGGGATCTGCTGACAATACAGAACCCCAGTAACACAGGAGCGAGTGTTTTGTCTGTGCGGACAGCACTTCTGAGCACCAACTGGCGGTGTCGGAGCCCAGGGAAAATTAGGTAGTAGGCCGAGGCCTACTTGGAGCCAGGTGTAAATCTGAGGTTGTTTGACTGTGGAGGGAGCAGGACACTTTGCCATACACACAGCAGGGGATCAGCTGACGTTACCGAACCCCACTTACACATGAGCGAGTGTTTTGTCTGTGCGGACAGCACTTCTGAGCAACAACTGGCGGTGTCGGAGCCCAGGGAAAATCAGCTAGTAGGCCGAGGCCTACTTGGTGGCAGTTTGCGATTGTTTCTAGACTACTACTAACTGTCAACGTACTCCAATTAGGCCTCTGTCTTCACTCTGTTTCGAGTATTTCCTCTGGCTTCCAACCACGCCAGTTGCTGCTCTGAAATGCCGTCTGCACAACCCACACTTGTTCCTGTGTTACTGGGGTTCTGTAACAGCAGCTTCTCCCTAGAGGTGAGTCAGGCAATGTCTCCTGCTCTGTCCACATTTCCACTACAAGTAGTGGGAATGTAGACAAAGCAGGAGACATTGCTGTGCTCACCTCTGGAGATGAGCAGATGTTACAGGACCCAGGTAACACAGGAACAAGTGTGGATTGTGCAGACGGCACTTGAGAGAAGAAACAGGTGGTGTTGTAGTCCGGAGGAAATACTCAAAACAGAGTGGAGACAGAGGGCAAATCAGAGAACATATTAAATCAGAGGTAGTCAGAAGTTGTAGGCAGCAGGAGAGTTTGCCATACACACAGCAGGGGATCAGCTGACGTTACCGAACCCCACTTACACATGAGCGAGTGTTTTGTCTGTGCGGACAGCACTTCTGAGCAACAACTGGCGGTGTCGGAGCCCAGGGAAAATCAGGTAGTAGGCCGAGGCCTACTTGGAGCCAGGTGTAAATTTGAGGTTGTTTGACTGTGGAGGGAGCAGGACACTTTGCCATACACACAGCAGGGGATCAGCTGACGTTACCGAACCCCACTTACACATGAGTGAGTGTTTTGTCTGTGTGGACAGCACTTCTGAGCAACAACGGGCGTTGCTGTAGCCCAGGAAATAAAGTTCAGGTCATAGAAACATGAACACAACAGGAGACCTGGATCCTGTTGCCAGCCAATTATTTATTCTGGAAGAGGACTGGCAAATTCAGGTGAGATCCAGGCCTTGTTCATTTTCAGAAAAGTAAGCCGGTCAACATTATCGGCCGATAGTCGCGTGCAACAGTCTGTTACAACACCACCTGCAGCACTAAAGACACGTTCCGTTAATACACTGGCAGCAGGGCAAGCCAGCACCTCCAATGCATACTGGCTAAGCTCTGGCCATGTATCCAGCTTAGAGACCCAATACTTGAACGGGGAAGAGCCGTCTGGGAGTACACTAACAGGGCAAGACAAGTAGTCTGTCACCATCTGACAGAAACGTTGCCTCCTGCTGACTGGAGCCGTCTGTGATGGTGTAGCCGTTTGTGGCGGTCCCACAAAACTTTTCCACATTTGGGCCATACTGGCCTTGCCTTGTCCTGCGGCACTGCCTCTGCTACCTCTTTGTGCAGAGCTTCCTCCACTGCCTCTACCCACATGGCTGCTTTGAAAAGCACTACCAGCAACATTTGCTGGGGGAATGGAGAACATGATGGCCTGCACAAGTGTTTCTTGGTACTCCCGCATTTTTCGCTCCCGGTTCAATTGTGGTATGAGGCTTTGTAAGTTTGTCCCGGTAGCGAGGATCTAGGAGGGTGTACACCCAATAATCAGCCATGTGGAGAATGTTGGCGATGCGGCGGTCATTTAACAAGCACTGCAGCATGAAATCAACCATGTGCTGCAGACTGCCAACTGGACCGGAAACGCTGTCCCCAGCTTGAGGCAGCATCTCTGCCTGCTCAGCATCACCCCACCCTCGCTGTACACACTGACTACTAGAGCCTTGTGTACCTCCCTCCTCTGGAGAGATGTATTCCTCCTCCTCCATTGACTCCTCGCCATCCTCCTCACTAAGTGTCCCCTGCCTGGGCCTTTGTGTGGAAGCACGTTGCGCAGACTTGCCAGAAGCAGATGGCATTTCTGACTCCTCATCCTCGACCTCTTCAAAAACCTCCTCACTTAGTGCTTGTAAGGTTTTTTGAAGCAGACAGATGAGGGGGACAGTCATGCTGATTAGTGCATCATCTGCACTGGCCATCCGCGTGGAGTCATCGAAGGCACGCAAAACTTGGCAGATGTCCCTGATAGTGGCCCACTCAGTGGTGGTGAAGTGTGTCCGGCGCACAGTGCGACTTGTTTGCGCCTGATGCAGCTGGTACTCCATTACTGCTGCCTGCTGCTCACACAACCGCTCCAACATATGTAACGTTGAATTCCACCTGGTGGGGAGGTCACATATGATGCGATGTTCTGGCAGGCGGAATCGGCATTGCAGAGATGCAATGCGCGATCTTGCCATGCTGGAACGCCGCAAGTGAGCACACTCTAGGCGAACCTTGTGCAGCAGTGCATCAAGATCTGGATAGTCCCTCAGAAAGCTCTGCACGACCAAATTGAGCACGTGTGCCAGGCATGGTATGTGAGTGAGGTTGCCTAGGCCCAGAGCTGCCACTAGATTTTGGCCATTGTCACTCACTACCAAACCTGGCTGGAGATTCGCTGGCACAAACCACACATCGCTCTCCTGCTTGATGGCATTCCAGAGCTCCTGTGCTGTGTGGCTCTGATTCCCCAAAGAAATTAATTTAAGGACGGCCTGTTGACGTTTGGCCACACCTGTGCTCATATCTGGCCTAACAGGCTCACACAGTACTGATTCCGAGGAACTAGAGTAGGAGGAGGATTCAATATGTACAGACTGCATTCCTGCAATCCTTGGAGTTGGCAGAATACGTACAGAGCTATTCTCCAGATCTGTACCCGGCTCCACAACATTGACCCAATGGGCAGTAAGGGAAAGGTATCGTCCCTGTCCATGGCTACTGGTCCACGCATCGGTGGTCAGGTGGACCTTGCTACTGACGGCGTTTAGTAGCGCATTTTTAATTTTTCCCTCCACATGCTTTTGCAGGGCAGGGACGGCTTGCCTGCTGAAATAAAAGCGGCTGGGCACATTGTTTTGTGGAAATGCCAATGACAAAGTTCCAGAAGGTGTCAATCTCCACCAGCCTGAATGACGGCATCTCAAGGGCCAGTAGTTTGGCAATGCCGGCATTCAGAGCCAGTGCTCGGGGATGGTTTGCCGAGTATGGACGCTTTTTCTCCCATGCCTGTGCTACCGATTACTGGTGAGTGGCCTGGGAGTGTGCTGATGACTGCGAACATGGTTCAGTGGGTGGAATTTCACTGGGTCTCTGGACAACAGTGGCAGTGGTTCTTCCGTGGCGTTCCAGTGAGGAAGCCGAACCAGCTGTGTGTGAGCTGGAGGAAGAGGCCCCAACACGAGCTGAAGAGATGGTAGGTGCTGCTGAAGGTTGGCCTACATCTTCAGTGTGTCTGTGTAACTCCACCTCGTGCTTGGTACGCACATGTTTCCACATATTTGTGGTATTGAGGTTGCTCACATTTTTCCCTCGTTTCACTTTCTGATGACACAGCTTGCATTTGACAAAGCAAATGTCATCTGCAACTGTGTCAAAAAAAGACCACGCACTGCAAGTCCTGGGAGCGCCCGTTTTGTGTTTTGGAAGAGGATTGCTCCTCACGGGTGCCAAAGTGGAGGCTACAGGCAACCAAGTCTGCCCCCGCCCTCTCCCTCCTCTTTTGGCCGTTCGGGGAATCTCTTCCTCAGAGCTGCTCCCACCACCTTCCTGTGGCTGACGCCATGATGGGTCAAGGACCTCATCATCTCCACTCCCCTCTTCAAGCACCAGCTGGTCCTGGGTTGTCTCGCCAGCACCGTACGCACCAGAAATTGGCAACTAAGTCTCATCATCATCAGATGAGCACTGAGGTGTGCTGACAATAGGCACTGGCCCACCCGCCTCTTAAGATTCAGAGGGACAAAGCAGTTGCGCATCACTGCATACTCCCTCTTCTTCACGCTCTAGAATGCTGCTTGGCTGGCCACCTCTTTCCAAGCCAACAGATTCTGAGAACAGAAGTAAAGATTGAGATGGCTCCTGTCCAGGGCTCTCAGACTGCCTGGGCAATTTGGCAGGTGGTGAAGAGACAGATGGTTGCTCTTCAGTGCTCTGGCCTTGGGAGGATGCGGAAGTCATTGAAGTGGATGCGTTAGCTGCCATCCATCCGACAACGGCTTCAATTTGTTCGTCACGCAGCAGTGGGGTACGGCGAGGTCCTACAAAGCTGTGCATGAAGAACTGTTGCCTCGTAAAAGTGGGGGATGCCGGGTCACTGGTGGCCGCAGCAGACACCGAATCCCCACGTCCTCTCCCTGCTGAATCCCCCCATCCTCTCCCTGCTGAAACTCCACGGCCACGACCACGTGCCTTACTCTCTGCCTTCTTCATCTTGGTAGACTGATAAAGATAGGCAGAAAAGTAAAAAAGGGGTGGCTTAGTGTTCTTATTCCTGAACACCTGCTAACCAGTATAAGAAACACTAATTTGACTAAGAGTGTGTGTACTACACTTTAATATGGTCTAATGTGGCCTACACAACTGTAAAGTGGAGTGTTTGGTGAACTTTATTTCCTTTTTTTTTGGGGGGGGGGAAGAAAAGGATGTGACCAAAGTTTGAAAGCTATAGTATCACAAACTTTTTGGAGCGATTACAATGCAGGAAGCTAACCTACAATGCAATTGATGAGGCTCCAAAAAATAGGGTGATACTAGTCTGACTGGCCCTGAAGGGCACAAGCCAGCAAAAAAGATCCTCTATCTAATCCTATATAGTGTTTGCAACCAACCAATGACAATGGATGCGGATTGAAGCACACTAATATAGGAGCAAAAATCTGGCTAAATTAGCTGCAAAAAAAGGACTATGTATGAGGCAGTGACGCACGCTGAGCGGACTACAGCTAGCGATGGCTGTAGAACACACTGCAACGTGAGCTGCACTCACACACAGAGAGACCTATCAGACAGCCAAAAACAGTGCAGAGAAATGGGCTATAGCACTGAAAGGCTGCTGAAAGGCTCCGCTGTCCACTCCTTTAGTGTTTGCAACCAACGTATATGGATACGTATGGAAGCACACTATAGAGGACAAAAAAAAAGCAGCAATAAAAGAAAAATGTGTATGAGGCAGAGACACACGCTGGGCGGCCTACAAGCAGACGTGCCTGCAGGACACACTACACAGCGTGGGTCTGCACTCACACAGCCCTTGCAGACAGCTATTAAAACAGCGCTGCTGGGCTACAAAAATGCTACAGTGGTGGATTATGTAGCCTGGGTAGAGCAATGGATATGTTTGATGATCGCTATTTCTAACTGTCCCTCACAGTCTTCAACAGCAGCCTGTCCCTAACTGAATTCACAGCAGAGTGACCAGAAATGGCGGCTGCAGCGGTTTTTATAGTGCATCATGACATCATTTCAGCAGCCAATCACAGCCATGCCAGTAGTTAACATGCCTACATGCCTAACAAGATGTGCCCACACTTCTGAGGATCCCCATTGGCTGAATCAAATCGAGCGGGCTCCTAGCATTATGGGTACTTCAGATTCCGGTATTCGATATGAAAAAAGTATCGGAACTAAGTATCGGAATTCCGATACAGCGAATATCGGCCGATACCCGATACTTGCGGTATCGGAATGCTCAACACTAGTGATGGGATGTATTAGAAGACGTCTGGGGACACAAGATGAAAACATAATTCTCCCTTTATACAAATCACTTGTTAGACCACACTTGGAGTATTGTGTGCAATTTTGGACGCCGGTGCTCAAGAAAGACATTACTGAACTTGAAAAGGTTCAAAGACGGGCTACTAAAATGATAAATGGGGTTGGTTCACTACAATAGTCAGAAAGGTTATGAAAATTAGGTCTATTTACTTTAGAAAAGAGAAGACTTAGGGGAGACCTAATATATATGTACAAGTATATCAGAGGGCAATACAGAGATCTCTCCAATGAACTGTTTGTACCAAGGACTGTGACAAGAACAAGGGGGCATTCTCTTCGTTTGGAGGAAAGCCAATTTCTGCACCAGCATAGAAGAGGGTTCTTCACAGTAAGAGCAGTGATGCTCTGGAATTCTCTTCCTGAGGAAGTGGTGATGGCCAACTCACTGAATGAATTTAAGAAAGGAATGGATGCTTTTCTTGTGAGTAACAGTATAGAAGGTTACGAATAGCAGAATATTATAGGTAGATGGTTGACCCAGCTTAGGGGAAGGAATTTTTTTCCCTATGGAGAAAATTGGCTTCTACTCTGTGTTTTTTTTGCCTTCCCCAGGATCAACAATACAGAACAGCTGCACTAAAATTAGGCTGAACTAGATGGACATAAAGTCTTCCTTCAGCCTTCAAAACTATGTTACTATGTTACTATGTAAATGCAGCTCTGTCATATACAGAATTCATTCTATATATTTCAATATGGACTCAAAATAGCCATTTTTATATTCGCACTACAGCCCTCCAAGTGTAGGTTGGGGTCTGTCACTCCCTACTTGCTGTCTATGTGTATTTTTGGGTCTGTCACTACCTTTCTGCCTTCCATGTGTAGTGCAGGGTCTGTCACTATCTACCTGCCCTCCATGTGTAGTATGGGGTCTTTCACTCTCTACCTGCCCTCTATGTGTACTGTGGGGTTCTGTCACTCTCTACCTGCCCTCCTTGTGTAGAGCAGTGGTCTGTCACTCTCTACCTGCCCGCTATGTGTAGTGTGGGGTCTGTCACTCTCTACCTGCTCTCTGTGTGTGCTGTGGGGTTTTGTCACTCTCTACCTGACCTCCTTGTGTAGTGCAGTGGTCTGTCACTCTTTACCTGCCCACTTTGTGTAGTGCAGCGGTCTGTTACTTCCTACTTGTCATCCATGTGTAGTGCGGTGGTCGGTCACTCCCTACTTGCCCTCCAAGTGTAGGTTGAGGTCTGTCACTCCCTACCTGCCGTCTATGTGTATTGTTGGGTCTGTCACTACCTTTCTGCCTTCCATGTGTAGTACAGGGGTCTGTCACTATCTGCCTCCCCTCCTTGTGTAGTGCAGCGGTCTGTCACTCTCTACCTGCCCGCTATGTGTAGTGTGGGGTCTGTAACTCTCTACCTGCTCTCTGTGTGTGCTGTGGGGTTCTGTCACTCTCTACCTGACCTCCTTGTGTAGTGCAGTGGTCTGTCACTCTCTACCTTCCCACTTTGAGTAGTGCAGCGGTCTGTTACTTCCTACTTGTCATCCATGTGTAGTGCGGTGGTCGGTCACTCCCTACCTGCCGTCTATGTGTATTGTTGGGTCTGTCACTACCTTTCTGCCTTCCATGTGTAGTACAGGGTCTGTCACTATCTACCTCCCCTCCATGTGTAGTGTGGGGTCTGTCAGCCCCTACCTTACCATCCATGTGTACTATGGGGTTCTGTCACTCCCTTCATGACTTCCATGTGTACTGCAGGGTTCTTTCACTCTCTACCTGCCCTCTGTGAAGTGCGGGGTCTGTCTCTCACTCTCTACCTACCCTCCATGTGAAATGTTCTCTCACTATCTACCTACACTTCCAGCAAGCATCGGACTGGGGCACCCTGGGCCTACCAAAGAAAATCATTCTTGGGGCCCACTTTGTAGCTACATAGAAATAAATACAATATCACCAATTGTATGGTTATACACACTAATGTCAGGGTATAATATAAGGTAGTACACTTCTTAATAGTATGCTAAGGTGGTACAAACTCAATGATCTTCTGGTGCTTATTAACCATATAGAGTCTGCCTATGGGGAGTGCATTATACAATATAGAGTCTGCGTACGGTGGTGCATTATACAGTATAGAATCTGCCTTTGGGGTGTGCATTATACAGTATAGAGTCTGCCTATGGGGAGTGCAGTATACAATACTGAGTATGCCATAGAGGCCTATGGGGAGGGCATCATAGTATATATTCCTATGGGGGGTGCATTATACAATATAGAGTCTGTCTATGGGGAGTGCAGTATACAATAATGAGTATGCCATAGAGGCCTATGGGGAGTGCATCATAGTATATATTCCTATGGGGGGTGCATTACACAATATAGAGTCTGCTTATGGGTGGTGCATTATACAATATGGCATCTGGCTATGTAGGGTGCATTATACTATTTAGAGTCTGCCTACAGGGGTTCATTACATAGTGTAGATTCTGCCTATGGGGGTGCATTATTCCATACAGAGTCTGCCTATGGTGGGTGCATTATACTACAGTTGAAACTAGATAAATAAAATGCCTTAAAATATTCTCTCTCATTATTCTGGCATTTGGCAAATATTAATAATTATGGTAATCCTAATTGACCTGAAACGGAAAAGATTTATTCTGATTTCTTGTCAGATATTGAGAAAAACATGCATATGTGTTTTTATATAGTGTATGTAAACTTCTGGTTTCATACATACAGCATTGAAATAACCTGTTCACAATATCAAAGTATGTCATAGGGTGGGCAAGGGTTAAACAGTCAGTTTTGATGACATCACAAAGCACATAACCATCACAGACATCATATGACATCACAATTGGCATAGAATGAGGAAAGTGCAACACATGAGCCATCTTGTTTCATTAGAGCCTGACAGCTTGAAGGAAACAAGTCCAGGTAGGGAACTCTTCACTTATGACGCCACTCACAAATTGTTTAGAAGGGGGATTAAAAGTGGGATTCAGAGCGGCATCATTCATCTGAAAATCTTATCAAAAAGTGCTATAGCCTGTGAAATTTATAACGATTCTATGATTTAAAAAAATGCTATTGATCAGCTTCTAAGGAAAATCTGCACATTTGGGTTCTTTCTAAGCGAGTGTGAGCCCAGCCAAACAGGAGTTACCAATCTGGACCACCCCATCCCTAAATGAGGACGTGCTGGCCATCAGCTGATCATTGTCACTGGTCTTGAAGACCCTCAGCAATCGGCTGGTTTTGCCCTCTATGACACCCATGTGCTCTAATAAAAGCATATAGGAAGGGGTGGGGCAGTGAGACAACTCCACTTGGTTCCATTTTTGGGTAGCTTTGCCATTAATGCTGTGAAAATGGTATCATAACATAAATTTAATTGCAGACTGCTACAGTTCTCCATTGTCAGCTCTCTTGGTCCTGTTGGATCAGGGGTGACCAGGAACTGATGGTTTATCGTGGTCAGGAATTGCAGTATGGGGTCCTGTGTTTTCCTTTAGTGCGTAGAAGAGCAGGTGATACAGATTAGAAAAATTGGGGGCAAATGCTTAGGTTTTAATATGCGTCATGACTCAGTAAAAAATGAGGCTGGTGGTTTTTTGCGGCCTGTGATTTTGTTTTATTAATTCTACTCTTGATGTTGGAAACTTGATACACAACACACCAGTGGCAGTTATTATGACAGGACACATGACATCACAGGGCACATGACATCATAGAGATCACAGGACACATCTCATCATACATATCACAATTGGTACAGAATGTATAAAGATATTATCCTGAACCACCTTGTGTCCCCAGCGGAAGCATATTGAGGAAGACAAGTCCAAGTAGGTAGCTGCTCAATTAACACTAAGGCCCCATTCACACATTGTGTAGCTGTGAGGTGTTTGTTGTGAAGTTTAGAACTGCACTATTTACCCCTAAAATATCTCAGCAAACATCTCGCTCTTTTGTGCATTAGAATGATTCCATAAATAGAACTTACCATTTAATCCTCTTTTTTGTACTGATAGGTGTTATGTCTCATCTAGTTCAGATGATCTGCTGTAATGAAGCACGGACAGATGACGGTGGCGCAGCAGGAAGGCTGAGCAGAAACGACGGAGAACGTAGTAGCACGATGGAAGCAGGAGGACCAGAACTGGAACCACAGGATATCATGAGCTGAATTGATTTAACGGCAACTGCCGTAAGAGTTGCAGACTCCGATCACGCACAGATCAGAATTGCATCAGTTTTTCTAGGGCGTGGAGAGAGGGAAAAAAAGGTTTCTCCACCTTCTGAATTATGTCAGCCTGTGAAAATCAGACACACTTAGATGTCATCCAAGTGGAGTCCAATTTTTTCATGGGCCCAAGACTTGCTTTGCCGATTTTGATCTGACACTGGGATCAAAATCGGATTTGTCTCCGATTTTTTCCATGGAGCACTGGGTCCGAGCAAAAAATCTGACATTTGCACAGGCCCATAGAATATCACAGGTACGAGTGCTATCCGTCAAAACCATGGACAGCAAACTCATATATATTTATTTATTTTACTCGCTTACATAGCGCCATTAATTCCACAGCGCTATGTATACATACTATATATAGAAATTAAAGAAATATTTAGAAATATATATATATTCACTCATATATATGCGCTTCGATTTTCACAGACTGACAAAATGGAGAAACTTTTTCCCCCCCTCCCCACCTCCAAGAAAAACTGATGCCACTCTGATCACACTCTAATCAAAGCCTGATCGGAGTCTGCAACTCTATTATGTATGTGGGTATGTCTATGTGTGTGTATAGTACAGTATATGTATTGCATAGTATATGTATTGTTTAGTAAATGTGTAAATTTATTGCATATGTAATGTATAGTATATGTATAGTATATCATACGTATAGTATAGTGTAGTAAATGTATAGCATATGTGTATGTCTATTGTATAGTATACATGTATGTCTATTGCATAGCATACATCTATGTCTGTTACATGTCATATGTCTGTTGCATGGCATACGTCTGTCTGTTGCATGGCATATGTCTATGTCTGTTGCATGGCATACATCTATGTATGTTGCATGGCATACGTCTATGTCTGTTGCATGGCATATGTCTATGTCTGTTGCATGGCATACGTCTATGTATGTTGCATGACATACGTCTATGTCTGTTGCATGGCATATGTCTATGTCTGTTGCAAGGCATACGTCTATGTCTGTTGCATGGCATATGTCTATGTCTGTTGCATGGCATACGTATATATCTGTTGCATGGCATACGTATATATCTGTTGCATGGCATACGTCTATGTCTGTTGCATGGCATACGTCTATGTCTGTTGCATGGCATACATCTATGTCTGTTGCATGGCATACGTTTATGTATGTTGCGTGGCATACGTCTATGTCTGTTGCATGGCATACGTCTATGTCTGTTGCGTGGCATACGTCAATGTCTGTTGCATGGCATACGTCTGTGTCTCTTGCATGGCATACATCTGTCTATTGCATGGCATATATTTGTGTCTCTTGCATGGAATACATCTGTGTGTCTTGCATGGCATACGTCTGTGTCTCCTGCATACCATACGTCAATATCTCTTGCATAGCGTAGGTCTATGTCTCTTGCATTGCATACATCTATGTCTCTTGCATAGCATACGCCTATGTCTCTTGCATAGTATTTGTATATGTCTATTGCATTGTATTCTTCTATGTCTGTTGTATAGTATTTGTCTTTATCTATTGTATAGTATATGTATTTGTCTATTGTAATGTATATATCTGTTGTATAGTATTCGTATATGTCTGTTGTAGAGTATGTATTAATGTCTATCGTATCGTATATGTCTACTGTATAGTATTCGTGTATGTCTATTGTGTAGTATTCCTACATATCTATTGTATAGTATTTGTATATGTTTAGTGTATAGAATTTGTATAAGTCTATTGTATAGTATTCGTATAAGTATGTAGTATAGTATTAGTATATATCTATTGTATAGTATTTCTATATGTTTAGTGTATAGAATTTGTATAAGTCTATTGTATAGTATTCGTATAAGTATGTAGTATAGTATTAGTATTTATCTATTGTACAGTATTTGAATATGTTTAGTGTATAGCATTCGTATAAGTCTATTGTATAGTATTCGTATAAGTATATTGTATAGTATTCGTATTTATCTATTGTATAGTATTTGTATATGATTAGTGTACAGTATTCGCATAAGTCTATTGTATAGTATTCGTATAAGTATATTGTATAGTATTAGTATATATCTATTGTATAGTATTTGTATATGTTTAGTGTATAGCATTCGTATAAGTCTATTGTATAGTATTTTGTATAGTATTTTTATTTATCTATTGGATATTATTTGTATAAGTTTAGTGTACAGTATTCATATAAGACTATTGTATAGTATTCGTATAAGTATATTGTATAGTATTCGTATATTTCTGTTGTATAGTATTGATATAAGTATATTCTATAGTATTCGTATAAGTTTATTGTATAGTATTCGTATATGTCTATTGTATAGTTTTCGTATATGTCTATTGTATAGTATTGGTATATGTCTATTGTATAGTATTTCTATATGTTTGTTGTATAGTATTCGCATAAGTATATTGTATAGTATATGTATATGTTTCTTGTATAGTCTATGTATATGTCTATTGTATAGTATATGTATATGTCTATTGTACTGTATATTATATGTCTATTGTATAGTATATGTACATCTCTATTTTAAATTAGAATGCAAGATCCTAGGAGCAGGGTGTATATTTTATATTAGATTGTTAGCTCCTAGAAGCAAGATGCATTTATCTTTTCCCTTCCAGATCGACTCTCCTGAGCTTATAATACGTGCAGATATACAGCAATATGCAGCAGGACAGATGTGATCCAGGGAAATATCCGATCGCCACAAATGGGGTCAGGAAGGAATTTTTTCCCCCCCTGAGGCAGAACTCTCCGGGGGGTTTCTTCGCCTTCCTCTGGATCTTGTGGTCCAGTGGCTCTCAGCCAGTCCTCAATGCCCACAGCTAGTTCTGTGGTCTGTATAGGGACTTACCTGAGAGCCATTGTGATTATGGCTTAATTTTTTAAAGGACCCGTAATATTTTTATTACAGTGTTGCTTATTGCTATTCCAATAAAAAAAAATAAGAAAGAAAATAAAAGTTTCATGGGATCTATTTTCTGTTCACTTTATTTTTACACAGTTGCAATGATGGGAGTGATCATCACTACTCTCAGTACTCTACAAGTTGAACCAGGAATTGTGGGGGGTGCCATTTACAGAAGGTAGACCACATAAATCTCCACCCATTGTGGTATCGTAATGTCTACTCCTGTCCCAAGTTACATTAAAATTGTTATGGAGGCAGTACCCTAAAATAGTATATGTCCTACACAAAAAACTACCCGATAGAAGACTGAAGATGGGGACACAGAGCTGCAGAATACAAGAGACACAAGCAGTGTCGGACTGGGGTGCCCACGGCCCCCTAGTTGCCAACTCCAGTAACCAACTTAAGTGCCCCACTTTTACAGCTACTTGCAAATGTGACATTATCCTCAATCACAAATTTATATAACAAAGAACTGGGAAGATTGTTACATGAATAAGATGCTGCCTCTGTAAGTACATAGTGAATAAAGGCTATTTTTCCAAGTACTGCTGTATAAGAGGGAGGTGGCCCGTAATGCACAGTGACCCACTGGAGGATTCTCCTGTTCTCCTGTGAGCCAGTCCAAGCCTATATGTGTAATATATGGAAAATTAATACTTTGTGTTTGTAGGGACAGACTTAGTTAAAGCTTAGTACTGGCCCATAGTGGGAGGGGGACCCCCCCAGTAAAAGAGGACTGCTTCCTTATAGTCAGCGAAGCACAGTAACCAAGGTCAAGTTCAAGTTGCAGTGGGAGGGCACTTATCGTTCAAGGCAGTGGGAGGTCTTACTAGAATCTCTTGCGGACATTCCTGCAACATCCGGCGCCTAGGGTTTGGTACAGATACTGCCAAGAGTGCCTTATCTTCTAGTGTACAGAGGAAAAGCATGTGAAACTGCATTAAGAGAAGGTAGAGGATGCCCAGTGCACTGAGGAACTGGACAGGAAATCCCTGGAAAATCAGTTAATGTGAGGATAGTGCAAGAGGAACGTAGAGTGATGCTGGAGACATATTGTACTAAAGAAACAAAGAATAAGAAGTCTTGCACCAGAAACTGCATGTTACAGTCTGATGAACTTAAACTGCCCAATAAATTGCTTGTTACAATGAACTGCATATTCCCTTAGTTATGTGTGGCATCTCCTGAGGAGGGAGATCTGGGGAAAGCAGTGGTCTGCGGTCTACAGGTGAATGTGATGCACCCCACAATTGCCAGTAAGTTAGGACGGGACCAGGACAAGTTTTAGACAAAATGGGGCCCTGGGCAAAAGTTTAAAGTGGGGCACTGAATGCTCACATATTTCACCATCACATTTACATGCGCAGAGCTCAGGCCATTAAGCGAGCATGATCAACAATATTGAAGTCATTCGATGCTTGTTTCCCAGCCTCTGTACACCAGCTGGCGAAGAATGATGGGGACAGATTCAGAAATCTACAAGCCATTAACCATCATACACTTTCAGAAGCCTGCAGGCATCACTGTCCCCAATTTACTCTTTCTCATGTCCTGATCTGGCTGTACATCACAACAATTACACTCTCAGAAGCAGCCTGGACCACGTGGCTCCCCTCACTCTCAGAAGTTCCAAACACAGAGTAAAACAGCCCTGGTTCACATTGCAAACTCGATTTCTCCAGCGATGCTCTAGGAGTTTCGCACGCCTATGGAAGAAAGCTCGATCACCAGAAAACTTTATCCAATACAAATTTATGTTATGGACCTATAACGCTGCCCTTTTCTTTGCCAAACAGACTTACTTCACCACCCTCATCTCCTGTCTAACAACCCCCAAACAATTTTTGACACCTTTCACTCCTTCCTCAGTCCAAAAACACAGGCCCTATCACATACATCTGAGCTGATGAACTGGCCTCCCACTTTATAGAGAAAATAGAGAATATCTGTCAGGAAATCTGCTCCCTGCCATCAAGTGCTACAACTCCGATCCCTCCCCCAGGGCCGGACTTAGGCAAAGTGGGGCCCTAGGAAAAGTTTAAAATGGGGCCCCAAATGCTAACATATTGCACATGACACAGAAGCATTTCGGTTGTAGTTACATGTGCTGAGTTCAGGCCGCTATATGAGCCTGATCGACAATATTGAAGTCGTTCAACACTTGTTTCCCGGTCTCTATCCACCTTCTGAGAAAGAATGATGGGGACAGAGTGATCACTAATGGATCACTAACAGATCACCATACAGTATCATGTTATAATAATAATAATAATCTTTATTTTTATATAGCGCTAACATATTCCGCAATGTTATCAGCAGCACATCTACAGTTTACACCCCATAGTCCTTCATATAATATAATGTGCCCCATAGTCCTCCATATAGTATAATACACTCCTCAGTCCTCCATGTATTAAAATAGACTGCACAGTCCTCCATATAGTATAATACACTCCTCATAGTGCTCCATAGTATAATGCACCGCCATAGTCATCGATGTAGTAAAATGCACTTCCCATAGTATAATGCACCCCTTAGTTCTTCATATAATGTATTCCCCATAGTCCTTGATACAGTATAATGCAGCCCACATATAGTATCATGCAGCCACCCCACAGAGCATAATGCAGCCACCCCACAGAGTGTAATACAGCCCCGCCATACAATATAATGTAACCCCCCATACAATATAATGCAGCCCCCTCTTAAAGTATAATGCAGCCACTGCATAGAGCATAATGCAGCCAGCCAACATAGCATAATGCAGCCCCGCCATAATATATAATGTAACCCCCATAGAATGTAATGCAGCCACCCCATAGTGCATATTGCAGCCACACCACATAGTATAATGCAGCCCCACCATAAAATAGAATGTTACCACCCATAGAATATAATGCAACCCCTTATATAGTATAATGTATCCATTACATAGAATACAATGTAGCCCTCCTCATATAGTAAAATGCAGCCCCCATAGAATATAATGTAGCCACCTCATAAAGTATAATGAAGCCCTCATACAATATAATCTAGCCCACCATTGAATATAATGCAGCCTCCCATAGTAGAGAATTTAGCCTCCTCTTATAGTATAATGTTGCCCCCTCATAGAGTATGATGCAATCACCCACAATAGAATATAATAAACATAATACAGCCCCCCATAGAATATAATGTAGCCCAAATAGAATATAATACAGCCCACCTCTCAATAGAATATAATGTAGCCCCCCATATTATATAACACAGCCTCCCCCATAGAATATAATTTAAATGTAACTCTTCATGGTATACAGTGGGGCAAAAAAGTATTTAGTCAGTCAGCAATAGTGCAAGTTCCACCACTTAAAAAGATGAGAGGCGTCTGTAATTTACATCATAGGTAGACCTCAACTATGGGAGACAAACTGAGAAAAAAAAATCCAGAAAATCACATTGTCTGTTTTTTTTTCCTTTTATTTGCATATTATGGTGGAAAATAAGTATTTGGTCAGAAACAAGCAATCAAGATTTCTGGCTCTCACAGACCTGCAACTTCTTCTTTAAGAGTCTCCTCTTTCCTCCACTCATTACCTGTAGTAATGGCACCTGTTTAAACTTGTTATCAGTATAAAAAGACACCTGTGCACACCCTCAAACAGTCTGACTCCAAACTCCACTATGGTTAAGACCAAAGAGCTGTCAAAGGACACCAGAAACAAAATTGTAGCCCTGCACCAGGCTGGGAAGACTGAATCTGCAATAGCCAACCAGCTTGGAGTGAAGAAATCAACTGTGGGAGCAATAATTACAAAATGGAAGACATACAAGACCACTGATAATCTCCCTCGATCTGGTGCTCCACGCAAAATCCCACCCCGTGGGGTCAGAATGATCACAAGAACGGTGAGCAAAAATCCCAGAACCACGTGGGGGGACCTAGTGAATGAACTGCAGAGAGCTGGGACCAATGTAACAAGGCCTACCATAAGTAACACACTACGCCACCATGGACTCAGATCCTGCAGTGCCAGATGTGTCCCACTGCTTAAGCCTGTACATGTCCGGGCCCGTCTGAAGTTTGCTAGAGAGCATTTGGATGATCCAGAGGAGTTTTGGGAGAATGTCCTATGGTCTGATGAAACCAAACTGGAACTGTTTGGTAGAAACACAACTTGTCGTGTTTGGAGGAAAAAGAATACTGAGTTGCATCCATCAAACACCATACCTACTGTAATGCATGGTGGTGGAAACATCATGCTTTGGGGCTATTTCTCTGCAAAGGGGCCAGGACGACTGATCCGGTTACATGAAAGAATGAATGGGGCCATGTATCATGAGATTTTGAGTGCAAACCTCCTTCAATCAGCAAGGGCATTGATGATGAAACGTGGCTGGGTCTTTCAACATGACAATGATCCAAAACACACCGCCAGGGCAATGAAGGAGTGGCTTCGTAAGAAGCATTTCAAGGTCCTGGAGTGGCCTAGCCAGTCTCCAGATCTCAACCCTATAGAAAACCTTTGGAGGGAGTTGAAAGTCCGTGTTGCCAAGCGAAAAGCCAAAAACATCACTGCTCTAGAGGAGATCTGCATGGAGGAATGGGCCAACATACCAACAACAGTGTGTGGCAACCTTGTGAAGACTTACAGAAAACGTTTGACCTCTGTCATTGCCAACAAAGGATATATCACAAAGTATTGAGATTAAATATTGTTTCTGATCAAATACTTATTTTCCACCATAATATGCAAATAAAAGGAAAAAAAACAGACAATGTGATTTTCTGGATTTTTTTTTCTCAGTTTGTCTCCCATAGTTGAGGTCTACCTATGATGTAAATTACAGACGCCTCTCATCTTTTTAAGTGGTGGAACTTGCACTATTGCTGACTGACTAAATACTTTTTTGCCCCACTGTATAGCACAGCCGCATAGTATATAGCCCAGCACCACATAGTATAGCCCAGAACCACATGGATTATAGCCCATCCCTCAAGGTATATAGCACAGCAACACATGGTATATTGCCCAGTCACACATGGTATATAGCCCAGCACCACATGGTATATACCCCAGCACCACAAGGTATATAGCACAGCCCACCATGGAATACAGTCCAGCACCATATGGAATATAGCACAGCACCACATGGAATACAGCACAGCACCTCATAGTATATAGTACAGCACCACATGGTATATAGCACAGCACCACATGGTATATAGCACAGCCACACATGGTATAAAGCACAGCAACACATGGTATATAGCACAGCACCACATGGTTTATAGCACAGCCCAAATGGTATATGGCACAGACACACATGGTATATAGCCAAGCACCACATGGTATGTAGCCCAGCACGACATGGTATATAGCACAGCCACACATGGTATATAGCCCATCACCACATGGTATACAGCCCAGCACCACATAGTATATAGCATAGCACCACATAGTATATAGCCCAGCACCACATGGTATATAGCCCAGTTACACTTGGAATAAAGCCCAACACCACATGGTATATAGCACAGCCACACACGGTATACAGCCCAGCACCACATGGTATAAAGCCCAGCACCACAAGGTATATAGCCCAGCCACACATGGTATGTAGCCCAGCACCACATGGTATATAGCCCGGCACCACATGGTATGTAGCCCAGCCACACATGGTATATAGCCCAGCAGACAATCTAGAAGACCTGGAAGAAATAGAGATGCCAGCATTCTACCGCCATGGTGCCTCCCAAGACTCCAACAATGTGACAGGGAGAAGTCTTGCCGTTCATGAAGTTTCCCGTAATCCACTACCTCACCAAGGTTGGGCAGAGATACAGAGCTGTGACCCGGCTATATGTATGGTCAAAGAACTCCTTGGTGAAGCAGATTCATCTCCAGCTCCTGATGCGCCTGCAGATGTTCAACAGTTGAGGAAAGAAAGAAGCTGTTCCTTTTTGAAGACAAGTTGATCCGAAGAGCTAATAACCCACATACGCAAGAACTGGTCTGGCAGATCGTGGTCCCCAGAAAACACATGCCCATGGTCTTGGAAGCTTACCACAATCAAGTGGGACACTTTGGTTGGATAAAGCTGGAAGTAGTCATCCGCGACCGCTTCTTCTCGACAGGTATGAGACGGTCTATTGAACAGTGGTGTAGGGAATGCGGCGGGCCCATGTAGTCTCAGAAGAAAGAATTCTGCAAATCAAAGGGCCCCCTTGCAGCCCATCATCACTAAATAACCTTTGGAACTGGTGGCCTTAGACCACGTGCAGCTATCCCCAAGTCGATCAGGGTATACCTATGCCTTAACAATAGTGTATCAGTATTCCCGTTTCCTAGTGGTCGTTCCGGTGAAAGACCAAACAACAAGAACAGCTGCAAAGGCTTTCCAAGAATATTTCTGCAGACCCCATGGCTACCCAGATCAAGTGCTGAGAGACAGAGGTCTAGTCTTCGAAGCAGAAGTCTTTCAAGAATTTTGCTCCCTCTACGGATGCAAAAAGATCAGAACTAAACCATACCATCCACAAGGCAATGGTCTTTGCGAAAAACTGAACCATCTGGTAATCAATTTATTTGCAGATCTTACCGCTAGAAGAAAGGAACTAATGGCCTGAGAAATTGCCAGATTTGATCAAAATGTACAATCATATACTAACCAGCACAACAGGATATGCCCCAGCTTACTGGATGCATGGACAGCCAGGTAAACTCCCCATCGACCTGGAAATGGGAGTCCTAACTCCTGAAACCATATCCAGCCAATTGGACACGGATTGGAAAACAGAAAGACAACTGCAGTATCAAAAAGTTCAGCAATGTGTGGAGGAAAGTCTTGCTCAAGCTAGGCAAAAACAGGAAAGGAACTTAAATAGACATGCTGTGGCAACCCCCTTACCAACAGGTGAACAAGTGCTGCAGAAAAAGTGAAGAAACCACAAGTTAGATGACCAATAGTAGGCTCAGCCTTACACTATTCAACCATCTAGCAATGACAACAGCAAAGTGTGTACTATCTCCAAAGACAGCGGAAAAACGTGTACCACCGTATCCAGAGACAATCTGAAAGTATGTCCAGCACAATTGCGTGAACGAGTTGAGAATAAGGAAGACTCTCAGCTAAAATAAAATACTGATACAAAGATTTGCACTGTTCTAGGTGAATTCCCTAGTTCTTGGCTACAAGTTAACAACGCAGTGGTAGTTCTTTACCTGAGACACCAAATTGTTCTGGAAGCGACGAGTCGCTAATGCCAACCACTAGAGTTGAGCGACTTTGCCTTTTTTTGGGTCGAGTCGGGTTTCATGAAACTCGACTTTCACAAAAGTCGGGTAGAACGAAATCGACCGATTTTTGTGAAAAGTCGAAGGCCGACTGAAACACGAAACCCAATGCAAGTCAATGGGGAAGCAAAGTCGGCAGGGAGTGGAGACCAGGAAACACACCTACAGTGCCCTTTTGAATGCCAAAAACATCAAATCTTATTACTGAAGCTTTTCAACCTTAATTTACTTCATAATACTAGTTACGCACTGAAAAATGGGGGTTATTTGGCTAAATTTTTGGAGGGGTAGGGCTGACTCCTGGTTTTCATGTGCCCTGGGCCAAAGAGCGCCCCTTTAACACATACCAAAACTCATGATGCTCCAATACGGCAGAGAAATAGCGGTATAGTACAATGAAAAATACTTCACTTTTTACATCTCATGACTGATATCCATTTTAAATTCTCCAATGGCTCCAAAAACGGACAGTATCTTAATCCATACAGTATTATGGCCACCGCATAGTGCTCTATACAGATTAATGAGGCCCATATATTTCACCATACAGAATCATTGGTCCCATATAATATTTGAAACAGTATATGATGAGCTACACATAATGCTACAGTATATGTTGGTCCCCATGGATGAAGCTGCACTGTTGTGAGTTCATTTTCCCCTTCATTACTGAGGCCTTAGGAACTCCCTCTTCTGGTAAAGAAAGGTAGTGAGCCTGATTATCAAACACCTGAGGCTGATGATGATGACTGGCTGAGTGGAGTTACTGACTGGATATAAGGCTGCCGACTCCCTTCTGACCTGCGGGTGATTTCTCTGTGGGATCCTTGGAGACCAGTCTGAATTCCTGCTCCTCTAAAGCTGTTTGCTGCTCGGCCTTTTGCATTGGTGCTTTGACTTTGTTTTGCTTTGTTTTTCTGGATTTCTGCCATTCCCTGCTGGGGTGTGCTGAATTCCTTTAGCTCTGTCTTCTGAAAATACCTGAGTGCTGATTTAGTTTTTGAAGCCTAGCTGCTTCAGGGCCTTTTTCATATCAGCTTGTTGGCTTATGTCTTTGATAGGGTTTTGGCAGATTGCAGACAGCAGCCTTCCTGTCCTTTCCTATCTAGGTAGTTTTGGGCCCCATCTTTGCTCAGTCTATCTTTCTGTCTGTGTTAGTGTTTTCATCTTGCTTCACCGTCATTATTTGTTGGGGGCTGCCTTTTGCTTTGGGGTCTGCTCTGGGGCAGTTTAGATTTCCCCTTTCTTTCTTTAGGCCTATTTAATTCTCCGGCTGTGATCGAGGGGTCTAGGGCATCGTAGGAACCCCCCACGGCTACTGCTAGTTGTGTTGATAGGTTCAGGGGTCTGCAATCTGATAGTTGCCAACTTCTCTGGTTTTCTGGACTTAGCTTGTATTTCTGTTTTTGCCTCCTACGGTGACTCATTCATAACACTGCACTGTCTTATGGGCCCAAATAATGCTCTATATATAATGGGCCCCATTTCTAATGCTCTAGTGTATAATGGGCCCTGTAAATGCTGCTCCAGTGTCTGATGTCCACCTTTGGAATGCTCCAGTGTATGGTGGGCCCCATATATCATTCTCCAGAGTATAGTGCTCCCCAAAAATTGCTGTCCCAACATTGAAAACAATTAAAAAAGTCTCCTCAAATAAGTCTCCTCGCTAGGGAATCCCTGTACTAATCTGCGCATACAGACGTGATGTCATTGCGCTCTCTGATCAGAATATCACTGTCAGGAAACGCGAAAGACGTCACGGCGGTGGAGCAGGGAGAGGTAAGTATTTCATTTTTGCAAGTGCTGTGATCTAGAGCAAGCAGGGGGGCCCACTCATTGGTGACGGCACTGGCACAGGGCCCCTCATAGTACGGCGGTGTGCCTGACGGCGGGTGGGCTGAACCTGTACTTTCAGCTGCACCTTCCTTTTTGTCACCGTGTAAGGTGGTACAGTATATGGGAAGGGTAACCTGAGTTTCATCTGAGTCACATTCAGGCTGTGTAGAGTGCGAGGGGAATGTAGTGGTCTGGGTCAATGTACCAGCAGAATCATCTAGCAGTGGCTGGGCCTCAGTGCACTTGTGGTGCCCCCAGGAGTACGGTCGCCACAGTGACATTACCTTCCTCCTAGGGAGTGTGATGTCATGCTTGGGAGCAACGAAGGATCTCTCTAACAGTTAAACCAACACACAACACATGACCCACTCCGGGCCAGCAGGGAGACCTCTGAACCTGACTGCTGAGGAGCTGCTGTCTGTGGTAGGGAGGAGGTAAGTTAGGGCAGTCTGTGAAGGGAAGGGGAAGTGTGTGGACGTGAAAAGGGGAGCTGGAGGATGAGCAGACTTAAGGCTCACTCCTAGCTTGAGCGCATGGTCCGGATTCTGGTCTCCGAGTTTGTAGGGACACTGACGTTCTTGCAGCAGAAACCGGAGGAAGTAGCAGCTGTAAATGCTCTGTACCCAACTAAGGCTCAGAGGCCCCAGCAGCGATGTGTGGGAGCCAGAAGGAAAAGGCTACGGCTGCCTGCCATACGTGAAAGTTCCAAGAGAGAGTCAACAGGGGGTACTTCATTGAACTCAGCACTGCGAGTACCTCAGATAAGCACTAGAACGGAGGCCACACTACCTATCTGCAGAGAGAGAATTCCAAATTGGCTTCCACCTTCTCCATCTGTACTCTGGGTCCTGGACAGCACTTACCAAGTACAGGTAAAGGAACTTCACGACTGTGTCTGTCCTCTTTCTACTGCGCCTGGCGCACGGCTCTGCTACAACCTGCACTGCACACCATCTATCAACTCTTTCATGTGCCCTGCGACAATGGCCATACCTGTGTGGGGCTTCTACATCTTAGCTGCACCACAACTTCTGTCCCAGAGAAGCGCCACTGCAGCGTTGATCAATCTACTCAGAAACCACAGGTGGCGTCACGTATCATTCACCTATAAACGTAATTCACACCTTTGCATGGACGCCCAGGGCCACAGAACGGGTCACCACCACTGGGACACATCCCAGGGAGACAACGTCCCGGTACCGATTAACCCCATTGCCCTGCCTGGCCACCCACACTCCATGTCAGATTCATCTTGGACTGGGGAATTCTTGATTTGACTTGATAACCCATGCATGGTATGATAGAAAGAGCTACATGGACTAATGTGAAGTGTGGCCTGCTGAATCAGCCTGCTGCATCATTCACTTTAGGTGGGGGTGCAGGAGACAAGGAAAGGGGTTCCTCCTGACCAGGAGCCAGCACTTGACGACTCAGTGCTTGCATTTTTTGAAACTTCAGAAGAGGAGGGCATATTTGCTGGTGTCTGTTTCGGCAACGTAAGCCTAAACCAGTTCCTCATGCTCCGGCTTTAAAAACGGTTAACCTACTCCCAGAAAAGGTAGCCTTTCAGGCGTTCCATAGACAGACCATGACACAGGCTCAACACCTCCTGCTTAGCTGCTATTGTGCTTTTGCCACTACCAGCAGATGCACCACCACCATCAGCACCAGCTGGCCCCCCCACACCCACGTCCGCGGCCTCTTCCACCAATCTTCCAAATTTAGCACAAAATAGACACAAAATAACATCACATATATGGTACTGTATCAGAAGCGTACAGCTCTATTCAGTCAAAGGATAATTGTCAACCTCCATATATATACCATCAGTCACACAGAGACACTCCTAGGCTCAATATGGATTAGACAAGAATATAAAAAGTAGACAATGTGTACAGTATCATCAGATAGCAGGTATATATAGCATAGTTTAAACATTAACAATGTATCATGAGTAGTGTTGAGCCACGCCGCTAGTGTTTTGGTTCGTCGCACAGGAGGCAAGTTCATTGAATGTTCGTCGAACCACACTGAAAACAATGGCAGGCAAACACAAACACATACTAACACATACAAAACAATTACAAAACACCTTAAAAGGTGTCCCAAAGCCGACAAAATGCTCAGAAGCCAAAAATAAGATATGGAAAAGGGCAACTACATTTACAAAAGAGGTGGAGGAGTAAAAGGAGGAGGTGGAGGGGACACAGATCTAAGCTTGTCATTAGAGTTGAGCGACTTTTGGTTTTTTAGGGTCGCGTTTCGTTTCGTGAAACCCGACTTTTCCAAAAGTCGGGTCGAGCAAGATCGTCCGATTATAGGGAAAAGTCGGGGTCGTCCCGAAACACGAAACCCAATGTAAGTCAATGGGGAATAAAAGTCGGCAGTGAGAGGAGGACAATAAACACACCTACAGTGCCCATTTGAATGCCAAAAGCATCAATTCTTCTTACTTAAGCTTGTCAACCTTAATTAACTTTATAATATAAGTTACGCACTGAAAAATGGGGGTTATTTGGCTAAAGTTGTGGGGGGGGAGGGCTGGCTGCAGGTTTTCATGTGCCCTGGGCGAAAGAGCGCCCCTTTAACACATACCACAACTCATCATGCTCCGATACGGCAGATAAATAGCGGTATAGTACAATGAAAAATACCTCACTTTTTACATCTCATGACGAGGCCCATCTATTTCTCCATACAGAATCATTGGTCCCATATAATGTTTGAAACAGTATATGATGAGCTCCACATAATGCTACAGTATATGTTGGTCCCCATGGATGAAGCTCCACTGTCTTATGGGCCCAAATAATGCTCCAAACATAATGGGCCCCATTTCTAATGCTCTAGTGTATAATGGGCCCTGTAAATGCTGCTCCAGTGTCTGATGTCCACCTTTGGAATGTTCCAGTGTATGGTGGGCCCCATCTATCATTCTCCAGAGTATAGTGCTCCCCAAAAATTGCTGTCCCAACATTGAAAACAATCAAATAAGTCTCCTCGCTAGGGAATCCCTGTACTTGTCTGGACAGGTGCTGTAGCTTGCTTAACAGCTCGCCAGCCGTTCTCACGCCCAGTATGGATTGCACGTGATTGCACAAAGGTTAGAAAGGGTACCGTATCCCTGGATAACATGTATGGATAGCGTACACATTCAAAATATATGTCCAAACAGCATGAGGCAGGCTCAGACGGTGTTAGGCCCAGTATGGATTGCACGTCATTGCACAAAGGTTAGAAAGGGTACCGTATCCCCGGATAACATGTATGGATAGCGTACACATTCAAAATATATGTCTATACAGCATGAGGCAGGCTCAGACGGTGTTAGGCCCAGTATGGATTGCACGTCATTGCACAAAGGTTAGAAAGGGTACCGTATCCCTGGATAACATGTATGGATAGCGTACACATTCAAAATATATGTCTATACAGCATGAGGCAGGCTCAGACGGTGTTAGGCCCAGTATGGATTGCACGTCATTGCACAAAGGTTAGAAAGGGTACCGTATCCCCGGATAACATGTATGGATAGCGTACACATTCAAAATATATGTCTATACAGCATGAGGCAGGCTCAGATGGTGTTAGGCCCAGTATGGATTGCACGTGATTGCACAAAGGTTAGAAAGGGTACCGTATCCCTGGATAACATGTATGGATAGCGTACACATTCAAAATATATGTCTATACAGCATGAGGCAGGCTCAGACGGTGTTAGGCCCAGTATGGATTGCACGTCATTGCACAAAGGTTAGAAAGGGTACCGTATCCCCGGATAACATGTATGGATAGCGTACACATTCAAAATATGTCTATACAGCATGAGGCAGGCTCAGACGGTGTTAGGCCCAGTATGGATTGCACGTGATTGCACAAAGGTTAGAAAGGGTACCGTATCCCTGGATAACATGTATGGATAGCGTACACATTCAAAATATATGTCTATACAGCATGAGGTAGGCTCAGACGGTGTTAGGCCCAGTATGGATTGCACGTCATTGCACAAAGGTTAGAAAGGGTACCGTATCCCCGGATAACATGTATGGATAGCGTACACATTCAAAATATATGTCTATACAGCATGAGGCAGGCTCAGACGGTGTTAGGCCCAGTATGGATTGCACGTGATTGCACAAAGGTTAGAAAGGGTACCGTATCCCTGGATAACATGTATGGATAGCGTACACATTCAAAATATATGTCTATACAGCATGAGGCAGGCTCAGACGGTGTTAGGCCCAGTATGGATTGCACGTCATTGCACAAAGGTTAGAAAGGGTACCGTATCCCTGGATAACATGTATGGATAGCGTACACATTCAAAATATATGTCTATACAGCATGAGGCAGGCTCAGACGGTGTTAGGCCCAGTATGGATTGCACGTGATTGCACAAAGGTTAGAAAGGGTACCGTATCCCTGGATAACATGTATGGATAGCGTACACATTCAAAATATATGTCTATACAGCATGAGGCAGGCTCAGACGGTGTTAGGCCCAGTATGGATTGCACGTCATTGCACAAAGGTTAGAAAGGGTACCGTATCCCTGGATAACATGTATGGATAGCGTACACATTCAAAATATATGTCTATACAGCATGAGGCAGGCTCAGACGGTGTTAGGCCCAGTATGGATTGCACGTGATTGCACAAAGGTTAGAAAGGGTACCGTATCCCCGGATAACATGTATGGATAGCGTACACATTCAAAATATATGTCTATACAGCATGAGGCAGGCTCAGACGGTGTTAGGCCCAGTATGGATTGCACGTGATTGCACAAAGGTTAGAAAGGGTACCGTATCCCTGGATAACATGTATGGATAGCGTACACATTCAAAATATATGTCTATACAGCATGAGGCAGGCTCAGACGGTGTTAGGCCCAGTATGGATTGCACGTGATTGCACAAAGGTTAGAAAGGGTACCGTATCCCTGGATAACATGTATGGATAGCGTACACATTCAAAATATATGTCTATACAGCATGAGGCAGGCTCAGACGGTGTTAGGCCCAGTATGGATTGCACGTCATTGCACAAAGGTTAGAAAGTGTACCGTATCCCTGGATAACATGTATGGATAGCGTACACATTCAAAATATATGTCTCAGGAGGCAGGCTCAGACGGTGTCAGGCACAGTATGGATTTGACGGCCCAGATTACACAGTGGAGGAGCAGGGAGAGGTAAAGATTGCAAATGCTGGGGCCCTGCCCAAGCAAGGGGGGCCCACTCGTGGGCGTCGGTACTGGCACTGGGCCCCTCATAGTACAGCGGTGTGTCTGACGGCGGGTGTGCACCACCACCGTCAGAGACACTTGATTGCACTATGAGGGACCCTGTGCCAGTGCCCGCGCCCAAGAGTCGGCCTACCCACCTGTCCAGGGCAACGGCACTCGCACGGTGTCGTGCGCTAGGTGGTTACCCCGGCCATGGGGGGGGAGGCAGCACAGTTAGGGAGTTTTAGAAAGTGGCATATGTTGAAGTTGGACATTCAGCTGATGCAAAAGGCGAAATAGGTGAAGTACCAGGAAGAGGTGGACCAAAGCAAGCCATTTTTCTGTCACCCTATGTGTCATCAGGGGAAGGTGGGACAAAATCCTTGGAAACCCATGCGTGGTTCATTTTAATGAAGGTTAGATCATCCACATTTTGGGTTGACAGACGGGTCCTTTTTTCTGTCAGGATTGATCCAGCTGCACTGAAGACTCTTTCCGATAGCACACTTGCAGCTGGGCAAGCGAGCTCCTGTAAGGCATATTGGGCCAATTCAGGCCAGGTGTCCAGTTTAGCGGCCCAATAGTCAAAGGGGAATGACCTGTGTGGGAGAACATCGATATGGGAGGAAAAGTAGTTTGTAACCATAGTTGACAACTGCTGTCTCCTGTCACTTTCCATCGATGCAGTATTACCAGTTGTGTGAGCGGTATTTCAAAAATCAGTCCACAACATTGTCATGAAACCTCTGTCTCCAACGCCACTTCTGCTGTGTGCACCACGAACACCTCTGCCAAGCTGCCCCCGGCCCGTACGGCTCGTGTGAGAACCATCACCGCTGCTGTGTGCTGGGAATGCCTCAAGCAACCGATTTACCAGAGTTGCTTGTTTATTAGCCAATATTAGGTCAAGGTTCTCCTGTGGCATGATGTTTTGTAATTTGCCTTTATAGCGTGGATCCAGGATGCTGGCCAACCAGTAGTCGTCATCGTTCATCATTTTGGCAATGCGGGGGTCCCTTTTTAGGGTCTGCAAGGCATAATCTGACATGTGGGCCAATGTTCCCGGTGTCAATGATGCACTGCGAGTGCTGGGTGGAGGAGCACTTTCTGGCAAATCCACATCCCTCCAGTCACGCACAAACCCTGTACCAGACCTTGCCACGCCAACATTTTCACTTGCCCCACGAGATGCATCCTCCTCCCCTAAGTAATCATCCCCATCATCCTCCTCCTCCTCCTCCTCTTCTTCCTCCACCTCGTCCAGGAGAGGTCCCTGAGCAGACAATGCTCTTCCTCCTCATCAACATTGGCTGCAGACGCCTGCTCCTTAAGGTGCGTCAAAGTTTGCATGAGCAGACGCATAAGTGGGATGCTCATGCTTAGGATGGCGTCGTCTGCGCTTACCAGCCGTGTGCATTCCTCAAAACACTGAAGGACTTTACAAAGGTCTTTCAGCTTCGACCAGTGCACGCCTGTCAACTCCATGTCTGCTCTCAAAGTGCCTGGCCGTGTATCCTCCCACAAATGCATTATGGCCTGCCTCTGCTCGCACAGCCGCTCCACCATGTGCAGGGTGGAGTTCCACCTTGTTGCAATGTCGATAATGAGGCGGTGGTTGGGAAGGTGGAGCAATCGCTGCAGCTTCTGCATACGAACGGAGTGTACAGGCGACCGGCGGATGTGCGCGCACAGTCTTCGCACCTTCTGGAGCAGGGCTGTTAACTCCGGATAATTTTTGAGGAAGCACTGCACCACCAGGTTCAAGGTGTGAGCCAAGCAAGGTATGTGGCTGAGTTTTGAAAGGGCTATGGCTGCCACAAAATTACGGCCGTTATCACTAACTACCTTGCCTGCCTCAAGATGTACACTGCCCAGCCATGACTCAGTTTGTCGCTTCAAGTACTCGGCCAGCACCTCGGCGGTGTGTCTGTCGCCCAAACACATCATCTGCAACACAGCCTGCTGACGCTTTCCACTAGCTGCTCGATAGGGGGACACATCGTGTGCAACAGTGGCAGCTGCAGATGGAGTGCTCGTACGACTGCGCTCTCAGGACGAGCTTTCGCTTCTGGAGGAGGAGGAGGAGGAGGGTCGAACGCCTACAGCCAACTGTTTCCTATACCGTGGGCTAGGCAGCACTGTCCCACCACCGCTGTCCCCTGTGGACCCTGCATCCACCACATTAACCCAGTGCGCAGTGATGGACACGTAACGGCCCTGGCCATGCCGACTGGACCATGCATCAGTTGTGAGGTGCACCTTTCCGCTCACTGACTGCTTGAGTGCATGGACAATGCGGTCTTTCACATGATGGTGGAGGGCTGGGATGGCTTTGCGAGAGAAGTGGCGACTGGGTAGGTCATAGCGTGGTACTGCATAGGCCATGAGTTCGCGGAAAGCTGTGCTTTCCACCAACCGAAAGGGCATCATCTCAAACGAGATTAGTTTGGCAATGTGGGCGTTCAAACCCAGTGTACGCGGATGAGAGACTGAGTACTTTCTTGACCTACTCATAGTGTCTGGGAGGGTGAGCTGGACTTGAGAGCTGCATATGGTGGAAGTAGCGGTGGACAGGGCGGACTGAGAGAGGGTTGATGATGGTGATGGAGTTGGTGTTCTTTCTGATGGTCTAGAATCAGTCTTTCGTTGATATAACAGTGGGATTCCCTGACTGCTGTGGCCTTGCAACGACACCTCAACATTTGCTGCTGTGCTAACCGGTGGGCTTACAGTGGGGGAAACAATGTAGCGTTGCTGACTACCTTCGTTGTGATCAGATGCACATGTGGCAC
This sequence comes from Dendrobates tinctorius, assembly GCF_039654945.1. Taxonomy (NCBI): domain Eukaryota; kingdom Metazoa; phylum Chordata; class Amphibia; order Anura; family Dendrobatidae; genus Dendrobates; species Dendrobates tinctorius. The sequence continues at coordinate 11,798,972 of NW_027361827.1, forward strand.
TTGAGGTTTGGTGTTGTGTCCACGCTTGCAAGTGCATGCAGTTTAAATGTCTAAGCATGCAACTGGTATTCAAATTTTTCAGATTTTTCCCTCGGCTAAAGGTCTTTGCGCACTTCTTACAGATAACCTTGGCCTGATCATGAGGATTTTGTTCAAAAAAGTGCCACACTGCACTCTTCCTACTTTGGCAGACATTTTGCGGCCTAGCACGCTGTGATCTTTTGACCCTCTGGACAAGCTGTCCAGCAACTCTTTTGATGTTTGGAACCTGTCTTTGGAGTGCTCTGGGCCTGCCAGATAACAGCTGTTGCGATGTCGATGTCTGCTGTGGATGCTCCTCATCTGAGCTATTGGAAGCAGCACCCTCTTCCCCCAATGGATGCCAATCTGGGTCAACAACTGGGTCATCCATCACCTCCTCTTCTATGTCATGTGCACCTTTCTCTGTGTCACCGTGTATGGTGGTATAGTGTGCGGGAAGGGGCACCTGAGTCTCATCAGGGTCAAAATCTGGCTCTGTACACTGCGAGGACAATGTAGTGCTCTGAGTGAATGTACCAGCAGAATCATCCATCAGCGGCTGTGCATCAGTGCACTCCATGTCAGATTCATCTTGGCCTGGGTAATTCACCATTTGACTTGATAATCCAGGCATGGTATGTGAAAACAGCTCCATGGAGTAATCAGTAGTATGGCCTGCGTCATCCTTCAATCTTGGTTGGGGTGAAGGACACAAGGAAAGGTGTGGTTCATGAACATGAGCCTCCAATGACGACTCAGTGCTTTTACTTTTTACAAAAGAAGAAGAGGAGGCGATAGAGCTGGAGGCTGAGTCAGCAATGTAAGACAAAACTTTTTCCTGATGCTCTGCCTTTAAAAGCGGTTTGCCAACTCCTAGAAAACTAAGCGTTCGAGGCCTTATGTAGCCAGACGATGACGCAGGGTCAGCACCTCCTGCATTCGGTCCTATTTTGCTCTTGCCACTACCATCAGATCCACCACCAACACCATCATTACCAGCTGCCAACCCCCGCCCAATTCCACGGCCTCTTCCACCAGCCTTCCTCATTTTTGGTAGAAATGTAGACAAAATCCAACAAACTATATAGTAATGTAAAACAAGGTACAAGGTGTCTATAGGACAGGGGAGATTTAGAATTTCTGCACACACTTGTGGACAGTGGACACTTTTGGATTGTGTGAGGCCCACTGATATCTGAGCGCTATGTGACACGCTCGATGGCACAGCTGCCTGTGACCAAAGTGACGAGAGGATAATGGAGATTTTGAATCTCTGCGTACACTTTTGGACACTGGACACTTGTCTATTGTGTGAGGCCCACTGATATCTGAGCGCTATGTGACACGCTCGATGGCACAGCTGCCTGTGACCAAAGTGACGAGAGGATAATGGAGATTTTGAATCTCTGCGTACACTTTTGGACACTGGACACTTGCGGATTGTGTGAGGCCCACTGATATCTGAGCGCTATGTGACACGCTCGATGGCACAGCTGCCTGTGACCAAAGTGACGAGAGGATAATGGAGATTTTGAATCTCTGCATACACTTTTGGACACTGGACACTTGTGGATTGTGTGAGGCCCACTGATATCTGAGCGCTATGTGACACGCTCGATGGCACAGCTGCCTGTGACCAAAGTGACGAGAGGATAATGGAGATTTTGAATCTCTGCGTACACTTTTGGACACTGGACACTTGTGGATTGTGTGAGGCCCACTGATATCTGAGCGCTATGTGACACGCTCGATGGCACAGCTGCCTGTGACCAAAGTGACGAGAGGATAATGGAGATTTTGAATCTCTGCGTACACTTTTGGACACTGGACACTTGTGGATTGTGTGAGGCCCACTGATATCTGAGCGCTATGTGACACGCTCGATGGCACAGCTGCCTGTGACCAAAGTGACGAGAGGATAATGGAGATTTTGAATCTCTGCGTACACTTTTGGACACTGGACACTTGTAGATTGTGTGAGGCCCACTGATATCTGAGCGCTATGTGACACGCTCGATGGCACAGCTGTGACAAAAGTGACTAGAGGATAAGGGAGATTGGATTGCTTTTAAAAAAGCAGTTTGCGGAGCAGTGGGTAAACAGCAATGCCAGCGTGTCAGGAAGCCTTAAAAGGCAGCCCAACAACCAACACCACTGATACACCACAATATAGCCTCCCCTTGCACTGCACACACAGTGACTTGTGTGTTGTGCAGGCCAAATCGCTAGCAGCAGAAGAAGTTTTTTTGTCTTCTTCCCTGCCTAACGCTCTCCCTACAGAATCAGCAGCAACCTCTCCCTATACTAAGATCGGCAGAAGTAAGATGGCGGTCGGCGTGCACGCCCTTTTATACCCCCTGTGACGCCCACCAAAGCAAGCCAATCACTTGCATGCCCTTCTGAAAGATGGTGGTGACCCGTGCCTAGGTCATCACGTTGCCCACAGTGTCCGTGGATCCTGATTGGCTGAAAAAGAGCGCAAAACAAACTTTTCAAAAGCGACTTTGGCGCGTAAGTCGCCGACCTCGTGGCCGACCTCATCCTAGGGTCGGGTTTCGTTTCATGAAACCCGACTTTGCCAAAAGTCGGCGACTTTTGAATTTTTTCGACCCGTTTCGCTCAACTCTACTTGTCATGCCCTTATTTACAAAAGAGGTGGAGGAGTAAAAGGAGGAGGTGGAGGGGACACAGATCTAAGCTTGTCATGCCCTTATGAAGTCAAGAAAGTCTGGACTAAAAATGTAAAAATCAAACCCAAAAAAGCAAAATCTGAAAACGAACATGATCATATACCGTCGTACTTCCCACCAATATATTATGGCAACTGGCAAATGGGCGGCGTTATTCCCATGAACCTCCAAACAGCGTCCATGAAGCCAAAGTGTTTGCTATCCGGGGGCAGTATGATTGCAAAGCTGAACCTTAAAGGAATGTCCAAAAGGGCACCACCAGGAGTGGAGCCTGCGGCTTAATTGGACTCCACCCGGGAAACAAAAACCATGCCACCTCAAAAAAAGATGCACACATTGAAAGCTTTAGCAATTGTGTGTGTGTGGTGTGGTATCTCCATTTGTAGTTCTGCTAGTGATTTGTCAGCTTTATTCCGTTAACGAACGAGACTCCGTCATGCCCCTGCGGTACGCGTAAAGCTTACTAGAGGGATACGCGAGGCTCTAGCACGCGCGATCGAGCAATAACAGGACTGTCATGGCCTTCCATGTCCGGCTACATGCGCGCTACACTGAAAGGACCATCTTTTGTCACTTACAGGTGCAGATAACCAGCTGAACACCGTTAGTGATGGGGATCTGGGATTCCAATATTTTGCCGTGAACGATGATTTCCCAGTAAGTGCAGGTCAACAGCAATTCCTGATTTCGGCCTAACCGCCATTCCAGAAGAATGCAAAACATTACGTGTCCAAATCACAGCTCTGCAGCCGTTCTCAGGCCCAGTATGGATTCTACAAGATTCGAGAAAGTTGATAAAGGGTACAGTTTCACCGGATAACACGTATATATGTTGCATAGTTTACACATTAAAAACCTATGAGTATCGATCAGGAGGCAGGCTCAGACAGTCTCAGGCCCAGTATGGATTAGACCAGATTGTGCAAAGTTAAGATAGGGTACATTATCACTGGATAGCAGGTAGAGAGAGCATAGTTTAAACATTTAAAATCTCCGTGTTCTCTTCATGGATTACACAACAATCTAAAAACTAGAAAAAAGGAAATGTATTTCAAGCGTACACCAAGAAACACTTTTGGTGGTATTTTTAAATCTTCATTTATATTTCTGTCTCAGTAAGACAGCCCAGACTCTCTGCAATAGGAAATTAGATGCATACAATTATTTACCTAATGTCTAGTGATTGCAGAAATCTACGAATTATTCACGGGAACAACTTCCGTTACAATTCTCAGAGGCGATGCTGACCCTCAATTAATTAGTGTGTGGACACAGCAAAAACCTTTCTTTGTGAAGAAAGTGTTGCTGTATTGCAGTACCGTTGATTCCATCGCCGTTACTCATATCCATCCAATTTTGATCACAGGGAGAGGTGTAAACGTGGTGCTCACTGCCTATCATGATCTGTCACGTAACTTTGGAGTGCAAAACACAGAAGTCACAGGCCGTAGGCGATTCAATTGGATTGGTATGAGAGGGAGGGCACATTTAAAAATGTGCACTGAAATGTCACACATCTGTGGGTAGGAAAACTGTTAAAGCTGAAGCGAAACCACCACTGCATCTCATTGTGAGTCGACGTCCATAAGAAATGGAAGCCATTGATCATCTGAAGCTGGATCCCGGCCAGCGGGACAGGGCATAGCTACGTCTTAACCATCATCTTCTATCAGTTCACCAAATTTGAAGTGCCAGTCCCAGTGATGGATTTGACAGCCCAGACTACACAGCGGAGGAGCAGGGAGAGGTAAACATTGCAAATGCTGGGGCCCTGCCCAAGCAAGGGGGGTCCACTCGTGGGCGTCGGCACTGGCACTGGGCCCCTCATAGTATGGCGGTGTGTCTGACGGCGGGTGTGCACCACCACCGTCAGAGACACTTGATTGCACTATGAGGGACCCTGTGCCAGTGCCCGTGCCCACGAGTCGGCCCACCCACCTGTCCAGGGCAATGGCACTCGCACAGTTGCGTGCGCTCTGTGGTGACCCCGGCCATTGGGGGGAGGAGGCTGCCCAGTTAGGGAGGTTTACAAAATGGCATATGTTGATGTGGGACATTTACCTGCCGCTAAAGGCGAAATTGGTCAAGTTCCAGGATCAGGCGGACCAAAGAAAACAATTTTTCTGGCAACCTATGTGTCATCAGGGTAAGGTGGGACAAAATCCTTGGAAACCCATGCATGGTTCATTTTAATGATGGATTTATCATCCACATTTTGGGTCGACAGACGGGTCCTTTTTTCTGTCAGTATTGATCCAGCAGCACTGAAGACTCTTTCCGATAGCACACTTGCTGCTGGGCATGCGAGCTCCTGTAAAGCATATTGAGCCAATTCAGGCCAGGTGTCCAGCTTAGCTGCCCAATAGTCAAATGGGAATGACCTGTGAGGGAGAACATCGATATGGGAGGAAAAGTAGTTTGTAACCATACTTGACAAGTGCTGTCTCCTGTCACTTTCAATCGATGCAGTATTACCAGTCGTGTGAGCGGGACTTGAAAAATCATTCCACAACATGGTCATGAAACCCCTGTCTCCAACGCCACTTCTGATGTGTCCACCACCAACACCGCTTCCAAGTTGCCCCCGGCCCCTACGGCTCGTGTGAGAACCATCACCGCTGCTGTGTGCTGAGAATGCCTCAACCAACCGGTTTACCAGAGTAGCTTGTTTGCTAGCCAATATTAGGTCAAGGTTCTCCGGTGGCATGATCTTTTGGAATTTGCCTTTATAGCATGGATCCAGGATGCTGGCCAACCAGTAGTCATCATCGTTCATCATTTTGGCCATGTGGGGATCCCTTTTTAGGATCTGCAAGGCATAATCTGACATGTGGGCCAATGTTCCCAGTGTCAATGATGCACTGCGAGTGCTGGGTGGAGGAGCACTTTCTGGCAAATCCACATCCCTCCAGTCATGCACAAACCCTGTACCAGACCTTGCAAAGCCAACATTTTCTCTTGCCCCACGAGTAGCATTCTCCTCCCCTAAATAATCATCCCCATCATCATGCTCCTCCTCTTCCTCTTCTTCCTCCACCTCGTCCACGACAGTTCCCTGACCAGACAATGGCTGACTGTCATCAAGGCTTCGCTCCTCCTCTTCCTCCTCATCAACCTCAGCTGCAGACGCCTGCTCCTTAATGTGCGTCAAAGTTTGCATGAGCAGACGCATAAGCGGAATGCTAATGCTTATGATGGCGTCGTCAGCGCTTACCCGCCGTGTGCATTCCTCAAAACACTGAAGGACTTTACAGAGGTCTTTCAGCTTCGACCACTGCACACCTGTCAGCTCCATGCCTGCCCTCAAAGTGCCTGCACGTGTATCCTCCCACAAATGCATTACGGCCTGCCTTTGTTCGCACAGCCGCTCAACCATGTGCAGGGTGGAGTTCCACCTTGTTGCAACGTCGATAATTAGGTGGTGCTTGGGAAGGTGGAGCAATCGCTACAGCTTCTGCATACGACTGGAGTGTACCGGCGACCGGCGGATGTGCGAGCACAGCCTTCGAAACTTAAGGCGCAGGCCTGTTAAATCCGGATAATTAGTGAGGAAGCACTGCACCACCAGGTTCAAGGTGTGAGCCAAGCAAGGTATGTGTCTGAGTTTTGAAAGGGCTATGGCTGCCACAAAATTCTGGCCGTTATCACTAACTACCTTGCCTACCTCAAGATGTAGACTGCCCAGCCATGACTCAGTTTGCCGCTGAAAGTAGTCGGCCAGTACCTCTGCGGTGTGTCTGTCGCCCAAAACCACATCATCTGCAACACAGCCTGCAGACGCTTTCCACTAGCTGATCGATAGGGGGACACCTCGCTTGCAACACTGTCAACTGCGGATGCAGTGCTCATGCGACTGCGCACAGTGGACCAACTTTCGCTTCTGGAGGAGGAGGAGGAGGAGGATGGTCGAACGCCTACAGCCAACTGTTTCCTATACCATGGGCTAGGCAGCACTGTGCCACCACCACTGTCCCCTGTGGACCCTGCATCCACCACATTAACCCAGTGCGCAGGGATGGACACGTAACGGCCCTGGCCATGCCTACTGGACCATGCATCAGTTGTGAGGTGCACCTTTCCACTCAATGACAGCTTGAGTGCATGGACAATGCGGTCTTTCACATGAAGGTGGAGGGCTGGGATGGCTTTGCGAGAAAAGAAGTGGCGACTGGGTAGTTCATAGCGTGGAAATGCGTAGGCCATTAGTTCGCTGAAAGCTGCGCTTTCAACCAACCGATAGGGCATCATCTCTAACGAGATTAGTTTGGAAATGTGGGTGTTCAAAGCCAGTGTACGCGGATGAGAGGATGAGTACTTTTTTGTCCTACTCATAGTCTCTGCTTGGGTGAGCTGGACTTGAGAGCTGGATATGGTGGAAGTAGCGGTGGACATGGCGGACAGAGAAAGGGTTGATGATGGTTATGGAGTTGGTGTTCTTTCTGATGGCCTAGATTCAGTCTTTCGTTGCAATAACAGTGTGATTGCCTGAATGATTTGCCCTTGCGACGACAACTCTACATTTGCTGCTGGTGGTGTGCTAACCGGTGGACTTACAGTGGGGGAAACAATGTTGCATTGCTGACTACCTTCTTTGGGAGCGGTAGCACATGTGGTACGTGAGTTTCGGTAGTCCATCCACGCTTGCAAGTGCATGGTGGTTAAATGTCTTAGCATGCAACTGGTATTCAAATTTCTCAGATTTTTCCCTCGACTAAAGGTCTTTGCGCACTTCTTACAGATTACCTTTGTCTGATCATTAGGATTTTGTTCAAAAAAGTGCCATACTGCACTCTTCCTACTAGGGAAGACAGTCTACATGCCCTGCATCTGTAGTGCAGAGGTCTGTCACTCTCTACCTGACTTCCATGTATAGTGCGGGATTTGTAACTATCTACCTTTCCTCCATGTGTAGTTCGGGGTCTGACAATCTCTATCTGCCCTCCTTGTGTACTGTAGGGTCTGTCACTCCCTACCAGCCATCCATGTATAGTGCAGGGGTCTATCACTGTCTACCTGCCCTCTATGTGTAGTGCAGAGTTCTGTCATTCTCAACCTGCCCTCCTTGTGTAGTGCAGGTGTCTGTCACTCTCTACCTGCCTCTGTGTAGTGCGGGGTCTGTCACGCCCTACCTGCTCTCCATGTGTAGTGCAGCAGGCTGTCACTCCCTACCTGCTCTCCATGTGTAATGTGGGGTCTGTCTCTCTCTACTTGCCCTCCATGTGTAAGGCGGGGTTTTTCACTGCCTACCTGCCCTCCATTTGTATTGCAGGGTTCTTTCACTCTCTACCTGCCTCTGTGTAGTGCGGGGTCTGTCGGGGCCTACCTACCCTCCATATGTAGTGCAGCAGGCTGTCACTCCCTGGACCTCCTCTCCATGTGTAGTTTGGGGTCTGTCACTCTCTACCTGCCCTCTATGTTTCCTGTGGGGTTCTGTCACTCTCTACCTACCCTCCTTGTGTAGTGCAGTGTTTTGTCACTCTCTACCTGCCCGCTATGTGTGGGTCGCCCTCCCAAGGTTGTGGGGTTGTGGGGTACTCGGTACCGGGCTGGTGTCGGCGAGATGTGTTACAGCAGCGGGGACCCGGTCCATGGTCCTGGGCGCCCAATTAATAGGGGGAGTTTGAATGGTAGAATGTAGTAAATGGAATAGTTTGTGACGCCACCTGTGGTGTTCGGCAAGTGAGATGTTCAGCCGACGCTGCTTGCAGATCCTCTGGAGCTGGTGGTGTGTTGCATCCAAGATGGTGAAGCTCCCCACAGGTGAAGCTATATCCCCAGGGCAGTGTAGATGTGGAGTTAGAGGAGAGGCACAAGCAGTGTCGAAGCTGTAAAGCAAAGTTTGATCAGCTTAGAGAGGACCTTCGCCGAATTGATTGGGACAATGTCCTCAAAAATAGGAGTACAGAAAATAAATGGGAAATATTTAAATCAGTTTTACACACCCACTGCGAGCTAGCCATACCGTACATAAATAAAAGGGCTAGGAACAGGAGAACATCAATGTGGCTAAATAAGGTTGTAAAAAGGGCAATAAATAACAAGAACACGGCATTTAGGAAGCTAAAACAAGAAGGCAATGAAGAAGCATTAAAAAGTTATAGAGAAAAAAACAAAATGTGTAAAAAACAAGTACATTTAGCAAAAGTGGAAACTGAGAGACTCATTGCTAAGGAAAGTAAAACAAACCCCAAACTATTCTTTAATTATATAAACAGTAAAAAGATGAAAATTGATGGTGTCGGCCCTTTAAGGAACAATGAGGGTGAAATCATAGAGAGCGATGTGGGAAAAGCAAATGTTTTAAATACTTTTTTTCTCAACAGTGTTCACACAGGAAAAGGATTTGCCAGGGGAAATGCAGTGTGATAATGTAAACTCCCAATTAAGTATTACCTGCCTAACCCAGGAAGAAGTGCAGAACCGCCTTAGTAAGATTAAAATTGTCAAATAACCAGGCCCTGATGGCATTCACCCTCGGGTATTAAGGGAGTTAAGTAATGTGATAGACAGGCCTCTATTCCTTATATTTAAAGACTCTATAGAAACAGGGTCTGTTCCTTTTGATTGGCGGCAAACAAATATGGTACCAATATTCAAAAAGGGGTGTAAAAGGGAACCTGGAAACTATAGGCCGGTAAGCTTATCATCTGTTGTGGGTAAAATTTTTGAAGGGCTTCGAAGGGATACCATTATGGAATATCTCAATGTTAATAAATGTTTAACTCCATATCAACATGGATTTATGAAGGATCGCTACTGTCAAACTAACCTGACCAGCTTCTATGAGGATGTAAGCTCTCAAATGGACCAAGGAGAATCATTGGATGTCATTTATCTCGACTTCTCTAAAGCATTTGACACTGTCCCACATAAAAGATTGGTAAGTAAGATGAGAAAGCTTGGGCTAGGGTAAAATGTGTGTAGATGGGTAGGTAGCTGGCTTAGTGATAGAAAACAAATAGTGGTTATTAATGGTGCATACTCAGATTGGGCCAGGGTTACTAGTGGGGTACCACAGGGTTCTATATTGGGCCCCCTACTATTTAATATATTTATTAATGATATAGTGGATGGCTTACACAGTAAAATATCAGTATTTGCAGATGATACAAAACTATGTAAGGTAGTTAACACAAAGGAGGACAGTTTGCAACTACAGACAGATTTGAGTAAATTGGAGAATTGGGCTGAAAAATGGCAAATGAGGTTTAACACAGATAAATGTAAGGTTATGCACATGGGAAGGAGAAGCAAATGCTATAATTACTTACTAAACGGGAAACTGCTGGGGAAATCAGACATGGAAAAAGACTTAGGCATCTTAGTCAATAAGAAGCTAAATTGGATTGCCCAGTGTCAGGCAGCTGCCATCAAAGCAAATAGGGTCATGGGATGTATTAGAAGACGTCTGGGGACAGGAGATGAAAACATAATTCTCCCTCTGTACAAATCACTTGTCAGACCACACTTGTATTGTGTGCAATTTTGGACGCCGGTGCTCAAGAAAGACATTACTGAACTTGAAAGGGTTCAAAGGCGGGCTACTAAAATGATAAATGGAGTTGGTTCACTACAATACCCAGAAAGGTCATCAAAATTAGGTCTATTTACTCTAGAAAAGAGAAGACTTAGGGGAGACCTAATATATATGTACAAGTATATCAGAGGGCAATACAGAGATCTCTCCAATGAACTGTTTGTACCAAGGACTGTGACAAGAACAAGGGGGCATTCTCTTCGTTTGGAGGAAAGCCAATTTCTGCACCAGCATAGAAGAGGGTTCTTCACAGTAAGAGCAGTGATGCTCTGGAATTCTCTTCCTGAGGAAGTGGTGATGACCAACTCACTGAATGAATTTAAGAATGGAATGGATGCTTTTCTTGTGAGTAACAGTATAGAAGGTTACGAATAGCAGAATATTATAGGTAGATGGTTGACCCAGCTTAGGGGAAGGAATTTTTTTCCCTATGGAGAAAATTGGCTTCTACTCTGTGGGTTTTTTGCCTTCCCCAGGATCAACAATACAGAACAGCTGCACTAAAAATACGCTGAACTAGATGGACATAAGGTCTTCCTTCAGCCTTCAAAACTAAGTTACTATGTTACTATGTAAATGCAGCTCTGTCATATACAGAATTCATTCTATATATTTCAATATGGACTCAAAATAGCCATTTTTATATTCGCACTACAGCCCTCCAAGTGTAGGTTGGGGTCTGTCACTCCCTACCTGCTGTCTATGTGTATTGTTGGGTCTGTCACTACCTTTCTGCCTTCCATGTGTAGTGCAGGGTCTGTCACTATCTACCTGCCATCCATGTGTAGTATGGGGTCTGTCACTCTCTACCTGCTCTCTGTGTGTGCTGTGGGGTTCTGTCACTCTCTACCTGCCCTCCTTGTGTAGTGCAGCGGTCTGTCACTCTCTACCTGCCCGTTATGTGTAGTGTGGGGTCTGTCACTCTCTACCTGCTCTCTGTGTGTGCTGTGGGGTTCTGTCACTCTCTACCTGACCTCCTTGTGTAGTGCAGTGGTCTGTCACTCTACCTGCCCACTTTGTGTAGTGCAGCGGCCTGTTACTTCCTACTTGTCATCCATGTGTAGTGCGGTGGTCGGTCACTCCCTACTTGCCCTCCATGTGTAGTATGTGGTCTGCCACTCCCTACATGACCTCCAAGTGTAGGTTGAGGTCTGTCACTCCCTACCTGCCGTCTATGTGTATTGTTGGGTCTGTCACTACCTTTCTGCCTTCCATGTGTAGTACAGGGGTCTGTCACTCTCTACCTGCCCACTTTGTGTAGTGCAGCGGTCTGTTACTTCCTACTTGCCCTCCATGTGTAGTATGTGGTCTGTCACTCCCTACCTGACCTCCAAGTGTAGGTTGAGGTCTGTCACTCCCTACCTGCCGTCTATGTGTATTGTTGGGTCTGTCACTACCTTTCTGCCTTCCATGTGTAGTGCAGGGTCTGTCACTATCTACCTCCCCTCCATGTGTAGTGTGGTGTCTGTCAGTCCCTACCTGACCATGCATGTGTACTATGGGGTTCTGTCACTCCCTACATGACCTCCATGTGTACTGCAGGGTTCTTTCACTCTCTACCTGCCCTCTGTGAAGTGCAGGGTCTGTCTCTCACTCTCTACCTGCCCTCCATGTGAAATGTTCTCTCACTATCTACCTACACTTCCAGCAAGCATCGGACTGGGGCACCCTGGGCCTACCAAAGAAAATCATTCTTGGGGCCCACTTTGTAGCTACATAGAAATAAATACAATACCACCAATTGTATGGTTATACACACTAATGTCAGGGTATAATATAAGGTAGTACACTTCTTAATAGTATGCTAAGGATTGGCACCCTTATTGTGGTACAAACTCAATGATCTCCTGGTGCTTATTAACCATATAGAGTCTGCCTATGGGGAGTGCATTATACAATATAGAGTCTGCGTACGGGGGTGCATTATACAGTATAGAATCTGCCTTTGGGGTGTGCATTATACAATATAGAGTCAGTCTATGGGGAGTGCAGTATAGAATAATGAGTATGCCATAGAGGCCTATGGGGAGTGCATCATAGTATATATTCGTATGGGGGTGCATTATAAAATATAGAGTCTGTCTATGGGGAGTGCAGTATCCAATAATGAGTGTGCCATAGAGGCCTATGGGGAGTGCATCATAGTATATATTCCTATGGGGGGTGCATTACACAATATAGAGTCTGCTTATGGGTGGTGCGTTATGCAGTATGGCATCTGGTTATGTGGGGTGCATTACACTATTTAGAGTCTGCCTACAGGGGTTTATTACATAGTACAGAGTCTGCCTATGGGGGGGCATTATTCCATACAGAGTCTGCCTATGGGGGGTGCATTATACTACAGTTGAAACTAGATAGATAAAATGCCTTAAAACATTCTCTCTCTCATTATTCTGGCATTTGGCAAATATTAATAATTATGGTAATCCTAATTGACCTGAAACGGAAAAGATTTATTCTGATTTCTTGTCAGATATTGAGAAAAACATGCATATGTGTTTTTATATAGTGTATGTAAACTTCTGGTTTCATACATACAGCATTGAAATAACCTGTTCACAATATCAAAGTATGTCATAGGGTGGGCAAGGGTTAAACAGTCAGTTTTGATGACATCACAAAGCACATAACCATCATAGACATCATATGACATCACAATTGGCATAGAATGAGGAAAGTACAACACATGAGCCATCTTGTTTCATTAGAGCCTGACAGCTTGAAGGAAACAAGTCCAGGTAGGGAACTCTTCACTTATGACGCCACTCACAAATTGTTTAGATGGGGGATTAAAAGTGGGATTCAGAGCGGCATCATTCATCTGAAAATCTTTTCAAAAAGTGCTATAGCCTGTGAAATTTATAACGATTCTATGATTTAAAAAAATGGTATTGATAAGCTTCTAAGGAAAATCTGCACATTTGGGTTCTTTCTAAGCGAGTGTGAGCCCAGCCAAACAGGAGTTACCACTCTGGACCACCCCATCCCTAAATGAGGACGTGCTGGCCATCAGCTGATCATTGTCACTGGTCTTGAAGACCCTCAGCAATCGGCTGGTTTTGCCCTCTATGACACCCATGTGCTCTAATAAAAGCATACAGGAAGGGGTGGGGCAGTGAGACAACTCCACTTGGTTCCATTTTTGGGTAGCTTTGCCATTAATGCTGTGAAAATGGTATCAGAACATAAATTTAATTGAAGACTGCTACAGTTCTCCATTGTCAGCTCTCTTTGTCCTGTTGGATCAGAGGTGACCAGGAACTGACGATTTATCGTGGTCAGGAATTGCAGTATGGGGTCCTGTGTTTTCCTTTAGTGCGTAGAAAAGCAGGTGATACAGATTAGAAAAATTGGGGGCAAATGCTTAGGTTTTAATATGCGTCATGACTCAGTAAAAAATGAGGCTGGTGGTTATTTGCGGCCTGTGATTTTGTTTTATTAATTCTACTCTTGATGTTGGAAACTTGATACACAACACACCAGTGGCAGTTATTACGACAGGACACATGACATCATAGGGCACATGACATCATAGAGATCACAGGACACATCACATCATACATATCACAATTGGTACAGAATGTATAAAGTTATTATCCTGAACCACCTTGTGTCCCCAGCGGAAGCATATTGAGGAAGACAAGTGCAAGTAGGTAGCTGCTCAATTAACACTAAGGCCCCATTCACACATTGTGTAGCTGTGAGGTGTTTGTGGTGAAGTTTAGAACTGCACTATTTACCCCTAAAATATCTCAGCAAACATCTCGCTCTTTTGTGCATTAGAATGATTCCATAAATAGAACTTACCATTTAATCCTCTTTTTTGTACTGATAGGTGTTATGTCTCATCTAGTTCAAAAGATCTGCTGTAATGAAGCACGGACAGATGACAGTGGCGCAGCAGGAAGGCTGAGCAGAAACGACGGAGAACGTAGTAGCACGATGGAAGCAGGAGGACCAGAACTGGAACCACAGGATATCATGAGCAGAATTGATTTAACGGCAACTGCCGTAAGAGTTGCAGACTCCGATCAGGCACAGATCAGAATTGCATCAGTTTTCCTCGGGCGTGGAGAGGGGGAAAAAAAGGTTTCTCCACCTTCTGAATTATGTCAGTCTGTGAAAATCAGACACACTTAGATGTCATCCAAGTGGAGTCCAATTTTTTCATGGGCCCAAAGACTTGCATTGCCGATTTTGATCTGACACTGGGATCAAAATCGGAATTGTCTCCGATTTTTTCCATGGAGCACTGGGTCCGAGCAAAAAATCTGACATTTGCACAGGCCCATAGTATATCATAGGTACGAGTGCTATCCGTCAAAACCATGGACAGCAAACTCATATATATTTATTTATTTTACTCGTTTACATAGCGCCATTAATTCCACAGCGCTATGTATACATACTATATATAGAAAAGAAATAAATATTTAGAAATATATATATATATATTTATAGATATATACTCACTCATATATATGCTCTTCGATTTTCACAGACTGACAAAATGGAGAAACTTTTTCCCCCCCTCCCCACCTCCAAGAAAAACTGATGCCACTCTGATCACACTCTAATCAAAGCCTGATCGGAGTCTGCAACTCTATTATGTATGTGTATGTGTGTGTATAGTACAGTATATGTATTGCATAGTATATGTATTGTTTAGTAAATGTGTAAATTTATTGCATATGTAATGTATAGTATATGTATAGTATAGCATACGTATAGTATAGTGTAGTAAATGTATAGCATATGTGTATGTCTTTTGTATAGTATACATGTATGTCTATTGCATAGCATACGTCTATGTCTGTTGCATGTCATATGTCTATGTCTGTTGCATGGCATACGTCTATGTCTGTTGCATGGCATACGTCTATGTCTGTTGCATGGCATAGGTCTATGTCTGTTGCATGGCATACGTCTATGTATGTTGCATGGCATACGTCTATGTCTGTTGCATGGCATACATCTATGTCTGTTGCATGGCATAGGTCTATGTCTGTTGCATGGCATACGTCTATGTATGTTGCATGGCATACGTCTATGTCTATTGCATGGCATACGTCTATGTCTGTTGCATGGCATACGTCTATGTCTGTTGCATGGCATACGTCTATGTATGTTGCATGACATACGTCTATGTCTGTTGCATGGAATACGTCTATGTCTGTTGCATGGCATACGTCTATGTCTGTTGCATGGCATACGTCTATGTATGTTGCATGACATACGTCTATGTCTGTTGCATGGCATACATCTATGTCTGTTGCATGGCATACATCTATGTCTTTTGCATGGCATACGTTTATGTATGTTGCGTGGCATACGTCTATGTCTGTTGCATGACATACGTCTAAGTCTGTTGCATGGCATACATCTGTCTATTTCATGGCATATATTTCTGTCTCTTGCATGGAATACATCTGTGTGTCTTGCATGGCATACGTCTGTGTCTCCTGCATACCATACGTCAATATCTCTTGCATAGCGTAGGTCTATGTCTCTTGCATAGCATACGCTTATGTCTCTTGCATAGTATTTGTATGTGTCTATTGCATTGTATTCTTCTATGTCTGTTGTATAGTATTTGTCTATATCTAATGTATAGTATATGTATTTGTCTATTGTGATGTATATATCTGTTGTATAGTATTCGTATATGTCTGTTGTATAGTATGTATAAATGTCTATCGTATCCTATATGTCTACTGTATAGTATTCGTGTATGTCTATTGTGTAGTATTTGTATATATCTGTTGTATAGTATTTGTATATGTTTAGTGTATAGCATTCGTATAAGTCTATTGTATAGTGTTCGTATAAGTATATTGTATAGTATTCGTATATAGCTATTGTATAGTATTTGTATATGTTTAGTGTATAGCATTTGTATAAGTCTATTGTATAGTGTTCGTATAAGTATATTGTATAGTATTCGTATATATCTATTGTATAGTATTCGTATATGTTTAGTGTATAGCATTCGTATAAGTCTATTGTATAGTATTCGTATAGGTATATTGTATAGTATTAGTATATATCTATTGTATAGTATTTGTATATGTTTAGTGTGTTGCATTCGTATAGGTCTATTGTACAGTATTCTTATAAGTATATTGTATAGTGTTAGTATATATCTATTGTATAGTATTCGTATATGTTTAATGTATAGCATTCGTATAAGTTTATTGTATAGTATTCGTATAAGTATATTGTAAAGTATTCGTATTTATCTATTGTATAGTATTTGTATTTGTTTAGTGTACAGTATTCACATAAGTCTATTGTATAGTATTCGTATAAGTATATTGTATAGTATTCATATATGTCTATTGTATAGTATTAGTATATATCTATTATATAGTATTTGTATATGTTTAGTGTATAGCATTCGTATAAGTCTATGGTATAGTATTCGTATATATCTATTGTATAGTATTTGTATATGTTTAGTGTATAGCATTCGTATAAGTCTATTGTATAGTATTCGTATAAGCATATTGTATAGTATTCGTATTTATCTATTGTATATTATTTGTATAAGTTTAGTGTACAGTATTCGAATAAGTCTATTGTATAGTATTCGTATAAGTATATTGTATAGTATTCGTCTATATCTATTGTATAGTATTGGTATAAGTCTATTCTATAGTATTTGTATAAGTGTATTGTATAGTATTCGTATATGTCTGTTGTATAGTATTCGTATAAGTCTATTGTATAGTATTGGTATATGTCTATTGTATAGTATTCGTATATTGTTTGTTGTATAGTATTCGCCTAAGTATATTGTATAGTATATGTATATGTCTCTTGTATAGTCTATGTATATGTCTCTTGTATAGTCTATGTATATGTCTATTGTATAGTATATGTATATGTCTATTGTACTGTATAGTATATGTCTATTGTATAGTATATGTACATGTCTATTGTAAATTAGAGTGTAAGCTCCTAGGAGTAGGGTGTATATTTTATATTAGATTGTTAGCTCCGAGAAGCAAGATGCATTTATCTTTTCCCTTAGATCGACTCTCCTGAGCTTATAATACGTGCAGATATACAGCAATATGCAGCAGGACAGATGTGATCCAGGGAAATATCCGATCGCCAAAAAAGGGGTCAGGAAGGAATTTTTTCCCCCCCTGAGGCAGAACTCTCCGGGGGGTTTCTTCGCCTTCCTCTGGATCTTGTGGTCCAGTGGCTCTCAGCCGGTCCTCAATGCCCACAGATAGTTCTGTGGTCTGTATAGGGACTTACCTGAGAGCCATTGTGATTATGGCTTAATTTTTTAAAGGACCCGTAATATTTTTATTACAGTGTTGCTTATTGCTATTCCAATAAAAAAAAAAATAAGAAAGAAAATAAAAGTTTCATGGGATCTTTTTTCTGTTCACTTTATTTTTACACAGTTGCAATGATAGGAGTGATTATTACTACTCTCAGTACTCTACAAGTTGAACCAGGAATTATGGGGGGCGCCATTTACAGAAGGTAGACCACATAAATCTTCACCCATTGTGGTATCGTAATGTCTACTCCTGTCCCAAGTTACATTAAATTTGTTATGGAGGCAGTACCCTAAAATAGTATATGCCCTACACAAAAAACTACCCGATAGAAGACTGAAGACGGGGACACAGAGCTGCAGAATACAAGAGACACAAGCAGTGTCGGACTGGGGTGCCCAGGGCCCCCTAGTTGCCAACTCCAGTAACCAACTTAAGTGCCCCACTTTTACAGCTACTTGCAAATGTGACATTATCCTCAATCACAAATTTAAATAACAAAGAACTGGGAAGATTGTTACATGAATAAGATGCTGCCTCTGTAAGTACATAGTGAATAAAGGCTATTTTTCCAAGTACTGCTGTATAAGAGGGTGGTGGCCCGTCATGCACAGTGACCCACTGGAGGATTCTCCTGTTCTCCTGTGACCCAGTCCAAGCCTATATGTGTAATATATGGAAAATTAATACTTTGTGTTTGTAGGGACAGACTTAGTTAAAGCTTTGTACTGGCCCATAGTGGGAGGGGGACACCCCAGTAAAAGAGGACTGCTTCCTTATAGTCAGGGAAGTACAGTAACCAAGGTCAAGTTCAAGTTGCAGTGGGAGGGCACTTATCGTTCAAGGCAGTGGGAGGCCTTACTAGAATCTCTTGTTGACATTCCTGCAACATCCGGCGCTTAGGGTTTGGTACAGATACTGCCAAGAGTGCCTTATCTTCAAGTGTACAGAGGAAAAGCATGTGAAACTGCATTAAGAGAAGGTAGAGGATGCCCAGTGCACTGAGGAACTGGACAGGAAATCCCTGGAAAATCAGTTAATGTGAGGATAGTGCAAGAGGAACGTAAAGTGATGCTGGAGACATATTGTACTAAAGAAACAAAGAATAAGAAGTCTTGCACCAGAAACTGCATGTTACAGTCTGATGAACTTAAACTGCCTAATAAATTTCTTGTTACAATGAACTGCGTGTTCCCTTAGTTATGTGTGGCATCTCCTGAGGAGGGAGATCTGGGGAAAGCAGTGGTCTGCGGTCTACAGGTGAATGTGATGCACCCCACAATTGCCAGTAAGTTAGGACCGGGACCAGGACAAGTTTTAGACAAAATGGGGCCCTGGGCAAAAGTTTAAAGTGGGGCACTAAATGCTCACATATTGCACCATCACCATTTATATGTGCAGAGCTCAGGCCATTAAGCGAGCATGATCAACAATATTGAAGTCATTCGATGCTTTTTACCCAGCCTCTGTACACCAGCTGGCGAAGAATGATGGGGACAGATTCAGAAATCTACAAGCCATTAACCCTCATACACTTTCAGAAGCCTACACTCATCACTTTCCCCAATTTCCTCTTTTTCATGTCCTGATCTGGCTGTACATCACTACAATGACACTCTCAGAAGCAGCCTGGACCACGTGGCACCCCTCACTCTCAGAACTTCCATACACAGAGTAAAACAGCCCTGGTTCACATTGCAAACTCGACTTCTCCAGCGATGCTCTAGGAGTTTTGCATGCCTATGGAAGAAAGCTCGATCACCAGAAAACTTTATCCAATACAAATTTATGTAACGGACCTATAACGCTGCCCTTTTCTTTGCCAAACAGACTTACTTCACCACCCTCATCTCCTGTCTAACAACCCCCAAACAATTTTTGACACCTTTCACTCCCTCCTCCAAAAACACAGGCCCTATCACAGACATCTGAGCTGATGAACTGGCCTCCCACTTTATAGAGAAAATAGAGAATATCTGTCAGGAAATCAGCTCCCTGCCATCAAGTGCCACAACTCCGATCCCTCCCCCAGGGCCGGATTTAGGCAAAGTGGGGCCCTAGGAAAAGTTTAAAATGGGGCCCCAAATGCTAACATATTGCACATCACACAGAAGCATTTCGGTTGTAGTTACATGTGTTGAGTTCAGGCCGCTATATGAGTGTGACCGACAATATTGAAGTCGTTCAACACTTGTTTCCCGGTCTCTATCTACCGTCTGAGAAAAAATGATGGGGACAGAGTGATCACTAATGGATCACTAACAGATCACCATACAGTATCATGTTATCAGCAGCACATCTACAGTTTACACCCCATAGTCCTCCATATAGTATAATACACTCCTCAGTACTCCATATATTAAAATAAACTGCTCAGTCCTCCATATAGTATAATACACTCCTCATAGTGCTCCATAGTATAATGCACCGCCATAGTCATCGATGTAGTACAATGCACTTCCCATAGTATAATGCACCCCTTAGTTCTTCATATAATGTATTCCCCATAGTCCTTGATACAGTATAATGCAGCCCACATATAGTATAATGCAGCCACCCCACAGAGCATAATGCAGCCACCCCACAGAGTGTAATACAGCCCCGCCATACAATATAATGTAACCCCCCATACAATATAATGCAGCCCCCTCTTAAAGTATAATGCAGCCACTGCATAGAGCATAATGCAGCCAGCCAACATAGCATAATGCAGCCCCGCCATAATATATAATGTAACGCCCATAGAATGTAATGCAGCCACCCCATAGTGCATAATGCAGCCACACCACATAGTATAATGCAGCCCCACCATAAAATAGAATGTTACCCCCCATAGAATATAATGCAACCCCTTATATAGTATAATGTAGCCACTCCATAGAATACAATGTAGCCCTCCTCATATAGTAAAATGCAGCTCCCATAGAATATAATGTAGCCACCTCAAAGTATAATGAAGCCCTCATACAATATAATCTAGCCCACCACTGAATATAATGCAGCCTCCCATAGTATAGAATTTAGTCTCCTCTTATAGTATAATGTTGCCCCCTCATAGAGTATGATGCAATCACCCACAATAGAATATAATAAACATAATACAGCCCCCCATAGAATATAATGTAGCCCCAAATAGAATATAATGCAGCCCACCTCTCCATAGAATATAATGTAGCCCCCCATATTATATAACACAGCCTCCCCATAGAATATAATTTAAATGTAACTCTTCATGGTATATAGCACAGCCGCATAGTATATAGCCCAGTACCACATAGTATATAGCCAGAACCACATGGATTATAGCCCATCCCTCATGGTATATAGCACAGCAACACATGGTATATTGCCCAGTCACACATGGTATATAGCCCAGCACAACATGGTATATACCCCAGCACCACAAGGTATATAGCACAGCCCACCATGGAATACAGCCCAGCACCATATGGAATATAGCAAAGCACCACATGGAATACAGCACAGCACCTCATAGTATATAGTACAGCACCACATGGTATATAGCACAGCACCACATGGTATATAGCACAGCCACACATGGTATAAAGCACAGCAACACATGGTATATAGCACAGCACCACATGGTATATAGCACAGCCCAAATGGTATATGGCACAGCCACACATGGTATATAGCCAAGCACCACATGGTATGTAGCCCAGCACCACATGGTATATAGCACAGCCACACATGGTATATAGCCCATCACCACATGGTATACAGCCCAGCACCACATAGTATATAGCACAGCACCACATAGTATATAGCCCAGCACCACATGGTATATAGCCCAGTTACACTTGGAATAAAGCCCAACACCACTTGGTATATAGCACAGCCACACACGGTATATAGCCCATCACCACATGGTATATAACACAGCCACACATGGTATACAGCCCAGCACCATGGTATACAGCCCAGCACCACATGGTATAAAGCCCAGCACCACAAGGTATATAGCCCAGCCACACATGGTATGTAGCCCAGCACCACATGGTATATAGCCCGGCACCACATGGTATATAGCCTAGCCACACATGGTATATAGCCCAGCAGACGATCTAGAAGACCTGGAAGAAATAGAGATGCCAGCATTCTACCGCCATGGTGCCTCCCAAGACTCTAACAATGTGACAGGGAGAAGTCTTGCCGTTCATGAAGTTTCCCGTAATCCACTACCTCACCAAGGTTGGGCAGAGATACAGAGCTGTGACCCGGCTACATGTATGGTCAAAGAACTCCTTGGTGAAGCAGATTCATCTCTAGCTCCTGATGCGCCTGCAGATGTTCAACAGTTGAGGAAAGAAAGAAGCTGTTCCTTTTTGAAGACAAGTTGATCCGAAGAGCTAATAACCCACATACGCAAGAACTGGTCTGGCAGATCGTCGTCCCCAGAAAACACATGCCCATGGTCTTGGAAGCTTACCAAAATCAAGTGGGACACTTTGGTTGGATAAAGCTGGAAGTAGTCATCTGCGACCGCTTCTTCTCGACAGGTATGAGACGGTCTATTGAACAGTGGTGTAGGGAATGCGGCGGCCCATGTAGTCTCAGAAGAAAGAATTCTGCAAATCAAAGGGCCCCCTTGCAGCCCATCATCACTAAAAGGCTCTGGCGAGAACCAGGAGACAGTGCTGGAACCCGGGTGGGTAGCAGAAGGTACCCATTGAAAGCAAAGTAGCCAGGCCGCAAGCCGGCCGCAGTTACCGAAACCCACAGTTCTACAGGGGGTCCATGTCCCATTGGCACTACGGATCCAGCCTTCAGTGCCAGTTCCCGCAGCCCACAAAGGAGTCACCTAAACTGCAGGCACCGTAGAGTCGGCTAACCCGGCCGCAAGACGACAGGACAACGGATTGGTGGCATAGTGACCTTGACACTACCCGTAAACAGCAGGCGTGCTGGAACCAGGCTGGGCAACAGGGAGTCCCCGTGCCAAAGACACTGCCGAGCACCAACTGGCGTTGTTGGAGCCCAGGGACAATTATGGTGTAGGCCGAGGCCTACTTGGTGGTAGTTTCAGATTGTTTGTAGGCTACAACAGACTGTCAACGTGCTCCAATTAGGCATCTGTCTCCACTCTGTTTCCAGGATTTCACGTGACCAACAACACCGCCAGTTTATGCTTACAGCAGCCGTCTGCCCAATCCACACGTGTTGCTGTGTTACTGGGATTCTGTAATGTCAGCAGATCCCCTGATGTGTGTCTGCCACTGTATCCTGCTCTGTCCACATTCCCACCGCTTGCAGTGGGAAGGTGGACAGCGCAGGAGACAGTGGCAGACACATATTGGGGGATCTGCTGACGTTACAGAACCCCAGTAACACAGGAACATGTGTGGAATGCGTGGATGGCAACTGTGAGCAGGAACTGGCGGTGTTGGAGGTCAGGGGAAATACTAGAGACAGAGTGGAGACAGAGGCCAAATCAGAAAATGTTTAAATCTGAAGTATTTACAATTTGGAGGCAGCAGCAGTTTGCCCTCCACACAGCAGGGGATCAGCTGACGTTACTGACCCCCACTTTCACATGAACGAGTGTGTTTTACTGTGTGGACAGCACTTCCGAGCACCAACTAGCGTTGTTGGAACCCAGGGACAATCATGGTGCAGGCCGAGGCCTACTAAGAGCCAGGTGTAAAGCTGAGGTATTTTGACTTTGGAGGGAGCAGGACACTTTGCCCTCCACACAGCAGGGGATCAGCTGACGTTACTGACCCCCACTTTCACATGAACGAGTGTGTTTTTCTGTGTGGACAGCACTTCTGAGCACCAACTAGCGTTGTTGGAGCCCAGGGAGAACCAGGGTGCAGGCCGAGGCCTACTTGGTGGCAGTTTTAGATTGTTTGTAGGCTACAACAGACTGTAAACGTGCTCCAATTAGGCATCTGTCTCCACTCTGTTTCCAGGATTTCACGTGACTACCAACACCACCAGTTTATGCGTACAGTAGCCATCTGCCCAATCCACACGTGTTGCTGTGTTACTGGGATTCTGTAATGTCAGCAGATCCCCTGATGTGTGTCTGCCACTGTCTCCTGCTCTGTCCACATTCCCACCGCTTGCAATGGGAAGGTGGACAGCGCAGGAGACAGTGGCGGACACATATTGGGGGATCTGCTGACATTACAGAACCCCAGTAACACAGGAACACGTGTGGAATGCGTGGACGGCATCTGTGAGCTGGAACTGGCGGTGTTGGAGGTCAGGGGAAATACTAGAGACAGAGTGGAGACAGAGGCCAAATCAGATAATGTTTAAATCTGAAGTAGTTACAATTTGGAGGCAGCAGCAGTTTGCCCTCCACACAGCAGGGGATCAGCTGACGTTACTGACCCCCACTTTCACATGAACGAGTGTGTTTTTCTGTGTGGACAGCACTTCTGAGCACCAACTAGCGTTGTTGGAGCCCAGGGAGAACCAGGGTGCAGGCCGAGGCCTACTTGGTGGCAGTTTTACATTGTTTGTAGGCTACAACAGGCTGTCAACGTGCTCCAATTAGGCATCTGTCTCCAGGATTTCACGTGACTACCAACACCGCCAGTTTATGCGTACAGTAGCCGTCTGCCCAATCCACACGTGTTCCTGTGTTACTGGTGTTCTGTAATGTCAGCAGATCCCCTGATGTTTGTCTGCCAATGTCTCCTGCTCTGTCCACATTCCCACCACTTGCAGTGGGAAGGTGGACAGCGCAGGAGACAGTGCCGGACACACATTGGGGGATCAGCTCACGTTACAGAACACCAGGAACACAGGAACAAGTGTGGAATGCGTGGACGGCAACTGTGAGCAGGAACTGGCGGTGTTGGAGGTCAGGGGAAATACTAGAGACAGAGTGGAGACTGAGGCCAAATCAGAGAATGTTTAAATCTGAAGTAGTTACAATTTGGAGGCAGCAGCAGTTTGCCCTCACACAGCAGGGGATCAGCTGACGTTACTGAACCCCACTTTCACATGAACGAGTGTGTTTTTCTGTGTGGACAGCACTTCCGAGCACCAACTGGCGGTGTTGGAGCCCAGGGACAATCATGGTTCAGGCCGAGGCCTACTAGGAGCCAGGTGTAAAGCTGAGGTATTTTGACTTTGGAGGGAGCAGGACACTTTGCCCTCCACACAGCAGGGGATCAGCTGACGTTACCGAACCCCACTTTCACATGAACGAGTGTGTTTTTCTGTGTGGGCAGCACTTCCGAGCACCAACTAGCGTTGTTGGAACCCAGGGACAATCATGGTGCAGGCCGAGGCCTACTAGGAGCCAGGTGTAAAGCTGAGGTATTTTGACTTTGGAGGGAGCAGGACACTTTGCCCTACACACAGCAGGGGATCAGCTGACGTTACTGACCCCCACTTTCACATGAACGAGTGTGTTTTTCTGTGTGGACAGCACTTCTGAGCACCAACTAGCCTTGTTGGAGCCCAGGGAGAACCAGGGTGCAGGCCGAGGCCTACTTGGTGGCAGTTTTACATTGTTTGTAGGCTACAACAGACTGTCAACGTGCTCCAATTAGGCATCTGTCTCCACTCTGTTTCCAGGATTTCACGTGACTACCAACACCGCCAGTTTATGCGTACAGCAGCCGTCTGCCCAATCCACACGTGTTGCTGTGTTACTGGGATTCTGTAATGTCAGCAGATCCCCTGATGTTTGTCTGCCAATGTCTCCTGCTCTGTCCACTTTCCCACCGCTTGCAGTGGGAAGGTGGACAGCGCAGGAGAAAGTGGCGGACACACATTGGGGGATCTGCTGACGTAACAGAACCCCAGTAACACAGGAACACGTGTGGAATGCGTGGACGGCAACTGTGAGCAGGAACTGGCGGTGTTGGAGGTCAGGGGAAATACTAGAGACAGAGTGGAGACAGAGGCCAAATCAGAGAATGTTTAAATCTGAAGTAGTTACAATTTGGAGGCAGCAGCAGTTTGCCCTCCACAAAGCAGGGGATCAGCTGACGTTACCGAACCCCACTTTCACATGAACGAGTGTGTTTTTCTGTGTGGACAGCACTTCCGAGCACCAACTGGCGGTGTTGGAGCCCAGGGACAATCATGGTGCAGGCCGAGGCCTACTAGGAGCCAGGTGTAAAGCTGAGGTATTTTGACTTTGGAGGGAGCAGGACACTTTGCCCTCCACGCAGCAGGGGATCAGCTGACGTTACCGAACCCCACTTTCACATGAACGAGTGTGTTTTTCTGTGTGGACAGCACTTCAGAGCACCAACTGGCGTTGTCGGAGCCCAGGGAAAATGAGGTAATAGGCCGAGGCCTACTTGGAGCCAGGTGTAAATCTGAGGTTGTTTGACTGTGGAGGGAGCAGGACACTTTGCCATACACACAGCAGGGGATCAGCTGACGTTACCGAACCCCACTTACACATGAGCAAGTGTTTTGTCTGTGCGGACAGCACTTCTGAGCACCAACTGGCGGTGTCGGAGCCCAGGGAAAATCAGGTAGTAGGCCGAGGCCTACTTGGTGGCAGTTTGCCATTGTTTCTAGACTACTACTAACTGTCAACGTACTCCAATAAGGCCTCTGTCTTCACTCTGTTTCGAGTATTTCCGCTGGCTTCCAACCACGCCAGTTGCTGCTCTGAAATGCCGTCTGCACAACCCACACTTGTTCCTGTGTTACTGGGGTTCTGTAACAGCAGCTTCTCTCTAGAGGTGAGTCAGGCAATGTCTCCTGCTCTGTCCACATTTCCACTACAAGTAGTGGGAATGTAGACAAAGCAGGAGACATTGCCGTGCTCAACTCTGGAGATGAGCAGATGTTACAGGACCCAGGTACCACAGGAACAAGTGTGGATTGTGCAGACGGCACTTGAGAGCAGAAACAGGCGGTGTTGTAGGCCGGAGGAAATACTGAAAACAGAGTGGAGACAGAGGGCAAATCAGAGAACATATTAAATCAGAGGTAGTCAGAAGTTGTAGGCAGCAGGAGAGTTTGCCGTACACACAGCAGGGGATCAGCTGACGTTACCGAACCCCACTTACACATGAGCGAGTGTTTTGTCTGTGCGGACAGCACTTCTGAGCAACAAAGGGCATTGCTGTAGCCCAGGAAATAAAGTTCAGGTCATAGAAACATGAACACAACAGGAGACCTGGATCCTGTTGCCAGCCAATTATTTATTCTGGAAGAGGACTGGCAAATTCAGGTGAGATCCAGGCCTTGTTCATTTTCACAAAAGTAAGCCGGTCAACATTATCGGCGGATAGTCGCGTGCGACGGTCTGTTACCACACCACCTGCAGCACTAAAGACACGTTCCGATAATACACTTGCAGCAGGGCAAGCCAGCACCTCCAATGCATACTGGCTAAGCTCTGGCCATGTATCCAGCTTAGAGACCCAATACTTGAACGGGGAAGAGCCGTCTGGGAGAACACTAACAGGGCACGACATGTAGTCTGTCACCATCTGACGGAAACGTTGCCTCCTGCTGACTGGAGCCGTCTGTGATGGTGTAGCCGTTTGTGGCAGTCCCACAAAACTTTTCCACATTTGGGCCATACTAGCCTTGCCTTGTCCTGCGGCACTGCCTCTGCTACCTCTTTGTGCAGAGCTTCCTCCACTGCCTCTACCCACATGGCTGCTTTGAAAAGCACTACCAGCAACACTTGAGGGGGGAATGGAGAACATGATGGCCTGCACAAGTGTTTCTTGGTACTCCCACATTTTTCGCTCACGGTTCAACTGTGGTATGAGGCTTTGTAAGTTGTCCCGGTAGCGAGGATCTAGGAGGGTGTACACCCAATAATCTGCCGTGTGGAGAATGTTGGCGATGCGGCGGTCATTTAACAAGCACTGCAGCATGAAATCAACCATGTGCTGCAGACTGCCAACTGGACCGGAAACGCTGTCCCCAGCTTGAGGCAGCATCTCTGCCTGCTCAGCATCACCCCACCCTCGCTGTACACACTGACTACTAGAGCCTTGTGTACCTCCCTCCTCTGGAGAGATGTGTTCCTCCTCCTCCATTGACTCCTCGCCATCCTCCTCACTAAGTGTCCCCTGCCTGGGCCTTTGTGTGGAAGCACGTTGCGCAGACTTGCCAGAAGCAGAAGGCATTTCTGACTGCTCATCCTCGACCTCTTCAAAAACCTCCTCACTTAGTGCTTGTAAGGTTTTTTGAAGCAGACAGATGAGGGGGACAGTCATGCTGATTAGTGCATCATCTGCACTGGCCATCCGCGTGGAGTCATCGAAGGCACACAAAACTTGGCAGATGTCCCTCATAGTGGCCCACTCAGTGGTGGTGAAGTGTGTCCGGCGCACAGTGCGACTTGTTTGCGCCTGATGCAGCTGGTACTCCATTACTGCTGCCTGCTGCTCACACAACCGCTCCAACATATGTAACGTTGAATTCCACCTGGTGGGGAGGTCACATATGATGCGATGTTCTGGCAGGCGGAATCGGCATTGCAGAGATGCAATGCGCGATCTTGCCATGCTGGAACGCCGCAAGTGAGCACACTCTAGGCGAACCTTGTGCAGCAGTGCATCAAGATCCGGATAGTCCCTCAGAAAGCTCTGCACGACCAAATTGAGCACGTGTGCCAGACATGGTATGTGAGTGAGGTTGCCTAGGCCCAGAGCTGCCACTAGATTTCGGCCATTGTCACTCACTACCAAACCTGGCTGGAGATTCGCTGGCACAAACCACACATCGCTCTCCTGCTTGATGGCATTCCAGAGCTCCTGTGCTGTGTGGCTCCGATTCCCCAAAGAAATTAATTTAAGGACGGCCTGTTGACGTTTGGCCACATCTGTGCTCATATCTGGCCTAACAGGCTCACGCAGTGCTGATTCCGAGGAACTAGAGTAGGAGGAGGACTCAATATGTACAGACTGCATTCCTGCAATCCTTGGAGTTGGCAGAATACGTACAGAGCCACTCTCCAGATCTGTACCCGGCTCCACAACATTGACCCAATGGGCAGTGAGGGAAAGGTATCGTCCCTGTCCATGGCTACTGGTCCACGCATCGGTGGTCAGGTGGACCTCGCTACTGATGGCATTTAGTAGCGCATTTTTAATTTTTCACTCCACATGCTTTTGCAGGGCAGTGACAGCTTGCCTGCTGAAATAAAAGCGGCTGGGCACATTGTATTGTAGAACTGCCAATGACATAAAGTTCCGGAATGTGTCAGTCTCCACCAGCCTGAATGACAGCATCTCAAGGGCAAGTAGTTTGGCAATGCCGGCATTCAGAGCCAGTGCTCGGGGATGGTTTGCCGAGTATGGCCGCTTTTTCTCCCATGCCTGTGCTACCGATTGCTGGTGAGTGGCCTGGGAGGGTGCTGATGACTGCGAACGTGGTTCAGTGGGTGGAATTTCACTGGGTCTCTGGACAACAGTGGCAGTGGTTCTTCCATGGCGTTCCAGTGAGGAAGCCGAACCAGCTGTGTGTGAGCTGGAGGAAGAGGCCCCAACACGAGCTGAAGAGGTGGTAGGTGCTGCTGAAGGTTGGCCTACATCTTGAGTGTTTCTGTGTAACTCCACCTCGTGCTTGGTACGCACATGTTTCCACATATTTGTGGTATTGAGGTTGCTCACATTTTTGTCTCGTTTCACTTTCTGATGACACAGCTTGCATTTGACAAAGCAAATGTCATCTGCAACTGTGTCAAAAAAAGACCACGCACTGCAAGTCCTGGGAGCGCCCGTTTTGTGTTTTGGAAGAGGATTGCTCCTCACGGGTGCCAAAGTGGAGGCTACAGGCAACCAAGTCTGCCCCCGCCCTCTCCCTCCTCTTTTGGCCGTTCGGGGAATCTCTTCCTCAGAGCTGCTCCCACCACCTTCCTGTGGCTGACGCCATGATGGGTCAAGGACCTCATCATCTCCACTCCCCTCTTCAAGCACCGGCTGGTCCTGGGTTGTCTCGCCAGCACCGTACGCACCAGAAATTGGCAACTGAGTCTCATCATCATCTGATGCATACTGAGGTGTGCTGACCATAGGCACTGGCCCACCCGCCTCTTCAGATTCAGAGGGACAAAGCAGTTGCGCATCACTGCATACTCCCTCTTCTTCACGCTCTAGAATGCTGCTTGGCTGGCCACCTCTTTCCAAGCCAACAGATTCTGAGAACAGAAGTAAAGATTGAGATGGCTCCTGTCCAGGGCTCTCAGACTGCCTGGGCAATTTGGCAGGTGGTGAAGAGACAGATGGTTGCTCTTCAGTGCTCTGGCCTTGGGAGGATGCGGAAGTCATTGAAGTGGATGCGTTAGCTGCCATCCATCCGACAACGGCTTCAATTTGTTCGTCACGCAGCAGTGGGGTACGGCGAGGTCCTACAAAGCTGCGCATGAAGGACTGTTGCCTGGTAAAAGTGGGGGATGCCGGGTCACTGGTGGCCGCAGCAGATATCGAATCCCCACGTACTCTCCCTGCTGAATCCCCCCATCCTCTCCCTGCTGAAACTCCACGGCCACGACCACGTGCCTTACTCCCTGCCTTCTTCATCTTGGTAGACTGATAAAGATAGGCAGAAAAGTAAAAAAGGGGTGGCTTAGTGTTCTTATTCCTGAACACCTGCTAACCAGTATAAGAAACACTAATTTGGCTAAGAGTGTGTGTACTACACTTTAATATGATCTAATGTGGCCTAGACAACTGTAAAGTGGAGTGTTTGGTGAACTTTATTTCCTTTTTTTTTTGGGTGGGGGGAAAGGAAAAGATGTGACCAAAGTTTGAAAGCTATAGTATCACAAACTTTTTGGAGCGATTACAATGCAGGAAGCTAACCTACAATGCAATTGATGAGGCTCCAAAAAATAGGGTGATACTAGCCTGGCTGGCCCTGAAGGGCACAAGCCAGCAAAAAGGCTCCTCTATCTAATCCTATATAGTGTTTGCAACCAACCAATGACAATGGATGCGGTTGGAAGCACCCTAATATAGGAGCAAAAATCTGGCTAAATTTGCTGCAAAAAAAGGACTATATATGAGGCAGTGACGCACGCTGAGCGGACTACAGCTAGTGGTGGCTGTAGAACACACTGCAACGTAAGCTGCACTCACACACAGAGAGACCTATCAGACAGCCAAAAACAGTGCAGAGAAATGGGCTATAGCACTGAAAGGCTGCTGAAAGGCTCCGCTGTCCACTCCTTTAGTGTTTGCAACCAACGTATATGGATACGTATGGAAGCACACTATAGAGGACAAAAAAAAAGCAGCAATAAAAGAAAAATGTGTATGAGGCAGAGACACACGCTGGGCGGCCTACAAGCAGACGTGCCTGCAGGACACACTACACAGCGTGGGTCTGCACTCACACAGCCCTTGCAGACAGCTGTGAAAACAGCACTGCTAGGGAAAAGCAAGCTACAGTGGTGGTTTATGTAGCCTGGATAAAGCACAATATTGTTTTTAGAATCGCTATTTCTAACTGTCCCTCACAGTCTTCAACAGCAGCCTGTCCCTAACTGAATTCACAGCAGAGTGACCAGAAATGGCGGCTGCAGCGCTTTTTATAGTGCATCATGACATCATTTCAGCAGCCAATCACAGCAATGCCAGTAGTTAACATGCCTACATGCCTAACAGGATGTGCCCACACTTCTGAGGATCCCCATTGGCTGAATCAAATCGAGCGGGCTCCTAGCATTATGGGAACTTCCGATTCCGGTATTCGATATGAAAAAAGTATCGGAACTAAGTATCGGAATCCCGATACAGCTAATATCGGCCGATACCCGATACTTGCGGTATCGGAATGCTCAACACTACACATCATACATATCACAATTGATACAGAATGTATAAAGATATTATCCTGAACAACCTTGTGTCCCCAGCCGAAGCATATTGAGGAAGACAAGTCCAAGTAGGTAGCTGCTCAATTAACACTAAGGCCCCATTCACACATTGTGTAGCTGTGAGGTGTTTGTGGTGAAGTTTAGAACTGCACTATTTACCCCTAAAATATCTCAGAAAACATCTCGCTCTTTTGTGCATTAGAATGATTCCTTAAATAGAACCCTCCATTTAATCCTCTTTTTTGTACTGATAGGTGTTATGTCTCATCTAGTTCAAAAGATCTGCTGTAATGAAGCACGGACAGATGACGGTGGCGCAGCAGGAAGGCTGAGCAGAAACGACGGAGAACGTAGTAGCACGATGGAAGCAGGAGGACCAGAACTGGAACCACAGGATATCATGAGCAGAATTGAATTAACGGCAACTGCCGTAAGAGTTGCAGACTCCGATCAGGCACAGATCAGAATTGCATCAGTTTTTCTCGGGCGTGGAGAGGGGGGAAAAAAGGTTTCTCCACCTTCTGAATTATGTCAGTCTGTGAAAATCAGACACACTTAGATGTCATCCAAGTGGAGTCCAATTTTTTCATGGGCCCAAAGACTTGCATTGCCGATTTTGATCTGACACTGGGATCAAAATCGGAATTGTCTCCGATTTTTTCCATGGAGCACTGGGTCCGAGCAAAAAATCTGACATTTGCACAGGCCCATAGTATATCAAAGGTACGAGTGCTATCCGTCAAAACCATGGACAGCAAACTCATATATATTTATTTATTTTACTCGTTTACATAGCGCCATTAATTCCACAGCGCTATGTATACATACTATATATAGAAATGAAATAAATATTTAGAAATATATATATATCTATATTTATAGATATATACTCACTCATATATATGCTCTTCGATTTTCACAGACTGACAAAATGGAGAAGCTTCCCCCCCCTCCCCACCTCCAACAAAAACTGATGCCACTCTGATCACACTCTAATCAAAGCCTGATCGGAGTCTGCAACTCTATTATGTATGTGGGTATGTGTATGTGTGTGTATAGTACAGTATATGTATTGCATAGTATATGTATTGTTTAGTAAATGTGTAAATTTATTGCATATATAATGTATAGTATATGTATAGTATAGCATACGTATAGTATAGTGTAGTAAATGTATAGCATATGTGTATGTCTATTGTATAGTATACATGTATGTCTATTGCATAGCATACATCTATGTCTGTTGCATGGCATACGTCTATGTCTGTTGCATGGCATACGTCTATGTCTGTTGCATGGCATACGTCTATGTCTGTTGCATGGCATACGTCTAAGTCTGTTGCATGGCATATGTCTATGTCTGTTGCCCTGTTTCTGAGTTGGAAAATCCATCCTGTCTGGCCTATACTATTACTGGTGGTTCAGTCCCTCTGTCCTTGTTCACATTTACGTCACTTGACAAGTGGAAAGGTTTTAAATACAAGAGTTAGGACTGTCCCACAAGGGTTGCCGTGACGTGGCGGGATGGCTTCTACATTATTTTGATCAAAATTATGTTAACTAAATACCCTTATTATTACTATTATTACTACCTTCATGCAATTTTTGCAATATATTTTTTTACTTTTTTATTCCAGGATATTTGTTTTGTGTTTTGCTTTTGGTTTTCTCTGTGTAAAGGTCATGTGTTCATATGCAATTACATTTTGCATGCACATTAATTTACTTTTTCTGCTCAGACCCAGTTTCTCATTTGTTTCATTGTGCATTCTGTGCATATAAGGGTGTGACCGCCCTGTTTCTGAGTTGGAAAATCCATCCTGTCTGGCCTATACTATTACTGGTGGTTCAGTCCCTCTGTCCTTGTTCACATTTACGTCACTTGACAAGTGGAAAGGTTTTAAATACAAGAGTTAGGACTGTCCCACAAGGGTTGCCGTGACGTGGCGGGATGGCTTCTACATTATTTTGATCAAAATTATGTTAACTAAATACCCTTATTATTACTATTATTACTACCTTCATGCAATTTTTGCAATATATTTTTTTACTTTTTTATTCCAGGATATTTGTTTTGTGTTTTGCTTTTGGTTTTCTCTGTGTAAAGGTCATGTGTTCATATGCAATTACATTTTGCATGCACATTAATTTACTTTTTCTGCTCAGACCCAGTTTCTCATTTGTTTCATTGTGCATTCTGTGCATATAAGGGTGTGACCGCCCTGTTTCTGAGTTGGAAAATCCATCCTGTCTGGCCTATACTATTACTGGTGGTTCAGTCCCTCTGTCCTTGTTCACATTTACGTCACTTGACAAGTGGAAAGGTTTTAAATACAAGAGTTAGGACTGTCCCACAAGGGTTGCCGTGACGTGGCGGGATGGCTTCTACATTATTTTGATCAAAATTATGTTAACTAAATACCCTTATTATTACTATTATTACTACCTTCATGCAATTTTTGCAATATATTTTTTTACTTTTTTATTCCAGGATATTTGTTTTGTGTTTTGCTTTTGGTTTTCTCTGTGTAAAGGTCATGTGTTCATATGCAATTACATTTTGCATGCACATTAATTTACTTTTTCTGCTCAGACCCAGTTTCTCATTTGTTTCATTGTGCATTCTGTGCATATAAGGGTGTGACCGCCCTGTTTCTGAGTTGGAAAATCCATCCTGTCTGGCCTATACTATTACTGGTGGTTCAGTCCCTCTGTCCTTGTTCACATTTACGTCACTTGACAAGTGGAAAGGTTTTAAATACAAGAGTTAGGACTGTCCCACAAGGGTTGCCGTGACGTGGCGGGATGGCTTCTACATTATTTTGATCAAAATTATGTTAACTAAATACCCTTATTATTACTATTATTACTACCTTCATGCAATTTTTGCAATATATTTTTTTACTTTTTTATTCCAGGATATTTGTTTTGTGTTTTGCTTTTGGTTTTCTCTGTGTAAAGGTCATGTGTTCATATGCAATTACATTTTGCATGCACATTAATTTACTTTTTCTGCTCAGACCCAGTTTCTCATTTGTTTCATTGTGCATTCTGTGCATATAAGGGTGTGACCGCCCTGTTTCTGAGTTGGAAAATCCATCCTGTCTGGCCTATACTATTACTGGTGGTTCAGTCCCTCTGTCCTTGTTCACATTTACGTCACTTGACAAGTGGAAAGGTTTTAAATACAAGAGTTAGGACTGTCCCACAAGGGTTGCCGTGACGTGGCGGGATGGCTTCTACATTATTTTGATCAAAATTATGTTAACTAAATACCCTTATTATTACTATTATTACTACCTTCATGCAATTTTTGCAATATATTTTTTTACTTTTTTATTCCAGGATATTTGTTTTGTGTTTTGCTTTTGGTTTTCTCTGTGTAAAGGTCATGTGTTCATATGCAATTACATTTTGCATGCACATTAATTTACTTTTTCTGCTCAGACCCAGTTTCTCATTTGTTTCATTGTGCATTCTGTGCATATAAGGGTGTGACCGCCCTGTTTCTGAGTTGGAAAATCCATCCTGTCTGGCCTATACTATTACTGGTGGTTCAGTCCCTCTGTCCTTGTTCACATTTACGTCACTTGACAAGTGGAAAGGTTTTAAATACAAGAGTTAGGACTGTCCCACAAGGGTTGCCGTGACGTGGCGGGATGGCTTCTACATTATTTTGATCAAAATTATGTTAACTAAATACCCTTATTATTACTATTATTACTACCTTCATGCAATTTTTGCAATATATTTTTTTACTTTTTTATTCCAGGATATTTGTTTTGTGTTTTGCTTTTGGTTTTCTCTGTGTAAAGGTCATGTGTTCATATGCAATTACATTTTGCATGCACATTAATTTACTTTTTCTGCTCAGACCCAGTTTCTCATTTGTTTCATTGTGCATTCTGTGCATATAAGGGTGTGACCGCCCTGTTTCTGAGTTGGAAAATCCATCCTGTCTGGCCTATACTATTACTGGTGGTTCAGTCCCTCTGTCCTTGTTCACATTTACGTCACTTGACAAGTGGAAAGGTTTTAAATACAAGAGTTAGGACTGTCCCACAAGGGTTGCCGTGACGTGGCGGGATGGCTTCTACATTATTTTGATCAAAATTATGTTAACTAAATACCCTTATTATTACTATTATTACTACCTTCATGCAATTTTTGCAATATATTTTTTTACTTTTTTATTCCAGGATATTTGTTTTGTGTTTTGCTTTTGGTTTTCTCTGTGTAAAGGTCATGTGTTCATATGCAATTACATTTTGCATGCACATTAATTTACTTTTTCTGCTCAGACCCAGTTTCTCATTTGTTTCATTGTGCATTCTGTGCATATAAGGGTGTGACCGCCCTGTTTCTGAGTTGGAAAATCCATCCTGTCTGGCCTATACTATTACTGGTGGTTCAGTCCCTCTGTCCTTGTTCACATTTACGTCACTTGACAAGTGGAAAGGTTTTAAATACAAGAGTTAGGACTGTCCCACAAGGGTTGCCGTGACGTGGCGGGATGGCTTCTACATTATTTTGATCAAAATTATGTTAACTAAATACCCTTATTATTACTATTATTACTACCTTCATGCAATTTTTGCAATATATTTTTTTACTTTTTTATTCCAGGATATTTGTTTTGTGTTTTGCTTTTGGTTTTCTCTGTGTAAAGGTCATGTGTTCATATGCAATTACATTTTGCATGCACATTAATTTACTTTTTCTGCTCAGACCCAGTTTCTCATTTGTTTCATTGTGCATTCTGTGCATATAAGGGTGTGACCGCCCTGTTTCTGAGTTGGAAAATCCATCCTGTCTGGCCTATACTATTACTGGTGGTTCAGTCCCTCTGTCCTTGTTCACATTTACGTCACTTGACAAGTGGAAAGGTTTTAAATACAAGAGTTAGGACTGTCCCACAAGGGTTGCCGTGACGTGGCGGGATGGCTTCTACATTATTTTGATCAAAATTATGTTAACTAAATACCCTTATTATTACTATTATTACTACCTTCATGCAATTTTTGCAATATATTTTTTTACTTTTTTATTCCAGGATATTTGTTTTGTGTTTTGCTTTTGGTTTTCTCTGTGTAAAGGTCATGTGTTCATATGCAATTACATTTTGCATGCACATTAATTTACTTTTTCTGCTCAGACCCAGTTTCTCATTTGTTTCATTGTGCATTCTGTGCATATAAGGGTGTGACCGCCCTGTTTCTGAGTTGGAAAATCCATCCTGTCTGGCCTATACTATTACTGGTGGTTCAGTCCCTCTGTCCTTGTTCACATTTACGTCACTTGACAAGTGGAAAGGTTTTAAATACAAGAGTTAGGACTGTCCCACAAGGGTTGCCGTGACGTGGCGGGATGGCTTCTACATTATTTTGATCAAAATTATGTTAACTAAATACCCTTATTATTACTATTATTACTACCTTCATGCAATTTTTGCAATATATTTTTTTACTTTTTTATTCCAGGATATTTGTTTTGTGTTTTGCTTTTGGTTTTTTTTTATACGTATAGTATAGTGTAGTAAATGTATAGCATATGTGTATGTCTATTGTATAGTATACATGTATGTCTATTGCATAGCATACATCTATGTCTGTTGCATGGCATACGTCTATGTCTGTTGCATGGCATACGTCTATGTCTGTTGCATGGCATACGTCTATGTCTGTTGCATGGCATACGTCTATGTCTGTTGCATGGCATACGTCTAAGTCTGTTGCATGGCATATGTCTATGTCTGTTGCATGGCATACGTCTATGTCTGTTGCATGGCATACATCTATGTCTGTTGCATGGCATATGTCTGTCTGTTGCATGGCATACGTCTATGTCTGTTGCATGGCATTCGTCTATGTCTGTTGCATGGCATACATCTATGTCTGTTGCATGGCATATGTCTATGTCTGTTGCATGGCATACGTCTATGTCTGTTGCATGGCATACGTCTATGTCTGTTGCATGGCATACGTCTATGTCTGTTGCATGGCATACGTCTATGTCTGTTGCATGGCATACGTCTATGTATGTTGTATGACATACGTCTATGTCTGTTGCATGGCATACGTCTATGTATGTTGCGTGGCATACGTCTATGTCTGTTGCATGACATACGTCTAAGTCTGTTGCATGGCATACATCTGTCTATTGCATGGCATATATTTGTGTCTCTTGCATGGAATACATCTGTGTGTCTTGCATGGCATACGTCTGTGTCTCCTGCATACCATACGTCAATATCTCTTGCATAGCGTAGGTCTATGTCTCTTGCATAGCTTACATCTATGTCTCTTGCATAGCATACGCCTATGTCTCTTGCATAGTATTTGTATATGTCTATTGCATTGTATTCTTCTATGTCTGTTGTATAGTATTTGTCTATATCTATTGTATAGTATATGTTTTTGTCTATTGTAATGTATATATCTGTTGTATAGTATGTATAAATGTCTTTCGTATCGTATATGTCTACTGTATAGTATTCGTGTATGTCTATTGTGTAGTATTCGTATATATCTATTGTATAGTATTTGTATATGTTTAGTGTATAGCATTCGTATAAGTCTATTGTATAGTGTTCGTATAAGTATATTGTATAGTATTCGTATAAATTTATTGTATAGTATTTGTATATGTTTAGTGTATAGCATTCGTATAAGTCTATTGTATAGTATTCGTATAAGTATATTGTATAGTATTCGTATATATCTACTGTATAGTATTTGTATATGTTTAGTGTATAGCATTCGTATAAGTCTATTGTATAGTGTTCGTATAAGTATATTGTATAGTATTCGTATAAATTTATTGTATAGTATTTGTATATGTTTAGTGTATAGCATTCGTATAAGTCTATTGTATAGTATTCGTATAAGTATATTGTATAGTATTAGTATATATCTATTGTATAGTATTTGTATTTGTTTAGTGTATAGCAATAGTATAAGTCTATTGTATAGTAGTCGTATAAGTATATTGTATAGTGTTAGTATATATCTATTGTATAGTATTCGTATATGTTTAATGTATAGCATTCGTATAAGTATATTGTATAGTATTCGTATTTATCTATTGTATAGTATTTGTATATGTTTAGTGTACAGTATTCGCATAAGTCTATTGTATAGTATTCGTATAAGTATATTGTATAGTATTCATATATGTCTATTGTGTAGTATTAGTATATACTGTACCTATTGTATAGTATTTGTATATGTTTAGTGTATAGCATTCGTATAAGTCTATTGTATAGTATTTGTATATACTGTATCTATTGTAAAGTATTTGTTTATGTTTAGTGTATAGCATTTGTATAAGTCTATTGTATAGTATTCAAATAAGTATATTGTATAGTATTCGTATATATCTATTGTATAGTATTGGTATAAGTCTATTCTATAGTATTCGTATAAGTATATTGTATAGTATTCGTATATGTCTGCTGTATAGTATTCGTAAAAGTCTATTGTATAGTATTGGTACAGTGGGGAAAAAAAGTATTTAGTCAGTCAGCAATAGTGCAAGTTCCACCACTTAAAAAGATGAGAGGCGTCTGTAATTTACATCATAGGTAGACCTCAACTATGGGAGACAAACTGAGAAAAAAAAATCCAGAAAATCACATTGTCTGGGTTTTTTTCATTTTATTTGCATATTATGGTGGAAAATAAGTATTTGGTCAGAAACAAGCAATCAAGATTTCTGGCTCTCACAGACCTGTAACTTCTTCTTTAAGAGTCTCCTCTTTCCTCCACTCAGTACCTGTAGTAATGGCACCTGTTTAAACTTGTTATCAGTATAAAAAGACACCTGTGCACACCCTCAAACAGTCTGACTCCAAACTGCACTATGGTGAAGACCAAAGAGCTGTCAAAGGAAACCAGAAACAAAATTGTAGCCCTGCACCAGGCTGGGAAGACTGAATCTGCAATAGCCAACCAGCTTGGAGTGAAGAAATCAACTGTAGGAGCAATAATTAGAAAATGGAAGACATACAAGACCACTGATAATCTCCCTCGATCTGGTGCTCCACGCAAAATCCCACCCCGTGGGGTCAGAATGATCACAAGAACGGTGAGCAAAAATCCCAGAACCACGCGGGGGGACCTAGGGAATGAACTGCAGAGAGCTGGGACCAATGTAACAAGGCCTACCATAAGTAACACACTACGCCACCATGGACTCAGATCCTGCAGTGCCAGACGTGTCCCACTTCTTAAGCCTGTACATGTCCGGGCCCGTCTGAAGTTTGCTAGAGAGCATTTGGATGATCCAGAGGAGTTTTGGGAGAATGTCCTATGGTCTGATGAAACCAAACTGGAACTGTTTGGTAGAAACACAACTTGTCGTGTTTGGAGGAAAAAGAATACTGAGTTGCATCCATCAAACACCATACCTACTGTAAAGCATGGTGGTGGAAACATCATGCTTTGGGGCTGTTTCTCTGCAAAGGGGCCAGGACGACTGATCCGGGTACATGAAAGAATGAATGGGGCCATGTATCGTGAGATTTTGAGTGCAAGCCTCCTTCCATCAGCAAGGGCATTGAAGATGAAACGTGGCTGGGTCTTTCAACATGACAATGATCCAAAGCACACCGCCAGGGCAACGAAGGAGTGGCTTCGTAAGAAGCATTTCAAGGTCCTGGAGTGGCCTAGCCAGTCTCCAGATCTCAACCCTATAGAAAACCTTTGGAGGGAGTTGAAAGTCCGTGTTGCCAAGCGAAAAGCCAAAAACATCACTGCTCTAGAGGAGATCTGCATGGAGGAATGGGCCAACATACCAACAACAGTGTGTGGCAACCTTGTGAAGACTTACAGAAAACGTTTGACCTCTGTCATTGCCAACAAAGGATATATAACAAAGTATTGAGATGAAATTTTGTTTCTGACCAAATACTTATTTTCCACCATAATATGCAAATAAAATGAAAAAAAAAAACAGACAATGTGATTTTCTGGATTTTTTTTTCTCAGTTTGTCTCCCATAGTTGAGGTCTACCTATGATGTAAATTACAGACGCCTCTCATCTTTTTAAGTGGTGGAACTTGCACTATTGCTGACTGACTAAATACTTTTTTTCCCCACTGTATATGTCTATTGTATAGTATTCATATATGTCTATTGTATAGTATTTCTATATGTTTGTTGTATAGTATTCGCATAAGTATATTGTATAGTATATGTATATGTCTCTTGTATAGTCTATGTATATGTTTATTGTATAGTATATGTATATGTCTATTGTACTGTATAGTATATGTCTATTGTATAGTATATGTACATGTCTATTGTAAATTAGAGTGTGAGCTCCTAGGAGCAGGGTGTATATTTTATATTAGATTGTTAGCTCCTAGAAGCAAGATGCATTTATCTTTTCCCTTCCAAATTGACTCTCCTGAGCTTATAATACGTGCAGATATACAACAATTTGCAGGAGGACAGATGTGATGCAGGGAAATATCCGATCGCCACAAATGGGGTCAGGAAGGAATTTTTTCACCCCCTGAGGCAGAACTCTCCAGGGGGTTTCTTCGCCTTCCTCTGGATCTTGTGGTCCAGTGGCTCTCAGCCGGTCCTCAATTCCCACAGCTAGTTCTGTGGTCTGTATAGGGACTTACCTGAGAGTCATTGTGATTATGGTTTAATTTCTTAAAGGACCCGTAATATTTTTATTACAGTGTTGCTTATTGCTATTCCAATAAAAAAAAAAATAAGAAAGAAAATAAGTTTCATGGGATCTTTTTTCTGTTCACTTTATTTTTACACAGTTGCAATGATGGGAGTGATCATTACTACTCTCAGTACTCTACAAGTTGAACCAGGAGTTATGGGGGGCGCCATTTACAGAAGGTAGACCACATAAATCTCCACCCATTGTGGTATCGTAATGTCTACTCCTGTCCCAAGTTACATTAAAATTGTTATGGAGGCAGTACCCTAAAATAGTATATGTACTACACAAAAAACTACCCGATAGAAGACTGAAGACGGGGACGCAGAGCTGCAGAATACAAGAGACACAAGCAGTGTCGGACTGGGGTGCCCAGGGCCCCCTAGTTGCCAACTCCAGTAACCAACTTAAGTGACCCACTTTTACAGCTACTTGCAAATGTGACATTATCCTCAATCACAAATTTATATAACAAAGAACAGGGAAGATTGTTACATGAATAAGATGCTGCCTCTGTAAGTACATAGTGAATAAAGGCTATTTTTCCAAGTACTGCTGTATAAGAGGGTGGTGGCCCGTAATGCACAGTGACCCACTGGAGGATTCTCCTGTTCTCCTGTGACCCAGTCCAAGCCTATATGTAATATATTGAAAATTAATACTTTGTGTTTGTAGGGACAGACTTAGTTAAA
Organism: Dendrobates tinctorius; assembly: GCF_039654945.1. Lineage (NCBI taxonomy): Eukaryota > Metazoa > Chordata > Amphibia > Anura > Dendrobatidae > Dendrobates > Dendrobates tinctorius. Next base: position 11,840,681 of record NW_027361827.1, read on the forward strand.
GCTTAGTACTGGCCCATAGTTGGAGGGGGACCCCCCCAGTAAAAGAGGACTACTTCCTGATAGTCAGGGAAGTACAGTAACCAAGGTCAAGTTCAAGTTGCAGTGGGAGGGCATTTATCGTTCAAGGCAGTGGGAGGCCTTACTAGAATCTCTTGCGGACATTCCTGCAACATCCGGCGCCTAGGGTTTGGTACAGAAACTGCTAAGAGTGCCTTATCTTCTAGTGTACAGAGGAAAAGCATGTGAAACTGCATTAAGAGAAGGTAGAGGATGCCCAGTGCACTGAGGAACTGGACAGGAAATCCCTGGAAAATCAGTTAATGTGAGGATAGTGCAAGAGGAACGTAGAGTGATGCTGGAGACATATTGTACTAAAGAAACAAAGAATAAGAAGTCTTGCACCAGAAACTGCATGCTACAGTCTGATGAACTTAAACTGCCCAATAAATTGCTTGTTACAATGAACTGCGTGTTCCCTTAGTTATGTGTGGCATCTCCTGAGGAGGGAGATCTGGGGAAAGCAGTGGTCTGCGGTCTACAGGTGAATGTGATGCACCCCACAATTACCAGTAAGTTAGGACCAGGACCAGGACAAGTTTTAGACAAAATGGGGCCCTGGGCAAAAGTTTAAAGTGGGGCACTAAATGCTCACATATTGCACCATCACCATTTACATGCGCAGAGCTCAGGCCATTAAGCGAGCATGATCAACAATATTGAAGTCATTCGATGCTTGTTTCCCAGCCTCTGTACACCAGCTGGCGAAGAATGATGGGGACAGATTCAGAAATCTACAAGCCATTAACCCTCATACACTTTCAGAAGCCTACACTCATCACTGTCCCCAATTTCCTCTTTTTCATGTCCTGATCTGGCTGTACATCACTACAATGACACTCTCAGAAGCAGCCTGGACCACGTGGCACCCCTCACTCTCAGAACTTCCAAACACAGAGTTAAACAGCCCTGGTTCACATTGCAAACTCGATTTCTCCAGCTATGCTCTAGGAGTTTTGTACGCCTATGGAAGAGAGCTTGATCACCAGAAAACTTTATCCAATACAAATTTATGTTACGGACCTATAACGCTGCCCTTTTCTTTGCCAAACAGACTTACTTCACCACCCTCATCTCCTGTCTAACAACCCCCAAACAATTTTTGACACCTTTCACTCCCTCCTCAGTCCAAAAACACAGGCCCTATGACAGACATCTGAGCTGATGAACTGGCCTCCCACTTTATAGAGAAAATAGAGAATATCTGTCAGAAAATCAGCTCCCTGCCATCAAGTGCCACAACTCCGATCCCTCCCCCAGGGCCGGATTTAGGCAAACTGGGGCCCTAGGAAAAGTTTAAAATGGGGCCCCAAATGCTAACATATTGCACATCACACAGAAGCATTTCGGTTGTAGTTACATGTGCTGAGTTCAGGCCGCTATATGAGTGTGATCGACAATATTGAAGTCGTTCAACACTTGTTTCCCGGTCTCTATCCACCGTCTGAGAAAAAATGATGGGGACAGAGTGATCACTAATGGATCACTAACAGATCGCCATACAGTATCATGTTATCAGCAGCACATCTACAGTTTACACCCCATAGTCCTTCATATAATATAATGTTCCCCATAGTCATCCATATAGTATAATACACTCCTCAGTACTCCATATATTAAAATAAACTACTCAGACCTCCATATAGTATAATACACTCCTCATAGTACTCCATAGTATAATGCACCGCCATAGTCATCGATGTAGTACAATGCACTTCCCGTAGTATAATGAACCCCTTAGTTCTTCATATAATGTATTCCCCATAGTCCTTGATACAGTATAATGCAGCCCACATATAGTATAATGCAGCCACCCCACAGAGCATAATGCAGCCACCCCACAGAGTGTAATACAACCCCGCCATACAATATAATGTAACCCCCCATACAATATAATGCAGCCCCCTCTTAAAGTATAATGCAGCCACTGCATAGAGCATAATGCAGCCAGCCAACATAGCATAATGCAGCCCCGCCATAATATATAATGTAACCCCCATAGAATGTAATGCAGCCACCCCATAGTGCATAATGCAGCCACACCATAGTATAATGCAACCCCACCATAAAATAGAATGTTACCCCCCATAGAATATAATGCAACCCCTTATATAGTATAATGTAGCCACTCCATAGAATACAATGTAGCCCTCCTCATATAGTAAAATGCAGCCCCCATAGAATATAATGTAGCCACCTCATAAAGTATAATGAAGCCCTCATACAATATAATCTAGTCCACCATTGAATATAATGCAGCCTCCCATAGTATAGAATTTAGCCTCCTCTTATAGTATAATGTTGCCCCCTCATAGAGTATGATGCAATCACCCACAATAGAATATAATAAACATAATACAGCCCCCCATAGAATATAATGTAGCCCCAAATAGAATATTAAACAGCCCACCTCCCCATACAATATAATGTAGCCCCCCATATTATATAACACAGCCTCCCCCATAGAATATAATTTAAATGTAACTCTTCATGGTATATAACACAGTATAGTCCACACATAGTATATAGCCCAGAACCACATGGATTATAGCCCAGCCCTCATGGTATATAACACAGCATCAGATGGTATATTGCCCAGCACCACATGGTATATAGCCCAGCACAACATGGTATATAGCCCAGCACAACATGGTATATACCCCAGCACCACATGGTATATAGCACAGCCCACCATGGAATACAGCCCAGCACCATATGGAATATAGCACAGCACCACATGGTATACAGCACAGCACCTCATGGTAAATAGTACAGCACCACATGGTATATAGCACAGCACCACATGTTGTATAGCACAGCCACACGTGGTATAAAGCACGGCAACACATGGTATATAGCACAGCACCACATGGTATATAGCACAGCCCAAATTTTATATGGCACAGCCACACATGGTATATAGCCAAGCACCACATGGTATGTAGCCCAGCACCACATGGTATATAGCACAGCCACACATGGCATATAGCCCATCACCACATGGTATACAGCCCAGCACCACATAGTATATAGCCCAGCACCATGGTATACAGCCCAGCACCAGATGGTATATAGCCCAGCACCACAAGGTATATAGCCCAGCCACACATGGTATATAGTCCAGCACCACATGGTATATAGCCCGGCCACATATGGTATATAGCACAGCAGATGATCTAGAAGACCTGGAAGAAATAGAGATGCCAGTATTCTACCGCCATGGTGCCTCCCAAGACTCTAACAATGTGACAGGGAGAAGTCTTGCCGTTCATGAAGTTTCCCATAATCCACTACCTCACCAAGGTTGGGCAGAGATGCAGAGCTGTGACCCGGCTATATGTATGGTCAAAGAACTCCTTGGTGAAGCAGATTCATCTCCAGGTCCTGATGCGCCTGCAGATGTTCAACAGTTGAGGAAAGAAAGAAGCTGTTCCTTTTTGAAGACAAGTTGATCCGAAGAGCTAATAACCCACATACGCAAGAACTGGTCTGGCAGATCGTGGTCCCCAGAAAAGACATGCCCATGGTCTTGGAAGCTTACCACAATCAAGTGGGACACTTTGGTTGGATAAAGCTGGAAGTAGTCATCCGCGTCCGCTTCTTCTCGACAGGTATGAGACGGTCTATTGAACAGTGGTGTAGGGAATGCGGCGGCCCATGTAGTCTCAGAAGAAATAATTCTGCAAATCAAAGGGCCCCCTTGCAGCCCATCATCACTAAATAACCTTTGGAACTGGTGGCCTTAGACCACGTGCAGCTAACCCCAAGTCGATCAGGGTATACCTATGCATTAACAATAGTGTATCACTATTCCCGTTTCCTAGTGGTCGTTCTGGTGAAAGACCAAACAGCAAGAACAGCTGCAAAGGCATTCCAAGAATATTTCTGCAGACCCCATGGCTACCCAGATCAAGTGCTGAGAGACAGAGGTCCAGTCTTCGAAGCAGAAGTCTTTCAAGAATTTTGCTCCCTCTACGGATGCAAAAAGATCAGAACTAAACCATACCATCCACAAGGCAATGATCTTTGCGAAAAACTGAACCATCTGGTAATCAATTTATTTGCAGATCTTACCGCTAGAAGAAAGGAACTAATGGCCTGAGAAATTGCCAGATTTGATCAAAATGTACAATCATATACTAACCAACGCAACAGGATATGCCCCAGCTTACTGGATGCGTGGACAGCCAGGTAAACTCCCCATCGACCTGTGTAAAATAATGCATATCCTGTAAAATACTCAGGACTAGTTACCAGATAAAAATATAGTGGTTTATTTGGTTTCTTCCATCAAAGAAAGGTTATTACAGAAAAACAGGTGAATAAAAATAGGTGAAAGAGAAATTGTCCATTAGATCATGCTCTGAGATCCCAAATGGCAAAAGCAACATGTATTCTTCTTCTCTCCGAGATCCTGAATAGCAAATGGCTGCTGTGTCTCAGTTCGGCTTCTCACATCGCCGTCAAGTAATATACCAGCTGTTATGTCGTGTCATGGCCCAACACAGGCGACATCTTCGTGTCTGTCTCTCATGATGGTGAGGGAAGAAGAGGAGCGACCTCTACAGTTAGCCATGAATTATATACGTCTCCTAAAGCACGTGGTCTCTACATATATGGAGCTGTCTTTCTACCATGAGCCAAGCTTAAAAATAGCCTATGTCATGTAAGCTAAAGCATTCTACAGAACTGGGTCTTATAAGAAATTAACGGATTATTAATATTTAACAATTCCCCCTTTTGAGGGAAACAGACATTAATTGGAACCCTCAAATATAACGATCTTTTTTTCTTCTTTTCTTCTTCTTTGACAAAATAATTTAATATCAATAATAATAATAATAATAATAATAATAATATCAGATTACCGTTATAAGTACTCAATGACATAATTGATGTGAATTCATGTTATGGTAAGCCGTGAACAATATTCATATAAAATATGTATAATTATACTTCCCTAAGTTTAAATTGAAGCATCTCAGGTCCAGTCATCATCATCTGATGTCATCTGGTCTTCATTTTGATGTCTTCTGTCTTCTTCTTGGTTCTTTTAAAAATACAGTTTTCTTATAGCATATAGATGTGTTGTGTATCAAATCAAAGTCCATAATTTCAAATGTTAATAAGAAACAAAGTCTATAGAAGAAATGCAGCTTTAATATCTGTGCAGTGTCATCTTTAAAAACCTGGGCTTACATTGGCTCACCTTGGATATTCTGGAATCCTCCATCGGTACTGGTCTTTGAACAGGTGTGACGTCTTTGGTCAGCAAAGCAAGGGTTAAAATGACTCTTCCTTGCTAAACATAGCACCATAACCAGTCCTTGTCCTAATGCACAGGACATATGTCAGGGTTGTAGCTTCCTGATAATTACCTTCATTGTTCACCAGCTTTCATCGAAGCTTTTCAGGTGATTGAAAACCTCTGGAACTTGATAAGAACGTGATAACACAGTTCATCTCAGCATCATAGGATCATCGTCCTCTGGTTGTCAGGTTAGACACTTTAATTGTGACTGTCGGTGGTGGATACTGCACTTGTGACTGTCAGTGGTGGATACTGCACTTGTGACTGTCAGTGGTGGATACTGCATTTGTAATTAACACAGTCTATTACTCAGTAATCATAGCTTTGTTACCTTCTGGGATTTCTGGATCGCGGCATTCTTCTTCTTGCAACTGATAAAAATCAATGAAGTTTAGAAATGTGAAAAGTCTTTATTAACATAATTTCAGTATCTTGCTTGAAGTCTTCATTCCCTATTCTATACCAAATCTGGTAATTTCCTATCCCATAATATCACAGCGTACCATAGCAATCAGTAATATCCATATAATTATTATCAGAATTTGTACCGTATATGGATTTCAATATTTGAAATAATAAACCAATAATAAGTGATAATACATTATTATCCATTTTTTTCATGTGATAGAACATTTTTATGTCTTAGGTGTAATTACCTTTTTCAACCCATAGGTGTCACTGTGTTTTATGTAACCAGTGTTTTCATCTTTATTAATAAGGAATATATTTATTATACTAATAATATGTAGGAATGTAAAGCCATGAACCAAAATAAGAATATATGAGTGAGCGAATGAATGAATAAAAGAATTGTTGCATATAACTCAGAAGTGAAACATTTTCTTAGTAATAGAACCATATAATTGCTATATTTAATGAAGCAATATTCTCAGTAGATATTACTTTACTAAATATTGGTGAAAGAATTAAAAATAATGAAAAATAAGAATGAAAAATAAGAATAAGAATAAGGCCTTTATGTTGATGCAGAGTAGTTATGTCTTCAGTAACATATACCCTTAATATTTCCATGATCTGGATTATTTCATAATTGTCATAAACTTGTGTTATCAAAATATTCAAATCATGCAACTTTGCATGTAATTCCTCTTAGTGTAAAGAAATGACTCTTTATAATACTTGTTATTATACCCAATACTTATACCATTGTACCTTATTAATATTTTTTTTCCTATTAAAATGTGTGAAGAAGAGGTATTAATCAAATGTGATGATGTAGTCAGGATAAAAAACATATTTTCCCCCTTAATACCAAAAAATATTGTTTCATGAAATAATTCATTTATCAAAACCAAAATTAAAAATAATTAATGTATAAATTATGTGAATTTATACTTGCTTATACCATTATTTGTCTGAAGATGTGTAACCATCAAAATTAATTTGAATATCATAAAATTATCCTTTGGAAAAATTAATTTAAATGTAGTTTAAGATTAACACACTTGGACAGAGAAGGAAGGTCCACTATTCCCAGATGCAGCTGGTGAATACCAGGCTCTGTGCTGGTGCCTGTTTAAAAGAGCTAAAGCTGATAAGGAAAGAATAGATTTTCTTCCTAAACTATTTTCTATTTTGTTGTGCGATTGCACTTATCCACAATTAACTAAATCAAGAAATAATTACTATAGAAATATAGAAATATATGTTTGTATAGATAATATTTCATTATGTATCTAATATTCTAATAATTTAACTGATCTGCATATTTCCTCCTAAAGATAAAAGCTTTTGGGGTTTTTTTTTTTTTTTCTTTCTCTCATGCATTCAGGATCCTGAGGTCTCACAAACGTATCACATTACTCGCTCAGCAGCTGCTCATACACTCAGTCACTGTCACTCAGACTGTGTCACATATTAAGTTTAATACACGTATTTTAACCCAAATTATCCTAATTATCAATGCATTGTAAACTATTTCAATTTAGTCTCTTAATATTTCTTTGAATATTCCCCAAATACACATGACATAAATATATGTTGTATAGCTATACTTGACATTTAGGCCTGGAAAAAAAATTCCATTGCTTTGCAAAAGTTGAGACCCCCTTTAAAATTCTTTTCCTAAGGAACAGGGACATAGTATACTGGTATACTTGTATTATTAGAACAAGGTTCAAATTCCCCTGCTGTGGTAGTCATTCAAACCATGCAGTAAAAAAGCACACACCCAGAACATTTTAAAAAGCAATTGGTTATTTCCTTTTAAGGGTTAGATATATAAAATCATGCAATTATTGCAACATCCTGTGTAAATAAAGGCATAAATCCTTGGAAGAGAATTTTTCTCGATTAAGTCCTGCTTTGAAATGAAAATTCTAAGGAAACATAAAAAATAAGGTTAATATCATATTCATATTCTAAATATTATTACTGATGTAGATTTTAATTTTCATTAAAAAATACAGTTCTACTATTTCTACTTCTACAAACACTCTATATATATACTGTATGACTATGTATATATCCACAAACCATAAAACTACAGGATTATACTCTATAAAATAATTACATATAACTCACTAATTGTATAACACTGTTACACAATATATATATATTACTTTTTCTAACCAATTCCTACACCCATACTTATTTCTCTGCAAAAAATATCCTGAAAGGTTCTTGCCATTTTAAAGCTAATAGATTCTTGGAGCAGAGTATTCAGTTTACAGGCCATGATGTCACTCACCACCTGTTTCTGTCTGTTAAATTCGGCCATCTTTGTTACAGAAAGAAAATCAGAACTCATCATTTTTCTTAATTCAATTTGTGTCTTTTCGGTGTTCTTTTGCATCATTCCATATGGTTTATAACAAACATGTGATTTTCTTTTTCTTTCTTCGTAGATTTGATTTTGGGGAAATCTCATTTTAGAAGGCTTTGCTAATACAGGCTTCTGATAAGATTTTACTCTGCCTGTCTTTACAAAATTAGCACAATTTACTTTCCTTTCACGATTCTCGTGTTTCCTGGCAAAATCAAGAAATTGCGCACATTCAAACAAAGAATCTTTTTGTGACGCAATAACACGAGATGCAGGATTTAGAAACCAAAATTTGCTTACAAAACTCCTTATGAGGGACGGTGTTTTGACATTCTCACTCAGCATTTTGTACAAACGTTCATATATGGACATGAACGTAAAAATACATTCCTTCCGACCAATCCTTAATTTTTGAAGAATATCAATATCTGGATGATTTTCATTTGATGAACAAAAAATGAGAATTTTTAATCTGTCCTTATCAGTTAAATTCTCATGTGTCTCACCAGATAACTTTAAAGACAATCTCCTTGCAAAATTTACAGGGATCCACATTTTGAACAACTGATTCTTCTCCTCGTTAGATAAATCAAAGTTATCAGAACAACTTTCAAAGATCTCAGAGTTTCTATAAACATCTATTTTGTTGTCATAAGCAGGAATTATTTGGCATATCTTTATCAAATCCTTCCTCACGCTACTTCGGATTTGGGCCTGTGAGTCTTCTATTTTTAGTGGTACGTCTTTCCCTTGTACGTCCTCTACGTCAGTTCTGAAGTCTCCTCCTACTTCTCCATCTTGTTCCACGTCTGCAAGGTCACCTTCAATAGCTGCTACTACTTGTAACTGTTTCTCCACATTACAGTGAATCTCGGGAATATCACTATCCTCTACACAATCATTTTTAGATTTCTCTGACACAGATCTATGAAATATATCTACCATCTGTAGAATATTTTTTAATCTCTCTCTTTCTCTATTGAAAAACTTAGAATCTAACCTCTGATTCTCGAGTTCACACTCGGCATATAAACTTAACCATAAAACTTCTGAATTAGAATTGTCTACAGACTTAAATTTCAATTTACTCTGCTTTGCAAGACAATTAATGACATCCATTTTATCTTACCTTGAAATGTCTCAGCTCCTTTGATGGACAACGCTGGGTTCCTGTCTTCACACGTCTGGCTTAGGTCTGGTACTTTTGGCACTTGTAGTACTTCTCAATCTATCTGGTACTTCTTACTTCTAGGTTCTATGTGATTCTTGTAAGTAGTGGAATTCCCGATAACTTGCACATATGATTTGACGTTAGCAAAGTCCATTCCCCCGTGTGTGCAAGTTGAGGGAAATCCGCAAAAAAGTACAAAAATTCAGATCTGGCTGGCTCTCCAATGTAAAATAATGCATATCCTGTAAAATACTCAGGACTAGTTACCAGATAAAAATATAGTGGTTTATTTGGTTTCTTCCATCAAAGAAAGGTTATTACAGAAAAACAGGTGAATAAAAATAGGTGAAAGAGAAATTGTCCATTAGATCATGCTCTGAGATCCCAAATGGCAAAAGCAACATGTATTCTTCTTCTCTCCGAGATCCTGAATAGCAAATGGCTGCTGTGTCTCAGTTCGGCTTCTCACATCGCCGTCAAGTAATATACCAGCTGTTATGTCGTGTCATGGCCCAACACAGGCGACATCTTCGTGTCTGTCTCTCATGATGGTGAGGGAAGAAGAGGAGCGACCTCTACAGTTAGCCATGAATTATATACGTCTCCTAAAGCACGTGGTCTCTACATATATGGAGCTGTCTTTCTACCATGAGCCAAGCTTAAAAATAGCCTATGTCATGTAAGCTAAAGCATTCTACAGAACTGGGTCTTATAAGAAATTAACGGATTATTAATATTTAACAACCTGGAAATGGGAGTCCTAACTCCTGAAACCATATCCAGCCAATTGGACATGGATTGGAATACAGAAAGGCAACTGCAGTATCAAAAAGTTCAGCAATGTGTAGAGGAAAGTCTTGCTCAAGCTAGGCAAAAACAGTAAAGGAACTTAAATAGACATGCTGTGGCAACCCCCTTACCAACAGGTGAACAAGTGCTGAAGAAAAAGAGAAGAAACCACAAGTTAGATGACCAATAGGAGGCTCAGCCTTACACTATTCAACCATCTAGCAATGACAACAGCAAAGTGTGTACTATCTCCAAAGACAGCGGAAAAACGTGTACCACCGTTTCCAGAGACAATCTGAAAGTATGTCCAGCACAATTGCATGAACGAGTTGAGAATAAGGAAGACTCTCAGCTAAAAGAAAATACTGATACAAAGATTTGCACTGTTCTAGGTGAATTCCCTAGTTCTTGGCTACAAGTTAACAACGCAGTGGTAGTTCTTTACCAGAGACACCAAATTGTTCTGGAAGCGACGAGTCGCTAAAGCCAACCACTAGAGTTGAGCGACTTTGCCTTTTTTTTGGTCGAGTCGGGTTTCATGAAACTCGACTTTCGCAAAAGTCAGGTCGAACGAAATCAGCCGATTTTTGTGAAAAGTCGAAGGCCGACTGAAACACGAAACCCAATGCAAGTCAATGGGGAAGCAAAGTCGTCAGGGAGTGGAGACCAGGAAACACACCTACAGTGCCCTTTTGAATGCCAAAAACATCAAATCTTATTACAGAAGCTTTTCAACCTTAATTTACTTCATAATACAAGTTACGCACTGAAAAATGGGGGCTATTTGGCTAAATTTGTGGGGGGGTAGGGCTGGCTCCAGGTTTTCATGTGCCCTGGGCCAAAGAGCGCCCCTTTAACACATACCACAACTCATGATGCTCCGATACGGCAGAGAAATAGCGGTATAGTGCAATGAAAAAATACTTCACTTTTTACATCTCATGACTGATATCCATTTTAAATTCTCCAATAGCTCCAAAAATGGACAGTATCTTACTCCATACAGTATTATGGCCACCGCATAGTGCGCTATACAGAGTAATGAGGCCCATATGTTTCACCATACAGAATCATTGGTCCCATATAATGTTTGAAACAGTATATGATGAGCACCACATAATGCTACAGTATATGTTGGTCCCCATGGATGAAGCTGCACTGTCTTATGGGCCCAAATAATGCTCTATATATAATGGGCCCCATTTCTAATGCTCTAGTGTATAATGGACCCTGTAAATGCTGCTCCAGTGTCTGATGTCCACCTTTGGAATGCTCCAGTGTATGGTGGGCCCCATATATCATTCTCCAGAGTATAGTGCTCCCCAAAAATTGCTGTCCCAACATTGAAAACAATTAAATAAGTCTCCTCGCTAGGGAATCCCTGTACTAGTCTGGGTGTACAGACGTGATGTCATTGCGCTCTCTGATCAGAATATCACTGTCAGGAAACGCGAAAGACGTCATGGCGGTGGAGCAGGGAGAGGTAAGTATTTCAACTTTGCAAGTGCTGTGATCCAGAGGAAGTAGGGGGGGCCCACTCGTTGGCGACGGCACTGGCACAGGGTCCCTCATAGTACGGCGGTGTGTCTGACGGCGGGTGGGCTGAACCTGCACTTTCAGCTGCACCTTCCTTTTTGTCACCGTGTAAGGTGGTACAGTATATGGGAAGGGTAACCTGAGTTTCATCTGGGTGTCATTCAGGCTGTGTAGAGTGCGAGGGGAATGTAGTGGTCTGGGTCAATGTACCAGCAGAATCATCTAGCAGTGGCTGGGCCTCAGTGCACTTGTGGTGCCCCCAGGAGTACGGTCGCCACAGTGACATTACCTTCCTCCTAGGGAGTGTGATGTCATGCTTGGGAGCAACGAAGGATCTCTCTAGCAGTTAAACCAACACACAACACATGTCCCACTCCGGGCCAGCAGGGAGACCTCTGAACCTGACTGCTGAGGAGCTGCTGTCTGTGGTCGGGAGGAGGTAAGTTAGGGCAGTCTGTGAAGGGAAGGGGAAGTGTGTGGGAGTGAGAAGGGGAGCTGGAGGATGAGCAGACTTAAGGCTCACTCCTAGCTTGAGCGCATGGTCCGGATTCTGGTCTCCGAGTTTGTAGGGACACTGACGGTCTTGCAGCAGAAACCGGAGGAAGTAGCAGCTGTAAATGCTCTGTACCCAGCTAAGGCTCGGAGGCCCCAGCAGCGATGTGTGGGAGCCAGAAGAAAAAGGCTACGGTTGCCTGCCATACGAGAAAGTTCCAAGAGAGAGTCAACAGGGGGTACTTCATTGAACTCAGCACTGCGAGTACCTCAGATAAGCGCTAGAACGGAGGCCACACTACCTATATCCAGAGAGAGAATTTCAAATTGGCTTCCAGGCTGACCAACTCCTTCTCCATCTGTACTCTGGGTCCTGGACAACACTTACCAAGTACAGGTAAAGGAACTGCACGACTGTGTCTGTCCTCTTTCTCCTGCGCCTGGCGCACGGCTCTGCTACATCCTGCACTGCACACCATCTACCAACTCTTTCATGTGCCCTGCGACAATGGCCATACCTGTGCAGGGCTTCTACATCTTAGCTTCACCACAACTTCTGTCCCAGAGAAGCGCCACTGCAGCACTGGTCAACCTACTCAGAAACCACAGGTGGCGTCACGTATCATTCACCTATAAACGTAATTCACCCCTTTGCATGGACGCCCAGGGCCACGGAACGGGTCACCACCACTGGGACACATCCCAGGGAGACACCGTCCTGGTACCGAATAACCCCACTGCCCTGCCTGGCCACCCACACTCCATGTCAGATTCATCTTGAACTGGGGAATTCACGATTTGACTTGATAACCCATGCATGGTCCAAAGTTGTGACAGTCAGGTTACATTTTTTTTTTTTTTTTTTCCGTATATGTACCTACCTACTGTCAATGTAATGCCTTTACGCATCTGTATCTGTACTTGTTCTTGCCTTGCTGCTGTAATGCTCTGAATTTCCCCATGGTGGGACGATTAAAGGATTATCTCATCTTATCTTATCTTATCTTAGAAAGAGCTACATGGACTAATGTTAAGTGTGGCCTGCTGCATCATTCACTTTGGGTGGGGGTGCAGGAGACAAGGAAAGGGGTTCTTCCTGACCAGGAGCCAGCACTTGACGACTCAGTGCTTGCATTTTTTGAAACTTCAGAAGAGGAGGGCATATTTGCTGGAGTCTGTTTCGGCAATGTAAGCCCCAACCAGTTCCTCATGCTACGGCTATAAAAACGGTAAACCTACTCCCAGAAAAGGTAGCCTTCCAGGCGTTCCATAGACAGACCATGACACAGGCTCAACACCTCCTGCCTTAGCTGCTATTGTGCTTTTGCCACTACCAGCAGATGCACCACCACCATCAGCACCAGCTGGCCCCCCCACGCCCACGTCCGCGGCCTCTTCCACAATATGGATTAGACAAGAATATAAAAAGTAGACAAAGTGTACAGTATCATCAGATAGCAGGTATATATGGCATAGTTTAAACATTAACAATGTATCATGAGTAGTGTTGAGCGACCCCGCTAGTGTTTTGGTTCGTCGCACAGGAGGCAAGTTCGTCGAATGTTCCTCGAACCACACTGAAAACAATGGCAGGCAAACACAAACACATACTAACACATACAAAACAATTACAAAACACCTTAAAAAGGTGTCCCAAAGCCGACAAAATGCTCAGAAGCCAAAAATAACATATGGAAAAGGGCAACTACATTTACAAAAGAGGTGGAGGAGTAAAAGGAGGAGGTGGAGGAGACACAGATCTAGGCTTGTCATGCCCTTATGAAGTCAAGAAAGTCTGGACTAAAAATGTAAAAACCAAACCCAAAAAAGCAAAATCTGAAAACGAACACGATCATATACCGTCGTACTTCCCACCAATAAATTATGGCAACTGGCGAATGGGCGGCGTTATTCCCATGAACCTCCAAACAGCGTCCATGAAGCCAAAGTGTTTGCTATCCGGGGGCAGTATGATTGCAAAGCTGAACCTTAAAGGGATGTCCAAAAGGGCACCACCAGGAGTGGAGCCTGCGGCTTGATTGGACTCCACCCAGGAAAACAAAACCATGCCACCTCAAAAAAAGATGCACACATTGAAATCTTTGTCAATTGTGTGTGTGTGGTGTGGTATCTCCGTTTGTAGTTGTGCTAGTGATTTGTCAGCTTTATTCCGTTAACGAACGAGACTCCGTCATGCCCCTGCGGTACGCGTAAAGCTTACTAGAGGGATACGCGAGGCTCTGGCACGCGCGATCGAGCAATAACAGGGCTGTCATGGCCTTCCATGTCCGGCTACATGCGCGCTACACTGAAAGGACCATCTTTTGTCGCTTACAGGTGCAGATAACCAGCTGAACACCGTTAGTGATGGGGATCTGGGATTCCAATAATTCGCCGTGAACGATGATTTCCCAGTAAGTGCAGGTCAACAACAATTCCTGATTTTGGCCTAACCGCCATTCCAGAAAAATGCAAAACATTACGTGTCCAAACCACAGGTGCTGTAGCTTGCTTAACAGCTCTGCAGCCGTTCTCAGGCCCAGTATGGATTCTACAAGATTCGAGAAAATTGATAAAAGGTACAGTTTCACCGGATAACACCTATATATGTTGCATAGTTTACACATTAAAAACCTATGTGTATCGATCAGGAGGCAGGCTCAGACGGTCTCAGGCCCAGTATGGATTAGACCAGATTGTACAAAGTTAAGATAGGGTACATTATCACTGGATAGCAGGTATATAGAGCATAGTTTAAACATTTAAAATCTCCATGTTCTCTGCATGGATTACAAAACAATCTAAAAACTAGAAAAAAGGAAATGTATTTCAAGCATACACCATGAAACACTTTTGGTGGTATTTTTAAATCTTCATTTATATTTCTGTCTCAGTAAGACAGCTGTTGTGAGTTCATTTTCCCCTTCGTCACTGGGGTCTGGTGAACCCCCTATTCTGGTAAAGGAAGGTAATGAGCCTGATTATCAGGCACCTGAGTCTAATGAGGATGACTGGCTGAGTGGAGTCACGGACTGGATATAAGGCTGCCGACGCCCTTCTGCCCTGCGGGTGATTTCTCTGTGGACTTCTAGGACACCAGTCTGATTCCTGCTCCTCTAAAGCTAAGTTTCAGTTTTGCCTGTTAGCTTTTTGTTTTGTTTTTTGTTTTCCTTGCTTTTCAGTATTCTGCCATTCCATGCTGGGGTGAGCTGAATCTCCTTTTGCCTGTAGCTCTGTCTTCAGTATATTCCTGAGTGCTGACATAGCTTTTTTGAAGCCTAGCGTCTTCAGGGCCTTTTTTACTGTCAGTCTGTTGGCTCTTATTTTCATAGGGTTTTTCACGGATTGCAGACAGCAGCCTTCCTGTCCTTTTCTATTTAGTTAGCTTGGGCCCCGCTTTGCTCAGTCTATCTTTCTGTCTGTGTTGGTATTTTCATCTTGCTTCACCGTCATTATATGTTGGGGGCTGCCTATTGCTTTGGGGTCTGCTCTGGGGCAGTTTAGATTGCCCCTTTCTTTCTTTAGGCCTATTTAATTCTCCGGCTGTGATCGAGGGGTCTAGGGCATCGCAGGAACCCCCCACGGCTACTGCTAGTTGTGTTGATAGGTTCAGGGGTCTGCAATCCGATAGCTGCCAACTTCTCTGGTTTTCTGGACTTAGCTAGCATTTCTGTTTTTGCCTCCTACGGTGACTCAGTCATAACAGAATCACCCGCCATACCGCAGATCCTAGGGTACTCAATAGCAGGAAAGAATTGTGTTTAAAAAAAAAAAAAAGGTGTGTGTATATTCTTTCCTCTATATCTCTGAGGCCATAAGGGGAATTTTTTTTTTCCTCACAATGGAGATAAAGCAATTGTCTGATCGTGTGGCGCAGCTCGCTGTGGAGGTGCGGGGAATTTCCGCCTACCTTGCTCGTTCGCATGCTGTTGAACCAAAGATCCCTACACCTGATGTATTTTTTGGGGATCGATCTAAATTTTTGAGTTTCAAAAATAATTGTAAATTATTTTTTGCCTTGAAGCCTAACTCGTCAGGGAGCTCCGCGCAGCAGGTTAAAATTGTCATCTCTTTGCTGCGTGGTGATCCCCAGGATTGGGCGTTTTCTTTGAAACCAGATGATTCTATTCTGACTAATGTGAATGCATTCTTTCAAGCTTTGGGGTTGTTGTATGACGAACCTAATGCTATTGATCAGGCTGAAAAGACCCTGTTGGCATTGAACCAGGGTCGAGATTCTGCAGAGTTGTACTGTCAAAAGTTCCGAAAGTGGGCGGTCCTTACTACCTGGAATGATAATGCCTTGGCTGCTCTCTTTCGGAAGGGTTTGTCAGAAGCCGTAAAAGATACTATAGTGGGATTTCCTGTTCCCTCTGGTCTGCTCCCTGTCCACATTTTCCGCCAAGTCTTTTGTGGATTCGGGAGCATCGCTAAACCTAATGGACTTGGATTTTGCTAAACGTTGTGAATTTCCGATGACACCTCTGCAGACGCCTATCCCTTTAAGGGGGATTGATGCTACTCCTTTGGCTAAAAATAAACCTCAGTTTTGGACCCAGGTGGTCATGCGGGTCGCCCCAGACCATCAAGAAAATTGCAGATTTTTGGTATTGCATGGTCTGCATGATGCCGTTGTTCTGGGGTTTCCCTGGTTGCAAATTCATAATCCAGTTTTGGATTGGAAATCTGTGTCTGTGGTGAGTTGGGGTTGTCGGTGTGCCTTTAGTGAGGCTCCGGTTTTTTCCACCTCTCCTCAGTCGCATGATGTTCCTGACTATTTGGCGGACTTTCATGATGTATTTAGTGAGAATGAGTCTGCGTCTTTGCCTCCTCATAGGAGTTATGACTGTGCAATTGAACTAAGCTTGGGATGTAAATTTCCCAAGGGTCGGCTCTTCAATTTATCTGTACCCGAGCACGAGGCTATGCGGTCCTATATAAAGGAGGCGTTGGAGAAGGGTCATATTAGACCATCCTCTTCACCCTTAGGTGCCGGTTTTTTTTTGTGGCCAAAAAGGATGGTTCTTTAAAGCCTTGTATTGATTATCGTGCCCTCAATAAAATTACTATTAAATATCAGTATCCGTTACCCCTGATTTCGGATCTATTCTCTAGAGTTAGAGGTGCTTGCTGGTTTACCAAGCTTGACCTCAGGGGGGCGTATAATCTTATCCGCATTAAGCAGGGGGATGAATGGAAGACGGCGTTTAATACTCCGGAGGGACATTTTGAGTACCTGGTGATGCCTTTTGGGCTCACTAATGCCCCTTCTGTCTTCCAGTGCTTCATGAACGATATTTTCCGAGACTTTGTCGATAAATTTTTGATTATTTACCTGGATGATATTTTGATCTTCTCCAAGGATTGGGATTCTCATGTGGAACATATTCGGACTGTGTTCCGGATTTTGAGGGAGAATTGCCTGTATGTCAAAGGATCGAAATGCCTTTTTGGAGTACAGAGGATTTCATTTTTGGGATTTATTTTGTCTCCGTCAACTATTGAAATGGACCCGGCCAAGGTACAGGCCATTTATGATTGGGTTCAGCCCACTTCTTTGAAGGCCCTCCAGAAGTTTTTGGGTTTTGCTAATTTTTATCGGAAATTTATAGCAAAATTTTCTAGTATTGCCAAGCCATTGACTGATCTGACTAAGAAGGGTGCTGATGTGTTGAATTGGTCTCCTGAGGCTGTTGCTTCCTTTCAGGAGCTGAAGCGAAGATTTACCTCCGCCCCGGTTTTGCGGCAACCACATGTCTCACTCCCGTTCCAGGTAGAGGTGGATGCTTCTGAGATTGGTGCAGGAGCTGTTTTGTCCCAAAAGGATCCTGTAACATCTAAAATGAATCCCTGTGCTTTCTTTTCCCGAAAGTTCTCTCCATCTGAACGTAACTATGATGTGGGGAATCGGGAACTGTTGGCCATGAAATGGGCATTTGAGGAGTGGAGACATTGGTTGGCGGGAGCTAAACATCAAGTTGTGGTCCTCACTGACCACAAGAATTTGATTTACCTAGAGTCGGCTAAACGCTTGAACCCTAGACAGGCTAGGTGGGCCTTGTTTTTTACACGTTTTGATTTTGTGGTCTCTTTTCTTCCTGGAACTAAGAATGTCAAGGCAGACGCCTTCTCTAGGAGTTTCTTTGCTGATTCTCCTGTGGTGACCAAGCCTGCTACCATCTTAGGCGAAGGGGTAGTTCTTTCTGCCATCTCGCCCGATTTGAGACTTGCTCTGCAAGAGTTCCAGGAGGACAAACCTGAGCGTTGTCCCAGTGGAAAGTTGTATGTTCCTGACCAGTGGAAGAAGAGAGTGATGTCTGAAGTTCATTGCTCTGCATTGGCTGGTCATCCAGGTATTTTTGGTACTAGAGATCTGGTGAGTCGCTCTTTTTGGTGGCCCACCTTGTCTCATGATGTCAGGAATTTTGTGCAGTCCTGTGGGACTTGCTCCCGGTCTAAATCTTGTTCTCGCTCTAGTGGGTTGTTGATGCCTTTGCCGGTCCCCAGGAGGCCATGGACCCATATTTCAATGGATTTCATCTCTGATATGCCGGTCTCTCAAAGAATGACTGTTATTTGGGTGATTTGTGATAGGTTCTCTAAGATGGTTCATCTTGTACCACTCCCTAAGTTGCCATCTTCCTCTGAGTTGGTGCCCCTGTTTTTGCAACAGGTGGTTCGCTTACACGGGATTCCTGAGAACATTGTGTCTGACAGAGGAGTTCAGTTTGTGTCTAGATTGTGGAGGACTTTCTGTTCCAAGCTGGGAATTCAGTTGTCCTTCTCCTCTGCTTTTCACCCTCAGACCAATGGGCAGACAGAGAGAACAAACCAGACCTTGGAGTCGTATTTGAGATGTTTTATTTCCGCTGATCAGGATGATTGGGTTTCGTTTTTGCCCTTGGCCGAATTTGCTTTAAATAATAGAGCTAGTTCTGCCACTTTGATGTCACCTTTTTTTTGTAACTTTGGGTTTCATCCTCGATTTTCTTCAGGGCAGGTGGAGCCTACTGCCTGCCCAGGTGTTGACACTGTGGTGGAGAGAATGCACCAGATCTGGGACCAAGTGGTGGATAAGTTATCTCTCTCCCAGGAAAAGGCCCAGCGGTTTTCCAATCGACATAGGACCATTGGTCCCCAGTTTAAGATTGGTGATATGGTGTGGTTATCATCAAAAAATATTGCTATGAAGGTGGCTTCTCCTAAGTTTAAGCCTAGATTTATTGGACCTTACAAGATTTTGGAGATTATTAATCCGGTCTCTTTTTGTTTGGCTCTTCCTGTCACATTTAAAATCCATAATGTGTTCCATAAGTCCTTGTTGAAGAGGTTTGTTGAACCAGTTGTTCCTGGGGTGGCACCTCCAGACCCTGTATTGGTTGAAGGTAACATGGAATATGAGGTAGAGAAAATACTGGATTCCCGTCTGGCTAGACGAAGACTCCAGTATTTGGTTAAGTGGAAGGGTTATGGTCAGGAGGAAAATTCCTGGGTCTCTGCCTCTGATATTCATGCCAAAAGATTGGTGCGTGCATTTCATCGGGCTCACCCTGATCGCCATGGTGGCGTGGTTGAGGTTTCGGTGACCCCTCCTCAAGGGGGAGGTACTGTTGTGAGTTCATTTTCCCCTTTGTCACTGGGGTCTGGTGAACTCCCTATTCTGGTAAAGGAAGGTAATGAGCCTGATTATCAGGCACCTGAGTCTAATGAGGATGACTGGCTGAGTGGAGTCACGGACTGGATATAAGGCTGCCGACGCCCTTCTGCCCTGCGGGTGATTTCTCTGTGGACTTCTAGGACACCAGTCTGATTCCTGCTCCTCTAAAGCTAAGTTTCTGTTTTGCCTGTTAGCTTTTTGTTTTGTTTTTTGTTTTCCTTGCTTTTCAGTATTCTGCCATTCCCTGCTGGGGTGAGCTGAATCTCCTTTTGCCTGTAGCTCTGTCTTCAGTATATTCCTGAGTGCTGACATAGCTTTTTTGAAGCCTAGCGTCTTCAGGGCCTTTTTCACTGTCAGTCTGTTGGCTCTTATTTTCATAGGGTTTTTCACGGATTGCAGACAGCAGCCTTCCTGTCCTTTTCTATTTAGTTAGCTTGGGCCCCTCTTTGCTCAGTCTATCTTTCTGTCTGTGTTGGTATTTTCATCTTGCTTCACCGTCATTATATGTTGGGGGCTGCCTATTGCTTTGGGGTCTGCTCTGGATCAGTTTAGATTGCCCCTTTCTTTCTTTAGGCCTATTTAATTCTCCGGCTGTGATCGAGGGGTCTAGGGCATCGTAGGAACCCCCCACGGCTACTGCTAGTTGTGTTGATAGGTTCAGGGGTCTGCAATCCGATAGCTGCCAACTTCTCTGGTTTTCTGGACTTAGCTAGCATTTCTGTTTTTGACTCCTACGGTGACTCAATCATAACAGACAGCCCAGACTCTCTGCAATAGGAAATTAGATGCATACAATTATTTACCTAATGTCTAGTGATTGCAGAAATCTGCGAATTATTCACGGGAACAACTTCCGTCACAATTCTCAGAGGCGATGCTGACCCTCAGTTAATTAGTGTGTGGACACAGCAAAAACCTTTCTTTGTGAAGAAAGTGTTGCTGTATTGCAGTACCGTTGATTACATCGCCGTTACTCATATCCATCCAATTTTGATCACCGGGAGAGGTGTAAACGTGGTGCTCACTGCCTATCATGATCTGTCACGTAACTTTGGAGTGCAAAACACAGAAGTCACAGGCCGTAGGCGATTCAATTGGATTGGCACGAGAGGGAGGGCACATTTAAAAATGTGCACTGGAATATCACCCATCTGTGGGTAGGAAAACTGTTAAAGCTGATGAGAAACCACCACTGCATCTCATTGTGAGTCGACGTCCATAAGAAATGGAAGCCATTGATCATCTGAAGCTGGATCCCGGCCAACGGGACAGGGCATAGCTACGTCTTAACCATCATCTTCTATCAGTTCACCAAATTTGAAGTGCCAGTCCCAGTGATGGATTTGACAGCCCAGACTACACAGTGGAGGAGCAGGGAGAGGTAAACATTGCAAATGCTGGGGCCCTGCCCAAGCAAGGGGGGTCCACTCGTGGGCGTCGGCACTGGCACTGGGCCCCTCATAGTACGGCGGTGTGTCTGACAGCGGGTGTGCACCACCACCGTCAGAGACAATTGTTTGCACTATGAGGGACCCTGTACCAGTGCCCGCACCCACGAGTCGGCCCACCCAGCTGTCCAGGGCAATGGCACTCGCACGGTTGCGTGCGCTCGGTGGTGACCCCGGCCATTGGGGGGAGGAGGCTGCCCAGTTAGGGAGGTTTACAAAATGGCATATGTTGATGTGGGACATTCACCTGCTGCTAAAGGCGAAATTGGTCATGTCTCAGGAACAGGCGGACCAAAGAAAACAATTTTTCTGGCAACCTATGTGTCATCAGGGTAAGGTGGGACAAAATCCTTGGAAACCCATGCACGGTTCATTTTAATGATGGGTGTATCATCCACATTTTGGGTCGACAGACGGGTCCTTTTTTCTGTCAGTATTGATCCAGCAGCACTGAAGACTCTTTCCGATAGCACACTTGCTGCTGGGCATGCGAGCTCCTGTAAGGCATATTGTGCCAATTCAGGCCAGGTGTCCAGCTTAGCTGCCCAATAGTCAAATGGGAATGACCTGTGAGGGAGAACATCGATATGGGAGGAAATGTAGTTTGTGACCATACTTGACAAGTGCTGTCTCCTGTCACTTTCAATCGATGCAGTATTACCAGTCGTGTGAGCGGGACTTGAAAAATCATTCCACAACATGGTCATGAAACCCCTGTCTCCAACGCCACTTCTGATGTGTCCACCACCAACACCGCTTCCAAGTTGCCCCCGGCCCCTACGGCTCGTGTGAGAACCATCACCGCTGCTGTATGCTGAGAATGCCTCAACCAACCGGTTTACCAGAGTAGCTTGTTTGCTAGCCAATATTAGGTCAAGGTTCTCCTGTGGCATGATCTTTTGGAATTTGCCTTTATAGCGTTGATCCAGGATGCTGGCCAACCAGTAGTCATCATCGTTCATCATTTTGGCAATGCGGGGGTCCCTTTTTAGGATCTGCAAGGCATAATCTGACATGTGGGCCAATGTTCCCGGTGTCAATGATGCACTGCGAGTGCTGGGTGGAGGAGCACTTTCTGGCAAATCCACATCCCTCCAGTCACGCACAAACACTGTACCAGACCTTGCAAAGCCAACATTTTCTCTTGCCCCACGAGAAGCATCCTCCTCCCCTAAATAATCATCCCCATCATCATCCTCCTCCTCTTCCTCTTCTTCCTCCACTTCGTCCACGACAGTTCCCTGACCAGACAATGGCTGACTGTCATCAAGGCTTCCCTCCTCCTCTTCCTCCTCATCAACCTCAGCTGCAGACACCTGCTCCTTAATGTGCGTCAAAGTTTGCATGAGCAGACGCATAAGCGGGATGCTAATGCTTATGCTGGCGTCGTCAGCGCTTACCAGCCGTGTGCATTCCTCAAAACACTGAAGGACTTTAGAGAGGTCTTTCAGCTTCGATCACTGCACACCTGTCAACTCCATGTCTGCCCTCAAAGTGCCTGCCCGTGTATTCTCCCACAAATGCATTACGGCCTGCCTTTGTTTGCACAACCGCTCAACCATGTGCAGGGTGGAGTTCCACCTTGTTGCAATGTCGATAATTAGGCGGTGCTTGGGAAGGTGGAGCAACCACTGCAGCTTCTGCATACGACTGGAGTGTATCGGCGACCGGCACATGTGCGAGCACAGTCTTCGAACCTTAAGGAGCAGGCCTGTTAAATCCGGATAATTAGTGAGGAAGCACTGCACCACCAGGTTCAAGGTGTGAGCCAAAAAAGGTATGTGTCTGAGTTTTGAAAGGGCTATGGCTGCCACAAAATTCCGGCCGTTATCACTAACTACCTTGCCTGCCTCAAGATATAGACTGCCCAGCCATGACTCAGTTTGTCGCTGAAAGTAGTCGGCCAGTACCTTTGCGGTGTGTCTGTCGCCCAAAACACATCATCTGCAACACAGCCTGCTGACACTTTCCACTAGCTGATCGATAGGGGGACACCTCGCTTGCAACACTGTCAACTGCGGATGCAGTGCTCGTGCGACTGCGCTCTGTGGACCAGCTTTCGCTTCTGGAGGAGTAGGAGGAGGGTCGAACGCCTACAGCCAACTGTTTCCTATACCGTGGGCTAGGCAGCACTGTGCCACCACCGCTGTCCCCTGTGGACCCTGCATCCAACACATTAACCCAGTGCGCAGTGATGGACACGTAACGGCCCTGGCCATGCCTACTGGACCATGCATCAGTTGTGAGGTGCACCTTTCCACTCACTGATAGCTTGAGTGCATGGACAATGCGGTCTTTCACATGAAGGTGGAGGGCTGGGATGGCTTTGCGAGAAAAGAAGTGGCGACTGGGTAGTTCATAGCGTGGAACTGCGTAGGCCATTAGTTCGCTAAAAGCTGCGCTTTCAACCAACCGATAGGGCATCATCTCTAACGAGATTAGTTTAGAAATGTGTGATTGCCTGAATGATTTGCCCTTGCGACGACAACTCAACATGTGCTGCTGGTGGTGTGCTAACCGGTGGACTTACAGTGGGAGAAACAATGTTGCGTTGCTGACTACCTTCTTTGGGAGCGGTAGCACATGTGGTACGTGAGTTTCGGTAGTCCAGCCACGCTTGCAAGTGCAAGGTGGTTAAATGTCTTAGCATGCAACTGGTATTCAAATTTCTCAGATTTTTCCCTCGGCTAAAGGTCTTTGCGCACTTCTTACAGATTACCTTTGCCTGATCATTAGGATTTTGTTCAAAAAAGTGCCATACTGCACTCTTCCTACTAGGGAAGACAGTCTACATGCCCTGCATCTGTAGTGCAGAGGTCTGTCACTCTCTACCTGACTTCCATGTGTAGTGCGGGATTTGTAACTATCTACCTTTCCTCCATGTGTAATTCAGGGTCTGACACTCTCTATCTGCCCTCCTTGTGTAGTGCAGGGTCTGTCACTCCCTACCAGCCATCCATGTATAGTGCAGGGGTCTGTCACTGTCTACCTGCCCTCTATGTGTAGGGCAGAGTTCTGTCATTCTCAACCTGCCCTCCTTGTGTAGTGCAGATGTCTGTCACTCTCTACCTGCCTCTGTGTAGTGCGGGGTCTGTCATGCCCTACCTGCTCTCCATGTGTAGTGCAGCAGGCTGTCACTCCCTACCTGCTCTCCATGTGTAATGTGGGGTCTGTCTCTCTCTACCTGCCCTCCATGTGTAAGGCGTGGTTTTTCACTGCCTACCTGCCCTCCATTTGTATTGCAGGGTTCTTTCACTCTCTACCTGCCTCTGTGTAGTGCGAGGTCTGTCACGCCCTACCTACCCTCCATATGTAGTGCAGCAGGCTGTCACTCCCTGGACCTGCTCTCCATGTGTAGTTTGGGGTCTGTCACTCTCTACCTGCCCTCTATGTTTTCTGTGGGGTTCTGTCACTCTCTACTTGCCCTCCTTGTGTAGTGCAGTGTTCTGTCACTCTCTACCTGCCCGCTATGTGTGGGTCGCCCTCCCAAGGTTGTGGGGTACTCGGTACCGGGCTGGTGTCGGCGGGATGTGTCACAGCAGCGGGGACCCGGTCCGTGGCCCTGGGCGCCCAATTAATAGGGGGAGTTTGAATGGTAGAATGTAGTAAATGGAATAGTTCGTGACGCCACCTGTGGTGTTCGGCAAGTGAGATGTTCAGCCGACGCTGCTTGCAGATCCTCTGGAGCTGGTGGTGTGTTGCAGCCAAGATGGTGAAGCTCCCCACAGGTGAAGCTATTGCCCCAGGGCAGTGTAGATGTTAGAGGAGGGGCACAATCAGTGTCGAAGCTGGTACCCAGATGTTGCAGTGCTGGTTGTGCTGACGCAGGAATCAATGGAGGACACCAGGGCTTGTAGTTTCAAAGCTTTACTCACAGTCTGTAGTACACACAGGTGCCTGCCTCCATACTGTGTTCTCTGGGTCAGAGGCTCAATCAACCTCCAGGTCAGATGGAATGCTCTCTTCCAGCGCTCCGCCAACATGTACCTTTCTGGACTTCTCCTCTTATAGCGCCTTTAAGTGTGAAGATCTCCTAGTACTGAGTTACACTGGAGTTCCTCCTGACAGATGTTCCCAAGAACTCTACTTGTACGGCAGACAGCTGTAGCCTGCTTCGGGGACTCCTCACTCCTGAGTCCTGGCTCACTATCCAAGTTGCTGTTGTGCCCAAGTCTTAAATGGGAGTAGTGTATTTACAGCCCACTACTAAACCGGTGTCTGCTGCAGAACCATTAGTGTCCATACAACCTCGGGGACCGGGCCCCGGCCTTGCGCTTAGAACTTCAAGGCAGGGCTCTTCCTCTAACCCATGTCCTCTGTTCCCTTTTACTCCTTCGTTCCGTACTAATCTCTCTCTCTCTTATGGAAGATCCGGCTTCAGTTCAATGTCTTTCTCCTTCTTTCCTTGCCCGTGCCAGCAGACCCAGGTCACTGAGGTCTGCTGCAACACCTCCTTCCTCCATCCCTCTCTCAGGGATCTTCTTTCCTCACTCCTCTCTGAGTGGCTTCCTCTCCCATACTGACCTGTAATCCTAAGCATTCCCGCTCTTTTATGTATTCTGAACTCCACCCGCCTCCCAGCATGTTTCGTGTTCCAAGCAGGGAGCCACCAAAGGTGATCTGCTACACTCCAAGCAAGGAGTCGCAATGTGGCTTTGCTGAACTACTGTGTTGTGTGGTGTGCGAGTGTTGGAGCGTGGTTAGGAGCCTCCAACTTACCTCAGGAGGAGGTGCAGTACCTTTGTGGCGACTGAGCCTCAGGGGCGCCACATGTCTACCTGCCCTCCTTGTGTAGTGCAGTGGTTTGTCACTCTCTATCTGCCCACTATGTGTAGTGCGGCGGCCTGTTACTTCCAACCTGCCCTCCATGTGTAGTGCGGTGGTCGATCACTCCCTACCTGCCCTCCATGTCTAGTGTGTGGTTTGTCAATCCCTTCCTCCCCTCCATGTGTAATGTGGTGGTCTGTTGCCAAGTTTTTAACACTATGGTTCGGATACGGCTTTAGAGAAGGCTACTGCTTGTGATATAGCGCAATTTTATTACATGGTACAAAATTAAAGGAATGGTATGATTAGACAGAATGATTGCGTACACTTTTGTATAATTTAAGATAGAAAGGTTAAGTACAGATAAAGATTGAATACATATGATTAGGTATATATATAAAGATTAACTATATACAGTATACTCACATCATCAATCACCAAGAGGCTTTTAAACATCATCCGTCTGGAATGTCAGAGAAGCAACACCAAGACAGAGTCCCCTGGAAGATTCACAACACTGCATGGGCATCCCCACTTATGCAGGTATCAACACTGTACACATACAGGTATCCAGTTTTTGCTTCTGTCTAAGTCATGTTTCTCTGGCCTTATATAATAAATTACACTAATGTGTAACTAGCTTCACCCAGTCCTTCCAGTGGCCGGCCTTCAAGGTTGGATGAAACAGACAACATGGCATCATCAGACAATGGGTCATAAACACTAACAATATAAAAGCCACATGGGTTTAGATAAAATCAACACAGGCAGAGGTTAATAAACCTTAATGTTTTACAATGACAAACAGCAAACATAGATTCTCAAGACTGTCAATATAACGATTATCTTGTCTGTAACTGTTTGACTGCTTGGTATTAACAAAAGCTACTCTGTCAACAAAAGCGGAAACAAATGACACTCAAAAACACTTATGAGCAACAAGCAGTGCGTCCGGAAAGAAAAGAAGAGTGGTAGTTGTGGGCGACTCACTACTAAGAGGCACGGAGGCAACTATCTGCAGGCCGGACATAACCGCACGAGAAGTATGCTGCTTCCCAGGAGCAAAAATCAAGGATGTGGCCAACAGGATACCAACTATCCTCAAATCCAAGGACGACTACCCTTTCCTACTGATACATGTAGGCATAAACGACACGGCAAGAAATGACCTACCAATTATCTGCGAAGACTTTGAAATTCTGGGGAAGAAAATAAAGGAACGGAACGTACAGATTGTTTTCTCATCAATCCTCCCAGTCGATGGCCATGGCATCAGAAGATGGAATAGGATACTAGAGGTGAACAACTGGCTACGACGGTGGTGCAGGCAGCAAGGATTTGGATTCTTGGACCATGGCGTGAATTACCTCTACGATGGACTTTTCACAAGAGATGGGATACACCTCACAAAACCTGGGAAACACACATTCGCCAGAAGACTTGCCACACTCATCAGGAGGGCTTTAAACTAGAAGAAGAGGGGAAGGGAGGAAAAACAGCAGACAAGAACATGCAGCAGAAGGACAAACTAATCAAGGATACTAGATGTGGTACAGAGGACCCAAGACAGGGTACTCAGAAGGAAGCTAAGAAAAATGAAGCAAAACTTCTTTCCTGCATGCTGACCAATGCAAGAAGCCTGACCAATAAGATTGAAGATCTGGAGTTGGTAATGTATGAGGAAAAATACGACATAGTAGGAATAACTGAGACATGGTTAGACGACAGCTATGACTGGGCGGCTAACTTGCAAGGATATGATTTGTTTAGGATGGATCGTCAAAAACGGAAAGGGGGTGGAGTCTGTCTATATATAAAGTCCACTTTAAAGCCCACACTAAGAGAAGATATACAAGAGGGAAATGAAGAGGTGGAGTCTCTATGGGTGGAGATACAAGGAGAGAAAAGTAATAAAATCCTCATAGGGGTTTGTTATAAGCCACCAAATATAACAGAAACCACTGAAAATTTATTATTGAAACAAATAGACAAAGCAGCAAATCACAATGAGGTGATTATTATGGGGGACTTCAACTACCCCGACATAGACTGGGAAACTAAAAACTGCGTGTCTCAGAAAGGAAACCAATTTCAGTCAGTGACCAAGGATAATTATCTGTCACAACTTGTGCAGGGCCCAAATAGAGGGACAGCCCTTCTGGACTTAATTTTAAGCAACAGGCCAGATAGAATAACAGAAGTACGAGTCGATGGGCACCTAGGGAACAGTGACCACAATAATACAATTCCACTTGTCCTTCAGTAAGGTGCCCTGGAAAGGGGTTACAAAAATGATGAATTTCACTAAAGCAAAGTTTGATCAGCTTAGAGAGGACCTTCGCCGAATTGATTGGGACAATGTCCTCAAAAATAGGAGCACAGAAAATAAATGGGAAATATCTAAATCCTTTTTACACACCCACTGCGAGCTAGCCATACCGTACAGAAATAAAAGGGCTAGGAACAGGAGAACACCAATGTGGCTAAATAAGGATGTAAAAAGGGCAATAAATAACAAGAACACGGCATTTAGGAAGCTAAAACAAGAAGGCAATGAAGAAGAATTAAAAAGTTATAGAGAAAAAAATAAAATGTGTAAAAAACAAATACATTTTGCAAAAGTGGAAACTGAGAGACTCATTGCTAAGGAAAGTAAAACAAACCCCAAACTATTCTTTAATTATATAAACAGTAAAAAGATGAAAATTGTTGGTGTCGGCCCTTTAAAGAACAATGAGGGTGAAATCATAGAGCGATGTGGGAAAAGCAAATGTTTTAAATACTTTTTTCTCAACAGTGTTCACACAGGAAATGGATTTGCCAGGGGAAATGCAGAGTGATAATGTAAAC
Organism: Dendrobates tinctorius; assembly: GCF_039654945.1. Taxonomy (NCBI): domain Eukaryota; kingdom Metazoa; phylum Chordata; class Amphibia; order Anura; family Dendrobatidae; genus Dendrobates; species Dendrobates tinctorius. The sequence goes on from NW_027361827.1 coordinate 11,869,544, forward strand.
TCCCAATTAAGTATTACCTGCCTAACCCAGGAAGAAGTGCAGAACCGCCTTAGTAAGATTAAAATTGACAAATCACCAGGCCCTGATGGCATTCACCCTCGGGTATTAAGGGAGTTAAGTACTGTGATAGACAGGCCTCTATTCCTTATATTTAAAGACTCTATAGAAACAGGGTCTGTTCCTTTTGATTGGCGGCAAGCAAATATGGTACCAATATTCAAAAAGGGGTGTAAAAGGGAACCTGGAAACTATAGGCCGGTAAGCTTATCATCTGTCGTGGGTAAAATTTTTGAAGGGCTTCTAAGGGATACCATTATGGAATATCTCAATGTTAATAAATGCTTAACTCCATATCAACATGGATTTATGAAGGATCGCTCCTGTCAAACTAACCTGACCAGCTTCTATGAGGATGAAAGCTCTCAAATGGACCAAGGAGAATCATTGGATGTCATTTATCTCGACTTCTCTAAAGCATTTGACACTGTTCCACATAAAAGATTGGTAAGTAAGATGAGAAAGCTTGGGCTAGGGGAAAATGTGTGTAGATGGGTAGGTAGCTGGCTTAGTGACAGAAAACAAATAGTGGTTATTAATGGTGCATACTCAGATTGGGCCAGGGTTACTAGTGGGGTACCACAGGGTTCTATATTGGGCCCCCTACTATTTAATATATTTATTAATGATCTAGTGGATGGCTTACACAGTAAAATATCAGTATTTGCAGATGATACAAAACTATGTAAGGTAGTTAACACAAACGAGGACAGTTTGCAACTACAGACAGATTTGAGTAAATTGGAGAATTGGGCTGAAAAATGGCAAATGAGGTTTAACACAGATAAATGTAAGGTTATGCACATGGGAAGGAGAAGCAAATTCTATAATTACTTACTAAACGGGAAACTGCTGGGGAAATCAGACATGGAAAAAGACTTAGGCATCTTAGTCAATAAGAAGCTAAATTGGAGTGCCCAGTGTCAGGCAGCTGCCACCAAAGCAAATAGGGTCATGGGATGTATTAGAAGACGTCTGGGGACACGAGATGAAAACATAATTCTCCCTCTGTACAAATCACTCGTCAGACCACACTTGGAGTATTGTGTGCAATTTTGGACGCCGGTGCTCTAGAAAGACATTACTGAACTTGAAAGGGTTCAAAGGCGGGCTACTAAAATGATAAATGGAGTTGGTTCACTACAATACCCAGAAAGGTTATCAAAATTAGGTCTATTTACTCTAGAAAAGAGAAGACTTAGGGGAGACCTAATATATTTGTACAAGTATATCAGAGGGCAATACAGAGATCTCTCCAATGAACTGTGTGTACCAAGGACTGTGACAAGAACAATGGGGCATTCTCTTCGTTTGGAGGAAAGACAATTTCTGCACCAGCATAGAAGAGGGTTCTTCACGGTAAGAGCAGTGACGCTCTGGAATTCTCTTCCTGAGGAAGTGGTGATGGCCAACTCACTGAATGAATTTAAGAAAGGAATGGATGCTTTTCTTGTGAGTAACAGCATAGAAGGTTACGAATAATAGAATATTATAGGTAGATGGTTGACCCAGCTTAGGGGAAGGAATTTTTTTCCCTATGGAGAAAATTGGCTTCTACTCTGTGGGTTTTTTGCTTTCCCCAGGATCAACAATACAGAACAGCTGCACTAAAAATAGGCTGAACTAGTTGGACATAAGGTCTTCCTTCAGCCTTCAAAACTATGTTACTATGTTACTATGTAAATGCAGCTCTGTCATATACAGAATTCATTCTATATATTTCAATATGGACTCAAAATAGCCATTTTTATATTCGCACTACAGCCCTCCAAGTGTAGGTTGGGGTCTGTCACTCCCTACCTGCCGTCTATGTGTATTGTTGGGTCTGTCACTACCTTTCTGCCTTCCATGTGTAGTGCAGGGTCTGTCACTATCTACCTGCCCTCCATGTGTAGTATGGGGTCTGTCACTCCCTACTTGCCCTCCATGTGTAGTATGTGGTTTGCCACTCCCTACCTGCCCTCCATGTGTAGGTTGGGGTCTGTCACTCCCTACCTGCCGTCTATGTGTATTGTTGGGTCTGTCACTACCTTTCTGCCTTCCATGTGTAGTGCAGGGTCTGTCACTATCTACCTGCCCTCCATGTGTAGTATGGGGTCTTTCACTCTCTACCTGCCCTCTATGTGTACTGTGGGGTTCTGTCACTCTCTACCTGCCCTCCTTGTGTAGTATGGGGTCTGTCACTCTCCATCTGCCCTCTATGTGTAGTATGGGGTCTGTCACTTTCTACCTGCCCTCTATGTGTAGTATGGGGTCTGTCACTCTCTACCTGCCCTACATGTGTACTGTGGGGTCTGTCACTCTCTACCTGCCCTCCATGTGTAGTATGGGGTCTGTCACTCTCCATCTGCCCTCTATGTGTAGTATGGGGTTCTGTCACTCTCTACCTGCCCTCCTTGTGTAGTGCAGCGGTCTGTCACTCTCTACCTTCCCGCTATGTGTAGTGTGGGGTCTGTCACTCTCTACCTGCTCTCTGTGTGTGCTGTGGGGTTCTGCCACTCTCTACCTGCCCACTTTGTGTAGTGCAGCGGTCTGTTACTTCCTACTTGCCCTCCATGTGTAGAATGTGGTCTGTCACTCCCTACCTGACCTCCAAGTGTAGGTTGAGGTCTGTCACTCCCTACCTGCCGTCTATGTGTATTGTTGGGTCTGTCACTACCTTTCTGCCTTCCATGTGTAGTACAGGGGTCTGTCACTATCTACCTCCCCTCCATGTGTAGTGTGGGGTCTGTCAGTCCCTACCTGACCATGCATGTGTACTATGGGGTTCTGTCACTCCCTACATGACCTCCATGTGTACTGCAAGGTTCTTTCACTCTCTACCTGCCCTCTGTGAAGTGCAGGGTCTGTCTCTCACTCTCTACCTGCCCTCCATGTGAAATGTTCTCTCACTATCTACCTACACTTCCAGCAAGCATCGGACTGGAGCACCATGGGCCTACCAAAGAAAATCATTCTTGGGGCCCACTTTGTAGCTACATAGAAATAAATACAATATCACCAATTGTATGGTTATACACACTAATGTCGGGGTATAATATAAGGTAGTCCACTTCTTAATAGTATGCTAAGGATTGGCACCCTTATTGTGGTACAAACTCAATGATCTCCTGGTGCTTATTAACCATATAGAGTCTGCCTATGGGGAGTGCATTATACAATATAGAGTCTGCGTACGGGGGTGCATTATACAGTATAGAATCTGCCTTTGGGGTGTGCATTATACAATATAGAGTCTGTCTATGGGGAGTGCAGTATACCATAATGAGTATGCCATAGAGGCCTATGGGGAGTGCATCATAGTATATATTCCTATGGGGGGTGCATTATACAATATAGAGTCTGTCTATGGGGAGTGCAGTATACAATAATGAGTATGCCATAGAGGCCTATGGGGAGTGCATCATAGATATAGTCCTATGTGGGGTGCATTATACAATATAGAGTCTGTCTATGGGGAGTGCAGTATACCATAATGAGTATGCCATAGAGGCCTATGGGGAGTGCATCATAGTATATATTCCTATGGGGGGTGCATTATACAATATAGAGTCTGTCTATGGGGAGTGCAGTATACAATAATGAGTATGCCATAGAGGCCTATGGGGAGTGCATCATAGTATATATTCCTATGGGGGGTGCATTATACAATATAGAGTCTGTCTATGGAGAGTGCAGTATACAATAATGAGTGTGCCACAGAGGCATATGGGGAGTGCATCATAGTATATATTCCTATGGGGGGTGCATTACACAATATAGAGTCTGCTTATGGGTGGTGCATTATACAATATGGTATCTGGCTTTGTGGGGTGCATTATACTATTTAGAGTCTGCCTACAGGGGTTCATTACATAGTACAGAGTCTGCCTATGGGGGGGCATTATTCCATACAGAGTCTGCCTATGGGGAGTGCAGTATACAATAATGAGTATGCCATAGAGGCCTATGGGGAGTGCATCATAGTATATATTCCTATGGGGTGTGCATTATACAATATAGAGTCTGTCTATGGGGAGTGCAGTATACAATAATGAGTATGCCATAGAGGCCTATGGGGAGTGCATCATAGTATATATTCCTATGGAGTGTGCATTATACAATATAGAGTCTGTCTATGGCGAGTGCCGTATACAATAATGAGTATGCCATAGAGGCCTATGGGGAGTGCATCATAGTATATATTCCTATGGGGGGTGCATTATACAATATAGAGTCTGTCTATGGCGAGTGCAGTATACAATAATGAGTATGCCATAGAGGCCTATGGGGAGTGCATCATAGTATATATGCCTATGGGGGGTGCATTATACAATATAGAGTCTGTCTATGGGGAGTGCAGTATACAATAATGAGTGTGCCATAGAGGCCTATGGGGAGTGCATCATAGTATATATTACTATGGGGGGTGCATTACACAATATAGAGTCTGCTTATGGGTGGTGCATTATACAATATGGCATCTGACTATGTGGGGTGCATTATACTATTTAGAGTCTGCCTACAGGGGTTCATTACATAGTACAGAGTCTGCCTATGGGGGGGCATTATTCCATACAGAGTCTGCCTATGGGGGGTGCATTATACTACAGTTGAAACTAGATAGATAAAATGCCTTAAAACATTTTTTCTCTCATTATTCTGGCATTTGGCAAATATTAATAATTATGGTATTCCTAATTGACCTGAAACGGAAAAGATTTATTCTTATTTCTTGTCAGATATTGAGAAAAACATGCATATGTGTTTTTATATAGTGTATGTAAACTTCTGGTTTCATACATACAGCACTGAAATAACCTGTTCACAATATCAAAGTATGTCATAGGGTGGGCAAGGGTTAAACAGTCAGTTTTGATGACATCACAAAGCACATAAACATCATAGACATCATATGACATCACAATTGGCATAGAATGAGGAAAGTGCAACACATGAGCCATCTTGTTTCATTAGAGCCTGACAGCTTGAAGGAAACAAGTCCAGGTAGGGAACTCTTCACTTATGACGCCACTCACAAATTGTTTAGAAGGGGGATTAAAAGTGGGATTCAGAGCGGCATCATTCATCTGAAAATCTTATCAAAAAGTGCTATAGCCTGTGAAATTTATAACGATTCTATGATTTAAAAAAATGCTATTGATCAGCTTCTAAGGAAAATCTGCACATTTGGGTTCTTTCTTAGCGAGTGTGAGCCCAGCCAAACAGGAGTTACCACTCTGGACCACCCCATCCCTAAATGAGGACGTGCTGGCGATCAACTGATCATTGTCACTGGTCTTGAAGACCCTCAGCAATCGGCTGGTTTTGCCCTCTATGACACCCATGTGCTCTAATAAAAGCATATAGGAAGGGGTGGGGCAGTGAGACAACTCCACTTGGTTCCATTTTTGGGTAGCTTTGCCATTAATGCTGTGAAAATGGTATCAGAACATAAATTTAATTGAATACTGCTACAGTTCTCCATTGTCAGCTCTCTTGGTCCTGTTGGATCAGGGGTGACCAGGAACTGACGGTTTATCGTGGTCAGGAAGTGCAGTATGGGGTCCTGTGTTTTCCTTTAGTGCTTAGAAAAGCAGGTGATACAGATTAGAAAAATTGGGGGCAAATGCTTAGGTTTTAATATGCGTCATGACTCAGTAAAAATGAGGCTGGTGGTTATTTGCGGCCTGTGATTTTGTTTTATTAATTCTACTCTTGATGTTGGAAACTTGATACACAACACACCAGTGGCAGTTATTACGACAGGACACATGACATCACAGGGCACATGACATCATAGAGATCACAGGACACATCACATCATACATATCACAATTGGTACAGAATGTATAAAGTTATTATCCTGAACAACCTTGTGTCCCCAGCGGAAGCATATTGAGGAAGACAAGTCCAAGTAGGTAGCTGCTCAATTAACACTAAGGCCCCATTCACACATTGTGTAGCTGTGAGGTGTTTGTTGTGAAGTTTAGAACTGCACTATTTACCCCTAAAATATCTCAGCAAACATCTCGCTCTTTTGTGCATTAGAATGATTCCTTAAATAGAACTTACCATTTAATCCTCTTTTTTGTACTGATAGGTGTTATGTCTCATCTAGTTCAGATGATCTGCTGTAATGAAGCACGGACAGATGACGGTGGCGCAGCAGGAAGGCTGAGCAGAAACGACGGAGAACGTGGTAGCACGATGGAAGCAGGAGGACCAGAACTGGAACCACAGGATATCATGAGCAGAATTGATTTAACGGCAACTGCCGTAAGAGTTGCAGACTCCGATCAGGCACAGATCAGAATTGCATCAGTTTTTCTCGGGCGTGGAGAGGGGGAAAAAAAGGTTTCTCCACCTTCTGAATTATGTCAGTCTGTGAAAATCAGACACACTTAGATGTCATCCAAGTGGAGTCCAATTTTTTCATGTGCCCAAGACTTTGCCGATTTTGATCTGACACTGGGATCAAAATCGGATTTGTCTCCGATTTTTTCCATGGAGCACTGGGTCCGAGCAAAAAATCTGACATTTGCACAGGCCCATAGAATATCATAGGTACGAGTGCTATCCGTCAAAACCATGGACAGCAAACTCATATATATTTATTTATTTTACTCGTTTACATAGCGCCGTGAATTCCACAGCGCTATGTATACATACTATATATAGAAATGAAAGAAATATTTAGAAATATATATATATTCACTCATATATATGCGCTTCGATTTTCACAGACTGACAAAATGGAGAAACTTTTTCCCCCCCTCCCCACCTCCAAGAAAAACTGATGCCACTCTGATCACACTCTAATCAAAGCCTGATCGGAGTCTGCAACTCTATTATGTACTGTATGTGGGTATGTGTATGTGTGTGTATAGTACAGTATATGTATTGCATAGTATATGTATTGTTTAGTAAATGTGTAAATTTATTGCATATGTAATGTATAGTATATGTATAGTATATCATACGTATAGTATAGTGTAGTAAATGTATAGCATATGTGTATGTCTATTGTATAGTATACATGTATGTCTATTGCATAGCATACATCTATGTCTGTTACATGTCATATGTCTATGTCTGTTGCATGGCATACGTCTGTCTGTTGCATGGCATATGTCTATGTCTGTTGCATGGCATACATTTATGTATGTTGCATGGCATACGTCTATGTCTGTTGCATGGCATATGTCTATGTCTGTTGCATGGCATACGTCTATGTCTGTTGCATGGCATACGTCTATGTCTGTTGCATGGCATACATCTATGTCTGTTGCATGGCATACGTTTATGTATGTTGCGTGTCACACGTCTATGTCTGTTGCATGGCATACGTCTATGTCTGTTGCGTGGCATACGTCTATGTCTGTTGCATGGCATACGTCTGTGTCTCTTGCATGGCATACATCTGTCTATTGCATGGCATATATTTGTGTCTCTTGCATGGAATACATCTGTGTGTCTTGCATGGCATACGTCTGTGTCTCCTGCATACCATACGTCAATATCTCTTGCATAGCGTAGGTCTATGTCTCTTGCATAGCATACATCTATGTCTCTTGCATAGCATACGCCTATGTCTCTTGCATAGTATTTGTATATGTCTATTGCATTGTATTCTTTTATGTCTGTTGTATAGTATTTGTCTATATCTATTGTATAGTATATGTATTTGTCTATTGTAATGTATATATCTGTTGTATAGTATTCGTATATGTCTGTTGTAGAGTATGTATTAATGTCTATCGTATCGTATATGTCTACTGTATAGTATTCGTGTATGTCTATTGTGTAGTATTCGTACATATCTATTGTATAGTATTTGTATATGTTTAGTGTAAAGAATTTGTATAAGTCTATTGTATAGTATTCGTATAAGTATGTAGTATAGTATTAGTATATATCTATTGTATAGTATTTCTATATGTTTAGTGTATAGAATTTGTATAAGTCTATTGTATAGTATTCGTATAAGTATGTAGTATAGTATTAGTATATATCTATTGTATAGTATTTGTATATGTTTAGTGTATAGCATTCGTATAAGTCTATTGTATAGTATTCGTATAAGTATATTGTATAGTATTCGTATTTATCTATTGTATAGTATTTGTATATGATTAGTGTACAGTATTCGCATAAGTCTATTGTATAGTATTCGTATAAGTATATTGTATAGTATTAGTATATATCTATTGTATAGTATTTGTATATGTTTAGTGTATAGCATTCGTATAAGTCTATTGTATAGTATTTTGTATAGTATTTGTATTTATCTATTGGATATTATTTGTATAAGTTTAGTGTACAGTATTCATATAAGACTATTGTATAGTATTCGTATAAGTATATTGTATAGTATTCGTATATTTCTGTTGTATAGTATTGGTATAAGTATATTCTATATTATTCGTATAAGATTATTGTATAGTATTCGTATATGTCTATTGTATAGTTTTCGTATATGTCTATTGTATAGTATTGGTATATGTCTATTGTATAGTATTCGTATATGTCTATTGTATAGTATTTCTATATGTTTGTTGTATAGTATTCGCATAAGTATATTGTATAGTATATGTATATGTTTCTTGTATAGTCTATGTATATGTCTATTGTATAGTATATGTATATGTCTATTGTACTGTATAGTATATGTCTATTGTATAGTATATGTACATCTCTATTTTAAATTAGAGTGCAAGCTCCTAGGAGCAGAGTGTATATTTTATATTAGATTGTTAGCTCCTAGAAGCAAGATGCATTTATCTTTTCCCTTCCAGATCGACTCTCCTGAGCTTATAATACGTGCAGATATACAGCAATATGCAGCAGGACAGATGTGATCCAGGGAAATATCCGATCGCCACAAATGGGGTCAGGAAGGAATTTTTTCCCCCCCTGAGGCAGAACTCTCCGGGGGGTTTCTTCGCCTTCCTCTGGATCTTGTGGTCCAGTGGCTCTCAGCCAGTCCTCAATGCCCACAGCTAGTTCTGTGGTCTGTATAGGGACTTACCTGAGAGCCATTGTGATTATGGCTTAATTTTTTAAAGGACCCGTAATATTTTTATTACAGTGTTGCTTATTGCTATTCCAATAAAAAAAAAATAAGAAAGAAAATAAAAGTTTCATTGGATCCATTTTCTGTTCACTTTATTTTTACACAGTTGCAATGATGGGAGTGATCATCACTACTCTCAGTACTCTACAAGTTGAACCAGGAATTGTGGGGGGTGCCATTTACAGAAGGTAGACCACATAAATCTCCACCCATTGTGGTATCGTAATGTCTACTCCTGTCCCAAGTTACATTAAAATTGTTATGGAGGCAGTACCCTAAAATAGTATATGTCCTACACAAAAAACTACCCGATAGAAGACTGAAGATGGGGACACAGAGCTGCAGAATACAAGAGACACAAGCAGTGTCGGACTGGGGTGCCCACGGCCCCCTAGTTGCCAACTCCAGTAACCAACTTAAGTGCCCCACTTTTACAGCTACTTGCAAATGTGACATTATCCTCAATCACAAATTTATATAACAAAGAACTGGGAAGATTGTTACATGAATAAGATGCTGCCTCTGTAAGTACATAGTGAATAAAGGCTATTTTTCCAAGTACTGCTGTATAAGAGTGAGGTGGCCCGTAATGCACAGTGACTCACTGGAGGATTCTCCTGTTCTCCTGTGAGCCAGTCCAAGCCTATATGTGTAATTTATGGAAAATTAATACTTTGTGTTTGTAGGGACAGACTTAGTTAAAGCTTAGTACTGGCCCATAGTGGGAGGGGGACCCCCCCAGTAAAAGAGGACTGCTTCCTTATAGTCAGGGAAGCACAGTAACCAAGGTCAAGTTCAAGTTGCAGTGGGAGGGCACTTATCGTTCAAGGCAGTGGGAGGTCTTACTAGAATCTCTTGCGGACATTCCTGCAACATCCGGCGCCTAGGGTTTGGTACAGATACTGCCAAGAGTGCCTTATCTTCTAGTGTACAGAGGAAAAGCATGTGAAACTGCATTAAGAGAAGGTAGAGGATGCCCAGTGCACTGAGGAACTGGACAGGAAATCCCTGGAAAATCAGTTAACGTGAGGATAGTGCAAGAGGAACGTAGAGTGATGCTGGAGACATATTGTACTAAAGAAACAAAGAATAAGAAGTCTTGCACCAGAAACTGCATGTTACAGTCTGATGAACTTAAACTGCCCAATAAATTGCTTGTTACAATGAACTGCATATTCCCTTAGTTATGTGTGGCATCTCCTGAGGAGGGAGATCTGGGGAAAGCAGTGGTCTGCGGTCTACAGGTGAATGTGATGCACCCCACAATTGCCAGTAAGTTAGGACGGGACCAGGACAAGTTTTAGACAAAATGGGGCCCTGGGCAAAAGTTTAAAGTGGGGCACTGAATGCTCACATATTGCACCATCACCATTTACATGCGCAGAGCTCAGGCCATTAAGCGAGCATGATCAACAATATTGAAGTAATTCGATGCTTGTTTCCCAGCCTCTGTACACCAGCTGGCGAAGAATGATGGGGACAGATTCAGAAATCTACAAGCCATTAACCATCATACACTTTCAGAAGCCTGCACTCATCACTGTCCCCAATTTACTCTTTTTCATGTCCTGATCTGGCTGTACATCACAACAATTACACTCTCAGAAGCAGCCTGGACCACGTGGCTCCCCTCAATCTCAGAACTTCCAAACACAGAGTAAAACAGCCCTGGTTCACATTGCAAACTCGATTTCTCCAGCGATGCTCTAGGAGTTTCGCACGCCTATGGAAGAAAGCTCGATCACCAGAAAACTTTATCCAATACAAATTTATGTTATGGACCTATAACGCTGCCCTTTTCTTTGCCAAACAGACTTACTTCACCACCCTCATCTCCTGTCTAACAACCCCCAAACAATTTTTTACACCTTTCACTCCCTCCTCAGTCCAAAAACACAGGCCCTATCACATACATCTGAGCTGATGAACTTGCCCCCCACTTTATAGAGAAAATAGAGAATATCTGTCAGTAAATCTGCTCCCTGCCATCAAGTGCTACAACTCCGATCCCTCCCCCAGGGCCGGATTTAGGCAAAGTGGGGCCCTAGGAAAAGTTTAAAATGGGGCCCCAAATGCTAACATATTGCACATCACACAGAAGCATTTCGGTTGTAGTTACATGTGCTGAGTTCAGGCCGCTATATGAGCCTGATCGACAATATTGAAGTCGTTCAACACTTGTTTCCCGGTCTCTATCCACCGTCTGAGAAAGAATGATGGGGACAGAGTGATCACTAATGGATCTCTAACAGATCACCATACAGTATCATGTTATCAGCAGCACATCTACAGTTTACACCCCATAGTCCTTCATATAATATAATGTGCCCCATAGTCCTCCATATAGTATAATACACTCCTCAGTCCTCCATGTATTAAAATAGACTGCACAGTCCTCCATATAGTATAATACACTCCTCATAGTGCTCCATAGTATAATGCACCGCCATAGTCATCAATGTAGTAAAATGCACTTCCCATAGTATAATGCACCCCTTAGTACTTCATATAATGTATTCCCCATAGTCCTTGATACAGTATAATGCAGCCCACATATAGTATAATGCAGCCACCCCACAGAGCATAATGCAGCCACCCCACAGAGTGTAATACAGCCCCGCCATACAATATAATGTAACCCCCATACAATATAATGCAGCCCCCTCTTAAAGTATAATGCAGCCACTGTATAGAGCATAATGCAGCCAGCCAACATAGCATAATTCAGCCCCGCCATAATATATAATGTAACCCCCATAGAATGTAATGCAGCCACCCCATAGTGCATATTGCAGCCACACCACATAGTATAATGCAGCCCCACCATAAAATAGAATGTTACCGCCCATAGAATATAATGCAACCCCTTATATAGTATAATGTATCCATTACATAGAATACAATGTAGCCCTCCTCATATAGTAAAATGCAGCCCCCATAGAATATAATGTAGCCACCTCATAAAGTATAATGAAGCCCTCATACAATATAATCTAGCCCACCATTGAATATAATGCAGCCTCCCATAGTATAGAATTTAGCCTCCTCTTATAGTATAATGTTGCCCCCTCATAGAGTATGATGCAATCACCCACAATAGAATATAATAAACATAATACAGCCCCCCATAGAATATAATGTAGCCCCAAATAGAATATAATACAGCCCACCTCTCCATAGAATATAATGTAGCCCCCCATATTATATAACACAGCCTCCCCCATAGAATATAATTTAAATGTAACTCTTCATGGTATATAGCACAGCCGCATAGTATATAGCCCAGCACCACATAGTATATAGCCCAGAACCACATAGTATATAGCCCAGAACCACATGGATTATAGCCCATCCCTCATGGTACATAGCACAGCAACACATGGTATATTGCCCAGTCACACATGGTATATAGCCCAGCACCACATGGTATATACCCCAGCACCACAAGGTATATAGCACAGCCCACCATGGAATACAGCCCAGCACCATATGGAATATAGCACAGCACCACATGGAATACAGCACAGCACCTCATAGTATATAGTACAGCACCACATGGTATATAGCACAGCCACACATGGTATAAAGCACAGCAACACATGGTATATAGCACAGCACCACATGGTATTTAGCACAGCCCAAATGGTATATGGCACAGCCACACATGGTATATAGCCAAGCACCACATGGTATGTAGCCCAGCACCACATGGTATATAGCACAGCCACACATGGTATATAGCCCATCACCACATGGTATACAGCCCAGCACCACATAGTATATAGCACAGCACCACATAGTATATAACCCAGCACCACATGGTATATAGCCCAGTTACACTTGGAATAAAGCCCAACACCACATGGTATATAGCACAGCCACACACGGTATATAGCCCATCACCACATGGTATATAACACAGCCACACATGGTATACAGCCCAGCACCATGGTATACAGCCCAGCAGCACATGGTATAAAGCCCAGCACCACAAGGTATATAGCCCAGCCACACATGGTATGTAGCCCAGCACCACATGGTATATAGCCCGGCACCACATGGTATATAGCCCAGCCACACATGGTATATAGCCCAGCAGACAATCTAGAAGACCTGGAAGAAATAGAGATGCCAGCATTCTACCGCCATGGTGCCTCCCAAGACGCCAACAATGTGACAGGGAGAAGTCTTGCCGTTCATGAAGTTTCCCGTAATCCACTACCTCACCAAGGTTGGGCAGAGACACAGAGCTGTGACCCGGCTATATGTATGGTCAAAGAACTCCTTGGTGAAGCAGATTCATCTCCAGCTCCTGATGCGCCTGCAGATGTTCAACAGTTGAGGAAAGAAAGAAGCTGTTCCTTTTTGAAGACAAGTTGATCCGAAGAGCTAATAACCCACATACGCAAGAACTGGTCTGGCAGATCGTGGTCCCCAGAAAACACATGCCCATGGTCTTGGAAGCTTACCACAATCAAGTGGGACACTTTGGTTGGATAAAGCTGGAAGTAGTCATCCGCGACCGCTTCTTCTCGACAGGTATGAGACGGTCTATTGAACAGTGGTGTAGGGAATGCGGCGGGCCCATGTAGTCTCAGAAGAAAGAATTCTGCAAATCAAAGGGCCCCCTTGCAGCCCATCATCACTAAATAACCTTTGGAACTGGTGGCCTTAGACCACGTGCAGCTATCCCCAAGTCGATCAGGGTATACCTATGCCTTAACAATAGTGTATCAGTATTCCCGTTTCCTAGTGGTCGTTCCGGTGAAAGACCAAACAACAAGAACAGCTGCAAAGGCTTTCCAAGAATATTTCTGCAGACCCCATGGCTACCCAGATCAAGTGCTGAGAGACAGAGGTCTAGTCTTCGAAGCAGAAGTCTTTCAAGAATTTTGCTCCCTCTAGGGATGCAAAAAGATCAGAACTAAACCATACCATCCACAAGGTAATGGTCTTTGCAAAAAACTGAACCATCTGGTAATCAATTTATTTGCAGATCTTACCGCTAGAAGAAAGGAACTAATGGCCTGAGAAATTGCCAGATTTGATCAAAATGTTCAATCATATACTAACCAGCACAACAGGATATGCCCCAGCTTACTGGATGCGTGGACAGCCAGGTAAACTCCCCATCGACCTGGAAATGGGAGTCCTAACTCCTGAAACCATATCCAGCCAATTGGACACGGATTGGAAAACAGAAAGACAACTGCAGTATCAAAAAGTTCAGCAATGTGTAGAGGAAAGTCTTGCTCAACCTAGGCAAAAACAGGAAAGGAACTTAAATAGACATGATGTGGCAACCCCCTTACCAACAGGTGAACAAGTGCTGCAGAAAAAGTGAAGAAACCACAAGTTAGATGACCAATAGTAGGCTCAGCCTTACACTATTCAACCATCTAGCAATGACAACAGCAAAGTGTGTACTATCTCCAAAGACAGCGGAAAAATGTGTACCACCGTATCCAGAGACAATCTGAAAGTATGTCCAGCACAATTGCGTGAACGAGTTGAGAATAAGGAAGACTCTCAGCTAAAAGAAAATACTGATACAAAGATTTGCACTGTTCTAGGTGAATTCCCTAGTTCTTGGCTACAAGTTAACAACGCAGTGGTAGTTCTTTACCTGAGACACCAAATTGTTCTGGAAGCGACGAGTCGCTAATGCCAACCACTAGAGTTGAGCGACTTTGCCTTTTTTTGGGTCGAGTCGGGTTTCATGAAACTCGACTTTCACAAAAGTCGGGTAGAACGAAATCGACCGATTTTTGTGAAAAGTCGAAGGCCGACTGAAACACGAAACCCAATGCAAGTCAATGGGGAAGCAAAGTCGGCAGGGAGTGGAGACCAGGAAACACACCTACAGTGCCCTTTTGAATGCCAAAAACATCAAATCTTATTACTGAAGCTTTTCAACCTTAATTTACTTCATAATACTAGTTACGCACTGAAAAATGGGGGTTATTTGGCTAAATTTGTGGGGGGGTAGGGCTGGCTCCTGGTTTTCATGTGCCCTGGGCCAAAGAGCGCCCCTTTAACACATACCAAAACTCATGATGCTCCAATACGGCAGAGAAATAGCGGTATAGTACAATGAAAAATACTTCACTTTTTACATCTCATGACTGATATCCATTTTAAATTCTCCAATGGCTCCAAAAACGGACAGTATCTTACTCCATACAGTATTATGGCCACCGCATAGTGCTCTGTATAGCACTATAGGCCCATATATTTCACCATACAGAATCATTGGTCCCATATAATATTTGAAACAGTATATGATGAGCTCCACATAATGCTACAGTATATGTTGGTCCCCATGGATGAAGCTGCACTGTTGTGAGTTCATTTTCCCCTTCATTACTGAGGCCTGAGGAACTCCTTCTTCTGGTAAAGAAAGGTAGTGAGCCTGATTATCAAACACCTGAGGCTGATGATGATGACTGGCTGAGTGGAGTTACTGACTGGATATAAGGCTGCCGACGCCCTTCTGCCCTGCGGGTGATTTCTCTGTGGGATCCTTGGAGACCAGTCTGAATTCCTGCTCCTCTAAAGCTGTTTGCTGCTCGGCCTTTTGCATTGGTGCTTTGACTTTGTTTTGCTTTGTTTTTCTGGATTTCTGCCATTCCCTGCTGGGGTGTGCTGAATTCCTTTAGCTCTGTCTTCTGAAAATACCTGAGTGCTGATTTAGTTTTTGAAGCCTAGCTGCTTCAGGGCCTTTTTCATATCAGCTTGTTGGCTTATGTCTTTGATAGGGTTTTGGCAGATTGCAGACAGCAGCCTTCCTGTCCTTTCCTATCTAGGTAGTTTTGGGGCCCGTCTTTGCTCAGTCTATCTTTCTGTCTGTGTTAGTGTTTTCATCTTGCTTCACCGTCATTATTTGTTGGGGGCTGCCTTTTGCTTTGGGGTCTGCTCTGGGGCAGTTTAGATTTCCCCTTTCTTTCTTTAGGCCTATTTAATTCTCCGGCTGTGATCGAGGGGTCTAGGGCATCGTAGGAACCCCCCATGGCTACTGCTAGTTGTGTTGATAGGTTCAGGGGTCTGCAATCTGATAGTTGCCAACTTCTCTGGTTTTCTGGACTTAGCTTGTATTTCTGTTTTTGCCTCCTACGGTGACTCATTCATAACACTGCACTGTCTTATGGGCCCAAATAATGCTCTATATATAATGGGCCCCATTTCTAATGCTCTAGTGTATAATGGGCCCTGTAAATGCTGCTCCAGTGTCTGATGTCCACCTTTGGAATGCTCCAGTGTATGGTGGGCCCCATATATCATTCTCCAGAGTATAGTGCTCCCCAAAAATTGCTGTCCCAACATTGAAAACAATTAAAAAAGTCTCCTCAAATAAGTCTCCTCGCTAGGGAATCCCTGTACTAGTCTGCGCATACAGACGTGATGTCATTGCGCTCTCTGATCAGAATATCACTGTCAGGAAACGCGAAAGACGTCACGGCGGTGGAGCAGGGAGAGGTAAGTATTTCAACTTTGCAAGTGCTGTGATCTAGAGCAAGCAGGGGGGCCCACTCATTGGCGACGGCCCTGGCACAGGGCCCCTCATAGTACGGCGGTGTGCCTGACGGCGGGTGGGCTGAACCTGTACTTTCAGCTGCACCTTCCTTTTTGTCACCGTGTAAGGTGGTACAGTATATGGGAAGGGTAACCTGAGTTTCATCTGAGTCACATTCAGGCTGTGTAGAGTGCGAGGGGAATGTAGTGGTCTGGGTCAATGTACCAGCAGAATCATCTAGCAGTGGCTGGGCCTCAGTGCACTTGTGGTGCCCCCAGGAGTACGGTCGCCACAGTGACATTACCTTCCTCCTAGGGAGTGTGATGTCATGCTTGGGAGCAACGAAGGATCTCTCTAACAGTTAAACCAACACACAACACATTTCCCACTCCGGGCCAGCAGGGAGACCTCTGAACCTGACTGCTGAGGAGCTGCTGTCTGTGGTAGGGAGGAGGTAAGTTAGGGTAGTCTGTGAAGGGAAGGGGAAGTGTGTGGACGTGAAAAGGGGAGCTGGAGGATGAGCAGACTTAGGGCTCACTCCTAGCTTGAGCACATGGTCCGGATTCTGGTCTCCGAGTTTGTAGGGACACTGACGTTCTTGCAGCAGAAACCGGAGGAAGTAGCAGCTGTAAATGCTCTGTACCCAACTAAGGCTCAGAGGCCCCAGCAGCGATGTGTGGGAGCCAGAAGGAAAAGGCTACGGCTGCCTGCCATACGTGAAAGTTCCAAGAGAGAGTCAACAGGGGGTACTTCATTGAACTCAGCACTGCGAGTACCTCAGATAAGCGCTAGAACGGAGGCCACACTACCTATCTGCAGAGAGAAAATTACAAATTGGCTTCCACCTTCTCCATCTGTACTCTGGGTCCTGGACAGCACTTACCAAGTACAGGTAAAGGAACTTCACGACTGTGTCTGTCCTCTTTCTCCTGCGCCTGGCGCACGGCTCTGCTACAACCTGCACTGCACACCATCTATCAACTCTTTCATGTGCCCTGCGACAATGGCCATACCTGTGCAGGGCTTCTACATCTTAGCTGCACCACAACTTCTGTCCCAGAGAAGCGCCACTGCAGCGTTGATCAATCTACTCAGAAACCACAGGTGGCGTCACGTATCATTCACCTATAAACGTAATTCACACCTTTGCATGGACGCCCAGGGCCACGGAACGGGTCACCACCACTGGGACACATTCCAGGGAGACAACGTCCCGGTACCGATTAACCCCATTGCCCTGCCTGGCCACCCACACTCCATGTCAGATTCATCTTGGACTGGGGAATTCTTGATTTGACTTGATAACCCATGCATGGTATGAAAGAAAGAGCTACATGGACTAATGTGAAGTGTGGCCTGCTGAATCAGCCTGCTGCATCATTTACTTTAGGTGGGGGTGCAGGAGACAAGGAAAGGGGTTCCTCCTGACCAGGAACCAGCACTTGACGACTCAGTGCTTGCATTTTTGAAACTTCAGAAGAGGAGGGCATATTTGCTGGAGTCTGTTTCGGCAACGTAAGCCTAAACCAGTTCCTCATGCTCCGGCTTTAAAAACGGTTAACCTACTCCCAGAAAAGGCAGCCTTCCAGGCGTTCCATAGACAGACCATGACACAGGCTCAACACCTCCTGCTTAGCTGCTATTGTGCTTTTGCCACTACCAGCAGATGCACCACCACCATCAGCACCAGCTGGCCCCCCCACACCCACGTCCGCGGCCTCTTCCACCAATCTTCCAAATTTAGCACAAAATAGACACAAAATAACATCACATATATGGTACTGTATCAGAAGCGTACAGCTCTATTCAGTCAAAGGATAATTGTCAACCTCCATATATATACCATCAGTCACACAGAGACACTCCTAGGCTCAATATGGATTAGACAAGAATATAAAAAGTAGACAATGTGTACAGTATCATCAGATAGCAGGTATATATAGCATAGTTTAAACATTAACAATGTATCATGAGTAGTGTTGAGCCACGCCGCTAGTGTTTTGGTTCGTCGCACAGGAGGCAAGTTCATTGAATGTTCGTCGAACCACACTGAAAACAATGGCAGGCAAACACAAACACATACTAACACATACAAAACAATTACAAAACACCTTAAAAGGTGTCCCAAAGCCGACAAAATGCTCAGAAGCCAAAAATAACATATGGAAAAGGGCAACTACATTTACAAAAGAGGTGGAGGAGTAAAAGGAGGAGGTGGAGGGGACACAGATCTAAGCTTGTCATGCCCTTATGAAGTCAAGAAAGTCTGGACTAAAAATGTAAAAATCAAACCCAAAAAAGCAAAATCTGAAAACGAACATGATCATATACCGTCGTACTTCCCACCAATATATTATGGCAACTGGCAAATGGGCGGCGTTATTCCCATGAACCTCCAAACAGCGTCCATGAAGCCAAAGTGTTTGCTATCCGGGGGCAGTATGATTGCAAAGCTGAACCTTAAAGGAATGTCCAAAA
This sequence comes from Dendrobates tinctorius, assembly GCF_039654945.1. NCBI lineage: Eukaryota > Metazoa > Chordata > Amphibia > Anura > Dendrobatidae > Dendrobates > Dendrobates tinctorius. The sequence continues at coordinate 11,888,647 of NW_027361827.1, forward strand.
GGGCACCACCAGGAGTGGAGCCTGCGGCTTAATTGGACTCCACCCGGGAAACAAAAACCATGCCACCTCAAAAAAAGATGCACACATTGAAAGCTTTAGCAATTGTGTGTGTGTGGTGTGGTATCTCCATTTGTAGTTGTGCTAGTGATTTGTCAGCTTTATTCCGTTAACGAACGAGACTCCGTCATGCCCCTGCGGTACGCGTAAAGCTTACTAGAGGGATACGCGAGGCTCTAGCACGCGCGATCGAGCAATAACAGGGCTGTCATGGCCTTCCATGTCCGGCTACATGCGCGCTACACTGAAAGGACCATCTTTTGTCTCTTACAGGTGCAGATAACCAGCTGAACACCGTTAGTGATGGGGATCTGGGATTCCAATAATTCGCCGTGAACGATGATTTCCCAGTAAGTGCAGGTCAACAGCAATTCCTGATTTCGGCCTAACCGCCATTCCAGAAAAATGCAAAACATTACGTGTCCAAATCACAGCTCTGCAGCCGTTCTCAGGCCCAGTATGGATTCTACAAGATTCGAGAAAGTTGATAAAGGGTACAGTTTCACCGGATAACACGTATACAGTATATGTTGCTTAGTTTACACATTAAAAACCTATGTGTATCGATCAGGAGGCAGGCTCAGACGGTCTCAGGCCCAGTATGGATTAGACAAGATTGTGCAAAGTTAAGATAGGGTACATTATCACTGGATAGCAGGTAGAGAGAGCATAGTTTAAACATTTAAAATCTCCGTGTTCTCTGCATGGTTTACACAGCAATCTAAAAACTAGAAAAAAGGAAATGTATTTCAAGCGTACACCATGAAACACTTTTGGTGGTATTTTTAAATCTTCATTTATATTTCTGTTTCAGTAAGATAGCCCAGACTCTCTGCAATAAGAAATTAGATGCATACAATTATTTACCTAATGTCTAGTGATTGCAGAAATCTACGAATTATTCACGGGAACAACTTCCGTTACAATTCTCAGAGGCGATGCTGACCCTCAATTAATTAGTGTGTGGACACAGCAAAAACCTTTCTTTGTGAAGAAAGTGTTGCTGTATTGCAGTACCGTTGATTCCATCGCCGTTACTCATATCCATCCAATTTTGATCACAGGGAGAGGTGTAAACGTGGTGCTCACTGCCTATCATGATCTGTCACGTAACTTTGGAGTGCAAAACACAGAAGTCACAGGCCGCAGGCGATTCAATTGGATTGGCATGAGAGGGAGGGCACATTTAAAAATGTGCACTGAAATGTCACACATCTGTGGGTAGGAAAACTGTTAAAGCTGAAGAGAAACCACCACTGCATCTCATTGTGAGTCGACGTCCATAAGAAATGGAAGCCATTGATCATCTGACGCTGGATCCCGGCCAGCGGGACAGGGCATAGCTACGTCTTAACCATCATCTTCTATCAGTTCACCAAATTTGAAGTGCCAGTCCCAGTGATGGATTTGACAGCCCAGACTACACAGCGGAGGAGCAGGGAGAGGTAAACATTGCAAATGCTGGGGCCCTGCCCAAGCAAGGGGGGGTCCACTCGTGGGCGTCGGCACTGGCACTGGGCCCCTCATAGTATGGCGGTGTGTCTGACGGCGGGTGTGCACCACCACCGTCAGAGACACTTGATTGCACTATGAGGGACCCTGTGCCAGTGCCCGTGCCCACGAGTCGGCCCACCCACCTGTCCAGGGCAATGGCACTCGCACGGTTGCGTGCGCTCGGTGGTGACCCCGGCCATTGTGGGGAGGAGGCTGCCCAGTTAGGGAGGTTTACAAAATGGCATATGTTGATGTGGGACATTTACCTGCCGCTAAAGGCGAAATTGGTCAAGTTCCAGGATCAGGCGGACCAAAGAAAACAATTTTTCTGGCAACCTATGTGTCATCAGGGTAAGGTGGGACAAAATCCTTGGAAACCCATGCATGGTTCATTTTAATGATGGATTTATCAACCACATTTTGGGTCGACAGACGGGTCCTTTTTTCTGTCAGTATTGATCCAGCAGCACTGAAGACTCTTTCCGATAGCACACTTGCTGCTGGGCATGCGAGCTCCTGTAAAGCATATTGAGCCAATTCAGGCCAGGTGTCCAGCTTAGCTGCCCAATAGTCAAATGGGAATGACCTGTGAGGGAGAACATCGATATGGGAGGAAAAGTAGTTTGTAACCATACTTGACAAGTGCTGTCTCCTGTCACTTTCAATCGATGCAGTATTACCAGTCGTGTGAGCGGGACTTGAAAAATCATTCCACAACATTGTCATGAAACCCCTGTCTCCAACGCCACTTCTGATGTGTCCACCACCAACACCGCTTCCAAATTGCCCCCGGCCCCTACGGCTCATGTGAGAACCATCACCGCTGCTGTGTGCTGAGAATGCCTCAACCAACCGGTTTACCAGAGTAGCTTGTTTGCTAGCCAATATTAGGTCAAGGTACTCCGGTGGCATGATCTTTTGGAATTTGCCTTTATAGCGTTGATCCAGGATGCTGGCCAACCAGTAGTCATCATCGTTCATCATTTTGGCCATGCGGGGGTCCCTTTTTAGGATCTGCAAGGCATAATCTGACATGTGGGCCAATGTTCCCAGTGTCAATGATGCACTGCGAGTGCTGGGTTGAGGAGCACTTTCTGGCAAATCCACATCCCTCCAGTCATGCACAAACCCTGTACCAGACCTTGCAAAGCCAACATTTTCTCTTGCCCCACGAGAAGCATTCTCCTCCCCTAAATAATCATCCCCATCATCATGCTCCTCCTCTTCCTCTTCTTCCTCCACCTTGTCCACGACAGTTCCCTGACCAGACAATGGCTGACTGTCATCAAGGCTTCGCTCCTTCTCTGTACAAATCCCCTCTGAAATGTAAAGTGCTGCGGAATATGTCGGCGCTATAAAAATAAAAATTTATTATTATTATTATTATTATCCTCTTCCTCCTCATCAACCTCAGCTGCAGACGCCTGCTCCTTAATGTGCGTCAAAGTTTGCATGAGCAGACGCATAAGCGGAATGCTAATGCTTATGATGGCGTCGTCAGCGCTTACCCGCCGTGTGCATTCCTCAAAACACTGAAGGACTTTACAGAGGTCTTTCAGCTTCGACCACTGCACACCTGTCAGCTCCATGCCTGCCCTCAAAGTGCCTGCACGTGTATCCTCCCACAAATGCATTACGGCCTGCCTTTGTTCGCACAGCCGCTCAACCATGTGCAGGGTGGAGTTCCACCTTGTTGCAACATCGATAATTAGGTGGTGCTTGGGAAGGTGGAGCAATCGCTACAGCTTCTGCATACGACTGGAGTGTACCGGCGACCGGCGGATGTGCGAGCACAGCCTTCGAAACTTAAGGCGCAGGCCTGTTAAATCAGGATAATTAGTGAGGAAGCACTGCACCACAAGGGTTCAAGGTGTGAGCCAAGCAAGGTATGTGTCTGAGTTTTGAAAGGGCTATGGCTGCCACAAAATTCCGGCCGTTATCACTAACTACCTTGCCTACCTCAAGTTGTAGACTGCCCAGCCATGACTCAGTTTGCCGCTGAAAGTAGTCGGCCAGTACCTCTGCGGTGTGTCTGTCGCCCAAAACACATCATCTGCAACACAGCCTGCTGACACTTTCCACTAGCTGATCGATAGGGGGACACCTCGCTTGCAACACTGTCAACTGCGGATGCAGTGCTCATGCGACTGCGCACAGTGGACCAACTTTCGCTTCTGGAGGAGGAGGAGGAGGAGGATGGTCGAACGCCTACAGCCAACTGTTTCCTATACCGTGGGCTAGGCAGCACTGTGCCACCACCACTGTCCCCTGTGGACCCTGCATCCACCACATTAACCCAGTGCGCAGGGATGGACACGTAACGGCCCTGGCCGTGCCTACTGGACCATGCATCAGTTGTGAGGTGCACCTTTCCACTCAATGACAGCTTGAGTGCATGGACAATGCGGTCTTTCACATGAAGGTGGAGGGCTGGGATGGCTTTGCGAGAAAAGAAGTGGCGACTGGGTAGTTCATAGCGTGGAAATGCGTAGGCCATTAGTTCGCTGAAAGCTGCGCTTTCAACCAACCGATAGGGCATCATCTCTAACGAGATTAGTTTGGAAATGTGGGTGTTCAAAGCCAGTGTACGCGGATGAGAGGATGAGTACTTTTTTGTCCTACTCATAGTCTCTGCTTGGGTGAGCTGGACTTGAGAGCTGGATATGGTGGAAGTAGCGGTGGACATGGCGGACAGAGAAAGGGTTGATGATGGTTATGGAGTTGGTGTTCTTTCTGATAGCCTAGATTCAGTCTTTCGTTGCAATAACAGTGTGATTGCCTGAATGATTTGCCCTTGCGACGACAACTCTACATTTGCTGCTGGTGGTGTGCTAACCGGTGGACTTACAGTGGGGGAAACAATGTTGCATTGCTGACTACCTTCTTTGGGAGCGGTAGCACATGTGGTACGTGAGTTTCGGTAGTCCATCCACGCTTGCAAGTGCATGGTGGTTAAATGTCTTAGCATGCAACTGGTATTCAAATTTCTCAGATTTTTCCCTCGGCTAAAGGTCTTTGCGCACTTCTTACAGATTACCTTTGCCTGATCATTAGGATTTTGTTCAAAAAAGTGCCATACTGCACTCTTCCTACTAGGGAAGACAGTCTACATGCCCTGCATCTGTAGTGCAGAGGTCTGTCACTCTCTACCTGACTTCCATGTGTAGTGCGGGATTTGTAACTATCTACCTTTCCTCCATGTGTAGTTCGGGGTCTGACAATCTCTATCTGCCCTCCTTGTGTAGTGCAGGGTCTGTCACTCCCTACCAGCCATCCATGTATAGTGCAGGGGTCTATCACTGTCTACCTGCCCTCTATGTGTAGTGCAGAGTTCTGTCATTCTTAACCTGCCCTCCTTGTGTAGTGCAGGTGTCTGTCACTCTCTACCTGCCTCTGTGTAGTGCGGGGTCTGTCACGCCCTACCTGCTCTCCATGTGTAGTGCAGCAGGCTGTCACTCCCTACCTGCTCTCCATGTGTAATGTGGGGTCTGTCTCTCTCTACTTGCCCTCCATGTGTAAGGCGGGGTTTTTCACTGCCTACCTGCCCTCCATTTGTATTGCAGGGTTCTTTCACTCTCTACCTGCCTCTGTGTAGTGCGGGGTCTGTCAGGGCCTACCTACCCTCCATATGTAGTGCAGCAGGCTGTCACTCCCTGGACCTGCTCTCCATGTGTAGTTTGGGGTCTGTCACTCTCTACCTGCCCTCTATGTTTCCTGTGGGGTTCTGTCACTCTCTACCTACCCTCCTTGTGTAGTGCAGTGTTCTGTCACTCTCTACCTGCCCGCTATGTGTGGGTCGCCCTCCCAAGGTTGTGGGGTACTTGGTACCGGGCTGGTGTCGGCGAGATGTGTTACAGCAGCGGGGACCCGGTCCATGGCCCTGGGCGCCCAATTAATAGGGGGAGTTTGAATGGTAGAATGTAGTAAATGGAATAGTTTGTGACGCCACCTGTGGTGTTCGGCAAGTGAGATGTTCAGCCGACGCTGCTTGCAGATCCTCTGGAGCTGGTGGTGTGTTGCATCCAAGATGGTGAAGCTCCCCACAGGTGAAGCTATATCCCCAGGGCAGTGTAGATGTGGAGTTAGAGGAGAGGCACAAGCAGTGTCGAAGCTGTAAAGCAAAGTTTGATCAGCTTAGAGAGGACCTTCGCCGAATTGATTGGGACAATGTCCTCAAAAATAGGAGTACAGAAAATAAATGGGAAATATTTAAATCAGTTTTACACACCCACTGCGAGCTAGCCATACCGTACAGAAATAAAAGGGCTAGGAACAGGAGAACACCAATGTGGCTAAATAAGGTTGTAAAAAGGGCAATAAATAACAAGAACACGGCATTTAGGAAGCTAAAACAAGAAGGCAATGAAGAAGCATTAAAAAGTTATAGAGAAAAAAATAAAATGTGTAAAAAACAAATACATTTAGCAAAAGTGGAAACTGAGAGACTCATTGCTAAGGAAAGTAAAACAAACCCCAAACTATTCTTTAATTATATAAACAGTAAAAAGATGAAAATTGATGGTGTCGGCCCTTTAAGGAACAACGAGGGTGAAATCATAGAGAGCGATGTGGGAAAAGCAAATGTTTTAAATACTTTTTTTCTCAACAGTGTTCACACAGGAAAAGGATTTGCCAGGGGAAATGCAGAGTGATAATGTAAAGTCCCAATTAAGTATTACCTGCCTAACCCAGGAAGAAGTGCAGAACCGCCTTAGTAAGATTAAAATTGTCAAATCACCAGGCCCTGATGGCATTCACCCTCGGGTATTAAGGGAGTTAAGTAATGTGATAGACAGGCCTCTATTCCTTATATTTAAAGACTCTATAGAAACAGGGTCTGTTCCTTTTGATTGGCGGCAAACAAATATGGTACCAATATTCAAAAAGGGGTGTAAAAGGGAACCTGGAAACTATAGGCCGGTAAGCTTATCATCTGTTGTGGGTAAAATTTTTGAAGGGCTTCGAAGGGATACCATTATGGAATATCTCAATGTTAATAAATGTTTAAATCCATATCAACATGGATTTATGAAGGTTCGCTCCTGTCAAACTAACCTGACCAGCTTCTATGAGGATGTAAGCTCTCAAATGGACCAAGGAGAATCATTGGATGTCATTTATCTCGACTTCTCTAAAGCATTTGACACTGTCCCACATAAAAGATTGGTAAGTAAGATGAGAAAGCTTGGGCTAGGGTAAAATGTGTGTAGATGGGTAGGTAGCTGGCTTAGTGATAGAAAACAAAGAGTGGTTATTAATGGTGCATACTCAGATTGGGCCAGGGTTACTAGTGGGGTACCACAGGGTTCTATATTGGGCCCCCTACTATTTCATATATTTATTAATGATCTAGTGGATGGCTTACACAGTAAAATATCAGTATTTGCAGATGATACAAAACTATGTAAGGTAGTTAACACAAAGGAGGACAGTTTGCAACTACAGACAGATTTGAGTAAATTGGTGAATTGGGCTGAAAAATGGCAAATGAGGTTTAACACAGATAAATGTAAGGTTATGCACATGGGAAGGAGAAGCAAATGCTATAATTACTTACTAAACGGGAAACTGCTGGGGAAATCAGACATGGAAAAAGACTTAGGCATCTTAGTCAATAAGAAGCTAAATTGGAGTGCCCAGTGTCAGGCAGCTGCCATCAAAGCAAATAGGGTCATGGGATGTATTAGAAGACTCTCTACCTGCCCTCTATGTGTACTGTGGGGTTCTGTCACTCTCTACCTGCCCTCCTTGTGTAGTGCAGCGGTCTGTCACTCTCTACCTGCCCGTTATGTGTAGTGTGGGGTCTGTCACTCTCTACCTACTCTCTGTGTGTGCTATGGGGTTCTGTCATTCTCTACCTGACCTCCTTGTGTAGTGCAGCGGTCTGTCACTCTCTACCTGCCCGTTATGTGTAGTGTGGGGTCTGTCACTCTCTACCTGCTCTCTGTGTGTGCTGTGGGGTTCTGTCACTCTCTACCTGACCTCCTTGTGTAGTGCAGTGGTCTGTCACTCTCTACCTGCCCACTTTGTGTAGTGCAGCGGCCTGTTACTTCCTACTTGTCATCCATGTGTAGTGCGGTGGTCGGTCACTCCCTACTTGCCCTCCATGTGTAGTATGTGGTCTGCCACTCCCTACCTGACCTCCAAGTGTAGGTTGAGGTCTGTCACTCCCTACCTGCCGTCTATGTGTATTGTTGGGTCTGTCACTACCTTTCTGCCTTCCATGTGTAGTGCAGGGTCTGTCACTATCTACCTCCCCTCCATGTGTAGTGTGGGGTCTGTCAGTCCCTACCTGACCATCCATGTGTACTATGGGGTTCTGTCACTCCCTACATGACCTCTATGTGTACTACAGGGTTCTTTCACTCTCTACCTGCCCTCTGTGAAGTGCAGGGTCTGTCTCTCACTCTCTACCTGCCCTCCATGTGAAATGTTCTCTCACTATCTACCTACACTTCCAGCAAGCATCGGACTGGGGCACCCTGGGCCTACCAAAGAAAATCATTCTTGGGGCCCACTTTGTAGCTACATAGAAATAAATACAATACCACCAATTGTATGGTTATACACACTAATGTCAGGGTATAATATAAGGTAGTACACTTCTTAATAGTATGCTAAGGTGGTACAAACTCAATGATCTCCTGGTGCTTATTAACCATATAGAGTCTGCCTATGGGGGGTGCATTATACTACAGTTGAAACTAGATAGATAAAATGCCTTAAAACATTCTCTCTCTCATTATTCTGGCATTTGGCAAATATTAATAATTATGGTAATCCTAATTGACCTGAAACGGAAAAGATTTATTCTTATTTCTTGTCAGATATTGAGAAAAACATGCATATGTGTTTTTATATAGTGTATGTAAACTTCTGGTTTCATATATACAGCATTGAAATAACCTGTTCACAATATCAAAGTATGTCATAGGGTGGGCAAGGGTTAAACAGTCAGTTTTGATGACATCACAAAGCACATAACCATCATAGACATCATATGACATCACAATTGGCATAGAATGAGGAAAGTACAACACATGAGCCATCTTGTTTCATTAGAGCCTGACAGCTTGAAGGAAACAAGTCCAGGTAGGGAACTTTTCACTTATGACGCCACTCACAAATTGTTTAGAAGGGGGATTAAAAGTGGGATTCAGAGCTGCATCATTCATCTGAAAATCTTATCAAAAAGCTCTATAGCCTGTGAAATTTATAACGATTCTATGATTTAAAAAAATGGTATTGATCAGCTTCTAAGGAAAATCTGCACATTTGGGTTCTTTCTTAGCGAGTGTGAGCCCAGCCCAACAGGAGTTACCACTCTGGACCACCCCTTCCCTAAATGAGGACGTGCTGGCGATCAACTGATCATTGTCACTGGTCTTGAAGAACCTCAGCAATCGGCTGGTTTTGTCCTCTATGACACCCATGTGCTCTAATAAAAGCATATAGGAAGGGGTGGGGCAGTGAGACAACTCCATTTGGTTCCATTTTTGGGTAGCTTTGCCATTAATGCTGTGAAAATGGTATCAGAACATAAATTTAATTGCAGACTGCTACAGTTCTCCATTGTCAGCTCTCTTGGTCCTGTTGGATCAGGGGTGACCAGGAACTGACGGTTTATCGTGGTCAGGAGTTGCAGTATGGGGTCCTGTGTTTTCCTTTAGTGCGTAGAAAAGCAGGTGATACAGATTAGAAAAATTGGGGGCAAATGCTTAGGTTTTAATATGCGTCATGACTCAGTAAAAAATGAGGCTGGTGGTTATTTGCGGCCTGTGATTTTGTTTTATTAATTCTACTCTTGATGTTGGAAACTTGATACACAACACACCAGTGGCAGTTATTACGACAGGACACATGACATCACAGGGCACATGACATCATAGAGATCACAGGACACATCACATCATACATATCACAATTGGTACAGAATGTATAAAGTTATTATCCTGAACAACCTTGTGTCCCCAGCGGAAGCATATTGAGGAAGACAAGTCTAAGTAGGTAGCTGCTCAATTAACACTAAGGCCCCATTCACACATTGTGTAGCTGTGAGGTGTTTGTTGTGAAGTTTAGAACTGCACTATTTACCCCTAAAATATCTCAGCAAACATCTCGCTCTTTTGTGCATTAGAATGATTCCTTAAATAGAACTTACCATTTAATCCTCTTTTTTGTACTGATAGGTGTTATGTCTCATCTAGTTCAGATGATCTGCTGTAATGAAGCACGGACAGATGACGGTGGCGCAGCAGGAAGGCTGAGCAGAAACGACGGAGAACGTGGTAGCACGATGGAAGCAGGAGGACCAGAACTGGAACCACAGGATATCATGAGCAGAATTGATTTAACGGCAACTGCCGTAAGAGTTGCAGACTCCGATCAGGCACAGATCAGAATTGCATCAGTTTTTCTCGGGCGTGGAGAGGGGGAAAAAAAGGTTTCTCCACCTTCTGAATTATGTCAGTCTGTGAAAATCAGACACACTTAGATGTCATCCAAGTGGAGTCCAATTTTTTCATGTGCCCAAGACTTGCTTTGCCGATTTTGATCTGACACTGGGATCAAAATCGGATTTGTCTCCGATTTTTTCCATGGAGCACTGGGTCCGAGCAAAAAATCTGACATTTGCACAGGCCCATAGAATATCATAGGTACGAGTGCTATCCGTCAAAACCATGGACAGCAAACTCATATATATTTATTTATTTTACTCGTTTACATAGCGCCGTGAATTCCACAGCGCTATGTATACATACTATATATAGAAATGAAAGAAATATTTAGAAATATATATATATTCACTCATATATATGCGCTTCGATTTTCACAGACTGACAAAATGGAGAAACTTTTTCCCCCCCTCCCCACCTCCAAGAAAAACTGATGCCACTCTGATCACACTCTAATCAAAGCCTGATCGGAGTCTGCAACTCTATTATGTACTGTATGTGGGTATGTGTATGTGTGTGTATAGTACAGTATATGTATTGCATAGTATATGTATTGTTTAGTAAATGTGTAAATTTATTGCATATGTAATGTATAGTATATGTATAGTATATCATACGTATAGTATAGTGTAGTAAATGTATAGCATATGTGTATGTCTATTGTATAGTATACATGTATGTCTATTGCATAGCATACATCTATGTCTGTTACATGTCATATGTCTATGTCTGTTGCATGGCATACGTCTGTCTGTTGCATGGCATATGTCTATGTCTGTTGCATGGCATACATTTATGTATGTTGCATGGCATACGTCTATGTCTGTTGCATGGCATATGTCTATGTCTGTTGCATGGCATACGTCTATGTCTGTTGCATGGCATACGTCTATGTCTGTTGCATGGCATACATCTATGTCTGTTGCATGGCATACGTTTATGTATGTTGCGTGTCACACGTCTATGTCTGTTGCATGGCATACGTCTATGTCTGTTGCGTGGCATACGTCTATGTCTGTTGCATGGCATACGTCTGTGTCTCTTGCATGGCATACATCTGTCTATTGCATGGCATATATTTGTGTCTCTTGCATGGAATACATCTGTGTGTCTTGCATGGCATACGTCTGTGTCTCCTGCATACCATATGTCAATATCTCTTGCATAGCGTAGGTCTATGTCTCTTGCATAGCATACATCTATGTCTCTTGCATAGCATACGCCTATGTCTCTTGCATAGTATTTGTATATGTCTATTGCATTGTATTCTTTTATGTCTGTTGTATAGTATTTGTCTATATCTATTGTATAGTATATGTATTTGTCTATTGTAATGTATATATCTGTTGTATAGTATTCGTATATGTCTGTTGTAGAGTATGTATTAATGTCTATCGTATCGTATATGTCTACTGTATAGTATTCGTGTATGTCTATTGTGTAGTATTCGTACATATCTATTGTATAGTATTTGTATATGTTTAGTGTAAAGAATTTGTATAAGTCTATTGTATAGTATTCGTATAAGTATGTAGTATAGTATTAGTATATATCTATTGTATAGTATTTCTATATGTTTAGTGTATAGAATTTGTATAAGTCTATTGTATAGTATTCGTATAAGTATGTAGTATAGTATTAGTATATATCTATTGTATAGTATTTGTATATGTTTAGTGTATAGCATTCGTATAAGTCTATTGTATAGTATTCGTATAAGTATATTGTATAGTATTCGTATTTATCTATTGTATAGTATTTGTATATGATTAGTGTACAGTATTCGCATAAGTCTATTGTATAGTATTCGTATAAGTATATTGTATAGTATTAGTATATATCTATTGTATAGTATTTGTATATGTTTAGTGTATAGCATTCGTATAAGTCTATTGTATAGTATTTTGTATAGTATTTGTATTTATCTATTGGATATTATTTGTATAAGTTTAGTGTACAGTATTCATATAAGACTATTGTATAGTATTCGTATAAGTATATTGTATAGTATTCGTATATTTCTGTTGTATAGTATTGGTATAAGTATATTCTATATTATTCGTATAAGATTATTGTATAGTATTCGTATATGTCTATTGTATAGTTTTCGTATATGTCTATTGTATAGTATTGGTATATGTCTATTGTATAGTATTCGTATATGTCTATTGTATAGTATTTCTATATGTTTGTTGTATAGTATTCGCATAAGTATATTGTATAGTATATGTATATGTTTCTTGTATAGTCTATGTATATGTCTATTGTATAGTATATGTATATGTCTATTGTACTGTATAGTATATGTCTATTGTATAGTATATGTACATCTCTATTTTAAATTAGAGTGCAAGCTCCTAGGAGCAGAGTGTATATTTTATATTAGATTGTTAGCTCCTAGAAGCAAGATGCATTTATCTTTTCCCTTCCAGATCGACTCTCCTGAGCTTATAATACGTGCAGATATACAGCAATATGCAGCAGGACAGATGTGATCCAGGGAAATATCCGATCGCCACAAATGGGGTCAGGAAGGAATTTTTTCCCCCCCTGAGGCAGAACTCTCCGGGGGGTTTCTTCGCCTTCCTCTGGATCTTGTGGTCCAGTGGCTCTCAGCCAGTCCTCAATGCCCACAGCTAGTTCTGTGGTCTGTATAGGGACTTACCTGAGAGCCATTGTGATTATGGCTTAATTTTTTAAAGGACCCGTAATATTTTTATTACAGTGTTGCTTATTGCTATTCCAATAAAAAAAAAATAAGAAAGAAAATAAAAGTTTCATTGGATCCATTTTCTGTTCACTTTATTTTTACACAGTTGCAATGATGGGAGTGATCATCACTACTCTCAGTACTCTACAAGTTGAACCAGGAATTGTGGGGGGTGCCATTTACAGAAGGTAGACCACATAAATCTCCACCCATTGTGGTATCGTAATGTCTACTCCTGTCCCAAGTTACATTAAAATTGTTATGGAGGCAGTACCCTAAAATAGTATATGTCCTACACAAAAAACTACCCGATAGAAGACTGAAGATGGGGACACAGAGCTGCAGAATACAAGAGACACAAGCAGTGTCGGACTGGGGTGCCCACGGCCCCCTAGTTGCCAACTCCAGTAACCAACTTAAGTGCCCCACTTTTACAGCTACTTGCAAATGTGACATTATCCTCAATCACAAATTTATATAACAAAGAACTGGGAAGATTGTTACATGAATAAGATGCTGCCTCTGTAAGTACATAGTGAATAAAGGCTATTTTTCCAAGTACTGCTGTATAAGAGTGAGGTGGCCCGTAATGCACAGTGACTCACTGGAGGATTCTCCTGTTCTCCTGTGAGCCAGTCCAAGCCTATATGTGTAATTTATGGAAAATTAATACTTTGTGTTTGTAGGGACAGACTTAGTTAAAGCTTAGTACTGGCCCATAGTGGGAGGGGGACCCCCCCAGTAAAAGAGGACTGCTTCCTTATAGTCAGGGAAGCACAGTAACCAAGGTCAAGTTCAAGTTGCAGTGGGAGGGCACTTATCGTTCAAGGCAGTGGGAGGTCTTACTAGAATCTCTTGCGGACATTCCTGCAACATCCGGCGCCTAGGGTTTGGTACAGATACTGCCAAGAGTGCCTTATCTTCTAGTGTACAGAGGAAAAGCATGTGAAACTGCATTAAGAGAAGGTAGAGGATGCCCAGTGCACTGAGGAACTGGACAGGAAATCCCTGGAAAATCAGTTAACGTGAGGATAGTGCAAGAGGAACGTAGAGTGATGCTGGAGACATATTGTACTAAAGAAACAAAGAATAAGAAGTCTTGCACCAGAAACTGCATGTTACAGTCTGATGAACTTAAACTGCCCAATAAATTGCTTGTTACAATGAACTGCATATTCCCTTAGTTATGTGTGGCATCTCCTGAGGAGGGAGATCTGGGGAAAGCAGTGGTCTGCGGTCTACAGGTGAATGTGATGCACCCCACAATTGCCAGTAAGTTAGGACGGGACCAGGACAAGTTTTAGACAAAATGGGGCCCTGGGCAAAAGTTTAAAGTGGGGCACTGAATGCTCACATATTGCACCATCACCATTTACATGCGCAGAGCTCAGGCCATTAAGCGAGCATGATCAACAATATTGAAGTCATTCGATGCTTGTTTCCCAGCCTCTGTACACCAGCTGGCGAAGAATGATGGGGACAGATTCAGAAATCTACAAGCCATTAACCATCATACACTTTCAGAAGCCTGCACTCATCACTGTCCCCAATTTACTCTTTTTCATGTCCTGATCTGGCTGTACATCACAACAATTACACTCTCAGAAGCAGCCTGGACCACGTGGCTCCCCTCAATCTCAGAACTTCCAAACACAGAGTAAAACAGCCCTGGTTCACATTGCAAACTCGATTTCTCCAGCGATGCTCTAGGAGTTTCGCACGCCTATGGAAGAAAGCTCGATCACCAGAAAACTTTATCCAATACAAATTTATGTTATGGACCTATAACGCTGCCCTTTTCTTTGCCAAACAGACTTACTTCACCACCCTCATCTCCTGTCTAACAACCCCCAAACAATTTTTTACACCTTTCACTCCCTCCTCAGTCCAAAAACACAGGCCCTATCACATACATCTGAGCTGATGAACTTGCCCCCCACTTTATAGAGAAAATAGAGAATATCTGTCAGTAAATCTGCTCCCTGCCATCAAGTGCTACAACTCCGATCCCTCCCCCAGGGCCGGATTTAGGCAAAGTGGGGCCCTAGGAAAAGTTTAAAATGGGGCCCCAAATGCTAACATATTGCACATCACACAGAAGCATTTCGGTTGTAGTTACATGTGCTGAGTTCAGGCCGCTATATGAGCCTGATCGACAATATTGAAGTCGTTCAACACTTGTTTCCCGGTCTCTATCCACCGTCTGAGAAAGAATGATGGGGACAGAGTGATCACTAATGGATCTCTAACAGATCACCATACAGTATCATGTTATCAGCAGCACATCTACAGTTTACACCCCATAGTCCTTCATATAATATAATGTGCCCCATAGTCCTCCATATAGTATAATACACTCCTCAGTCCTCCATGTATTAAAATAGACTGCACAGTCCTCCATATAGTATAATACACTCCTCATAGTGCTCCATAGTATAATGCACCGCCATAGTCATCAATGTAGTAAAATGCACTTCCCATAGTATAATGCACCCCTTAGTACTTCATATAATGTATTCCCCATAGTCCTTGATACAGTATAATGCAGCCCACATATAGTATAATGCAGCCACCCCACAGAGCATAATGCAGCCACCCCACAGAGTGTAATACAGCCCCGCCATACAATATAATGTAACCCCCATACAATATAATGCAGCCCCCTCTTAAAGTATAATGCAGCCACTGTATAGAGCATAATGCAGCCAGCCAACATAGCATAATTCAGCCCCGCCATAATATATAATGTAACCCCCATAGAATGTAATGCAGCCACCCCATAGTGCATATTGCAGCCACACCACATAGTATAATGCAGCCCCACCATAAAATAGAATGTTACCGCCCATAGAATATAATGCAACCCCTTATATAGTATAATGTATCCATTACATAGAATACAATGTAGCCCTCCTCATATAGTAAAATGCAGCCCCCATAGAATATAATGTAGCCACCTCATAAAGTATAATGAAGCCCTCATACAATATAATCTAGCCCACCATTGAATATAATGCAGCCTCCCATAGTATAGAATTTAGCCTCCTCTTATAGTATAATGTTGCCCCCTCATAGAGTATGATGCAATCACCCACAATAGAATATAATAAACATAATACAGCCCCCCATAGAATATAATGTAGCCCCAAATAGAATATAATACAGCCCACCTCTCCATAGAATATAATGTAGCCCCCCATATTATATAACACAGCCTCCCCCATAGAATATAATTTAAATGTAACTCTTCATGGTATATAGCACAGCCGCATAGTATATAGCCCAGCACCACATAGTATATAGCCCAGAACCACATAGTATATAGCCCAGAACCACATGGATTATAGCCCATCCCTCATGGTACATAGCACAGCAACACATGGTATATTGCCCAGTCACACATGGTATATAGCCCAGCACCACATGGTATATACCCCAGCACCACAAGGTATATAGCACAGCCCACCATGGAATACAGCCCAGCACCATATGGAATATAGCACAGCACCACATGGAATACAGCACAGCACCTCATAGTATATAGTACAGCACCACATGGTATATAGCACAGCCACACATGGTATAAAGCACAGCAACACATGGTATATAGCACAGCACCACATGGTATTTAGCACAGCCCAAATGGTATATGGCACAGCCACACATGGTATATAGCCAAGCACCACATGGTATGTAGCCCAGCACCACATGGTATATAGCACAGCCACACATGGTATATAGCCCATCACCACATGGTATACAGCCCAGCACCACATAGTATATAGCACAGCACCACATAGTATATAACCCAGCACCACATGGTATATAGCCCAGTTACACTTGGAATAAAGCCCAACACCACATGGTATATAGCACAGCCACACACGGTATATAGCCCATCACCACATGGTATATAACACAGCCACACATGGTATACAGCCCAGCACCATGGTATACAGCCCAGCAGCACATGGTATAAAGCCCAGCACCACAAGGTATATAGCCCAGCCACACATGGTATGTAGCCCAGCACCACATGGTATATAGCCCGGCACCACATGGTATATAGCCCAGCCACACATGGTATATAGCCCAGCAGACAATCTAGAAGACCTGGAAGAAATAGAGATGCCAGCATTCTACCGCCATGGTGCCTCCCAAGACGCCAACAATGTGACAGGGAGAAGTCTTGCCGTTCATGAAGTTTCCCGTAATCCACTACCTCACCAAGGTTGGGCAGAGACACAGAGCTGTGACCCGGCTATATGTATGGTCAAAGAACTCCTTGGTGAAGCAGATTCATCTCCAGCTCCTGATGCGCCTGCAGATGTTCAACAGTTGAGGAAAGAAAGAAGCTGTTCCTTTTTGAAGACAAGTTGATCCGAAGAGCTAATAACCCACATACGCAAGAACTGGTCTGGCAGATCGTGGTCCCCAGAAAACACATGCCCATGGTCTTGGAAGCTTACCACAATCAAGTGGGACACTTTGGTTGGATAAAGCTGGAAGTAGTCATCCGCGACCGCTTCTTCTCGACAGGTATGAGACGGTCTATTGAACAGTGGTGTAGGGAATGCGGCGGGCCCATGTAGTCTCAGAAGAAAGAATTCTGCAAATCAAAGGGCCCCCTTGCAGCCCATCATCACTAAATAACCTTTGGAACTGGTGGCCTTAGACCACGTGCAGCTATCCCCAAGTCGATCAGGGTATACCTATGCCTTAACAATAGTGTATCAGTATTCCCGTTTCCTAGTGGTCGTTCCGGTGAAAGACCAAACAACAAGAACAGCTGCAAAGGCTTTCCAAGAATATTTCTGCAGACCCCATGGCTACCCAGATCAAGTGCTGAGAGACAGAGGTCTAGTCTTCGAAGCAGAAGTCTTTCAAGAATTTTGCTCCCTCTAGGGATGCAAAAAGATCAGAACTAAACCATACCATCCACAAGGTAATGGTCTTTGCAAAAAACTGAACCATCTGGTAATCAATTTATTTGCAGATCTTACCGCTAGAAGAAAGGAACTAATGGCCTGAGAAATTGCCAGATTTGATCAAAATGTTCAATCATATACTAACCAGCACAACAGGATATGCCCCAGCTTACTGGATGCGTGGACAGCCAGGTAAACTCCCCATCGACCTGGAAATGGGAGTCCTAACTCCTGAAACCATATCCAGCCAATTGGACACGGATTGGAAAACAGAAAGACAACTGCAGTATCAAAAAGTTCAGCAATGTGTAGAGGAAAGTCTTGCTCAACCTAGGCAAAAACAGGAAAGGAACTTAAATAGACATGATGTGGCAACCCCCTTACCAACAGGTGAACAAGTGCTGCAGAAAAAGTGAAGAAACCACAAGTTAGATGACCAATAGTAGGCTCAGCCTTACACTATTCAACCATCTAGCAATGACAACAGCAAAGTGTGTACTATCTCCAAAGACAGCGGAAAAATGTGTACCACCGTATCCAGAGACAATCTGAAAGTATGTCCAGCACAATTGCGTGAACGAGTTGAGAATAAGGAAGACTCTCAGCTAAAAGAAAATACTGATACAAAGATTTGCACTGTTCTAGGTGAATTCCCTAGTTCTTGGCTACAAGTTAACAACGCAGTGGTAGTTCTTTACCTGAGACACCAAATTGTTCTGGAAGCGACGAGTCGCTAATGCCAACCACTAGAGTTGAGCGACTTTGCCTTTTTTTGGGTCGAGTCGGGTTTCATGAAACTCGACTTTCACAAAAGTCGGGTAGAACGAAATCGACCGATTTTTGTGAAAAGTCGAAGGCCGACTGAAACACGAAACCCAATGCAAGTCAATGGGGAAGCAAAGTCGGCAGGGAGTGGAGACCAGGAAACACACCTACAGTGCCCTTTTGAATGCCAAAAACATCAAATCTTATTACTGAAGCTTTTCAACCTTAATTTACTTCATAATACTAGTTACGCACTGAAAAATGGGGGTTATTTGGCTAAATTTGTGGGGGGGTAGGGCTGGCTCCTGGTTTTCATGTGCCCTGGGCCAAAGAGCGCCCCTTTAACACATACCAAAACTCATGATGCTCCAATACGGCAGAGAAATAGCGGTATAGTACAATGAAAAATACTTCACTTTTTACATCTCATGACTGATATCCATTTTAAATTCTCCAATGGCTCCAAAAACGGACAGTATCTTACTCCATACAGTATTATGGCCACCGCATAGTGCTCTGTATAGCACTATAGGCCCATATATTTCACCATACAGAATCATTGGTCCCATATAATATTTGAAACAGTATATGATGAGCTCCACATAATGCTACAGTATATGTTGGTCCCCATGGATGAAGCTGCACTGTTGTGAGTTCATTTTCCCCTTCATTACTGAGGCCTGAGGAACTCCTTCTTCTGGTAAAGAAAGGTAGTGAGCCTGATTATCAAACACCTGAGGCTGATGATGATGACTGGCTGAGTGGAGTTACTGACTGGATATAAGGCTGCCGACGCCCTTCTGCCCTGCGGGTGATTTCTCTGTGGGATCCTTGGAGACCAGTCTGAATTCCTGCTCCTCTAAAGCTGTTTGCTGCTCGGCCTTTTGCATTGGTGCTTTGACTTTGTTTTGCTTTGTTTTTCTGGATTTCTGCCATTCCCTGCTGGGGTGTGCTGAATTCCTTTAGCTCTGTCTTCTGAAAATACCTGAGTGCTGATTTAGTTTTTGAAGCCTAGCTGCTTCAGGGCCTTTTTCATATCAGCTTGTTGGCTTATGTCTTTGATAGGGTTTTGGCAGATTGCAGACAGCAGCCTTCCTGTCCTTTCCTATCTAGGTAGTTTTGGGGCCCGTCTTTGCTCAGTCTATCTTTCTGTCTGTGTTAGTGTTTTCATCTTGCTTCACCGTCATTATTTGTTGGGGGCTGCCTTTTGCTTTGGGGTCTGCTCTGGGGCAGTTTAGATTTCCCCTTTCTTTCTTTAGGCCTATTTAATTCTCCGGCTGTGATCGAGGGGTCTAGGGCATCGTAGGAACCCCCCATGGCTACTGCTAGTTGTGTTGATAGGTTCAGGGGTCTGCAATCTGATAGTTGCCAACTTCTCTGGTTTTCTGGACTTAGCTTGTATTTCTGTTTTTGCCTCCTACGGTGACTCATTCATAACACTGCACTGTCTTATGGGCCCAAATAATGCTCTATATATAATGGGCCCCATTTCTAATGCTCTAGTGTATAATGGGCCCTGTAAATGCTGCTCCAGTGTCTGATGTCCACCTTTGGAATGCTCCAGTGTATGGTGGGCCCCATATATCATTCTCCAGAGTATAGTGCTCCCCAAAAATTGCTGTCCCAACATTGAAAACAATTAAAAAAGTCTCCTCAAATAAGTCTCCTCGCTAGGGAATCCCTGTACTAGTCTGCGCATACAGACGTGATGTCATTGCGCTCTCTGATCAGAATATCACTGTCAGGAAACGCGAAAGACGTCACGGCGGTGGAGCAGGGAGAGGTAAGTATTTCAACTTTGCAAGTGCTGTGATCTAGAGCAAGCAGGGGGGCCCACTCATTGGCGACGGCCCTGGCACAGGGCCCCTCATAGTACGGCGGTGTGCCTGACGGCGGGTGGGCTGAACCTGTACTTTCAGCTGCACCTTCCTTTTTGTCACCGTGTAAGGTGGTACAGTATATGGGAAGGGTAACCTGAGTTTCATCTGAGTCACATTCAGGCTGTGTAGAGTGCGAGGGGAATGTAGTGGTCTGGGTCAATGTACCAGCAGAATCATCTAGCAGTGGCTGGGCCTCAGTGCACTTGTGGTGCCCCCAGGAGTACGGTCGCCACAGTGACATTACCTTCCTCCTAGGGAGTGTGATGTCATGCTTGGGAGCAACGAAGGATCTCTCTAACAGTTAAACCAACACACAACACATGTCCCACTCCGGGCCAGCAGGGAGACCTCTGAACCTGACTGCTGAGGAGCTGCTGTCTGTGGTAGGGAGGAGGTAAGTTAGGGTAGTCTGTGAAGGGAAGGGGAAGTGTGTGGACGTGAAAAGGGGAGCTGGAGGATGAGCAGACTTAGGGCTCACTCCTAGCTTGAGCACATGGTCCGGATTCTGGTCTCCGAGTTTGTAGGGACACTGACGTTCTTGCAGCAGAAACCGGAGGAAGTAGCAGCTGTAAATGCTCTGTACCCAACTAAGGCTCAGAGGCCCCAGCAGCGATGTGTGGGAGCCAGAAGGAAAAGGCTACGGCTGCCTGCCATACGTGAAAGTTCCAAGAGAGAGTCAACAGGGGGTACTTCATTGAACTCAGCACTGCGAGTACCTCAGATAAGCGCTAGAACGGAGGCCACACTACCTATCTGCAGAGAGAAAATTACAAATTGGCTTCCACCTTCTCCATCTGTACTCTGGGTCCTGGACAGCACTTACCAAGTACAGGTAAAGGAACTTCACGACTGTGTCTGTCCTCTTTCTCCTGCGCCTGGCGCACGGCTCTGCTACAACCTGCACTGCACACCATCTATCAACTCTTTCATGTGCCCTGCGACAATGGCCATACCTGTGCAGGGCTTCTACATCTTAGCTGCACCACAACTTCTGTCCCAGAGAAGCGCCACTGCAGCGTTGATCAATCTACTCAGAAACCACAGGTGGCGTCACGTATCATTCACCTATAAACGTAATTCACACCTTTGCATGGACGCCCAGGGCCACGGAACGGGTCACCACCACTGGGACACATTCCAGGGAGACAACGTCCCGGTACCGATTAACCCCATTGCCCTGCCTGGCCACCCACACTCCATGTCAGATTCATCTTGGACTGGGGAATTCTTGATTTGACTTGATAACCCATGCATGGTATGAAAGAAAGAGCTACATGGACTAATGTGAAGTGTGGCCTGCTGAATCAGCCTGCTGCATCATTTACTTTAGGTGGGGGTGCAGGAGACAAGGAAAGGGGTTCCTCCTGACCAGGAACCAGCACTTGACGACTCAGTGCTTGCATTTTTGAAACTTCAGAAGAGGAGGGCATATTTGCTGGAGTCTGTTTCGGCAACGTAAGCCTAAACCAGTTCCTCATGCTCCGGCTTTAAAAACGGTTAACCTACTCCCAGAAAAGGCAGCCTTCCAGGCGTTCCATAGACAGACCATGACACAGGCTCAACACCTCCTGCTTAGCTGCTATTGTGCTTTTGCCACTACCAGCAGATGCACCACCACCATCAGCACCAGCTGGCCCCCCCACACCCACGTCCGCGGCCTCTTCCACCAATCTTCCAAATTTAGCACAAAATAGACACAAAATAACATCACATATATGGTACTGTATCAGAAGCGTACAGCTCTATTCAGTCAAAGGATAATTGTCAACCTCCATATATATACCATCAGTCACACAGAGACACTCCTAGGCTCAATATGGATTAGACAAGAATATAAAAAGTAGACAATGTGTACAGTATCATCAGATAGCAGGTATATATAGCATAGTTTAAACATTAACAATGTATCATGAGTAGTGTTGAGCCACGCCGCTAGTGTTTTGGTTCGTCGCACAGGAGGCAAGTTC
Source organism: Dendrobates tinctorius (assembly GCF_039654945.1). Lineage (NCBI taxonomy): Eukaryota > Metazoa > Chordata > Amphibia > Anura > Dendrobatidae > Dendrobates > Dendrobates tinctorius. Next base: position 11,910,904 of record NW_027361827.1, read on the forward strand.
ATTGAATGTTCGTCGAACCACACTGAAAACAATGGCAGGCAAACACAAACACATACTAACACATACAAAACAATTACAAAACACCTTAAAAGGTGTCCCAAAGCCGACAAAATGCTCAGAAGCCAAAAATAACATATGGAAAAGGGCAACTACATTTACAAAAGAGGTGGAGGAGTAAAAGGAGGAGGTGGAGGGGACACAGATCTAAGCTTGTCATGCCCTTATGAAGTCAAGAAAGTCTGGACTAAAAATGTAAAAATCAAACCCAAAAAAGCAAAATCTGAAAACGAACATGATCATATACCGTCGTACTTCCCACCAATATATTATGGCAACTGGCAAATGGGCGGCGTTATTCCCATGAACCTCCAAACAGCGTCCATGAAGCCAAAGTGTTTGCTATCCGGGGGCAGTATGATTGCAAAGCTGAACCTTAAAGGAATGTCCAAAAGGGCACCACCAGGAGTGGAGCCTGCGGCTTAATTGGACTCCACCCGGGAAACAAAAACCATGCCACCTCAAAAAAAGATGCACACATTGAAAGCTTTAGCAATTGTGTGTGTGTGGTGTGGTATCTCCATTTGTAGTTGTGCTAGTGATTTGTCAGCTTTATTCCGTTAACGAACGAGACTCCGTCATGCCCCTGCGGTACGCGTAAAGCTTACTAGAGGGATACGCGAGGCTCTAGCACGCGCGATCGAGCAATAACAGGGCTGTCATGGCCTTCCATGTCCGGCTACATGCGCGCTACACTGAAAGGACCATCTTTTGTCTCTTACAGGTGCAGATAACCAGCTGAACACCGTTAGTGATGGGGATCTGGGATTCCAATAATTCGCCGTGAACGATGATTTCCCAGTAAGTGCAGGTCAACAGCAATTCCTGATTTCGGCCTAACCGCCATTCCAGAAAAATGCAAAACATTACGTGTCCAAATCACAGCTCTGCAGCCGTTCTCAGGCCCAGTATGGATTCTACAAGATTCGAGAAAGTTGATAAAGGGTACAGTTTCACCGGATAACACGTATACAGTATATGTTGCTTAGTTTACACATTAAAAACCTATGTGTATCGATCAGGAGGCAGGCTCAGACGGTCTCAGGCCCAGTATGGATTAGACAAGATTGTGCAAAGTTAAGATAGGGTACATTATCACTGGATAGCAGGTAGAGAGAGCATAGTTTAAACATTTAAAATCTCCGTGTTCTCTGCATGGTTTACACAGCAATCTAAAAACTAGAAAAAAGGAAATGTATTTCAAGCGTACACCATGAAACACTTTTGGTGGTATTTTTAAATCTTCATTTATATTTCTGTTTCAGTAAGATAGCCCAGACTCTCTGCAATAAGAAATTAGATGCATACAATTATTTACCTAATGTCTAGTGATTGCAGAAATCTACGAATTATTCACGGGAACAACTTCCGTTACAATTCTCAGAGGCGATGCTGACCCTCAATTAATTAGTGTGTGGACACAGCAAAAACCTTTCTTTGTGAAGAAAGTGTTGCTGTATTGCAGTACCGTTGATTCCATCGCCGTTACTCATATCCATCCAATTTTGATCACAGGGAGAGGTGTAAACGTGGTGCTCACTGCCTATCATGATCTGTCACGTAACTTTGGAGTGCAAAACACAGAAGTCACAGGCCGCAGGCGATTCAATTGGATTGGCATGAGAGGGAGGGCACATTTAAAAATGTGCACTGAAATGTCACACATCTGTGGGTAGGAAAACTGTTAAAGCTGAAGAGAAACCACCACTGCATCTCATTGTGAGTCGACGTCCATAAGAAATGGAAGCCATTGATCATCTGACGCTGGATCCCGGCCAGCGGGACAGGGCATAGCTACGTCTTAACCATCATCTTCTATCAGTTCACCAAATTTGAAGTGCCAGTCCCAGTGATGGATTTGACAGCCCAGACTACACAGCGGAGGAGCAGGGAGAGGTAAACATTGCAAATGCTGGGGCCCTGCCCAAGCAAGGGGGGGTCCACTCGTGGGCGTCGGCACTGGCACTGGGCCCCTCATAGTATGGCGGTGTGTCTGACGGCGGGTGTGCACCACCACCGTCAGAGACACTTGATTGCACTATGAGGGACCCTGTGCCAGTGCCCGTGCCCACGAGTCGGCCCACCCACCTGTCCAGGGCAATGGCACTCGCACGGTTGCGTGCGCTCGGTGGTGACCCCGGCCATTGTGGGGAGGAGGCTGCCCAGTTAGGGAGGTTTACAAAATGGCATATGTTGATGTGGGACATTTACCTGCCGCTAAAGGCGAAATTGGTCAAGTTCCAGGATCAGGCGGACCAAAGAAAACAATTTTTCTGGCAACCTATGTGTCATCAGGGTAAGGTGGGACAAAATCCTTGGAAACCCATGCATGGTTCATTTTAATGATGGATTTATCAACCACATTTTGGGTCGACAGACGGGTCCTTTTTTCTGTCAGTATTGATCCAGCAGCACTGAAGACTCTTTCCGATAGCACACTTGCTGCTGGGCATGCGAGCTCCTGTAAAGCATATTGAGCCAATTCAGGCCAGGTGTCCAGCTTAGCTGCCCAATAGTCAAATGGGAATGACCTGTGAGGGAGAACATCGATATGGGAGGAAAAGTAGTTTGTAACCATACTTGACAAGTGCTGTCTCCTGTCACTTTCAATCGATGCAGTATTACCAGTCGTGTGAGCGGGACTTGAAAAATCATTCCACAACATTGTCATGAAACCCCTGTCTCCAACGCCACTTCTGATGTGTCCACCACCAACACCGCTTCCAAATTGCCCCCGGCCCCTACGGCTCATGTGAGAACCATCACCGCTGCTGTGTGCTGAGAATGCCTCAACCAACCGGTTTACCAGAGTAGCTTGTTTGCTAGCCAATATTAGGTCAAGGTACTCCGGTGGCATGATCTTTTGGAATTTGCCTTTATAGCGTGGATCCAGGATGCTGGCCAACCAGTAGTCATCATCGTTCATCATTTTGGCCATGCGGGGGTCCCTTTTTAGGATCTGCAAGGCATAATCTGACATGTGGGCCAATGTTCCCAGTGTCAATGATGCACTGCGAGTGCTGGGTTGAGGAGCACTTTCTGGCAAATCCACATCCCTCCAGTCATGCACAAACCCTGTACCAGACCTTGCAAAGCCAACATTTTCTCTTGCCCCACGAGAAGCATTCTCCTCCCCTAAATAATCATCCCCATCATCATGCTCCTCCTCTTCCTCTTCTTCCTCCACCTTGTCCACGACAGTTCCCTGACCAGACAATGGCTGACTGTCATCAAGGCTTCGCTCCTTCTCTGTACAAATCCCCTCTGAAATGTAAAGTGCTGCGGAATATGTCGGCGCTATAAAAATAAAAATTTATTATTATTATTATTATTATCCTCTTCCTCCTCATCAACCTCAGCTGCAGACGCCTGCTCCTTAATGTGCGTCAAAGTTTGCATGAGCAGACGCATAAGCGGAATGCTAATGCTTATGATGGCGTCGTCAGCGCTTACCCGCCGTGTGCATTCCTCAAAACACTGAAGGACTTTACAGAGGTCTTTCAGCTTCGACCACTGCACACCTGTCAGCTCCATGCCTGCCCTCAAAGTGCCTGCACGTGTATCCTCCCACAAATGCATTACGGCCTGCCTTTGTTCGCACAGCCGCTCAACCATGTGCAGGGTGGAGTTCCACCTTGTTGCAACATCGATAATTAGGTGGTGCTTGGGAAGGTGGAGCAATCGCTACAGCTTCTGCATACGACTGGAGTGTACCGGCGACCGGCGGATGTGCGAGCACAGCCTTCGAAACTTAAGGCGCAGGCCTGTTAAATCAGGATAATTAGTGAGGAAGCACTGCACCACAAGGGTTCAAGGTGTGAGCCAAGCAAGGTATGTGTCTGAGTTTTGAAAGGGCTATGGCTGCCACAAAATTCCGGCCGTTATCACTAACTACCTTGCCTACCTCAAGTTGTAGACTGCCCAGCCATGACTCAGTTTGCCGCTGAAAGTAGTCGGCCAGTACCTCTGCGGTGTGTCTGTCGCCCAAAACACATCATCTGCAACACAGCCTGCTGACACTTTCCACTAGCTGATCGATAGGGGGACACCTCGCTTGCAACACTGTCAACTGCGGATGCAGTGCTCATGCGACTGCGCACAGTGGACCAACTTTCGCTTCTGGAGGAGGAGGAGGAGGAGGATGGTCGAACGCCTACAGCCAACTGTTTCCTATACCGTGGGCTAGGCAGCACTGTGCCACCACCACTGTCCCCTGTGGACCCTGCATCCACCACATTAACCCAGTGCGCAGGGATGGACACGTAACGGCCCTGGCCGTGCCTACTGGACCATGCATCAGTTGTGAGGTGCACCTTTCCACTCAATGACAGCTTGAGTGCATGGACAATGCGGTCTTTCACATGAAGGTGGAGGGCTGGGATGGCTTTGCGAGAAAAGAAGTGGCGACTGGGTAGTTCATAGCGTGGAAATGCGTAGGCCATTAGTTCGCTGAAAGCTGCGCTTTCAACCAACCGATAGGGCATCATCTCTAACGAGATTAGTTTGGAAATGTGGGTGTTCAAAGCCAGTGTACGCGGATGAGAGGATGAGTACTTTTTTGTCCTACTCATAGTCTCTGCTTGGGTGAGCTGGGCTTGAGAGCTGGATATGGTGGAAGTAGCGGTGGACATGGCGGACAGAGAAAGGGTTGATGATGGTTATGGAGTTGGTGTTCTTTCTGATAGCCTAGATTCAGTCTTTCGTTGCAATAACAGTGTGATTGCCTGAATGATTTGCCCTTGCGACGACAACTCTACATTTGCTGCTGGTGGTGTGCTAACCGGTGGACTTACAGTGGGGGAAACAATGTTGCATTGCTGACTACCTTCTTTGGGAGCGGTAGCACATGTGGTACGTGAGTTTCGGTAGTCCATCCACGCTTGCAAGTGCATGGTGGTTAAATGTCTTAGCATGCAACTGGTATTCAAATTTCTCAGATTTTTCCCTCGGCTAAAGGTCTTTGCGCACTTCTTACAGATTACCTTTGCCTGATCATTAGGATTTTGTTCAAAAAAGTGCCATACTGCACTCTTCCTACTAGGGAAGACAGTCTACATGCCCTGCATCTGTAGTGCAGAGGTCTGTCACTCTCTACCTGACTTCCATGTGTAGTGCGGGATTTGTAACTATCTACCTTTCCTCCATGTGTAGTTCGGGGTCTGACAATCTCTATCTGCCCTCCTTGTGTAGTGCAGGGTCTGTCACTCCCTACCAGCCATCCATGTATAGTGCAGGGGTCTATCACTGTCTACCTGCCCTCTATGTGTAGTGCAGAGTTCTGTCATTCTTAACCTGCCCTCCTTGTGTAGTGCAGGTGTCTGTCACTCTCTACCTGCCTCTGTGTAGTGCGGGGTCTGTCACGCCCTACCTGCTCTCCATGTGTAGTGCAGCAGGCTGTCACTCCCTACCTGCTCTCCATGTGTAATGTGGGGTCTGTCTCTCTCTACTTGCCCTCCATGTGTAAGGCGGGGTTTTTCACTGCCTACCTGCCCTCCATTTGTATTGCAGGGTTCTTTCACTCTCTACCTGCCTCTGTGTAGTGCGGGGTCTGTCAGGGCCTACCTACCCTCCATATGTAGTGCAGCAGGCTGTCACTCCCTGGACCTGCTCTCCATGTGTAGTTTGGGGTCTGTCACTCTCTACCTGCCCTCTATGTTTCCTGTGGGGTTCTGTCACTCTCTACCTACCCTCCTTGTGTAGTGCAGTGTTCTGTCACTCTCTACCTGCCCGCTATGTGTGGGTCGCCCTCCCAAGGTTGTGGGGTACTTGGTACCGGGCTGGTGTCGGCGAGATGTGTTACAGCAGCGGGGACCCGGTCCATGGCCCTGGGCGCCCAATTAATAGGGGGAGTTTGAATGGTAGAATGTAGTAAATGGAATAGTTTGTGACGCCACCTGTGGTGTTCGGCAAGTGAGATGTTCAGCCGACTCTGCTTGCAGATCCTCTGGAGCTGGTGGTGTGTTGCATCCAAGATGGTGAAGCTCCCCACAGGTGAAGCTATATCCCCAGGGCAGTGTAGATGTGGAGTTAGAGGAGAGGCACAAGCAGTGTCGAAGCTGTAAAGCAAAGTTTGATCAGCTTAGAGAGGACCTTCGCCGAATTGATTGGGACAATGTCCTCAAAAATAGGAGTACAGAAAATAAATGGGAAATATTTAAATCAGTTTTACACACCCACTGCGAGCTAGCCATACCGTACAGAAATAAAAGGGCTAGGAACAGGAGAACACCAATGTGGCTAAATAAGGTTGTAAAAAGGGCAATAAATAACAAGAACACGGCATTTAGGAAGCTAAAACAAGAAGGCAATGAAGAAGCATTAAAAAGTTATAGAGAAAAAAATAAAATGTGTAAAAAACAAATACATTTAGCAAAAGTGGAAACTGAGAGACTCATTGCTAAGGAAAGTAAAACAAACCCCAAACTATTCTTTAATTATATAAACAGTAAAAAGATGAAAATTGATGGTGTCGGCCCTTTAAGGAACAACGAGGGTGAAATCATAGAGAGCGATGTGGGAAAAGCAAATGTTTTAAATACTTTTTTTCTCAACAGTGTTCACACAGGAAAAGGATTTGCCAGGGGAAATGCAGAGTGATAATGTAAACTCCCAATTAAGTATTACCTGCCTAACCCAGGAAGAAGTGCAGAACCGCCTTAGTAAGATTAAAATTGTCAAATCACCAGGCCCTGATGGCATTCACCCTCGGGTATTAAGGGAGTTAAGTAATGTGATAGACAGGCCTCTATTCCTTATATTTAAAGACTCTATAGAAACAGGGTCTGTTCCTTTTGATTGGCGGCAAACAAATATGGTACCAATATTCAAAAAGGGGTGTAAAAGGGAACCTGGAAACTATAGGCCGGTAAGCTTATCATCTGTTGTGGGTAAAATTTTTGAAGGGCTTCGAAGGGATACCATTATGGAATATCTCAATGTTAATAAATGTTTAAATCCATATCAACATGGATTTATGAAGGTTCGCTCCTGTCAAACTAACCTGACCAGCTTCTATGAGGATGTAAGCTCTCAAATGGACCAAGGAGAATCATTGGATGTCATTTATCTCGACTTCTCTAAAGCATTTGACACTGTCCCACATAAAAGATTGGTAAGTAAGATGAGAAAGCTTGGGCTAGGGTAAAATGTGTGTAGATGGGTAGGTAGCTGGCTTAGTGATAGAAAACAAAGAGTGGTTATTAATGGTGCATACTCAGATTGGGCCAGGGTTACTAGTGGGGTACCACAGGGTTCTATATTGGGCCCCCTACTATTTCATATATTTATTAATGATCTAGTGGATGGCTTACACAGTAAAATATCAGTATTTGCAGATGATACAAAACTATGTAAGGTAGTTAACACAAAGGAGGACAGTTTGCAACTACAGACAGATTTGAGTAAATTGGTGAATTGGGCTGAAAAATGGCAAATGAGGTTTAACACAGATAAATGTAAGGTTATGCACATGGGAAGGAGAAGCAAATGCTATAATTACTTACTAAACGGGAAACTGCTGGGGAAATCAGACATGGAAAAAGACTTAGGCATCTTAGTCAATAAGAAGCTAAATTGGAGTGCCCAGTGTCAGGCAGCTGCCATCAAAGCAAATAGGGTCATGGGATGTATTAGAAGACTCTCTACCTGCCCTCTATGTGTACTGTGGGGTTCTGTCACTCTCTACCTGCCCTCCTTGTGTAGTGCAGCGGTCTGTCACTCTCTACCTGCCCGTTATGTGTAGTGTGGGGTCTGTCACTCTCTACCTACTCTCTGTGTGTGCTATGGGGTTCTGTCATTCTCTACCTGACCTCCTTGTGTAGTGCAGCGGTCTGTCACTCTCTACCTGCCCGTTATGTGTAGTGTGGGGTCTGTCACTCTCTACCTGCTCTCTGTGTGTGCTGTGGGGTTCTGTCACTCTCTACCTGACCTCCTTGTGTAGTGCAGTGGTCTGTCACTCTCTACCTGCCCACTTTGTGTAGTGCAGCGGCCTGTTACTTCCTACTTGTCATCCATGTGTAGTGCGGTGGTCGGTCACTCCCTACTTGCCCTCCATGTGTAGTATGTGGTCTGCCACTCCCTACCTGACCTCCAAGTGTAGGTTGAGGTCTGTCACTCCCTACCTGCCGTCTATGTGTATTGTTGGGTCTGTCACTACCTTTCTGCCTTCCATGTGTAGTGCAGGGTCTGTCACTATCTACCTCCCCTCCATGTGTAGTGTGGGGTCTGTCAGTCCCTACCTGACCATCCATGTGTACTATGGGGTTCTGTCACTCCCTACATGACCTCTATGTGTACTACAGGGTTCTTTCACTCTCTACCTGCCCTCTGTGAAGTGCAGGGTCTGTCTCTCACTCTCTACCTGCCCTCCATGTGAAATGTTCTCTCACTATCTACCTACACTTCCAGCAAGCATCGGACTGGGGCACCCTGGGCCTACCAAAGAAAATCATTCTTGGGGCCCACTTTGTAGCTACATAGAAATAAATACAATACCACCAATTGTATGGTTATACACACTAATGTCAGGGTATAATATAAGGTAGTACACTTCTTAATAGTATGCTAAGGTGGTACAAACTCAATGATCTCCTGGTGCTTATTAACCATATAGAGTCTGCCTATGGGGGGTGCATTATACTACAGTTGAAACTAGATAGATAAAATGCCTTAAAACATTCTCTCTCTCATTATTCTGGCATTTGGCAAATATTAATAATTATGGTAATCCTAATTGACCTGAAACGGAAAAGATTTATTCTTATTTCTTGTCAGATATTGAGAAAAACATGCATATGTGTTTTTATATAGTGTATGTAAACTTCTGGTTTCATATATACAGCATTGAAATAACCTGTTCACAATATCAAAGTATGTCATAGGGTGGGCAAGGGTTAAACAGTCAGTTTTGATGACATCACAAAGCACATAACCATCATAGACATCATATGACATCACAATTGGCATAGAATGAGGAAAGTACAACACATGAGCCATCTTGTTTCATTAGAGCCTGACAGCTTGAAGGAAACAAGTCCAGGTAGGGAACTTTTCACTTATGACGCCACTCACAAATTGTTTAGAAGGGGGATTAAAAGTGGGATTCAGAGCTGCATCATTCATCTGAAAATCTTATCAAAAAGCTCTATAGCCTGTGAAATTTATAACGATTCTATGATTTAAAAAAATGGTATTGATCAGCTTCTAAGGAAAATCTGCACATTTGGGTTCTTTCTTAGCGAGTGTGAGCCCAGCCCAACAGGAGTTACCACTCTGGACCACCCCTTCCCTAAATGAGGACGTGCTGGCGATCAACTGATCATTGTCACTGGTCTTGAAGAACCTCAGCAATCGGCTGGTTTTGTCCTCTATGACACCCATGTGCTCTAATAAAAGCATATAGGAAGGGGTGGGGCAGTGAGACAACTCCATTTGGTTCCATTTTTGGGTAGCTTTGCCATTAATGCTGTGAAAATGGTATCAGAACATAAATTTAATTGCAGACTGCTACAGTTCTCCATTGTCAGCTCTCTTGGTCCTGTTGGATCAGGGGTGACCAGGAACTGACGGTTTATCGTGGTCAGGAGTTGCAGTATGGGGTCCTGTGTTTTCCTTTAGTGCGTAGAAAAGCAGGTGATACAGATTAGAAAAATTGGGGGCAAATGCTTAGGTTTTAATATGCGTCATGACTCAGTAAAAAATGAGGCTGGTGGTTATTTGCGGCCTGTGATTTTGTTTTATTAATTCTACTCTTGATGTTGGAAACTTGATACACAACACACCAGTGGCAGTTATTACGACAGGACACATGACATCACAGGGCACATGACATCATAGAGATCACAGGACACATCACATCATACATATCACAATTGGTACAGAATGTATAAAGTTATTATCCTGAACAACCTTGTGTCCCCAGCGGAAGCATATTGAGGAAGACAAGTCTAAGTAGGTAGCTGCTCAATTAACACTAAGGCCCCATTCACACATTGTGTAGCTGTGAGGTGTTTGTGGTGAAGATTAGAACTGCACTATTTACCCCTAAAATATCTCAGCAAACATCTCGCTCTTTTGTGCATTAGAATGATTCCTTAAATAGAACTTACCATTTAATCCTCTTTTTTGTACTGATAGGTGTTATGTCTCATCTAGTTCAAAAGATCTGCTGTAATGAAGCACGGACAGATGACGGTGGCGCAGCAGGAAGGCTGAGCAGAAACGACGGAGAACGTAGTAGCACGATGGAAGCAGGAGGACCAGAACTGGAACCACAGGATATCATGAGCAGAATTGATTTAACGGCAACTGCCGTAAGAGTTGCAGACTCCGATCAGGCACAGATCAGAATTGCATCAGTTTTTCTCGGGCGTGGAGAGGGGGAAAAAAAGGTTTCTCCACCTTCTGAATTATGTCAGTCTGTGAAAATCAGACACACTTAGATGTCATCCAAGTGGAGTCCAATTTTTTCATGGGCCCAAAGACTTGCATTCCCGATTTTGATCTGACACTGGGATCAAAATCGGAATTGTCTCCGATTTTTTCCATGGAGCACTGGGTCCGAGCAAAAAATCTAACATTTGCACAGGCCCATAGTATATCAAAGGTACGAGTGCTATCCGTCAAAACCATGGACAGCAAACTCATATATATTTATTTATTTTACTCGTTTACATAGCGCCATTAATTCCACAGCGCTATGTATACATACTATATATAGAAATGAAATAAATATTTAGAAATATATATATATATTTATAGATATATACTCACTCATATACATGCTCTTCGATTTTCACAGACTGACAAAATGGAGAAACTTTTTCCCCCCCCTCCCCACCTCCAAGAAAAACTGATGCCACTCTGATCACACTCTAATCAAAGCCTGATCGGAGTCTGCAACTCTATTATGTATGTGGGTATGTGTATGTGTGTGTATAGTACAGTATATGTATTGCATAGTATATGTATTGTTTAGTAAATGTGTAAATTTATTGCATATGTAATGTATAGTATATGTATAGTATAGCATACGTATAGTATGGTGTAGTAAATGTATAGCATATGTGTATGTCTATTGTATAGTATACATGTATGTCTATTGCACAGCATACGTCTATGTCTGTTGCATGGCATACGTCTATGTCTGTTGCATGGCATATGTCTATGTCTGTTGCATGGCATACGTCTATGTCTGTTGCATGGCATACGTCTATGTATGTTGCATGACATACGTCTATGTCTGTTGCATGGCATACATCTATGTCTGTTGCATGGCATACATCTATGTCTTTTGCATGGCATACGTTTATGTATGTTGCGTGGCATACGTCTATGTCTGTTGCATGACATACGTCTAAGTCTGTTGCATGGCATAGGTCTATGTCTGTTGCATGGCATACGTCTATGTATGTTGCATGGCATACGTCTATGTCTGTTGCATGGCATACGTCTATGTATGTTGCATGACATACGTCTATGTCTGTTGCATGGCATACATCTATGTCTGTTGCATGGCATACATCTATGTCTTTTGCATGGCATACGTTTATGTATGTTGCGTGGCATACGTCTATGTCTGTTGCATGACATACGTCTAAGTCTGTTGCATGGCATACATCTGTCTATTGCATGGCATATATTTGTGTCTCTTGCATGGAATACATCTGTGTGTCTTGCATGGCATACATCTGTGTCTCCTGCATACCATACGTCAATATCTCTTGCATAGCGTAGGTCTATGTCTCTTGCATAGCTTACATCTATGTCTCTTGCATAGCATACGCCTATGTCTCTTGCATAGTATTTGTATATGTCTATTGCATTGTATTCTTCTATGTCTGTTGTATAGTATTTGTCTATATCTTTTGTATAGTATATGTATTTGTCTATTGTGATGTATATATCTGTTGTATAGTATTCGTATATGTCTGTTGTACAGTATGTATAAATGTCTATCGTATCCTATATGTCTACTGTATAGTATTCGTGTATGTCTATTGTGTAGTATTTGTATATATCTGTTGTATAGTATTTGTATATGTTTAGTGTATAGCATTCGTATAAGTCTATTGTATAGTGTTCGTATAAGTATATTGTATAGTATTCGTATATAGCTATTGTATAGTATTTGTATATGTTTAGTGTATAGCATTTGTATAAGTCTATTGTATAGTGTTCGTATAAGTATATTGTATAGTATTCGTATATATCTATTGTATAGTATTCGTATATGTTTAGTGTATAGCATTCGTATAAGTCTATTGTATAGTATTCGTATAAGTATATTGTATAGTATTAGTATATATCTATTGTATAGTATTTGTATATGTTTAGTGTGTTGCATTCGTATAGGTCTATTGTACAGTATTCGTATAAGTATATTGTATAGTGTTAGTATATATCTATTGTATAGTATTCGTATATTTTTAATGTATAGCATTTGTATAAGTTTATTGTATAGTATTCGTATTTATCTATTGTATAGTATCGGTATATGTTTAGTGTACAGTATTCGCATAAGTCTATTGTATAGTATTCGTATAAGTATATTGTATACTATTAGTATATATCTATTGTATAGTATTTGTATATGTTTAGTTTATAGCATTCGTATAAGTCTATTGTACAGTATTCGTATAAGTATATTGTATAGTGTTAGTATATATCTATTGTATAGTACTCGTATATGTTTAATGTATAGCATTCGTATAAGTTTATTGTATAGTATTCGTATAAGTATATTGTAAAGTATTCGTATTTATCTATTGTATAGTATCGCTATATGTTTAGTTTACAGTATTCGCATAAGTCTATTGTATAGTATTCGTATAAGTATATTGTATAGTATTCATATATGTCTATTGTATAGAATTAGTATATATCTATTATATAGTATTTGTATATGTTTAGTGTATAGCATTCGTATAAGTCTATTGTATAGTATTCGTATATATCTATTGTATAGTATTTGTATATGTTTAGTGTATAGCATTCGTATAAGTCTATTGTATAGTATTCGTATAAGCATATTGTATAGTATTCGTATTTATCTATTGTATATTATTTGTATAAGTTTAGTGTACAGTATTCGAATAAGTCTATTGTATAGTATTCGTATAAGTATATTGTATAGTATTCGTGTATATCTATTGTATAGTATTGGTATAAGTCTATTCTATAGTATTTGTATAAGTGTATTGTATAGTATTCGTATATGTCTGTTGTATAGTATTCGTATAAGTCTATTGTATAGTATTAGTATATGTCTATTGTATAGTATTCGTATATGTCTATTGTATAGTATTTCTATATGTTTGTTGTATAGTATTCGCCTAAGTATATTGTATAGTATATGTATATGTCTCTTGTATAGTCTATGTATATGTCTCTTGTATAGTCTATGTATATGTCTATTGTATAGTATACACTCACTGGCCACTTTATTAGGTACACCTGTCCAACTGTGTGTTAAGACTTAATTTCTAATCAGCCAATCACATGGCGGCAACTCAGTGCATTTAGGCATGTAGACATGGTCAAGACAATCTCCTGCAGTTCAAACCGAGCATCAGTATGGGGAAGAAAGGTGATTTGAGTGCCTTTGAACGTGGCAAGATTGTTGGTGCCAGAAGGGCTGGTCTGAGTATTTCAGAAACTGCTGATCTACTGGGATTTTCACGCACAACCATCTCTAGGGTTTACAGAGAATGGTCCGAAAAAGAAAAAAAATCCAGTGAGCGGCAGTTCTGTGGCCGGAAATGCCTTGTTGATGCCAGAGGTCAGAGGAGAATGGGCATACTGGTTCGAGCTGATAGAAAGGCAACAGTGACTCAAATTGCCACCCGTTACAACCAAGGTAGGCAGAAGAGCATCTCTGAACGCACAGTGCGTCGAACTTTGAGGCAGATGGGCTACAGCAGCAGAAGACCACACTGGGTACCACTCCTCTCAGCTAAGAACAGGCATCTGATGGCTACTTTCAGCAGGATAATGCGCCATGTCATAAAGCTCGAATCATCTCAGATTGGTTTCTTGAACATGACAATGAGTTCACTGTACTCAAATGGCCTCCTCAGTCACCAGATCTCAATCCAATAGAGCATCTTTGGGATGTGGTGGAACGGGAGATTCGCATCAGGGATGTGCAGCCGACAAATCTGCACCAACTGTGTGATGCCATCATGTCAATATGGTCCAAAATCTCTGAGGAATGCTTCCAGCACCTTGTTGAATCTCTGCCACGAAGAATTGAGGCAGTTCTGAAGGCAAAAGGGGGTCCAACCCGTTACTAGCATGGTGTACCTAATAAAGTGGCCAGTGAGTGTATGTATATGTCTATTGTACTGTATAGTATATGTCTATTGTATAGTATATGTACATGTCTATTGTAAATTAGAGTGTAAGCTCCTAGGAGCAGGGTGTATATTTTATATTAGATTGTTAGCTCCTAGAAGCAAGATGCATTTATCTTTTCCCTTAGATCGACTCTCCTGAGCTTATAATACGTGCAGATATACAGCAATATGCAGCAGGACAGATGTGATCCAGGGAAATATCCGATCGCCAAAAAAGGGGTCAGGAAGGAATTTTTTCCCCCCCTGAGGCAGAACTCTCCGGGGGGTTTCTTTGCCTTCCTCTGGATCTTGTGGTCCATTGGCTCTCAGCCGGTCCTCAATGCCCACAGCTAGTTCTGTGGTCTGTATAGGGACTTACCTGAGAGCCATTGTGATTATGGCTTAATTTTTTAAAGGAACCGTAATATTTTTATTACAGTGTTGCTTATTGCTATTCCAATAAAAAAAAAAATAAGAAAGAAAATAAAAGTTTCATGGGATCTTTTTTCCGTTCACTTTATTTTTACACAGTTGTAATGATAGGAGTGATTATTACTACTCTCAGTACTCTACAAGTTGAACCAGGAATTATGGGGGGCGCCATTTACAGAAGGTAGACCACATAAATCTCCACCCATTGTGGTATCGTAATGTCTACTCCTGTCCCAAGTTACATTAAAATTGTTATGGAGGCAGTACCCTAAAATAGTATATGCCCTACACAAAAAACTACCCGATAGAAGACTGAAGACGGGGACACAGAGCTGCAGAATACAAGAGACACAAGCAGTGTCGGACTGGGGTGCCCAGGGCCCCCTAGTTGCCAACTCCAGTAACCAACTTAAGTGCCCCACTTTTACAGCTACTTGCAAATGTGACATTATCCTCAATCACAAATTTATATAACAAAGAACTGGGAAGATTGTTACATGAATAAGATGCTGCCTCTGTAAGTACATAGTGAATAAAGGCTATTTTTCCAAGTACTGCTGTATAAGAGGGTGGTGGCCCGTCATGCACAGTGACCCACTGGAGGATTCTCCTGTTCTCCTGTGAGCCAGTCCAAGCCTATATGTGTAATATATGGAAAATTAATACTTTGTGTTTGTAGGGACAGACTTAGTTAAAGATTTGTACTGGCCCATAGTGGGAGGGGGATACCCCAGTAAAAGAGGACTACTTCCTGATAGTCAGGGAAGTACAGTAACCAAGGTCAAGTTCAAGTTGCAGTGGGAGGGCACTTATCGTTCAAGGCAGTGGGAGGTCTTACTAGAATCTCTTGTTGACATTCCTGCAACATCCGGTGCCTAGGGTTTGGTACAGATACTGCCAAGAGTGCCTTATCTTCAAGTGTACAGAGGAAAAGCATGTGAAACTGCATTAAGAGAAGGTAGAGGATGCCCAGTGCACTGAGGAACTGGACAGGAAATCCCTGGAAAATCAGTTAATGTGAGGATAGTGCAAGAGGAACGTAGAGTGATGCTGGAGACATATTGTACTAAAGAAACAAAGAATAAGAAGTCTTGCACCAGAAACTGCATGTTACAGTCTGATGAACTTAAACTGCCTAATAAATTTCTTGTTACAATGAACTGCGTGTTCCCTTAGTTATGTGTGGCATCTCCTGAGAAGGGAGATCTGGGGAAAGCAGTGGTCTGCGGTCTACAGGTGAATGTGATGCACCCCACAATTACCAGTAAGTTAGGACCAGGACCAGGACAAGTTTTAGACAAAATGGGGCCCTGGGCAAAAGTTTAAAGTGGGGCACTAAATGCTCACATATTGCACCATCACCATTTACATGCGCAGAGCTCAGGCCATTAAGCGAGCATGATCAACAATATTGAAGTCATTCGATGCTTGTTTCCCAGCCTCTGTACACCAGCTGGCGAAGAATGATGGGGACAGATTCAGAAATCTACAGGCCATTAACCCTCATACACTTTCAGAAGCCTACACTCATCACTTTCCCCAATTTCCTCTTTTTCATGTCCTGATCTGGCTGTACATCACTACAATGACACTCTCAGAAGCAGCCTGGACCACATGGCACCCCTCACTCTCAGAACTTCCATACACAGAGTAAAACAGCCCTGGTTCACATTGCAAACTCGACTTCTCCAGCGATGCTCTAGGAGTTTTGCATGCCTATGGAAGAAAGCTCGATCACCAGAAAACTTTATCCAATACAAATTTATGTTACGGACCTATAACGCTGCCCTTTTCTTTGCCAAACAGACTTACTTCACCACCCTCATCTCCTGTCTAACAACCCCCAAACAATTTTTGACACCTTTCACTCCCTCCTCCAAAAACACAGGCCCTATCACAGACATCTGAGCTGATGAACTGGCCTCCCACTTTATAGAGAAAATAGAGAATATCTGTCAGGAAATCAGCTCCCTGCCATCAAGTGCCACAACTCCGATCCCTCCCCCAGGGCCGGATTTAGGCAAAGTGGGGCCCTAGGAAAAGTTTCAAATGGGGCCCCAAATGCTAACATATTGCACATCACACAGAAGCATTTCGGTTGTAGTTACATGTGTTGAGTTCAGGCCGCTATATGAGTGTGACCGACAATATTGAAGTTGTTCAACACTTGTTTCCCGGTCTCTATCCACCGTCTGAGAAAAAATGATGGGGACAGAGTGATCACTAATGGATCACTAACAGATCACCATACAGTATCATGTTATCAGCAGCACATCTACAGTTTACACCCCATAGTCCTCCATATAGTATAATACACTCCTCAGTACTCCATATATTAAAATAAACTGCTCAATCCTCCATATAGTATAATACACTCCTCATAGTGCTCCATAGTATAATGCACCGCCATAGTCATCGATGTAGTACAATGCACTTCCCATAGTATAATGCACCCCTTAGTACTTCATATAATGTATTCCCCATAGTCCTTGATACAGTATAATGCAGCCCACATATAATATAATGCAGCCACCCCACAGAGCATAATGCAGCCACCCCACAGAGTGTAATACAGCCCCGCCATACAATATAATGTAACCCCCCATACAATATAATGCAGCCCCCTCTTAAAGTATAATGCAGCCACTGCATAGAGCATAATGCAGCCAGCCAACATAGCATAATGCAGCCCCGCCATAATATATAATGTAACGCCCATAGAATGTAATGCAGCCACCCCATAGTGCATAATGCAGCAACACCACATAGTATAATGCAGCCCCACCATAAAATAGAATGTTACCCCCCATAGAATATAATGCAACCCCTTATATAGTATAATGTAGCCACTCCATAGAATACAATGTAGCCCTCCTCATATAGTAAAATGCAGCCCCCATAGAATATAATGTAGCCACCTCATAAAGTATAATGAAGCCCTCATACAATATAATCTAGCCCACCATTGAATATAATGCAGCCTCCCATAGTATAGAATTTAGCCTCCTCTTATAGTATAATGTTGCCCCCTCATAGAGTATGATGCAATCACCCACAATAGAATATAATAAACATAATACAGCCCCCCATAGAATATAATGTAGCCCAAATAGAATATAATACAGCCCACCTCCCCATAGAATATAATGAAGCCCCCCATATTGTATAACACAGCCTCCCCCATAGAATATAATTTAAATGTAACTCTTCATGGTATATAACACAGCCGCATAGTATATAGCCCAGCACCACATTGTATATAGCCCAGAACCACATGGATTATAGCCCAGCCCTCATGGTATATAGCACAGCATCACATGGTATATTGCCCAGCACCACAAGGTATATAGCCCAGTCACACATGGTATATAGCCCAGCACAACATGGTATATAGCACAGCCGACAATGGAATACAGCCCACCACCATATGGAATATAGCACAGAACCACATGGTATACAGCACAGCACCTCATGGTATATAGTACAGCACCACATGGTATATAGCACAGCACCACATGGTATATAGCACAGCCACACGTGGTATAAAGCACAGCAACACATGGTATATAGCACAGCACCACATGGTATATAGCACAGCCCAAATGGTATATGGCACAGCCACACATGGTATATAGCCAAGCACCACATGGTATGTAGCCCAGCACCACATGGTATATAGCACAGCCACACATGGTATATATCCCATCACCACATGGTATACAGCCCAGCACCACATAGTATATAGCACAGCACCACATAGTATATAGCCCAGCACACATGGTATATAGCCCAGCACCACATGGTATATAGCACAGCCACACACGGTATATAGCCCATCACCACATGGTATATAACACAGCCACACATGGTATACAGCCCAGCACCATGGTATACAGCCCAGCACCACATGGTATATAGCCCAGCACCACAAGGTATATAGCCCAGCCTCACATGGTATATAGCCCAGCACCACATGGTATATAGCCCGGCACCACATGGTATATAGCCCAGCCACACATGGCATATAGCCCAGCAGACGATCTAGAAGACCTGGAAGAAATAGAGATGCCAGCATTCTACCGCCATGGTGCCTCCCAAGACTCTAACAATGTGACAGGGAGAAGTCTTGCCGTTCATGAAGTTTCCCATAATCCACTACCTCACCAAGGTTGGGCAGAGATACAGAGCTGTGACCCGGCTATATGTATGGTCAAAGAACTCCTTGGTGAAGCAGATTCATCTCCAGCTCCTGATGCACCTGCAGATGTTCAACACTTGAGGAAAGAAAGAAGCTGTTCCTTTTTGAAGACAAGTTGATCCGAAGAGCTAATAACCCACGTACGCAAGAACTGGTCTGGCAGATCGTGGTGCCCAGAAAAGACATGCCCATGGTCTTGGAAGCTTACCACAATCAAGTGGGACACTTTGGTTCAATAAAGCTGGAAGTAGTCATCCGCGACCGCTTCTTCTCGACAGGTATGAAACGGTCTATTGAACAGTGGTGTAGGGAATGCGGCGGCCCATGTAGTCTCAGAAGAAAGAATTCTGCAAATCAAAGGGCCCCCTTGCAGCCCATCATCACTAAATAACCTTTGGAACTGGTGGCCTTAGACCACGTGCAACCTAACCCCAAGTCGATCAGGGTATACCTATGCCTTAACAATAGTGTATCACTATTCCCGTTTCCTAGTGGTCGTTCCGGTGAAAGACCAAACAGCAAGAACAGCTGCAAAGGCATTCCAAGAATATTTCTGCAGACCCCATGGCTACCCAGATCAAGTTCTCAATGGGATTAAGATCTGGGGAGTTTCCAGGCCACGGTCCCAAAATCTCTATGTTTTGTTCCCTGAGCCATTTAGTTATCACCTTTGCTTTATGGCAAGGTGCTCCATCATGTTGAAAAAGGCATTGCTGATCGCCAAACTGCTCATGGACGGTTGGGAGAAGTTGCTCTTGGAGGACATTCTGGTACCATTCTTTATTCATGGATGTGTTTTTAGGCAAGAATGAGAGAGAGAGCCCATTCCCTTGGCTGAGAAGCAACCCCACACATGAATGGTTTCAGGATGCTTGACAGTTGGCATGAGACAAGACTGGTGGTAGCGCTCACCTGGTCTTCTCCGAATAAGCCGTTTTCCAGATGTCCCAAACAATCGAAAAGGGGATTCACCAGAGAAAATGACTTTACCCCAGTCCTCAGCAGTCCACTCCCTGTACCTCTTGCAGAATATCAGTCTGTCCATGATGTTTTTCCTGGAGAGAAGTGGCTTCTTTGCTGCCCTCCTTGAGCCCAGGCCTTGCTCCAAGTGTCTCCGCCTCACAGTGCATGCAGATGCACTCACACCTGCCTGCTGCCATTTCTGAGCAAGCTCTGCACTGCTGGTAGCCCGATCCCGCAGCTGAAACACTTTTAAAAGACGGTCCTGGCGCTTGCTGGTCTTTCTTGGGCGCCCTGGAGCCTTTTTGGCAACAAGGGAACCTCTCCTTGAACTTCTTGATGATGCGATAGATTGTTGACAAAGGTGCAATCTTTCTAGCTGCGATACTCTTCCCTGTTAGGCCATTTTGCGCAGTGCAATGATGACTGCACATGTTTCTTTAGAGATAACCATGGTTAACAGAAGAGAAACAATGATGCCAAGCACCAGCCTCCTTTTAAAGTGTCCAGTGGTGTCATTCTTACTTAATCATGACAGATTGATCTCCAGCCCTGTCCTCATCAACACCCACACCTGTGTTAATGGAGCAATCACTGAAACGATGTTAGCTGGTCCTTTTAAGGCAGGGCTGCAATGATGTTGAAATGTGTTTTGTTGGATAAAGTTAATTTTCTAGGCAAATATTGACTTTGCAAGTAATTGCTGTTAAGCTGATCACTCTTTATAACATTCTGGAGTATATGCAAATTGCCATTAGAAAAAATGAAGCAGTAGACTTTGTAAAAATTAATATTTGTGTCATTCTCAAAACTTTTGGCCATGACTGTATTGCAGTACCGTTGATTCCATCGCCGTTACTCATATCCATCCAATTTTGATCACAGGGAGAGGTATAAACGTGGTGCTCACTGCCTATCATGAAATGTCACGTAACTTTGGAGTGCAAAACACAGAAGTCACAGGCCGTAGGCGATTCAATTGGATTGGCATGAGAGGGAGGGCACATTTAAAAATGTGCACTGGAATATCACACATCTGTGGGTAGGAAAACTGTTAAAGCTGATGAGAAACCACCACTGCATCTCATTGTGAGTCGACGTCCATAAGAAATGGAAGCCATTGATCATCTGAAGCTGGATCCCGGCCAGCGGGACAGGGCATAGCTACGTCTTAACGATCATCTTCTATCAGTTCACCAAATTTGAAGTGCCAGTCGCAGTGATGGATTTGACAGCCCAGACTACACAGCGGAGGAGCAGGGAGAGGTAAACATTGCAAATGCTGGGGCCCTGCTCAAGCAAGGGGGGGTCCACTCGTGGGCGCCGGCACTGGCACTGGGCCCCTCATAGTACGGCGGTGTGTCTGACGGCGGGTGTGCACCACCACCGTCAGAGACACTTGTTTGCACTATGAGGGACCCTGTGCCAGTGCCCGCGCCCACGAGTCGGCCCACCCACCTGTCCAGGGCAATGGCACTCGCACGGTTGTGTGCGCTCGGTGGTGACCCCGGCCATTGGGGCGAGGAGGCTGCCCAATTAGGGAGGTTTAAAAAATGGCATATGTTGATGTGGGACATTCACCTGCTGCTAAAGGCGAAATTGGTCAAGTCCAAGGAACAGACGGACCAAAGAAAACAATTTTTCTGGTAACCTATGTGTCATCAGGGTAAGGTGGGACAAAATCCTTGGAAACCCATGCATGGTTCATTTTAATGATGGTTATATCATCCACATTTTCGGTCGACAGACGGGTCCTTTTTTCTGTCAGTATTGATCCAGCAGCACTGAAGACTCTTTCCGATAGCACACTTGCTGCTGGGCATGCGAGCTCCTGTAAGGCATATTGTGCCAATTCAGGCCAGGTGTCCAGCTTAGCTGCCCAATAGTCAAATGGGAATGACCTGTGAGGGAGAACATTGATATGGGAGGAAAAGTAGTTTGTGACCATACTTGACAAGTGCTGTCTCCTGTCACTTTCAATCGATGCAGTATTACCAGTCGTGTGAGCGGGACTTGAAAAATCATTCCACAAAATGGTCATGAAACCCCTGTCTCCAACGCCACTTCTGCTGTGTCCACCACCATCACCGCTTCCAAGTTGCCCCCGGCCCCTACGGCTCGTGTGAGAACCATCACCGCTGCTGTGTGCTGAGAATGCCTCAACCAACCGGTTTACCAGAGTAGCTTGTTTGCTAGCCAATATTAGGTCAAGGTTCTCCTGTGGCATGATCTTTTGGAATTTGCCTTTATAGCGTGGATCCAGGATGCTGGCCAACCAGTAGTCATCATCGTTCATCATTTTGGCAATGCGGGGGTCCCTTTTTAGGATCTGCACGGCATAATCTGACATGTGGGCCAATGTTCCTGGTGTCAATGATACACTGCGAGTGCTGGGTGGAGGAGCACTTTCTGGCAAATCCACATCCCTCCAGTCACGCACAAACCCTGTACCAGACCTTGCAAAGCCAACATTTTCTCTTGCCCCAAGAGAAGCATCCTCCTCCCCTAAATAATTATCCCCATCATCATCCTCCTCCTCTTCCTCTTCTTCCTCCACTTCATCCATGACAGTTCCCTGACCAGACAATGGCTGACTGTCATCAAGGCTTCCCTCCTCCTCTTCCTCCTCTTCAACCTCAGCTGCAGACGCCTGTTCCTTAATGTGCGTCAAAGTTTGCATGAGCAGACGCATAAGCGGGATGCTAATGCTTATGATGGCGTCGTCAGCGCTTACCAGCCGTGTGCATTCCTCAAAACACTGAAGGACTTTAGAGAGGTCTTTCAGCTTCGACCACTGCACACCTGTCAACTCCATGTCTGCCCTCAAAGTGCCTGCTCGTGTATTCTCCCACAAATGCATTACGGCCTGCCTTTGTTCGCACAGCTGCTCAACCATGTGCAGGGTGGAGTTCCACCTTGTTGCAACATCGATAATTAGGCGGTGCTTGGGAAGGTGGAGCAATCGCTGCAGCTTCTGCATACGACTGGAGTGTACCGGTGACCGGCGGATGTGCGAGCACAGATATCGAACCTTAAGGAGCAGGCCTGTTAAATCCGGATAATTAGTGAGGAAGCACTGCACCACCAGGTTCAAGGTGTGAGCCAAGCAAGGTATGTGTCTGAGTTTTGAAAGGGCTATGGCTGCCGCAAAATCCCGGCCGTTATCACTAACTACCTTGCCTGCCTCAAGATGTAGACTGCCCAGCCATTACTCAGTTTGTCGCTGAAAGTAGTCGGCCAGTACCTCTGCGGTGTGTCTGTCGCCCAAAACACATCATCTGCAACACAGCCTGCTGACGCTTTCCACTAGCTGATCGATAGGGGGACACCTCGCTTGCAACACTGTCAACTGCGGATGCAGTGCTCGTGCGACTGCGCTCTGTGGACCAGCTTTCGCTTCTGGAGGAGGAGGGTCGAACGCCTACAGCCAACTGTTTCCTATACCGTTAGCTAGGCAGCACTGTGCCACCACCGCTGTCCCCTGTGGACCCTGCATCCACCACATTAACCCAGTGCGCAGTGATGGACACATAACGGCCCTGGCCATGCCTACTGGACCATGCATCAGTTGTGAGGTGCACCTTTCCACTCACTGACTGCTTGAGTGCATGGACAATGCGGTCTTTCACATGAAGGTGGAGGGCTGGGATGGCTTTGCGAGACAAGAAGTGGCGACTGGGTAGTTCATAGCGTGGAACTGCGTAGGCCATTAGTTCGCTGAAAGCTGCACTTTCAACCAACCGATAGGGCATCATCTCTAACGAGATTAGTTTGGAAATGTGGGTGTTCAAAGCCAGTGTATGCTGATGAGAGGATGAGTACTTTTTTGCCCTACTCATAGTCTCTGGTAGGGTGAGCTGGACTTGAGAGCTGGATATGGTGGAAGTAGCGGTAGACATGGCGGACAGAGAAAGGGTTGATGATGGTGATGGAGTTGGTGTTCTTTCTGATGGCCTAGATTCAGTCTTTCGCTGCAATAACAGTATGATTGCCTGAATGATTTGCACTTGCGATGACAACTCAACATTTGCTGCTGGTGGTGTGCTAACCGGTTGACTTACAGTGGGGGAAACAATGTTGCGTTGCTGACTACCTTCTTTGGGAGCGGTAGCACATGTGGTACGTGAGTTTCGGTAGTCCATCCACGCTTGCAAGTGCATGGTGGTTAAATGTCTTAGCATGCAACTGGTATTCAAATTTCTCAGATTTTTCCCTCGGCTAAAGGTCTTTGCGCACTTCTTACAGATTACCTTTGCCTGATCATTAGGATTTTGTTCATAAAAGTGCCATACTGCACTCTTCCTACTAGGGAAGACAGTCTACATGCCCTGCATCTGTAGTGCAGAGGTCTGTCACTCTCTACCTGACTTCCATGTGTAGTGCGGGATTTGTAACTATCTACCTTTCCTCCATGTGTAGTTTGGGGTCTGACACTCTCTATCTGCCCTCCTTGTGTAGTGCAGGGTCTGTCACTCCCTACCAGCCATCCATGTATAGTGCAGGGGTCTGTCACTGTCTACCTACCCTCTATGTGTAGTGCAGAGTTCTGTCATTCTCAACCTGCCCTCCTTGTGTAGTGCAGGTGTCTGTCACTCTCTACCTGCCTCTATGTAGTGCGGGGTCTGTCACTCCCTACCTGCCCTCCATGTGTAGTGCAGCAGGCTGTCACTCCCTACCTGCTCTCCATGTGTAGTGTGGGGTCTGTCTCTCTCTACCTGCCCTCCATGTGTAAGGCGGGGTCTGTCACTGCCTACCTGCCCTCCATTTGTATTGCAGGGTTCTTTCACTCTCTACCTGCCTCTGTGTAGTGCTGGGTCTGTAACGCCCTACCTACCCTCCATATGTAGTGCAGCAGGCTGTCACTCCCTGGACCTGCTCTCCATGTGTAGTTTGGGGTCTGTCACTCTCTACCTGCCCTCTATGTTTTCTGTGGGGTTCTGTCACTCTCTACCTGCCCTCCTTGTGTAGTGCAGTGTTCTGTCACTCTCTACCTGCCCGCTATGTGTGGGTCGCCCTCCCAAGGTTGTGGGGTACTCGGTACCAGGCTGGTGTCAGCGGGATGTGTCACAGCAGCGGGGACCCGGTCCGTGGCCCTGGTCGCCCAATTAATAGGGGGAGTTTGAATGGTAGAATGTAGTAAATGGAATAGTTCGTGACGCCACCTGTGGTGTTCGGCAAGTGAGATGTTCAGCCGACGCTGCTTGCAGATCCTCTGGAGCTGGTGGTGTGTTGGAGCCAAGATGGTGAAGCTCCCCACAGGTGAAGCTATTGCCCCAGGGCAGTGTAGATGTGGAGTTAGAGGAGAGGCACAAGCAGTGTCGAAGGTGGTACCCAGATGTTGCAGTGCTGGGTGTGCTGACGCAGGAATCAATGGAGGACACCAGGGCTTGTAGTTCCAAAGCTTTACTCACAATCTGTAGTACACACAGGTGCCTGCCTCCATACTGTGTTCTCCGGGTCAGAGGCTCAATCAACCTCCAGGTCAGATGGAATGCTCCCTTCCAGCGCTCCGCCAACATGTACCTTTCTGAACTTCTCCTCTTATAGCACCTTTAAGTGTGAAGATCTTCTAGTACTGAGTTACACTGGAATTTCTCCTGACCGATGTTCCCAAGAACTCTACTTGTACGGCAGACAGCTGTAGCCTGCTTCGGGGACTTCTCACTCCTGAATCCCGGCTCACTATCCAAGTTGCTGTTGTGCCCAAGTCTTAAATGGGAGTAGTGTATTTACAGCCCACTACTAAACCGGTGTCTGCTGCAGAACCATTAGTGTCCAAACAACCTCGGGGACCGGGCCCCGGCCTTGCGCTTAGAACTTCTAGGCAATGCTCTTCCTCTAACCCACGTCCTCTGTTCCCTTTTACTCCTTCGTTCCGTACTAATTTCTCTCTCTCTTATGGAAGATCCGGTTTCAGTTCAATGTCTTTCTCCTTCTTTCCTTTCCCATGCCAGCAGACCCAGGTCACTGAGGTCTGCTGCAGCACCTCCTTCCTCCATCCCTCTCTCAGGGATCTTCTTTCCTCACTCCTCTCTGAGTGGCTTCCTCCCCCATACTGACCTGTAATCCTAAACATTCCCGCTCTTTTATGTATTCTGAAATCCACCCGCCTCCCAGCATGTTTCGTGTTCCAAGCAGGGAGCCACCAAAGGTGATCTACACTCCAAGCAAGGAGTCGCAATGTGGCTTTGCTGAACTACTGTGTTGTGTGGGGTGCGAGTGTTGGAGCGTGGTCAGGAGCCTCCAACTTACCTCAGGAGGAGGTGCAGTACCTCAATTTTATTACACGGTACAAAATTAAAGGAATGGTATGATTAGACAGTATGATTGCGTACACTTTTGTATAATTTAAGATAGAAAGGTTAAGTACAGATAAAGATTGAATACATATGATTAGGTATATATATAAAGATTAACTATATACAGTATACTCACATCATCAATCACCAAGAGGCTTTTAAACATCATCCGTCTGAAATATCAGAGAAGCAACACCAAGACAGAGTCCCCTGGAAGATTCACAACACTGCACGGGCATCCCCACTTATGCAGGTATCAACACTGTACACATACAGGTATCCAGTTTTTGCTTCTGTCTAAGTCATGTTTCTCTGGCCTTATATAATAAATTACACTAATGTGTAACTAGCTTCACCCAGTCCATCCAGTGGCCGGCCTTCAAGGTTGGATGAAACAGACAACATGGCATCATCAGACAATGGGTCATAAACACTTACAATATAAAAGCCACATGGGTTTAGATAAAATCAACACAGGCAGAGGTTAATAAACCTTAATGTTTTACAATGACAAACAGCAAACATAGATTCTCAAGACTGTCAATATAACCATTATCTTGTCTGTAACTGTTTGACTGTTTGGTATCAAGAAAAGCTACTCTGTCAACAAAAGCGGAAACAAATGACACTCAAAAACACTCACGAGCAACAAGCAGTGCGTCCGGAAAGAAAAGAAGAGTGGTAGTTGGGGGCGACTCACTACTAAGAGGCACGGAGGCAACTATCTGCAGGCCGGACATAACCGCAAGAGAAGTATGCTGCTTCCCAGGAGCAAAAATCAAGGATGTGTCCAACAGGATACCAACTATCCTCAAATCCAAGGACGACTACCCTTTCCTACTGATACATGTAGGCATAAACGACACGGCAAGAAATGACCTACCAAGTATCTGCGAAGACTTTGAAATTCTGGGGAAGAAAATAAAGGAACGGAACGTACAGGTTGTTTTCTCATCAATCCTCCCAGCCGATGACCATGGCATCAGAAGATGGAATAGGATACTAGAGGTGAACAACTGGCTACGACGGTGGTGCAGGCAGCAAGGATTTGGATTCTTGGACCATGGCGTGAAATACCTCTACGATGGACTTCTCGCAAGAGATGGGATACACCTCACAAAACCTGGGAAACACACATTCGCCAGAAGACTTGCCACACTCATCAGGAGAGCTTTAAACTAGAAGAAGAGGGGATGGGAGGAAAAACAGCAGACAAGAACATGCAGCAGAAGGACAAACTAATCAAGGATACTAGACGTGGTAAAGAGGACCCAAGACAGGGTACTCAGAAGGAAGCTAGGAAAAATGAAGCAAAACTTCTTTCCTGCATGCTGACCAATGCAAGAAGCCTGACCAATAAGATTGAAGATCTGGAGTTGGTAATGTATGAGGAAAAATACGACATAGTAGGAATAACTGAGACATGGTTAGACGACAGCTATGACTGGGCGGCTAACTTGCAAGGATATGATTTGTTTAGGAGGGATCGTCAAAAAAGGAAAGGGGGTGGAGTCTGTCTATATATAAAGTCCACTTTAAAGCCCACACTAAGAGAAGATATACAAGAGGGAAATGAAGAGGTGGAGTCTCTATGGGTGGAGATACAAGGAGAGAAAAGTAATAAAATCCTCATAGGGGTTTGTTATAAGCCACCAAATATAACAGAAACCACTGAAAATGTATTATTGAAACAAATAGACAAAGCAGCAAATCACAATGAGGTGATTATTATGGGGGACTTCAACTACCCCGACATAGACTGGGAAACTGAAAACTGCGTGTCTCAGAAAGGAAACCAATTTCTGTCAGTGACCAAGGATAATTATCTGTCACAACTTGTGCAGGGCCCAACTAGAGGGACAGCCCTTCTGGACTTAAATTTAAGCAACAGACCAGATAGAATAACAGAAGTACGAGTCGATGGGCACCTAGGGAACAGTGACCACAATAATACAATTCCACTTGTCCTTCAGTAAGGTGCCCTGGAAGGGGGTTACGAAAATGCTGAATTTCAGGAAAGCAAAGTTTGATCAGCTTAGAGAGCACCTTCGCTGAATTGATTGGGACAATGTCCTCAAAAATAGGAGCACAGAAAATAAATGGGAAATATTTAAATCCGTTTTACACACCCACTGCGAGCTAGCCATACCGTACAGAAAAAAAAGGGCTAGGAACAGGAGAACACCAATGTGGCTAAATACGGTTGTAAAAAGGGCAATAAATAACAAGAACACGGCATTTAGGAAGCTAAAACAAGAAGGCAATGGAGAAGCATTAAAAAGTTATAGAGAAAAAAATAAAATGTGTAA
The DNA here is from genome assembly GCF_039654945.1 of Dendrobates tinctorius. Taxonomy (NCBI): domain Eukaryota; kingdom Metazoa; phylum Chordata; class Amphibia; order Anura; family Dendrobatidae; genus Dendrobates; species Dendrobates tinctorius. The sequence goes on from NW_027361827.1 coordinate 11,939,492, forward strand.
AAAACAAGTACATTTAGCAAAAGTGGAAACTGAGAGACTCATTGCTAAGGAAAGTAAAACAAACCCCAAACTATTCTTTAATTATATAAACAGTAAAAAGATGAAAATTGATGGTGTCGGCCCTTTAAAGAACAATGAGGGTGAAATCATAGAGAGCGATGTGGGAAAAGCAAATGTTTTAAATACTTTTTTCTCAACAGTGTTCACACAGGAAAAGGATTTGCCAGGGGAAATGCAGAGTGATAATGTAAACTCCCAATTAAGTATTACCTGCCTAACCCAGGAAGAAGTGCAGAACCGCCTTAGTAAGATTAAAATTGACAAATCACCAGGCCCTGATGGCATTCACCCTCAGGTATTAAGGGAGTTAAGTAATGTGATAGACAGGCCTCTATTCCTTATATTTAAAGACTCTATAGAAACAGGGTCTGTTCCATTTGATTGGCGGCAAACAAATATGGTACCAATATTCAAAAAGGGGTGTAAAAGGGAACCTGGAAACTAGAGGCCGGTAAGCTTATCATCTGTTGTGGGTAAAATTTTTGAAGGGCTTCTAAGGGATACCATTATGGAATATCTCAATGTTAATAAATATTTAACCCCATATCAACATGGATTTATGAAGGATCGCTCCTGTCAAACTAACCTGACCAGCTTCAATGAGGATGTAAGCTCTCAAATGGACCAAGGAGAATCATTGGATGTCATTTATCTCGACTTCTCTAAAGCATTTGACACTGTCCCACATAAAAGATTGGTAAGTAAGATGAGAAAGCTTGGGCTAGGGTAAAATGTGTGTAGATGGGTAGGTAGCTGGCTTAGTGATAGAAAACAAAGAGTGGTTATTAATGGTGCATACTCAGATTGGGCCAGGGTTACTAGTGGGGTACCACAGGGTTCTATATTGGGCCCCCTACTATTTCATATATTTATTAATGATCTAGTGGATGGCTTACACAGTAAAATATCAGTATTTGCAGATGATACAAAACTATGTAAGGTAGTTAACACAAAGGAGGACAGTTTGCAACTACAGACAGATTTGAGTAAATTGGAGAATTGGGCCGAAAAATGGCAAATGAGGTTTAACACAGATAAATGTAAGGTTATGCACATGGGAAGGAGAAGCAAATGCTATAATTACTTACTAAACGGGAAACTGATGGGGAAATCAGAAATGGAAAAAGACTTAGGCATCTTAGTCAATAAGAAGCTAAATTGGAGTGCCCAGTGTCAGGCAGCTGCCACCAAAGCAAATAGGGTCATGGGTAGTGTTGAGCGATACCGTTCGATACCTAAAAATATCGTACCGGATGGCATCGCCCGATACGAAAAAAACTTGTATCGCCGATTCCGATACCGGAAGTCCCATTCAAGTCAATGGGACTTCCGGTATCGGAATTTAGAAAAGCCCTTTATTTCCTTGTTGGCTAATTCTACATTATTGAAAACAAATAAGAATCATGTAGAATGTATTGTTGGAGGTGGAGGAGACATTAAAGGCATAGTGGTTTATTCAAATCACATGGCATAGCATGAATACCAATTTTTTTTTCAAGACGTTCGGAGTAAAAAAGATATTGACTATGTTAACCTTTTTTATATTTTGTCAGATATGTATGTTTCACAACTTCCATGCTCTTCACCTTCTTTTGTACTTCTCCCACACTTTCTCCTTCATGATCCGCAGCAGTAGCATTTTTTTCATCAACTTTTTCTTCACCTTATTCATCTTCTTCTTCATCTTCTTCCCATTCATTTTTTTTTTCCATTCTTCATATTCTTCTTATTCAGCCATTATTAATTTTAATATGCTATTTTTTCATCTTCTTCCTATTCTTCTTTTTCTTCATTTTCTTATGGTGACAGGCATTCCTGTAGTACTTATCTATAAAAGTTATAAGATTACACCTTACGTTCTGCCTGTCACTAAAGATTTACAACAGGATTTGTCCGCGTTCAGTTTGGCCTGCAGCAGCAGGCATTTTCCAGGGGCACCACGAGGAGGAACGGACTCACCCCCATTTACTGCTTAGCCTTCTTCTGCTTATAATTTTGATTTCTTCTATGCTGATTTTTAGTCTTATGCTTAATGTTCTTCTGCTTTCTGTTCTTCTGCTTTTGCTTCTTCTGCTTCTTGTTCTTCTGTCTTTTGTTCTGTATCTTGGTGGTTGTCTTCATGTTCTTTGTCCTCTTGGTCTGATTATTTAGGGTCATATTTCTGGTCTTCTTTGGTGTGGTCTTCAGGGTCGTCGTCATCAGGGTCGTCGTCATGGAGATCAATAAGGATTACCAAAGACAATTTCAAAAAGCTTGATCTTGGAAATGTAGCAGAAGGTACAAGAAGGCTGAGAAACTGGCGAGAACCAGCAGACAGTGCTGGCACCTGGATGGGTAGCAGAAGGAAAAAGAGCCTATGGCACTAACGAGGACCAAGTGACGGTGCTGGACCACGGTTACTAAGCAGAAGGTACCTGTGCTAAAAAGCACTACCAAGGACCAGCTGACGGTGCTGGACCTCGGATACCGAGATGGAGGCACCTAGGCCAAAGGCTCCGGCGAGAACCAGCAGACAGTGCTGGCACCCGGATGGGTAGCAGAAGGAACAAGAGCCAATGGCACTACCGAGGACCAACTGACGGTCCTGGACCACGGTTACTAAGCAGAAGGTACTTGTGCTAAAAAGCACTACCAAGGACCAGCTGACGGTGCTGGACCTCGGATACCGAGATGGAGGCACCTAGGCCAAAGGCTGTGGCGAGAACCAGCAGACAGTGCTGGCACCCGGATGGGTAGCAGAAGGAACAAGAGCCAATGGCACTACCGAGGACCAACTGACAGTGCTGGACCACGGTTACTAAGCAGAAGGTACCTGTGCTAAAAAGCACTACCAAGGACCAGCTGACGGTGCTGGACCTCGGATACCGAGATGGAGGCACCTAGGCCAAAGGCTGTGGCGAGAACCAGCAGACAGTGCTGGCACCCGGATGGGTAGCAGAAGGAACAAGAGCTAATGGCACTACCGAGGACCAACTGACGGTGCTGGACCACGTTTACTAAGCAGAAGGTACCTGTGCTAAAAAGCACTACCAAGGACCAGCTGACGGTGCTGGACCTCGGATACCGAGATGGAGGCACCTAGGCCAAAGGCTGTGGCGAGAACCAGCAGACAGTGCTGGCACCCGGATGGGTAGCAGAAGGAACAAGAGCCAATGGCACTACCGAGGACCAACTGACGGTGCTGGACCACGGTTACTAAGCAGAAGGTACCTGTGCTAAAAAGCACTACCAAGGACCAGCTGACGGTGCTGGACCTTGGATACTGAGATGGAGGCACCTAGGTCAAAGGCTCTGGCGAGAATCAGCAGACAGTGCTGGCACCCGGATGGGTAGCAGAAGGAACAAGAGCCAATGGCACTACCGAGGACCAACTGACGGTGCTGGACCACGGTTACTAAGCAGAAGGTACCTGTGCTAAAAAGCACTACCAAGGACCAGCTGACAGTGCTGGACCTCAGATACCGAGATGGAGGCACCTAGGCCAAAGGCTGTGGCGAGAACCAGAAGACAGTGCTGGAACCCGGGTGGGTAGCAGAAGGTACCCATTCAAAGCAAAGTAGCCAGGACGCAAGCCGGCCGCAGTTACCGAAACCCACAGTCCTACAGGAGGTCCATGTCCCATTGGCACTACGGATCCAGCCTTCAGTGCCAGTTCCCGCAGCCCACATAGGAGTCACCTAAACTGCAGGCACCGTAGAGTCAGCTAACCCGGCCGCAAGACGACAGGACAACGGATTGGTGGCATAGTGACCTTGACACTACCCGGAAACAGCAGGCGTGCTGAAAACAGGCTGGGCAACAGGGAGTACTGTTGTGAGTTCATTTTCCCCTTCATTACTGAGGCCTGAGGAACTCCCTCTTCTGGTAAAGAAAGGTAGTGAGCCTGATTATCAAACACCTGAGGCTGATGATGATGACTGGCTGAGTGGAGTTACTGACTGGATATAAGGCTGCCGACTCCCTTCTGCCCTGCGGGTGATTTCTCTGTGGGATCCTTGGAGACCAGTCTGAATTCCTGCTCCTCTAAAGCTAAGTTTGCTGCTCGGCCTTTTGCATTGGTGCTTGACTTTGTTTTGCTTTGTTTTTCTGGATTTCTGCCATTCCCTGCTGGGTGTGCTGAATTCCTTTAGCTCTGTCTTCTGAAAATACCTGAGTGCTGATTTAGTTTTTGAAGCCTAGCTGCTTCAGGGCCTTTTTCATATCAGCTTGTTGGCTTATGTCTTTGATAGGGTTTTGGCAGATTGCAGACAGCAGCCTTCCTGTCCTTTCCTATCTAGGTAGTTTTGGGCCCCGTCTTTGCTCAGTCTATCTTTCTGTCTGTGTTAGTGTTTTCATCTTGCTTCACCGTCATTAAATGTTGGGGGCTGCCTATTGCTTTGGGGTCTGCTCTGGGGCAGTTTAGATTTCCCCTTTCTTTCTTTAGGCCTATTTAATTCTCCGGCCGTGATCGAGGGGTCAAGGGCATCGTAGGAACCCCCTACGGCTACTGCTAGTTGTGTTGATAGGTTCAGGGGTCTGCAATCTGATAGTTGCCAACTTCTCTGGTTTTCTGGACTTAGCTTGTATTTCTGCTTTTGCCTCCTACGGTGACTCAATCATAACAGAGTACCCGTGCCAAAGACACTGCCGAGAACCAGCTGACGGTGCTGGAACCCAGATGGGTAGCAAAAGCTACAAGAGCCAATGGCACTACCGAGGATTAGCTGACGGTGCTGGACCACGGTTACTAGGCAGTAGGTACCTGTGCTAGAAAGCACTACCAAGGACCAGCTGACGGTGCTGGACTTCGGAGCCCGCGATGGAGGCACCTAGGCCAAAGGCTGTGGCGAGAACCAGCAGACAGTGCTGGAACCCGGGTGGGTAGCAGAAGGTACCCATTCAAAGCAAAGTAGCCAGGCCGCAAGCCGGCCGCAGTTACCGAAACCCACTGTCCTACAGGGGGTCCATGTCCCATTGGCACTATGGATCCAGCCTTCAGTGCCAGTTCCCGCAGCCCACATAGGAGTCACCTAAACTGCAGGCACCGTAGAGTCGGCTAACCCGGCCGCAAGACGACAGGACAACGGATTGGTGGCATAGTGACCTTGACACTACCCGGAAACAGCAGGCGTGCTGAAAACAGGCTGGGCAACAGGGAGTACCCGTGCCAAAGACACTGCCGAAAATCAGCTGACGGTGCTGGAACACAGATGGGTAGCAAAAGCTACAAGAGCCAATGGCACTACCGAGGAACAGCTGACGGTGCTGGACCACGGTTACTAGGCAGGAGGTACCTGTGCTAGAAAGCACTACCAAGGACCAGCTGATGGTGCTGGACTTCAGATACCGAGATGGAGGCACCTAGGCCAAAGGCTGTGGCGAGAACCAGCAGACAGTGCTGGAACCCGGGTTGGTAGCAGAAGGTACCCATTCAAAGCAAAGTAGCCAGGCCGCAAGCCGGCCGCAGTTACCGAAACCCACAGTCCTACAGGAGGTCCATGTCCCATTGGCACTACGGATCCAGCCTTCCAGGCACCGTAGAGTCGACTAACCCGGCCGCAAGACGACAGGACAACGGATTGGTGGCATAGTGACCTTGTCACTACCCAGAAACAGCTGGCATGCTGGAACCAGGCTGGGCAACAGGGAGTACCCGTGCCAAAGACACTGCCGAGCACCAACTGGCGTTGGAGCCCTGGGACAATCATGGTGCAGGCCGAGGCCTACTAGGAGCCAGGTGTAAATCGGAGGTATTTTGACTTTGGAGGGAGCAGGACACTTTGCAATACACACAGCAGGGGATCAGCTGACGTTACTGACCACCACTTTCACATGAACGAGTGTTTTTTTCTGTGTGGACAGCACTTCAGAGCACCAACTGGCGTTGTTGGAGCCCAGGGACAATCAGGGTGCAGGCCGAGGCCTACTAGGAGCCAGGTGTAAATCGGAGTTATTTTGACTTTGGAGGCAGCAGGAGAGTTTGCCGTACACACAGCAGGGGATCAGCCGACGTTACCGAACCCCACTTTCACATGAACGAGTGTGTTTTTCTGTGTGGACAGCACTTCCGAGCACCAACTAGCGTTGTTGGAGCCCAGGGACAATCAGGGTGCAGGCCGAGGCCTACTAGGAGCCAGGTGTAAAACTGAGGTATTTTGAATTTGGAGGCAGCAGCAGTTTGCCCTCCACACAGCAGGGGATCAGCTGACGTTACCGAATCCCACTTTCACATGAACAAGTGTGTTTTTCTGTGTGGACAGCACTTCCGAGCACCAACTAGCGTTGTTGGAGCCTAGGGACAATCATGGTGCAGGCCGAGGCCTACTTGGTGGCAGTTTTAGATTGTTTGTAGGCTACAACAGACTGTCAACGTGCTCCAATTAGGCATCTGTCTCCACTCTGTTTCCAGGATTTCATGTGACCACCAACACTGCCAGTTTATGCGTACAGCAGCCGTCTGCCCAATCCACACGTGTTCCTGGGTTACTGGGGTTCTGTAATGTCAGCAGACCCCCTGATGTGTGTCTGCCACTGTCTCCTGCTCTGTCCACATTTCCACCGCTTGCAGTGGGAAGGTGGACAGCGCAAGAGACCGTGGCGGACACACATTGGGGGATCTGCTGACATTACAGAACCCCAGTAACACAGGAACACGTGTGGAATGCGCGGACGGCAACTGTGAGCAGGAACTGGCGGTGCTGGAGGTCAGGGGAAATACTAGAGACAGAGTGGAGACAGAGGCCAAATCAGAGAATGTTTAAATATGAAGTAGTTACAATTTGGAGGCAGCAGCACTTTGCCCTCCACACAGCAGGGGATCAGCTGACGTTACCAAACCCCACTTACACATGAGCGAGTGTTTTGTCTGTGCGGACAGCACTTCTGAGCACCAACTGGCGGTGTCGGAGCCCAGGGAAAATTAGGTAGTAGGCCGAGGCCTACTTGGAGCCAGGTGTAAATCTGAGGTTGTTTGACTGTGGAGGGAGCAGGACACTTTGCCATACACACAGCAGGGGATCAGCTGACGTTACCGAACCCCACTTACACATGAGCGAGTGTTTTGTCTGTGCGGACAGCACTTCTGAGCAACAACTGGCAGTGTCGGAGCCCAGGGAAAATCAGGTAGTAGGCCGAGGCCTACTTGGTGGCAGTTTGCGATTGTTTCTAGACTACTACTAACTGTCAACGTACTCCAATTAGGCCTCTGTCTTCACTCTGTTTCAAGTATTTCCTCTGGCTTCCAACCACGCCAGTTGCTGCTCTGAAATGCCGTCTGCACAACCCACACTTGTTCCTGTGAGGGAGCAGGACACTTTGCCATACACACAGCAGGGGATCAGCTGACGTTACCGAACCCCACTTACACATGAGTGAGTGTTTTGTCTGTGTGGACAGCACTTCTGAGCAACAACGGGCGTTGCTGTAGCCCAGGAAATAAAGTTCAGGTCATAGAAACATGAACACAACAGGAGACCTGGATCCTGTTGCCAGCCAATTATTTATTCTGGAAGAGGACTGGCAAATTCAGGTGAGATCCAGGCCTTGTTCATTTTCAGAAAAGTAAGCCGGTCAACATTATCGGCCGATAGTCGCGTGCGACGGTCTGTTACAACACCACCTGCAGCACTAAAGACACGTTCCGATAATACACTGGCAGCAGGGCAAGCCAGCACCTCCAATGCATACTGGCTAAGCTCTGGCCATGTATCCAGCTTAGAGACCAATACTTGAACGGGGAAGAGCCATCTGGGAGTACACTAACAGGGCAAGACAAGTAGTCTGTCACCATCTGACAGAAACGTTGCCTCCTGCTGACTGGAGCCGTCTGTGATGGTGTAGCCGTTTGTGGCGGTCCCACAAAACTTTTCCACATTTGGGCCATACTGGCCTTGCCTTGTCCTGCGGCACTGCCTCTGCTACCTCTTTGTGCAGAGCTTCCTCCACTGCCTCTACCCACATGGCTGCTTTGAAAAGCACTACCAGCAACATTTGCGGGGGGGAATGGAGAACATGATGGCCTGCACAAGTGTTTCTTGGTACTCCCGCATTTTTCGCTCCCGGTTCAATTGTGGTATGAGGCTTTGTAAGTTTGTCCCGGTAGCGAGGATCTAGGAGGGTGTACACCCAATAATCAGCCATGTGGAGAATGTTGGCGATGCGGCGGTCATTTAACAAGCACTGCAGCATGAAATCAACCATGTGCTGCAGACTGCCAACTGGACCGGAAACGCTGTCCCCAGCTTGAGGCAGCATCTCTGCCTGCTCAGCATCACCCCACCCTCGCTGTACACACTGACTACTAGAGCCTTGTGTACCTCCCTCCTCTGGAGAGATGTATTCCTCCTCCTTCATTGACTCCTCGTCATCCTCCTCACTAAGTGTCCCCTGCCTGGGCCTTTGTGTGGAAGCACGTTGTGCAGACTTGCCAGAAGCAGATGGCATTTCTGACTCCTCATCCTCGACCTCTTCAAAAACCTCCTCACTTAGTGCTTGTAAGGTTTTTTGAAGCAGACAGATGAGGGGGACAGTCATGCTGATTAGTGCATCATCTGCACTGGCCATCCGCGTGGAGTCATCGAAGGCACGCAAAACTTGGCAGATGTCCCTCATAGTGGCCCACTCAGTGGTGGTGAAGTGTGTCCGGCGCACAGTGCGACTTGTTTGCGCCTGATGCAGCTGGTACTCCATTACTGCTGCCTGCTGCTCACACAACCGCTCCAACATATGTAACGTTGAATTCCACCTGGTGGGGAGGTCACATATGATGCGATGTTCTGGCAGGCGGAATCGGCGTTGCAGAGATGCAATGCGCGATCTTGCCATGCTGGAACGCCGCAAGTGAGCACACTCTAGGCGAACCTTGTGCAGCAGTGCATCAAGATCCGGATAGTCCCTCAGAAAGCTCTGCACGACCAAATTGAGCACGTGTGCCAGACATGGTATGTGAGTGAGGTTGCCTAGGCCCAGAGCTGCCACTAGATTTCGGCCATTGTCACTCACTACCAAACCTGGCTGGAGATTCGCTGGCACAAACCACACATCGCTCTCCTGCTTGATGGCATTCCAGAGCTCCTGTGCTGTGTGGCTCTGATTCCCCAAAGAAATTAATTTAAGGATGGCCTGTTGACGTTTGGCCACACCTGTGCTCATATCTGGCCTAACAGGCTCACACAGTGCTGATTCCGAGGAACTAGAGTAGGAGGAGGACTCAATATGTACAGACTGCATTCCTGCAATCCTTGGAGTTGGCAGAATACGTACAGAGCCATTCTCCAGATCTGTACCCGGCTCCACAACATTGACCCAATGGGCAGTAAGGGAAAGGTATCGTCCCTGTCCATGGCTACTGGTCCACGCATCGGTGGTCAGGTGGACCTTGCTACTGACGGCGTTTAGTAGCGCATTTTTAATTTTTCCCTCCACATGCTTTTGCAGGGCAGGGACGGCTTGCCTGCTGAAATAAAAGCGGCTGGGCACATTGTATTGTGGAACTGCCAATGACAAAGTTCCAGAAGGTGTCAGTCTCCACCAGAGTGAATGACAGCATCTCAAGGGCCAGTAGTTTGGCAATGCCGGCATTCAGAGCCAGTGCTCGGGGATGGTTTGCCGAGTATGGACGCTTTTTCTCCCATGCCTGTGCTACCGATTGCTGGTGAGTGGCCTGGGAGTGTGCTGATGACTGCGAACGTGGTTCAGTGGGTGGAATTTCACTGGGTCTCTGGACAACAGTGGCAGTGGTTCTTCCGTGGTGTTCCAGTGAGGAAGCCGAACCAGCTGTGTGTGAGCTGGAGGAAGAGGCCCCAACACGAGCTGAAGAGATGGTAGGTGCTGCTGAAGGTTGGCCTACATCTTCAGTGTGTCTGTGTAACTCCACCTCGTGCTTGGTACGCACATGTTTCCACATATTTGTGGTATTGAGGTTGCTCACATTTTTCCCTCGTTTCACTTTCTGATGACACAGCTTACATTTGACAAAGCAAATGTCATCTGCAACTGTGTCAAAAAAAGACCACGCACTGCAAGTCCTGGGAGCGCCCATTTTGTGTTTTGGAAGAGGATTGCTCCTCACGGGTGCCAAAGTGGAGGCTACAGGCAACCAAGTCTTCCCCCGCTCTCTCCCTCCTCTTTTGGCTGTTCGGGGAATCTCTTCCTCAGAGCTGCTCCCACCACCTTCCTGTGGCTGACGCCATGATGGGTCAAGGACCTCATCATCTCCACTCCCCTCTTCAAGCACCAGCTGGTCCTGAGTTGTCTCGCCAGCACCGTACACACCAGAAATTGGCAACTGAGTCTCATCATCATCAGATGAGCACTGAGGTGTGCTGACAATAGGCACTGGCCCACCCGCCTCTTAAGATTCAGAGGGACAAAGCAGTTGCGCATCACTGCATACTCCCTCTTCTTCACGCTCTAGAATGCTGCTTGGCTGGCCACCTCTTTCCAAGCCAACAGATTCTGAGAACAGAAGTAAAGATTGAGATGGCTCCTGTCCAGGGCTCTCAGACTGACTGGGCAATTTGGCAGGTGGTGAAGAGACAGATGGTTGCTCTTCAGTGCTCTGGCCTTGGGAGGATGCGGAAGTCATTGAAGTGGATGCGTTAGCTGCCATCCATCCGACAACAGCTTCAATTTGTTCGTCACGCAGCAGTGGGGTACGGTGAGGTCCTACAAAGCTGCGCATGAAGAACTGTTGCCTGGTAAAAGTGGGGGATGCCGGGTCACTGGTGGCCGCAGCAGACACCGAATCCCCACGTTCTCTCCCTGCTGAATCCCCCCATCCTCTCCCTGCTGAAACTCCACGACCACGTGCCTTACTCCCTGCCTTCTTCATCTTGGTAGACTGATAAAGATAGGCAGAAAAGTAAAAAAGGGGTGGCTTAGTGTTCTTATTCCTGAACACCTGCTAACCAGTATAAGAAACACTAATTTGACTAAGAGTGTGTGTACTACACTTTAATATGATCTAATGTGGCCTACACAACTGTAAAGTGGAGTGTTTGGTGAACTTTATTTCCTTTTTTTTTTTTTTGGGGGGGGGAAGAAAAGGATGTGACCAAAGTTTGAAACCTATAGTATCACAAACTTTTTGGAGCGATTACAATGCAGGAAGCTAACCTACAATGCAATTGATGAGGCTCCAAAAAATAGGGTGATACTAGTCTGACTGGCCCTGAAGGGCACAAGCCAGCAAAAAAGCTCCTCTATCTAATCCTATATAGTGTTTGCAACCAACCAATGACAATGGATGCGGATGGAAGCACACTAATATAGGAGCAAAAATCTGGCTAAATTAGCTGCAAAAAAAGGACTATGTATGAGGCAGTGACGCACGCTGAGCGGACTACAGCTAGCGGTGGCTGTAGAACACACTGCAACGACGTGAGCTGCACTCACACACAGAGAGACCTATCAGACAGCCAAAAACAGTGCAGAGAAATGGGCTATAGCACTGGAAGGCTGCTGAAAGGCCCCGCTGTCCACTCCTTTATGTTTGCAACCAACGTATATGGATACGTATGGAAGCACACTATAGAGGACAAAAAAAAGCAGCAATAAAAGAAAAATGTGTATGAGGCAGAGACACACGCTGGGCGGCCTACAAGCAGACGTGCCTGCAGGACACACTACACAGCATGGGTCTGCACTCACACAGCCCTTGCAGACAGCTATTAAAACAGCGCTGCTGGGCTACAAAAATGCTACAGTGGTGGATTATGTAGCCTGGGTAGAGCAATGGATATGTTTGATGATCGCTATTTCTAACTGTCCCTCACAGTCTTCAACAGCAGCCTGTCCCTAACTGAATTCACAGCAGAGTGACCAGAAATGGCGGCTGCAGCGGTTTTTATAGTGCATCATGACATCATTTCAGCAGCCAATCACAGCCATACCAGTAGTTAACATGCCTACATGCCTAACAAGATGTGCCCACACTTCTGAGGATCCCCATTGGCTGAATCAAATCGAGCGGGCTCCTAGCATTATGGGTACTTCCGATTCCGGTATTCGATATGAACAAAGTATCGGAACTAAGTATCGGAATTCCGATACAGCGAATATCGGCCGATACCCGATACTTGTGGTATCGGAATGCTCAACACTAGTGATGGGATGTATTAGAAGACGTCTGGGGACACGAGATGAAAACATAATTCTCCCTCTATACAAATCACTTGTTAGACCACACTTGGAGTATTGTGTGCAATTTTGGACGCCGGTGCTCAAGAAAGACATTACTGAACTTGAAAAGGTTCAAAGGCGGGCTACTAAAATGATAAATGGAGTTGGTTCACTACAATAGCCAGAAAGGTTATGAAAATTAGGTCTATTTACTTTAGAAAAGAGAAGACTTAGGGGAGACCTAATATATATGTACAAGTATATCAGAGGGCAATACAGAGATCTCTCCAATGAACTGTTTGTACCAAGGACTGTGACAAGAACAAGGGGGCATTCTCTTCGTTTGGAGGAAAGCCAATTTCTGCACCAGCATAGAAGAGGGTTCTTCACAGTAAGAGCAGTGATGCTCTGGAATTCTCTTCCTGAGGAAGTGGTGATGGCCAACTCACTGAATGAATTTTAGAAAGGAATGGATGCTTTTCTTGTGAGTAACAGTATAGAAGGTTACGAATAGCAGAATATTATAGGTAGATGGTTGACCCAGCTTAGGGGAAGGAATTTTTTTCCCTATGGAGAAAATTGGCTTCTACTCTGTGGTTTTTTTGCCTTCCCCAGGATCAACAATACAGAACAGCTGCACTAAAATTAGGCTGAACTAGATGGACATAAAGTCTTCCTTCAGCCTTCAAAACTATGTTACTATGTTACTATGTAAATGCAGCTCTGTCATATACAGAATTCATTCTATATATTTCAATATGGACTCAAAATAGCCATTTTTATATTAGCACTACAGCCCTCCAAGTGTAGGTTGGGGTCTGTCACTCCCTACCTGCTGTCTATGTGTATTTTTGGGTCTGTCACTACCTTTCTGCCTTCCATGTGTAGTGCAGGGTCTGTCACTATCTACCTCCCCTCCATGTGTAGTATGGGGTCTGTCACTCTCTACCTGCCCTCTATGTGTACTGTGGGGTTCTGTCACTCTCTACCTGCCCTCCTTGTGTAGAGCAGTGGTCTGTCACTCTCTACCTGCCCGCTATGTGTAGTGTGGGGTCTGTCACTCTCTACCTGCTCTCTGTGTGTGCTGTGGGGTTATGTCACTCTCTACCTGACCTCCTTGTGTAGTGCAGTGGTCTGTCACTCTTTACCTGCCCACTTTGTGTAGTGCAGCGGTCTGTTACTTCCTACTTGTCATCCATGTGTAGTGCGGTGGTCGGTCACTCCCTACCTGACCTCCAAGTGTAGGTTGAGGTCTGTCACTCCCTACCTGCCGTCTATGTGTATTGTTGGGTCTGTCACTACCTTTCTGCCTTCCATGTGTAGTACAGGGGTCTGTCACTATCTACCTCCCCTCCATGTGTAGTGTGGGGTCTGTCAGTCCCTACCTGACCATGCATGTGTACTATGGGGTTCTGTCACTCCCTACATGACCTCCATGTGTACTGCAGGGTTCTTTCACTCTCTACCTGCCCTCTGTGAAGTGCGGGGTCTGTCTCTCACTCTTTACCTGCCCTCCATGTGAAATGTTCTCTCACTATCTACCTACACTTCCAGCAAGCATCGGACTGGAGCACCCTGGGCCTACCAAAGAAAATCATTCTTGGGGCCCACTTTGTAGCTACATAGAAATAAATACAATATCACCAATTGTATGGTTATACACACTAATGTCAGGGTATAATATAAGGTAGTCCACTTCTTAATAGTATGCTAAGGATTGGCACCCTTATTGTGGTACAAACTCAATGATCTCCTGGTGCTTATTAACCATATAGAGTCTGCCTATGGGGGTGCATTATACAGTATAGAATCTGCCTTTGGGGTGTGCATTATACAATATAGAGTCTGTCTATGGGGAGTGCAGTATACCATAATGAGTATGCCATAGAGGCCTATGGGGAGTGCATCATAGTATATATTCCTATGGGGGGTGCATTATACAATATAGAGTCTGTCTATGGGGAGTGCAGTATACAATAATGAGTATGCCATAGAGGCCTATGGGGAATGCATCATAGTATATATTCCTATGGGGGGTGCATTATACAATATAGAGTCTGTCTATGGAGAGTGCAGTATACAATAATGAGTGTGCCACAGAGGCCTATGGGGAGTGCATCATAGTATATATTCCTATGGGGGGTGCATTACACAATATAGAGTCTGCTTATGGGTGGTGCATTATACAATATGGTATCTGGCTTTGTGGGGTGCATTATACTATTTAGAGTCTGCCTACAGGGGTTCATTACATAGTACAGAGTCTGCCTATGGGGGGGCATTATTCCATACAGAGTCTGCCTATGGGGAGTGCAGTATACAATAATGAGTATGCCATAGAGGCCTATGGGGAGTGCATCATAGTATATATTCCTATGGGGTGTGCATTATACAATATAGAGTCTGTCTAGGGGAGTGCAGTATACCATAATGAGTATGCCATAGAGGCCTATGGGGAGTGCATCATAGTATATATTCCTATGGGGTGTGCATTATACAATATAGAGTCTGTCTATGGGGAGTGCATTATACAATATAGAGTCTGCGTACGGGGGTGCATTATACAGTATAGAATCTGCCTTTGGGGTGTGCATTATACAATATAGAGTCTGCCTATGGGGAGTGCATTATACAATATAGAGTCTGCGTACGGTGGTGCATTATACAGTATAGAATCTGCCTTTGGGGTGTGCATTATACAATATAGAGTCTGTCTATGGGGAGTGCAGTATACAATAATGAGTATGCCATAGAGGCCTATGGGGAGGGCATCATAGTATATATTCCTATGGGGGGTGCATTATACAATATAGAGTCTGTCTATGGGGAGTGCAGTATACAATAATGAGTATGCCATAGAGGCCTATGGGGAGTGCATCATAGTATATATTCCTATGGGGGGTGCATTACACAATATAGAGTCTGCTTATGGGTGGTGCATTATGCAGTATGGCATCTGGCTATGTGGGGTGCATTATACTATTTAGAGTCTGCCTACAGGGGTTCATTACATAGTATAGAGTCTGCCTATGGGGGGGCATTATTCCATACAGAGTCTGCCTATGGGGGGTGCATTATACTACAGTTGAAACTAGATAAATAAAATGCCTTAAAACATTCTCTCTCTCATTATTCTGGCATTTGGCAAATATTAATAATTATGGTAATCCTAATTGACCTGAAACGGAAAAGATTTATTCTTATTTCTTGTCAGATATTGAGAAAAACATGCATATGTGTTTTTATATAGTGTATGTCAACTTCTGGTTTCATACATACAGCATTGAAATAACCTGTTCACAATATCAAAGTATGTCATAGGGTGGGCAAGGGTTAACCAGTCAGTTTTGATGACATCACAAAGCACATAACCATCATAGACATCATATGACATCACAATTGGCATAGAATGAGGAAAGTACAACACATGAGCCATCTTGTTTCATTAGAGCCTGACAGCTTGAAGGAAACAAGTCCAGGTAGGGAACTCTTCACTTATGACGCCACTCACAAATTGTTTAGAAGGGGGATTAAAAGTGGGATTCAGAGCGGCATCATTCATCTGAAAATCTCATCAAAAAGTGCTATAGCCTGTGAAATTTATAACGATTCTATGATTTAAAAAAAATGCTATTGATCAGCTTCTAAGGAAAATCTGCACATTTGGGTTCTTTCCAAGCGAGTGTGAGCCCAGCCAAACAGGAGTTACCACTCTGGACCACCCCATCCCTAAATGAGGACGTGCTGGCGATCAACTGATCATTGTCACTGGTCTTGAAGACCCTCAGCAATCGGCTGGTTTTGTCCTCTATGACACCCATGTGCTCTAATAAAAGCATATAGGAAGGGGTGGGGCAGTGAGACAACTCCACTTGGTTCCATTTTTGGGTAGCTTTGCCATTAATGCTGTGAAAATGGTATCATAACATAAATTTAATTGAAGACTGCTACAGTTCTCCATTGTCAGCTCTCTTGGTCCTGTTGGATCAGGGGTGACCAGGAACTGACGGTTTATCGTGGTCAGGAGTTGCAGTATGGGGTCCTGTGTTTTCCTTTAGTGCGTAGAAAAGCAGGTGATACAGATTAGAAAAATTGGGGGCAAATGCTTAGGTTTTAATATGCGTCATGACTCAGTAAAAAATGAGGCTGGTGGTTATTTGCGGCCTGTGATTTTGTTTTATTAATTCTACTCTTGATGTTGGAAACTTGATACACAACACACCAGTGGCAGTTATTACGACAGGACACATGACATCACAGGGCACATGACATCATAGAGATCACAGGACACATCACATCATACATATCACAATTGGTACAGAATGTATAAAGTTATTATCCTGAACAACCTTGTGTCCCCAGCGGAAGCATATTGAGGAAGACAAGTCCAAGTAGGTAGCTGCTCAATTAACACTAAGGCCCCATTCACACATTGTGTAGCTGTGAGGTGTTTGTGGTGAAGTTTAGAACTGCACTATTTACCCCTAAAATATCTCAGCAAACATCTCGCTCTTTTGTGCATTAGAATGATTCCTTAAATAGAACTTAACATTTAATCCTCTTTTTTGTACTGATAGGTGTTATGTCTCATCTAGTTCAGATGATCTGCTGTAATGAAGCACGGACAGATGATGGTGGCGCAGCAGGAAGGCTGAGCAGAAACGACGGAGAACGTAGTAGCACGATGGAAGCAGGAGGACCAGAACTGGAACCACAGGATATCATGAGCAGAATTGATTTAACAGCAACTGCCGGAAGAGTTGCAGACTCCGATCAGGCACAGATCAGAATTGCATCAGTTTTTCTCGGGCGTGGAGAGGGGGAAAAAAAGGTTTCTCCACCTTCTGAATTATGTCAGTCTGTGAAAATCAGACACACTTAGATGTCATCCAAGTGGAGTCCAATTTTTTCATGGGCCCAAAGACTTGCATTGCCGATTTTGATCTGACACTGGGATCAAAATCGGATTTGTCTCCGATTTTTTCCATGGAGCACTGGGTCCGAGCAAAAAATCTGACATTTGCACAGGCCCATAGAATATCATAGGTACGAGTGCTATCCGTCAAAACCATGGACAGCAAACTCATATATATTTATTTATTTTACTCGTTTACATAGCTCCATTAATTCCACAGCGCTATGTATACATACTATATATAGAAATGAAAGAAATATTTAGAAATAAATATATATATATTTATAGATATATATTCACTCATATATATGCTCTTCGATTTTCACAGACTGACAAAATGGAGAAACTTTTTCCCCCCCTCCCCACCTCCAACAAAAACTGATGCCACTCTGATCACGCACTAATCAAAGCCTGATCGGAGTCTGCAACTCTATTATGTATGTTGGTATGTGTATGTGTGTGTATAGTACAGTATATGTATTGCATAGTATATGTATTGTTTAGTAAATGTGTAAATTTATTGCATATGTAATGTATAGTATATGTATAGTATATCATACGTATAGTATAGTGTAGTAAATGTATAGCATATGTGTATGTCTATTGTATAGTATACATGTATGTCTATTGCATAGCATACATCTATGTCTGTTGCATGTCATATGTCTATGTCTGTTGCATGGCATACGTCTATGTCTGTTGCATGGCATACGTCTATGTATGTTGCATGGCATACATCTATGTCTGTTGCATGGCATATGTCTATGTCTGTTGCATGGCATACGTCTATGTATGTTGCATGACATACGTCTATGTCTGTTGCATGACATTCGTCTATGTCTGTTGCATGGAATACGTCTATGTCTGTTGCATGGCATACGTCTATGTCTGTTGCATGGCATACGTTTATGTATGTTGCGTGGCATACGTCTATGTCTGTTGCATGGCATACGTTTATGTATGTTGCGTGGCATACGTCTATGTCTGTTGCATGGCATACATCTGTCTATTGCATGGCATATATTTGTGTCTCTTGCATGGAATACATCTGTGTGTCTTGCGTGGCATACGTCTGTGTCTCCTGCATACCATACGTCAATATCTCTTGCATAGCGTAGGTCTATGTCTCTTGCATAGCATACGCCTATGTCTCTTGCATAGTATTTGTATATGTCTATTGCATTGTATTCTTCTATGTCTGTTGTATAGTATTTGTCTATAACTATTGTATAGTATATGTATTTGTCTATTGTAATGTATATATCTGTTGTATAGTATTCGTATATGTCTGTTGTATAGTATGTATAAATGTCTATCGTATTGTATGTGTCTACTGTATAGTATTCGTGTATGTCTATTGTGTAGTTTTCGTATATATCTATTGTATAGTATTTGTATATGTTTAGTGTATAGCATTCGTATAAGTCTATTGTATAGTGTTCGTATAAGTATATTGTATAGTATTCGTATATTTCTGTTGTATAGTATTGTTATAAGTATATTCTATAGTATTCGTATAAGTTTATTGTATAGTATTCATATATGTCTATTGTATAGTTTTCGTATAAGTCTATTGTATAGTATTGGTATATGTCTATTGTATAGTATTCGTATATGTCTATTGTATAGTATTTCTATATGTTTGTTGTATAGTATTCGCATAAGTATATTGTATAGTATATGTATTTGTCTCTTGTATAGTCTATGTATATGTCTATTGTATAGTATATGTATATGTCTATTGTACTGTAAAGTATATGTCTATTGTATAGTATATGTGCATCTCTATTTTAAATTAGAGTGCAAGCTCCTAGGAGCAGGGTGTATATTTTATATTAGATTGTTAGCTCCTAGAAGCAAGATGCATTTATCTTTTCCCTTCTAGATCGACTCTCCTGAGCTTATAATACGTGCAGATATACAGCAATATGCAGCAGGACAGATGTGATCCAGGGAAATATCCGATCGCCACAAATGGGGTCAGGAAGGAATTTTTTCCCCCCCTGAGAAAGAACTCTCCGGGGGGTTTCTTCGCCTTCCTCTGGATCTTGTGGTCCAGTGGCTCTCAGCCGGTCCTCAATGCCCACAGCTAGTTCTGTGGTCTGTATAGGGACTTACCTGAGAGTCATTGTGATTATGGTTTAATTTTTTAAAGGACCCGTAATATTTTTATTACAGTGTTGCTTATTGCTATTCCAATAAAAAAAAATAAGAAAGAATATAAAAGTTTCATGGGATCTATTTTCTGTTCACTTTATTTTTACACAGTTGCAATGATGGGAGTGATCATCACTACTCTCAGTACTCTACAAGTTGAACCAGGAATTATGGGGGGCGCCATTTACAGAAGGTAGACCACATAAATCTCCACCCATTGTGGTATCGTAATGTCTACTCCTGTCCCAAGTTACATTAAAATTGTTATGGAGGCAGTAGCCTAAAATAGTATATGTCCTACACAAAAAATTACCCGATAGAAGACTGAAGACGGGGACACAGAGCTGCAGAATACAAGAGACACAAGCAGTGTCGGACTGGGGTGCCCAGGCCCCCTAGTTGCCAACTACAGTAACCAACTTAAGTGCCCCACTTTTACAGCTACTTGCAAATGTGACATTATCCTCAATCACAAATTTATATAACAAAGAACTGGGAAGATTGTTACATGAATAAGATGCTGCCTCTGTAAGTACATAGTGAATAAAGGCTATTTTTCCAAGTACTGCCGTATAAGAGGGTGGTGGCCCGTAATGCACAGTGACCCACTGGAGGATTCTCCTGTTCTCCTGTGAGCCAGTCCAAGCCTATATGTGTAATATATGGAAAATTAATACTTTGTGTTTGTAGGGACAGACTTAGTTAAAGCTTAGTACTGGCCCATAGTGGGAGGGGGACCCCCCCAGTAAAAGAGGACTGCTTCCTTATAGTCAGGGAAGCACAGTAACCAAGGTCAAGTTCAAGTTGCAGTGGGAGGGCACTTATCGTTCAAGGCAGTGGGAGGTCTTACTAGAATCTCTTGCGGACATTCCTGCAACATCCGGCGCCTAGGGTTTGGTACAGATACTGCCAAGAGTGCCTTATCTTCTAGTGTACAGAGGAAAAGCATGTGAAACTGCATTAAGAGAAGGTAGAGGATGCCCAGTGCACTGAGGAACTGGACAGGAAATCCCTGGAAAATCAGTTAACGTGAGGATAGTGCAAGAGGAACGAAGAGTGATGCTGGAGACATATTGTACTAAAGAAACAAAGAATAAGAAGTCTTGCACCAGAAACTGCATGTTACAGTCTGATGAACTTAAACTGCCCAATAAATTGCTTGTTACAATGAACTGCGTGTTCCCTTAGTTATGTGTGGCATCTCCTGAGGAGGGAGATCTGGGGAAAGCAGTGGTCTGCGGTCTACAGGTGAATGTGATGCACCCCACAATTGCCAGTAAGTTAGGACGGGACCAGGACAAGTTTTAGACAAAATGGGGCCCTGGGCAAAAGTTTAAAGTGGGGCACTGAATGCTCACATATTGCACCATCACCATTTACATGCGCAGAGCTCAGGCCATTAAGCGAGCATGATCAACAATATTGAAGTCATTCGATGCTTGTTTCCCAGCCTCTGTACACCAGCTGGCGAAAAATGATGGGGACAGATTCAGAAATCTACAAGCCATTAACCCTCATACACTTTCAGAAGCCTACACTCATCACTGTCCCCAATTTCCTCTTTTTCATGTCCTGATCTGGCTGTACATCACAACAATTACACTCTCAGAAACAGCCTAGACCACGTGGCTCCCCTCACTCTCAGAACTTCCAAACACAGAGTAAAACAGCCCTGGTTCACATTGCAAACTCGATTTCTCCAGCGATGCTCTAGGAGTTTCGCACGCCTATGGAAGAAAGCTCGATCACCAGAAAACTTTATCCAATACAAATTTATGTTACGGACCTATAACGCTGCCCTTTTCTTTGCCAAACAGACTTACTTCACCACCCTCATCTCCTGTCTAACAAACCCCAAACAATTTTTGACACCTTTCACTCCCTCCTCAGTCCAAAAACACAGGCCCTATCACATACATCTGAGCTGATGAACTGGCCTCCCACTTTATAGAGAAAATAGAGAATATCTGTCAGGAAATCTGCTCCCTGCCATCAAGTGCTACAACTCCGATCCCTCCCCCAGGGCCGGATTTAGGCAAAGTGGGGCCCTAGGAAAAGTTTAAAATGGGGCCCCAAATGCTAACATATTGCACATCACACAGAAGCATTTCGGTTGTAGTTACATGTGCTGAGTTCAGGCCGCTATATGAGTGTGATCGACAATATTGAAGTCGTTCAACACTTGTTTCCCGGTCTCTATCCACCGTCTGAGAAAGAATGATGTGGACAGAGTGATCACTAATGGATCACTAACAGATCACCATACAGTATCATGTTATCAGCAGCACATCTACAGTTTACACCCCATAGTCCTTCATATAATATAATGTGCCCCATAGTCCTCCATATAGTATAATACACTCCTCAGTCCTCCATGTATTAAAATATACTGCTCAGTCTTCCATATAGTATAATACACTCCTCATAGTGCTCCATAGTATAATGCACCGCCATAGTCATCGATGTAGTACAATGCACTTCCCGTAGTATAATGCACCCCTTAGTTCTTCATATAATGTATTCCCCATAGTCCTTGATACAGTATAATGCAGCCCACATATAGTTTAATGCAGCCACCCCACAGAGCATAATGCAGCCACCCCACAGAGTGTAATACAGCCCCGCCATACAATATAATGTAACCCCCCATACAATATAATGCAGCCCCCTCTTAAAGTATAATGCAGCCACTGCATAGAGCATAATGCAGCCAGCCAACATAGCATAATGCAGCCCCGCCATAATATATAATGTAACCCCCATAGAATGTAATGCAGCCACCCCATAGTGCATAATGCAGCCACACCACATAGTATAATGCAGCCCCACCATAAAATAGAATTTTACCGCCCATAGAATATAATGCAACCCCTTATATAGTATAATGTAGCCATTACATAGAATACAATGTAGCCCTCCTCATATAGTAAAATGCAGCTCCCATAGAATATAATGTAGCCACCTCAAAGTATAATGAAGCCCTCATACAATATAATCTAACCCACCACTGAATACAATGCAGCCTCCCATAGTATAGAATTTAGTCTCCTCTTATAGTATAATGTTGCCCCCTCACAGAGTATGATGCAATCACCCACAATAGAATATAATAAACACAATACAGCCCCCCATAGAATATAATGTAGCCCCAAATAGAATATAATGCAGCCCACCTCTCCATAGAATATAATGTAGCCCCCCATATTATATAACACAGCCTCCCCCATAGAATATAATTTAAATGTAACTCTTCATGGTATATAGCACAGCCGCATAGTATATAGCCCAGTACCACATAGTATATAGCCCAGAACCACATGGATTATAGCCCATCCCTCATGGTATATAGCACAGCAACACATGGTATATTGCCCAGTCACACATGGTATATAGCCCAGCACAACATGGTATATACCCCAGCACCACAAGGTATATAGCACAGCCCACCATGGAATACAGCCCAGCACCATATGGAATATAGCACAGCACCACATGGAATACAGCACCTCATAGTATATAGTACAGCACCACATGGTATATAGCACAGCACCACATAGTATATAGCACAGCCACACATGGTATAAAGCACAGCAACACATGGTATATAGCACAGCACCACATGGTATATAGCACAGCCCAAATGGTATATGGCACAGCCACACATGGTATATAGCCAAGCACCACATGGTATGTAGCCCAGCACCACATGGTATATAGCACAGCCACACATAGTATATAGCCCATCACCACATGGTATACAGCCCAGCACCACATAGTATATAGCACAGCACCACATAGTATATAGCCCAGCACCAGATGGTATATAGCCCAGTTACACTTGGAATAAAGCCCCACACCACATGGTATATAGCACAGCCACACACGGTATATAGCCCATCACCACATGGTATATAACACAGCCACACATGGTATACAGCCCAGCACCATGGTATACAGCCCAGCACCACATGGCATAAAGCCCAGCACCACAAGGTATATAGCCCAGCCACACATGGTATGTAGCCCAGCACCACATGGTATATAGCCTGGCACCACATGGTATATAGACTAGCCACACATGGTATATAGCCCAGCAGACGATCTAGAAGACCTGGAAGAAATAGAGATGCCAGCATTCTACCGCCATGGTGCCTCCCAAGACTCTAACAATGTGACAGGGAGAAGTCTTGCCGTTCATGAAGTTTCCCGTAATCCACTACCTCACCAAGGTTGGGCAGAGATACAGAGCTGTGACCCGGCTATATGTATGGTCAAAGAACTCCTTGGTGAAGCAGATTCATCTCCAGCTCCTGATGCGCCTGCAGATGTTCAACAGTTGAGGAAAGAAAGAAGCTGTTCCTTTTTGAAGACAAGTTGATCCGAAGAGCTAATAACCCACATACGCAAGAACTGGTCTGGCAGATCGTGGTGCCCAGAAAACACATGCCCATGGTCTTGGAAGCTTACCACAATCAAGTGGGACACTTTGGTTGGATAAAGCTGGAAGTAGTCATCCGCGACCGCTTCTTCTCGACAGGTATGAGACGGTCTATTGAACAGTGGTGTAGGGAATGCGGCGGCCCATGTAGTCTCAAAAGAAAGAATTCTGCAAATCAAAGGGCCCCCTTGCAGCCCATCATCACTAAAAGGCTCTGGCGAGAACCAGGAGACAGTGCTGGAACCCGGGTGGGTAGCAGAAGGTACCCATTGAAAGCAAAGTAGCCAGGCCGCAAGCCGGCCGCAGTTACCAAAACCCACAGTCCTACAGGGGGTCCATGTCCCATTGGCACTACGGATCCAGCCTTCAGTGCCAGTTCCCGCAGCCCACATAGGAGTCACCTAAACTGCAGGCACCGTAGAGTCGGCTAACCCGGCGCAAGACGACAGGACAACGGATTGGTGGCATAGTGACCTTGACACTACCCGGAAACAGCAGGCGTGCTGGAACCAGGCTGGGCAACAGGGAGTCCCCGTGCCAAAGACACTGCCGAGCACCAACTGGCGTTGTTGGAGCCCAGGGACAATTATGGTGTAGGCCGAGGCCTACTTGGTGGTAGTTTCAGATTGTTTGTAGGCTACAACAGACTGTCAACGTGCTCCAATTAGGCATCTGTCTCCACTCTGTTTCCAGGATTTCACGTGACCAACAACACCGCCAGTTTATGCGTACAGCAGCCGTCTGCCCAATCCACACGTGTTGCTGTGTTACTGGGATTCTGTAATGTCAGCAGATCCCCTGATGTGTGTCTGCCACTGTCTCCTGCTCTGTCCACATTCCCACCGCTTGCAGTGGGAAGGTGGACAGCGCAGGAGACAGTGGCGGACACATATTGGGGGATCTACTGACGTTACAGAACCCCAGTAACACAGGAACATGTGTGGAATGCGTGGATGGCAACTGTGAGCAGGAACTGGCGGTGTTGGAGGTCAGGTGAAATACTAGAGACAGAGTGGAGACAAATCAGAAAATGTTTAAATCTGAAGTAGTTACAATTTGGAGGCAGCAGCAGTTTGCCCTCCACACAGCAGGGGATCAGCTGCCGTTACTGACCCCCACTTTCACATGAACGAGTGTGTTTTTCTGTGTGGACAGCACTTCCGAGCACCAACTAGCGTTGTTGGAACCCAGGGACAATCATGGTGCAGGCCGAGGCCTACTAGGAGACAGGTGTAAAGCTGAGGTATTTTGACTTTGAAGGGAGCAGGACACTTTGCCCTCCACACAGCAGGGGATCAGCTGAAGTTACTGACCCCCACTTTCACATGAACGAGTGTGTTTTTCTGTGTGGACAGCACTTCTGAGCACCAACTAGCGTTGTTTGAGCCCAGGGAGAACCAGGGTGCAGGCCGAGGCCTACTTGGTTTCAGTTTTACATTGTTTGTAGGCTACAACAGGCTGTCAACGTGCTCCAATTAGGCATCTGTCTCCACTCTGTTTCCAGGATTTCACGTGACTACCAACACCACCAGTTTATGCGTACAGTAGCCGTCTGCCCAATCCACACGTGTTCCTGTGTTGCTGGTGTTCTGTAATGTCAGCAGATCCCCTGATGTTTGTCTGCCAATGTCTCCTGCTCTGTCCACATTCCAACCACTTGCAGTGGGAAGGTGGACAGCGCAGGAGACAGTGCCGGACACACATTGGGGGATCAGCTCACGTTACAGAACACCAGGAACACAGGAACAAGTGTGGAATGCGTGGACGGCAACTGTGAGCAGGAACTGACGGTGTTGGAGGTCAGGGGAAATACTAGAGACAGAGTGGAGACTGAGGCCAAATCAGAGAATGTTTAAATCTGAAGTAGTTACAATTTGGAGGCAGCAGCAGTTTGCCCTCCACACAGCAGGGGATCAGTTGACGTTACTGACCCCCACTTTCACATGAACGAGTGTGTTTTTCTGTGTGGACAGCACTTCCGAGCACCAACTAGCGTTGTTGGAACCCAGGGACAATCATGGTGCAGGCCGAGGCCTATTAGGAGCCAGGTGTAAAGCTGAGGTATTTTGACTTTGGCGGGAGCAGGACACTTTGCCCTCCACACAGCAGGGGATCAGCTGACGTTACTGACCCCCACTTTCACATGAACGAGTGTGTTTTTCTGTGTGGACAGCACTTCTGAGCACCAACTAGCGTTGTTGGAGCCCAGGGAGAACCAGGGTGCAGGCCGAGGCCTACTTGGTGGCAGTTTTACATTGTTTGTAGGCTACAACAGGCTGTCAACGTGCTCCAATTAGGCATCTGTCTCCACTCTGTTTCCAGGATTTCACGTGACTACCAACACCGCCAGTTTATGCGTACAGTAGCCGTCTGCCCAATCCACATGTGTTCCTGTGTTACTGGTGTTCTGTAATGTCAGCAGATCCCCTGATGTTTGTCTGCCAATGTCTCCTGCTCTGTCCACATTCCCACCACTTGCAGTGGGAAGGTGGACAGCGCAGGAGACAGTGCCGGACACACATTGGGGGATCAGCTCACGTTACAGAACACCAGGAACACAGGAACAAGTGTGGAATGCGTGGACGGCAACTGTGAGCAGGAACTGGCGGTGTTGGAGGTCAGGGGAAATACTAGAGACACAGTGGAGACTGAGGCCAAATCAGAGAATGTTTAAATTTGAAGTAGTTACAATTTGGAGGCAGCAGCAGTTTGCCCTCACACAGCAGGGGATCAGCTGACGTTACTGAACCCCACTTTCACATGAACGAGTGTGTTTTTCTGTGTGGACAGCACTTCCGAGCACCAACTGGCGGTGTTGGAGCCCAGGGACAATCATGGTGCAGGCCGAGGCCTACTAGGAGCCAGGTGTAAAGCTGAGGTATTTTGACTTTGGAGGGAGCAGGACACTTTGCCCTCCACACAGCAGGGGATCAGCTGACGTTACCGAACCCCACTTTCACATGAACGAGTGTGTTTTTCTGTGTGGGCAGCACTTCCGAGCACCAACTAGCGTTGTTGGAACCCAGGGACAATCATGGTGCAGGCCGAGGCCTACTAGGAGCCAGGTGTAAAGCTGAGGTATTTTGACTTTGGAGGGAGCAGGACACTTTGCCCTACACACAGCAGGGGATCAGCTGACGTTACTGACCCCCACTTTCACATGAACGAGTGTGTTTTTCTGTGTGGACAGCACTTCTGAGCACCAACTAGCGTTGTTGGAGCCCAGGGAGAACCAGGGTGCAGGCCGAGGCCTACTTGGTGGCAGTTTTACATTGTTTGTAGGTTACAACAGACTGTCAACGTGCTCCAATTAAGCATCTGTCTCCACTCTGTTTCCAGGATTTCACGTGACTACCAACACCGCCAGTTTATGCGTACAGCAGCCGTCTGCCCAATCCACACGTGTTGCTGTGTTACTGGGATTCTGTAATGTCAGCAGATCCCCTGATGTTTGTCTGCCAATGTCTCCTGCTCTGTCCACTTTCCCACCGCTTGCAGTGGGAAGGTGGACAGCGCAGGAGACAGTGGCGGACACACATTGGGGGATCTGCTGACGTAACAGAACCCCAGTAACACAGGAACACGTGTGGAATGCGTGGACGGCAACTGTGAGCAGGAACTGGCGGTGTTGGAGGTCAGGGGAAATACTAGAGACAGAGTGGAGACAGAGGCCAAATCAGAGAATGTTTAAATCTGAAGTAGTTACAATTTGGAGGCAGCAGCAGTTTGCCCTCCACACAGCAGGGGATCAGCTGACGTTACCGAACCCCACTTTCACATGAACGAGTGTGTTTTTCTGTGTGGACAGCACTTCCGAGCACCAACTGGCGGTGTTGGAGCCCAGGGACAATCATGGTGCAGGCCGAGGCCTACTAGGAGCCAGGTGTAAAGCTGAGGTATTTTGACTTTGGAGGGAGCAGGACACTTTGCCCTCCACACAGCAGGGGATCAGCTGACGTTACCGAACCCCACTTTCACATGAACGAGTGTGTTTTTCTGTGTGGACAGCACTTCCGAGCACCAACTAGCGTTGTTGGAACCCAGGGACAATCATGGTGCAGGCCGAGGCCTACTAGGAGCCAGGTGTAAAGCTGAGGTATTTTGACTTTGGAGGGAGCAGGACACTTTGCCCTCCACACAGCAGGGGATCAGCTGACATTACCGAACCCCACTTTCACATGAACGAGTGTGTTTTTCTGTGTGGACAGCACTTCCGAGCACCAACTGGCGTTGTCGGAGCCCAGGGAAAATGAGGTAATAGGCCGAGGCCTACTTGGAGCCAGGTGTAAATCTGAGGTTGTTTGACTGTGGAGGGAGCAGGACACTTTGCCATACAGACAGCAGGGGATCAGCTGACGTTACCGAACCCCACTTACACATGAGCGAGTGTTTTGTCTGTGCGGACAGCACTTCTGAGCACCAACTGGCGGTGTCGGAGCCCAGGGAAAATCAGGTAGTAGGCCGAGGCCTACTTGGTGGCAGTTTGCGATTGTTTCTTTACTACTACTAACTGTCAACGTACTCCAATTAGGCCTCTGTCTTCACTCTATTTCGAGTATTTCCGCTGGCTTCCAACCACGCCAGTTGCTGCTCTGAAATGCCGTCTGCACAACCCACACTTGTTCCTGTGTTACTGGGGTTCTGTAACAGCAGTTTCTCCCTAGAGGTGAGTCAGGCAATGTCTCCTGCATGTCCACATTTCCACTACAAGTAGTGGGAATGTAGACAAAGCAGGAGACATTGCCTTGCTCAACTCTGGAGATGAGCAGATGTTACAGGACCCAGGTACTACAGGAACAAGTGTGGATTGTGCAGACGGCACTTGAGAGCAGAAACAGGCGGTGTTGTAGGCCGGAGGAAATACTCAAAACAGAGTGGAGACAGAGGGCAAATCAGAGAACATTTTAAATCAGAGGTAGTCAGAAGTTGTAGGCAGCAGGAGAGTTTGCCGTACACACACCAGGGGATCAGCTGACGTTACCGAACCCCACTTACACATGAGCGAGTGTTTTGTCTGTGCGGACAGCACTTCCGAGCACCAACTGGCGTTGTCGGAGCCCAGGGAAAATGAGGTAGTAGGCCAAGGCCTACTTGGAGCCAGGTGTAAATCTGAGGTTGTTTGACTGTGGAGGGAGCAGGACACTTTGCCATACACACAGCAGGGGATCAGCTGACGTTACCGAACCCCACTTACACATGAGCAAGTGTTTTGTCTGTGCGGACAGCACTTCTGAGCACCAACTGGCGGTGTCGGAGCCCAGGGAAAATCAGGTAGTAGGCCGAGGCCTACTTGGTGGCAGTTTGCCATTGTTTCTAGACTACTACTAACTGTCAACGTACTCCAATAAGGCCTCTGTCTTCACTCTGTTTCGAGTATTTCCGCTGGCTTCCAACCACGCCAGTTGCTGCTCTGAAATGCCGTCTGCACAACCCACACTTGTTCCTGTGTTACTGGGGTTCTGTAACAGCAGCTTCTCTCTAGAGGTGAGTCAGGCAATGTCTCCTGCTCTGTCCACATTTCCACTACAAGTAGTGGGAATGTAGACAAAGCAGGAGACATTGCCGTTCTCAACTCTGGAGATGAGCAGATGTTACAGGACCCAGGTACCACAGGAACAAGTGTGGATTGTGCAGACGGCACTTGAGAGCAGAAACACGCGGTGTTGTAGGCCGGAGGAAATACTGAAAACAGAGTGGAGACAGAGGGCAAATCAGAGAACATATTAAATCAGAGGTAGTCAGAAGTTGTAGGCAGAAGGAAAGTTTGCCGTACACACAGCAGGGGATCAGCTGACGTTACCGAACCCCACTTACACATGAGCGAGTGTTTTGTCTGTGCGGACAGCACTTCTGAGCAACAACGGGCATTGCTGTAGCCCAGAAAATAAAGTTCAGGTCATAGAAACATGAACACAACAGGAGACCTGGATCCTGTTGCCAGCCAATTATTTATTCTGGAAGAGGACTGGCAAATTCAGGTGAGATCCAGGCCTTGTTCATTTTCACAAAAGTAAGCCGGTCAACATTATCGGCGGATAGTCGCGTGCGACGGTCTGTTACCACACCACCTGCAGCACTAAAGACACGTTCCGATAATACACTGGCAGCAGGGCAAGCCAGCACCTCCAATGCATACTGGCTAAGCTCTGGCCATGTATCCAGCTTAGAGACCCAATACTTGAACGGGGAAGAGCCGTCTGGGAGAACACTAACAGGGCACGACAAGTAGTCTGTCACCATCTGACGGAAACGTTGCCTCCTGCTGACTGGAGCCGTCTGTGATGGTGTAGCCGTTTGTGGCGGTCCCACAAAACTTTTCCACATTTGGGCCATACTGGCCTTGCCTTGCCCTGCGGCACTGCCTCTGCTACCTCTTTGTGCAGAGCTTTCTCCACTGCCTCTACCCACATGGCTGCTTTGAAAAGCACTACCAGCAACACTTGTGGGGGGAATGGAGAACATGATTTCCTGCACAAGTGTTTCTTGGTACTCCCACATTTTTCGCTCCCGGTTCAACTGTGGTATGAGGCTTTGTAAGTTGTCCCGGTAGCGAGGATCTAGGAGGGTGTACACCCAATAATCTGCCGTGTGGAGAATGTTGGCGATGCGGCGGTCATTTAACAAGCACTGCAGCATGAAATCAACCATGTGCTGCAGACTGCCAACTGGACCGGAAACGCTGTCCCCAGCTTGAGGCAGCATCTCTGCCTGCTCAGCATCACCCCACCCTCGCTGTACACACTGACTACTAGAGCCTTGTGTACCTCCCTCCTCTGGAGAGATGTGTTCCTCGACTCCTCGCCATCCTCCTCACTAAGTGTCCCCTGCCTGGGCCTTTGTGTGGAAGCACGTTGCGCAGACTTGCCAGAAGCAGAAGGCATTTCTGACTGCTCATCCTCGACCTCTTCAAAAACCTCCTCACTTAGTGCTTGTAAGGTTTTTTGAAGCAGACAGATGAGGGGGACAGTCATGCTGATTAGTGCATCATCTGCACTGGCCATCCGCGTGGAGTCATCGAAGGCACGCAAAACTTGGCAGATGTCCCTCATAGTGGCCCACTCAGTGGTGGTGAAGTGTGTCAGGCGCACAGTGCGACTTGTTTGCGCCTGATGCAGCTGGTACTCCATTACTGCTGCCTGCTGCTCACACAACCGCTCCAACATATGTAACGTTGAATTCCACCTGGTGGGGAGGTCACATATGATGCGATGTTCTGGCAGGCGGAATCGGCGTTGCAGAGATGCAATGCGCGATCTTGCCATGCTGGAACGCCGCAAGTGAGCACACTCTAGGCGAACCTTGTGCAGCAGTGCATCAAGATCCGGATAGTCCCTCAGAAAGCTCTGCACGACCAAATTGAGCACGTGTGCCAGACATGGTATGTGAGTGATGTTGCCTAGGCCCAGAGCTGCCACTAGATTTCGGCCATTGTCACTCACTACCAAACCTGGCTGGAGATTCGCTGGCACAAACCACACACCGCTCTCCTGCTTGATGGCATTCCAGAGCTCCTGTGCTGTGTGGCTCCGATTCCCCAAAGAAATTAATTTAAGGACGGCCTGTTGACGTTTGTCCACACCTGTGCTCATATCTGGCCTAACAGGCTCACGCAGTGCTGATTCCGAGGAACTAGAGTAGGAGGAGGACTCAATATGTACAGACTGCATTCCTGCAATCCTTGGAGTTGGCAGAATACGTACAGAGCCACTCTCCAGATCTGTACCCGGCTCCACAACATTGACCCAATGGGCAGTGAGGGAAAGGTATCGTCCCTGTCCATGGCTACTGGTCCACGCATCGGTGGTCAGGTGGACATTGCTACTGATGGCATTTAGTAGCGCATTTTTAATTTTTCACTCCACATGCTTTTGCAGGGCAGGGACAGCTTGCCTGCTGAAATAAAAGTGGCTGGGCACATTGTATTGTGGAACTGCCAATGACATAAAGTTCCGGAATGTGTCAGTCTCCACCAGCCTGAATGACAGCATCTCAAGGGCCAGTAGTTTGGCAATGCCGGCATTCAGAGCCAGTGCTCGGGGATGGTTTGCCGAGTATGGCCGCTTTTTCTCCCATGCCTGTCCTACCTATTGCTGGTGAGTGGCCTGGGAGGGTGCTGATGACTGCGAACGTGGTTCAGTGGGTGGAATTTCACTGGGTCTCTGGACAACAGTGGCAGTGGTTCTTCCATGGCGTTCCAGTGAGGAAGCCGAACCAGCTGTGTGTGAGCTGGAGGAAGAGGCCCCAACACGAGCTGAAGAGGTGGTAGGTGCTGCTGAAGGTTGGCATACATCTTGAGTGTGTCTGTGTAACTCCACCTCGTGCTTGGTACGCACATGTTTATACATATTTGTGGTATTGAGGTTGGTCACATTTTTGCCACGTTTCACTTTCTGATGACACAGCTTGCATTTGACAAAGCAAATGTCATCAGCAACTGTGTAAAAAAAAAGACCACGCACTGCAAGTCCTGGGAGCGCCCGTTTTGTGTTTTGGAAGAGGGTTGCTCCTCACGGGTGCCAAAGTGGAGGCTACAGGCAACCAAGTCTGCCCCCGCCCTCTCCCTCCTCTTTTGGCCGTTCGGGGAATCTCTTCCTCAGAGCTGCTCCCACCACCTTCCTGTGGCTGACGCCATGATGGGTCAAGGACCTCATCATCTCCTCTCCCCTCTTCAAGCACCGGCTGGTCCTGGGTTGTCTCGCCAGCACCGTACGCACCAGAAATTGGCAACTGAGTCTCATCATCATCTGATGCATACTGAGGTGTGCTGACCATAGGCACTGGCCCACCCGCCTCTTCAGATTCAGAGGGACAAAGCAGTTGCGCATCACTGCATACTCCCTCTTCTTCACGCTCTAGAATGCTGCTTGGCTGGCCACCCCTTTGCAAGCCAACAGATTCTGAGAACAGAAGTAAAGATTGAGATGGCTCCTGTCCAGGGCTCTCAGACTGCCTGGGCAATTTGGCAGGTGGTGAAGAGACAGATGGTTGCTCTTCAGTGCTCTGGCCTTGGGAGGATGCGGAAGTCATTGAAGTGGATGCGTTAGCTGCCATCCATCCGACAACAGCTTCAATTTGTTCGTCACGCAGCAGTGGGGTACGGCGAGGTCCTACAAAGCTGCGCATGAAGGACTGTTGCCTGGTAAAAGTGGGGGATGCCGGGTCACTGGTGGCCGCAGCAGATACCGAATCCCCACGTCCTCTCCCTGCTGAATCCCCCCATCCTCTCCCTGCTGAAACTCCACGGCCACGACCACGTGCCTTACTCCCTGTCTTCTTCATCTTGGTAGACTGATAAAGATAGGCAGAAAAGTAAAAAAAGGGGTGGCTTAGTGTTCTTATTCCTGAACACCTGCTAACCAGTATAAGAAACACTAATTTGGCTAAGAGTGTGTGTACTACACTTTAATATGATCTAATGTGGCCTAGACAACTGTAAAGTGGAGTGTTTGGTGAACTTTATTTCCTTTTTTTTTTTTGGGTGGGGGGAAAGGAAAGGATGTGACCAAAGTTTGAAAGCTATAGTATCACAAACTTTTTGGAGCGATTACAATGCAGGAAGCTAACCTACAATGCAATTGATGAGGCTCCAAAAAATAGGGTGATACTAGCCTGGCTGGCCCTGAAGGGCACAAGCCAGCAAAAAGGCTCCTCTATCTAATCCTATATAGTGTTTGCAACCAACCAATGACAATGGATGCGGTTGGAAGCACACTAATATAGGAGCAAAAATCTGGCTAAATTTGCTGCAAAAAAAGGACTATATATGAGGCAGTGACGCACGCTGAGCGGACTACAGCTAGCGGTGGCTGTAGAACACACTGCAACGTGAGCTGCACTCACACACAGAGAGACCTATCAGACAGCCAAAAACAGTGCAGAGAAATGGGCTATAGCACTGAAAGGCTGCTGAAAGGCTCCGCTGTCCACTCCTTTAGTGTTTGCAACCAACGTATATGGATACGTATGGAAGCACACTATACAGGAGAAAAAGAAAGCAGCAATAAAAGAAAAATGTGTATGAGTCAGAGACACACGCTGGCCGGCCTACAAGCAGACGTGCCTGCAGGACACACTACACAGCGTGGGTCTGCACTCACACAGCCCTTGCAGACAGCTGTGAAAACAGCGCTGCTAGGGAAAAGCAAGCTACAGTGGTGGATTATGTAGCCTGGATAAAGCACAATATTGTTTTCAGAATCGCTATTTCTAACTGTCCCTCACAGTCTTCAACAGCAGCCTGTCCCTAACTGAATTCACAGCAGAGTGACCAGAAATGGCGGCTGCAGCGCTTTTTATAGTGCATCATGACATCATTTCAGCAGCCAATCACAGCAATGCCAGTAGTTAACATGCCTACATGCCTAACAAGATGTGCCCACACTTCTGAGGATCCCCATTGGCTGAATCAAATCGAGCGGGCTCCTAGCATTATGGGTACTTCCGATTCCGGTATTCGATATGAAAAAAGTATCGGAACTAAGTATCGGAATTCCGATACAGCTAATATCGGCCGATACCCGATACTTGCGGTATCGGAATGCTCAACACTACACATCATACATATCACAATTGATACAGAATGTATAAAGATATTATCCTGAACAACCTTGTGTCCCCAGCGGAAGCATATTGAGGAAGACAAGTCCAAGTAGGTAGCTGCTCAATTAACACTAAGGCCCCATTCACACATTGTGTAGCTGTGAGGTGTTTGTTGTGAAGATTAGAACTGCACTATTTACCCCTAAAATATCTCAGCAAACATCTCGCTCTTTTGTGCATTAGAATGATTCCTTAAATAGAACTTAACATTTAATCCTCTTTTTTGTACTGATAGGTGTTATGTCTCATCTAGTTCAGATGATCTGCTGTAATGAAGCACGGACAGATGACGGTGGCGCAGCAGGAAGGCTGAGCAGAAACGACGGAGAACGTAGTAGCACGATGGAAGCAGGAGGACCAGAACTGGAACCACAGGATATCATGAGCAGAATTGATTTAACGGCAACTGCCGTAAGAGTTGCAGACTCCGATCAGGCACAGATCAGAATTGCATCAGTTTTTCTCGGGCGTGGAGAGGGGGGAAAAAAGGTTTCTCCACCTTCTGAATTATGTCAGTCTGTGAAAATCAGACACACTTAGATGTCATCCAAGTGGAGTCCAATTTTTTCATGGGCCCAAAGACTTGCATTGCCGATTTTGATCTGACACTGGGATCAAAATCGGAATTGTCTCCGATTTTTTCCATGGAGCACGGGGTCCGAGCAAAAAATCTGACATTTGCACAGGCCCATAGTATATCAAAGGTACGAGTGCTATCCGTCAAAACCATGGACAGCAAACTCATATATATTTATTTATTTTACTCGTTTACATAGCGCCATTAATTCCACAGCGCTATGTATACATACTATATATAGAAATGAAATAAATATTTAGAAATATATATATATATATATTTATAGATATATACTCACTCATATATATGCTCTTCGATTTTCACAGACTGACAAAATGGAGAAACTTTCCCCCCCTCCCCACCTCCAACAAAAACTGATGCCACTCTGATCACGCTCTAATCAAAGCCTGATCGGAGTCTGCAACTCTATTATGTATGTGGGTATGTGTATGTGTGTGTATAGTACAGTATATGTATTGCATAGTATATGTATTGTTTAGTAAATGTGTAAATTTATTGCATATGTAATGTATAGTAAATGTATAGTATAGCATACGTATAGTATAGTGTAGTAAATGTATAGCATATGTGTATGTCTATTGTATAGTATACATGTATGTCTATTGCATAGCATACGTCTATGTCTGTTGCATGGCATACGTCTATGTCTGTTGCATGGCATACGTCTATGTCTGTTGCATGGCATACGTCTATGTCTGTTGCATGGCATACGTCTATGTCTGTTGCATGGCATACGTCTATGTCTGTTGCATGGCATATGTCTATGTCTGTTGCATGGCATACGTCTATGTCTGTTGCATGGCATACATCTATGTCTGTTGCATGGCATATGTCTGTCTGTTGCATGGCATACGTCTATGTCTGTTGCATGGCATACGTCTATGTCTGTTGCATGGCATACATCTATGTCTGTTGCATGGCATATGTCTATGTCTGTTGCATGGCATACGTCTATGTCTGTTGCATGGCATACGTCTATGTCTGTTGCATGGCATACGTCTATGTCTGTTGCATGGCATACGTCTATGTCTGTTGCATGGCATACGTCTATGTCTGTTGCATGGCTTACGTCTATGTCTGTTGCATGGCATACATCTATGTCTGTTGCATGGCATACGTTTATGTATGTTGCGTGGCATACTTCTATGTCTGTTGCATGGCATACGTCTATGTCTGTTGCGTGGCATACATCTATGTCTGTTGCATGGCATACATCTATGTCTGTTGCATGGCATACATCTGTCTATTGCATGGCATATATTTGTGTCTCTTGCATGGAATACATCTGTGTGTCTTGCATGGCATACGTCTTTGTCTCCTGCATACCATACGTCAATATCTCTTGCATAGCGTAGGTCTATGTCTCTTGCATAGCATACATCTATGTCTCTTGCATAGCATACGCCTATGTCTCTTGCATAGTATTTGTATATGTCTATTGCATTGTATTCTTCTATGTCTGTTGTATAGTATTTGTCTATATCTATTGTATAGTATATGTATTTGTCTATTGTAATGTATATATCTGTTGTATAGTATTCGTATATGTCTGTTGTATAGTATGTATAAATGTCTTTCGTATCGTATATGTCTACTGTATAGTATTCGTGTATGTCTATTGTGTAGTATTCGTATATATCTATTGTATAGTATTTGTATATGTTTAGTGTATAGCATTCGTATAAGTCTATTGTATAGTGTTCGTATAAGTATATTGTATAGTATTCGTATATATCTACTGTATAGTATTTGTATATGTTTAGTGTATAGCATTCGTATAAGTCTATTGTATAGTGTTCGCATAAGTATATTGTATAGTATTAGTATATATCTATTGTATAGTATTTGTATATGTTTAGTGTATAGCAATCGTATAAGTCTATTGTATAGTAGTCATATAAGTATATTGTATAGTGTTAGTATATATCTATTGTATAGTATTCGTATATGTTTAATGTATAGCATTCGTATAAGTCTATTGTATAGCATTCGTATAAGTATATTGTATAGTATTCGTATTTATCTATTGTATAGTATTTGTAAATGTTTAGTGTACAGTATTCGCATAAGTCTATTGTATAGTATTCGTATAAGTATATTGTATAGTATTCATATATGTCTATTGTGTAGTATTAGTATATACCTATTGTATTGTATTTGTATATGTTTAGTGTATAGCATTCGTATAAGTCTATTGTATAGTATTTGTATATATCTATTGTAAAGTATTTGTATATGATTAGTGTATAGCATTTGTATAAGTCTATTGTATAGTATTCAAATAAGTATATTGTATAGTATTCGTATATATCTATTGTATAGTATTGGTATAAGTCTATTCTATAGTATTCGTATAAGTATATTGTATAGTATTCGTATATGTCTGCTGTATAGTATTGGTAAAAGTCTATTGTATAGTATTGGTACAGTGGGGAAAAAAAGTATTTAGTCAGTCAGCAATAGTGCAAGTTCCACCACTTAAAAAGATGAGAGGCGTCTGTAATTTACATCATAGGTAGACCTCAACTATGGGAGACAAACTGAGAAAAAAAAATCCAGAAAATCACATTGTCTGTTTTTTTTTCATTTTATTTGCATATTATGGTGGAAAATAAGTATTTGGTCAGAAACAAGCAATCAAGATTTCTGGCTCTCACAGACCTGTAACTT
The DNA here is from genome assembly GCF_039654945.1 of Dendrobates tinctorius. Lineage (NCBI taxonomy): Eukaryota > Metazoa > Chordata > Amphibia > Anura > Dendrobatidae > Dendrobates > Dendrobates tinctorius. Next base: position 11,977,028 of record NW_027361827.1, read on the forward strand.
CTTCTTTAAGAGTCTCCTCTTTCCTCCACTCAGTACCTGTAGTAATGGCACTTGTTTAAACTTGTTATCCGTATAAAAAGACACCTGTGCACACCCTCAAACAGTCTGACTCCAAACTCCACTATGGTGAAGACCAAAGAGCTGTCAAAGGACACCAGAAACAAAATTGTAGCCCTGCACCTGGCTGGGAAGACTGAATCTGCAATAGCCAACCAGCTTGGAGTGAAGAAATCAACTGTGGGAGCAATAATTAGAAAATGGAAGACATACAAGACCACTGATAATCTCCCTCGATCTGGTGCTCCACGCAAAATCCCACCCCGTGGGGTCAGAATGATCACAACAACGGTGAGCAAAAATCCCAGAACCACTATTGTATAGTATTCGTATAAGTATATTGTATAGTATTAGTATATATCTATTGTATAGTATTTGTATATGTTTAGTGTGTTGCATTCGTATAGGTCTATTGTACAGTATTCGTATAAGTATATTGTATAGTGTTAGTATATATCTATTGTATAGTATTCGGATATGTTTAATGTATAGCATTTGTATAAGTTTATTGTATAGTATTCGTATTTATCTATTGTATAGTATCGGTATATGTTTAGTGTACAGTATTCGCATAAGTCTATTGTATAGTATTCGTATAAGTATATTGTATACTATTAGTATATATCTATCGTATAGTATTTGTATATGTTTAGTGTATAGCATTCGTATAAGTCTATTGTACAGTATTCGTATAAGTATATTGTATAGTGTTAGTATATATCTATTGTATAGTATTCGTATATGTTTAATGTATAGCATTCGTATAAGTTTATTGTATAGTATTCGTATAAGTATATTGTAAAGTATTCGTATTTATCTATTGTATAGTATCGGTATATGTTTAGTGTACATTATTCGCATAAGTCTATTGTATAGTATTCGTATAAGTATATTGTATACTATTAGTATACAATATACTTATTGTATAATATTGTATAGTGTTTGTTGTATACAATATTGTATAGTATTATTGTATAATAATACTGTATTGTATATAATAATACAATATTGTATACAATATTGTATAGTATTTGTATATGTTTAGTGTATAGCATTCGTATAAGTCTATTGTACAGTATTCGTATAAGTATATTGTATAGTGTTAGTATATATCTATTGTATAGTATTCGTATATGTTTAATGTAAAGCATTCGTATAAGTTTATTGTATAGCATTCGTATAAGTATATTGTAAAGTATTCGTATTTATCTATTGTATAGTATTTGTATTTGTTTAGTGTACAGTATTCACATAAGTCTATTGTATAGTATTCGTATAAGTATATTGTATAGTATTCATATATGTCTATTGTATAGTATTAGTATATATCTATTATATAGTATTTGTATATGTTTAGTGTATAGCATTCGTATAAGTCTATTGTATAGTATTCGTATTTATCTATTGTATAGTATTTGTATATGTTTAGTGTATAGCATTTGTATAAGTCTATTGTATAGTATTCGTATAAGCATATTGTATAGTATTCGTATTTATCTATTGTATATTATTTGTATAAGTTTAGTGTACAGTATTCGAATAAGTCTATTGTATAGTATTCGTATAAGTATATTGTATAGTATTCGTGTATATCTATTGTATAGTATTGGTATAAGTCTATTCTATAGTATTTGTATAAGTGTATTGTATAGTATTTGTATATGTCTGTTGTATAGTATTCGTATAAGTCTATTGTATAGTATTGGTATATGTCTATTGTATAGTATTCGTATGTGTCTATTGTATAGTATTTCTATATGTTTGTTGTATAGTATTCGCCTAAGTATATTGTATAGTATATGTATATGTCTTTTGTATAGTCTATTTATATGTCTATTGTATAGTATATGTATATGTCTATTGTACTGTATAGTATATGTCTATTGTATAGTATATGTACATGTCTATTGTAAATTATAGTGCAAGCTCCTAGGAGCAGGGTGTATATTTTATATTAGATTGTTAGCTCCTAGAAGCAAGATGCATTTATCTTTTCCCTTAGATCGACTCTCCTGAGCTTATAATACGTGCAGATATACAGCAATATGCAGCAGGACAGATGTGATCCAGGGAAATATCCGATCGCCAAAAAAGGGGTCAGGAAGGAATTTTTTCCCCCCCTGAGGCAGAACTCTCCGGGGGGTTTCTTCGCCTTCCTCTGGATCTTGTGGTCCAGTGGCTCTCAGCCGGTCCTCAATGCCCACAGCTAGTTCTGTGGTCTGTATAGGGACTTACCTGAGAGTCATTGTGATTATGATTTAATTTCTTAAAGGACCCGTAATATTTTTATTACAGTGTTGCTTATTGCTATTCCAATAAAAAAAAAAATAAGAAAGAAAATAAAAGTTTCATGGGATCTTTTTTCTGTTCACTTTATTTTTACACAGTTGCAATGATAGGAGTGATTGTTACTACTCTCAGTACTCTACAAGTTGAACCAGGAATTATGGGGGGCGCCATTTACAGAAGGTAGACCACATAAATCTCCACCCATTGTGGTATCGTAATGTCTACTCCTGTCCCAAGTTACATTAAAATTGTTATGGAGGCAGTACCCTAAAATAGTATATGTACTACACAAAAAACTACCCGATAGAAGACTGAAGACGGGGACGCAGAGCTGCAGAATACAAGAGACACAAGCAGTGTCGGACTGGGGTGCCCAGGGCCCCCTAGTTGCCATCTCCAGTAACCAACTTAAGTGACCCACTTTTACAGCTATTTGCAAATGTGACATTATCCTCAATCACAAATTTATATAACAAAGAACAGGGAAGATTGTTACATGAATAAGATGCTGCCTCTGTAAGTACATAGTGAATAAAGGCTATTTTTCCAAGTACTGCTGTATAAGAGGGTGGTGGCCCGTAATGCACAGTGACCCACTGGAGGGTTCTCCTGTTCTCCTGTGACCCAGTCCAAGCCTATATGTAATATATTGAAAATTAATACTTTGTGTTTGTAGGGACAGACTTAGTTAAAGCTTAGTACTGGCCCATAGTGGGAGGGGGACCCCCCCAGTAAAAGAGGACTACTTCCTGATAGTCAGGGAAGTACAGTAACCAAGGTCACGTTCAAGTTGCAGTGGGAGGGCATTTATCGTTCAAGGCAGTGGGAGGCCTTACTAGAATCTCTTGTTGACATTCCTGCAACATCCGGCGCCTAGGGTTTGGTACAGAAACTGCTAAGAGTGCCTTATCTTCTAGTGTACAGAGGAAAAGCATGTGAAACTGCATTAAGAGAAGGTAGAGGATGCCCAGTGCACTGAGGAACTGGACAGGAAATCCCTGGAAAATCAGTTAATGTGAGGATAGTGCAAGAGGAACGTAGAGTGATGCTGGAGACATATTGTACTAAAGAAACAAAGAATAAGAAGTCTTGCACCAGAAACTGCATGCTACAGTCTGATGAACTTAAACTGCCCAATAAATTTCTTGTTACAATGAACTGCGTGTTCCCTTAGTTATGTGTGGCATCTCCTGAGGAGGGAGATCTGGGGAAAGCAGTGGTCTGCGGTCTACAGGTGAATGTGATGCACCCCACAATTACCAGTAAGTTAGGACCAGGCCCAGGACAAGTTTTAGACAAAATGGGGCCCTGGGCAAGTTTAAAGTGGGGCACTAAATGCTCACATATTGCACATCACCATTTACATGCGCAGAGCTCAGGCCATTAAGCGAGCATGATCAACAATATTGAAGTCATTCGATGCTTGTTTCCCAGCCTCTGTACACCAGCTGGCGAAGAATGATGGGGACAGATTCAGAAATCTACAAGCCATTAACCCTCATACACTTTCAGAAGCCTACACTCATCACTGTCCCCAATTTCCTCTTTTTCATGTCCTGATCTGGCTGTACATCACTACAATGACACTCTCAGAAGCAGCCTGGACCACGTGGCACCCCTCACTCTCAGAACTTCCAAACACAGAGTTAAACAGCCCTGGTTCACATTGCAAACTCGATTTCTCCAGCGATGCTCTAGGAGTTTTGTACGCCTATGGAAGAGAGCTTGATCACCAGAAAACTTTATCCAATACAAATTTATGTTACGGACCTATAACGCTGCCCTTTTCTTTGCCAAACAGACTTACTTCACCACCCTCATCTCCTGTCTAACAACCCCCAAACAATTTTTGACACCTTTCACTCCCTCCTCAGTCCAAAAACACAGGCCCTATGACAGACATCTGAGCTGATGAACTGGCCTCCCACTTTATAGAGAAAATAGAGAATATCTGTCAGAAAATCAGCTCCCTGCCATCAAGTGCTACAACTCCGATCCCTCCCCCAGGGCCGGATTTAGGCAAAGTGGGGCCCTAGGAAAAGTTTAAAATGGGGCCCCAAATGCTAACATATTGCACATCACACAGAAGCATTTCGGTTGTAGTTACATGTGCTGAGTTCAGGCCGCTATATGAGTGTGATCGACAATATTGAAGTCGTTCAACACTTGTTTCCCGGTCTCTATCCACCGTCTGAGAAAAAATGATGGGGACAGATTGATCACTAATGGATCACTAACAGATCACCATACAGTATCATGTTATCAGCAGCACATCTACAGTTTACACCCCATAGTCCTTCATATAATATAATGTTCCCCATAGTCCTCCATATAGTATAATACACTCCTCAGTACTCCATATATTAAAATAAACTACTCAGTCCTCCATATAGTATAATACACTCCTCATAGTGCTCCATAGTATAATGCACCGCCATAGTCATCGATGTAGTACAATGCACTTCCCGTAGTATAATGCACCCCTTAGTTCTTCATATAATGTATTCCCCATAGTCCTTGATACAGTATAATGCAGCCCACATATAGTATAATGCAGCCACCCCACAGAGCATAATGCAGCCACCCCACAGAGTGTAATACAACCCCGCCATACAATAAAGTTGATCCGAAGAGCTAATAACTCACATACGCAAGAACTGGTCTGGCAGATCGTGGTCCCCAGAAAAGACATGCCCATGGTCTTGGAAGCTTACCAAAATCAAGTGGGACACTTTGGTTGGATAAAGCTGGAAGTAGTCATCCGCGACCGCTTCTTCTCGACAGGTATGAGACGGTCTATTGAACAGTGGTGTAGGGAATGCGGCGGCCCATGTAGTCTCAGAAGAAAGAATTCTGCAAATCAAAGGGCCCCCTTGCAGCCCATCATCACTAAATAACCTTTGGAACTGGTGGCCTTAGACCACGTGCAGCTAACCCCAAGTCGATCAGGGTATACCTATGCCTTAACAATAGTGTATCACTATTCCCGTTTCCTAGTGGTCGTTCCGGTGAAAGACCAAACAGCAAGAACAGCTGCAAAGGCATTCCAAGAATATTTCTGCAGACCCCATGGCTACCCAGATCAAGTGCTGAGAGACAGAGGTCCAGTCTTCGAAGCAGAAGTCTTTCAAGAATTTTGCTCCCTCTACGGATGCAAAAAGATTAGAACTACACCATACCATCCACAAGGCAATGATCTTTGCGAAAAACTGATCCATCTGGTAATCAATTTATTTGCAGATCTTACCGCTAGAAGAAAGGAACTAATGGCCTGAGAAATTGCCAGATTTGATCAAAATGTACAATCATATACTAACCAGCGCAACAGGATATGCCCCAGCTTACTGGATGCGTGGACAGCCAGGTAAACTCCCCATCGACCTGGAAATGGGAGTCCTAACTCCTGAAACCATATCCAGCCAATTGGACATGGATTGGAATACAGAAAGGCAACTGCAGTATCAAAAAGTTCAGCAATGTGTAGAGGAAAGTCTTGCTCAAGCTAGGCAAAAACAGGAAAGGAACTTAAATAGACATGCTGTGGCAACCCCCTTACCAACAGGTGAACAAGTGCTGAAGAAAAAGAGAAGAAACCACAAGTTAGATGACCAATAGGAGGCTCAGCCTTACACTATTCAACCATCTAGCAATGACAACAGCAAAGTGTGTACTATCTCCAAAGACAGCGGAAAAACGTGTACCACCGTATCCAGAGACAATCTGAAAGTATGTCCAGCACAATTGCGTGAACGAGTTGAGATTAAGGAAGACTCTCAGCTAAAAGAAAATACTTATACAAAGATTTGCACTGTTCTAGGTGAATTCCCTAGTTCTTGGCTACAAGTTAACAACGCAGTGGTAGTTCTTTACCAGAGACACCAAATTGTTCTGGAAGCGACGAGTCGCTAAAGCCAACCAATAGAGTTGAGCGACTTTGCCTTTTTTTGGGTCGAGTCGGGTTTCATGAAACTCCACTATCGCAAAAGTCAGGTCGAACGAAATCAGCTGATTTTTGTGAAAAGTCGAAGGCCGACTGAAACACGAAACCCAATGCAAGTCAATGGGGAAGCAAAGTCGTCAGGGAGTGGAGACCAGGAAACACACCTACAGTGCCCTTTTGAATGCCAAAAACATCAAATCTTATTACTGAAGCTTTTCAACCTTAATTTACTTCATAATACTAGTTACGCACTGAAAAATGGGGGCTATTTGGCTAAATTTGTGGCGGGGTAGGGCTGGCTCCAGGTTTTCATGTGCCCTGGGCCAAAGAGCGCCCCTTTAACACATACCACAACTCATGATGCTCCGATACGGCAGAGAAATAGCGGTATAGTACAATGAAAAAATACTTCACTTTTTACATCTCCTGACTGATATCCATTTTAAATTCTCCAATAGCTCCAAAAATGGACAGTATCTTACTCCATACAGTATTATGGCCACCGCATAGTGCGCTATACAGAGTATTGAGGCCCATATGTTTCACCATACAGAATCATTGGTCCCATATAATGTTTGAAACAGTATATGATGAGCACCACATAATGCTACAGTATATGTTGGTCCCCATGGATGAAGCTGCACTGTCTTATGGGCCCAAATAATGCTCTATATATAATGGGCCCCATTTCTAATGCTCTAGTGTATAATGGACCCTGTAAATGCTGCTCCAGTGTCTGATGTCCACCTTTGGAATGCTCCAGTGTATGGTTGGCCCCATATATCATTCTCCAGAGTATAGTGCTCCCCAAAAATTGCTGTCCCAACATTGAAAACAATTAAATAAGTCTCCTCGCTAGGGAATCCCTGTACTAGTCTGGGTGTACAGACGTGATGTCATTGCGCTCTCTGATCAGAATATCACTGTCAGGAAACGCGAAAGACGTCATGGCGGTGGAGCAGGGAGAGGTAAGTATTTCAACTTTGCAAGTGCTGTGATCCAGAGGAAGTAGGGGGGGCCCACTCGTTGGCGACGGCACTGGCACAGGGTCCCTCATAGTACGGCGGTGTGTCTGACGGCGGGTGGGCTGAACCTGCACTTTCAGCTGCACCTTCCTTTTTGTCACCGTGTAAGGTGGTACAGTATATGGGAAGGGTAACCTGAGTTTCATCTGGGTGTCATTCAGGCTGTGTAGAGTGCGAGGGGAATGTAGTGGTCTGGGTCAATGTACCAGCAGAATCATCTAGCAGTGGCTGGGCCTCAGTGCACTTGTGGTGCCCCCAGGAGTACGGTCGCCACAGTGACATTACCTTCCTCCTAGGGAGTGTGATGGCACGCTTGGGAGCAACGAAGGATCTCTTTAGCAGTTAAACCAACACACAACACATGTCCCACTCCGGGCCAGCAGGGAGACCTCTGAACCTGACTGCTGAGGAGCTGCTGTCTGTGGTCGGGAGGAGGTAAGTTAGGGCAGTCTGTGAAGGGAAGGGGAAGTGTGTGGGCGTGAGAAGGGGAGCTGGAGGATGAGCAGACTTAAGGCTCACTCCTAGCTTGAGCGCATGGTCTGGATTCTGGTCTCCGAGTTTGTAGGGACACTGACGGTCTTGCAGCAGAAACCGGAGGAAGTAGCAGCTGTAAATGCTCTGTACCCAGCTAAGGCTCGGAGGCCCCAGCAGCGATGTGTGGGAGCCAGAAGAAAAAGGCTACGGTTGCCTGCCATACGAGAAAGTTCCAAGAGAGAGTCAACAGGGGGTACTTCATTGAACTCAGCACTGCGAGTACCTCAGATAAGCGCTAGAACGGAGGCCACACTACCTATATCCAGAGAGAGAATTTCAAATTGGCTTCCAGGCTGACCAACTCCTTCTCCATCTGTACTCTGGGTCCTGGACAACACTTACCAAGTACAGGTAAAGGAACTGCACGACTGTGTCTGTCCTCTTTCTCCTGCGCCTGGCTCACGGCTCTGCTACATCCTGCACTGCACACCATCTACCAACTCTTTCATGTGCCCTGCGACAATGGCCATACCTGTGCAGGGCTTCTACATCTTAGCTGCACCACAACTTCTGTCCCAGAGAAGCGCCACTACAGCGCTGGTCAATCTACTCAGAAACCACAGGTGGCGTCACGTATCATTCACCTATAAACGTAATTCACCCCTTTGCATGGATGCCCAGGGCCACGGAACGGGTCACCACCACTGGGACACATCCCAGGGAGACACCGTCCCGGTACCGAATAACCCCACTGCCCTGCCTGGCCACCCACACTCCATGTCAGATTCATCTTGGACTGGGGAATTCACGATTTGACTTGATAACCCATGCATGGTCCAAAGTTGTGACAGTCAGGTTACATTTTTTTTTTTTTTTCTTCCGTATATGTACCTACCTACTGTCAATGTAATGCCTTTACGCATCTGTATCTGTACTTGTTCCTGCCTTGCTGCTGTAATGCTCTGAATTTCCCCATGGTGGGACGATTAAAGGATTATCTTATCTTATCTTATCTTAGAAAGAGCTACATGGACTAATGTTAAGTGTGGCCTGCTGCATCATTCACTTTGGATGGGGGTGCAGGAGACAAGGAAAGGGGTTCTTCCTGACCAGGAGCCAGCACTTGACGACTCAGTGCTTGCATTTTTTGAAACTTCAGAAGAGGAGGGCATATTTGCTGGTGTTTTTTCGGCAATGTAAGCCCGAACCAGTTCCTCATGCTCCGGCTATAAAAACGGTTAACCTACTCCCAGAAAAGGTAGCCTTCCAGGCGTTCCATAGACAGACCATGACACAGGCTCAACACCTCCTGCCTTAGCTGCTATTGTGCTTTTGCCACTACCAGCAGATGCACCACCACCATCAGCACCAGCTGGCCCCCCCACACCCACGTCCGCGGCCTCTTCCACAATATGGATTAGACAAGAATATAAAAAGTAGACAAAGTGTACAGTATCATCAGATAGCAGGTATATATGGCATAGTTTAAACATTAACAATGTATCATGAGTAGTGTTGAGCCACCCCGCTAGTGTTTTGGTTCGTCGCACAGGAGGCAAGTTCGTCGAATGTTCCTCGAACCACACTGAAAACAATGGCAGGCAAACACAAACACATACTAACACATACAAAACAATTACAAAACACCTTAAAAAGGTGTCCCAAAGCCGACAAAATGCTCAGAAGCCAAAAATAACATATGGAAAAGGGCAACTACATTTACAAAAGAGGTGGAGGAGTAAAAGGAGGAGGTGGAGGAGACACAGATCTAGGCTTGTCATGCCCTTATGAAATCAAGAAAGTCTGGGCTAAAAATGTAAAAACCAAACCCAAAAAAGCAAAATCTGAAAACGAACACGATCATATACCGTCGTACTTCCCACCAATAAATTATGGCAACTGGGCGGCGTTATTCCCATGAACCTCCAAACAGCGTCCATGAAGCCATAGTGTTTGCTATCCGGGGGCAGTATGATTGCAAAGCTGAACCTTAAAGGGATGTCCAAAAGGGCACCACCAGGAGTGGAGCCTGCGGCTTGATTGGACTCCACCCAGGAAAACAAAACCATGCCACCTCAAAAAAAGATGCACACATTGAAAGCTTTGTCAATTGTGTGTGTGTGGTGTGGTATCTCCGTTTGTAGTTGTGCTAGTGATTTGTCAGCTTTATTCCGTTAACGAACGAGACTCCGTCATGCCCCTGCGGTACGCGTAAAGCTTACTAGAGGGATACGCGAGGCTCTGGCACGCGCGATCGAGCAATAACAGGGCTGTCATGGCCTTCCATGTCGGCTACATGCGCGCTACACTGAAAGGACCATCTTTTGTCGCTTACAGGTGCAGATAACCAGCTGAACACCGTTAGTGATGGGGATCTGGGATTCCAATAATTCGCCGTGAACGATGATTTCCCAGTAAGTGCAGGTCAACAGCAATTCCTGATTTCGGCCTAACCGCCATTCCAGAAAAATGCAAAACATTACGTGTCCAAACCACAGGTGCTGTAGCTTGCTTAACAGCTCTGCAGCTGTTCTCAGGCCCAGTATGGATTCTACAAGATTCGAGAAAATTGATAAAAGGTACAGTTTCACCGGATAACACCTATATATGTTGCATAGTTTACACATTAAAAACCTATGTGTATCGACCAGGAGGCAGGCTCAGACGGTCTCAGGCCCAGTATGGATTAGACCAGATTGTACAAAGTTAAGATAGGGTACATTATCACTGGATAGCAGGTATATAGAGCATAGTTTAAACATTTAAAATCTCCATGTTTTCTGCATGGATTACAAAACAATCTAAAAACTAGAAAAAAGGAAATGTATTTCAAGCATACACCATGAAACACTTTTGGTGGTATTTTTAAATCTTCATTTATATTTCTGTCTCAGTAAGACAGCTGTTGTGAGTTCATTTTCCCCTTCGTCACTGGGGTCTGGTGAACTCCCTATTCTGGTAAAGGAAGGTAATGAGCCTGATTATCAGGCACCTGAGTCTAATGAGGATGACTGGCTGAGTGGAGTCACGGACTGGATATAAGGCTGCCGACGCCCTTCTGCCCTGCGGGTGATTTCTCTGTGGACTTCTAGGACACCAGTCTGATTCCTGCTCCTCTAAAGCTAAGTTTCAGTTTTGCCTGTTAGCTTTTTGTTTTGTTTTTTGTTTTCCTTGCTTTTCTGTATTCTGCCATTCCATGCTGGGGTGAGCTGAATCTCCTTTTGCCTGTAGCTCTGTCTTCAGTATATTCCTGAGTGCTGACATAGCTTTTTTGAAGCCTAGCGTCTTCAGGGCCTTTTTCACTGTCAGTCTGTTGGCTCTTATTTTCATAGGGTTTTTCACGGATTGCAGACAGCAGCCTTCCTGTCCTTTTCTATTTAGTTAGCTTGGGCCCCGCTTTGCTCAGTCTATCTTTCTGTCTGTGTTGGTATTTTCATCTTGCTTCACCGTCATTATATGTTGGGGGCTGCCTATTGCTTTGGGGTCTGCTCTGGGGCAGTTTAGATTGCCCCTTTCTTTCTTTAGGCCTATTTAATTCTCCGGCTGTGATCGAGGGGTCTAGGGTATCGTAGGAACCCCCCACGGCTACTGCTAGTTGTGTTGATAGGTTCAGGGGTCTGCAATCCGATAGCTGCCAACTTCTCTGGTTTTCTGGACTTAGCTAGCATTTCTGTTTTTGACTCCTACGGTGACTCAATCATAACAGACAGCCCAGACTCTCTGCAATAGGAAATTAGATGCATACAATTATTTACCTAATGTCTAGTGATTGCAGAAATCTGCGAATTATTCACGGGAACAACTTCCGTCACAATTCTCAGAGGCGATGCTGACCCTCAGTTAATTAGTGTGTGGACACAGCAAAAACCTTTCTTTGTGAAGAAAGTGTTGCTGTATTGAAGTACCGTTGATTACATCACCGTTACTCATATCCATCCAATTTTGATCACTGGGAGAGGTGTAAACGTGGTGCTCACTGCCTATCATGATCTGTCACGTAACTTTGGAGTGCAAAACACAGAAGTCACAGGCCGTAGGCGATTCAATTGGATTGGCACGAGAGGGAGGGCACATTTAAAAATGTGCACTGGAATATCACCCATCTGTGGGTAGGAAAACTGTTAAAGCTGATGAGAAACCACCACTGCATCTCATTGTGAGTCGACGTCCATAAGAAATGGAAGCCATTGATCATCTGAAGCTGGATCCCGGCCAACGGGACAGGGCATAGCTACGTCTTAACCATCATCTTCTATCAGTTCACCAAATTTGAAGTGCCAGTCCCAGTGATGGATTTGACAGCCCAGACTACACAGCGGAGGAGCAGGGAGAGGTAAACATTGCAAATGCTGGGGCCCTGCCCAAGCAAGGGGAGGTCCACTCGTGGGCGTCGGCACTGGCACTGGGCCCCTCATAGTACGGCGGTGTGTCTGACAGCGGGTGTGCACCACCACCGTCAGAGACAATTGTTTGCACTATGAGGGACCCTGTACCAGTGCCCGCACCCACGAGTCGGCCCACCCACCTGTCCAGGGCAATGGCACTCGCACGGTTGCGTGCGCTCGGTGGTGACCCCGGCCATTGGGGGGAGGAGGCTGCCCAGTTAGGGAGGTTTACAAAATGGCATATGTTGATGTGGGACATTCACCTGCTGCTAAAGGCGAAATTGGTCAAGTCCCAGGAACAGGCGGACCAAAGAAAACAATTTTTCTGGCAACCTATGTGTCATCAGGGTAAGGTGGGACAAAATCCTTGGAAACCCATGCACGGTTCATTTTAATGATGGGTGTATCATCCACATTTTGGGTCGACAGACGGGTCCTTTTTTCTGTCAGTATTGATCCAGCAGCACTGAAGACTCTTTCCGATAGCACACTTGCTGCTGGGCATGCGAGCTCCTGTAAGGCATATTGTGCCAATTCAGGCCAGGTGTCCAGCTTAGCTGCCCAATAGTCAAATGGGAATGACCTGTGAGGGAGAACATCGATATGGGAGGAAATGTAGTTTGTGACCATACTTGACAAGTGCTGTCTCCTGTCACTTTCAATCGATGCAGTATTACCAGTCTTGTGAGCGGGACTTGAAAAATCATTCCACAACATGGTCATGAAACCCCTGTCTCCAACGCCACTTCTGATGTGTCCACCACCAACACCGCTTCCAAGTTGCCCCCGGCCCCTACGGCTCGTGTGAGAACCATCACCGCTGCTGTGTGCTGAGAATGCCTCAACCAACCGGTTTACCAGAGTAGCTTGTTTGCTAGCCAATATTAGGTCAAGGTTCTCCTGTGGCATGATGTTTTGGAATTTGCCTTTATAGCATGGATCCAAGATGCTGGCCAACCAGTAGTCATCATCGTTCATCATTTTGGCAATGCGGGGGTCCCTTTTTAGGATCTGCAAGGCATAATCTGACATGTGGGCCAATGTTCCCGGTGTCAATGTTGCACTGCGAGTGCTGGGTGGAGAAGCACTTTCTGGCAAATCCACATCCCTCCAGTCACGCACAAACACTGTACCAGACCTTGCAAAGCCAACATTTTCTCTTGCCCCACGAGAAGCATCCTCCTCCCCTAAATAATCATCCCCATCATCATCCTCCTCCTCTTTCTCCACTTCGTCCACAACAGTTCCCTGACCAGACAATGGCTGACTGTCATCAAGGCTTCCCTCCTCCTCTTCCTCCTCATCAACCTCAGCTGCAGACACCTGCTCCTTAATGTGCGTCAAAGTTTGCATGAGCAGACGCATAAGCGGGATGCTAATGCTTATGCTGGCGTCGTCAGCGCTTACCAGCCGTGTGCATTCCTCAAAACACTGAAGGACTTTAGAGAGGTCTTTCAGCTTCGACCACTGCACACCTGTCAACTCCATGTCTGCCCTCAAAGTGCCTGCCCGTGTATTCTCCCACAAATGCATTACGGCCTGCCTTTGTTCGCACAACCGCTCAACCATGTGCAGGGTGGAGTTCCACCTTGTTGCAATGTCGATAATTAGGCGGTGCTTGGGAAGGTGGAGCAACCACTGCAGCTTCTGCATACGACTGGAGTGTATCGGCGACCGGCGCATGTGCGAGCACAGTCTTCGAATCTTAAGGAGCAGGCCTGTTAAATCCGGATAATTAGTGAGGAAGCACTGCACCACCAGGTTCAAGGTGTGAGCCAAAAAAGGTATGTGTCTGAGTTTTGAAAGGGCTATGGCTGCCACAAAATTCCGGCCGTTATCACTAACTACCTTGCCTGCCTCAAAATGTAGACTGCCCAGCCATGACTCAGTTTGTCGCTGAAAGTAGTCGGCCAGTACCTTTGCGGTGTGTCTGTCGCCCAAAACACATCATCTGCAACACAGCCTGCTGACACTTTCCACTAGCTGATCGATAGGGGGACACCTCGCTTGCAACACTGTCAACTGCGGATGCAGTGCTCGTGCGACTGCGCTCTGTGGACCAGCTTTCGCTTCTGGAGGAGGAGGAGGAGGGTCGAACGCCTACAGCCAACTGTTTCCTATACCGTGGGTTAGGCAGCACTGTGCCACCACCGCTGTCCCCTGTGGACCCTGCATCCAACACATTAACCCAGTGCGCAGTGATGGACACGTAACGGCCCTGGCCATGCCTACTGGACCATGCATCAGTTGTGAGGTGCACCTTTCCACTCACTGATAGCTTGAGTGCATGGACAATGCGGTCTTTCAAATGAAGGTGGAGGGCTGGGATGGCTTTGCGAGAAAAGAAGTGGCGACTGGGTAGTTCATAGCGTGGAACTGCGTAGGCCATTAGTTCGCTAAAAGCTGCGCTTTTAACCAACCGATAGGGCATCATCTCTAACGAGATTAGTTTGGAAATGTGTGATTGCCTGAATGATTTGCCCTTGCGACGACAACTCAACATTTGCTGCTGGTGGTGTGCTAACCGGTGGACTTACAGTGGGAGAAACAATGTTGCGTTGCTGACTACCTTCTTTGGGAGCGGTAGCACATGTGGTACGTGAGTTTCGGTAGTCCATCCACGCTTGCAAGTGCAAGGTGGTTAAATGTCTTAGCATGCAACTGGTATTCAAATTTCTCAGATTTTTCCCTCGGCTAAAGGTCTCTGCGCACTTCTTACAGATTACCTTTGCCTGATCATTAGGATTTTGTTCAAAAAAGTGCCATACTGCACTCTTCCTACTAGGGAAGACAGTCTACATGCCCTGCATCTGTAGTGCAGAGGTCTGTCACTCTCTACCTGACTTCCATGTGTAGTGCGGGATTTGTAACTATCTACCTTTCCTCCATGTGTAGTTCGGGGTCTGACACTCTCTATCTGCCCTCCTTGTGTAGTGCAGGGTCTGTCACTCCCTACCAGCCATCCATGTATAGTGCAGGGGTCTGTCACTGTCTACCTGCCCTCTATGTGTAGGGCAGAGTTCTGTCATTCTCAACCTGCCCTCCTTGTGTAATGCAGGTGTCTGTCACTCTCTACCTGCCTCTGTGTAGTGCGGGGTCTGTCATGCCCTACCTGCTCTCCATGTGTAGTGCAGCAGGCTGTCACTCCCTACCTGCTCTCCATGTGTAATGTGGGGTCTGTCTCTCTCTACCTGCCCTCCATGTGTAAGGCGGGGTTTTTCACTGCCTACCTGCCCTCCATTTGTATTGCAGGGTTCTTTCACTCTCTACCTGCCTCTGTGTAGTGCGAGGTCTGTCACGCCCTACCTACCCTCCATATGTAGTGCAGCAGGCTGTCACTCCCTGGACCTGCTCTCCATGTGTAGTTTGGGGTCTGTCACTCTCTACCTGCCCTCTATGTTTTCTGTGGGGTTCTGTCACTCTCTACTTGCCCTCCTTGTGTAGTGCAGTGTTCTGTCACTCTCTACTGCCCGCTATGTGTGGGTCGCCCTCCCAAGGTTGTGGGGTACTCGGTACCGGGCTGGTGTCGGCGGGATGTGTCACAGCAGCGGGGACCCGGTCCGTGGCCCTGGGCGCCCAATTAATAGGGGGAGTTTGAATGGTAGAATGTAGTAAATGGAATAGTTCGTGATGCCACCTGTGGTGTTCGGCAAGTGAGATGTTCAGCCGATGCTGCTTGCAGATCCTCTGGAGCTGGTGGTGTGTTGCAGCCAAGATGGTGAAGCTCCCCACAGGTGAAGCTATTGCCCCAGGGCAGTGTAGATGTGGAGTTAGAGGAGGGGCACAAGCAGTGTCGAAGCTGGTACCCAGATGTTGCAGTGCTGGTTGTGCTGACGCAGGAATCAATGGAGGACACCAGGGCTTGTAGTTTCAAAGCTTTACTCACAGTCTGTAGTACACACAGGTGCCTGCCTCCATACTGTGTTCTCTGGGTCAGAGGCTCAATCAACCTCCAGGTCAGATGGAATGCTCCCTTCCAGCGCTCCGCCAACATGTACCTTTCTGGACTTCTCCTCTTATAGCGCCTTTAAGTGTGAAGATCTCCTAGTACTGAGTTACACTGGAGTTCCTCCTGACAGATGTTCCCAAGAACTCTACTTGTATGGCAGACAGCTGTAGCCTGCTTCGGGGACTCCTCACTCCTGAGTCCCGGCTCACTATCCAAGTTGCTGTTGTGCCCAAGTCTTAAATGGGAGTAGTGCATTTACAGCCCACTACTAAACCGGTGTCTGCTGCAGAACCATTAGTGTCCATACAACCTCGGGGACCGGGCCCCGGCCTTGCGCTTAGAACTTCTAGGCAGGGCTCTTCCTCTAACCCACGTCCTCTGTTCCCTTTTACGCCTTCGTTCCGTACTAATCTCTCTCTCTCTTATGGAAGATGCGGCTTCAGTTCAATGTCTTTCTCCTTCTTTCCATGCCCGTGCCAGCAGACCCAGGTCACTGAGGTCTGCTGCAGCACCTCCTTCCTCCATACCTCTCTCAGGGATCTTCTTTCCTCACTCCCCTCTGAGTGGCTTCCTCTCCCATACTGACCTGTAATCCTAAGCATTCCCGCTCTTTTATGTATTCTGAACTCCACCTGCCTCCCAGCATGTTTCGTGTTCCAAGCAGGGAGCCACCAAAGGTGATCTGCTACACTCCAAGCAAGGAGTCGCAATGTGGCTTTGCTGAACTACTGTGTTGTGTGGGGTGCGAGTGTTGGAGCGTGGTTAGGAGCCTCCAACTTACCTCAGGAGGAGGTGCAGTACCTTTGTGGCGACTGAGCCTCAGGGGCGCCACATGTGTAGTGTGGGGTCTGTCACTATCTACCTGCCCTCCTTGTGTAGTGCAGTGGTTTGTCACTCTCTATCTGCCCACTATGTGTAGTGCGGCAGCCTGTTACTTCCAACCTGCCCTCCATGTGTAGTGCGGTGGTCGATCACTCCCTACCTGCCCCTCCATGTCTAGTGTGTGGTTTGTCAATCCCTTCCTCCCCTCCATGTGTAATGTGGTGGTCTGTCACTCCCTACCTGCCCTTGCATTGCCAAGTTTTTAACACTATGGTTCGGATACGGCTTTAGAGAAGGCTACTGCTTGTGATATAGCGCAATTTTATTACACGGTACAAAATTAAAGGAATGGTATGATTAGACAGAATGATTGCGTACACTTTTGTATAATTTAAGATAGAAAGGTTAAGTACAGATAAAGATTGAATACATATGATTAGGTATATATATATAAAGATTAACTATATACAGTATACTCACATCATCAATCACCAAGAGGCTTTTAAACATCATCCATCTGGAATGTCAGAGAAGCAACACCAAGACAGAGTCCCCTGGAAGATTCACAACACTGCACGGGCATCCCCACTTATGCAGGTATCAACACTGTACACATACAGGTATCCAGTTTTTGCTTCTGTCTAAGTCATGTTTCTCTGGCCTTATATAATAAATTACACTAATGTGTAACTAGCTTCACCCAGTCCTTCCAGTGGCCGGCCTTCAAGGTTGGATGAAACAGACAACATGGCATCATCAGACAATGGGTCATAAACACTAACAATATAAAAGCCACATGGGTTTAGATAAAATCAACACAGGCAGAGGTTAATAAACCTTAATGTTTTACAATGACAAACAGCAAACATAGATTCTCAAGACTGCCAATATAACCATTATCTTGTCTGTAACTGTTTGACTGTTTGGTATCAACAAAAGTTACTCTGTCAACAAAAGCGGAAACAAATGACACTCAAAAACACTTATGAGCAACAAGCAGTGCGTCCGGAAAGAAAAGAAGAGTGGTAGTTGTGGGCGACTCACTACTAAGAGGCACGGAGGCAACTATCTGCAGGCCGGACATAACCGCACGAGAAGTATGCTGCTTCCCAGGAGCAAAAATCAAGGATGCGGCCAACAGGATACCAACTATCCTCAAATCCAAGGACGACTACCCTTTCCTACTGATACATGTAGGCATAAACGACACGGCAAGAAATGACCTACCAAGTATCTGCGAAGACTTTGAAATTCTGGGGAAGAAAATAAAGGAACGGAACGTACAGGTTGTTTTCTCATCAATCCTCCCAGTCGATGGCCATGGCATCAGAAGATGGAATAGGATACTAGAGGTGAACAACTGGCTACGACGGTGGTGCAGGCAGCAAGGATTTGGATTCTTGGACCGTAGCGTGAATTACCTCTACGATGGACTTTTCACAAGAGATGGGATATACCTCACAAAACCTGGGAAACACACATTCGCCAGAAGACTTGCCACACTCATCAGGAGGGCTTTAAACTAGAAGAAGAGGGGAAGGGAGGAAAAACAGCAGACAAGAACATGCAGCAGAAGGACAAACTAATCAAGGATACTAGATGTGGTACAGAGGACCCAAGACAGGGTACTCAGAAGGAAGCTAAGAAAAATGAAGCAAAACTTCTTTCCTGCATGCTGACCAATGCAAGAAGCCTGACCAATAAGATTGAAGATCTGGAGTTGGTAATGTATGAGGAAAAATACGACATAGTAGGAATAACTGAGACATGGTTAGACGACAGCTATGACTGGGCGGCTAACTTGCAAGGATATGATTTGTTTAGGAGGGATCGTCAAAAACGGAAAGGGGGTGGAGTCTGTCTATATATAAAGTCCACTTTAAAGCCCACACTAAGAGAAGATATACAAGAGGGAAATGAAGAGGTGGAGTCTCTATGGGTGGAGATACAAGGAGAGAAAAGTAATAAAATCCTCATAGGGGTTTGTTATAAGCCACCAAATATAACAGAAACCACTGAAAATGTATTATTGAAACAAATAGACAAAGCAGCAAATCACAATGAGGTGATTATTATGGGGGACTTCAACTACCCCGACATAGACTGGGAAACTAAAAACTGCATGTCTCAGAAAGGAAACCAATTTCTGTCAGTGACCAAGGATAATTATCTGTCACAACTTGTGCAGGGCCCAACTAGAGGGACAGCCCTTCTGGACTTAATTTTAAGCAACAGGCCAGATAGAATAACACAAGTACGAGTCGATGGGCACCTAGGGAACAGTGACCACAATAATACAATTCCACTTGTCCTTCAGTAAGGTGCCCTGGAAGGGGGTTACGAAAACGATGAATTTCAGTAATGTAAAGTTTGATCAGCTTAGAGAGGACCTTCGCCGAATTGATTGGGACAATGTCCTCAAAAATAGGAGCACAGAAAATAAATGGGAAATATTTAAATCCGTTTTACACACCCACTGCGAGCTAGCCATACCGTACAGAAATAAAAGGGCTAGGAACAGGAGAACACCAATGTGGCTAAATAAGGATGTAAAAATGGCAATAAATAACAAGAACACGGCATTTAGGAAGCTAAAACAAGAAGGAAATGAAGAAGAATTAAAAAGTTATAGAGAAAAAAATAAAATGTGTAAAAAACAAATACATTTTGCAAAAGTGGAAACTGAGAGACTCATTGCTAAGGAAAGTAAAACAAACCCCAAACTATTCTTTAATTATATAAACAGTAAAAAGATGAAAATTGTTGGTGTCGGCCCTTTAAAGAACAATGAGGGTGAAATCATAGAGCGATGTGGGAAAAGCAAATGTTTTAAATACTTTTTTCTCAACAGTGTTCACACAGGAAAAGGATTTGCCAGGGGAAATGCAGAGTGATTATGTAAACTCCCAATTAAGTATTACCTGCCTAACCCAGGAAGAAGTGCAGAACCGCCTTAGTAAGATTAAAATTGACAAATCACCAGGCCCTGATGGCATTCACCCTCGGTTATTAAGGGAGTTAAGTACTGTGATAGACAGGCCTCTATTCCTTATATTTAAAGACTCTATAGAAACAGGGTCTGTTCCTTTTGATTGGCAGCAAGCAAATATGGTACCAATATTCAAAAAGGGGTGTAAAAGGGAACCTGGAAACTATAGGCCGGTAAGCTTATCATCTGTCGTGGGTAAAATTTTTGAAGGGCTTCTAAGGGATACCATTATGGAATATCTCAATGTTAATAAATGCTTAACTCCATATCAACATGGATTTATGAAGGATCGCTCCTGTCAAACTAACCCGACCAGCTTCTATGAGGATGAAAGCTCTCAAATGGACCAAGGAGAATCATTGGATGTCATTTATCTCGACTTCTCTAAAGCATTTGACACTGTTCCACATAAAAGATTGGTAAGTAAGATGAGAAAGCTTGGGCTAGGGTAAAATGTGTGTAGATGGGTAGGTAGCTGGCTTAGTGATAGAAAACAAATAGTGGCTATTAATGGTGCATACTCAGATTGGGCAAGGGTTACTAGTGGGGTACCACAGGGTTCTATATTGGGCCCCCTACTATTTAATATATTTATTAATGATCTAGTGGATGGCTTACACAGTAAAATATCAGTATTTGCAGATGATACAAAACTATGTAAGGTAGTTAACACAAAGGAGGACAGTTTGCAACTACAGACAGATTTGAGTAAATTGGAGAATTGGGCTGAAAAATGGCAAATGAGGTTTAACACAGATAAATGTAAGGTTATGCACATGGGAAGGAGAAGCAAATTCTATAATTACTTACTAAACGGGAAACTGCTGGGGAAATCAGACATGGAAAAAGACTTAGGCATCTTAGTCAATAAGAAGCTAAATTGGAGTGCCCAGTGTCAGGCAGCTGCCACCAAAGCAAATAGGGTCATGGGATGTATTAGAAGACGTCTGGGGACACGAGATGAAAACATAATTCTCCCTCTGTACAAATCACTCGTCAGACCACACTTGGAGTATTGTGTGCAATTTTGGACGCCGGTGCTCTAGAAAGACATTACTGAACTTGAAAGGGTTCAAAGGCGGGCTACTAAAATGATAAATGGAGTTGGTTCACTACAATAGCCAGAAAGGTTATGAAAATTAGGTCTATTTACTCTAGAAAAGAGAAGACTTAGGGGAGACCTAATATATATGTACAAGTATATCAGAGGGCAATACAGAGATCTCTCCAATGAACTATTTGTACCAAGGACTGTGGCAAGAACAAGGGGGCATTCTCTTCGTTTGGAGGAAAGACAATTTCTGCACCAGCATAGAAGAGGGTTCTTCACGGTAAGAGCAGTGACGCTCTGGAATTCTCTTCCTGAGGAAGTGGTGATGGCCAACTCACTGAATGAATTTAAGAAAGGAATGGATGCTTTTCTTGTGAGTAACAGCATAGAAGGTTACGAATAATAGAATATTATAGGTAGATGGTTGACCAAGCTTAGGGGAAGGAATTTTTTTCCCTATGGAGAAAATTGGCTTCTACTCTGTGTGTTTTTTGCTTTCCCCAGGATCAACAATACAGAACAGCTGCACTAAAAATAGGCTGAACTAGATGGACATAAGGTCTTCCTTCAGCCTTCAAAACTATGTTACTATGTTACTATGTAAATGCAGCTCTGTCATATACAGAATTCATTCTATATATTTCAATATGGACTCAAAATAGCCATTTTTATATTCGCACTACAGCCCTCCAAGTGTAGGTTGGGGTCTGTCACTCCCTACCTGCCGTCTATGTGTATTGTTGGGTCTGTCACTACCTTTCTGCCTTCCATGTGTAGTGCAGGGTCTGTCACTATCTACCTGCCCTCCATGTGTAGTATGGGGTCTGTCACTTTCTACCTGCCCTCTATGTGTAGTATGGGGTCTGTCACTCTCTACCTGCCCTACATGTGTACTGTGAGGTCTGTCACTCTCTACCTGCCCTCCATGTGTAGTATGGGGTCTGTCACTCTCCATCTGCCCTCTATGTGTAGTATGGGGTTCTGTCACTCTCTACCTGCCCTCCTTGTGTAGTGCAGCGGTCTGTCACTCTCTACCTTCCCGCTATGTGTAGTGTGGGGTCTGTCACTCTCTACCTGCTCTCTGTGTGTGCTGTGGGGTTCTGTCACTCTCTACCTGCCCACTTTGTGTAGTGCAGCGGTCTGTTACTTCCTACTTGCCCTCCATGTGTAGTATGTGGTCTGTCACTCCCTACCTGACCTCCAAGTGTAGGTTGAGGTCTGTCACTCCCTACCTGCCGTCTATGTGTATTGTTGGGTCTGTAACTACCTTTCTGCCTTCCATGTGTAGTACAGGGGTCTGTCACTATCTACCTCCCCTCCATGTGTAGTGTGGGGTCTGTCAGTCCCTACCTGACCATGCATGTGTACTATGGGGTTCTGTCACTCCCTACATGACCTCCATGTGTACTGCAAGGATCTTTCACTCTCTACCTGCCCTCTGTGAAGTGCGGGGTCTGTCTCTCACTCTCTACCTGCCCTCCATGTGAAATGTTCTCTCACTATCTACCTACACTTCCAGCAAGCATCGGACTGGAGCACCCTGGGCCTACCAAAGAAAATCATTCTTGGGGCCCACTTTGTAGCTACATAGAAATTAATACAATATCACCAATTGTATGGTTATATACACTAATGTCAGGGTATAATATAAGGTAGTCCACTTCTTAATAGTATGCTAAGGATTGGCACCCTTATTGTGGTACAAACTCAATGATCTCCTGGTGCTTATTAACCATATAGAGTCTGCCTATGGGGAGTGCATTATACAATATAGAGTCTGCGTACGGTGGTGCATTATACAGTATAGAATCTGCCTTTGGGGTGTGCATTATACAATATAGAGTCTGTCTATGGGGAGTGCAGTATACCATAATGAGTATGCCATAGAGGCCTATGGGGAGTGCATCATAGTATATATTCCTATGGGGGGTGCATTATACAATATAGAGTCTGTCTATGGGGAGTGCAGTATACCATAATGAGTATGCCATAGAGGCCTATGGGGAGTGCATCATAGTATATATTCCTATGGGGGGTGCATTACACAATATAGAGTCTGTCTATGGGGAGTGCAGTATACAATAATGAGTATGCCATAGAGGCCTATGGGGAGTGCATCATAGTATATATTCCTATGGGGGGTGCATTATACAATATAGAGTCTGTCTATGGGGAGTGCAGTATACAATAATGAGTATGCCATAGAGGCCTATGGGGAATGCATCATAGTATATATTCCTATGGGGGGTGCATTATACAATATAGAGTCTGTCTATGGAGAGTGCAGTATACAATAATGAGTGTGCCACAGAGGCCTATGGGGAGTGCATCATAGTATATATTCCTATGGGGGGTGCATTACACAATATAGAGTCTGCTTATGGGTGGTGCATTATACAATATGGTATCTGGCTTTGTGGGGTGCATTATACTATTTAGAGTCTGCCTACAGGGGTTCATTACATAGTACAGAGTCTGCCTATGGGGGGGCATTTATTCCATACAGAGTCTGCCTATGGGGAGTGCAGTATACAATAATGAGTATGCCATAGAGGCCTATGGGGAGTGCATCATAGTATATATTCCTATGGGGTGTGCATTATACAATATAGAGTCTGTCTATGGCGAGTGCAGTATACAATAATGAGTATGCCATAGAGGCCTATGGGGAGTGCATCATAGTATATATTCCTATGGGGTGTGCATTATACAATATAGAGTCTGTCTATGGCGAGTGCAGTATACAATAATGAGTATGCCATAGAGGCCTATGGGGAGTGCATCATAGTATATATTCCTATGGGGGGTGCATTATACAATATAGAGTCTGTCTATGGGGAGTGCAGTATACAATAATGAGTGTGCCATAGAGGCCTATGGGGAG
Organism: Dendrobates tinctorius; assembly: GCF_039654945.1. Taxonomy (NCBI): domain Eukaryota; kingdom Metazoa; phylum Chordata; class Amphibia; order Anura; family Dendrobatidae; genus Dendrobates; species Dendrobates tinctorius. The sequence goes on from NW_027361827.1 coordinate 12,000,893, forward strand.
TGCATCATAGTATATATTCCTATGGGGGGTGCATTATACAATATAGAGTCTGTCTATGGGGAGTGCAGTATACAATAATGAGTATGCCATAGAGGCCTATGGGGAGTGCATCATAGTATATATTCCTATGGGGTGTGCATTATACAATATAGAGTCTGTCTATGGGGAGTGCAGTATACAATAATGAGTATGCCATAGAGGCCTATGGGGAGTGCATCATAGTATATATTCCTATGGGGGGTGCATTATACAATATAGAGTCTGTCTATGGGGAGTGCAGTATACAATAATGAGTATGCCATAGAGGCCTATGGGGAGTGCATCATAGTATATATTCCTATGGGGTGTGCATTATACAATATAGAGTCTGTCTATGGGGAGTGCAGTATACAATAATGAGTATGCCATAGAGGCCTATGGGGAGTGCATCATAGTATATATTCCTATGGGGTGTGCATTATACAATATAGAGTCTGTCTATGGCGAGTGCAGTATACAATAATGAGTATGCCATAGAGGCCTATGGGGAGTGCATCATAGTATATATTCCTATGGGGGGTGCATTATACAATATAGAGTCTGTCTATGGGGAGTGCAGTATACAATAATGAGTGTGCCATAGAGGCCTATGGGGAGTGCATCATAGTATATATTCCTATGGGGGGTGCATTACACAATATAGAGTCTGCTTATGGGTGGTGCATTATGCAGTATGGCATCTGGCTGTGTGGGGTGCATTATACTATTTAGAGTCTGCATACAGTGGTTCATTACATAGTACAGAGTCTGCCTATGGGGGGGCATTATTCCATACAGAGTCTGCCTATGGGGGGTGCATTATACAATATGGCATCTGGTTATGTGGGGTGCATTATACTATTTAGAGTCTGCCTACAGGGGTTCATTGCATAGTATAGAGTCTGCCTATGGGGGGGCATTATTCCATACAGAGTCTGCCTATGGGGGGTGCATTATACTACAGTTGAAACTAGATAGATAAAATGCCTTAAAACATTCTCTCTCTCATTATTCTGGCATTTGGCAAATATTAATAATTATGGTAATCCTAATTGACCTGAAACGGAAAAGATTTATTCTGATTTCTTGTCAGATATTGAGAAAAACATGCATATGTGTTTTTATATAGTGTATGTAAACTTCTGGTTTCATACATACAGCATTGAAATAACCTGTTCACAATATCAAAGTATGTCATAGGGTGGGCCGGGGTTAAACAGTCAGTTTTGATGACATCACAAAGCACATAAACATCACAGACATCATATGACATCACAATTGGCATAGAATGAGGAAAGTACAACACATGAGCCATCTTGTTTCATTAGAGCCTGACAGCTTGAAGGAAACAAGTCCAGGTAGGGAACTCTTCACTTATGACGCCACTCACAAATTGTTTAGAAGGGGGATTAAAAGTGGGATTCAGAGCTGCATCATTCATCTGAAAATCTTATCAAAAAGTGCTATAGCCTGTGAAATTTATAACGATTCTATGATTTAAAAAAATGCTATTGATCAGCTTCTAAGGAAAATCTGCACATTTGGGTTCTTTCCAAGCGAGTGTGAGCCCAGCCCAACAGGAGTTACCACTCTGGACCACCCCATCCCTAAATGAGGACGTGCTGGCCATCAACTGATCATTGTCACTGGTCTTGAAGACCCTCAGCAATCGGCTGGTTTTGCCCTCTATGACACCCATGTGCTCTAATAAAAGCATATAGGAAGGGGTGGGGCAGTGAGACAACTCCACTTGGTTCCATTTTTGGGTAGCTTTGCCATTAATGCTGTGAAAATGGTATCAGAACATAAATTTAATTGAATACTGCTACAGTTCTCCATTGTCAGCTCCCTTGGTCCTGTTGGATCAGGGGTGACCAGGAACTGACGGTTTATCGTGGTCAGGAGTTGCAGTATGGGGTCCTGTGTTTTCCTTTAGTGCGTAGAAGAGCAGGTGATACAGATTAGAAAAATTGGGGGCAAATGCTTAGGTTTTAATATGCGTCATGACTCAGTAAAAAATGAGGCTGGTGGTTATTTGCGGCCTGTGATTTTGTTTTATTAATTCTACTCTTGATGTTGGAAACTTGATACACAACACACCAGTGGCAGTTATTACGACAGGACACATGACATCACAGGGCACATGACATCATAGAGATCACAGGACACATCACATCATACATATCACAATTGGTACAGAATGTATACAGTTATTATCCTGAACAACCTTGTGTCCCCAGCGGAAGCATATTGAGGAAGACAAGTCCAAGTAGGTAGCTGCTCAATTAACACTAAGGCCCCATTCACACATTGTGTAGCTGTGAGGTGTTTGTGGTGAAGATTAGAACTGCACTATTTACCCCTAAAATATCTCAGCAAACATCTCGCTCTTTTGTGCATTAGAATGATTCCATAAATAGAACTTACCATTTAATCCTCTTTTTTGTACTGATAGGTGTTATCTCTCATCTAGTTCAGATGATCTGCTGCAATGAAGAACGGACAGATGACGGTGGCGCAGCAGGAAGGCTGAGCAGAAACGATGGAGAACGTAGTAGCACGATGGAAGCAGGAGGACCAGAACTGGAACCACAGGATATCATGAGCAGAATTGATTTAACGGCAACTGCCGTAAGAGTTGCAGACTCCGATCAGGCACAGATCAGAATTGCATCAGTTTTTCTCGGGCGTGGAGAGGGGGAAAAAAAGGTTTCTCCACCTTCTGAATTATGTCAGTCTGTGAAAATCAGACACACTTAGATGTCATCCAAGTGGAGTCCAATTTTTTTATGGGCCCAAAGACTTGCATTGCCGATTTTGATCTGACACTGGGATCAAAATCGGAATTGTCTCCGATTTTTTCCATGGAGCACTGGGTCCGAGCAAAAAATCTGACATTTGCACAGGCCCATAGTATATCATAGGTACGAGTGCTATCCGTCAAAACCATGGACAGCAAACTCATATATATTTATTTATTTTACTCGTTTACATAGCGCCATTAATTCCACAGCGCTATGTATACATACTATATATAGAAATGAAAGAAATATTTAGAAATATATATATATTTATAGATATATATTCACTCATGTATATGCGCTTCGATTTTCACAGACTGACAAAATGGAGAAACTTTTTCCCCCTCTCCCCACCTCCAAGAAAAACTGATGCCACTCTGATCACACTCTAATCAAAGCCTGATCGGAGTCTGCAACTCTATTATGTATGTGGGTATGTGTATGTGTGTGTATAGTACAGTATATGTATTGCATAGTATATGTATTGTTTAGTGAATGTGTAAATTTATTGCATATGTAATGTATAGTATATGTATAGTATATCATACGTATAGTATAGTGTAGTAAATGTATAGCATATGTGTATGTCTATTGTATAGTATACATGTATGTCTATTGCATAGCATACATCTATGTCTGTTACATGTCATATGTCTATGTCTGTTGCATGGCATACGTCTATGTCTGTTGCATGGCATATGTCTATGTCTGTTGCATGGCATACATCTATGTATGTTGCATGGCAAACGTCTATGTCTGTTGCATGGCATATGTCTATGTCTGTTGCATGGCATACGTCTATGTATGTTGCATGACATACGTCTATGTCTGCTGCATGGCATACGTCTATGTCTGTTGCAAGGCATACGTCTATGTCTGTTGCATGGCATATGTCTATGTCTGTTGCATAGCATACGTATATATCTGTTGCATGGCATACGTCTATGTCTGTTGCATGGCATACGTCTATGTCTGTTGCATGGCTTACATCTATGTCTGTTGCATGGCATACGTTTATGTATGTTGCGTGGCATACGTCTATGTCTGTTGCATGGTATACGTCTATGTCTGTTGCGTGGCATACATCTATGTCTGTTGCATGGCATACGTCTGTGTCTCTTGCATGGCATACATCTGTCTATTGCATGGCATATATTTGTGTCTCTTGCATGGAATACATCTGTGTGTCTTGCATGGCATACGTCTGTGTCTCCTGCATACCATACGTCAATATCTCTTGCATAGCGTAGGTCTATGTCTCTTGCATAGCATACATCTATGTCTCTTGCATAGCATACGCCTATGTCTCTTGCATAGTATTTGTATATGTCTATTGCACTGTATTCTTCTATGTCTGTTGTATAGTATTTGTCTATATCTATTGTATAGTATATGTATTTGTCTATTGTAATGTATATATCTGTTGTATAGTATTCGTATATGTCTGTTGTAGAGTATGTATTAATGTCTATCGTATCGTATATGTCTACTGTATAGTATTCGTGTATGTCTATTGTGTAGTATTCGTACATATCTATTGTATAGTATTTGTATATGTTTAGTGTATAGAATTTGTATAAGTCTATTGTATAGTATTCGTATAAGTATGTAGTATAGTATTAGTATATATCTATTGTATAGTATTTCTATATGTTTAGTGTATAGAATTTGTATAAGTCTATTGTATAGTATTCGTATAAGTATGTAGTATAGTATTAGTATATATCTATTGTATAGTATTTGTATATGTTTAGTGTATAGCATTCGTATAAGTCTATTGTATAGTATTCGTATAAGTATATTGTATAGTATTCGTATTTATCTATTGTATAGTATTTGTATATGAATAGTGTACAGTATTCGCATAAGTCTATTGTATAGTATTCGTATAAGTATATTGTATAGTATTAGTATATATCTATTGTATAGTATTTGTATATGTTTAGTGTATAGCATTCGTATAAGTCTATTGTATAGTATTCGTATAGTATTTTGTATAGTATTCGTATTTATCTATTGGATATTATTTGTATAAGTTTAGTGTACAGTATTCATATAAGACTATTGTATAGTATTCGTATAAGTATATTGTATAGTATTCGTATATTTCTGTTGTATAGTATTGGTATAAGTATATTCTATAGTATTCGTATAAGTTTATTGTATAGTATTCGTATATGTCTATTGTATAGTTTTCGTATATGTCTATTGTATAGTATTGGTATATGTCTATTGTATAGTATTCGTATATGTTTGTTGTATAGTATTCGCATAAGTATATTGTATAGTATTCGTATATTTCTGTTGTATAGTATTGGTATAAGTATATTCTATAGTATTCGTATAAGTTTATTGTATAGTATTCGTATATGTCTATTGTATAGTTTTCGTATATGTCTATTGTATAGTATTGGTATATGTCTATTGTATAGTATTCGTATATGTCTATTGTATAGTATTTCTATATGTTTGTTGTATAGTATTCGCATAAGTATATTGTATAGTATATGTATATGTTTCTTGTATAGTCTATGTATATGTCTATTGTATAGTTTATGTATATGTCTATTGTACTGTATAGTATATGTCTATTGTATAGTATATGTACATGTCTATTTTAAATTAGAGTGCAAGCTCCTAGGAGCAGGGTGTATATTTTATATTAGATTGTTAGCTCCTAGAAGCAAGATGCATTTATCTTTTCCCTTCCAGATCGACTCTCCTGAGCTTATAATACGTGCAGATATACAGCAATATGCAGCAGGACAGATGTGATCCAGGGAAATATCCGATCGCCACAAATGGGGTCAGGAAGGAATTTTTTCCCCCCCTGAGGCAGAACTCTCCGGGGGGTTTCTTCGCCTTCCTCTGGATCTTGTGGTCCAGTGGCTCTCAGCCAGTCCTCAATTCCCACAGCTAGTTCTGTGGTCTGTATAGGGACTTACCTGAGAGCCATTGTGATTATGGCTTAATTTTTTAAAGGACCCGTAATATTTTTATTACAGTGTTGCTTATTGCTATTCCAATAAAAAAAAAATAAGAAAGAAAATAAAAGTTTCATGGGATCTATTTTCTGTTCACTTTATTTTTACACAGTTGCAATGATGGGAGTGATCATCACTACTCTCAGTACTCTACAAGTTGAACCAGGAATTATGGGGGGTGCCATTTACAGAAGGTAGACCACATAAATCTCCACCCATTGTGGTATCGTAATATCTACTCCTGTCCCAAGTTACATTAAAATTGTTATGGAGGCAGTACCCTAAAATAGTATATGTCCTACACAAAAAACTACCCGATAGAAGACTGAAGACAGGGACACAGAGCTGCAGAATACAAGAGACACAAGCAGTGTCGGACTGGGGTGCCCAGGGCCCCCTAGTTGCCAACTCCAGCAACCAACTTAAGTGACCCACTTTTACAGCTACTTGCAAATGTGACATTATCCTCAATCACAAATTTATATAACAAAGAACTGGGAAGATTGTTACATGAATAAGATGCTGCCTCTGTAAGTACATAGTGAATAAAGGCTATTTTTCCAAGTACTGCTGTATAAGAGGGAGGTGGCCCATAATGCACAGTGACCCACTGGAGGATTCTCCTGTTCTCCTGTGAGCCAGTCCAAGCCTATATGTGTAATATATGGAAAATTAATACTTTGTGTTTGTAGGGACAGACTTAGTTAAAGCTTAGTACTGGCCCATAGTGGGAGGGGGACCCCCCCAGTAAAAGAGGACTGCTTCCTTATAGTCAGGGAAGCACAGTAACCAAGGTCAAGTTCAAGTTGCAGTGGGAGGGCACTTATCGTTCAAGGCAGTGGGAGGTCTTACTAGAATCTCTTGCGGACATTCCTGCAACATCCGGCGCCTAGGGTTTGGTACAGATACTGCCAAGAGTGCCTTATCTTCTAGTGTACAGAGGAAAAGCATGTGAAACTGCATTAAGAGAAGGTAGAGGATGCCCAGTGCACTGAGGAACTGGACAGGAAATCCCTGGAAAATCAGTTAACGTGAGGATAGTGCAAGAGGAACGTAGAGTGATGCTGGAGACATATTGTACTAAAGAAACAAAGAATAAGAAGTCTTGCACCAGAAACTGCATGTTACAGTCTGATGAACTTAAACTGCCCAATAAATTGCTTGTTACAATGAACTGCATATTCCCTTAGTTATGTGTGGCATCTCCTGAGGAGGGAGATCTGGGGAAAGCAGTGGTCTGCGGTCTACAGGTGAATGTGATGCACCCCACAATTGCCAGTAAGTTAGGACGGGACCAGGACAAATTTTAGACAAAATGGGGCCCTGGGCAAAAGTTTAAAGTGGGGCACTGAATGCTCACATATTGCACCATCACCATTTACATGCGCAGAGCTCAGGCCATTAAGCGAGCATGATCAACAATATTGAAGTCATTCGATGCTTGTTTCCCAGCCTCTGTACACCAGCTGGCAAAGAATGATGGGGACAGATTCAGAAATCTACAAGCCATTAACCATCATACACTTTCAGAAGCCTGCACTCATCACTGTCCATAATTTACTCTTTTTCATGTCCTGATCTGGTTGTACATCACAACAATTACACTCTCAGAAGCAGCCTGGACCACGTGGCTCCCCTCACTCTCAGAACTTCCAAACACAGAGTAAAACAGCCCTGGTTCACATTGCAAACTCGATTTCTCCAGCGATGCTCTAGGAGTTTCGCACGCCTATGGAAGAAAGCTCGATCACCAGAAAACTTTATCCAATACAAATTTATGTTACGGACCTATAACGCTGCCCTTTTCTTTGCCAAACAGACTTACTTCACCACCCTCATCTCCTGTCTAACAACCCCCAAACAATTTTTGACACCTTTCACTCCCTCCTCAGTCCAAAAACACAGGCCCTATCACATACATCTGAGCTGATGAACTGGCCTCCCACTTTATAGAGAAAATAGAGAATATCTGTCAGGAAATCTGCTCCCTGCCATCAAGTGCTACAACTCCGATCCCTCCCCCAGGGCCGGATTTAGGCAAAGTGGGGCCCTAGGAAAAGTTTAAAATGGGGCCCCAAATGCTAACATATTGCACATCACACAGAAGCATTTCGGTTGTAGTTACATGTGCTGAGTTCAGGCCGCTATATGAGCCTGATCGACAATATTGAAGTCGTTCAACACTTGTTTCCCGGTCTCTATCCACCATCTGAGAAAGAATGATGGGGACAGAGTGATCACTAATGGATCACTAACAGATCACCATACAGTATCATGTTATCAGCAGCACATCTACAGTTTACACCCCATAGTCCTTCATATAATATAATGTGCCCCATAGTCCTCCATATAGTATAATACACTCCTCAGTCCTCCATGTATTAAAATAGACTGCACAGTCCTCCATATAGTATAATACACTCCTCATAGTGCTCCATAGTATAATGCACCGCCATAGTCATCGATGTAGTAAAATGCACTTCCCGTAGTATAATGCACCCCTTAGTACTTCATATAATGTATTCCCCATAGTCCTTGATACAGTATAATGCAGCCCACATATAGTATAATGCAGCCACCCCACAGAGCATAATGCAGCCACCCCACAGAGTGTAATACAGCCCCGCCATACAATATAATGTAACCCCCCATACAATATAATGCAGCCCCCTCTTAAAGTATAATGCAGCCACTGCATAGAGCATAATGCAGCCAGCCAACATAGCATAATGCAGCCCCGCCATAATATATAATGTAACCCCCATAGAATGTAATGCAGCCACCCCATAGTGCATAATGCAGCCACACCACATAGTATAATGCAGCCCCACCATAAAATAGAATTTTACCGCCCATAGAATATAATGCAACCCCTTATATAGTATAATGTAGCCATTACATAGAATACAATGTAGCCCTCCTCATATAGTAAAATGCAGCTCCCATAGAATATAATGTAGCCACCTCAAAGTATAATGAAGCCCTCATACAATATAATCTAACCCACCACTGAATACAATGCAGCCTCCCATAGTATAGAATTTAGTCTCCTCTTATAGTATAATGTTGCCCCCTCACAGAGTATGATGCAATCACCCACAATAGAATATAATAAACACAATACAGCCCCCCATAGAATATAATGTAGCCCCAAATAGAATATAATGCAGCCCACCTCTCCATAGAATATAATGTAGCCCCCCATATTATATAACACAGCCTCCCCCATAGAATATAATTTAAATGTAACTCTTCATGGTATATAGCACAGCCGCATAGTATATAGCCCAGTACCACATAGTATATAGCCCAGAACCACATGGATTATAGCCCATCCCTCATGGTATATAGCACAGCAACACATGGTATATTGCCCAGTCACACATGGTATATAGCCCAGCACAACATGGTATATACCCCAGCACCACAAGGTATATAGCACAGCCCACCATGGAATACAGCCCAGCACCATATGGAATATAGCACAGCACCACATGGAACACAGCACCTCATAGTATATAGTACAGCACCACATGGTATATAGCACAGCACCACATAGTATATAGCACAGCCACACATGGTATAAAGCACAGCAACACATGGTATATAGCACAGCACCACATGGTATATAGCACAGCCCAAATGGTATATGGCACAGCCACACATGGTATATAGCCAAGCACCACATGGTATGTAGCCCAGCACCACATGGTATATAGCACAGCCACACATAGTATATAGCCCATCACCACATGGTATACAGCCCAGCACCACATAGTATATAGCACAGCACCACATAGTATATAGCCCAGCACCAGATGGTATATAGCCCAGTTACACTTGGAATAAAGCCCCACACCACATGGTATATAGCACAGCCACACACGGTATATAGCCCATCACCACATGGTATATAACACAGCCACACATGGTATACAGCCCAGCACCATGGTATACAGCCCAGCACCACATGGCATAAAGCCCAGCACCACAAGGTATATAGCCCAGCCACACATGGTATGTAGCCCAGCACCACATGGTATATAGCCTGGCACCACATGGTATATAGCCTAGCCACACATGGTATATAGCCCAGCAGACGATCTAGAAGACCTGGAAGAAATAGAGATGCCAGCATTCTACCGCCATGGTGCCTCCCAAGACTCTAACAATGTGACAGGGAGAAGTCTTGCCGTTCATGAAGTTTCCCGTAATCCACTACCTCACCAAGGTTGGGCAGAGATACAGAGCTGTGACCCGGCTATATGTATGGTCAAAGAACTCCTTGGTGAAGCAGATTCATCTCCAGCTCCTGATGCGCCTGCAGATGTTCAACAGTTGAGGAAAGAAAGAAGCTGTTCCTTTTTGAAGACAAGTTGATCCGAAGAGCTAATAACCCACATACGCAAGAACTGGTCTGGCAGATCGTGGTGCCCAGAAAACACATGCCCATGGTCTTGGAAGCTTACCACAATCAAGTGGGACACTTTGGTTGGATAAAGCTGGAAGTAGTCATCCGCGACCGCTTCTTCTCGACAGGTATGAGACGGTCTATTGAACAGTGGTGTAGGGAATGCGGCGGCCCATGTAGTCTCAGAAGAAAGAATTCTGCAAATCAAAGGGCCCCCTTGCAGCCCATCATCACTAAAAGGCTCTGGCGAGAACCAGGAGACAGTGCTGGAACCCGGGTGGGTAGCAGAAGGTACCCATTGAAAGCAAAGTAGCCAGGCCGCAAGCCGGCCGCAGTTACCAAAACCCACAGTCCTACAGGGGGTCCATGTCCCATTGGCACTACGGATCCAGCCTTCAGTGCCAGTTCCCGCAGCCCACATAGGAGTCACCTAAACTGCAGGCACCGTAGAGTCGGCTAACCCGGCGCAAGACGACAGGACAACGGATTGGTGGCATAGTGACCTTGACACTACCCGGAAACAGCAGGCGTGCTGGAACCAGGCTGGGCAACAGGGAGTCCCCGTGCCAAAGACACTGCCGAGCACCAACTGGCGTTGTTGGAGCCCAGGGACAATTATGGTGTAGGCCGAGGCCTACTTGGTGGTAGTTTCAGATTGTTTGTAGGCTACAACAGACTGTCAACGTGCTCCAATTAGGCATCTGTCTCCACTCTGTTTCCAGGATTTCACGTGACCAACAACACCACCAGTTTATGCGTACAGCAGCCGTCTGCCCAATCCACACGTGTTGCTGTGTTACTGGGATTCTGTAATGTCAGCAGATCCCCTGATGTGTGTCTGCCACTGTCTCCTGCTCTGTCCACATTCCCACCGCTTGCAGTGGGAAGGTGGACAGCGCAGGAGACAGTGGCGGACACATATTGGGGGATCTACTGACGTTACAGAACCCCAGTAACACAGGAACATGTGTGGAATGCGTGGATGGCAACTGTGAGCAGGAACTGGCGGTGTTGGAGGTCAGGTGAAATACTAGAGTCAGAGTGGAGACAGAGGCCAAATCAGAAAATGTTTAAATCTGAAGTAGTTACAATTTGGAGGCAGCAGCAGTTTGCCCTCCACACAGCAGGGGATCAGCTGCCGTTACTGACCCCCACTTTCACATGAACGAGTGTGTTTTTCTGTGTGGACAGCACTTCCGAGCACCAACTAGCGTTGTTGGAACCCAGGGACAATCATGGTGCAGGCCGAGGCCTACTAGGAGACAGGTGTAAAGCTGAGGTATTTTGACTTTGAAGGGAGCAGGACACTTTGCCCTCCACACAGCAGGGGATCAGCTGACGTTACTGACCCCCACTTTCACATGAACGAGTGTGTTTTTCTGTGTGGACAGCACTTCTGAGCACCAACTAGCGTTGTTTGAGCCCAGGGAGAACCAGGGTGCAGGCCGAGGCCTACTTGGTTTCAGTTTTACATTGTTTGTAGGCTACAACAGGCTGTCAACGTGCTCCAATTAGGCATCTGTCTCCACTCTGTTTCCAGGATTTCACGTGACTACCAACACCACCAGTTTATGCGTACAGTAGCCGTCTGCCCAATCCACACGTGTTCCTGTGTTACTGGTGTTCTGTAATGTCAGCAGATCCCCTGATGTTTGTCTGCCAATGTCTCCTGCTCTGTCCACATTCCAACCACTTGCAGTGGGAAGGTGGACAGCGCAGGAGACAGTGCCGGACACACATTGGGGGATCAGCTCACGTTACAGAACACCAGGAACACAGGAACAAGTGTGGAATGCGTGGACGGCAACTGTGAGCAGGAACTGACGGTGTTGGAGGTCAGGGGAAATACTAGAGACAGAGTGGAGACTGAGGCCAAATCAGAGAATGTTTAAATCTGAAGTAGTTACAATTTGGAGGCAGCAGCAGTTTGCCCTCCACACAGCAGGGGATCAGTTGACGTTACTGACCCCCACTTTCACATGAACGAGTGTGTTTTTCTGTGTGGACAGCACTTCCGAGCACCAACTAGCGTTGTTGGAACCAGGGACAATCATGGTGCAGGCCGAGGCCTATTAGGAGCCAGGTGTAAAGCTGAGGTATTTTGACTTTGGCGGGAGCAGGACACTTTGCCCTCCACACAGCAGGGGATCAGCTGACGTTACTGACCCCCACTTTCACATGAACGAGTGTGTTTTTCTGTGTGGACAGCACTTCTGAGCACCAACTAGCGTTGTTGGAGCCCAGGGAGAACCAGGGTGCAGGCCGAGGCCTACTTGGTGGCAGTTTTACATTGTTTGTAGGCTACAACAGGCTGTCAACGTGCTCCAATTAGGCATCTGTCTCCACTCTGTTTCCAGGATTTCACGTGACTACCAACACCGCCAGTTTATGCGTACAGTAGCCGTCTGCCCAATCCACATGTGTTCCTGTGTTACTGGTGTTCTGTAATGTCAGCAGATCCCCTGATGTTTGTCTGCCAATGTCTCCTGCTCTGTCCACATTCCCACCACTTGCAGTGGGAAGGTGGACAGCGCAGGAGACAGTGCCGGACACACATTGGGGGATCAGCTCACGTTACAGAACACCAGGAACACAGGAACAAGTGTGGAATGCGTGGACGGCAACTGTGAGCAGGAACTGGCGGTGTTGGAGGTCAGGGGAAATACTAGAGACACAGTGGAGACTGAGGCCAAATCAGAGAATGTTTAAATTTGAAGTAGTTACAATTTGGAGGCAGCAGCAGTTTGCCCTCACACAGCAGGGGATCAGCTGACGTTACTGAACCCCACTTTCACATGAACGAGTGTGTTTTTCTGTGTGGACAGCACTTCCGAGCACCAACTGGCGGTGTTGGAGCCCAGGGACAATCATGGTGCAGGCCGAGGCCTACTAGGAGCCAGGTGTAAAGCTGAGGTATTTTGACTTTGGAGGGAGCAGGACACTTTGCCCTCCACACAGCAGGGGATCAGCTGACGTTACCGAACCCCACTTTCACATGAACGAGTGTGTTTTTCTGTGTGGGCAGCACTTCCGAGCACCAACTAGCGTTGTTGGAACCCAGGGACAATCATGGTGCAGGCCGAGGCCTACTAGGAGCCAGGTGTAAAGCTGAGGTATTTTGACTTTGGAGGGAGCAGGACACTTTGCCCTACACACAGCAGGGGATCAGCTGACGTTACTGACCCCCACTTTCACATGAACGAGTGTGTTTTTCTGTGTGGACAGCACTTCTGAGCACCAACTAGCGTTGTTGGAGCCCAGGGAGAACCAGGGTGCAGGCCGAGGCCTACTTGGTGGCAGTTTTACATTGTTTGTAGGTTACAACAGACTGTCAACGTGCTCCAATTAAGCATCTGTCTCCACTCTGTTTCCAGGATTTCACGTGACTACCAACACCGCCAGTTTATGCGTACAGCAGCCGTCTGCCCAATCCACACGTGTTGCTGTGTTACTGGGATTCTGTAATGTCAGCAGATCCCCTGATGTTTGTCTGCCAATGTCTCCTGCTCTGTCCACTTTCCCACCGCTTGCAGTGGGAAGGTGGACAGCGCAGGAGACAGTGGCGGACACACATTGGGGGATCTGCTGACGTAACAGAACCCCAGTAACACAGGAACACGTGTGGAATGCGTGGACGGCAACTGTGAGCAGGAACTGGCGGTGTTGGAGGTCAGGGGAAATACTAGAGACAGAGTGGAGACAGAGGCCAAATCAGAGAATGTTTAAATCTGAAGTAGTTACAATTTGGAGGCAGCAGCAGTTTGCCCTCCACACAGCAGGGGATCAGCTGACGTTACCGAACCCCACTTTCACATGAACGAGTGTGTTTTTCTGTGTGGACAGCACTTCCGAGCACCAACTGGCGGTGTTGGAGCCCAGGGACAATCATGGTGCAGGCCGAGGCCTACTAGGAGCCAGGTGTAAAGCTGAGGTATTTTGACTTTGGAGGGAGCAGGACACTTTGCCCTCCACACAGCAGGGGATCAGCTGACGTTACCGAACCCCACTTTCACATGAACGAGTGTGTTTTTCTGTGTGGACAGCACTTCCGAGCACCAACTAGCGTTGTTGGAACCCAGGGACAATCATGGTGCAGGCCGAGGCCTACTAGGAGCCAGGTGTAAAGCTGAGGTATTTTGACTTTGGAGGGAGCAGGACACTTTGCCCTCCACACAGCAGGGGATCAGCTGACATTACCGAACCCCACTTTCACATGAACGAGTGTGTTTTTCTGTGTGGACAGCACTTCCGAGCACCAACTGGCGTTGTCGGAGCCCAGGGAAAATGAGGTAATAGGCCGAGGCCTACTTGGAGCCAGGTGTAAATCTGAGGTTGTTTGACTGTGGAGGGAGCAGGACACTTTGCCATACAGACAGCAGGGGATCAGCTGACGTTACCGAACCCCACTTACACATGAGCGAGTGTTTTGTCTGTGCGGACAGCACTTCTGAGCACCAACTGGCGGTGTCGGAGCCCAGGGAAAATCAGGTAGTAGGCCGAGGCCTACTTGGTGGCAGTTTGCGATTGTTTCTTTACTACTACTAACTGTCAACGTACTCCAATTAGGCCTCTGTCTTCACTCTATTTCGAGTATTTCCGCTGGCTTCCAACCACGCCAGTTGCTGCTCTGAAATGCCGTCTGCACAACCCACACTTGTTCCTGTGTTACTGGGGTTCTGTAACAGCAGTTTCTCCCTAGAGGTGAGTCAGGCAATGTCTCCTGCATGTCCACATTTCCACTACAAGTAGTGGGAATGTAGACAAAGCAGGAGACATTGCCTTGCTCAACTCTGGAGATGAGCAGATGTTACAGGACCCAGGTACTACAGGAACAAGTGTGGATTGTGCAGACGGCACTTGAGAGCAGAAACAGGCGGTGTTGTAGGCCGGAGGAAATACTCAAAACAGAGTGGAGACAGAGGGCAAATCAGAGAACATTTTAAATCAGAGGTAGTCAGAAGTTGTAGGCAGCAGGAGAGTTTGCCGTACACACAGCAGGGGATCAGCTGACGTTACCGAACCCCACTTACACATGAGCGAGTGTTTTGTCTGTGCGGACAGCACTTCCGAGCACCAACTGGCGTTGTCGGAGCCCAGGGAAAATGAGGTAGTAGGCCAAGGCCTACTTGGAGCCAGGTGTAAATCTGAGGTTGTTTGACTGTGGAGGGAGCAGGACACTTTGCCATACACACAGCAGGGGATCAGCTGACGTTACCGAACCCCACTTACACATGAGCAAGTGTTTTGTCTGTGCGGACAGCACTTCTGAGCACCAACTGGCGGTGTCGGAGCCCAGGGAAAATCAGGTAGTAGGCCGAGGCCTACTTGGTGGCAGTTTGCCATTGTTTCTAGACTACTACTAACTGTCAACGTACTCCAATAAGGCCTCTGTCTTCACTCTGTTTCGAGTATTTCCGCTGGCTTCCAACCACGCCAGTTGCTGCTCTGAAATGCCGTCTGCACAACCCACACTTGTTCCTGTGTTACTGGGGTTCTGTAACAGCAGCTTCTCTCTAGAGGTGAGTCAGGCAATGTCTCCTGCTCTGTCCACATTTCCACTACAAGTAGTGGGAATGTAGACAAAGCAGGAGACATTGCCGTGCTCAACTCTGGAGATGAGCAGATGTTACAGGACCCAGGTACCACAGGAACAAGTGTGGATTGTGCAGACGGCACTTGAGAGCAGAAACACGCGGTGTTGTAGGCCGGAGGAAATACTGAAAACAGAGTGGAGACAGAGGGCAAATCAGAGAACATATTAAATCAGAGGTAGTCAGAAGTTGTAGGCAGAAGGAAAGTTTGCCGTACACACAGCAGGGGATCAGCTGACGTTACCGAACCCCACTTACACATGAGCGAGTGTTTTGTCTGTGCGGACAGCACTTCTGAGCAACAACGGGCATTGCTGTAGCCCAGAAAATAAAGTTCAGGTCATAGAAACATGAACACAACAGGAGACCTGGATCCTGTTGCCAGCCAATTATTTATTCTGGAAGAGGACTGGCAAATTCAGGTGAGATCCAGGCCTTGTTCATTTTCACAAAAGTAAGCCGGTCAACATTATCGGCGGATAGTCGCGTGCGACGGTCTGTTACCACACCACCTGCAGCACTAAAGACACGTTCCGATAATACACTGGCAGCAGGGCAAGCCAGCACCTCCAATGCATACTGGCTAAGCTCTGGCCATGTATCCAGCTTAGAGACCCAATACTTGAACGGGGAAGAGCCGTCTGGGAGAACACTAACAGGGCACGACAAGTAGTCTGTCACCATCTGACGGAAACGTTGCCTCCTGCTGACTGGAGCCGTCTGTGATGGTGTAGCCGTTTGTGGCGGTCCCACAAAACTTTTCCACATTTGGGCCATACTGGCCTTGCCTTGTCCTGCGGCACTGCCTCTGCTACCTCTTTGTGCAGAGCTTTCTCCACTGCCTCTACCCACATGGCTGCTTTGAAAAGCACTACCAGCAACACTTGTGGGGGGAATGGAGAACATGATTTCCTGCACAAGTGTTTCTTGGTACTCCCACATTTTTCGCTCCCGGTTCAACTGTGGTATGAGGCTTTGTAAGTTGTCCCGGTAGCGAGGATCTAGGAGGGTGTACACCCAATAATCTGCCGTGTGGAGAATGTTGGCGATGCGGCGGTCATTTAACAAGCACTGCAGCATGAAATCAACCATGTGCTGCAGACTGCCAACTGGACCGGAAACGCTGTCCCCAGCTTGAGGCAGCATCTCTGCCTGCTCAGCATCACCCCACCCTCGCTGTACACACTGACTACTAGAGCCTTGTGTACCTCCCTCCTCTGGAGAGATGTGTTCCTCGACTCCTCGCCATCCTCCTCACTAAGTGTCCCCTGCCTGGGCCTTTGTGTGGAAGCACGTTGCGCAGACTTGCCAGAAGCAGAAGGCATTTCTGACTGCTCATCCTCGACCTCTTCAAAAACCTCCTCACTTAGTGCTTGTAAGGTTTTTTGAAGCAGACAGATGAGGGGGACAGTCATGCTGATTAGTGCATCATCTGCACTGGCCATCCGCGTGGAGTCATCGAAGGCACGCAAAACTTGGCAGATGTCCCTCATAGTGGCCCACTCAGTGGTGGTGAAGTGTGTCAGGCGCACAGTGCGACTTGTTTGCGCCTGATGCAGCTGGTACTCCATTACTGCTGCCTGCTGCTCACACAACCGCTCCAACATATGTAACGTTGAATTCCACCTGGTGGGGAGGTCACATATGATGCGATGTTCTGGCAGGCGGAATCGGCGTTGCAGAGATGCAATGCGCGATCTTGCCATGCTGGAACGCCGCAAGTGAGCACACTCTAGGCGAACCTTGTGCAGCAGTGCATCAAGATCCGGATAGTCCCTCAGAAAGCTCTGCACGACCAAATTGAGCACGTGTGCCAGACATGGTATGTGAGTGATGTTGCCTAGGCCCAGAGCTGCCACTAGATTTCGGCCATTGTCACTCACTACCAAACCTGGCTGGAGATTCGCTGGCACAAACCACACACCGCTCTCCTGCTTGATGGCATTCCAGAGCTCCTGTGCTGTGTGGCTCCGATTCCCCAAAGAAATTAATTTAAGGACGGCCTGTTGACGTTTGTCCACACCTGTGCTCATATCTGGCCTAACAGGCTCACGCAGTGCTGATTCCGAGGAACTAGAGTAGGAGGAGGACTCAATATGTACAGACTGCATTCCTGCAATCCTTGGAGTTGGCAGAATACGTACAGAGCCACTCTCCAGATCTGTACCCGGCTCCACAACATTGACCCAATGGGCAGTGAGGGAAAGGTATCGTCCCTGTCCATGGCTACTGGTCCACGCATCGGTGGTCAGGTGGACATTGCTACTGATGGCATTTAGTAGCGCATTTTTAATTTTTCACTCCACATGCTTTTGCAGGGCAGGGACAGCTTGCCTGCTGAAATAAAAGTGGCTGGGCACATTGTATTGTGGAACTGCCAATGACATAAAGTTCCGGAATGTGTCAGTCTCCACCAGCCTGAATGACAGCATCTCAAGGGCCAGTAGTTTGGCAATGCCGGCATTCAGAGCCAGTGCTCGGGGATGGTTTGCCGAGTATGGCCGCTTTTTCTCCCATGCCTGTCCTACCTATTGCTGGTGAGTGGCCTGGGAGGGTGCTGATGACTGCGAACGTGGTTCAGTGGGTGGAATTTCACTGGGTCTCTGGACAACAGTGGCAGTGGTTCTTCCATGGCGTTCCAGTGAGGAAGCCGAACCAGCTGTGTGTGAGCTGGAGGAAGAGGCCCCAACACGAGCTGAAGAGGTGGTAGGTGCTGCTGAAGGTTGGCATACATCTTGAGTGTGTCTGTGTAACTCCACCTCGTGCTTGGTACGCACATGTTTATACATATTTGTGGTATTGAGGTTGGTCACATTTTTGCCACGTTTCACTTTCTGATGACACAGCTTGCATTTGACAAAGCAAATGTCATCAGCAACTGTGTAAAAAAAAAGACCACGCACTGCAAGTCCTGGGAGCGCCCGTTTTGTGTTTTGGAAGAGGGTTGCTCCTCACGGGTGCCAAAGTGGAGGCTACAGGCAACCAAGTCTGCCCCCGCCCTCTCCCTCCTCTTTTGGCCGTTCGGGGAATCTCTTCCTCAGAGCTGCTCCCACCACCTTCCTGTGGCTGACGCCATGATGGGTCAAGGACCTCATCATCTCCTCTCCCCTCTTCAAGCACCGGCTGGTCCTGGGTTGTCTCGCCAGCACCGTACGCACCAGAAATTGGCAACTGAGTCTCATCATCATCTGATGCATACTGAGGTGTGCTGACCATAGGCACTGGCCCACCCGCCTCTTCAGATTCAGAGGGACAAAGCAGTTGCGCATCACTGCATACTCCCTCTTCTTCACGCTCTAGAATGCTGCTTGGCTGGCCACCCCTTTCCAAGCCAACAGATTCTGAGAACAGAAGTAAAGATTGAGATGGCTCCTGTCCAGGGCTCTCAGACTGCCTGGGCAATTTGGCAGGTGGTGAAGAGACAGATGGTTGCTCTTCAGTGCTCTGGCCTTGGGAGGATGCGGAAGTCATTGAAGTGGATGCGTTAGCTGCCATCCATCCGACAACAGCTTCAATTTGTTCGTCACGCAGCAGTGGGGTACGGCGAGGTCCTACAAAGCTGCGCATGAAGGACTGTTGCCTGGTAAAAGTGGGGGATGCCGGGTCACTGGTGGCCGCAGCAGATACCGAATCCCCACGTCCTCTCCCTGCTGAATCCCCCCATCCTCTCCCTGCTGAAACTCCACGGCCACGACCACGTGCCTTACTCCCTGTCTTCTTCATCTTGGTAGACTGATAAAGATAGGCAGAAAAGTAAAAAAAGGGGTGGCTTAGTGTTCTTATTCCTGAACACCTGCTAACCAGTATAAGAAACACTAATTTGGCTAAGAGTGTGTGTACTACACTTTAATATGATCTAATGTGGCCTAGACAACTGTAAAGTGGAGTGTTTGGTGAACTTTATTTCCTTTTTTTTTTTGGGTGGGGGGAAAGGAAAGGATGTGACCAAAGTTTGAAAGCTATAGTATCACAAACTTTTTGGAGCGATTACAATGCAGGAAGCTAACCTACAATGCAATTGATGAGGCTCCAAAAAATAGGGTGATACTAGCCTGGCTGGCCCTGAAGGGCACAAGCCAGCAAAAAGGCTCCTCTATCTAATCCTATATAGTGTTTGCAACCAACCAATGACAATGGATGCGGTTGGAAGCACACTAATATAGGAGCAAAAATCTGGCTAAATTTGCTGCAAAAAAAGGACTATATATGAGGCAGTGACGCACGCTGAGCGGACTACAGCTAGCGGTGGCTGTAGAACACACTGCAACGTGAGCTGCACTCACACACAGAGAGACCTATCAGACAGCCAAAAACAGTGCAGAGAAATGGGCTATAGCACTGAAAGGCTGCTGAAAGGCTCCGCTGTCCACTCCTTTAGTGTTTGCAACCAACGTATATGGATACGTATGGAAGCACACTATACAGGAGAAAAAGAAAGCAGCAATAAAAGAAAAATGTGTATGAGGCAGAGACACACGCTGGCCGGCCTACAAGCAGACATGCCTGCAGGACACACTACACAGCGTGGGTCTGCACTCACACAGCCCTTGCAGACAGCTGTGAAAACAGCGCTGCTAGGGAAAAGCAAGCTACAGTGGTGGATTATGTAGCCTGGATAAAGCACAATATTGTTTTTAGAATCGCTATTTCTAACTGTCCCTCACAGTCTTCAACAGCAGCCTGTCCCTAACTGAATTCACAGCAGAGTGACCAGAAATGGCGGCTGCAGCGCTTTTTATAGTGCATCATGACATCATTTCAGCAGCCAATCACAGCAATGCCAGTAGTTAACATGCCTACATGCCTAACAAGATGTGCCCACACTTCTGAGGATCCCCATTGGCTGAATCAAATCGAGCGGGCTCCTAGCATTATGGGTACTTCCGATTCCGGTATTCGATATGAAAAAAGTATCGGAACTAAGTATCGGAATTCCGATACAGCTAATATCGGCCGATACCCGATACTTGCGGTATCGGAATGCTCAACACTACACATCATACATATCACAATTGATACAGAATGTATAAAGATATTATCCTGAACAACCTTGTGTCCCCAGCGGAAGCATATTGAGGAAGACAAGTCCAAGTAGGTAGCTGCTCAATTAACACTAAGGCCCCATTCACACATTGTGTAGCTGTGAGGTGTTTGTTGTGAAGATTAGAACTGCACTATTTACCCCTAAAATATCTCAGCAAACATCTCGCTCTTTTGTGCATTAGAATGATTCCTTAAATAGAACTTACCATTTAATCCTCTTTTTTGTACTGATAGGTGTTATGTCTCATCTAGTTCAAAAGATCTGCTGTAATGAAGCACGGACAGATGACGGTGGCGCAGCAGGAAGGCTGAGCAGAAACGACGGAGAACGTAGTAGCACGATGGAAGCAGGAGGACCAGAACTGGAACCACAGGATATCATGAGCAGAATTGATTTAACGGCAACTGCCGTAAGAGTTGCAGACTCCGATCAGGCACAGATCAGAATTGCATCAGTTTTTCTCGGGCGTGGAGAGGGGGGAAAAAAGGTTTCTCCACCTTCTGAATTATGTCAGTCTGTGAAAATCAGACACACTTAGATGTCATCCAAGTGGAGTCCAATTTTTTCATGGGCCCAAAGACTTGCATTGCCGATTTTGATCTGACACTGGGATCAAAATCGGAATTGTCTCCGATTTTTTCCATGGAGCACGGGGTCCGAGCAAAAAATCTGACATTTGCACAGGCCCATAGTATATCAAAGGTACGAGTGCTATCCGTCAAAACCATGGACAGCAAACTCATATATATTTATTTATTTTACTCGTTTACATAGCGCCATTAATTCCACAGCGCTATGTATACATACTATATATAGAAATGAAATAAATATTTAGAAATATATATATATATTTATAGATATATACTCACTCATATATATGCTCTTCGATTTTCACAGACTGACAAAATGGAGAAACTTTCCCCCCCCTCCCCACCTCCAACAAAAACTGATGCCACTCTGATCACGCTCTAATCAAAGCCTGATCAGAGTCTGCAACTCTATTATGTATGTGGGTATGTGTATGTGTGTGTATAGTACAGTATATGTATTGCATAGTATATGTATTGTTTAGTAAATGTGTAAATTTATTGCATATGTAATGTATAGTATATGTATAGTATAGCATACGTATAGTATAGTGTAGTAAATTTATAGCATATGTGTATGTCTATTGTATAGTATACATGTATGTCTATTGCATAGCATACGTCTATGTCTGTTGCATGGCATACGTCTATGTCTGTTGCATGGCATACGTCTATGTCTGTTGCATGGCATACGTCTATGTCTGTTGCATGGCATACGTCTATGTCTGTTGCATGGCATACGTCTATGTCTGTTGCATGGCATACGTCTATGTCTGTTGCATGGCATATGTCTATGTCTGTTGCATGGCATACGTCTATGTCTGTTGCATGGCATACATCTATGTCTGTTGCATGGCATATGTCTGTCTGTTGCATGGCATACGTCTATGTCTGTTGCATGGCATACGTCTATGTCTGTTGCATGGCATACATCTATGTCTGTTGCATGGCATATGTCTATGTCTGTTGCATGGCATACGTCTATGTCTGTTGCATGGCATACGTCTATGTCTGTTGCATGGCATACGTCTATGTCTGTTGCATGGCATACGTCTA
This sequence comes from Dendrobates tinctorius, assembly GCF_039654945.1. Lineage (NCBI taxonomy): Eukaryota > Metazoa > Chordata > Amphibia > Anura > Dendrobatidae > Dendrobates > Dendrobates tinctorius. The sequence goes on from NW_027361827.1 coordinate 12,023,385, forward strand.
TGTCTGTTGCATGGCATACGTCTATGTCTGTTGCATGGCATACGTCTATGTCTGTTGCATGGCATACATCTATGTCTGTTGCATGGCATACGTTTATGTATGTTGCGTGGCATACTTCTATGTCTGTTGCATGGCATACGTCTATGTCTGTTGCGTGGCATACATCTATGTCTGTTGCATGGCATACATCTATGTCTGTTGCATGGCATACATCTGTCTATTGCATGGCATATATTTGTGTCTCTTGCATGGAATACATCTGTGTGTCTTGCATGGCATACGTCTTTGTCTCCTGCATACCATACGTCAATATCTCTTGCATAGCGTAGGTCTATGTCTCTTGCATAGCATACATCTATGTCTCTTGCATAGCATACGCCTATGTCTCTTGCATAGTATTTGTATATGTCTATTGCATTGTATTCTTCTATGTCTGTTGTATAGTATTTGTCTATATCTATTGTATAGTATATGTATTTGTCTATTGTAATGTATATATCTGTTGTATAGTATTCGTATATGTCTGTTGTATAGTATGTATAAATGTCTTTCGTATCGTATATGTCTACTGTATAGTATTCGTGTATGTCTATTGTGTAGTATTCGTATATATCTATTGTATAGTATTTGTATATGTTTAGTGTATAGCATTCGTATAAGTCTATTGTATAGTGTTCGTATAAGTATATTGTATAGTATTCGTATATATCTACTGTATAGTATTTGTATAAGTTTAGTGTATAGCATTCGTATAAGTCTATTGTATAGTGTTCGCATAAGTATATTGTATAGTATTAGTATATATCTATTGTATAGTATTTGTATATGTTTAGTGTATAGCAATCGTATAAGTCTATTGTATAGTAGTCATATAAGTATATTGTATAGTGTTAGTATATATCTATTGTATAGTATTCGTATATGTTTAATGTATAGCATTCGTATAAGTCTATTGTATAGCATTCGTATAAGTATATTGTATAGTATTCGTATTTATCTATTGTATAGTATTTGTAAATGTTTAGTGTACAGTATTCGCATAAGTCTATTGTATAGTATTCGTATAAGTATATTGTATAGTATTCATATATGTCTATTGTGTAGTATTAGTATATACCTATTGTATTGTATTTGTATATGTTTAGTGTATAGCATTCGTATAAGTCTATTGTATAGTATTTGTATATATCTATTGTAAAGTATTTGTATATGATTAGTGTATAGCATTTGTATAAGTCTATTGTATAGTATTCAAATAAGTATATTGTATAGTATTCGTATATATCTATTGTATAGTATTGGTATAAGTCTATTCTATAGTATTCGTATAAGTATATTGTATAGTATTCGTATATGTCTGCTGTATAGTATTGGTAAAAGTCTATTGTATAGTATTGGTACAGTGGGGAAAAAAAGTATTTAGTCAGTCAGCAATAGTGCAAGTTCCACCACTTAAAAAGATGAGAGGCGTCTGTAATTTACATCATAGGTAGACCTCAACTATGGGAGACAAACTGAGAAAAAAAAATCCAGAAAATCACATTGTCTGTTTTTTTTTCATTTTATTTGCATATTATGGTGGAAAATAAGTATTTGGTCAGAAACAAGCAATCAAGATTTCTGGCTCTCACAGACCTGTAACTTCTTCTTTAAGAGTCTCCTCTTTCCTCCACTCAGTACCTGTAGTAATGGCACTTGTTTAAACTTGTTATCCGTATAAAAAGACACCTGTGCACACCCTCAAACAGTCTGACTCCAAACTCCACTATGGTGAAGACCAAAGAGCTGTCAAAGGACACCAGAAACAAAATTGTAGCCCTGCACCTGGCTGGGAAGACTGAATCTGCAATAGCCAACCAGCTTGGAGTGAAGAAATCAACTGTGGGAGCAATAATTAGAAAATGGAAGACATACAAGACCACTGATAATCTCCCTCGATCTGGTGCTCCACGCAAAATCCCACCCCGTGGGGTCAGAATGATCACAACAACGGTGAGCAAAAATCCCAGAACCACTATTGTATAGTATTCGTATAAGTATATTGTATAGTATTAGTATATATCTATTGTATAGTATTTGTATATGTTTAGTGTGTTGCATTCGTATAGGTCTATTGTACAGTATTCGTATAAGTATATTGTATAGTGTTAGTATATATCTATTGTATAGTATTCGGATATGTTTAATGTATAGCATTTGTATAAGTTTATTGTATAGTATTCGTATTTATCTATTGTATAGTATCGGTATATGTTTAGTGTACAGTATTCGCATAAGTCTATTGTATAGTATTCGTATAAGTATATTGTATACTATTAGTATATATCTATCGTATAGTATTTGTATATGTTTAGTGTATAGCATTCGTATAAGTCTATTGTACAGTATTCGTATAAGTATATTGTATAGTGTTAGTATATATCTATTGTATAGTATTCGTATATGTTTAATGTATAGCATTCGTATAAGTTTATTGTATAGTATTCGTATAAGTATATTGTAAAGTATTCGTATTTATCTATTGTATAGTATCGGTATATGTTTAGTGTACATTATTCGCATAAGTCTATTGTATAGTATTCGTATAAGTATATTGTATACTATTAGTATACAATATACTTATTGTATAATATTGTATAGTGTTTGTTGTATACAATATTGTATAGTATTATTGTATAATAATAATGTATTGTATATAATAATACAATATTGTATACAATATTGTATAGTATTTGTATATGTTTAGTGTATAGCATTCGTATAAGTCTATTGTACAGTATTCGTATAAGTATATTGTATAGTGTTAGTATATATCTATTGTATAGTATTCGTATATGTTTAATGTAAAGCATTCGTATAAGTTTATTGTATAGCATTCGTATAAGTATATTGTAAAGTATTCGTATTTATCTATTGTATAGTATTTGTATTTGTTTAGTGTACAGTATTCACATAAGTCTATTGTATAGTATTCGTATAAGTATATTGTATAGTATTCATATATGTCTATTGTATAGTATTAGTATATATCTATTATATAGTATTTGTATATGTTTAGTGTATAGCATTCGTATAAGTCTATTGTATAGTATTCGTATTTATCTATTGTATAGTATTTGTATATGTTTAGTGTATAGCATTTGTATAAGTCTATTGTATAGTATTCGTATAAGCATATTGTATAGTATTCGTATTTATCTATTGTATATTATTTGTATAAGTTTAGTGTACAGTATTCGAATAAGTCTATTGTATAGTATTCGTATAAGTATATTGTATAGTATTCGTGTATATCTATTGTATAGTATTGGTATAAGTCTATTCTATAGTATTTGTATAAGTGTATTGTATAGTATTTGTATATGTCTGTTGTATAGTATTCGTATAAGTCTATTGTATAGTATTGGTATATGTCTATTGTATAGTATTCGTATGTGTCTATTGTATAGTATTTCTATATGTTTGTTGTATAGTATTCGCCTAAGTATATTGTATAGTATATGTATATGTCTTTTGTATAGTCTATTTATATGTCTATTGTATAGTATATGTATATGTCTATTGTACTGTATAGTATATGTCTATTGTATAGTATATGTACATGTCTATTGTAAATTATAGTGCAAGCTCCTAGGAGCAGGGTGTATATTTTATATTAGATTGTTAGCTCCTAGAAGCAAGATGCATTTATCTTTTCCCTTAGATCGACTCTCCTGAGCTTATAATACGTGCAGATATACAGCAATATGCAGCAGGACAGATGTGATCCAGGGAAATATCCGATCGCCAAAAAAGGGGTCAGGAAGGAATTTTTTCCCCCCCTGAGGCAGAACTCTCCGGGGGGTTTCTTCGCCTTCCTCTGGATCTTGTGGTCCAGTGGCTCTCAGCCGGTCCTCAATGCCCACAGCTAGTTCTGTGGTCTGTATAGGGACTTACCTGAGAGTCATTGTGATTATGATTTAATTTCTTAAAGGACCCGTAATATTTTTATTACAGTGTTGCTTATTGCTATTCCAATAAAAAAAAAATAAGAAAGAAAATAAAAGTTTCATGGGATCTTTTTTCTGTTCACTTTATTTTTACACAGTTGCAATGATAGGAGTGATTATTACTACTCTCAGTACTCTACAAGTTGAACCAGGAATTATGGGGGGCGCCATTTACAGAAGGTAGACCACATAAATCTCCACCCATTGTGGTATCGTAATGTCTACTCCTGTCCCAAGTTACATTAAAATTGTTATGGAGGCAGTACCCTAAAATAGTATATGTACTACACAAAAAACTACCCGATAGAAGACTGAAGACGGGGACGCAGAGCTGCAGAATACAAGAGACACAAGCAGTGTCGGACTGGGGTGCCCAGGGCCCCCTAGTTGCCAACTCCAGTAACCAACTTAAGTGACCCACTTTTACAGCTATTTGCAAATGTGACATTATCCTCAATCACAAATTTATATAACAAAGAACAGGGAAGATTGTTACATGAATAAGATGCTGCCTCTGTAAGTACATAGTGAATAAAGGCTATTTTTCCAAGTACTGCTGTATAAGAGGGTGGTGGCCCGTAATGCACAGTGACCCACTGGAGGGTTCTCCTGTTCTCCTGTGACCCAGTCCAAGCCTATATGTAATATATTGAAAATTAATACTTTGTGTTTGTAGGGACAGACTTAGTTAAAGCTTAGTACTGGCCCATAGTGGGAGGGGGACCCCCCCAGTAAAAGAGGACTACTTCCTGATAGTCAGGGAAGTACAGTAACCAAGGTCACGTTCAAGTTGCAGTGGGAGGGCATTTATCGTTCAAGGCAGTGGGAGGCCTTACTAGAATCTCTTGTTGACATTCCTGCAACATCCGGCGCCTAGGGTTTGGTACAGAAACTGCTAAGAGTGCCTTATCTTCTAGTGTACAGAGGAAAAGCATGTGAAACTGCATTAAGAGAAGGTAGAGGATGCCCAGTGCACTGAGGAACTGGACAGGAAATCCCTGGAAAATCAGTTAATGTGAGGATAGTGCAAGAGGAACGTAGAGTGATGCTGGAGACATATTGTACTAAAGAAACAAAGAATAAGAAGTCTTGCACCAGAAACTGCATGCTACAGTCTGATGAACTTAAACTGCCCAATAAATTTCTTGTTACAATGAACTGCGTGTTCCCTTAGTTATGTGTGGCATCTCCTGAGGAGGGAGATCTGGGGAAAGCAGTGGTCTGCGGTCTACAGGTGAATGTGATGCACCCCACAATTACCAGTAAGTTAGGACCAGGCCCAGGACAAGTTTTAGACAAAATGGGGCCCTGGGCAAGTTTAAAGTGGGGCACTAAATGCTCACATATTGCACATCACCATTTACATGCGCAGAGCTCAGGCCATTAAGCGAGCATGATCAACAATATTGAAGTCATTCGATGCTTGTTTCCCAGCCTCTGTACACCAGCTGGCGAAGAATGATGGGGACAGATTCAGAAATCTACAAGCCATTAACCCTCATACACTTTCAGAAGCCTACACTCATCACTGTCCCCAATTTCCTCTTTTTCATGTCCTGATCTGGCTGTACATCACTACAATGACACTCTCAGAAGCAGCCTGGACCACGTGGCACCCCTCACTCTCAGAACTTCCAAACACAGAGTTAAACAGCCCTGGTTCACATTGCAAACTCGATTTCTCCAGCGATGCTCTAGGAGTTTTGTACGCCTATGGAAGAGAGCTTGATCACCAGAAAACTTTATCCAATACAAATTTATGTTACGGACCTATAACGCTGCCCTTTTCTTTGCCAAACAGACTTACTTCACCACCCTCATCTCCTGTCTAACAACCCCCAAACAATTTTTGACACCTTTCACTCCCTCCTCAGTCCAAAAACACAGGCCCTATGACAGACATCTGAGCTGATGAACTGGCCTCCCACTTTATAGAGAAAATAGAGAATATCTGTCAGAAAATCAGCTCCCTGCCATCAAGTGCTACAACTCCGATCCCTCCCCCAGGGCCGGATTTAGGCAAAGTGGGGCCCTAGGAAAAGTTTAAAATGGGGCCCCAAATGCTAACATATTGCACATCACACAGAAGCATTTCGGTTGTAGTTACATGTGCTGAGTTCAGGCCGCTATATGAGTGTGATCGACAATATTGAAGTCGTTCAACACTTTTTTCCCGGTCTCTATCCACCGTCTGAGAAAAAATGATGGGGACAGATTGATCACTAATGGATCACTAACAGATCACCATACAGTATCATGTTATCAGCAGCACATCTACAGTTTACACCCCATAGTCCTTCATATAATATAATGTTCCCCATAGTCCTCCATATAGTATAATACACTCCTCAGTACTCCATATATTAAAATAAACTACTCAGTCCTCCATATAGTATAATACACTCCTCATAGTGCTCCATAGTATAATGCACCGCCATAGTCATCGATGTAGTACAATGCACTTCCCGTAGTATAATGCACCCCTTAGTTCTTCATATAATGTATTCCCCATAGTCCTTGATACAGTATAATGCAGCCCACATATAGTATAATGCAGCCACCCCACAGAGCATAATGCAGCCACCCCACAGAGTGTAATACAACCCCGCCATACAATATAATGTAAACCCCCATACAATATAATGCAGCCCCCTCTTAAAGTATAATGCAGCCACTGCATAGAGCATAATGAAGCCAGCCAACATAGCATAATGCAGCCCCGCCATAATATATAATGTAACCCCCATAGAATGTAATGCAGCCACCCCATAGTGCATAATGCAGCCACACCATAGTATAATGCAATCCCACCATAAAATAGAATGTTACCCCCCATAGAATATAATGCAACCCCTTATATAGTATAATGTAGCCACTCCATAGAATACAATGTAGCCCTCCTCATATAGTAAAATGCAGCCCCCATAGAATATAATGTAGCCACCTCATAAAGTATAATGAAGCCCTCATACAATATAATCTAGTCCACCATTGAATATAATGCAGCCTCCCATAGTATAGAATTTAGCCTCCTCTTATAGTATAATGTTGCCCCCTCATAGAGTATGATGCAATCACCCACAATAGAATATAATAAACATAATACAGCCCCCCATAGAATATAATGTAGCCCCAAATAGAATATAATACAGCCCACCTCCCCATAGAATATAATGTAGCCTCCCATATTATATAACACAGCCTCCCCCATAGAATATAATTTAAATGTAACTCTTCATGGTATATAACACAGTATAGTCCACACATAGTATATAGCCCAGAACCACATGGATTATAGCCCAGCCCTCATGGTATATAACACAGCATCAGATGGTATATTGCCCAGCACCACATGGTATATAGCCCAGCACAACATGGTATATAGCCCAGCATAACAAGGTATATACCCCAGCACCACATGGTATATAGCACAGCCCATCATGGAATACAGCCCAGCACCATATGGAATATAGCACAGCACCACATGGTATACAGCACAGCACCTCATGGTAAATAGTACAGCACCACATGGTATATAGCACAGCACCACATGGTATATAGCACAGCCACACGTGGTATAAAGCACGGCAACACATGGTATATAGCACAGCACCACATGGTATATAGCACAGCCCAAATTTTATATGGCACAGCCACACATGGTATATAGCCAAGCACCACATGGTATGTAGCCCAGCACCACATGGTATATAGCACAGCCACACATGGTATATAGCCCATCACCACATGGTATACAGCCCAGCACCACATAGTATATAGCCCAGCACCACATGGTATATAGCCCAGTCACACTTGGAATATAGCCCAACACCACATAGTATATAGCACAGCCACACACGGTATATAGCCCATCACCACATGGTATATAACACAGCCACACATGGTATACAGCCCAGCACCATGGTATACAGCCCAGCACCAGATGGTATATAGCCCAGCACCACAAGGTATATAGCCCAGCCACACATGGTATATAGTCCAGCACCACATGGTATATAGCCCGGCACCACATGGTATATAGCCCAGCCACATATGGTATATAGCCCAGCAGATGATCTAGAAGACCTGGAAGAAATAGAGATGCCAGCATTCTACCGCCATGGTGCCTCCCAAGACTCTAACAATGTGACAGGGAGAAGTCTTGCCGTTCATGAAGTTTCCCATAATCCACTACCTCACCAAGGTTGGGCAGAGATGCAGAGCTGTGACCCGGCTATATGTATGGTCAAAGAACTCCTTGGTGAAGCAGATTCATCTCCAGGTCCTGATGCGCCTGCAGATGTTCAACAGTTGAGGAAAGAAAGAAGCTGTTCCTTTTTGAAGACAAGTTGATCCGAAGAGCTAATAACTCACATACGCAAGAACTGGTCTGGCAGATCGTGGTCCCCAGAAAAGACATGCCCATGGTCTTGGAAGCTTACCAAAATCAAGTGGGACACTTTGGTTGGATAAAGCTGGAAGTAGTCATCCGCGACCGCTTCTTCTCGACAGGTATGAGACGGTCTATTGAACAGTGGTGTAGGGAATGCGGCGGCCCATGTAGTCTCAGAAGAAAGAATTCTGCAAATCAAAGGGCCCCCTTGCAGCCCATCATCACTAAATAACCTTTGGAACTGGTGGCCTTAGACCACGTGCAGCTAACCCCAAGTCGATCAGGGTATACCTATGCCTTAACAATAGTGTATCACTATTCCCGTTTCCTAGTGGTCGTTCCGGTGAAAGACCAAACAGCAAGAACAGCTGCAAAGGCATTCCAAGAATATTTCTGCAGACCCCATGGCTACCCAGATCAAGTGCTGAGAGACAGAGGTCCAGTCTTCAAAGCAGAAGTCTTTCAAGAATTTTGCTCCCTCTACGGATGCAAAAAGATTAGAACTACACCATACCATCCACAAGGCAATGATCTTTGCGAAAAACTGAACCATCTGGTAATCAATTTATTTGCAGATCTTACCGCTAGAAGAAAGGAACTAATGGCCTGAGAAATTGCCAGATTTGATCAAAATGTACAATCATATACTAACCAGCGCAACAGGATATGCCCCAGCTTACTGGATGCGTGGACAGCCAGGTAAACTCCCCATCGACCTGGAAATGGGAGTCCTAACTCCTGAAACCATATCCAGCCAATTGGACATGGATTGGAATACAGAAAGGCAACTGCAGTATCAAAAAGTTCAGCAATGTGTAGAGGAAAGTCTTGCTCAAGCTAGGCAAAAACAGGAAAGGAACTTAAATAGACATGCTGTGGCAACCCCCTTACCAACAGGTGAACAAGTGCTGAAGAAAAAGAGAAGAAACCACAAGTTAGATGACCAATAGGAGGCTCAGCCTTACACTATTCAACCATCTAGCAATGACAACAGCAAAGTGTGTACTATCTCCAAAGACAGCGGAAAAACGTGTACCACCGTATCCAGAGACAATCTGAAAGTATGTCCAGCACAATTGCGTGAACGAGTTGAGATTAAGGAAGACTCTCAGCTAAAAGAAAATACTTACACAAAGATTTGCACTGTTCTAGGTGAATTCCCTAGTTCTTGGCTACAAGTTAACAACGCAGTGGTAGTTCTTTACCAGAGACACCAAATTGTTCTGGAAGCGACGAGTCGCTAAAGCCAACCAATAGAGTTGAGCGACTTTGCCTTTTTTTGGGTCGAGTCGGGTTTCATGAAACTCCACTATCGCAAAAGTCAGGTCGAACGAAATCAGCTGATTTTTGTGAAAAGTCGAAGGCCGACTGAAACACGAAACCCAATGCAAGTCAATGGGGAAGCAAAGTCGTCAGGGAGTGGAGACCAGGAAACACACCTACAGTGCCCTTTTGAATGCCAAAAACATCAAATCTTATTACTGAAGCTTTTCAACCTTAATTTACTTCATAATACTAGTTACGCACTGAAAAATGGGGGCTATTTGGCTAAATTTGTGGCGGGGTAGGGCTGGCTCCAGGTTTTCATGTGCCCTGGGCCAAAGAGCGCCCCTTTAACACATACCACAACTCATGATGCTCCGATACGGCAGAGAAATAGCGGTATAGTACAATGAAAAAATACTTCACTTTTTACATCTCCTGACTGATATCCATTTTAAATTCTCCAATAGCTCCAAAAATGGACAGTATCTTACTCCATACAGTATTATGGCCACCGCATAGTGCGCTATACAGAGTATTGAGGCCCATATGTTTCACCATACAGAATCATTGGTCCCATATAATGTTTGAAACAGTATATGATGAGCACCACATAATGCTACAGTATATGTTGGTCCCCATGGATGAAGCTGCACTGTCTTATGGGCCCAAATAATGCTCTATATATAATGGGCCCCATTTCTAATGCTCTAGTGTATAATGGACCCTGTAAATGCTGCTCCAGTGTCTGATGTCCACCTTTGGAATGCTCCAGTGTATGGTTGGCCCCATATATCATTCTCCAGAGTATAGTGCTCCCCAAAAATTGCTGTCCCAACATTGAAAACAATTAAATAAGTCTCCTCGCTAGGGAATCCCTGTACTAGTCTGGGTGTACAGACGTGATGTCATTGCGCTCTCTGATCAGAATATCACTGTCAGGAAACGCGAAAGACGTCATAGCGGTGGAGCAGGGAGAGGTAAGTATTTCAACTTTGCAAGTGCTGTGATCCAGAGGAAGTAGGGGGGGCCCACTCGTTGGCGACGGCACTGGCACAGGGTCCCTCATAGTACGGCGGTGTGTCTGACGGCGGGTGGGCTGAACCTGCACTTTCAGCTGCACCTTCCTTTTTGTCACCGTGTAAGGTGGTACAGTATATGGGAAGGGTAACCTGAGTTTCATCTGGGTGTCATTCAGGCTGTGTAGAGTGCGAGGGGAATGTAGTGGTCTGGGTCAATGTACCAGCAGAATCATCTAGCAGTGGCTGGGCCTCAGTGCACTTGTGGTGCCCCCAGGAGTACGGTCGCCACAGTGACATTACCTTCCTCCTAGGGAGTGTGATGGCACGCTTGGGAGCAACGAAGGATCTCTTTAGCAGTTAAACCAACACACAACACATGTCCCACTCCGGGCCAGCAGGGAGACCTCTGAACCTGACTGCTGAGGAGCTGCTGTCTGTGGTCGGGAGGAGGTAAGTTAGGGCAGTCTGTGAAGGGAAGGGGAAGTGTGTGGGCGTGAGAAGGGGAGCTGGAGGATGAGCAGACTTAAGGCTCACTCCTAGCTTGAGCGCATGGTCTGGATTCTGGTCTCCGAGTTTGTAGGGACACTGACGGTCTTGCAGCAGAAACCGGAGGAAGTAGCAGCTGTAAATGCTCTGTACCCAGCTAAGGCTCGGAGGCCCCAGCAGCGATGTGTGGGAGCCAGAAGAAAAAGGCTACGGTTGCCTGCCATACGAGAAAGTTCCAAGAGAGAGTCAACAGGGGGTACTTCATTGAACTCAGCACTGCGAGTACCTCAGATAAGCGCTAGAACGGAGGCCACACTACCTATATCCAGAGAGAGAATTTCAAATTGGCTTCCAGGCTGACCAACTCCTTCTCCATCTGTACTCTGGGTCCTGGACAACACTTACCAAGTACAGGTAAAGGAACTGCACGACTGTGTCTGTCCTCTTTCTCCTGCGCCTGGCTCACGGCTCTGCTACATCCTGCACTGCACACCATCTACCAACTCTTTCATGTGCCCTGCGACAATGGCCATACCTGTGCAGGGCTTCTACATCTTAGCTGCACCACAACTTCTGTCCCAGAGAAGCGCCACTACAGCGCTGGTCAATCTACTCAGAAACCACAGGTGGCGTCACGTATCATTCACCTATAAACGTAATTCACCCCTTTGCATGGATGCCCAGGGCCACGGAACGGGTCACCACCACTGGGACACATCCCAGGGAGACACCGTCCCGGTACCGAATAACCCCACTGCCCTGCCTGGCCACCCACACTCCATGTCAGATTCATCTTGGACTGGGGAATTCACGATTTGACTTGATAACCCATGCATGGTCCAAAGTTGTGACAGTCAGGTTACATTTTTTTTTTTTTTTCTTCCGTATATGTACCTACCTACTGTCAATGTAATGCCTTTACGCATCTGTATCTGTACTTGTTCCTGCCTTGCTGCTGTAATGCTCTGAATTTCCCCATGGTGGGACGATTAAAGGATTATCTTATCTTATCTTATCTTAGAAAGAGCTACATGGACTAATGTTAAGTGTGGCCTGCTGCATCATTCACTTTGGATGGGGGTGCAGGAGACAAGGAAAGGGGTTCTTCCTGACCAGGAGCCAGCACTTGACGACTCAGTGCTTGCATTTTTTGAAACTTCAGAAGAGGAGGGCATATTTGCTGGTGTTTTTTCGGCAATGTAAGCCCGAACCAGTTCCTCATGCTCCGGCTATAAAAACGGTTAACCTACTCCCAGAAAAGGTAGCCTTCCAGGCGTTCCATAGACAGACCATGACACAGGCTCAACACCTCCTGCCTTAGCTGCTATTGTGCTTTTGCCACTACCAGCAGATGCACCACCACCATCAGCACCAGCTGGCCCCCCCACACCCACGTCCGCGGCCTCTTCCACAATATGGATTAGACAAGAATATAAAAAGTAGACAAAGTGTACAGTATCATCAGATAGCAGGTATATATGGCATAGTTTAAACATTAACAATGTATCATGAGTAGTGTTGAGCCACCCCGCTAGTGTTTTGGTTCGTCGCACAGGAGGCAAGTTCGTCGAATGTTCCTCGAACCACACTGAAAACAATGGCAGGCAAACACAAACACATACTAACACATACAAAACAATTACAAAACACCTTAAAAAGGTGTCCCAAAGCCGACAAAATGCTCAGAAGCCAAAAATAACATATGGAAAAGGGCAACTACATTTACAAAAGAGGTGGAGGAGTAAAAGGAGGAGGTGGAGGAGACACAGATCTAGGCTTGTCATGCCCTTATGAAATCAAGAAAGTCTGGGCTAAAAATGTAAAAACCAAACCCAAAAAAGCAAAATCTGAAAACGAACACGATCATATACCGTCGTACTTCCCACCAATAAATTATGGCAACTGGGCGGCGTTATTCCCATGAACCTCCAAACAGCGTCCATGAAGCCATAGTGTTTGCTATCCGGGGGCAGTATGATTGCAAAGCTGAACCTTAAAGGGATGTCCAAAAGGGCACCACCAGGAGTGGAGCCTGCGGCTTGATTGGACTCCACCCAGGAAAACAAAACCATGCCACCTCAAAAAAAGATGCACACATTGAAAGCTTTGTCAATTGTGTGTGTGTGGTGTGGTATCTCCGTTTGTAGTTGTGCTAGTGATTTGTCAGCTTTATTCCGTTAACGAACGAGACTCCGTCATGCCCCTGCGGTACGCGTAAAGCTTACTAGAGGGATACGCGAGGCTCTGGCACGCGCGATCGAGCAATAACAGGGCTGTCATGGCCTTCCATGTCGGCTACATGCGCGCTACACTGAAAGGACCATCTTTTGTCGCTTACAGGTGCAGATAACCAGCTGAACACCGTTAGTGATGGGGATCTGGGATTCCAATAATTCGCCGTGAACGATGATTTCCCAGTAAGTGCAGGTCAACAGCAATTCCTGATTTCGGCCTAACCGCCATTCCAGAAAAATGCAAAACATTACGTGTCCAAACCACAGGTGCTGTAGCTTGCTTAACAGCTCTGCAGCTGTTCTCAGGCCCAGTATGGATTCTACAAGATTCGAGAAAATTGATAAAAGGTACAGTTTCACCGGATAACACCTATATATGTTGCATAGTTTACACATTAAAAACCTATGTGTATCGACCAGGAGGCAGGCTCAGACGGTCTCAGGCCCAGTATGGATTAGACCAGATTGTACAAAGTTAAGATAGGGTACATTATCACTGGATAGCAGGTATATAGAGCATAGTTTAAACATTTAAAATCTCCATGTTTTCTGCATGGATTACAAAACAATCTAAAAACTAGAAAAAAGGAAATGTATTTCAAGCATACACCATGAAACACTTTTGGTGGTATTTTTAAATCTTCATTTATATTTCTGTCTCAGTAAGACAGCTGTTGTGAGTTCATTTTCCCCTTCGTCACTGGGGTCTGGTGAACTCCCTATTCTGGTAAAGGAAGGTAATGAGCCTGATTATCAGGCACCTGAGTCTAATGAGGATGACTGGCTGAGTGGAGTCACGGACTGGATATAAGGCTGCCGACGCCCTTCTGCCCTGCGGGTGATTTCTCTGTGGACTTCTAGGACACCAGTCTGATTCCTGCTCCTCTAAAGCTAAGTTTCAGTTTTGCCTGTTAGCTTTTTGTTTTGTTTTTTGTTTTCCTTGCTTTTCTGTATTCTGCCATTCCATGCTGGGGTGAGCTGAATCTCCTTTTGCCTGTAGCTCTGTCTTCAGTATATTCCTGAGTGCTGACATAGCTTTTTTGAAGCCTAGCGTCTTCAGGGCCTTTTTCACTGTCAGTCTGTTGGCTCTTATTTTCATAGGGTTTTTCACGGATTGCAGACAGCAGCCTTCCTGTCCTTTTCTATTTAGTTAGCTTGGGCCCCGCTTTGCTCAGTCTATCTTTCTGTCTGTGTTGGTATTTTCATCTTGCTTCACCGTCATTATATGTTGGGGGCTGCCTATTGCTTTGGGGTCTGCTCTGGGGCAGTTTAGATTGCCCCTTTCTTTCTTTAGGCCTATTTAATTCTCCGGCTGTGATCGAGGGGTCTAGGGCATCGTAGGAACCCCCCACGGCTACTGCTAGTTGTGTTGATAGGTTCAGGGGTCTGCAATCCGATAGCTGCCAACTTCTCTGGTTTTCTGGACTTAGCTAGCATTTCTGTTTTTGACTCCTACGGTGACTCAATCATAACAGACAGCCCAGACTCTCTGCAATAGGAAATTAGATGCATACAATTATTTACCTAATGTCTAGTGATTGCAGAAATCTGCGAATTATTCACGGGAACAACTTCCGTCACAATTCTCAGAGGCGATGCTGACCCTCAGTTAATTAGTGTGTGGACACAGCAAAAACCTTTCTTTGTGAAGAAAGTGTTGCTGTATTGAAGTACCGTTGATTACATCACCGTTACTCATATCCATCCAATTTTGATCACTGGGAGAGGTGTAAACGTGGTGCTCACTGCCTATCATGATCTGTCACGTAACTTTGGAGTGCAAAACACAGAAGTCACAGGCCGTAGGCGATTCAATTGGATTGGCACGAGAGGGAGGGCACATTTAAAAATGTGCACTGGAATATCACCCATCTGTGGGTAGGAAAACTGTTAAAGCTGATGAGAAACCACCACTGCATCTCATTGTGAGTCGACGTCCATAAGAAATGGAAGCCATTGATCATCTGAAGCTGGATCCCGGCCAACGGGACAGGGCATAGCTACGTCTTAACCATCATCTTCTATCAGTTCACCAAATTTGAAGTGCCAGTCCCAGTGATGGATTTGACAGCCCAGACTACACAGCGGAGGAGCAGGGAGAGGTAAACATTGCAAATGCTGGGGCCCTGCCCAAGCAAGGGGAGGTCCACTCGTGGGCGTCGGCACTGGCACTGGGCCCCTCATAGTACGGCGGTGTGTCTGACAGCGGGTGTGCACCACCACCGTCAGAGACAATTGTTTGCACTATGAGGGACCCTGTACCAGTGCCCGCACCCACGAGTCGGCCCACCCACCTGTCCAGGGCAATGGCACTCGCACGGTTGCGTGCGCTCGGTGGTGACCCCGGCCATTGGGGGGAGGAGGCTGCCCAGTTAGGGAGGTTTACAAAATGGCATATGTTGATGTGGGACATTCACCTGCTGCTAAAGGCGAAATTGGTCAAGTCCCAGGAACAGGCGGACCAAAGAAAACAATTTTTCTGGCAACCTATGTGTCATCAGGGTAAGGTGGGACAAAATCCTTGGAAACCCATGCACGGTTCATTTTAATGATGGGTGTATCATCCACATTTTGGGTCGACAGACGGGTCCTTTTTTCTGTCAGTATTGATCCAGCAGCACTGAAGACTCTTTCCGATAGCACACTTGCTGCTGGGCATGCGAGCTCCTGTAAGGCATATTGTGCCAATTCAGGCCAGGTGTCCAGCTTAGCTGCCCAATAGTCAAATGGGAATGACCTGTGAGGGAGAACATCGATATGGGAGGAAATGTAGTTTGTGACCATACTTGACAAGTGCTGTCTCCTGTCACTTTCAATCGATGCAGTATTACCAGTCTTGTGAGCGGGACTTGAAAAATCATTCCACAACATGGTCATGAAACCCCTGTCTCCAACGCCACTTCTGATGTGTCCACCACCAACACCGCTTCCAAGTTGCCCCCGGCCCCTACGGCTCGTGTGAGAACCATCACCGCTGCTGTGTGCTGAGAATGCCTCAACCAACCGGTTTACCAGAGTAGCTTGTTTGCTAGCCAATATTAGGTCAAGGTTCTGCTGTGGCATGATGTTTTGGAATTTGCCTTTATAGCATGGATCCAAGATGCTGGCCAACCAGTAGTCATCATCGTTCATCATTTTGGCAATGCGGGGGTCCCTTTTTAGGATCTGCAAGGCATAATCTGACATGTGGGCCAATGTTCCCGGTGTCAATGTTGCACTGCGAGTGCTGGGTGGAGAAGCACTTTCTGGCAAATCCACATCCCTCCAGTCACGCACAAACACTGTACCAGACCTTGCAAAGCCAACATTTTCTCTTGCCCCACGAGAAGCATCCTCCTCCCCTAAATAATCATCCCCATCATCATCCTCCTCCTCTTTCTCCACTTCGTCCACAACAGTTCCCTGACCAGACAATGGCTGACTGTCATCAAGGCTTCCCTCCTCCTCTTCCTCCTCATCAACCTCAGCTGCAGACACCTGCTCCTTAATGTGCGTCAAAGTTTGCATGAGCAGACGCATAAGCGGGATGCTAATGCTTATGCTGGCGTCGTCAGCGCTTACCAGCCGTGTGCATTCCTCAAAACACTGAAGGACTTTAGAGAGGTCTTTCAGCTTCGACCACTGCACACCTGTCAACTCCATGTCTGCCCTCAAAGTGCCTGCCCGTGTATTCTCCCACAAATGCATTACGGCCTGCCTTTGTTCGCACAACCGCTCAACCATGTGCAGGGTGGAGTTCCACCTTGTTGCAATGTCGATAATTAGGCGGTGCTTGGGAAGGTGGAGCAACCACTGCAGCTTCTGCATACGACTGGAGTGTATCGGCGACCGGCGCATGTGCGAGCACAGTCTTCGAACCTTAAGGAGCAGGCCTGTTAAATCCGGATAATTAGTGAGGAAGCACTGCACCACCAGGTTCAAGGTGTGAGCCAAAAAAGGTATGTGTCTGAGTTTTGAAAGGGCTATGGCTGCCACAAAATTCCGGCCGTTATCACTAACTACCTTGCCTGCCTCAAAATGTAGACTGCCCAGCCATGACTCAGTTTGTCGCTGAAAGTAGTCGGCCAGTACCTTTGCGGTGTGTCTGTCGCCCAAAACACATCATCTGCAACACAGCCTGCTGACACTTTCCACTAGCTGATCGATAGGGGGACACCTCGCTTGCAACACTGTCAACTGCGGATGCAGTGCTCGTGCGACTGCGCTCTGTGGACCAGCTTTCGCTTCTGGAGGAGGAGGAGGAGGGTCGAACGCCTACAGCCAACTGTTTCCTGTACCGTGGGTTAGGCAGCACTGTGCCACCACCGCTGTCCCCTGTGGACCCTGCATCCAACACATTAACCCAGTGCGCAGTGATGGACACGTAACGGCCCTGGCCATGCCTACTGGACCATGCATCAGTTGTGAGGTGCACCTTTCCACTCACTGATAGCTTGAGTGCATGGACAATGCGGTCTTTCAAATGAAGGTGGAGGGCTGGGATGGCTTTGCGAGAAAAGAAGTGGCGACTGGGTAGTTCATAGCGTGGAACTGCGTAGGCCATTAGTTCGCTAAAAGCTGCGCTTTTAACCAACCGATAGGGCATCATCTCTAACGAGATTAGTTTGGAAATGTGTGATTGCCTGAATGATTTGCCCTTGCGACGACAACTCAACATTTGCTGCTGGTGGTGTGCTAACCGGTGGACTTACAGTGGGAGAAACAATGTTGCGTTGCTGACTACCTTCTTTGGGAGCGGTAGCACATGTGGTACGTGAGTTTCGGTAGTCCATCCACGCTTGCAAGTGCAAGGTGGTTAAATGTCTTAGCATGCAACTGGTATTCAAATTTCTCAGATTTTTCCCTCGGCTAAAGGTCTTTGCGCACTTCTTACAGATTACCTTTGCCTGATCATTAGGATTTTGTTCAAAAAAGTGCCATACTGCACTCTTCCTACTAGGGAAGACAGTCTACATGCCCTGCATCTGTAGTGCAGAGGTCTGTCACTCTCTACCTGACTTCCATGTGTAGTGCGGGATTTGTAACTATCTACCTTTCCTCCATGTGTAGTTCGGGGTCTGACACTCTCTATCTGCCCTCCTTGTGTAGTGCAGGGTCTGTCACTCCCTACCAGCCATCCATGTATAGTCAGGGGTCTGTCACTGTCTACCTGCCCTCTATGTGTAGGGCAGAGTTCTGTCATTCTCAACCTGCCCTCCTTGTGTAATGCAGGTGTCTGTCACTCTCTACCTGCCTCTGTGTAGTGCGGGGTCTGTCATGCCCTACCTGCTCTCCATGTGTAGTGCAGCAGGCTGTCACTCCCTACCTGCTCTCCATGTGTAATGTGGGGTCTGTCTCTCTCTACCTGCCCTCCATGTGTAAGGCGGGGTTTTTCACTGCCTACCTGCCCTCCATTTGTATTGCAGGGTTCTTTCACTCTCTACCTGCCTCTGTGTAGTGCGAGGTCTGTCACGCCCTACCTACCCTCCATATGTAGTGCAGCAGGCTGTCACTCCCTGGACCTGCTCTCCATGTGTAGTTTGGGGTCTGTCACTCTCTACCTGCCCTCTATGTTTTCTGTGGGGTTCTGTCACTCTCTACTTGCCCTCCTTGTGTAGTGCAGTGTTCTGTCACTCTCTACTGCCCGCTATGTGTGGGTCGCCCTCCCAAGGTTGTGGGGTACTCGGTACCGGGCTGGTGTCGGCGGGATGTGTCACAGCAGCGGGGACCCGGTCCGTGGCCCTGGGCGCCCAATTAATAGGGGGAGTTTGAATGGTAGAATGTAGTAAATGGAATAGTTCGTGATGCCACCTGTGGTGTTCGGCAAGTGAGATGTTCAGCCGATGCTGCTTGCAGATCCTCTGGAGCTGGTGGTGTGTTGCAGCCAAGATGGTGAAGCTCCCCACAGGTGAAGCTATTGCCCCAGGGCAGTGTAGATGTGGAGTTAGAGGAGGGGCACAAGCAGTGTCGAAGCTGGTACCCAGATGTTGCAGTGCTGGTTGTGCTGACGCAGGAATCAATGGAGGACACCAGGGCTTGTAGTTTCAAAGCTTTACTCACAGTCTGTAGTACACACAGGTGCCTGCCTCCATACTGTGTTCTCTGGGTCAGAGGCTCAATCAACCTCCAGGTCAGATGGAATGCTCCCTTCCAGCGCTCCGCCAACATGTACCTTTCTGGACTTCTCCTCTTATAGCGCCTTTAAGTGTGAAGATCTCCTAGTACTGAGTTACACTGGAGTTCCTCCTGACAGATGTTCCCAAGAACTCTACTTGTATGGCAGACAGCTGTAGCCTGCTTCGGGGACTCCTCACTCCTGAGTCCCGGCTCACTATCCAAGTTGCTGTTGTGCCCAAGTCTTAAATGGGAGTAGTGCATTTACAGCCCACTACTAAACCGGTGTCTGCTGCAGAACCATTAGTGTCCATACAACCTCGGGGACCGGGCCCCGGCCTTGCGCTTAGAACTTCTAGGCAGGGCTCTTCCTCTAACCCACGTCCTCTGTTCCCTTTTACGCCTTCGTTCCGTACTAATCTCTCTCTCTCTTATGGAAGATGCGGCTTCAGTTCAATGTCTTTCTCCTTCTTTCCATGCCCGTGCCAGCAGACCCAGGTCACTGAGGTCTGCTGCAGCACCTCCTTCCTCCATACCTCTCTCAGGGATCTTCTTTCCTCACTCCCCTCTGAGTGGCTTCCTCTCCCATACTGACCTGTAATCCTAAGCATTCCCGCTCTTTTATGTATTCTGAACTCCACCTGCCTCCCAGCATGTTTCGTGTTCCAAGCAGGGAGCCACCAAAGGTGATCTGCTACACTCCAAGCAAGGAGTCGCAATGTGGCTTTGCTGAACTACTGTGTTGTGTGGGGTGCGAGTGTTGGAGCGTGGTTAGGAGCCTCCAACTTACCTCAGGAGGAGGTGCAGTACCTTTGTGGCGACTGAGCCTCAGGGGCGCCACATGTGTAGTGTGGGGTCTGTCACTATCTACCTGCCCTCCTTGTGTAGTGCAGTGGTTTGTCACTCTCTATCTGCCCACTATGTGTAGTGCGGCAGCCTGTTACTTCCAACCTGCCCTCCATGTGTAGTGCGGTGGTCGATCACTCCCTACCTGCCCTCCATGTCTAGTGTGTGGTTTGTCAATCCCTTCCTCCCCTCCATGTGTAATGTGGTGGTCTGTCACTCCCTACCTGCCCTTGCATTGCCAAGTTTTTAACACTATGGTTCGGATACGGCTTTAGAGAAGGCTACTGCTTGTGATATAGCGCAATTTTATTACACGGTACAAAATTAAAGGAATGGTATGATTAGACAGAATGATTGCGTACACTTTTGTATAATTTAAGATAGAAAGGTTAAGTACAGATAAAGATTGAATACATATGATTAGGTATATATATATAAAGATTAACTATATACAGTATACTCACATCATCAATCACCAAGAGGCTTTTAAACATCATCCATCTGGAATGTCAGAGAAGCAACACCAAGACAGAGTCCCCTGGAAGATTCACAACACTGCACGGGCATCCCCACTCATGCAGGTATCAACACTGTACACATACAGGTATCCAGTTTTTGCTTCTGTCTAAGTCATGTTTCTCTGGCCTTATATAATAAATTACACTAATGTGTAACTAGCTTCACCCAGTCCTTCCAGTGGCCGGCCTTCAAGGTTGGATGAAACAGACAACATGGCATCATCAGACAATGGGTCATAAACACTAACAATATAAAAGCCACATGGGTTTAGATAAAATCAACACAGGCAGAGGTTAATAAACCTTAATGTTTTACAATGACAAACAGCAAACATAGATTCTCAAGACTGCCAATATAACCATTATCTTGTCTGTAACTGTTTGACTGTTTGGTATCAACAAAAGTTACTCTGTCAACAAAAGCGGAAACAAATGACACTCAAAAACACTTATGAGCAACAAGCAGTGCGTCCGGAAAGAAAAGAAGAGTGGTAGTTGTGGGCGACTCACTACTAAGAGGCACGGAGGCAACTATCTGCAGGCCGGACATAACCGCACGAGAAGTATGCTGCTTCCCAGGAGCAAAAATCAAGGATGCGGCCAACAGGATACCAACTATCCTCAAATCCAAGGACGACTACCCTTTCCTACTGATACATGTAGGCATAAACGACACGGCAAGAAATGACCTACCAAGTATCTGCGAAGACTTTGAAATTCTGGGGAAGAAAATAAAGGAACGGAACGTACAGGTTGTTTTCTCATCAATCCTCCCAGTCGATGGCCATGGCATCAGAAGATGGAATAGGATACTAGAGGTGAACAACTGGCTACGACGGTGGTGCAGGCATCAAGGATTTGGATTCTTGGACCGTAGCGTGAATTACCTCTACGATGGACTTTTCACAAGAGATGGGATACACCTCACAAAACCTGGGAAACACACATTCGCCAGAAGACTTGCCACACTCATCAGGAGGGCTTTAAACTAGAAGAAGAGGGGAAGGGAGGAAAAACAGCAGACAAGAACATGCAGCAGAAGGACAAACTAATCAAGGATACTAGATGTGGTACAGAGGACCCAAGACAGGGTACTCAGAAGGAAGCTAAGAAAAATGAAGCAAAACTTCTTTCCTGCATGCTGACCAATGCAAGAAGACTGACCAATAAGATTCAAGATCTGGAGTTGGTAATGTATGAGGAAAAATACGACATAGTAGGAATAACTGAGACATGGTTAGACGACAGCTATGACTGGGCGGCTAACTTGCAAGGATATGATTTGTTTAGGAGGGATCGTCAAAAACGGAAAGGGGGTGGAGTCTGTCTATATATAAAGTCCACTTTAAAGCCCACACTAAGAGAAGATATACAAGAGGGAAATGAAGAGGTGGAGTCTCTATGGGTGGAGATTAGTGTTGAGCATTCCGATACCGCAAGTATCGGGTATCGGCCGATACTTGCTGTATCGGAATTCCGATACCGACTTCCGATATTTTTTCAATATCGGAATTCGGCATCGGAATCGGAAGTTCAGTTGATTGACGGCCTGACGTCATCATGATGCGCGGTGTGTGCGCATCATGATGCGCCGTCATTTCGGGCCTTCCGGGGGTCTCTGCCGGCCTGCCGGGGGGCTGTGCCGGCCTGCCGGGGGGCTGTGTGGACTGCCCGGGGTCTCTGCCGGCCTGCCGGGGGGCTGTGCCGGCCTGCCGGGGGGCTGTGCACCCTGTGGGGGTCTGTACCGGCCTGCCGGGGGGCTGTGCCGGCCTGCCGGGGGGCTGTGCTGATGTCCGGGGGTCTGTGCAAGCATCGTCCGATGGGACTACAAGTCCCATCGGGCGATGCCTGCTACCATGACAGTGATTGACACATTAGCCAATGATGGGACAGTAGTAGTCCCATCATCCGGCTAATGTGTTAAATGTTAAAAAAAAAAAAAAAAAAAAAAAAAAAACACTACATACATACTACATGCTACATACATACTACATATATACTACATACATACTACATACATACTACATACATACTACATGCATGCTACATACATACTACATATATACTACATACATACTACATACATACTGCATGCTACATACATACTACATACATACTACATACATACTACATACATACTACATATATACTACATGCTACATACATACCACATACATACTACATGCATGCTACATATATACTACATGCATGCTACATACATACTACATATATACTACATGCATGCTACATACATACTACATGCTACATGCATGCTACATACATACTACATACATGCTACATATATACTACATACATACTACATATATACTACATGCATGCTACATATATACTACATACATACTACATATATACTACATGCATGCTACATATATACTACATACATACTACATATATACTACATACATGCTACATATATACTACATACATACTACATATATACTACATACATGCTACATACATACTACATACATACTACATATATACTACATGCATGCTACATATATACTACATGCTACATACATACCACATACATACTACATACATGCTACATATATACTACATGCATGCTACATACATACTACATATATACTACATGCATGCTACATACATACTACATGCTACATGCATGCTACATACATACTACATACATACTACATGCTACATACATACCACATATATACTACATACATACAATACATTCATACAATACATACATAGACATACAGTACATATAACATAGAGTAACATACTTACCAATACTTGTCACATTGTTCCCCGAAGCCATTGTCTTTCCGGAATAAATATTAACATAACAAACCACAAAAATACTCACCCACGATCCGAAGCAGTCCACGAGTGTGTCCCACGACGATCTTGGGTAGAGAACTGCAGCATCAGATGATGCTGCCGTTCTCTACGGGCTGCAGGAATCCAATGACGGAAGGTAGGTATCCTTCCGCACTGTATTCCTCCGCCACTTAAAAAAAAAAAAGTCCCTAGTCTCACTTTATGCCATTGCTGTGTGGGAAATTCCCACGCAGCAATGGCATAAAGTGAGACTAGGGACTTTTTTTTTTTTTAAGTGGCGGAGGAATACAGTGCGGAAGGATACCTACCTTCCGTCATTGGATTCCTGCAGCCCGTAGAGAACGGCAGCATCAGCTGATGCTGCAGTTCTCTACCCAAGATCGTCGTGGGACACACTCGTGGACTGCTTCGGATCGTGGGTGAGTATTTTTGTGGTTTGTTATGTTAATATTTATTCCGTAGACGACAATGGCTTCGGGGAACAATGTGACAAGTATTGGTAAGTATGTTACTCTATGTTATATGTACTGTATGTCTATGTATGTATTGTATGAATGTATTGTATGTATGTAGTATATATGTGGTATGTATGTAGCATGTAGTATGTATGTAGCATGCATGTAGCATGTAGTATGTATGTAGCATGCATGTAGTATATATGTAGTATGTATGTAGCATGCATGTAGTATATATGTAGCATGCATGTAGTATGTATGTAGTATATATGTAGTATGTATGTAGTATATATGTAGCATGTATGTAGTATGTATGTAGCATGCATGTAGCATGTAGTATGTATGTAGCATGCATGTAGTATATATGTAGTATGTATGTAGCATGCATGTAGTATATATGTAGTATATATGTAGCATGCATGTAGTATATATGTAGTATGTATGTAGTATATATGTAGCATGTATGTAGTATGTATGTAGCATGCATGTAGCATGTAGTATGTATGTAGCATGCATGTAGCATGTAGTATGTATGTAGCATGCATGTAGTATATATGTAGTATGTATGTAGCATGCATGTAGTATATATGTAGTATGTATCATGTAGTATGTATGTAGCATGCATGTAGTATATATGTAGCATGCATGTAGTATATATGTAGTATGTATGTTGCATGTAGTATGAATGTAGCATGTATGTAGTATGTAGTATGAATGTAGCATGTATGTAGTATGTAGTATGAATGTAGCATGTAATTTTTTTTTTTATTTTTTTTTTTACATTTAACACATTAGCCGGATGATGGGACTACTACTGTCCCATCATTGGCTAATGTGTCAATCACTGTCATGGTAGCAGGCATCGCCAGATGGGACTTGTAGTCCCATCGGACGATGCCTGCACAGACCCCCGGAGCCTGCACAGACCACCGGCAGGCCGGCACAGACCCCCGGCAGGCCGGCACAGCCCCCCGGAGCCTGCACAGACCCCCTGGCAGGCCGGCACAGCCCCCCGGCAGGCCGGCACAGCCCCCCGGCAGGCCGGCACAGCCCCCCGGAGCCTGCACAGACCACCGGCAGGCCGGCACAGACCACCGGAGCCTGCACAGACCCCCTGGCAGGCCGGCACAGCCCCCCGAAAGGCCCGTACAGACCCCAGAGAGGCTGTACAAGGGCAGGAAAGGGTTTTTCTTATTCCGATACCGGAAGTCCCATAGACTTGAATGGGACTTCCGGTATCGGAATCGGCGATACCGATACTTTTTTTAAAGATCGGCCGATACCATCCGATACGATACTTTGAAGTATCGGATGGTATCGCTCAACTCTAGTGGAGATACAAGGAGAGAAAAGTAATAAAATCCTCATAGGGGTTTGTTATAAGCCACCAAATATAACAGAAACCACTGAAAATGTATTATTGAAACAAATAGACAAAGCAGCAAATCACAATGAGGTGATTATTATGGGGGACTTCAACTACCCCGACATAGACTGGGAAACTAAAAACTGCATGTCTCAGAAAGGAAACCAATTTCTGTCAGTGACCAAGGATAATTATCTGTCACAACTTGTGCAGGGCCCAACTAGAGGGACAGCCCTTCTGGACTTAATTTTAAGCAACAGGCCAGATAGAATAACACAAGTACGAGTCGATGGGCACCTAGGGAACAGTGACCACAATAATACAATTCCACTTGTCCTTCAGTAAGGTGCCCTGGAAGGGGGTTACGAAAACGATGAATTTCAGTAATGTAAAGTTTGATCAGCTTAGAGAGGACCTTCGCCGAATTGATTGGGACAATGTCCTCAAAAATAGGAGCACAGAAAATAAATGGGAAATATTTAAATCCGTTTTACACACCCACTGCGAGCTAGCCATACCGTACAGAAATAAAAGGGCTAGGAACAGGAGAACACCAATGTGGCTAAATAAGGATGTAAAAATGGCAATAAATAACAAGAACACGGCATTTAGGAAGCTAAAACAAGAAGGAAATGAAGAAGAATTAAAAAGTTATAGAGAAAAAAATAAAATGTGTAAAAAACAAATACATTTTGCAAAAGTGGAAACTGAGAGACTCATTGCTAAGGAAAGTAAAACAAACCCCAAACTATTCTTTAATTATATAAACAGTAAAAAGATGAAAATTGTTGGTGTCGGCCCTTTAAAGAACAATGAGGGTGAAATCATAGAGCGATGTGGGAAAAGCAAATGTTTTAAATACTTTTTTCTCAACAGTGTTCACACAGGAAAAGGATTTGCCAGGGGAAATGCAGAGTGATTATGTAAACTCCCAATTAAGTATTACCTGCCTAACCCAGGAAGAAGTGCAGAACCGCCTTAGTAAGATTAAAATTGACAAATCACCAGGCCCTGATGGCATTCACCCTCGGTTATTAAGGGAGTTAAGTACTGTGATAGACAGGCCTCTATTCCTTATATTTAAAGACTCTATAGAAACAGGGTCTGTTCCTTTTGATTGGCAGCAAGCAAATATGGTACCAATATTCAAAAAGGGGTGTAAAAGGGAACCTGGAAACTATAGGCCGGTAAACTTAACATCTGTTGTGGGTAAAATTTTTGAAGGGCTTCTAAGGGATACCATTATGGAATATCTCAATGTTAATAAATGCTTAACTCCATATCAACATGGATTTATGAAGGATCGCTCCTGTCAAACTAACCCGACCAGCTTCTATGAGGATGAAAGCTCTCAAATGGACCAAGGAGAATCATTGGATGTCATTTATCTCGACTTCTCTAAAGCATTTGACACTGTTCCACATAAAAGATTGGTAAGTAAGATGAGAAAGCTTGGGCTAGGGTAAAATGTGTGTAGATGGGTAGGTAGCTGGCTTAGTGATAGAAAACAAATAGTGGCTATTAATGGTGCATACTCAGATTGGGCAAGGGTTACTAGTGGGGTACCACAGGGTTCTATATTGGGCCCCCTACTATTTAATATATTTATTAATGATCTAGTGGATGGCTTACACAGTAAAATATCAGTATTTGCAGATGATACAAAACTATGTAAGGTAGTTAACACAAAGGAGGACAGTTTGCAACTACAGACAGATTTGAGTAAATTGGAGAATTGGGCTGAAAAATGGCAAATGAGGTTTAACACAGATAAATGTAAGGTTATGCACATGGGAAGGAGAAGCAAATTCTATAATTACTTACTAAACGGGAAACTGCTGGGGAAATCAGACATGGAAAAAGACTTAGGCATCTTAGTCAATAAGAAGCTAAATTGGAGTGCCCAGTGTCAGGCAGCTGCCACCAAAGCAAATAGGGTCATGGGATGTATTAGAAGACGTCTGGGGACACGAGATGAAAACATAATTCTCCCTCTGTACAAATCATTCGTCAGACCACACTTGGAGTATTGTGTGCAATTTTGGACGCCGGTGCTCTAGAAAGACATTACTGAACTTGAAAGGGTTCAAAGGCGGGCTACTAAAATGATAAATGGAGTTGGTTCACTACAATAGCCAGAAAGGTTATGAAAATTAGGTCTATTTACTCTAGAAAAGAGAAGACTTAGGGGAGACCTAATATATATGTACAAGTATATCAGAGGGCAATACAGAGATCTCTCCAATGAACTATTTGTACCAAGGACTGTGGCAAGAACAAGGGGGCATTCTCTTCGTTTGGAGGAAAGACAATTTCTGCACCAGCATAGAAGAGGGTTCTTCACGGTAAGAGCAGTGACGCTCTGGAATTCTCTTCCTGAGGAAGTGGTGATGGCCAACTCACTGAATGAATTTAAGAAAGGAATGGATGCTTTTCTTGTGAGTAACAGCATAGAAGGTTACGAATAATAGAATATTATAGGTAGATGGTTGACCAAGCTTAGGGGAAGGAATTTTTTTCCCTATGGAGAAAATTGGCTTCTACTCTGTGTGTTTTTTGCTTTCCCCAGGATCAACAATACAGAACAGCTGCACTAAAAATAGGCTGAACTAGATGGACATAAGGTCTTCCTTCAGCCTTCAAAACTATGTTACTATGTTACTATGTAAATGCAGCTCTGTCATATACAGAATTCATTCTATATATTTCAATATGGACTCAAAATAGCCATTTTTATATTCGCACTACAGCCCTCCAAGTGTAGGTTGGGGTCTGTCACTCCCTACCTGCCGTCTATGTGTATTGTTGGGTCTGTCACTACCTTTCTGCCTTCCATGTGTAGTGCAGGGTCTGTCACTATCTACCTGCCCTCCATGTGTAGTATGGGGTCTGTCACTTTCTACCTGCCCTCTATGTGTAGTATGGGGTCTGTCACTCTCTACCTGCCCTACATGTGTACTGTGAGGTCTGTCACTCTCTACCTGCCCTCCATGTGTAGTATGGGGTCTGTCACTCTCCATCTGCCCTCTATGTGTAGTATGGGGTTCTGTCACTCTCTACCTGCCCTCCTTGTGTAGTGCAGCGGTCTGTCACTCTCTACCTTCCCGCTATGTGTAGTGTGGGGTCTGTCACTCTCTACCTGCTCTCTGTGTGTGCTGTGGGGTTCTGTCACTCTCTACCTGCCCACTTTGTGTAGTGCAGCGGTCTGTTACTTCCTACTTGCCCTCCATGTGTAGTATGTGGTCTGTCACTCCCTACCTGACCTCCAAGTGTAGGTTGAGGTCTGTCACTCCCTACCTGCCGTCTATGTGTATTGTTGGGTCTGTAACTACCTTTCTGCCTTCCATGTGTAGTACAGGGGTCTGTCACTATCTACCTCCCCTCCATGTGTAGTGTGGGGTCTGTCAGTCCCTACCTGACCATGCATGTGTACTATGGGGTTCTGTCACTCCCTACATGACCTCCATGTGTACTGCAAGGATCTTTCACTCTCTACCTGCCCTCTGTGAAGTGCGGGGTCTGTCTCTCACTCTCTACCTGCCCTCCATGTGAAATGTTCTCTCACTATCTACCTACACTTCCAGCAAGCATCGGACTGGAGCACCCTGGGCCTACCAAAGAAAATCATTCTTGGGGCCCACTTTGTAGCTACATAGAAATAAATACAATATCACCAATTGTATGGTTATATACACTAATGTCAGGGTATAATATAAGGTAGTCCACTTCTTAATAGTATGCTAAGGATTGGCACCCTTATTGTGGTACAAACTCAATGATCTCCTGGTGCTTATTAACCATATAGAGTCTGCCTATGGGGAGTGCATTATACAATATAGAGTCTGCGTACGGTGGTGCATTATACAGTATAGAATCTGCCTTTGGGGTGTGCATTATACAATATAGAGTCTGTCTATGGGGAGTGCAGTATACCATAATGAGTATGCCATAGAGGCCTATGGGGAGTGCATCATAGTATATATTCCTATGGGGGGTGCATTATACAATATAGAGTCTGTCTATGGGGAGTGCAGTATACCATAATGAGTATGCCATAGAGGCCTATGGGGAGTGCATCATAGTATATATTCCTATGGGGGGTGCATTACACAATATAGAGTCTGTCTATGGGGAGTGCAGTATACAATAATGAGTATGCCATAGAGGCCTATGGGGAGTGCATCATAGTATATATTCCTATGGGGGGTGCATTATACAATATAGAGTCTGTCTATGGGGAGTGCAGTATACAATAATGAGTATGCCATAGAGGCCTATGGGGAATGCATCATAGTATATATTCCTATGGGGGGTGCATTATACAATATAGAGTCTGTCTATGGAGAGTGCAGTATACAATAATGAGTGTGCCACAGAGGCCTATGGGGAGTGCATCATAGTATATATTCCTATGGGGGGTGCATTACACAATATAGAGTCTGCTTATGGGTGGTGCATTATACAATATGGTATCTGGCTTTGTGGGGTGCATTATACTATTTAGAGTCTGCCTACAGGGGTTCATTACATAGTACAGAGTCTGCCTATGGGGGGGCATTATTCCATACAGAGTCTGCCTATGGGGAGTGCAGTATACAATAATGAGTATGCCATAGAGGCCTATGGGGAGTGCATCATAGTATATATTCCTATGGGGTGTGCATTATACAATATAGAGTCTGTCTATGGCGAGTGCAGTATACAATAATGAGTATGCCATAGAGGCCTATGGGGAGTGCATCATAGTATATATTCCTATGGGGTGTGCATTATACAATATAGAGTCTGTCTATGGCGAGTGCAGTATACAATAATGAGT
Organism: Dendrobates tinctorius; assembly: GCF_039654945.1. Classification (NCBI taxonomy): domain Eukaryota; kingdom Metazoa; phylum Chordata; class Amphibia; order Anura; family Dendrobatidae; genus Dendrobates; species Dendrobates tinctorius. The sequence continues at coordinate 12,053,698 of NW_027361827.1, forward strand.
ATGCCATAGAGGCCTATGGGGAGTGCATCATAGTATATATTCCTATGGGGGGTGCATTATACAATATAGAGTCTGTCTATGGGGAGTGCAGTATACAATAATGAGTGTGCCATAGAGGCCTATGGGGAGTGCATCATAGTATATATTCCTATGGGGGGTGCATTATACAATATAGAGTCTGTCTATGGGGAGTGCAGTATACAATAATGAGTATGCCATAGAGGCCTATGGGGAGTGCATCATAGTATATATTCCTATGGGGTGTGCATTATACAATATAGAGTCTGTCTATGGGGAGTGCAGTATACAATAATGAGTATGCCATAGAGGAATATGGGGAGTGCATCATAGTATATATTCCTATGGGGGGTGCATTATACAATATAGAGTCTGTCTATGGGGAGTGCAGTATACAATAATGAGTATGCCATAGAGGCCTATGGGGAGTGCATCATAGTATATATTCCTATGGGGTGTGCATTATACAATATAGAGTCTGTCTATGGGGAGTGCAGTATACAATAATGAGTATGCCATAGAGGCCTATGGGGAGTGCATCATAGTATATATTCCTATGGGGTGTGCATTATACAATATAGAGTCTGTCTATGGCGAGTGCAGTATACAATAATGAGTATGCCATAGAGGCCTATGGGGAGTGCATCATAGTATATATTCCTATGGGGGGTGCATTATACAATATAGAGTCTGTCTATGGGGAGTGCAGTATACAATAATGAGTGTGCCATAGAGGCCTATGGGGAGTGCATCATAGTATATATTCCTATGGGGGGTGCATTACACAATATAGAGTCTGCTTATGGGTGGTGCATTATGCAGTATGGCATCTGGCTGTGTGGGGTGCATTATACTATTTAGAGTCTGCATACAGTGGTTCATTACATAGTACAGAGTCTGCCTATGGGGGGGCATTATTCCATACAGAGTCTGCCTATGGGGGGTGCATTATACAATATGGCATCTGGTTATGTGGGGTGCATTATACTATTTAGAGTCTGCATACAGTGGTTCATTACATAGTACAGAGTCTGCCTATGGGGGGGCATTATTCCATACAGAGTCTGCCTATGGGGGGTGCATTATACTACAGTTGAAACTAGATAGATAAAATGCCTTAAAACATTCTCGCTCTCATTATTCTGGCATTTGGCAAATATTAATAATTATGGTAATCCTAATTGACCTGAAACGGAAAAGATTTATTCTGATTTCTTGTCAGATATTGAGAAAAACATGCATATGTGTTTTTATATAGTGTATGTAAACTTCTGGTTTCATACATACAGCATTGAAATAACCTGTTCACAATATCAAAGTATGTCATAGGGTGGGCCGGGGTTAAACAGTCAGTTTTGATGACATCACAAAGCACATAACCATCACAGACATCATATGACATCACAATTGGCATAGAATGAGGAAAGTACAACACATGAGCCATCTTGTTTCATTAGAGCCTGACAGCTTGAAGGAAACAAGTCCAGGTAGGGAACTCTTCACTTATGACGCCACTCACAAATTGTTTAGAAGGGGGATTAAAAGTGGGATTCAGAGCTGCATCATTCATCTGAAAATCTTATCAAAAAGTGCTATAGCCTGTGAAATTTATAACGATTCTATGATTTAAAAAAATGCTATTGATCAGCTTCTAAGGAAAATCTGCACATTTGGGTTCTTTCTAAGCAAGTGTGAGCCCAGCCCAACAGGAGTTACCACTCTGGACCACCCCATCCCTAAATGAGGACGTGCTGGCCATCAACTGATCATTGTCACTGGTCTTGAAGACCCTCAGCAATCGGCTGGTTTTGCCCTCTATGACACCCATGTGCTCTAATAAAAGCATATAGGAAGGGGTGGTGCAGTGAGACAACTCCACTTGGTTACATTTTTGGGTAGCTTTGCCATTAATGCTGTGAAAATGGTATCAGAACATAAATTTAATTGAATACTGCTACAGTTCTCCATTGTCAGCTCCCTTGGTCCTGTTGGATCAGGGGTGACCAGGAACTGACGGTTTATCGTGGTCAGGAGTTGCAGTATGGGGTCCTGTGTTTTCCTTTAGTGCGTAGAAGAGCAGGTGATACAGATTAGAAAAATTGGGGGCAAATGCTTAGGTTTTAATATGCGTCATGACTCAGTAAAAAATGAGGCTGGTGGTTATTTGCGGCCTGTGATTTTGTTTTATTAATTCTACTCTTGATGTTGGAAACTTGATACACAACACACCAGTGGCAGTTATTACGACAGGACACATGACATCACAGGGCACATGACATCATAGAGATCACAGGACACATCACATCATACATATCACAATTGGTACAGAATGTATAAAGTTATTATCCTGAACAACCTTGTGTCCCCAGCGGAAGCATATTGAGGAAGACAAGTCCAAGTAGGTAGCTGCTCAATTAACACTAAGGCCCCATTCACACATTGTGTAGCTGTGAGGTGTTTGTGGTGAAGATTAGAACTGCACTATTTACCCCTAAAATATCTCAGCAAACATCTCGCTCTTTTGTGCATTAGAATGATTCCATAAATAGAACTTACCATTTAATCCTCTTTTTTGTACTGATAGGTGTTATCTCTCATCTAGTTCAGATGATCTGCTGTAATGAAGAACGGACAGATGACGGTGGCGCAGCAGGAAGGCTGAGCAGAAACGACGGAGAACGTAGTAGCACGATGGAAGCAGGAGGACCAGAACTGGAACCACAGGATATCATGAGCAGAATTGATTTAACGGCAACTGCCGTAAGAGTTGCAGACTCCGATCAGGCACAGATCAGAATTGCATCAGTTTTTCTCGGGCGTGGAGAGGGGGAAAAAAAGGTTTCTCCACCTTCTGAATTATGTCAGTCTGTGAAAATCAGACACACTTAGATGTCATCCAAGTGGAGTCCAATTTTTTCATGGGCCCAAAGACTTGCATTGCCGATTTTGATCTGACACTGGGATCAAAATCGGAATTGTCTCCGATTTTTTCCATGGAGCACTGGGTCCGAGCAAAAAATCTGACATTTGCACAGGCCCATAGTATATCATAGGTACGAGTGCTATCCGTCAAAACCATGGACAGCAAACTCATATATATTTATTTATTTTACTCGTTTACATAGCGCCATTAATTCCACAGCGCTATGTATACATACTATATATAGAAATGAAAGAAATATTTAGAAATATATATATATTTATAGATATATATTCACTCATGTATATGCGCTTCGATTTTCACAGACTGACAAAATGGAGAAACTTTTTCCCCCTCTCCCCACCTCCAAGAAAAACTGATGCCACTCTGATCACACTCTAATCAAAGCCTGATCGGAGTCTGCAACTCTATTATGTATGTGGGTATGTGTATGTGTGTGTATAGTACAGTATATGTATTGCATAGTATATGTATTGTTTAGTGAATGTGTAAATTTATTGCATATGTAATGTATAGTATATGTATAGTATATCATACGTATAGTATAGTGTAGTAAATGTATAGCATATGTGTATGTCTATTGTATAGTATACATGTATGTCTATTGCATAGCATACATCTATGTCTGTTACATGTCATATGTCTATGTCTGTTGCATGGCATACGTCTATGTCTGTTGCATGGCATATGTCTATGTCTGTTGCATGGCATACATCTATGTATGTTGCATGGCAAACGTCTATGTCTGTTGCATGGCATATGTCTATGTCTGTTGCATGGCATACGTCTATGTATGTTGCATGACATACGTCTATGTCTGCTGCATGGCATACGTCTATGTCTGTTGCAAGGCATACGTCTATGTCTGTTGCATGGCATATGTCTATGTCTGTTGCATAGCATACGTATATATCTGTTGCATGGCATACGTCTATGTCTGTTGCATGGCATACGTCTATGTCTGTTGCATGGCTTACATCTATGTCTGTTGCATGGCATACGTTTATGTATGTTGCGTGGCATACGTCTATGTCTGTTGCATGGTATACGTCTATGTCTGTTGCGTGGCATACATCTATGTCTGTTGCATGGCATACGTCTGTGTCTCTTGCATGGCATACATCTGTCTATTGCATGGCATATATTTGTGTCTCTTGCATGGAATACATCTGTGTGTCTTGCATGGCATACGTCTGTGTCTCCTGCATACCATACGTCAATATCTCTTGCATAGCGTAGGTCTATGTCTCTTGCATAGCATACATCTATGTCTCTTGCATAGCATACGCCTATGTCTCTTGCATAGTATTTGTATATGTCTATTGCACTGTATTCTTCTATGTCTGTTGTATAGTATTTGTCTATATCTATTGTATAGTATATGTATTTGTCTATTGTAATGTATATATCTGTTGTATAGTATTCGTATATGTCTGTTGTAGAGTATGTATTAATGTCTATCGTATCGTATATGTCTACTGTATAGTATTCGTGTATGTCTATTGTGTAGTATTCGTACATATCTATTGTATAGTATTTGTATATGTTTAGTGTATAGAATTTGTATAAGTCTATTGTATAGTATTCGTATAAGTATGTAGTATAGTATTAGTATATATCTATTGTATAGTATTTCTATATGTTTAGTGTATAGAATTTGTATAAGTCTATTGTATAGTATTCGTATAAGTATGTAGTATAGTATTAGTATATATCTATTGTATAGTATTTGTATATGTTTAGTGTATAGCATTCGTATAAGTCTATTGTATAGTATTCGTATAAGTATATTGTATAGTATTCGTATTTATCTATTGTATAGTATTTGTATATGAATAGTGTACAGTATTCGCATAAGTCTATTGTATAGTATTCGTATAAGTATATTGTATAGTATTAGTATATATCTATTGTATAGTATTTGTATATGTTTAGTGTATAGCATTCGTATAAGTCTATTGTATAGTATTCGTATAGTATTTTGTATAGTATTCGTATTTATCTATTGGATATTATTTGTATAAGTTTAGTGTACAGTATTCATATAAGACTATTGTATAGTATTCGTATAAGTATATTGTATAGTATTCGTATATTTCTGTTGTATAGTATTGGTATAAGTATATTCTATAGTATTCGTATAAGTTTATTGTATAGTATTCGTATATGTCTATTGTATAGTTTTCGTATATGTCTATTGTATAGTATTGGTATATGTCTATTGTATAGTATTCGTATATGTTTGTTGTATAGTATTCGCATAAGTATATTGTATAGTATTCGTATATTTCTGTTGTATAGTATTGGTATAAGTATATTCTATAGTATTCGTATAAGTTTATTGTATAGTATTCGTATATGTCTATTGTATAGTTTTCGTATATGTCTATTGTATAGTATTGGTATATGTCTATTGTATAGTATTCGTATATGTCTATTGTATAGTATTTCTATATGTTTGTTGTATAGTATTCGCATAAGTATATTGTATAGTATATGTATATGTTTCTTGTATAGTCTATGTATATGTCTATTGTATAGTTTATGTATATGTCTATTGTACTGTATAGTATATGTCTATTGTATAGTATATGTACATGTCTATTTTAAATTAGAGTGCAAGCTCCTAGGAGCAGGGTGTATATTTTATATTAGATTGTTAGCTCCTAGAAGCAAGATGCATTTATCTTTTCCCTTCCAGATCGACTCTCCTGAGCTTATAATACGTGCAGATATACAGCAATATGCAGCAGGACAGATGTGATCCAGGGAAATATCCGATCGCCACAAATGGGGTCAGGAAGGAATTTTTTCCCCCCCTGAGGCAGAACTCTCCGGGGGGTTTCTTCGCCTTCCTCTGGATCTTGTGGTCCAGTGGCTCTCAGCCAGTCCTCAATTCCCACAGCTAGTTCTGTGGTCTGTATAGGGACTTACCTGAGAGCCATTGTGATTATGGCTTAATTTTTTAAAGGACCAGTAATATTTTTATTACAGTGTTGCTTATTGCTATTCCAATAAAAAAAAAATAAGAAAGAAAATAAAAGTTTCATGGGATCTATTTTCTGTTCACTTTATTTTTACACAGTTGCAATGATGGGAGTGATCATCACTACTCTCAGTACTCTACAAGTTGAACCAGGAATTATGGGGGGTGCCATTTACAGAAGGTAGACCACATAAATCTCCACCCATTGTGGTATCGTAATATCTACTCCTGTCCCAAGTTACATTAAAATTGTTATGGAGGCAGTACCCTAAAATAGTATATGTCCTACACAAAAAACTACCCGATAGAAGACTGAAGACAGGGACACAGAGCTGCAGAATACAAGAGACACAAGCAGTGTCGGACTGGGGTGCCCAGGGCCCCCTAGTTGCCAACTCCAGCAACCAACTTAAGTGACCCACTTTTACAGCTACTTGCAAATGTGACATTATCCTCAATCACAAATTTATATAACAAAGAACTGGGAAGATTGTTACATGAATAAGATGCTGCCTCTGTAAGTACATAGTGAATAAAGGCTATTTTTCCAAGTACTGCTGTATAAGAGGGAGGTGGCCCATAATGCACAGTGACCCACTGGAGGATTCTCCTGTTCTCCTGTGAGCCAGTCCAAGCCTATATGTGTAATATATGGAAAATTAATACTTTGTGTTTGTAGGGACAGACTTAGTTAAAGCTTAGTACTGGCCCATAGTGGGAGGGGGACCCCCCCAGTAAAAGAGGACTGCTTCCTTATAGTCAGGGAAGCACAGTAACCAAGGTCAAGTTCAAGTTGCAGTGGGAGGGCACTTATCGTTCAAGGCAGTGGGAGGTCTTACTAGAATCTCTTGCGGACATTCCTGCAACATCCGGCGCCTAGGGTTTGGTACAGATACTGCCAAGAGTGCCTTATCTTCTAGTGTACAGAGGAAAAGCATGTGAAACTGCATTAAGAGAAGGTAGAGGATGCCCAGTGCACTGAGGAACTGGACAGGAAATCCCTGGAAAATCAGTTAACGTGAGGATAGTGCAAGAGGAACGTAGAGTGATGCTGGAGACATATTGTACTAAAGAAACAAAGAATAAGAAGTCTTGCACCAGAAACTGCATGTTACAGTCTGATGAACTTAAACTGCCCAATAAATTGCTTGTTACAATGAACTGCATATTCCCTTAGTTATGTGTGGCATCTCCTGAGGAGGGAGATCTGGGGAAAGCAGTGGTCTGCGGTCTACAGGTGAATGTGATGCACCCCACAATTGCCAGTAAGTTAGGACGGGACCAGGACAAATTTTAGACAAAATGGGGCCCTGGGCAAAAGTTTAAAGTGGGGCACTGAATGCTCACATATTGCACCATCACCATTTACATGCGCAGAGCTCAGGCCATTAAGCGAGCATGATCAACAATATTGAAGTCATTCGATGCTTGTTTCCCAGCCTCTGTACACCATCTGGCAAAGAATGATGGGGACAGATTCAGAAATCTACAAGCCATTAACCATCATACACTTTCAGAAGCCTGCACTCATCACTGTCCATAATTTACTCTTTTTCATGTCCTGATCTGGTTGTACATCACAACAATTACACTCTCAGAAGCAGCCTGGACCACGTGGCTCCCCTCACTCTCAGAACTTCCAAACACAGAGTAAAACAGCCCTGGTTCACATTGCAAACTCGATTTCTCCAGCGATGCTCTAGGAGTTTCGCACGCCTATGGAAGAAAGCTCGATCACCAGAAAACTTTATCCAATACAAATTTATGTTACGGACCTATAACGCTGCCCTTTTCTTTGCCAAACAGACTTACTTCACCACCCTCATCTCCTGTCTAACAACCCCCAAACAATTTTTGACACCTTTCACTCCCTCCTCAGTCCAAAAACACAGGCCCTATCACATACATCTGAGCTGATGAACTGGCCTCCCACTTTATAGAGAAAATAGAGAATATCTGTCAGGAAATCTGCTCCCTGCCATCAAGTGCTACAACTCCGATCCCTCCCCCAGGGCCGGATTTAGGCAAAGTGGGGCCCTAGGAAAAGTTTAAAATGGGGCCCCAAATGCTAACATATTGCACATCACACAGAAGCATTTCGGTTGTAGTTACATGTGCTGAGTTCAGGCCGCTATATGAGCCTGATCGACAATATTGAAGTCGTTCAACACTTGTTTCCCGGTCTCTATCCACCATCTGAGAAAGAATGATGGGGACAGAGTGATCACTAATGGATCACTAACAGATCACCATACAGTATCATGTTATCAGCAGCACATCTACAGTTTACACCCCATAGTCCTTCATATAATATAATGTGCCCCATAGTCCTCCATATAGTATAATACACTCCTCAGTCCTCCATGTATTAAAATAGACTGCACAGTCCTCCATATAGTATAATACACTCCTCATAGTGCTCCATAGTATAATGCACCGCCATAGTCATCGATGTAGTAAAATGCACTTCCCGTAGTATAATGCACCCCTTAGTACTTCATATAATGTATTCCCCATAGTCCTTGATACAGTATAATGCAGCCCACATATAGTATAATGCAGCCACCCCACAGAGCATAATGCAGCCACCCCACAGAGTGTAATACAGCCCCGCCATACAATATAATGTAACCCCCCATACAATATAATGCAGCCCCCTCTTAAAGTATAATGCAGCCACTGCATAGAGCATAATGCAGCCAGCCAACATAGCATAATGCAGCCCCGCCATAATATATAATGTAACCCCCATAGAATGTAATGCAGCCACCCCATAGTGCATAATGCAGCCACACCACATAGTATAATGCAGCCCCACCATAAAATAGAATTTTACCGCCCATAGAATATAATGCAACCCCTTATATAGTATAATGTAGCCATTACATAGAATACAATGTAGCCCTCCTCATATAGTAAAATGCAGCTCCCATAGAATATAATGTAGCCACCTCAAAGTATAATGAAGCCCTCATACAATATAATCTAACCCACCACTGAATACAATGCAGCCTCCCATAGTATAGAATTTAGTCTCCTCTTATAGTATAATGTTGCCCCCTCACAGAGTATGATGCAATCACCCACAATAGAATATAATAAACACAATACAGCCCCCCATAGAATATAATGTAGCCCCAAATAGAATATAATGCAGCCCACCTCTCCATAGAATATAATGTAGCCCCCCATATTATATAACACAGCCTCCCCCATAGAATATAATTTAAATGTAACTCTTCATGGTATATAGCACAGCCGCATAGTATATAGCCCAGTACCACATAGTATATAGCCCAGAACCACATGGATTATAGCCCATCCCTCATGGTATATAGCACAGCAACACATGGTATATTGCCCAGTCACACATGGTATATAGCCCAGCACAACATGGTATATACCCCAGCACCACAAGGTATATAGCACAGCCCACCATGGAATACAGCCCAGCACCATATGGAATATAGCACAGCACCACATGGAATACAGCACCTCATAGTATATAGTACAGCACCACATGGTATATAGCACAGCACCACATAGTATATAGCACAGCCACACATGGTATAAAGCACAGCAACACATGGTATATAGCACAGCCCAAATGGTATATGGCACAGCCACACATGGTATATAGCCAAGCACCACATGGTATGTAGCCCAGCACCACATGGTATATAGCACAGCCACACATAGTATATAGCCCATCACCACATGGTATACAGCCCAGCACCACATAGTATATAGCACAGCACCACATAGTATATAGCCCAGCACCACATGGTATATAGCCCAGTTACACTTGGAATAAAGCCCCACACCACATGGTATATAGCACAGCCACACACGGTATATAGCCCATCACCACATGGTATATAACACAGCCACACATGGTATACAGCCCAGCACCATGGTATACAGCCCAGCACCACATGGCATAAAGCCCAGCACCACAAGGTATATAGCCCAGCCACACATGGTATGTAGCCCAGCACCACATGGTATATAGCCTGGCACCACATGGTATATAGCCTAGCCACACATGGTATATAGCCCAGCAGACGATCTAGAAGACCTGGAAGAAATAGAGATGCCAGCATTCTACCGCCATGGTGCCTCCCAAGACTCTAACAATGTGACAGGGAGAAGTCTTGCCGTTCATGAAGTTTCCCGTAATCCACTACCTCACCAAGGTTGGGCAGAGATACAGAGCTGTGACCCGGCTATATGTATGGTCAAAGAACTCCTTGGTGAAGCAGATTCATCTCCAGCTCCTGATGCGCCTGCAGATGTTCAACAGTTGAGGAAAGAAAGAAGCTGTTCCTTTTTGAAGACAAGTTGATCCGAAGAGCTAATAACCCACATACGCAAGAACTGGTCTGGCAGATCGTGGTGCCCAGAAAACACATGCCCATGGTCTTGGAAGCTTACCACAATCAAGTGGGACACTTTGGTTGGATAAAGCTGGAAGTAGTCATCCGCGACCGCTTCTTCTCGACAGGTATGAGACGGTCTATTGAACAGTGGTGTAGGGAATGCGGCGGCCCATGTAGTCTCAGAAGAAAGAATTCTGCAAATCAAAGGGCCCCCTTGCAGCCCATCATCACTAAAAGGCTCTGGCGAGAACCAGGAGACAGTGCTGGAACCCGGGTGGGTAGCAGAAGGTACCCATTGAAAGCAAAGTAGCCAGGCCGCAAGCCGGCCGCAGTTACCAAAACCCACAGTCCTACAGGGGGTCCATGTCCCATTGGCACTACGGATCCAGCCTTCAGTGCCAGTTCCCGCAGCCCACATAGGAGTCACCTAAACTGCAGGCACCGTAGAGTCGGCTAACCCGGCGCAAGACGACAGGACAACGGATTGGTGGCATAGTGACCTTGACACTACCCGGAAACAGCAGGCGTGCTGGAACCAGGCTGGGCAACAGGGAGTCCCCGTGCCAAGGACACTGCCGAGCACCAACTGGCGTTGTTGGAGCCCAGGGACAATTATGGTGTAGGCCGAGGCCTACTTGGTGGTAGTTTCAGATTGTTTGTAGGCTACAACAGACTGTCAACGTGCTCCAATTAGGCATCTGTCTCCACTCTGTTTCCAGGATTTCACGTGACCAACAACACCGCCAGTTTATGCGTACAGCAGCCGTCTGCCCAATCCACACGTGTTGCTGTGTTACTGGGATTCTGTAATGTCAGCAGATCCCCTGATGTGTGTCTGCCACTGTCTCCTGCTCTGTCCACATTCCCACCGCTTGCAGTGGGAAGGTGGACAGCGCAGGAGACAGTGGCGGACACATATTGGGGGATCTACTGACGTTACAGAACCCCAGTAACACAGGAACATGTGTGGAATGCGTGGATGGCAACTGTGAGCAGGAACTGGCGGTGTTGGAGGTCAGGTGAAATACTAGAGACAGAGTGGAGACAGAGGCCTAATCAGAAAATGTTTAAATCTGAAGTAGTTACAATTTGGAGGCAGCAGCAGTTTGCCCTCCACACAGCAGGGGATCAGCTGCCGTTACTGACCCCCACTTTCACATGAACGAGTGTGTTTTTCTGTGTGGACAGCACTTCCGAGCACCAACTAGCGTTGTTGGAACCCAGGGACAATCATGGTGCAGGCCGAGGCCTACTAGGAGACAGGTGTAAAGCTGAGGTATTTTGACTTTGAAGGGAGCAGGACACTTTGCCCTCCACACAGCAGGGGATCAGCTGACGTTACTGACCCCCACTTTCACATGAACGAGTGTGTTTTTCTGTGTGGACAGCACTTCTGAGCACCAACTAGCGTTGTTTGAGCCCAGGGAGAACCAGGGTGCAGGCCGAGGCCTACTTGGTTTCAGTTTTACATTGTTTGTAGGCTACAACAGGCTGTCAACGTGCTCCAATTAGGCATCTGTCTCCACTCTGTTTCCAGGATTTCACGTGACTACCAACACCACCAGTTTATGCGTACAGTAGCCGTCTGCCCAATCCACACGTGTTCCTGTGTTACTGGTGTTCTGTAATGTCAGCAGATCCCCTGATGTTTGTCTGCCAATGTCTCCTGCTCTGTCCACATTCCAACCACTTGCAGTGGGAAGGTGGACAGCGCAGGAGACAGTGCCGGACACACATTGGGGGATCAGCTCACGTTACAGAACACCAGGAACACAGGAACAAGTGTGGAATGCGTGGACGGCAACTGTGAGCAGGAACTGACGGTGTTGGAGGTCAGGGGAAATACTAGAGACAGAGTGGAGACTGAGGCCAAATCAGAGAATGTTTAAATCTGAAGTAGTTACAATTTGGAGGCAGCAGCAGTTTGCCCTCCACACAGCAGGGGATCAGTTGACGTTACTGACCCCCACTTTCACATGAACGAGTGTGTTTTTCTGTGTGGACAGCACTTCCGAGCACCAACTAGCGTTGTTGGAACCCAGGGACAATCATGGTGCAGGCCGAGGCCTATTAGGAGCCAGGTGTAAAGCTGAGGTATTTTGACTTTGGCGGGAGCAGGACACTTTGCCCTCCACACAGCAGGGGATCAGCTGACGTTACTGACCCCCACTTTCACATGAACGAGTGTGTTTTTCTGTGTGGACAGCACTTCTGAGCACCAACTAGCGTTGTTGGAGCCCAGGGAGAACCAGGGTGCAGGCCGAGGCCTACTTGGTGGCAGTTTTACATTGTTTGTAGGCTACAACAGGCTGTCAACGTGCTCCAATTAGGCATCTGTCTCCACTCTGTTTCCAGGATTTCACGTGACTACCAACACCGCCAGTTTATGCGTACAGTAGCCGTCTGCCCAATCCACATGTGTTCCTGTGTTACTGGTGTTCTGTAATGTCAGCAGATCCCCTGATGTTTGTCTGCCAATGTCTCCTGCTCTGTCCACATTCCCACCACTTGCAGTGGGAAGGTGGACAGCGCAGGAGACAGTGCCGGACACACATTGGGGGATCAGCTCACGTTACAGAACACCAGGAACACAGGAACAAGTGTGGAATGCGTGGACGGCAACTGTGAGCAGGAACTGGCGGTGTTGGAGGTCAGGGGAAATACTAGAGACACAGTGGAGACTGAGGCCAAATCAGAGAATGTTTAAATTTGAAGTAGTTACAATTTGGAGGCAGCAGCAGTTTGCCCTCACACAGCAGGGGATCAGCTGACGTTACTGAACCCCACTTTCACATGAACGAGTGTGTTTTTCTGTGTGGACAGCACTTCCGAGCACCAACTGGCGGTGTTGGAGCCCAGGGACAATCATGGTGCAGGCCGAGGCCTACTAGGAGCCAGGTGTAAAGCTGAGGTATTTTGACTTTGGAGGGAGCAGGACACTTTGCCCTCCACACAGCAGGGGATCAGCTGACGTTACCGAACCCCACTTTCACATGAACGAGTGTGTTTTTCTGTGTGGGCAGCACTTCCGAGCACCAACTAGCGTTGTTGGAACCCAGGGACAATCATGGTGCAGGCCGAGGCCTACTAGGAGCCAGGTGTAAAGCTGAGGTATTTTGACTTTGGAGGGAGCAGGACACTTAGAATCATAGAATCGTAGAGTTGGAAGGGACCTCCTGGGCCATCTGGTCCAACCCCCTGCTCAAAGCAGGATTCGCTAAATCATCCCAGTCAGATGTCTGTCCAGCCTCTGTTTGAAGACTTCCATTGAAGGAGAACTCACCACTTCTCGTGGCAGCCTGTTCCACTCATTGATCACTCTAACTGTCAAAAAGTTTTTTCTAATATCTAATCTGTGTCTCCTCCCATTCAGTTTCATCCCATTGCTTCTAGTCTTTCCTTGTGCAAATGAGAATAAAGTTGATCCTTCTACAATGTGACAGCCCTTTAGATATTTGTAGACAGCTATTAAGTCTCCTCTCAGTCTTCTCTTTTGCAAACTAAACATTCCCAAATCCTGCAACCTTTCCTCATAAGACAGGGTTTGCAGACCGGTCACCATTCTGGTCGCTCTTTTCTGAACTTGCTCCAGTTTGTTGATGTCTTTTTTAAAATGTGGTGCCCAAAACTGGACACAATATTCCAGATGAGGTCTGACCAAAGAGGAGTAGAGGGAAATAATGACTTCACGTGATCTAGACTGTATGCTTCTGTTAATACATCCTAGAATTGCATTTGCCTTTTTTGCTGCTGCATCACACTGTTGACTCATATTCAGTCTGTGATCTATTAGTATACCCAAGTCTTTTTCACATGTGCTGTCACTTAGCCCTATTCCTCCCATTCTATATATGTTTTTTCCATTTTTATTGCCCAGATGTAGTACTTTGCATTTCTCCCTGTTAAAAACCATTCTGTTAGTTGCTGCCCACTTCTCCAGTTTATTTAAATCTTTTTGAATCCTCTCTCTCTCTTCTCTAGTATTAGCTATCCCTCCTAGCTTTGTGTCATCAGCAAATTTAATCAGTTTACCCTCAATTCCTTCATCTAAATCGTTGATAAAGATGTTGAACAATACAGGGCCCAGGACAGAGCCCTGTGGTACCCCACTTGAGACATTCTTCCAACTGGATGTGCAGCCATTTACGACCACTCTTTGGGTCCGATCACTAAGCCAGTTATGAATCCACCTAACAGTTGCCTTGTCCATTCCATACTTAATCATTTTTTCAATAAGGATTGTATGAGAGACTTTGTCAAATGCTTTGCTGAAGTCAAGATATACTATATCTACAGCATTTCCTTGATCCACCCAATCAGTGATACCGTCATAGAAGGAAATTAAGTTAGTCTGACATGACTTATTAGTTACAAACCCATGCTGACTCTGTTTAATCACTTCATTCTTATCCAGGTATTGACATACATGTTGTTTAATAATTTGTTCAAAGATCTTTCCTGGTATAGAAGTCAGACTCACCGGCCTATAGTTACCTGGGTCCACCTTCTTCCCCTTTTTGAAGATAGGAACAACATTTGCTCTTCTCCAGTCTTCTGGCACTTCTCCTGTTCTCCAAGAATTTTCAAAGATTATAGAGAGGGGTTCAAAAATTTCTTCTGCTATCTCCTTCAGTACTCTGGGGTGTACACACAGCAGGGGATCAGCTGACGTTACTGACCCCCACTTTCACATGAACGAGTGTGTTTTTCTGTGTGGACAGCACTTCTGAGCACCAACTAGCGTTGTTGGAGCCCAGGGAGAACCAGGGTGCAGGCCGAGGCCTACTTGGTGGCAGTTTTACATTGTTTGTAGGTTACAACAGACTGTCAACGTGCTCCAATTAAGCATCTGTCTCCACTCTGTTTCCAGGATTTCACGTGACTACCAACACCGCCAGTTTATGCGTACAGCAGCCGTCTGCCCAATCCACACGTGTTGCTGTGTTACTGGGATTCTGTAATGTCAGCAGATCCCCTGATGTTTGTCTGCCAATGTCTCCTGCTCTGTCCACTTTCCCACCGCTTGCAGTGGGAAGGTGGACAGCGCAGGAGACAGTGGCGGACACACATTGGGGGATCTGCTGACGTAACAGAACCCCAGTAACACAGGAACACGTGTGGAATGCGTGGACGGCAACTGTGAGCAGGAACTGGCGGTGTTGGAGGTCAGGGGAAATACTAGAGACAGAGTGGAGACAGAGGCCAAATCAGAGAATGTTTAAATCTGAAGTAGTTACAATTTGGAGGCAGCAGCAGTTTGCCCTCCACACAGCAGGGGATCAGCTGACGTTACCGAACCCCACTTTCACATGAACGAGTGTGTTTTTCTGTGTGGACAGCACTTCCGAGCACCAACTGGCGGTGTTGGAGCCCAGGGACAATCATGGTGCAGGCCGAGGCCTACTAGGAGCCAGGTGTAAAGCTGAGGTATTTTGACTTTGGAGGGAGCAGGACACTTTGCCCTCCACACAGCAGGGGATCAGCTGACGTTACCGAACCCCACTTTCACATGAACGAGTGTGTTTTTCTGTGTGGACAGCACTTCCGAGCACCAACTAGCGTTGTTGGAACCCAGGGACAATCATGGTGCAGGCCGAGGCCTACTAGGAGCCAGGTGTAAAGCTGAGGTATTTTGACTTTGGAGGGAGCAGGACACTTTGCCCTCCACACAGCAGGGGATCAGCTGATATTACCGAACCCCACTTTCACATGAACGAGTGTGTTTTTCTGTGTGGACAGCACTTCCGAGCACCAACTGGCGTTGTCGGAGCCCAGGGAAAATGAGGTAATAGGCCGAGGCCTACTTGGAGCCAGGTGTAAATCTGAGGTTGTTTGACTGTGGAGGGAGCAGGACACTTTGCCATACAGACAGCAGGGGATCAGCTGACGTTACCGAACCCCACTTACACATGAGCGAGTGTTTTGTCTGTGCGGACAGCACTTCTGAGCACCAACTGGCGGTGTCGGAGCCCAGGGAAAATCAGGTAGTAGGCCGAGGCCTACTTGGTGGCAGTTTGCGATTGTTTCTTTACTACTACTAACTGTCAACGTACTCCAATTAGGCCTCTGTCTTCACTCTATTTCGAGTATTTCCACTGGCTTCCAACCACGCCAGTTGCTGCTCTGAAATGCCGTCTGCACAACCCACACTTGTTCCTGTGTTACTGGGGTTCTGTAACAGCAGTTTCTCCCTAGAGGTGAGTCAGGCAATGTCTCCTGCATGTCCACATTTCCACTACAAGTAGTGGGAATGTAGACAAAGCAGGAGACATTGCCTTGCTCAACTCTGGAGATGAGCAGATGTTACAGGACCCAGGTACTACAGGAACAAGTGTGGATTGTGCAGACGGCACTTGAGAGCAGAAACAGGCGGTGTTGTAGGCCGGAGGAAATACTGAAAACAGAGTGGAGACAGAGGGCAAATCAGAGAACATTTTAAATCAGAGGTAGTCAGAAGTTGTAGGCAGCAGGAGAGTTTGCCGTACACACAGCAGGGGATCAGCTGACGTTACCGAACCCCACTTACACATGAGCGAGTGTTTTGTCTGTGCGGACAGCACTTCCGAGCACCAACTGGCGTTGTCGGAGCCCAGGGAAAATGAGGTAGTAGGCCAAGGCCTACTTGGAGCCAGGTGTAAATCTGAGGTTGTTTGACTGTGGAGGGAGCAGGACACTTTGCCATACACACAGCAGGGGATCAGCTGACGTTACCGAACCCCACTTACACATGAGCAAGTGTTTTGTCTGTGCGGACAGCACTTCTGAGCACCAACTGGCGGTGTCGGAGCCCAGGGAAAATCAGGTAGTAGGCCGAGGCCTACTTGGTGGCAGTTTGCCATTGTTTCTAGACTACTACTAACTGTCAACGTACTCCAATAAGGCCTCTGTCTTCACTCTGTTTCGAGTATTTCCGCTGGCTTCCAACCACGCCAGTTGCTGCTCTGAAATGCCGTCTGCACAACCCACACTTGTTCCTGTGTTACTGGGGTTCTGTAACAGCAGCTTCTCTCTAGAGGTGAGTCAGGCAATGTCTCCTGCTCTGTCCACATTTCCACTACAAGTAGTGGGAATGTAGACAAAGCAGGAGACATTGCCGTGCTCAACTCTGGAGATGAGCAGATGTTACAGGACCCAGGTACCACAGGAACAAGTGTGGATTGTGCAGACGGCACTTGAGAGCAGAAACACGTGGTGTTGTAGGCCGGAGGAAATACTGAAAACAGAGTGGAGACAGAGGGCAAATCAGAGAACATATTAAATCAGAGGTAGTCAGAAGTTGTAGGCAGAAGGAAAGTTTGCCGTACACACAGCAGGGGATCAGCTGACGTTACCGAACCCCACTTACACATGAGCGAGTGTTTTGTCTGTGCGGACAGCACTTCTGAGCAACAACGGGCATTGCTGTAGCCCAGAAAATAAAGTTCAGGTCATAGAAACATGAACACAACAGGAGACCTGGATCCTGTTGCCAGCCAATTATTTATTCTGGAAGAGGACTGGCAAATTCAGGTGAGATCCAGGCCTTGTTCATTTTCACAAAAGTAAGCCGGTCAACATTATCGGCGGATAGTCGCGTGCGACGGTCTGTTACCACACCACCTGCAGCACTAAAGACACGTTCCGATAATACACTGGCAGCAGGGCAAGCCAGCACCTCCAATGCATACTGGCTAAGCTCTGGCCATGTATCCAGCTTAGAGACCCAATACTTGAACGGGGAAGAGCCGTCTGGGAGAACACTAACAGGGCACGACAAGTAGTCTGTCACCATCTGACAGAAACGTTGCCTCCTGCTGACTGGAGCCGTCTGTGATGGTGTAGCCGTTTGTGGCGGTCCCACAAAACTTTTCCACATTTGGGCCATACTGGCCTTGCCTTGTCCTGCGGCACTGCCTCTGCTACCTCTTTGTGCAGAGCTTTCTCCACTGCCTCTACCCACATGGCTGCTTTGAAAAGCACTACCAGCAACACTTGTGGGGGGAATGGAGAACATGATTTCCTGCACAAGTGTTTCTTGGTACTCCCACATTTTTCGCTCCCGGTTCAACTGTGGTATGAGGCTTTGTAAGTTGTCCCGGTAGCGAGGATCTAGGAGGGTGTACACCCAATAATCTGCCGTGTGGAGAATGTTGGCGATGCGGCGGTCATTTAACAAGCACTGCAGCATGAAATCAACCATGTGCTGCAGACTGCCAACTGGACCGGAAACGCTGTCCCCAGCTTGAGGCAGCATCTCTGCCTGCTCAGCATCACCCCACCCTCGCTGTACACACTGACTACTAGAGCCTTGTGTACCTCCCTCCTCTGGAGAGATGTGTTCCTCGACTCCTCGCCATCCTCCTCACTAAGTGTCCCCTGCCTGGGCCTTTGTGTGGAAGCACGTTGCGCAGACTTGCCAGAAGCAGAAGGCATTTCTGACTGCTCATCCTCGACCTCTTCAAAAACCTCCTCACTTAGTGCTTGTAAGGTTTTTTGAAGCAGACAGATGAGGGGGACAGTCATGCTGATTAGTGCATCATCTGCACTGGCCATCCGCGTGGAGTCATCGAAGGCACGCAAAACTTGGCAGATGTCCCTCATAGTGGCCCACTCAGTGGTGGTGAAGTGTGTCAGGCGCACAGTGCGACTTGTTTGCGCCTGATGCAGCTGGTACTCCATTACTGCTGCCTGCTGCTCACACAACCGCTCCAACATATGTAACGTTGAATTCCACCTGGTGGGGAGGTCACATATGATGCGATGTTCTGGCAGGCGGAATCGGCGTTGCAGAGATGCAATGCGCGATCTTGCCATGCTGGAACGCCGCAAGTGAGCACACTCTAGGCGAACCTTGTGCAGCAGTGCATCAAGATCCGGATAGTCCCTCAGAAAGCTCTGCACGACCAAATTGAGCACGTGTGCCAGACATGGTATGTGAGTGATGTTGCCTAGGCCCAGAGCTGCCACTAGATTTCGGCCATTGTCACTCACTACCAAACCTGGCTGGAGATTTGCTGGCACAAACCACACACCGCTCTCCTGCTTGATGGCATTCCAGAGCTCCTGTGCTGTGTGGCTCCGATTCCCCAAAGAAATTAATTTAAGGACGGCCTGTTGACGTTTGTCCACACCTGTGCTCATATCTGGCCTAACAGGCTCACGCAGTGCTGATTCCGAGGAACTAGAGTAGGAGGAGGACTCAATATGTACAGACTGCATTCCTGCAATCCTTGGAGTTGGCAGAATACGTACAGAGCCACTCTCCAGATCTGTACCCGGCTCCACAACATTGACCCAATGGGCAGTGAGGGAAAGGTATCGTCCCTGTCCATGGCTACTGGTCCACGCATCGGTGGTCAGGTGGACATTGCTACTGATGGCATTTAGTAGCGCATTTTTAATTTTTCACTCCACATGCTTTTGCAGGGCAGGGACAGCTTGCCTGCTGAAATAAAAGTGGCTGGGCACATTGTATTGTGGAACTGCCAATGACATAAAGTTCCGGAATGTGTCAGTCTCCACCAGCCTGAATGACAGCATCTCAAGGGCCAGTAGTTTGGCAATGCCGGCATTCAGAGCCAGTGCTCGGGGATGGTTTGCCGAGTATGGCCGCTTTTTCTCCCATGCCTGTCCTACCTATTGCTGGTGAGTGGCCTGGGAGGGTGCTGATGACTGCGAACGTGGTTCAGTGGGTGGAATTTCACTGGGTCTCTGGACAACAGTGGCAGTGGTTCTTCCATGGCGTTCCAGTGAGGAAGCCGAACCAGCTGTGTGTGAGCTGGAGGAAGAGGCCCCAACACGAGCTGAAGAGGTGGTAGGTGCTGCTGAAGGTTGGCATACATCTTGAGTGTGTCTGTGTAACTCCACCTCGTGCTTGGTACGCACATGTTTATACATATTTGTGGTATTGAGGTTGGTCACATTTTTGCCACGTTTCACTTTCTGATGACACAGCTTGCATTTGACAAAGCAAATGTCATCAGCAACTGTGTAAAAAAAAAGACCACGCACTGCAAGTCCTGGGAGCGCCCGTTTTGTGTTTTGGAAGAGGGTTGCTCCTCACGGGTGCCAAAGTGGAGGCTACAGGCAACCAAGTCTGCCCCCGCCCTCTCCCTCCTCTTTTGGCCGTTCGGGGAATCTCTTCCTCAGAGCTGCTCCCACCACCTTCCTGTGGCTGACGCCATGATGGGTCAAGGACCTCATCATCTCCTCTCCCCTCTTCAAGCACCGGCTGGTCCTGGGTTGTCTCGCCAGCACCGTACGCACCAGAAATTGGCAACTGAGTCTCATCATCATCTGATGCATACTGAGGTGTGCTGACCATAGGCACTGGCCCACCCGCCTCTTCAGATTCAGAGGGACAAAGCAGTTGCGCATCACTGCATACTCCCTCTTCTTCACGCTCTAGAATGCTGCTTGGCTGGCCACCCCTTTCCAAGCCAACAGATTCTGAGAACAGAAGTAAAGATTGAGATGGCTCCTGTCCAGGGCTCTCAGACTGCCTGGGCAATTTGGCAGGTGGTGAAGAGACAGATGGTTGCTCTTCAGTGCTCTGGCCTTGGGAGGATGCGGAAGTCATTGAAGTGGATGCGTTAGCTGCCATCCATCCGACAACAGCTTCAATTTGTTCGTCACGCAGCAGTGGGGTACGGCGAGGTCCTACAAAGCTGCGCATGAAGGACTGTTGCCTGGTAAAAGTGGGGGATGCCGGGTCACTGGTGGCCGCAGCAGATACCGAATCCCCACGTCCTCTCCCTGCTGAATCCCCCCATCCTCTCCCTGCTGAAACTCCACGGCCACGACCACGTGCCTTACTCCCTGTCTTCTTCATCTTGGTAGACTGATAAAGATAGGCAGAAAAGTAAAAAAAGGGGTGGCTTAGTGTTCTTATTCCTGAACACCTGCTAACCAGTATAAGAAACACTAATTTGGCTAAGAGTGTGTGTACTACACTTTAATATGATCTAATGTGGCCTAGACAACTGTAAAGTGGAGTGTTTGGTGAACTTTATTTCCTTTTTTTTTTTGGGTGGGGGGAAAGGAAAGGATGTGACCAAAGTTTGAAAGCTATAGTATCACAAACTTTTTGGAGCGATTACAATGCAGGAAGCTAACCTACAATGCAATTGATGAGGCTCCAAAAAATAGGGTGATACTAGCCTGGCTGGCCCTGAAGGGCACAAGCCAGCAAAAAGGCTCCTCTATCTAATCCTATATAGTGTTTGCAACCAACCAATGACAATGGATGCGGTTGGAAGCACACTAATATAGGAGCAAAAATCTGGCTAAATTTGCTGCAAAAAAAGGACTATATATGAGGCAGTGACGCACGCTGAGCGGACTACAGCTAGCGGTGGCTGTAGAACACACTGCAACGTGAGCTGCACTCACACACAGAGAGACCTATCAGACAGCCAAAAACAGTGCAGAGAAATGGGCTATAGCACTGAAAGGCTGCTGAAAGGCTCCGCTGTCCACTCCTTTAGTGTTTGCAACCAACGTATATGGATACGTATGGAAGCACACTATACAGGAGAAAAAGAAAGCAGCAATAAAAGAAAAATGTGTATGAGGCAGAGACACACGCTGGCCGGCCTACAAGCAGACGTGCCTGCAGGACACACTACACAGCGTGGGTCTGCACTCACACAGCCCTTGCAGACAGCTGTGAAAACAGCGCTGCTAGGGAAAAGCAAGCTACAGTGGTGGATTATGTAGCCTGGATAAAGCACAATATTGTTTTTAGAATCGCTATTTCTAACTGTCCCTCACAGTCTTCAACAGCAGCCTGTCCCTAACTGAATTCACAGCAGAGTGACCAGAAATGGCGGCTGCAGCGCTTTTTATAGTGCATCATGACATCATTTCAGCAGCCAATCACAGCAATGCCAGTAGTTAACATGCCTACATGCCTAACAAGATGTGCCCACACTTCTGAGGATCCCCATTGGCTGAATCAAATCGAGCGGGCTCCTAGCATTATGGGTACTTCCGATTCCGGTATTCGATATGAAAAAAGTATCGGAACTAAGTATCGGAATTCCGATACAGCTAATATCGGCCGATACCCGATACTTGCGGTATCGGAATGCTCAACACTACACATCATACATATCACAATTGATACAGAATGTATAAAGATATTATCCTGAACAACCTTGTGTCCCCAGCGGAAGCATATTGAGGAAGACAAGTCCAAGTAGGTAGCTGCTCAATTAACACTAAGGCCCCATTCACACATTGTGTAGCTGTGAGGTGTTTGTTGTGAAGATTAGAACTGCACTATTTACCCCTAAAATATCTCAGCAAACATCTCGCTCTTTTGTGCATTAGAATGATTCCTTAAATAGAACTTAACATTTAATCCTCTTTTTTGTACTGATAGGTGTTATGTCTCATCTAGTTCAGATGATCTGCTGTAATGAAGAACGGACAGATGACGGTGGCGCAGCAGGAAGGCTGAGCAGAAACGACGGAGAACGTAGTAGCACGATGGAAGCAGGAGGACCAGAACTGGAACCACAGGATATCATGAGCAGAATTGATTTAACGGCAACTGCCGTAAGAGTTGCAGACTCCGATCAGGCACAGATCAGAATTGCATCAGTTTTTCTCGGGCGTGGAGAGGGGGGAAAAAAGGTTTCTCCACCTTCTGAATTATGTCAGTCTGTGAAAATCAGACACACTTAGATGTCATCCAAGTGGAGTCCAATTTTTTCATGGGCCCAAAGACTTGCATTGCCGATTTTGATCTGACACTGGGATCAAAATCGGAATTGTCTCCGATTTTTTCCATGGAGCACGGGGTCCGAGCAAAAAATCTGACATTTGCACAGGCCCATAGTATATCAAAGGTACGAGTGCTATCCGTCAAAACCATGGACAGCAAACTCATATATATTTATTTATTTTACTCGTTTACATAGCGCCATTAATTCCACAGCGCTATGTATACATACTATATATAGAAATGAAATAAATATTTAGAAATATATATATATATATATATTTATAGATATATACTCACTCATATATATGCTCTTCGATTTTCACAGACTGACAAAATGGAGAAACTTTCCCCCCCCTCCCCACCTCCAACAAAAACTGATGCCACTCTGATCACGCTCTAATCAAAGCCTGATCGGAGTCTGCAACTCTATTATGTATGTGTATGTGTGTGTATAGTACAGTATATGTATTGCATAGTATATGTATTGTTTAGTAAATGTGTAAATTTATTGCATATGTAATGTATAGTATATGTATAGTATAGCATACGTATAGTATAGTGTAGTAAATGTATAGCATATGTGTATGTCTATTGTATAGTATACATGTATGTCTATTGCATAGCATACGTCTATGTCTGTTGCATGGCATACGTCTATGTCTGTTGCATGGCATACGTCTATGTCTGTTGCATGGCATACGTCTATGTCTGTTGCATGGCATACGTCTATGTCTGTTGCATGGCATACGTCTATGTCTGTTGCATGGCATATGTCTATGTCTGTTGCATGGCATACGTCTATGTCTGTTGCATGGCATACATCTATGTCTGTTGCATGGCATATGTCTGTCTGTTGCATGGCATACGTCTATGTCTGTTGCATGGCATACGTCTATGTCTGTTGCATGGCATACATCTATGTCTGTTGCATGGCATATGTCTATGTCTGTTGCATGGCATACGTCTATGTCTGTTGCATGGCATACGTCTATGTCTGTTGCATGGCATACGTCTATGTCTGTTGCATGGCATACGTCTATGTCTGTTGCATGGCATACGTCTATGTCTGTTGCATGGCATACGTCTATGTCTGTTGCATGGCATACATCTATGTCTGTTGCATGGCATACGTTTATGTATGTTGCGTGGCATACTTCTATGTCTGTTGCATGGCATACGTCTATGTCTGTTGCGTGGCATACATCTATGTCTGTTGCATGGCATACATCTATGTCTGTTGCATGGCATACATCTGTCTATTGCATGGCATATATTTGTGTCTCTTGCATGGAATACATCTGTGTGTCTTGCATGGCATACGTCTTTGTCTCCTGCATACCATACGTCAATATCTCTTGCATAGCGTAGGTCTATGTCTCTTGCATAGCATACATCTATGTCTCTTGCATAGCATACGCCTATGTCTCTTGCATAGTATTTGTATATGTCTATTGCATTGTATTCTTCTATGTCTGTTGTATAGTATTTGTCTATATCTATTGTATAGTATATGTATTTGTCTATTGTAATGTATATATCTGTTGTATAGTATTCGTATATGTCTGTTGTATAGTATGTATAAATGTCTTTCGTATCGTATATGTCTACTGTATAGTATTCGTGTATGTCTATTGTGTAGTATTCGTATATATCTATTGTATAGTATTTGTATATGTTTAGTGTATAGCATTCGTATAAGTCTATTGTATAGTGTTCGTATAAGTATATTGTATAGTATTCGTATATATCTACTGTATAGTATTTGTATATGTTTAGTGTATAGCATTCGTATAAGTCTATTGTATAGTGTTCGCATAAGTATATTGTATAGTATTAGTATATATCTATTGTATAGTATTTGTATATGTT
This sequence comes from Dendrobates tinctorius, assembly GCF_039654945.1. NCBI lineage: Eukaryota > Metazoa > Chordata > Amphibia > Anura > Dendrobatidae > Dendrobates > Dendrobates tinctorius. The sequence goes on from NW_027361827.1 coordinate 12,078,600, forward strand.
TAGTGTATAGCAATCGTATAAGTCTATTGTATAGTAGTCATATAAGTATATTGTATAGTGTTAGTATATATCTATTGTATAGTATTCGTATATGTTTAATGTATAGCATTCGTATAAGTCTATTGTATAGCATTCGTATAAGTATATTGTATAGTATTCGTATTTATCTATTGTATAGTATTTGTAAATGTTTAGTGTACAGTATTCGCATAAGTCTATTGTATAGTATTCGTATAAGTCACAACAGAATGATCACAACAACGGTGAGCAAAAATCCCAGAACCACTATTGTATAGTATTCGTATAAGTATATTGTATAGTATTAGTATATATCTATTGTATAGTATTTGTATATGTTTAGTGTGTTGCATTCGTATAGGTCTATTGTACAGTATTCGTATAAGTATATTGTATAGTGTTAGTATATATCTATTGTATAGTATTCGGATATGTTTAATGTATAGCATTTGTATAAGTTTATTGTATAGTATTCGTATTTATCTATTGTATAGTATCGGTATATGTTTAGTGTACAGTATTCGCATAAGTCTATTGTATAGTATTCGTATAAGTATATTGTATACTATTAGTATATATCTATCGTATAGTATTTGTATATGTTTAGTGTATAGCATTCGTATAAGTCTATTGTACAGTATTCGTATAAGTATATTGTATAGTGTTAGTATATATCTATTGTATAGTATTCGTATATGTTTAATGTATAGCATTCGTATAAGTTTATTGTATAGTATTCGTATAAGTATATTGTAAAGTATTCGTATTTATCTATTGTATAGTATCGGTATATGTTTAGTGTACAGTATTCGCATAAGTCTATTGTATAGTATTCGTATAAGTATATTGTATACTATTAGTATACAATATACTTATTGTATAATATTGTATAGTGTTTGTTGTATACAATATTGTATAGTATTATTGTATAATAATACTGTATTGTATATAATAATACAATATTGTATACAATATTGTATAGTATTTGTATATGTTTAGTGTATAGCATTCGTATAAGTCTATTGTACAGTATTCGTATAAGTATATTGTATAGTGTTAGTATATATCTATTGTATAGTATTCGTATATGTTTAATGTAAAGCATTCGTATAAGTTTATTGTATAGCATTCGTATAAGTATATTGTAAAGTATTCGTATTTATCTATTGTATAGTATTTGTATTTGTTTAGTGTACAGTATTCACATAAGTCTATTGTATAGAATTCGTATAAGTATATTGTATAGTATTCATATATGTCTATTGTATAGTATTAGTATATATCTATTATATAGTATTTGTATATGTTTAGTGTATAGCATTCGTATAAGTCTATTGTATAGTATTAGTATATATCTATTGTATAGTATTTGTATATGTTTAGTGTATAGCATTTGTATAAGTCTATTGTATAGTATTCGTATAAGCATATTGCATAGTATTCGTATTTATCTATTGTATATTATTTGTATAAGTTTAGTGTACAGTATTCGAATAAGTCTATTGTATAGTATTCGTATAAGTATATTGTATAGTATTCGTGTATATCTATTGTATAGTATTGGTATAAGTCTATTCTATAGTATTTGTATAAGTGTATTGTATAGTATTTGTATATGTCTGTTGTATAGTATTCGTATAAGTCTATTGTATAGTATTGGTATATGTCTATTGTATAGTATTCGTATACACTCACTGGCCACTTTATTAGGTACACCTGTCCAACTGTGTGTTAAGACTTAATTTCTAATCAGCCAATCACATGGCGGCAACTCAGTGCATTTAGGCATGTAGACATGGTCAAGACAATCTCCTGCAGTTCAAACCGAGCATCAGTATGGGGAAGAAAGGTGATTTGAGTGCCTTTGAACGTGGCATGATTGTTGGTGCCAGAAGGGCTGGTCTGAGAATTTCAGAAACTGCTGATCTACTGGGATTTTCACGCACAACCATCTCTAGGGTTTACAGAGAATGGTCCGAAAAAGAAAAAAAATCCAGTGAGCGGCAGTTCTGTGGCCGGAAATGCCATGTTGATGCCAGAGGTCAGAGGAGAATGGGCAGACTGGTTCGAGCTGATAGAAAGGCAACAGTGACTCAAATTGCCACCCGTTACAACCAAGGTAGGCAGAAGAGCATCTCTGAACGCACAGTGCGTCGAACTTTGAGGCAGATGGGCTACAGCAGCAGAAGACCACACTGGGTACCATTCCTCTCAGCTAAGAACAGGAAACTGAGGCTAAAATTTGCACAAGCTCATCGAAATTGGACAGTAGAAGATTGGAAAAACGTTGCCTGGTCTGATGAGTCTCGATTTCTGCTGCGACATTCGGATGGTAGGGTCAGAATTTGGCGTAAACAACATGAAAGCATGGATCCATCCTGCCTTGTATCAACGGTTCAGGCTGGTGGTGGTGGTGTCATGGTGTGGGGAATTTTTTCTGGGCACTCTTTGGGCCCCTTGGTACCAATTGAGCATCGTTGCAACGCCACAGCCTACCTGAGTATTGTTGCTGACCATGTCCATCCCTTTATGACCACAATGTACCCAACATCTGATGGCTACTTTCAGCAGGATAATGCGCCATGTCATAAAGCTCGAATCATCTCAGATTGGTTTCTTGAACATGACAATGAGTTTACTGTACTCAAATGGTCTCCTCAGTCACCAGATCTCAATCCAATAGAGCATCTTTGGGATGTGGTGGAACGGGAGATTCGCATCAGGGATGTGCAGCCGACAAATCTGCGCCAACTGTGTGATGCCATCATGTCAATATGGTCCAAAATCTCTGAGGAATGCTTCCAGCACCTTGTTGAATCTCTGCCATGAAGAATTGAGGCAGTTCTGAAGGCAAAAGGGGGTCCAACCCCTTACTAGCATGGTGTACCTAATAAAGTGGCCAGTGAGTGTATGTCTATTGTATAGTATTTCTATATGTTTGTTGTATAGTATTCGCCTAAGTATATTGTATAGTATATGTATATGTCTTTTGTATAGTCTATTTATATGTCTATTGTATAGTATATGTATATGTCTATTGTACTGTATAGTATATGTCTATTGTATAGTATATGTACATGTCTATTGTAAATTATAGTGCAAGCTCCTAGGAGCAGGGTGTATATTTTATATTAGATTGTTAGCTCCTAGAAGCAAGATGCATTTATCTTTTCCCTTAGATCGACTCTCCTGAGCTTATAATACGTGCAGATATACAGCAATATGCAGCAGGACAGATGTGATCCAGGGAAATATCCGATCGCCAAAAAAGGGGTCAGGAAGGAATTTTTTCCCCCCCTGAGGCAGAACTCTCCGGGGGGTTTCTTCGCCTTCCTCTGGATCTTGTGGTCCAGTGGCTCTCAGCCGGTCCTCAATGCCCACAGCTAGTTCTGTGGTCTGTATAGGGACTTACCTGAGAGTCATTGTGATTATGATTTAATTTCTTAAAGGACCCGTAATATTTTTATTACAGTGTTGCTTATTGCTATTCCAATAAAAAAAAAAATAAGAAAGAAAATAAAAGTTTCATGGGATCTTTTTTCTGTTCACTTTATTTTTACACAGTTGCAATGATAGGAGTGATTATTACTACTCTCAGTACTCTACAAGTTGAACCAGGAATTATGGGGGGCGCCATTTACAGAAGGTAGACCACATAAATCTCCACCCATTGTGGTATCGTAATGTCTACTCCTGTCCCAAGTTACATTAAAATTGTTATGGAGGCAGTACCCTAAAATAGTATATGTACTACACAAAAAACTACCCGATAGAAGACTGAAGACGGGGACGCAGAGCTGCAGAATACAAGAGACACAAGCAGTGTCGGACTGGGGTGCCCAGGGCCCCCTAGTTGCCAACTCCAGTAACCAACTTAAGTGACCCACTTTTACAGCTATTTGCAAATGTGACATTATCCTCAATCACAAATTTATATAACAAAGAACAGGGAAGATTGTTACATGAATAAGATGCTGCCTCTGTAAGTACATAGTGAATAAAGGCTATTTTTCCAAGTACTGCTGTATAAGAGGGTGGTGGCCCGTAATGCACAGTGACCCACTGGAGGGTTCTCCTGTTCTCCTGTGACCCAGTCCAAGCCTATATGTAATATATTGAAAATTAATACTTTGTGTTTGTAGGGACAGACTTAGTTAAAGCTTAGTACTGGCCCATAGTGGGAGGGGGACCCCCCCAGTAAAAGAGGACTACTTCCTGATAGTCAGGGAAGTACAGTAACCAAGGTCACGTTCAAGTTGCAGTGGGAGGGCATTTATCGTTCAAGGCAGTGGGAGGCCTTACTAGAATCTCTTGTTGACATTCCTGCAACATCCGGCGCCTAGGGTTTGGTACAGAAACTGCTAAGAGTGCCTTATCTTCTAGTGTACAGAGGAAAAGCATGTGAAACTGCATTAAGAGAAGGTAGAGGATGCCCAGTGCACTGAGGAACTGGACAGGAAATCCCTGGAAAATCAGTTAATGTGAGGATAGTGCAAGAGGAACGTAGAGTGATGCTGGAGACATATTGTACTAAAGAAACAAAGAATAAGAAGTCTTGCACCAGAAACTGCATGCTACAGTCTGATGAACTTAAACTGCCCAATAAATTGCTTGTTACAATGAACTGCGTGTTCCCTTAGTTATGTGTGGCATCTCCTGAGGAGGGAGATCTGGGGAAAGCAGTGGTCTGCGGTCTACAGGTGAATGTGATGCACCCCACAATTACCAGTAAGTTAGGACCAGGCCCAGGACAAGTTTTAGACAAAATGGGGCCCTGGGCAAGTTTAAAGTGGGGCACTAAATGCTCACATATTGCACATCACCATTTACATGCGCAGAGCTCAGGCCATTAAGCGAGCATGATCAACAATATTGAAGTCATTCGATGCTTGTTTCCCAGCCTTTGTACACCAGCTGGCGAAGAATGATGGGGACAGATTCAGAAATCTACAAGCCATTAACCCTCATACACTTTCAGAAGCCTACACTCATCACTGTCCCCAATTTCCTCTTTTTCATGTCCTGATCTGGCTGTACATCACTACAATGACACTCTCAGAAGCAGCCTGGACCACGTGGCACCCCTCACTCTCAGAACTTCCAAACACAGAGTTAAACAGCCCTGGTTCACATTGCAAACTCGATTTCTCCAGCGATGCTCTAGGAGTTTTGTACGCCTATGGAAGAGAGCTTGATCACCAGAAAACTTTATCCAATACAAATTTATGTTACGGACCTATAACGCTGCCCTTTTCTTTGCCAAACAGACTTACTTCACCACCCTCATCTCCTGTCTAACAACCCCCAAACAATTTTTGACACCTTTCACTCCCTCCTCAGTCCAAAAACACAGGCCCTATGACAGACATCTGAGCTGATGAACTGGCCTCCCACTTTATAGAGAAAATAGAGAATATATGTCAGAAAATCAGCTCCCTGCCATCAAGTGCTACAACTCCGATCCCTCCCCCAGGGCCGGATTTAGGCAAAGTGGGGCCCTAGGAAAAGTTTAAAATGGGGCCCCAAATGCTAACATATTGCACATCACACAGAAGCATTTCGGTTGTAGTTACATGTGCTGAGTTCAGGCCGCTATATGAGTGTGATCGACAATATTGAAGTCGTTCAACACTTGTTTCCCGGTTTCTATCCACCGTCTGAGAAAAAATGATGGGGACAGATTGATCACTAATGGATCACTAACAGATCACCATACAGTATCATGTTATCAGCAGCACATCTACAGTTTACACCCCATAGTCCTTCATATAATATAATGTTCCCCATAGTCCTCCATATAGTATAATACACTCCTCAGTACTCCATATATTAAAATAAACTACTCAGTCCTCCATATAGTATAATACACTCCTCATAGTGCTCCATAGTATAATGCACCGCCATAGTCATCGATGTAGTACAATGCACTTCCCGTAGTATAATGCACCCCTTAGTTCTTCATATAATGTATTCCCCATAGTCCTTGATACAGTATAATGCAGCCCACATATAGTATAATGCAGCCACCCCACAGAGCATAATGCAGCCACCCCACAGAGTGTAATACAACCCCGCCATACAATATAATGTAAACCCCCATACAATATAATGCAGCCCCCTCTTAAAGTATAATGCAGCCACTGCATAGAGCATAATGAAGCCAGCCAACATAGCATAATGCAGCCCCGCCATAATATATAATGTAACCCCCATAGAATGTAATGCAGCCACCCCATAGTGCATAATGCAGCCACACCATAGTATAATGCAATCCCACCATAAAATAGAATGTTACCCCCCATAGAATATAATGCAACCCCTTATATAGTATAATGTAGCCACTCCATAGAATACAATGTAGCCCTCCTCATATAGTAAAATGCAGCCCCCATAGAATATAATGTAGCACCTCATAAAGTATAATGAAGCCCTCATACAATATAATCTAGTCCACCATTGAATATAATGCAGCCTCCCATAGTATAGAATTTAGCCTCCTCTTATAGTATAATGTTGCCCCCTCATAGAGTATGATGCAATCACCCACAATAGAATATAATAAACATAATACAGCCCCCCATAGAATATAATGTAGCCCCAAATAGAATATAATACAGCCCACCTCCCCATAGAATATAATGTAGCCTCCCATATTATATAACACAGCCTCCCCCATAGAATATAATTTAAATGTAACTCTTCATGGTATATAACACAGTATAGTCCACACATAGTATATAGCCCAGAACCACATGGATTATAGCCCAGCCCTCATGGTATATAACACAGCATCAGATGGTATATTGCCCAGCACCACATGGTATATAGCCCAGCACAACATGGTATATAGCCCAGCATAACAAGGTATATACCCCAGCACCACATGGTATATAGCACAGCCCATCATGGAATACAGCCCAGCACCATATGGAATATAGCACAGCACCACATGGTATACAGCACAGCACCTCATGGTAAATAGTACAGCACCACATGGTATATAGCACAGCACCACATGGTATATAGCACAGCCACACGTGGTATAAAGCACGGCAACACATGGTATATAGCACAGCACCACATGGTATATAGCACAGCCCAAATTTTATATGGCACAGCCACACATGGTATATAGCCAAGCACCACATGGTATGTAGCCCAGCACCACATGGTATATAGCACAGCCACACATGGTATATAGCCCATCACCACATGGTATACAGCCCAGCACCACATAGTATATAGCCCAGCACCACATGGTATATAGCCCAGTCACACTTGGAATATAGCCCAACACCACATAGTATATAGCACAGCCACACACGGTATATAGCCCATCACCACATGGTATATAACACAGCCACACATGGTATACAGCCCAGCACCATGGTATACAGCCCAGCACCAGATGGTATATAGCCCAGCACCACAAGGTATATAGCCCAGCCACACATGGTATATAGTCCAGCACCACATGGTATATAGCCCGGCACCACATGGTATATAGCCCAGCCACATATGGTATATAGCCCAGCAGATGATCTAGAAGACCTGGAAGAAATAGAGATGCCAGCATTCTACCGCCATGGTGCCTCCCAAGACTCTAACAATGTGACAGGGAGAAGTCTTGCCGTTCATGAAGTTTCCCATAATCCACTACCTCACCAAGGTTGGGCAGAGATGCAGAGCTGTGACCCGGCTATATGTATGGTCAAAGAACTCCTTGGTGAAGCAGATTCATCTCCAGGTCCTGATGCGCCTGCAGATGTTCAACAGTTGAGGAAAGAAAGAAGCTGTTCCTTTTTGAAGACAAGTTGATCCGAAGAGCTAATAACTCACATACGCAAGAACTGGTCTGGCAGATCGTGGTCCCCAGAAAAGACATGCCCATGGTCTTGGAAGCTTACCAAAATCAAGTGGGACACTTTGGTTGGATAAAGCTGGAAGTAGTCATCCGCGACCGCTTCTTCTCGACAGGTATGAGACGGTCTATTGAACAGTGGTGTAGGGAATGCGGCGGCCCATGTAGTCTCAGAAGAAAGAATTCTGCAAATCAAAGGGCCCCCTTGCAGCCCATCATCACTAAATAACCTTTGGAACTGGTGGCCTTAGACCACGTGCAGCTAACCCCAAGTCGATCAGGGTATACCTATGCCTTAACAATAGTGTATCACTATTCCCGTTTCCTAGTGGTCGTTCCGGTGAAAGACCAAACAGCAAGAACAGCTGCAAAGGCATTCCAAGAATATTTCTGCAGACCCCATGGCTACCCAGATCAAGTGCTGAGAGACAGAGGTCCAGTCTTCGAAGCAGAAGTCTTTCAAGAATTTTGCTCCCTCTACGGATGCAAAAAGATTAGAACTACACCATACCATCCACAAGGCAATGATCTTTGCGAAAAACTGAACCATCTGGTAATCAATTTATTTGCAGATCTTACCGCTAGAAGAAAGGAACTAATGGCCTGAGAAATTGCCAGATTTGATCAAAATGTACAATCATATACTAACCAGCGCAACAGGATATGCCCCAGCTTACTGGATGCGTGGACAGCCAGGTAAACTCCCCATCGACCTGGAAATGGGAGTCCTAACTCCTGAAACCATATCCAGCCAATTGGACATGGATTGGAATACAGAAAGGCAACTGCAGTATCAAAAAGTTCAGCAATGTGTAGAGGAAAGTCTTGCTCAAGCTAGGCAAAAACAGGAAAGGAACTTAAATAGACATGCTGTGGCAACCCCCTTACCAACAGGTGAACAAGTGCTGAAGAAAAAGAGAAGAAACCACAAGTTAGATGACCAATAGGAGGCTCAGCCTTACACTATTCAACCATCTAGCAATGACAACAGCAAAGTGTGTACTATCTCCAAAGACAGCGGAAAAACGTGTACCACCGTATCCAGAGACAATCTGAAAGTATGTCCAGCACAATTGCGTGAACGAGTTGAGATTAAGGAAGACTCTCAGCTAAAAGAAAATACTTATACAAAGATTTGCACTGTTCTAGGTGAATTCCCTAGTTCTTGGCTACAAGTTAACAACGCAGTGGTAGTTCTTTACCAGAGACACCAAATTGTTCTGGAAGCGACGAGTCGCTAAAGCCAACCAATAGAGTTGAGCGACTTTGCCTTTTTTTGGGTCGAGTCGGGTTTCATGAAACTCCACTATCGCAAAAGTCAGGTCGAACGAAATCAGCTGATTTTTGTGAAAAGTCGAAGGCCGACTGAAACACGAAACCCAATGCAAGTCAATGGGGAAGCAAAGTCGTCAGGGAGTGGAGACCAGGAAACACACCTACAGTGCCCTTTTGAATGCCAAAAACATCAAATCTTATTACTGAAGCTTTTCAACCTTAATTTACTTCATAATACTAGTTACGCACTGAAAAATGGGGGCTATTTGGCTAAATTTGTGGCGGGGTAGGGCTGGCTCCAGGTTTTCATGTGCCCTGGGCCAAAGAGCGCCCCTTTAACACATACCACAACTCATGATGCTCCGATACGGCAGAGAAATAGCGGTATAGTACAATGAAAAAATACTTCACTTTTTACATCTCCTGACTGATATCCATTTTAAATTCTCCAATAGCTCCAAAAATGGACAGTATCTTACTCCATACAGTATTATGGCCACCGCATAGTGCGCTATACAGAGTATTGAGGCCCATATGTTTCACCATACAGAATCATTGGTCCCATATAATGTTTGAAACAGTATATGATGAGCACCACATAATGCTACAGTATATGTTGGTCCCCATGGATGAAGCTGCACTGTCTTATGGGCCCAAATAATGCTCTATATATAATGGGCCCCATTTCTAATGCTCTAGTGTATAATGGACCCTGTAAATGCTGCTCCAGTGTCTGATGTCCACCTTTGGAATGCTCCAGTGTATGGTTGGCCCCATATATCATTCTCCAGAGTATAGTGCTCCCCAAAAATTGCTGTCCCAACATTGAAAACAATTAAATAAGTCTCCTCGCTAGGGAATCCCTGTACTAGTCTGGGTGTACAGACGTGATGTCATTGCGCTCTCTGATCAGAATATCACTGTCAGGAAACGCGAAAGACGTCATAGCGGTGGAGCAGGGAGAGGTAAGTATTTCAACTTTGCAAGTGCTGTGATCCAGAGGAAGTAGGGGGGGCCCACTCGTTGGCGACGGCACTGGCACAGGGTCCCTCATAGTACGGCGGTGTGTCTGACGGCGGGTGGGCTGAACCTGCACTTTCAGCTGCACCTTCCTTTTTGTCACCGTGTAAGGTGGTACAGTATATGGGAAGGGTAACCTGAGTTTCATCTGGGTGTCATTCAGGCTGTGTAGAGTGCGAGGGGAATGTAGTGGTCTGGGTCAATGTACCAGCAGAATCATCTAGCAGTGGCTGGGCCTCAGTGCACTTGTGGTGCCCCCAGGAGTACGGTCGCCACAGTGACATTACCTTCCTCCTAGGGAGTGTGATGGCACGCTTGGGAGCAACGAAGGATCTCTTTAGCAGTTAAACCAACACACAACACATGTCCCACTCCGGGCCAGCAGGGAGACCTCTGAACCTGACTGCTGAGGAGCTGCTGTCTGTGGTCGGGAGGAGGTAAGTTAGGGCAGTCTGTGAAGGGAAGGGGAAGTGTGTGGGCGTGAGAAGGGGAGCTGGAGGATGAGCAGACTTAAGGCTCACTCCTAGCTTGAGCGCATGGTCTGGATTCTGGTCTCCGAGTTTGTAGGGACACTGACGGTCTTGCAGCAGAAACCGGAGGAAGTAGCAGCTGTAAATGCTCTGTACCCAGCTAAGGCTCGGAGGCCCCAGCAGCGATGTGTGGGAGCCAGAAGAAAAAGGCTACGGTTGCCTGCCATACGAGAAAGTTCCAAGAGAGAGTCAACAGGGGGTACTTCATTGAACTCAGCACTGCGAGTACCTTAGATAAGCGCTAGAACGGAGGCCACACTACCTATATCCAGAGAGAGAATTTCAAATTGGCTTCCAGGCTGACCAACTCCTTCTCCATCTGTACTCTGGGTCCTGGACAACACTTACCAAGTACAGGTAAAGGAACTGCACGACTGTGTCTGTCCTCTTTCTCCTGCGCCTGGCTCACGGCTCTGCTACATCCTGCACTGCACACCATCTACCAACTCTTTCATGTGCCCTGCGACAATGGCCATACCTGTGCAGGGCTTCTACATCTTAGCTGCACCACAACTTCTGTCCCAGAGAAGCGCCACTACAGCGCTGGTCAATCTACTCAGAAACCACAGGTGGCGTCACGTATCATTCACCTATAAACGTAATTCACCCCTTTGCATGGATGCCCAGGGCCACGGAACGGGTCACCACCACTGGGACACATCCCAGGGAGACACCGTCCCGGTACCGAATAACCCCACTGCCCTGCCTGGCCACCCACACTCCATGTCAGATTCATCTTGGACTGGGGAATTCACGATTTGACTTGATAACCCATGCATGGTCCAAAGTTGTGACAGTCAGGTTACATTTTTTTTTTTTTTCTTCCGTATATGTACCTACCTACTGTCAATGTAATGCCTTTACGCATCTGTATCTGTACTTGTTCCTGCCTTGCTGCTGTAATGCTCTGAATTTCCCCATGGTGGGACGATTAAAGGATTATCTTATCTTATCTTATCTTAGAAAGAGCTACATGGACTAATGTTAAGTGTGGCCTGCTGCATCATTCACTTTGGATGGGGGTGCAGGAGACAAGGAAAGGGGTTCTTCCTGACCAGGAGCCAGCACTTGACGACTCAGTGCTTGCATTTTTTGAAACTTCAGAAGAGGAGGGCATATTTGCTGGTGTTTTTTCGGCAATGTAAGCCCGAACCAGTTCCTCATGCTCCGGCTATAAAAACGGTTAACCTACTCCCAGAAAAGGTAGCCTTCCAGGCGTTCCATAGACAGACCATGACACAGGCTCAACACCTCCTGCCTTAGCTGCTATTGTGCTTTTGCCACTACCAGCAGATGCACCACCACCATCAGCACCAGCTGGCCCCCCCACACCCACGTCCGCGGCCTCTTCCACAATATGGATTAGACAAGAATATAAAAAGTAGACAAAGTGTACAGTATCATCAGATAGCAGGTATATATGGCATAGTTTAAACATTAACAATGTATCATGAGTAGTGTTGAGCCACCCCGCTAGTGTTTTGGTTCGTCGCACAGGAGGCAAGTTCGTCGAATGTTCCTCGAACCACACTGAAAACAATGGCAGGCAAACACAAACACATACTAACACATACAAAACAATTACAAAACACCTTAAAAAGGTGTCCCAAAGCCGACAAAATGCTCAGAAGCCAAAAATAACATATGGAAAAGGGCAACTACATTTACAAAAGAGGTGGAGGAGTAAAAGGAGGAGGTGGAGGAGACACAGATCTAGGCTTGTCATGCCCTTATGAAATCAAGAAAGTCTGGGCTAAAAATGTAAAAACCAAACCCAAAAAAGCAAAATCTGAAAACGAACACGATCATATACCGTCGTACTTCCCACCAATAAATTATGGCAACTGGGCGGCGTTATTCCCATGAACCTCCAAACAGCGTCCATGAAGCCATAGTGTTTGCTATCCGGGGGCAGTATGATTGCAAAGCTGAACCTTAAAGGGATGTCCAAAAGGGCACCACCAGGAGTGGAGCCTGCGGCTTGATTGGACTCCACCCAGGAAAACAAAACCATGCCACCTCAAAAAAAGATGCACACATTGAAAGCTTTGTCAATTGTGTGTGTGTGGTGTGGTATCTCCGTTTGTAGTTGTGCTAGTGATTTGTCAGCTTTATTCCGTTAACGAACGAGACTCCGTCATGCCCCTGCGGTACGCGTAAAGCTTACTAGAGGGATACGCGAGGCTCTGGCACGCGCGATCGAGCAATAACAGGGCTGTCATGGCCTTCCATGTCGGCTACATGCGCGCTACACTGAAAGGACCATCTTTTGTCGCTTACAGGTGCAGATAACCAGCTGAACACCGTTAGTGATGGGGATCTGGGATTCCAATAATTCGCCGTGAACGATGATTTCCCAGTAAGTGCAGGTCAACAGCAATTCCTGATTTCGGCCTAACCGCCATTCCAGAAAAATGCAAAACATTACGTGTCCAAACCACAGGTGCTGTAGCTTGCTTAACAGCTCTGCAGCTGTTCTCAGGCCCAGTATGGATTCTACAAGATTCGAGAAAATTGATAAAAGGTACAGTTTCACCGGATAACACCTATATATGTTGCATAGTTTACACATTAAAAACCTATGTGTATCGACCAGGAGGCAGGCTCAGACGGTCTCAGGCCCAGTATGGATTAGACCAGATTGTACAAAGTTAAGATAGGGTACATTATCACTGGATAGCAGGTATATAGAGCATAGTTTAAACATTTAAAATCTCCATGTTTTCTGCATGGATTACAAAACAATCTAAAAACTAGAAAAAAGGAAATGTATTTCAAGCATACACCATGAAACACTTTTGGTGGTATTTTTAAATCTTCATTTATATTTCTGTCTCAGTAAGACAGCTGTTGTGAGTTCATTTTCCCCTTCGTCACTGGGGTCTGGTGAACTCCCTATTCTGGTAAAGGAAGGTAATGAGCCTGATTATCAGGCACCTGAGTCTAATGAGGATGACTGGCTGAGTGGAGTCACGGACTGGATATAAGGCTGCCGACGCCCTTCTGCCCTGCGGGTGATTTCTCTGTGGACTTCTAGGACACCAGTCTGATTCCTGCTCCTCTAAAGCTAAGTTTCAGTTTTGCCTGTTAGCTTTTTGTTTTGTTTTTTGTTTTCCTTGCTTTTCTGTATTCTGCCATTCCATGCTGGGGTGAGCTGAATCTCCTTTTGCCTGTAGCTCTGTCTTCAGTATATTCCTGAGTGCTGACATAGCTTTTTTGAAGCCTAGCGTCTTCAGGGCCTTTTTCACTGTCAGTCTGTTGGCTCTTATTTTCATAGGGTTTTTCACGGATTGCAGACAGCAGCCTTCCTGTCCTTTTCTATTTAGTTAGCTTGGGCCCCGCTTTGCTCAGTCTATCTTTCTGTCTGTGTTGGTATTTTCATCTTGCTTCACCGTCATTATATGTTGGGGGCTGCCTATTGCTTTGGGGTCTGCTCTGGGGCAGTTTAGATTGCCCCTTTCTTTCTTTAGGCCTATTTAATTCTCCGGCTGTGATCGAGGGGTCTAGGGCATCGTAGGAACCCCCCACGGCTACTGCTAGTTGTGTTGATAGGTTCAGGGGTCTGCAATCCGATAGCTGCCAACTTCTCTGGTTTTCTGGACTTAGCTAGCATTTCTGTTTTTGACTCCTACGGTGACTCAATCATAACAGACAGCCCAGACTCTCTGCAATAGGAAATTAGATGCATACAATTATTTACCTAATGTCTAGTGATTGCAGAAATCTGCGAATTATTCACGGGAACAACTTCCGTCACAATTCTCAGAGGCGATGCTGACCCTCAGTTAATTAGTGTGTGGACACAGCAAAAACCTTTCTTTGTGAAGAAAGTGTTGCTGTATTGAAGTACCGTTGATTACATCACCGTTACTCATATCCATCCAATTTTGATCACTGGGAGAGGTGTAAACGTGGTGCTCACTGCCTATCATGATCTGTCACGTAACTTTGGAGTGCAAAACACAGAAGTCACAGGCCGTAGGCGATTCAATTGGATTGGCACGAGAGGGAGGGCACATTTAAAAATGTGCACTGGAATATCACCCATCTGTGGGTAGGAAAACTGTTAAAGCTGATGAGAAACCACCACTGCATCTCATTGTGAGTCGACGTCCATAAGAAATGGAAGCCATTGATCATCTGAAGCTGGATCCCGGCCAACGGGACAGGGCATAGCTACGTCTTAACGATCATCTTCTATCAGTTCACCAAATTTGAAGTGCCAGTCCCAGTGATGGATTTGACAGCCCAGACTACACAGCGGAGGAGCAGGGAGAGGTAAACATTGCAAATGCTGGGGCCCTGCCCAAGCAAGGGGAGGTCCACTCGTGGGCGTCGGCACTGGCACTGGGCCCCTCATAGTACGGCGGTGTGTCTGACAGCGGGTGTGCACCACCACCGTCAGAGACAATTGTTTGCACTATGAGGGACCCTGTACCAGTGCCCGCACCCACGAGTCGGCCCACCCACCTGTCCAGGGCAATGGCACTCGCACGGTTGCGTGCGCTCGGTGGTGACCCCGGCCATTGGGGGGAGGAGGCTGCCCAGTTAGGGAGGTTTACAAAATGGCATATGTTGATGTGGGACATTCACCTGCTGCTAAAGGCGAAATTGGTCAAGTCCCAGGAACAGGCGGACCAAAGAAAACAATTTTTCTGGCAACCTATGTGTCATCAGGGTAAGGTGGGACAAAATCCTTGGAAAACCATGCACGGTTCATTTTAATGATGGGTGTATCATCCACATTTTGGGTCGACAGACGGGTCCTTTTTTCTGTCAGTATTGATCCAGCAGCACTGAAGACTCTTTCCGATAGCACACTTGCTGCTGGGCATGCGAGCTCCTGTAAGGCATATTGTGCCAATTCAGGCCAGGTGTCCAGCTTAGCTGCCCAATAGTCAAATGGGAATGACCTGTGAGGGAGAACATCGATATGGGAGGAAATGTAGTTTGTGACCATACTTGACAAGTGCTGTCTCCTGTCACTTTCAATCGATGCAGTATTACCAGTCGTGTGAGCGGGACTTGAAAAATCATTCCACAACATGGTCATGAAACCCCTGTCTCCAATGCCACTTCTGATGTGTCCACCACCAACACCGCTTCCAAGTTGCCCCCGGCCCCTACGGCTCGTGTGAGAACCATCACCGCTGCTGTGTGCTGAGAATGCCTCAACCAACCGGTTTACCAGAGTAGCTTGTTTGCTAGCCAATATTAGGTCAAGGTTCTCCTGTGGCATGATGTTTTGGAATTTGCCTTTATAGCATGGATCCAGGATGCTGGCCAACCAGTAGTCATCATCGTTCATCATTTTGGCAATGCGGGGGTCCCTTTTTATGATCTGCAAGGCATAATCTGACATGTGGGCCAGTGTTCCCGGTGTCAATGTTGCACTGCGAGTGCTGGGTGGAGAAGCACTTTCTGGCAAATCCACATCCCTCCAGTCACGCACAAACACTGTACCAGACCTTGCAAAGCCAACATTTTCTCTTGCCCCACGAGAAGCATCCTCCTCCCCTAAATAATCATCCCCATCATCATCCTCCTCCTCTTTCTCCACTTCGTCCACAACAGTTCCCTGACCAGACAATGGCTGACTGTCATCAAGGCTTCCCTCCTCCTCTTCCTCCTCATCAACCTCAGCTGCAGACACCTGCTCCTTAATGTGCGTCAAAGTTTGCATGAGCAGACGCATAAGCGGGATGCTAATGCTTATGCTGGCGTCGTCAGCGCTTACCAGCCGTGTGCATTCCTCAAAACACTGAAGGACTTTAGAGAGGTCTTTCAGCTTCGACCACTGCACACCTGTCAACTCCATGTCTGCCCTCAAAGTGCCTGCCCATGTATTCTCCCACAAATGCATTACGGCCTGCCTTTGTTCGCACAACCGCTCAACCATGTGCAGGGTGGAGTTCCACCTTGTTGCAATGTCGATAATTAGGCGGTGCTTGGGAAGGTGGAGCAACCACTGCAGCTTCTGCATACGACTGGAGTGTATCGGCGACCGGCGCATGTGCGAGCACAGTCTTCGAACCTTAAGGAGCAGGCCTGTTAAATCCGGATAATTAGTGAGGAAGCACTGCACCACCAGGTTCAAGGTGTGAGCCAAAAAAGGTATGTGTCTGAGTTTTGAAAGGGCTATGGCTGCCACAAAATTCCGGCCGTTATCACTAACTACCTTGCCTGCCTCAAAATGTAGACTGCCCAGCCATGACTCAGTTTGTCGCTGAAAGTAGTCGGCCAGTACCTTTGCGGTGTGTCTGTCGCCCAAAACACATCATCTGCAACACAGCCTGCTGACACTTTCCACTAGCTGATCGATAGGGGGACACCTCGCTTGCAACACTGTCAACTGCGGATGCAGTGCTCGTGCGACTGCGCTCTGTGGACCAGCTTTCGCTTCTGGAGGAGGAGGAGGAGGGTCGAACGCCTACAGCCAACTGTTTCCTATACCGTGGGTTAGGCAGCACTGTGCCACCACCGCTGTCCCCTGTGGACCCTGCATCCAACACATTAACCCAGTGCGCAGTGATGGACACGTAACGGCCCTGGCCATGCCTACTGGACCATGCATCAGTTGTGAGGTGCACCTTTCCACTCACTGATAGCTTGAGTGCATGGACAATGCGGTCTTTCAAATGAAGGTGGAGGGCTGGGATGGCTTTGCGAGAAAAGAAGTGGCGACTGGGTAGTTCATAGCGTGGAACTGCGTAGGCCATTAGTTCGCTAAAAGCTGCGCTTTTAACCAACCGATAGGGCATCATCTCTAACGAGATTAGTTTGGAAATGTGTGATTGCCTGAATGATTTGCCCTTGCGACGACAACTCAACATTTGCTGCTGGTGGTGTGCTAACCGGTGGACTTACAGTGGGAGAAACAATGTTGCGTTGCTGACTACCTTCTTTGGGAGCGGTAGCACATGTGGTACGTGAGTTTCGGTAGTCCATCCACGCTTGCAAGTGCAAGGTGGTTAAATGTCTTAGCATGCAACTGGTATTCAAATTTCTCAGATTTTTCCCTCGGCTAAAGGTCTTTGCGCACTTCTTACAGATTACCTTTGCCTGATCATTAGGATTTTGTTCAAAAAAGTGCCATACTGCACTCTTCCTACTAGGGAAGACAGTCTACATGCCCTGCATCTGTAGTGCAGAGGTCTGTCACTCTCTACCTGACTTCCATGTGTAGTGCGGGATTTGTAACTATCTACCTTTCCTCCATGTGTAGTTCGGGGTCTGACACTCTCTATCTGCCCTCCTTGTGTAGTGCAGGGTCTGTCACTCCCTACCAGCCATCCATGTATAGTGCAGGGGTCTGTCACTGTCTACCTGCCCTCTATGTGTAGGGCAGAGTTCTGTCATTCTCAACCTGCCCTCCTTGTGTAATGCACGTGTCTGTCACTCTCTACCTGCCTCTGTGTAGTGCGGGGTCTGTCATGCCCTACCTGCTCTCCATGTGTAGTGCAGCAGGCTGTCACTCCCTACCTGCTCTCCATGTGTAATGTGGGGTCTGTCTCTCTCTACCTGCCCTCCATGTGTAAGGCGGGGTTTTTCACTGCCTACCTGCCCTCCATTTGTATTGCAGGGTTCTTTCACTCTCTACCTGCCTCTGTGTAGTGCGAGGTCTGTCACGCCCTACCTACCCTCCATATGTAGTGCAGCAGGCTGTCACTCCCTGGACCTGCTCTCCATGTGTAGTTTGGGGTCTGTCACTCTCTACCTGCCCTCTATGTTTTCTGTGGGGTTCTGTCACTCTCTACTTGCCCTCCTTGTGTAGTGCAGTGTTCTGTCACTCTCTACTGCCCGCTATGTGTGGGTCGCCCTCCCAAGGTTGTGGGGTACTCGGTACCGGGCTGGTGTCGGCGGGATGTGTCACAGCAGCGGGGACCCGGTCCGTGGCCCTGGGCGCCCAATT
Source organism: Dendrobates tinctorius (assembly GCF_039654945.1). NCBI lineage: Eukaryota > Metazoa > Chordata > Amphibia > Anura > Dendrobatidae > Dendrobates > Dendrobates tinctorius. The sequence continues at coordinate 12,097,216 of NW_027361827.1, forward strand.
AATAGGGGGAGTTTGAATGGTAGAATGTAGTAAATGGAATAGTTCGTGATGCCACCTGTGGTGTTCGGCAAGTGAGATGTTCAGCCGACGCTGCTTGCAGATCCTCTGGAGCTGGTGGTGTGTTGCAGCCAAGATGGTGAAGCTCCCCACAGGTGAAGCTATTGCCCCAGGGCAGTGTAGATGTGGAGTTAGAGGAGGGGCACAAGCAGTGTCGAAGCTGGTACCCAGATGTTGCAGTGCTGGTTGTGCTGACGCAGGAATCAATGGAGGACACCAGGGCTTGTAGTTTCAAAGCTTTACTCACAGTCTGTAGTACACACAGGTGCCTGCCTCCATACTGTGTTCTCTGGGTCAGAGGCTCAATCAACCTCCAGGTCAGATGGAATGCTCCCTTCCAGCGCTCCGCCAACATGTACCTTTCTGGACTTCTCCTCTTATAGCGCCTTTAAGTGTGAAGATCTCCTAGTACTGAGTTACACTGGAGTTCCTCCTGACAGATGTTCCCAAGAACTCTACTTGTATGGCAGACAGCTGTAGCCTGCTTCGGGGACTCCTCACTCCTGAGTCCCGGCTCACTATCCAAGTTGCTGTTGTGCCCAAGTCTTAAATGGGAGTAGTGCATTTACAGCCCACTACTAAACCGGTGTCTGCTGCAGAACCATTAGTGTCCATACAACCTCGGGGACCGGGCCCCGGCCTTGCGCTTAGAACTTCTAGGCAGGGCTCTTCCTCTAACCCACGTCCTCTGTTCCCTTTTACGCCTTCGTTCCGTACTAATCTCTCTCTCTCTTATGGAAGATGCGGCTTCAGTTCAATGTCTTTCTCCTTCTTTCCATGCCCGTGCCAGCAGACCCAGGTCACTGAGGTCTGCTGCAGCACCTCCTTCCTCCATACCTCTCTCAGGGATCTTCTTTCCTCACTCCCCTCTGAGTGGCTTCCTCTCCCATACTGACCTGTAATCCTAAGCATTCCCGCTCTTTTATGTATTCTGAACTCCACCCGCCTCCCAGCATGTTTCGTGTTCCAAGCAGGGAGCCACCAAAGGTGATCTGCTACACTCCAAGCAAGGAGTCGCAATGTGGCTTTGCTGAACTACTGTGTTGTGTGGGGTGCGAGTGTTGGAGCGTGGTTAGGAGCCTCCAACTTACCTCAGGAGGAGGTGCAGTACCTTTGTGGCGACTGAGCCTCAGGGGCGCCACATGTGTAGTGTGGGGTCTGTCACTATCTACCTGCCCTCCTTGTGTAGTGCAGTGGTTTGTCACTCTCTATCTGCCCACTATGTGTAGTGCGGCAGCCTGTTACTTCCAACCTGCCCTCCATGTGTAGTGCGGTGGTCGATCACTCCCTACCTGCCCTCCATGTCTAGTGTGTGGTTTGTCAATCCCTTCCTCCCCTCCATGTGTAATGTGGTGGTCTGTCACTCCCTACCTGCCCTTGCATTGCCAAGTTTTTAACACTATGGTTCGGATACGGCTTTAGAGAAGGCTACTGCTTGTGATATAGCGCAATTTTATTACACGGTACAAAATTAAAGGAATGGTATGATTAGACAGAATGATTGCGTACACTTTTGTATAATTTAAGATAGAAAGGTTAAGTACAGATAAAGATTGAATACATATGATTAGGTATATATATATAAAGATTAACTATATACAGTATACTCACATCATCAATCACCAAGAGGCTTTTAAACATCATCCATCTGGAATGTCAGAGAAGCAACACCAAGACAGAGTCCCCTGGAAGATTCACAACACTGCACGGGCATCCCCACTCATGCAGGTATCAACACTGTACACATACAGGTATCCAGTTTTTGCTTCTGTCTAAGTCATGTTTCTCTGGCCTTATATAATAAATTACACTAATGTGTAACTAGCTTCACCCAGTCCTTCCAGTGGCCGGCCTTCAAGGTTGGATGAAACAGACAACATGGCATCATCAGACAATGGGTCATAAACACTAACAATATAAAAGCCACATGGGTTTAGATAAAATCAACACAGGCAGAGGTTAATAAACCTTAATGTTTTACAATGACAAACAGCAAACATAGATTCTCAAGACTGCCAATATAACCATTATCTTGTCTGTAACTGTTTGACTGTTTGGTATCAACAAAAGTTACTCTGTCAACAAAAGCGGAAACAAATGACACTCAAAAACACTTATGAGCAACAAGCAGTGCGTCCGGAAAGAAAAGAAGAGTGGTAGTTGTGGGCGACTCACTACTAAGAGGCACGGAGGCAACTATCTGCAGGCCGGACATAACCGCACGAGAAGTATGCTGCTTCCCAGGAGCAAAAATCAAGGATGCGGCCAACAGGATACCAACTATCCTCAAATCCAAGGACGACTACCCTTTCCTACTGATACATGTAGGCATAAACGACACGGCAAGAAATGACCTACCAAGTATCTGCGAAGACTTTGAAATTCTGGGGAAGAAAATAAAGGAACGGAACGTACAGGTTGTTTTCTCATCAATCCTCCCAGTCGATGGCCATGGCATCAGAAGATGGAATAGGATACTAGAGGTGAACAACTGGCTACGACGGTGGTGCAGGCAGCAAGGATTTGGATTCTTGGACCGTAGCGTGAATTACCTCTACGATGGACTTCTCGCAAGAGATGGGATATACCTCACAAAACCTGGGAAACACACATTCGCCAGAAGACTTGCCACACTCATCAGGAGGGCTTTAAACTAGAAGAAGAGGGGAAGGGAGGAAAAACAGCAGACAAGAACATGCAGCAGAAGGACAAACTAATCAAGGATACTAGATGTGGTACAGAGGACCCAAGACAGGGTACTCAGAAGGAAGCTAAGAAAAATGAAGCAAAACTTCTTTCCTGCATGCTGACCAATGCAAGAAGACTGACCAATAAGATTGAAGATCTGGAGTTGGTAATGTATGAGGAAAAATACGACATAGTAGGAATAACTGAGACATGGTTAGACGACAGCTATGACTGGGCGGCTAACTTGCAAGGATATGATTTGTTTAGGAGGGATCGTCAAAAACGGAAAGGGGGTGGAGTCTGTCTATATATAAAGTCCACTTTAAAGCCCACACTAAGAGAAGATATACAAGAGGGAAATGAAGAGGTGGAGTCTCTATGGGTGGAGATACAAGGAGAGAAAAGTAATAAAATCCTCATAGGGGTTTGTTATAAGCCACCAAATATAACAGAAACCACTGAAAATGTATTATTGAAACAAATAGACAAAGCAGCAAATCACAATGAGGTGATTATTATGGGGGACTTCAACTACCCCGACATAGACTGGGAAACTAAAAACTGCATGTCTCAGAAAGGAAACCAATTTCTGTCAGTGACCAAGGATAATTATCTGTCACAACTTGTGCAGGGCCCAACTAGAGGGACAGCCCTTCTGGACTTAATTTTAAGCAACAGGCCAGATAGAATAACACAAGTACGAGTCGATGGGCACCTAGGGAACAGTGACCACAATAATACAATTCCACTTGTCCTTCAGTAAGGTGCCCTGGAAGGGGGTTACGAAAACGATGAATTTCAGTAATGTAAAGTTTGATCAGCTTAGAGAGGACCTTCGCCGAATTGATTGGGACAATGTCCTCAAAAATAGGAGCACAGAAAATAAATGGGAAATATTTAAATCCGTTTTACACACCCACTGCGAGCTAGCCATACCGTACAGAAATAAAAGGGCTAGGAACAGGAGAACACCAATGTGGCTAAATAAGGATGTAAAAATGGCAATAAATAACAAGAACACGGCATTTAGGAAGCTAAAACAAGAAGGCAATGAAGAAGAATTAAAAAGTTATAGAGAAAAAAATAAAATGTGTAAAAAACAAATACATTTTGCAAAAGTGGAAACTGAGAGACTCATTGCTAAGGAAAGTAAAACAAACCCCAAACTATTCTTTAATTATATAAACAGTAAAAAGATGAAAATTGTTGGTGTCGGCCCTTTAAAGAACAATGAGGGTGAAATCATAGAGCGATGTGGGAAAAGCAAATGTTTTAAATACTTTTTTCTCAACAGTGTTCACACAGGAAAAGGATTTGCCAGGGGAAATGCAGAGTGATAATGTAAACTCCCAATTAAGTATTACCTGCCTAACCCAGGAAGAAGTGCAGAACCGCCTTAGTAAGATTAAAATTGACAAATCACCAGGCCCTGATGGCATTCACCCTCGGTTATTAAGGGAGTTAAGTACTGTGATAGACAGGCCTCTATTCCTTATATTTAAAGACTCTATAGAAACAGGGTCTGTTCCTTTTGATTGGCAGCAAGCAAATATGGTACCAATATTCAAAAAGGGGTGTAAAAGGGAACCTGGAAACTATAGGCCGGTAAGCTTATCATCTGTCGTGGGTAAAATTTTTGAAGGGCTTCTAAGGGATACCATTATGGAATATCTCAATGTTAATAAATGCTTAACTCCATATCAACATGGATTTATGAAGGATCGCTCCTGTCAAACTAACCTGACCAGCTTCTATGAGGATGAAAGCTCTCAAATGGACCAAGGAGAATCATTGGATGTCATTTATCTCGACTTCTCTAAAGCATTTGACACTGTTCCACATAAAAGATTGGTAAGTAAGATGAGAAAGCTTGGGCTAGGGGAAAATGTGTGTAGATGGGTAGGTAGCTGGCTTAGTGATAGAAAACAAATAGTGGCTATTAATGGTGCATACTCAGATTGGGCAAGGGTTACTAGTGGGGTACCACAGGGTTCTATATTGGGCCCCCTACTATTTAATATATTTATTAATGATCTAGTGGATGGCTTACACAGTAAAATATCAGTATTTGCAGATGATACAAAACTATGTAAGGTAGTTAACACAAAGGAGGACAGTTTGCAACTACAGACAGATTTGAGTAAATTGGAGAATTGGGCTGAAAAATGGCAAATGAGGTTTAACACAGATAAATGTAAGGTTATGCACATGGGAAGGAGAAGCAAATTCTATAATTACTTACTAAACGGGAAACTGCTGGGGAAATCAGACATGGAAAAAGACTTAGGCATCTTAGTCAATAAGAAGCTAAATTGGAGTGCCCAGTGTCAGGCAGCTGCCACCAAAGCAAATAGGGTCATGGGATGTATTAGAAGACGTCTGGGGACACGAGATGAAAACATAATTCTCCCTCTGTACAAATCACTCGTCAGACCACACTTGGAGTATTGTGTGCAATTTTGGACGCCGGTGCTCTAGAAAGACATTACTGAACTTGAAAGGGTTCAAAGGCGGGCTACTAAAATGATAAATGGAGTTGGTTCACTACAATAGCCAGAAAGGTTATGAAAATTAGGTCTATTTACTCTAGAAAAGAGAAGACTTAGGGGAGACCTAATATATATGTACAAGTATATCAGAGGGCAATACAGAGATCTCTCCAATGAACTATTTGTACCAAGGACTGTGGCAAGAACAAGGGGGCATTCTCTTCGTTTGGAGGAAAGACAATTTCTGCACCAGCATAGAAGAGGGTTCTTCACGGTAAGAGCAGTGACGCTCTGGAATTCTCTTCCTGAGGAAGTGGTGATGGCCAACTCACTGAATGAATTTAAGAAAGGAATGGATGCTTTTCTTGTGAGTAACAGCATAGAAGGTTACGAATAATAGAATATTATAGGTAGATGGTTGACCAAGCTTAGGGGAAGGAATTTTTTTCCCTATGGAGAAAATTGGCTTCTACTCTGTGTGTTTTTTGCTTTCCCCAGGATCAACAATACAGAACAGCTGCACTAAAAATAGGCTGAACTAGATGGACATAAGGTCTTCCTTCAGCCTTCAAAACTATGTTACTATGTTACTATGTAAATGCAGCTCTGTCATATACAGAATTCATTCTATATATTTCAATATGGACTCAAAATAGCCATTTTTATATTCGCACTACAGCCCTCCAAGTGTAGGTTGGGGTCTGTCACTCCCTACCTGCCGTCTATGTGTATTGTTGGGTCTGTCACTACCTTTCTGCCTTCCATGTGTAGTGCAGGGTCTGTCACTATCTACCTGCCCTCCATGTGTAGTATGGGGTCTGTCACTTTCTACCTGCCCTCTATGTGTAGTATGGGGTCTGTCACTCTCTACCTGCCCTACATGTGTACTGTGAGGTCTGTCACTCTCTACCTGCCCTCCATGTGTAGTATGGGGTCTGTCACTCTCCATCTGCCCTCTATGTGTAGTATGGGGTTCTGTCACTCTCTACCTGCCCTCCTTGTGTAGTGCAGCGGTCTGTCACTCTCTACCTTCCCGCTATGTGTAGTGTGGGGTCTGTCACTCTCTACCTGCTCTCTGTGTGTGCTGTGGGGTTCTGTCACTCTCTACCTGCCCACTTTGTGTAGTGCAGCGGTCTGTTACTTCCTACTTGCCCTCCATGTGTAGTATGTGGTCTGTCACTCCCTACCTGACCTCCAAGTGTAGGTTGAGGTCTGTCACTCCCTACCTGCCGTCTATGTGTATTGTTGGGTCTGTAACTACCTTTCTGCCTTCCATGTGTAGTACAGGGGTCTGTCACTATCTACCTCCCCTCCATGTGTAGTGTGGGGTCTGTCAGTCCCTACCTGACCATGCATGTGTACTATGGGGTTCTGTCACTCCCTACATGACCTCCATGTGTACTGCAAGGATCTTTCACTCTCTACCTGCCCTCTGTGAAGTGCGGGGTCTGTCTCTCACTCTCTACCTGCCCTCCATGTGAAATGTTCTCTCACTATCTACCTACACTTCCAGCAAGCATCGGACTGGAGCACCCTGGGCCTACCAAAGAAAATCATTCTTGGGGCCCACTTTGTAGCTACATAGAAATAAATACAATGTCACCAATTGTATGGTTATACACACTAATGTCAGGGTATAATATAAGGTAGTCCACTTCTTAATAGTATGCTAAGGATTGGCACCCTTATTGTGGTACAAACTCAATGATCTCCTGGTGCTTATTAACCATATAGAGTCTGCCTATGGGGAGTGCATTATACAATATAGAGTCTGCGTATGGGGGTGCATTATACAGTATAGAATCTGCCTTTGGGGTGTGCATTATACAATATAGAGTCTGTCTATGGGGAGTGCAGTATACCATAATGAGTATGCCATAGAGGCCTATGGGGAGTGCATCATAGTATATATTCCTATGGGGGGTGCATTATACAATATAGAGTCTGTCTATGGGGAGTGCAGTATACAATAATGAGTATGCCATAGAGGCCTATGGGGAGTGCATCATAGTATATATTCCTATGGGGTGTGCATTATACAATATAGAGTCTGTCTATGGGGAGTGCAGTATACAATAATGAGTATGCCATAGAGGCCTATGGGGAATGCATCATAGTATATATTCCTATGGGGGGTGCATTATACAATATAGAGTCTGTCTATGGAGAGTGCAGTATACAATAATGAGTGTGCCACAGAGGCCTATGGGGAGTGCATCATAGTATATATTCCTATGGGGGGTGCATTACACAATATAGAGTCTGCTTATGGGTGGTGCATTATACAATATGGTATCTGGCTTTGTGGGGTGCATTATACTATTTAGAGTCTGCCTACAGGGGTTTATTACATAGTACAGAGTCTGCCTATGGGGGGGCATTATTCCATACAGAGTCTGCCTATGGGGAGTGCAGTATACAATAATGAGTATGCCATAGAGGCCTATGGGGAGTGCATCATAGTATATATTCCTATGGGGTGTGCATTATACAATATAGAGTCTGTCTATGGGGAGTGCAGTATACAATAATGAGTATGCCATAGAGGCCTATGGGGAGTGCATCATAGTATATATTCCTATGGGGTGTGCATTATACAATATAGAGTCTGTCTATGGCGAGTGCAGTATACAATAATGAGTATGCCATAGAGGCCTATGGGGAGTGCATCATAGTATATATTCCTATGGGGGGTGCATTATACAATATAGAGTCTGTCTATGGGGAGTGCAGTATACAATAATGAGTGTGCCATAGAGGCCTATGGGGAGTGCATCATAGTATATATTCCTATGGGGGGTGCATTACACAATATAGAGTCTGCTTATGGGTGGTGCATTATGCAGTATGGCATCTGGCTGTGTGGGGTGCATTATACTATTTAGAGTCTGCATACAGTGGTTCATTACATAGTACAGAGTCTGCCTATGGGGGGGCATTATTCCATACAGAGTCTGCCTATGTGGGGTGCATTATACTATTTAGAGTCTGCCTACAGGGGTTCATTACATAGTACAGAGTCTGCCTATGGGGGGGCATTATTCCATACAGAGTCTGCCTATGGGGGGTGCATTATACTACAGTTGAAACTAGATAGATAAAATGCCTTAAAACATTCTCTCTCTCATTATTCTGGCATTTGGCAAATATTAATAATTATGGTAATCCTAATTGACCTGAAACGGAAAAGATTTATTCTGATTTCTTGTCAGATATTGAGAAAAACATGCATATGTGTTTTTATATAGTGTATGTAAACTTCTGGTTTCATACATACAGCATTGAAATAACCTGTTCACAATATCAAAGTATGTCATAGGGTGGGCCGGGGTTAAACAGTCAGTTTTGATGACATCACAAAGCACATAAACATCACAGACATCATATGACATCACAATTGGCATAGAATGAGGAAAGTACAACACATGAGCCATCTTGTTTCATTAGAGCCTGACAGCTTGAAGGAAACAAGTCCAGGTAGGGAACTCTTCACTTATGACGCCACTCACAAATTGTTTAGAAGGGGGATTAAAAGTGGGATTCAGAGCTGCATCATTCATCTGAAAATCTTATCAAAAAGTGCTATAGCCTGTGAAATTTATAACGATTCTATGATTTAAAAAAATGCTATTGATCAGCTTCTAAGGAAAATCTGCACATTTGGGTTCTTTCTAAGCGAGTGTGAGCCCAGCCAAACAGGAGTTACCACTCTGGACCACCCCTTCCCTAAATGAGGACGTGCTGGCCATCAACTGATCATTGTCACTGGTCTTGAAGACCCTCAGCAATCGGCTGGTTTTGCCCTCTATGACACCCATGTGCTCTAATAAAAGCATATAGGAAGGGGTGGGGCAGTGAGACAACTCCACTTGGTTCCATTTTTGGGTAGCTTTGCCATTAATGCTGTGAAAATGGTATCAGAACATAAATTTAATTGAATACTGCTACAGTTCTCCATTGTCAGCTCTCTTGGTCCTGTTGGATCAGGGGTGACCAGGAACTGACGGTTTATCGTGGTCAGGAGTTGCAGTATGGGGTCCTGTGTTTTCCTTTAGTGCGTAGAAGAGCAGGTGATACAGATTAGAAAAATTGGGGGCAAATGCTTAGGTTTTAATATGCGTCATGACTCAGTAAAAAATGAGGCTGGTGGTTATTTGCGGCCTGTGATTTTGTTTTATTAATTCTACTCTTGATGTTGGAAACTTGATACACAACACACCAGTGGCAGTTATTACGACAGGACACATGACATCACAGGGCACATGACATCATAGAGATCACAGGACACATCACATCATACATATCACAATTGGTACAGAATGTATAAAGTTATTATCCTGAACAACCTTGTGTCCCCAGCGGAAGCATATTGAGGAAGACAAGTCCAAGTAGGTAGCTGCTCAATTAACACTAAGGCCCCATTCACACATTGTGTAGCTGTGAGGTGTTTGTGGTGAAGTTTAGAACTGCACTATTTACCCCTAAAATATCTCAGCAAACATCTCGCTCTTTTGTGCATTAGAATGATTCCATAAATAGAACTTACCATTTAATCCTCTTTTTTGTACTGATAGGTGTTATGTCTCATCTAGTTCAGATGATCTGCTGTAATGAAGAACGGACAGATGACGGTGGCGCAGCAGGAAGGCTGAGCAGAAACGACGGAGAACGTAGTAGCACGATGGAAGCAGGAGGACCAGAACTGGAACCACAGGATATCATGAGCAGAATTGATTTAACGGCAACTGCCGTAAGAGTTGCAGACTCCGATCAGGCACAGATCAGAATTGCATCAGTTTTTCTCGGGCGTGGAGAGGGGGAAAAAAAGGTTTCTCCACCTTCTGAATTATGTCAGTCTGTGAAAATCAGACACACTTAGATGTCATCCAAGTGGAGTCCAATTTTTTCATGGGCCCAAAGACTTGCATTGCCGATTTTGATCTGACACTGGGATCAAAATCGGAATTGTCTCCGATTTTTTCCATGGAGCACTGGGTCCGAGCAAAAAATCTGACATTTGCACAGGCCCATAGTATATCATAGGTACGAGTGCTATCCGTCAAAACCATGGACAGCAAACTCATATATATTTATTTATTTTACTCGTTTACATAGCGCCATTAATTCCACAGCGCTATGTATACATACTATATATAGAAATGAAAGAAATATTTAGAAATATATATATATTTATAGATATATATTCACTCATGTATATGCGCTTCGATTTTCACAGACTGACAAAATGGAGAAACTTTTTCCCCCCCTCCCCACCTCCAAGAAAAACTGATGCCACTCTGATCACACTCTAATCAAAGCCTGATCGGAGTCTGCAACTCTATTATGTATGTGGGTATGTGTATGTGTGTGTATAGTACAGTATATGTATTGCATAGTATATGTATTGTTTAGTAAATGTGTAAATTTATTGCATATGTAATGTATAGTATATGTATAGTATATCATACGTATAGTATAGTGTAGTAAATGTATAGCATATGTGTATGTCTATTGTATAGTATACATGTATGTCTATTGCATAGCATACATCTATGTCTGTTACATGTCATATGTCTATGTCTGTTGCATGGCATACGTCTATGTCTGTTGCATGGCATATGTCTATGTCTGTTGCATGGCATACATCTATGTATGTTGCATGGCAAACGTCTATGTCTGTTGCATGGCATATGTCTATGTCTGTTGCATGGCATACGTCTATGTATGTTGCATGACATACGTCTATGTCTGCTGCATGGCATACGTCTATGTCTGTTGCAAGGCATACGTCTATGTCTGTTGCATGGCATATGTCTATGTCTGTTGCATAGCATACGTATATATCTGTTGCATGGCATACGTCTATGTCTGTTGCATGGCATACGTCTATGTCTGTTGCATGGCTTACATCTATGTCTGTTGCATGGCATACGTTTATGTATGTTGCGTGGCATACGTCTATGTCTGTTGCATGGTATACGTCTATGTCTGTTGCGTGGCATACGTCTATGTCTGTTGCATGGCATACGTCTGTGTCTCTTGCATGGCATACATCTGTCTATTGCATGGCATATATTTGTGTCTCTTGCATGGAATACATCTGTGTGTCTTGCATGGCATACGTCTGTGTCTCCTGCATACCATACGTCAATATCTCTTGCATAGCGTAGGTCTATGTCTCTTGCATAGCATACATCTATGTCTCTTGCATAGCATACGCCTATGTCTCTTGCATAGTATTTGTATATGTCTATTGCACTGTATTCTTCTATGTCTGTTGTATAGTATTTGTCTATATCTATTGTATAGTATATGTATTTGTCTATTGTAATGTATATATCTGTTGTATAGTATTCGTATATGTCTGTTGTAGAGTATGTATTAATGTCTATCGTATCGTATATGTCTACTGTATAGTATTCGTGTATGTCTATTGTGTAGTATTCGTACATATCTATTGTATAGTATTTGTATATGTTTAGTGTATAGAATTTGTATAAGTCTATTGTATAGTATTCGTATAAGTATGTAGTATAGTATTAGTATATATCTATTGTATAGTATTTCTATATGTTTAGTGTATAGAATTTGTATAAGTCTATTGTATAGTATTCGTATAAGTATGTAGTATAGTATTAGTATATATCTATTGTATAGTATTTGTATATGTTTAGTGTATAGCATTCGTATAAGTCTATTGTATAGTATTCGTATAAGTATATTGTATAGTATTCGTATTTATCTATTGTATAGTATTTGTATATGAATAGTGTACAGTATTCGCATAAGTCTATTGTATAGTATTCGTATAAGTATATTGTATAGTATTAGTATATATCTATTGTATAGTATTTGTATATGTTTAGTGTATAGCATTCGTATAAGTCTATTGTATAGTATTCGTATAGTATTTTGTGTAGTATTCGTATTTATCTATTGGATATTATTTGTATAAGTTTAGTGTACAGTATTCATATAAGACTATTGTATAGTATTCGTATAAGTATATTGTATAGTATTCGTATATTTCTGTTGTATAGTATTGGTATAAGTATATTCTATAGTATTCGCATAAGTTTATTGTATAGTATTCGTATATGTCTATTGTATAGTTTTCGTATATGTCTATTGTATAGTATTGGTATATGTCTATTGTATAGTATTCGTATATGTTTGTTGTATAGTATTCGCATAAGTATATTGTATAGTATTCGTATATTTCTGTTGTATAGTATTGGTATAAGTATATTCTATAGTATTCGTATAAGTTTATTGTATAGTATTCGTATATGTCTATTGTATAGTTTTCGTATATGTCTATTGTATAGTATTGGTATATGTCTATTGTATAGTATTCGTATATGTCTATTGTATAGTATTTCTATATGTCTATTGTATAGTATTTCTATATGTTTGTTGTATAGTATTCGCATAAGTATATTGTATAGTATATGTATATGTTTCTTGTATAGTCTATGTATATGTCTATTGTATAGTTTATGTATATGTCTATTGTACTGTATAGTATATGTCTATTGTATAGTATATGTACATGTCTATTTTAAATTAGAGTGCAAGCTCCTAGGAGCAGGGTGTATATTTTATATTAGATTGTTAGCTCCTAGAAGCAAGATGCATTTATCTTTTCCCTTCCAGATCGACTCTCCTGAGCTTATAATACGTGCAGATATACAGCAATATGCAGCAGGACAGATGTGATCCAGGGAAATATCCGATCGCCACAAATGGGGTCAGGAAGGAATTTTTTCCCCCCCTGAGGCAGAACTCTCCGGGGGGTTTCTTCGCCTTCCTCTGGATCTTGTGGTCCAGTGGCTCTCAGCCAGTCCTCAATTCCCACAGCTAGTTCTGTGGTCTGTATAGGGACTTACCTGAGAGCCATTGTGATTATGGCTTAATTTTTTAAAGGACCCGTAATATTTTTATTACAGTGTTGCTTATTGCTATTCCAATAAAAAAAAAATAAGAAAGAAAATAAAAGTTTCATGGGATCTATTTTCTGTTCACTTTATTTTTACACAGTTGCAATGATGGGAGTGATCATCACTACTCTCAGTACTCTACAAGTTGAACCAGGAATTATGGGGGGTGCCATTTACAGAAGGTAGACCACATAAATCTCCACCCATTGTGGTATCGTAATATCTACTCCTGTCCCAAGTTACATTAAAATTGTTATGGAGGCAGTACCCTAAAATAGTATATGTCCTACACAAAAAACTACCCGATAGAAGACTGAAGACAGGGACACAGAGCTGCAGAATACAAGAGACACAAGCAGTGTCGGACTGGGGTGCCCAGGGCCCCCTAGTTGCCAACTCCAGCAACCAACTTAAGTGACCCACTTTTACAGCTACTTGCAAATGTGACATTATCCTCAATCACAAATTTATATAACAAAGAACTGGGAAGATTGTTACATGAATAAGATGCTGCCTCTGTAAGTACATAGTGAATAAAGGCTATTTTTCCAAGTACTGCTGTATAAGAGGGAGGTGGCCCATAATGCACAGTGACCCACTGGAGGATTCTCCTGTTCTCCTGTGAGCCAGTCCAAGCCTATATGTGTAATATATGGAAAATTAATACTTTGTGTTTGTAGGGACAGACTTAGTTAAAGCTTAGTACTGGCCCATAGTGGGAGGGGGACCCCCCCAGTAAAAGAGGACTGCTTCCTTATAGTCAGGGAAGCACAGTAACCAAGGTCAAGTTCAAGTTGCAGTGGGAGGGCACTTATCGTTCAAGGCAGTGGGAGGTCTTACTAGAATCTCTTGCGGACATTCCTGCAACATCCGGCGCCTAGGGTTTGGTACAGATACTGCCAAGAGTGCCTTATCTTCTAGTGTACAGAGGAAAAGCATGTGAAACTGCATTAAGAGAAGGTAGAGGATGCCCAGTGCACTGAGGAACTGGACAGGAAATCCCTGGAAAATCAGTTAACGTGAGGATAGTGCAAGAGGAACGTAGAGTGATGCTGGAGACATATTGTACTAAAGAAACAAAGAATAAGAAGTCTTGCACCAGAAACTGCATGTTACAGTCTGATGAACTTAAACTGCCCAATAAATTGCTTGTTACAATGAACTGCATATTCCCTTAGTTATGTGTGGCATCTCCTGAGGAGGGAGATCTGGGGAAAGCAGTGGTCTGCGGTCTACAGGTGAATGTGATGCACCCCACAATTGCCAGTAAGTTAGGACGGGACCAGGACAAATTTTAGACAAAATGGGGCCCTGGGCAAAAGTTTAAAGTGGGGCACTGAATGCTCACATATTGCACCATCACCATTTACATGCGCAGAGCTCAGGCCATTAAGCGAGCATGATCAACAATATTGAAGTCATTCGATGCTTGTTTCCCAGCCTCTGTACACCAGCTGGCAAAGAATGATGGGGACAGATTCAGAAATCTACAAGCCATTAACCATCATACACTTTCAGAAGCCTGCACTCATCACTGTCCATAATTTACTCTTTTTCATGTCCTGATCTGGTTGTACATCACAACAATTACACTCTCAGAAGCAGCCTGGACCACGTGGCTCCCCTCACTCTCAGAACTTCCAAACACAGAGTAAAACAGCCCTGGTTCACATTGCAAACTCGATTTCTCCAGCGATGCTCTAGGAGTTTCGCACGCCTATGGAAGAAAGCTCGATCACCAGAAAACTTTATCCAATACAAATTTATGTTATGGACCTATAACGCTGCCCTTTTCTTTGCCAAACAGACTTACTTCACCACCCTCATCTCCTGTCTAACAACCCCCAAACAATTTTTGACACCTTTCACTCCCTCCTCAGTCCAAAAACACAGGCCCTATCACATACATCTGAGCTGATGAACTGGCCTCTCACTTTATAGAGAAAATAGAGAATATCTGTCAGGAAATCTGCTCCCTGCCATCAAGTGCTACAACTCCGATCCCTCCCCCAGGGCCGGATTTAGGCAAAGTGGGGCCCTAGGAAAAGTTTAAAATGGGGCCCCAAATGCTAACATATTGCACATCACACAGAAGCATTTCGGTTGTAGTTACATGTGCTGAGTTCAGGCCGCTATATGAGCCTGATCGACAATATTGAAGTCGTTCAACACTTGTTTCCCGGTCTCTATCCACCATCTGAGAAAGAATGATGGGGACAGAGTGATCACTAATGGATCACTAACAGATCACCATACAGTATCATGTTATCAGCAGCACATCTACAGTTTACACCCCATAGTCCTTCATATAATATAATGTGCCCCATAGTCCTCCATATAGTATAATACACTCCTCAGTCCTCCATGTATTAAAATAGACTGCACAGTCCTCCATATAGTATAATACACTCCTCATAGTGCTCCATAGTATAATGCACCGCCATAGTCATCGATGTAGTAAAATGCACTTCCCATAGTATAATGCACCCCTTAGTACTTCATATAATGTATTCCCCATAGTCCTTGATACAGTATAATGCAGCCCACATATAGTATAATGCAGCCACCCCACAGAGCATAATGCAGCCACCCCACAGAGTGTAATACAGCCCCGCCATACAATATAATGTAACCCCCCATACAATATAATGCAGCCCCCTCTTAAAGTATAATGCAGCCACTGCATAGAGCATAATGCAGCCAGCCAACATAGCATAATGCAGCCCCGCCATAATATATAATGTAACCCCCATAGAATGTAATGCAGCCACCCCATAGTGCATATTGCAGCCACACCACATAGTATAATGCAGCCCCACCATAAAATAGAATGTTACCGCCCATAGAATATAATGCAACCCCTTATATAGTATAATGTATCCATTACATAGAATACAATGTAGCCCTCCTCATATAGTAAAATGCAGCCCCCATAGAATATAATGTAGCCACCTCATAAAGTATAATGAAGCCCTCATACAATATAATCTAGCCCACCATTGAATATAATGCAGCCTCCCATAGTATAGAATTTAGCCTCCTCTTATAGTATAATGTTGCCCCCTCATAGAGTATGATGAAATCACCCACAATAGAATATAATAAACATAATACAGCCCCCCATAGAATATAATGTAGCCCCAAATAGAATATAATACAGCCCACCTCTCCATAGAATATAATGTAGCCCCCCATATTATATAACACAGCCTCCCCCATAGAATATAATTTAAATGTAACTCTTCATGGTATATAGCACAGCCGCATAGTATATAGCCCAGCACCACATAGTATATAGCCCAGAACCACATAGTATATAGCCCAGAACCACATGGATTATAGCCCATCCCTCATGGTATATAGCACAGCAACACATGGTATATTGCCCAGTCACACATGGTATACAGCCCAGCACCACATGGTATATACCCCAGCACCACAAGGTATATAGCACAGCCCACCATGGAATACAGCCCAGCACCATATGGAATATAGCACAGCACCACATGGAATACAGCACAGCACCTCATAGTATATAGTACAGCACCACATGGTATATAGCACAGCACCACATGGTATATAACACAGCCACACATGGTATAAAGCACAGCAACACATGGTATATAGCACAGCACCACATGGTATATAGCACAGCCCAAATGGTATATGGCACAGCCACACATGGTATATAGCCAAGCACCACATGGTATGTAGCCCAGCACCACATGGTATATAGCACAGCCACACATGGTATATAGCCCATCACCACATGGTATACAGCCCAGCACCACATAGTATATAGCACAGCACCACATAGTATATAGCCCAGCACCACATGGTATATAGCACAGTTACACTTGGAATAAAGCCCAACACCACATGGTATATAGCACAGCCACACACGGTATATAGCCCATCACCACATGGTATATAACACAGCCACACATGGTATACAGCCCAGCACCATGGTATACAGCCCAGCACCACATGGTATAAAGCCCAGCACCACAAGGTATATAGCCCAGCCACACATGGTATGTAGCCCAGCACCACATGGTATATAGCCCGGCACCACATGGTATATAGCCCAGCCACACATGGTATATAGCCCAGCAGACAATCTAGAAGACCTGGAAGAAATAGAGATGCCAGCATTCTACCGCCATGGTGCCTCCCAAGACGCCAACAATGTGACAGGGAGAAGTCTTGCCGTTCATGAAGTTTCCCGTAATCCACTACCTCACCAAGGTTGGGCAGAGATACAGAGCTGTGACCCGGCTATATGTATGGTCAAAGAACTCCTTGGTGAAGCAGATTCATCTCCAGCTCCTGATGCGCCTGCAGATGTTCAACAGTTGAGGAAAGAAAGAAGCTGTTCCTTTTTGAAGACAAGTTGATCCGAAGAGCTAATAACCCACATACGCAAGAACTGGTCTGGCAGATCGTGGTCCCCAGAAAACACATGCCCATGGTCTTGGAAGCTTACCACAATCAAGTGGGACACTTTGGTTGGATAAAGCTGGAAGTAGTCATCCGCGACCGCTTCTTCTCGACAGGTATGAGACGGTCTATTGAACAGTGGTGTAGGGAATGCGGCGGGCCCATGTAGTCTCAGAAGAAAGAATTCTGCAAATCAAAGGGCCCCCTTGCAGCCCATCATCACTAAATAACCTTTGGAACTGGTGTCCTTAGACCACGTGCAGCTATCCCCAAGTCGATCAGGGTATACCTATGCCTTAACAATAGTGTATCAGTATTCCCGTTTCCTAGTGGTCGTTCCGGTGAAAGACCAAACAACAAGAACAGCTGCAAAGGCTTTCCAAGAATATTTCTGCAGACCCCATGGCTACCCAGATCAAGTGCTGAGAGACAGAGGTCTAGTCTTCGAAGCAGAAGTCTTTCAAGAATTTTGCTCCCTCTAGGGATGCAAAAAGATCAGAACTAAACCATACCATCCACAAGGCAATGGTCTTTGCAAAAAACTGAACCATCTGGTAATCAATTTATTTGCAGATCTTACCGCTAGAAGAAAGGAACTAATGGCCTGAGAAATTGCCAGATTTGATCAAAATGTTCAATCATATACTAACCAGCACAACAGGATATGCCCCAGCTTACTGGATGCGTGGACAGCCAGGTAAACTCCCCCTCGACCTGGAAATGGGAGTCCTAACTCCTGAAACCATATCCAGCCAATTGGACACGGATTGGAAAACAGAAAGACAACTGCAGTATCAAAAAGTTCAGCAATGTGTAGAGGAAAGTCTTGCTCAACCTAGGCAAAAACAGGAAAGGAACTTAAATAGACATGCTGTGGCAACCCCCTTACCAACAGGTGAACAAGTGCTGCAGAAAAAGTGAAGAAACCACAAGTTAGATGACCAATAGGAGGCTCAGCCTTACACTATTCAACCATCTAGCAATGACAACAGCAAAGTGTGTACTATCTCCAAAGACAGCGGAAAAACGTGTACCACCGTATCCAGAGACAATCTGAAAGTATGTCCAGCACAATTGCATGAACGAGTTGAGAATAAGGAAGAGTCTCAGCTAAAAGAAAATACTGATACAAAGATTTGCACTGTTCTAGGTGAATTCCCTAGTTCTTGGCTACAAGTTAACAACGCAGTGGTAGTTCTTTACCTGAGACACCAAATTGTTCTGGAAGCGACGAGTCGCTAATGCCAACCACTAGAGTTGAGCGACTTTGCCTTTTTTTGGGTCGAGTCGGGTTTCATGAAACTCGACTTTCACAAAAGTCGGGTAGAACGAAATCGACCGATTTTTGTGAAAAGTCGAAGGCCGACTGAAACACGAAACCCAATGCAAGTCAATGGGGAAGCAAAGTCGGCAGGGAGTGGAGACCAGGAAACACACCTACAGTGCCTTTTTGAATGCCAAAAACATCAAATCTTATTACTGAAGCTTTTCAACCTTAATTTACTTCATAATACTAGTTACGCACTGAAAAATGGGGGTTATTTGGCTAAATTTGTTGGGGGGGTAGGGCTGGCTCCTGGTTTTCATGTGCCCTGGGCCAAAGAGCGCCCCTTTAACACATACCAAAACTCATGATGCTCCAATACGGCAGAGAAATAGCGGTATAGTACAATGAAAAATACTTCACTTTTTACATCTCATGACTGATATCCATTTTAAATTCTCCAATGGCTCCAAAAACGGACAGTATCTTACTCCATACAGTATTATGGCCACCGCATAGTGCTCTATACAGATTAATGAGGCCCATATATTTCACCATACAGAATCATTGGTCCCATATAATATTTGAAACAGTATATGATGAGCTCCACATAATGCTACAGTATATGTTGGTCCCCATGGATGAAGCTGCACTGCTGTGAGTTCATTTTCCCCTTCATTACTGAGGCCTGAGGAACTCCTTCTTCTGGTAAAGAAAGGTAGTGAGCCTGATTATCAAACACCTGAGGCTGTTGATGATGACTGGCTGAGTGGAGTTACTGACTGGATATAAGGCTACCGACGCCCTTCTGCCCTGCGGGTGATTTCTCTGTGGGATCCTTGGAGACCAGTCTGAATTCCTGCTCCTCTAAAGCTGTTTGCTGCTCGGCCTTTTGCATTGGTGCTTTGACTTTGTTTTGCTTTGTTTTTCTGGATTTCTGCCATTCCCTGCTGGGTGTGCTGAATTCCTTTAGCTCTGTGTTCTGAAAATACCTGAGTGCTGATTTAGTTTTTGAAGCCTAGCTGCTTCAGGGCCTTTTTCATATCAGCTTGTTGGCTTATGTCTTTGATAGGGTTTTGGCAGATTGCAGACAGCAGCCTTCCTGTCCTTTCCTATCTAGGTAGTTTTGGGCCCCGTCTTTGCTCAGTCTATCTTTCTGTCTGTGTTAGTGTTTTCATCTTGCTTCACCGTCATTATTTGTTGGGGGCTGCCTTTTGCTTTGGGGTCTGCTCTGGGGCAATTTAGATTTCCCCTTTCTTTCTTTAGGCCTATTTAATTCTCCGGCTGTGATCGAGGGGTCTAGGGCATCGTAGGAACCCCCCATGGCTACTGCTAGTTGTGTTGATAGGTTCAGGGGTCTGCAATCTGATAGTTGCCAACTTCTCTGGTTTTCTGGACTTAGCTTGTATTTCTGTTTTTGCCTCCTACGGTGACTCATTCATAACACTGCACTGTCTTATGGGCCCAAATAATGCTCTATATATAATGGGCCCCATTTCTAATGCTCTAGTGTATAATGGGCCCTGTAAATGCTGCTCCAGTGTCTGATGTCCACCTTTGGAATGCTCCAGTGTATGGTGGGCCCCATATATCATTCTCCAGAGTATAGTGCTCCCCAAAAATTGCTGTCCCAACATTGAAAACAATTACAAATGTCTCCTCAAATAAGTCTCCTCGCTAGGGAATTCCTGTACTAGTCTGCGCATACAGACGTGATGTCATTGCGCTCTCTGATCAGAATATCACTGTCAGGAAACGCGAAAGACGTCACGGCGGTGGAGCAGGGAGAGGTAAGTATTTCAACTTTGCAAGTGCTGTGATCTAGAGCAAGCAGGGGGGCCCACTCATTGGCGACGGCCCTGGCACAGGGCCCCTCATAGTACGGCGGTGTGCCTGACGGCGGGTGGGCTGAACCTGTACTTTCAGCTGCACCTTCCTTTTTGTCACCGTGTAAGGTGGTACAGTATATGGGAAGGGTAACCTGAGTTTCATCTGAGTCACATTCAGGCTGTGTAGAGTGCGAGGGGAATGTAGTGGTCTGGGTCAATGTACCAGCAGAATCATCTAGCAGTGGCTGGGCCTCAGTGCACTTGTGGTGCCCCCAGGAGTACGGTCGCCACAGTGACATTACCTTCCTCCTAGGGAGTGTGATGTCATGCTTGGGAGCAACGAAGGATCTCTCTAACAGTTAAACCAACACACAACACATGTCCCACTCCGGGCCAGCAGGGAGACCTCTGAACCTGACTGCTGAGGAGCTGCTGTCTGTGGTAGGGAGGAGGTAAGTTAGGGCAGTCTGTGAAGGGAAGGGGAAGTGTGTGGACGTGAAAAGGGGAGCTGGAGGATGAGCAGACTTAAGGCTCACTCCTAGCTTGAGCGCATGGTCCGGATTCTGGTCTCCGAGTTTGTAGGGACACTGACGTTCTTGCAGCAGAAACCGGAGGAAGTAGCAGCTGTAAATGCTCTGTACCCAACTAAGGCTCAGAGGCCCCAGCAGCGATGTGTGGGAGCCAGAAGGAAAAGGCTACGGCTGCCTGCCATACGTGAAAGTTCCAAGAGAGAGTCAACAGGGGGTACTTCATTGAACTCAGCACTGCGAGTACCTCAGATAAGCGCTAGAACGGAGGCCACACTACCTATCTGCAGAGAGAGAATTACAAATTGGCTTCCACCTTCTCCATCTGTACTCTGGGTCCTGGACAGCACTTACCAAGTACAGGTAAAGGAACTTCACGACTGTGTCTGTCCTCTTTCTCCTGCGCCTGGCGCACGGCTCTGCTACAACCTGCACTGCACACCATCTATCAACTCTTTCATGTGCCCTGCGACAATGGCCATACCTGTGCAGGGCTTCTACATCTTAGCTGCACCACAACTTCTGTCCCAGAGAAGCGCCACTGCAGCGTTGATCAATCTACTCAGAAACCACAGGTGGCGTCACGTATCATTCACCTATAAACGTAATTCACACCTTTGCATGGACGCCCAGGGCCACGGAACGGGTCACCACCACTGGGACACATCCCAGGGAGACAACGTCCCGGTACCGATTAACCCCATTGCCCTGCCTGGCCACCCACACTCCATGTCAGATTCATCTTGGACTGGGGAATTCTTGATTTGACTTGATAACCCATGCATGGTATGAAAGAAAGAGCTACATGGACTAATGTGAAGTGTGGCCTGCTGAATCAGCCTGCTGCATCATTTACTTTAGGTGGGGGTGCAGGAGACAAGGAAAGGGGTTCTTCCTGACCAGGAACCAGCACTTGACAACTCAGTGCTTGCATTTTTGAAACTTCAGAAGAGGAGGGCATATTTGCTGGAGTCTGTTTCGGCAACGTAAGCCTAAACCAGTTCCTCATGCTCTGGCTTTAAAAACGGTTAACCTACTCCCAGAAAAGGTAGCCTTCCAGGCGTTCCATAGACAGACCATGACACAGGCTCAACACCTCCTGCTTAGCTGCTATTGTGCTTTTGCCACTACCAGCAGATGCACCACCACCATCAGCACCAGCTGGCCCCCCCACACCCACGTCCGCGGCCTCTTCCACCAATCTTCCAAATTTAGCACAAAATAGACACAAAATAACATCACATATATGGTACTGTATCAGAAGCGTACAGCTCTATTCAGTCAAAGGATAATTGTCAACCTCCATATATATACCATCAGTCACACAGAGACACTCCTAGGCTCAATATGGATTAGACAAGAATATAAAAAGTAGACAATGTGTATAGTATCATCAGATAGCAGGTATATATAGCATAGTTTAAACATTAACAATGTTTCATGAGTAGTGTTGAGCCACGCCGCTAGTGTTTTGGTTCGTCGCACAGGAGGCAAGTTCATTGAATTTTCGTCGAACCACACTGAAAACAATGGCAGGCAAACACAAACACATACTAACACATACAAAACAATTACAAAACACCTTAAAAGGTGTCCCAAAGCCGACAAAATGCTCAGAAGCCAAAAATAACATATGGAAAAGGGCAACTACATTTACAAAAGAGGTGGAGGAGTAAAAGGAGGAGGTGGAGGGGACACAGATCTAAGCTTGTCATGCCCTTATGAAGTCAAGAAAGTCTGGACTAAAAATGTAAAAATCAAACCCAAAAAAGCAAAATCTGAAAACGAACATGATCATATATCGTCGTACTTCCCACCAATATATTATGGCAACTGGCAAATGGGCGGCGTTATTCCCATGAACCTCCAAACAGCGTCCATGAAGCCAAAGTGTTTGCTATCCGGGGGCAGTATGATTGCAAAGCTGAACCTTAAAGGAATGTCCAAAAGGGCACCACCAGGAGTGGAGCCTGCGGCTTAATTGGACTCCACCCGGGAAACAAAAACCATGCCACCTCAAAAAAAGATGCACACATTGAAAGCTTTAGCAATTGTGTGTGTGTGGTGTGGTATCTCCATTTGTAGTTGTGCTAGTGATTTGTCAGCTTTATTCCGTTAACGAACGAGACTCCGTCATGCCCCTGCGGTACGCGTAAAGCTTACTAGAGGGATATGCGAGGCTCTAGCACGCGCGATCGAGCAATAACAGGGCTGTCATGGCCTTCCATGTCCGGCTACATGCGCGCTACACTGAAAGGACCATCTTTTGTCTCTTACAGGTGCAGATAACCAGCTGAACACCGTTAGTGATGGGGATCTGGGATTCCAATAATTCGCCGTGAACGATGATTTCCCAGTAAGTGCAGGTCAACAGCATTTCCTGATTTCGGCCTAACCGCCATTCCAGAAAAATGCAAAACATTACGTGTCCAAATCACAGCTCTGCAGCCGTTCTCAGGCCCAGTATGGATTCTACAAGATTCGAGAAAGTTGATAAAGGGTACAGTTTCACCGGATAACACGTATATATGTTGCATAGTTTACACATTAAAAACCTATGTGTATCGATCAGGAGGCAGGCTCAGACAGTCTCAGGCCCAGTATGGATTAGACCAGATTGTGCAAAGTTAAGATAGGGTACATTATCACTGGATAGCAGGTAGAGAGAGCATAGTTTAAACATTTAAAATCTCTGTGTTCTCTGCATGGTTTACACAGCAATCTAAAAACTAGAAAAAAGGAAATGTATTTCAAGCGTACACCATGAAACACTTTTGGTGGTATTTTTAAATCTTCATTTATATTTCTGTCTCAGTAAGACAGCCCAGACTCTCTGCAATAGGAAATTAGATGCATACAATTATTTACCTAATGTCTAGTGATTGCAGAAATCTACGAATTATTCACGGGAACAACTTCCGTTACAATTCTCAGAGGCGATGCTGACCCTCAATTAATTAGTGTGTGGACACAGCAAAAACCTTTCTTTGTGAAGAAAGTGTTGCTGTATTGCAGTACCGTTGATTCCATCGCCGTTACTCATATCCATCCAATTTTGATCACAGGGAGAGGTGTAAACGTGGTGCTCACTGCCTATCATGATCTGTCACGTAACTTTGGAGTGCAAAACACAGAAGTCACAGGCCGTAGGCGATTCAATTGGATTGGCATGAGAGGGAGGGCACATTTAAAAATGTGCACTGAAATGTCACACATCTGTGGGTAGGAAAACTGTTAAAGCTGAAGAGAAACCACCACTGCATCTCATTGTGAGTCGACGTCCATAAGAAATGGAAGCCATTGATCATCTGACGCTGGATCCCGGCCAGCGGGACAGGGCATAGCTACGTCTTAACCATCATCTTCTATCAGTTCACCAAATTTGAAGTGCCAGTCCCAGTGATGGATTTGACAGCCCAGACTACACAGCGGAGGAGCAGGGAGAGGTAAACATTGCGAATGCTGGGGGCCTGCCCAAGCAAGGGGGGGTCCACTCGTGGGCGTCGGCACTGGCACTGGGCCCCTCATAGTATGGCGGTGTGTCTGACGGCGGGTGTGCACCACCACCATCAGAGACACTTGATTGCACTATGAGGGACCCTGTGCCAGTGCCCGTGCCCACGAGTCGGCCCACCCACCTGTCCAGGGCAATGGCACTCGCACGGTTGCGTGCGCTCGGTGGTGACCCCGGCCATTGGGGGGAGGAGGCTGCCCAGTTAGGGAGGTTTACAAAATGGCATATGTTGATGTGGGACATTTACCTGCCGCTAAAGGCGAAATTGGTCAAGTTCCAGGATCAGGCGGACCAAAGAAAACAATTTTTCTGGCAACCTATGTGTCATCAGGGTAAGGTGGGACAAAATCCTTGGAAACCCATGCATGGTTCATTTTAATGATGGATTTATCAACCACATTTTGGGTCGACAGACGGGTCCTTTTTTCTGTCAGTATTGATCCAGCAGCACTGAAGACTCTTTCCGATAGCACACTTGCTGCTGGGCATGCGAGCTCCTGTAAAGCATATTGAGCCAATTCAGGCCAGGTGTCCAGCTTAGCTGCCCAATAGTCAAATGGGAATGACCTGTGAGGGAGAACATCGATATGGGAGGAAAAGTAGTTTGTAACCATACTTGACAAGTGCTGTCTCCTGTCACTTTCAATCGATGCAGTATTACCAGTCGTGTGAGCGGGACTTGAAAAATCATTCCACATCATTGTCATGAAACCCCTGTCTCCAACGCCACTTCTGATGTGTCCATCACCAACACCGCTTCCAAATTGCCCCCGGCCCCTACGGCTCGTGTGAGAACCATCACCGCTGCTGTGTGCTGAGAATGCCTCAACCAACCGGTTTACCAGAGTAGCTTGTTTGCTAGCCAATATTAGGTCAAGGTTCTCCGGTGGCATGATCTTTTGGAATTTGCCTTTATAGCGTGGATCCAGGATGCTGGCCAACCAGTAGTCATCATCGTTCATCATTTTGGCCATGCGGGGGTCCCTTTTTAGGATCTGCAAGGCATAATCTGACATGTGGGCCAATGTTCCCAGTGTCAATGATGCACTGCGAGTGCTGGGTTGAGGAGCACTTTCTGGCAAATCCACATCCCTCCAGTCATGCACAAACCCTGTACCAGACCTTGCAAAGCCAACATTTTCTCTTGCCCCACGAGAAGCATTCTCCTCCCCTAAATAATCATCCCCATCATCATGCTCCTCCTCTTCTTCTTCTTCCTCCACCTTGTCCACGACAGTTCCCTGACGAGACAATGGCTGACTGTCATCAAGGCTTCGCTCCTCCTCTGTACAAATCCCCTCTGAAATGTAAAGTGCTGCGGAATATGTCGGCGCTATAAAAATAAAAATTTATTATTATTATTATTATCCTCTTCCTCCTCATCAACCTCAGCTGCAGACGCCTGCTCCTTAATGTGCGTCAAAGTTTGCATGAGCAGACGCATAAGCGGAATGCTAATGCTTATGATGGCGTCGTCAGTGCTTACCCGCCGTGTGCATTCCTCAAAACACTGAAGGACTTTACAGAGGTCTTTCAGCTTCGACCACTGCACACCTGTCAGCTCCATGCCTGCCCTCAAAGTGCCTGCACGTGTATCCTCCCACAAATGCATTACGGCCTGCCTTTGTTCGCACAGCCGCTCAACCATGTGCAGGGTGGAGTTCCACCTTGTTGCAACATCGATAATTAGGTGGTGCTTGGGAAGGTGGAGCAATCGCTACAGCTTCTGCATACGACTGCAGTGTACCGGCGACCGGCGGATGTGTGAGCACAGCCTTCGAAACTTAAGGCGCAGGCCTGTTAAATCCGGATAATTAGTGAGGAAGCACTGCACCACCAGGTTCAAGGTGTGAGCCAAGCAAGGTATGTGTCTGAGTTTTGAAAGGGCTATGGCTGCCACAAAATTCCGGCCGTTATCACTAACTACCTTGCCTACCTCAAGATGTAGACTGCCCAGCCATGACTCAGTTTGCCGCTGAAAGTAGTCGGCCAGTACCTCTGCGGTGTGTCTGTCGCCCAAAACACATCATCTGCAACACAGCCTGCTGACGCTTTCCACTAGCTGATCGATAGGGGGACACCTCGCTTGCAACACTGTCAACTGCGGATGCAGTGCTCATGCGACTGCGCACAGTGGACCAACTTTCGCTTCTGGAGGAGGAGGAGGAGGAGGATGGTCGAACGCCTACAGCCAACTGTTTCCTATACCGTGGGCTAGGCAGCACTGTGCCACCACCACTGTCCCCTGTGGACCCTGCATCCACCACATTAACCCAGTGCGCAGGGATGGACATGTAACGGCCCTGGCCATGCCTACTGGACCATGCATCAGTTGTGAGGTGCACCTTTCCACTCAATGACAGCTTGAGTGCATGGACAATGCGGTCTTTCACATGAAGGTGGAGGGCTGGGATGGCTTTGCGAGAAAAGAAGTGGCGACTGGGTAGTTCATAGCGTGGAAATGTGTAGGCCATTAGTTCGCTGAAAGCTGCGCTTTCAACCAACCGATAGGGCATCATCTCTAACGAGATTAGTTTGGAAATGTGGGTGTTCAAAGCCAGTGTACGCGGATGAGAGGATGAGTACTTTTTTGTCCTACTCATAATCTCTGCTTGGGTGAGCTGGACTTGAGAGCTGGATATGGTGGAAGTAGCGGTGGACATGGCGGACAGAGAAAGGGTTGATGATGGTTATGGAGTTGGTGTTCTTTCTGATGGCCTAGATTCAGTCTTTCGTTGCAATAACAGTGTGATTGCCTGAATGATTTGCCCTTGCGACGACAACTCTACATTTGCTGCTGGTGGTGTGCTAACCGGTGGACTTACAGTGGGGGAAACAATGTTGCATTGCTGACTACCTTCTTTGGGAGCGGTAGCACATGTGGTACGTGAGTTTCGGTAGTCCATCCACGCTTGCAAGTGCATGGTGGTTAAATGTCTTAGCATGCAACTGGTATTCAAATTTCTCAGATTTTTCCCTCGGCTAAAGGTCTTTGCGCACTTCTTACAGATTACCTTTGCCTGATCATTAGGATTTTGTTCAAAAAAGTGCCATACTGCACTCTTCCTACTAGGGAAGACAGTCTACATGCCCTGCATCTGTAGTGCAGAGGTCTGTCACTCTCTACCTGACTTCCATGTGTAGTGCGGGATTTGTAACTATCTACCTTTCCTCCATGTGTAGTTCGGGGTCTGACAATCTCTATCTGCCCTCCTTGTGTAGTGCAGGGTCTGTCACTCCCTACCAGCCATCCATGTATAGTGCAGGGGTCTATCACTGTCTACCTGCCCTCTATGTGTAGTGCAGAGTTCTGTCATTCTCAACCTGCCCTCCTTGTGTAGTGCAGGTGTCTGTCACTCTCTACCTGCCTCTGTGTAGTGCGGGGTCTGTCACGCCCTACCTGCTCTCCATGTGTAGTGCAGCAGGCTGTCACTCCCTACCTGCTCTCCATGTGTAATGTGGGGTCTGTCTCTCTCTACTTGCCCTCCATGTGTAAGGCGGGGTTTTTCACTGCCTACCTGCCCTCCATTTGTATTGCAGGGTTCTTTCACTCTCTACCTGCCTCTGTGTAGTGCAGGGTCTGTCAGGGCCTACCTACCCTCCATATGTAGTGCAGCAGGCTGTCACTCCCTGGACCTGCTCTCCATGTGTAGTTTGGGGTCTGTCACTCTCTACCTGCCCTCTATGTTTCCTGTGGGGTTCTGTCACTCTCTACCTACCCTCCTTGTGTAGTGCAGTGTTCTGTCACTCTCTATCTGCCCGCTATGTGTGGGTCGCCCTCCCAAGGTTGTGGGGTACTCGGTACCGGGCTGGTGTCGGCGAGATGTGTTACAGCAGCGGGGACCCGGTCCATGGCCCTGGGCGCCCAATTAATAGGGGGAGTTTGAATGGTAGAATGTAGTAAATGGAATAGTTTGTGACGCCACCTGTGGTGTTCGGCAAGTGAGATGTTCAGCCGACGCTGCTTGCAGATCCTCTGGAGCTGGTGGTGTGTTGCATCCAAGATGGTGAAGCTCCCCACAGGTGAAGCTATATCCCCAGGGCAGTGTAGATGTGGAGTTAGA
Organism: Dendrobates tinctorius; assembly: GCF_039654945.1. Taxonomy (NCBI): domain Eukaryota; kingdom Metazoa; phylum Chordata; class Amphibia; order Anura; family Dendrobatidae; genus Dendrobates; species Dendrobates tinctorius. Next base: position 12,126,028 of record NW_027361827.1, read on the forward strand.
GGAGGGGCACAAGCAGTGTCGAAGCTGGTACCCAGATGTTGCAGTGCTGGTTGTGCTGACGCAGGAATCAATGGAGGACACCAGGGCTTGTAGTTTCAAAGCTTTACTCACAGTCTGTAGTACACACAGGTGCCTGCCTCCATACTGTGTTCTCTGGGTCAGAGGCTCAATCAACCTCCAGGTCAGATGGAATGCTCCCTTCCAGCGCTCCGCCAACATGTACCTTTCTGGACTTCTCCTCTTATAGCGCCTTTAAGTGTGAAGATCTCCTAGTACTGAGTAACACTGGAGTTCCTCCTGTCAGATGTTCCCAAGAACTCTACTTGTATGGCAGACAGCTGTAGCCTGCTTCGGGGACTCCTCACTCCTGAGTCCCGGCTCACTATCCAAGTTGCTGTTGTGCCCAAGTCTTAAATGGGAGTAGTGCATTTACAGCCCACTACTAAACCGGTGTCTGCTGCAGAACCATTAGTGTCCATACAACCTCGGGGACCGGGCCCCGGCCTTGCGCTTAGAACTTCTAGGCAGGGCTCTTCCTCTAACCCACGTCCTCTGTTCCCTTTTACGCCTTCGTTCCGTACTAATCTCTCTCTCTCTTATGGAAGATGCGGCTTCAGTTCAATGTCTTTCTCCTTCTTTCCATGCCCGTGCCAGCAGACCCAGGTCACTGAGGTCTGCTGCAGCACCTCCTTCCTCCATACCTCTCTCAGGGATCTTCTTTCCTCACTCCCCTCTGAGTGGCTTCCTCTCCCATACTGACCTGTAATCCTAAGCATTCCCGCTCTTTTATGTATTCTGAACTCCACCCGCCTCCCAGCATGTTTCGTGTTCCAAGCAGGGAGCCACCAAAGGTGATCTGCTACACTCCAAGCAAGGAGTCGCAATGTGGCTTTGCTGAACTACTGTGTTGTGTGGGGTGCGAGTGTTGGAGCGTGGTTAGGAGCCTCCAACTTACCTCAGGAGGAGGTGCAGTACCTTTGTGGCGACTGAGCCTCAGGGGCGCCACATGTGTAGTGTGGGGTCTGTCACTATCTACCTGCCCTCCTTGTGTAGTGCAGTGGTTTGTCACTCTCTATCTGCCCACTATGTGTAGTGCGGCAGCCTGTTACTTCCAACCTGCCCTCCATGTGTAGTGCGGTGGTCGATCACTCCCTACCTGCCCTCCATGTCTAGTGTGTGGTTTGTCAATCCCTTCCTCCCCTCCATGTGTAATGTGGTGGTCTGTCACTCCCTACCTGCCCTTGCATTGCCAAGTTTTTAACACTATGGTTCGGATACGGCTTTAGAGAAGGCTACTGCTTGTGATATAGCGCAATTTTATTACACGGTACAAAATTAAAGGAATGGTATGATTAGACAGAATGATTGCGTACACTTTTGTATAATTTAAGATAGAAAGGTTAAGTACAGATAAAGATTGAATACATATGATTAGGTATATATATATAAAGATTAAATATACAGTATACTCACATCATCAATCACCAAGAGGCTTTTAAACATCATCCATCTGGAATGTCAGAGAAGCAACACCAAGACAGAGTCCCCTGGAAGATTCACAACACTGCACGGGCATCCCCACTTATGCAGGTATCAACACTGTACACATACAGGTATCCAGTTTTTGCTTCTGTCTAAGTCATGTTTCTCTGGCCTTATATAATAAATTACACTAATGTGTAACTAGCTTCACCCAGTCCTTCCAGTGGCCGGCCTTCAAGGTTGGATGAAACAGACAGCATGGCATCATCAGACAATGGGTCATAAACACTAACAATATAAAAGCCACATGGGTTTAGATAAAATCAACACAGGCAGAGGTTAATAAACCTTAATGTTTTACAATGACAAACAGCAAACATAGATTCTCAAGACTGCCAATATAACCATTATCTTGTCTGTAACTGTTTGACTGTTTGGTATCAACAAAAGTTACTCTGTCAACAAAAGCGGAAACAAATGACACTCAAAAACACTCAGGAGCAACAAGCAGTGCGTCCGGAAAGAAAAGAAGAGTGGTAGTTGTGGGCGACTCACTACTAAGAGGCACGGAGGCAACTATCTGCAGGCCGGACATAACCGCACGAGAAGTATGCTGCTTCCCAGGAGCAAAAATCAAGGATGCGGCCAACAGGATACCAACTATCCTCAAATCCAAGGACGACTACCCTTTCCTACTGATACATGTAGGCATAAACGACACGGCAAGAAATGACCTACCAAGTATCTGCGAAGACTTTGAAATTCTGGGGAAGAAAATAAAGGAACGGAACGTACAGGTTGTTTTCTCATCAATCCTCCCAGTCGATGGCCATGGCATCAGAAGATGGAATAGGATACTAGAGGTGAACAACTGGCTACGACGGTGGTGCAGGCAGCAAGGATTTGGATTCTTGGACCGTAGCGTGAATTACCTCTACGATGGACTTTTCACAAGAGATGGGATACACCTCACAAAACCTGGGAAACACACATTCGCCAGAAGACTTGCCACACTCATCAGGAGGGCTTTAAACTAGAAGAAGAGGGGAAGGGAGGAAAAACAGCAGACAAGAACATGCAGCAGAAGGACAAACTAATCAAGGATACTAGATGTGGTACAGAGGACCCAAGACAGGGTACTCAGAAGGAAGCTAAGAAAAATGAAGCAAAACTTCTTTCCTGCATGCTGACCAATGCAAGAAGACTGACCAATAAGATTGAAGATCTGGAGTTGGTAATGTATGAGGAAAAATACGACATAGTAGGAATAACTGAGACATGGTTAGACGACAGCTATGACTGGGCGGCTAACTTGCAAGGATATGATTTGTTTAGGAGGGATCGTCAAAAACGGAAAGGGGGTGGAGTCTGTCTATATATAAAGTCCACTTTAAAGCCCACACTAAGAGAAGATATACAAGAGGGAAATGAAGAGGTGGAGTCTCTATGGGTGGAGATACAAGGAGAGAAAAGTAATAAAATCCTCATAGGGGTTTGTTATAAGCCACCAAATATAACAGAAACCACTGAAAATGTATTATTGAAACAAATAGACAAAGCAGCAAATCACAATGAGGTGATTATTATGGGGGACTTCAACTACCCCGACATAGACTGGGAAACTAAAAACTGCATGTCTCAGAAAGGAAACCAATTTCTGTCAGTGACCAAGGATAATTATCTGTCACAACTTGTGCAGGGCCCAACTAGAGGGACAGCCCTTCTGGACTTAATTTTAAGCAACAGGCCAGATAGAATAACACAAGTACGAGTCGATGGGCACCTAGGGAACAGTGACCACAATAATACAATTCCACTTGTCCTTCAGTAAGGTGCCCTGGAAGGGGGTTACGAAAACGATGAATTTCAGTAATGTAAAGTTTGATCAGCTTAGAGAGGACCTTCGCCGAATTGATTGGGACAATGTCCTCAAAAATAGGAGCACAGAAAATAAATGGGAAATATTTAAATCCGTTTTACACACCCACTGCGAGCTAGCCATACCGTACAGAAATAAAAGGGCTAGGAACAGGAGAACACCAATGTGGCTAAATAAGGATGTAAAAATGGCAATAAATAACAAGAACACGGCATTTAGGAAGCTAAAACAAGAAGGAAATGAAGAAGAATTAAAAAGTTATAGAGAAAAAAATAAAATGTGTAAAAAACAAATACATTTTGCAAAAGTGGAAACTGAGAGACTCATTGCTAAGGAAAGTAAAACAAACCCCAAACTATTCTTTAATTATATAAACAGTAAAAAGATGAAAATTGTTGGTGTCGGCCCTTTAAAGAACAATGAGGGTGAAATCATAGAGCGATGTGGGAAAAGCAAATGTTTTAAATACTTTTTTCTCAACAGTGTTCACACAGGAAAAGGATTTGCCAGGGGAAATGCAGAGTGATTATGTAAACTCCCAATTAAGTATTACCTGCCTAACCCAGGAAGAAGTGCAGAACCGCCTTAGTAAGATTAAAATTGACAAATCACCAGGCCCTGATGGCATTCACCCTCGGTTATTAAGGGAGTTAAGTACTGTGATAGACAGGCCTCTATTCCTTATATTTAAAGACTCTATAGAAACAGGGTCTGTTCCTTTTGATTGGCAGCAAGCAAATATGGTACCAATATTCAAAAAGGGGTGTAAAAGGGAACCTGGAAACTATAGGCCGGTAAGCTTATCATCTGTCGTGGGTAAAATTTTTGAAGGGCTTCTAAGGGATACCATTATGGAATATCTCAATGTTAATAAATGCTTAACTCCATATCAACATGGATTTATGAAGGATCGCTCCTGTCAAACTAACCTGACCAGCTTCTATGAGGATGAAAGCTCTCAAATGGACCAAGGAGAATCATTGGATGTCATTTATCTCGACTTCTCTAAAGCATTTGACACTGTTCCACATAAAAGATTGGTAAGTAAGATGAGAAAGCTTGGGCTAGGGGAAAATGTGTGTAGATGGGTAGGTAGCTGGCTTAGTGATAGAAAACAAATAGTGGCTATTAATGGTGCATACTCAGATTGGGCAAGGGTTACTAGTGGGGTACCACAGGGTTCTATATTGGGCCCCCTACTATTTAATATATTTATTAATGATCTAGTGGATGGCTTACACAGTAAAATATCAGTATTTGCAGATGATACAAAACTATGTAAGGTAGTTAACACAAAGGAGGACAGTTTGCAACTACAGACAGATTTGAGTAAATTGGAGAATTGGGCTGAAAAATGGCAAATGAGGTTTAACACAGATAAATGTAAGGTTATGCACATGGGAAGGAGAAGCAAATTCTATAATTACTTACTAAACGGGAAACTGCTGGGGAAATCAGACATGGAAAAAGACTTAGGCATCTTAGTCAATAAGAAGCTAAATTGGAGTGCCCAGTGTCAGGCAGCTGCCACCAAAGCAAATAGGGTCATGGGATGTATTAGAAGACGTCTGGGGACACGAGATGAAAACATAATTCTCCCTCTGTACAAATCACTCGTCAGACCACACTTGGAGTATTGTGTGCAATTTTGGACGCCGGTGCTCTAGAAAGACATTACTGAACTTGAAAGGGTTCAAAGGCGGGCTACTAAAATGATAAATGGAGTTGGTTCACTACAATAGCCAGAAAGGTTATGAAAATTAGGTCTATTTACTCTAGAAAAGAGAAGACTTAGGGGAGACCTAATATATATGTACAAGTATATCAGAGGGCAATACAGAGATCTCTCCAATGAACTATTTGTACCAAGGACTGTGGCAAGAACAAGGGGGCATTCTCTTCGTTTGGAGGAAAGACAATTTCTGCACCAGCATAGAAGAGGGTTCTTCACGGTAAGAGCAGTGACGCTCTGGAATTCTCTTCCTGAGGAAGTGGTGATGGCCAACTCACTGAATGAATTTAAGAAAGGAATGGATGCTTTTCTTGTGAGCAACAGCATAGAAGGTTACGAATAATAGAATATTATAGGTAGATGGTTGACCAAGCTTAGGGGAAGGAATTTTTTTCCCTATGGAGAAAATTGGCTTCTACTCTGTGTGTTTTTTGCTTTCCCCAGGATCAACAATACAGAACAGCTGCACTAAAAATAGGCTGAACTAGATGGACATAAGGTCTTCCTTCAGCCTTCAAAACTATGTTACTATGTTACTATGTAAATGCAGCTCTGTCATATACAGAATTCATTCTATATATTTCAATATGGACTCAAAATAGCCATTTTTATATTCGCACTACAGCCCTCCAAGTGTAGGTTGGGGTCTGTCACTCCCTACCTGCCGTCTATGTGTATTGTTGGGTCTGTCACTACCTTTCTGCCTTCCATGTGTAGTGCAGGGTCTGTCACTATCTACCTGCCCTCCATGTGTAGTATGGGGTCTGTCACTTTCTACCTGCCCTCTATGTGTAGTATGGGGTCTGTCACTCTCTACCTGCCCTACATGTGTACTGTGAGGTCTGTCACTCTCTACCTGCCCTCCATGTGTAGTATGGGGTCTGTCACTCTCCATCTGCCCTCTATGTGTAGTATGGGGTTCTGTCACTCTCTACCTGCCCTCCTTGTGTAGTGCAGCGGTCTGTCACTCTCTACCTTCCCGCTATGTGTAGTGTGGGGTCTGTCACTCTCTACCTGCTCTCTGTGTGTGCTGTGGGGTTCTGTCACTCTCTACCTGCCCACTTTGTGTAGTGCAGCGGTCTGTTACTTCCTACTTGCCCTCCATGTGTAGTATGTGGTCTGTCACTCCCTACCTGACCTCCAAGTGTAGGTTGAGGTCTGTCACTCCCTACCTGCCGTCTATGTGTATTGTTGGGTCTGTAACTACCTTTCTGCCTTCCATGTGTAGTACAGGGGTCTGTCACTATCTACCTCCCCTCCATGTGTAGTGTGGGGTCTGTCAGTCCCTACCTGACCATGCATGTGTACTATGGGGTTCTGTCACTCCCTACATGACCTCCATGTGTACTGCAAGGATCTTTCACTCTCTACCTGCCCTCTGTGAAGTGCGGGGTCTGTCTCTCACTCTCTACCTGCCCTCCATGTGAAATGTTCTCTCACTATCTACCTACACTTCCAGCAAGCATCGGACTGGAGCACCCTGGGCCTACCAAAGAAAATCATTCTTGGGGCCCACTTTGTAGCTACATAGAAATAAATACAATGTCACCAATTGTATGGTTATACACACTAATGTCAGGGTATAATATAAGGTAGTCCACTTCTTAATAGTATGCTAAGGATTGGCACCCTTATTGAGGTACAAACTCAATGATCTCCTGGTGCTTATTAACCATATAGAGTCTGCCTATGGGGAGTGCATTATACAATATAGAGTCTGCGTATGGGGGTGCATTATACAGTATAGAATCTGCCTTTGGGGTGTGCATTATACAATATAGAGTCTGTCTATGGGGAGTGCAGTATACCATAATGAGTATGCCATAGAGGCCTATGGGGAGTGCATCATAGTATATATTCCTATGGGGGGTGCATTACACAATATAGAGTCTGTCTATGGGGAGTGCAGTATACAATAATGAGTATGCCATAGAGGCCTATGGGGAGTGCATCATAGTATATATTCCTATGGGGGGTGCATTATACAATATAGAGTCTGTCTATGGGGAGTGCAGTATACAATAATGAGTATGCCATAGAGGCCTATGGGGAATGCATCATAGTATATATTCCTATGGGGGGTGCATTATACAATATAGAGTCTGTCTATGGAGAGTGCAGTATACAATAATGAGTGTGCCACAGAGGCCTATGGGGAGTGCATCATAGTATATATTCCTATGGGGGGTGCATTACACAATATAGAGTCTGCTTATGGGTGGTGCATTATACAATATGGTATCTGGCTTTGTGGGGTGCATTATACTATTTAGAGTCTGCCTACAGGGGTTCATTACATAGTACAGAGTCTGCCTATGGGGGGGCATTATTCCATACAGAGTCTGCCTATGGGGAGTGCAGTATACAATAATGAGTATGCCATAGAGGCCTATGGGGAGTGCATCATAGTATATATTCCTATGGGGTGTGCATTATACAATATAGAGTCTGTCTATGGGGAGTGCAGTATACAATAATGAGTATGCCATAGAGGCCTATGGGGAGTGCATCATAGTATATATTCCTATGGGGTGTGCATTATACAATATAGAGTCTGTCTATGGCGAGTGCAGTATACAATAATGAGTATGCCATAGAGGCCTATGGGGAGTGCATCATAGTATATATTCCTATGGGGGGTGCATTATACAATATAGAGTCTGTCTATGGGGAGTGCAGTATACAATAATGAGTGTGCCATAGAGGCCTATGGGGAGTGCATCATAGTATATATTCCTATGGGGGGTGCATTACACAATATAGAGTCTGCTTATGGGTGGTGCATTATGCAGTATGGCATCTGGCTGTGTGGGGTGCATTATACTATTTAGAGTCTGCATACAGTGGTTCATTACATAGTACAGAGTCTGCCTATGGGGGGGCATTATTCCATACAGAGTCTGCCTATGGGGGGTGCATTATACTATTTAGAGTCTGCCTACAGGGGTTCATTACATAGTACAGAGTCTGCCTATGGGGGGGCATTATTCCATACAGAGTCTGCCTATAGGGGGTGCATTATACTACAGTTGAAACTAGATAGATAAAATGCCTTAAAACATTCTCTCTCTCATTATTCTGGCATTTGGCAAATATTAATAATTATGGTAATCCTAATTGACCTGAAACGGAAAAGATTTATTCTGATTTCTTGTCAGATATTGAGAAAAACATGCATATGTGTTTTTATATAGTGTATGTAAACTTCTGGTTTCATACATACAGCATTGAAATAACCTGTTCACAATATCAAAGTATGTCATAGGGTGGGCCGGGGTTAAACAGTCAGTTTTGATGACATCACAAAGCACATAAACATCACAGACATCATATGACATCACAATTGGCATAGAATGAGGAAAGTACAACACATGAGCCATCTTGTTTCATTAGAGCCTGACAGCTTGAAGGAAACAAGTCCAGGTAGGGAACTCTTCACTTATGACGCCACTCACAAATTGTTTAGAAGGGGGATTAAAAGTGGGATTCAGAGCTGCATCATTCATCTGAAAATCTTATCAAAAAGTGCTATAGCCTGTGAAATTTATAACGATTCTATGATTTAAAAAAATGCTATTGATCAGCTTCTAAGGAAAATCTGCACATTTGGGTTCTTTCTAAGCGAGTGTGAGCCCAGCCCAACAGGAGTTACCACTCTGGACCACCCCATCCCTAAATGAGGACGTGCTGGCCATCAACTGATCATTGTCACTGGTCTTGAAGACCCTCAGCAATCGGCTGGTTTTGCCCTCTATGACACCCATGTGCTCTAATAAAAGCATATAGGAAGGGGTGGGGCAGTGAGACAACTCCACTTGGTTCCATTTTTGGGTAGCTTTGCCATTAATGCTGTGAAAATGGTATCAGAACATAAATTTAATTGCAGACTGCTACAGTTCTCCATTGTCAGCTCTCTTGGTCCTGTTGGATCAGGGGTGACCAGGAACTGACGGTTTATCGTGGTCAGGAGTTGCAGTATGGGGTCCTGTGTTTTCCTTTAGTGCGTAGAAGAGCAGGTGATACAGATTAGAAAAATTGGGGGCAAATGCTTAGGTTTTAATATGCGTCATGACTCAGTAAAAAATGAGGCTGGTGGTTATTTGCGGCCTGTGATTTTGTTTTATTAATTCTACTCTTGATGTTGGAAACTTGATACACAACACACCAGTGGCAGTTATTACGACAGGACACATGACATCACAGGGCACATGACATCATAGAGATCACAGGACACATCACATCATACATATCACAATTGGTACAGAATGTATAAAGTTATTATCCTGAACAACCTTGTGTCCCCAGCGGAAGCATATTGAGGAAGACAAGTCCAAGTAGGTAGCTGCTCAATTAACACTAAGGCCCCATTCACACATTGTGTAGCTGTGAGGTGTTTGTGGTGAAGATTAGAACTGCACTATTTACCCCTAAAATATCTCAGCAAACATCTCGCTCTTTTGTGCATTAGAATGATTCCATAAATAGAACTTACCATTTAATCCTCTTTTTTGTACTGATAGGTGTTATCTCTCATCTAGTTCAGATGATCTGCTGTAATGAAGAACGGACAGATGACGGTGGCGCAGCAGGAAGGCTGAGCAGAAACGACGGAGAACGTAGTAGCACGATGGAAGCAGGAGGACCAGAACTGGAACCACAGGATATCATGAGCAGAATTGATTTAACGGCAACTGCCGTAAGAGGTGCAGACTCCGATCAGGCACAGATCAGAATTGCATCAGTTTTTCTCGGGCGTGGAGAGGGGGAAAAAAAGGTTTCTCCACCTTCTGAATTATGTCAGTCTGTGAAAATCAGACACACTTAGATGTCATCCAAGTGGAGTCCAATTTTTTCATGGGCCCAAAGACTTGCATTGCCGATTTTGATCTGACACTGGGATCAAAATCGGAATTGTCTCCGATTTTTTCCATGGAGCACTGGGTCCGAGCAAAAAATCTGACATTTGCACAGGCCCATAGTATATCATAGGTACGAGTGCTATCCGTCAAAACCATGGACAGCAAACTCATATATATTTATTTATTTTACTCGTTTACATAGCGCCATTAATTCCACAGCGCTATGTATACATACTATATATAGAAATGAAAGAAATATTTAGAAATATATATATATTTATAGATATATATTCACTCATGTATATGCGCTTCGATTTTCACAGACTGACAAAATGGAGAAACTTTTTCCCCCTCTCCCCACCTCCAAGAAAAACTGATGCCACTCTGATCACACTCTAATCAAAGCCTGATCGGAGTCTGCAACTCTATTATGTATGTGGGTATGTGTATGTGTGTGTATAGTACAGTATATGTATTGCATAGTATATGTATTGTTTAGTGAATGTGTAAATTTATTGCATATGTAATGTATAGTATATGTATAGTATATCATACGTATAGTATAGTGTAGTAAATGTATAGCATATGTGTATGTCTATTGTATAGTATACATGTATGTCTATTGCATAGCATACATCTATGTCTGTTACATGTCATATGTCTATGTCTGTTGCATGGCATACGTCTATGTCTGTTGCATGGCATATGTCTATGTCTGTTGCATGGCATACATCTATGTATGTTGCATGGCAAACGTCTATGTCTGTTGCATGGCATATGTCTATGTATGTTGCATGGCATACGTCTATGTATGTTGCATGACATACGTCTATGTCTGCTGCATGGCATACGTCTATGTCTGTTGCAAGGCATACGTCTATGTCTGTTGCATGGCATATGTCTATGTCTTTTGCATAGCATACGTATATATCTGTTGCATGGCATACGTCTATGTCTGTTGCATGGCATACGTCTATGTCTGTTGCATGGCTTACATCTATGTCTGTTGCATGGCATACGTTTATGTATGTTGCGTGGCATACGTCTATGTCTGTTGCATGGTATACGTCTATGTCTGTTGCGTGGCATACATCTATGTCTGTTGCATGGCATACGTCTGTGTCTCTTGCATGGCATACATCTGTCTATTGCATGGCATATATTTGTGTCTCTTGCATGGAATACATCTGTGTGTCTTGCATGGCATACGTCTGTGTCTCCTGCATACCATACGTCAATATCTCTTGCATAGCGTAGGTCTATGTCTCTTGCATAGCATACATCTATGTCTCTTGCATAGCATACGCCTATGTCTCTTGCATAGTATTTGTATATGTCTATTGCACTGTATTCTTCTATGTCTGTTGTATAGTATTTGTCTATATCTATTGTATAGTATATGTATTTGTCTATTGTAATGTATATATCTGTTGTATAGTATTCGTATATGTCTGTTGTAGAGTATGTATTAATGTCTATCGTATCGTATATGTCTACTGTATAGTATTCGTGTATGTCTATTGTGTAGTATTCGTACATATCTATTGTATAGTATTTGTATATGTTTAGTGTATAGAATTTGTATAAGTCTATTGTATAGTATTCGTATAAGTATGTAGTATAGTATTAGTATATATCTATTGTATAGTATTTCTATATGTTTAGTGTATAGAATTTGTATAAGTCTATTGTATAGTATTCGTATAAGTATGTAGTATAGTATTAGTATATATCTATTGTATAGTATTTGTATATGTTTAGTGTATAGCATTCGTATAAGTCTATTGTATAGTATTCGTATAAGTATATTGTATAGTATTCGTATTTATCTATTGTATAGTATTTGTATATGAATAGTGTACAGTATTCGCATAAGTCTATTGTATAGTATTCGTATAAGTATATTGTATAGTATTAGTATATATCTATTGTATAGTATTTGTATATGTTTAGTGTATAGCATTCGTATAAGTCTATTGTATAGTATTCGTATAGTATTTTGTATAGTATTCGTATTTATCTATTGGATATTATTTGTATAAGTTTAGTGTACAGTATTCATATAAGACTATTGTATAGTATTCGTATAAGTATATTGTATAGTATTCGTATATTTCTGTTGTATAGGATTGGTATAAGTATATTCTATAGTATTCGTATAAGTTTATTGTATAGTATTCGTATATGTCTATTGTATAGTTTTCGTATATGTCTATTGTATAGTATTGGTATATGTCTATTGTATAGTATTCGTATATGTTTGTTGTATAGTATTCGCATAAGTATATTGTATAGTATTCGTATATTTCTGTTGTATAGTATTGGTATAAGTATATTCTATAGTATTCGTATAAGTTTATTGTATAGTATTCGTATATGTCTATTGTATAGTTTTCGTATATGTCTATTGTATAGTATTGGTATATGTCTATTGTATAGTATTCGTATATGTCTATTGTATAGTATTTCTATATGTTTGTTGTATAGTATTCGCATAAGTATATTGTATAGTATATGTATATGTTTCTTGTATAGTCTATGTATATGTCTATTGTATAGTTTATGTATATGTCTATTGTACTGTATAGTATATGTCTATTGTATAGTATATGTACATGTCTATTTTAAATTAGAGTGCAAGCTCCTAGGAGCAGGGTGTATATTTTATATTAGATTGTTAGCTCCTAGAAGCAAGATGCATTTATCTTTTCCCTTCCAGATCGACTCTCCTGAGCTTATAATACGTGCAGATATACAGCAATATGCAGCAGGACAGATGTGATCCAGGGAAATATCCGATCGCCACAAATGGGGTCAGGAAGGAATTTTTTCCCCCCCTGAGGCAGAACTCTCCGGGGGGTTTCTTCGCCTTCCTCTGGATCTTGTGGTCCAGTGGCTCTCAGCCAGTCCTCAATTCCCACAGCTAGTTCTGTGGTCTGTATAGGGACTTACCTGAGAGCCATTGTGATTATGGCTTAATTTTTTAAAGGACCCGTAATATTTTTATTACAGTGTTGCTTATTGCTATTCCAATAAAAAAAAAATAAGAAAGAAAATAAAAGTTTCATGGGATCTATTTTCTGTTCACTTTATTTTTACACAGTTGCAATGATGGGAGTGATCATCACTACTCTCAGTACTCTACAAGTTGAACCAGGAATTATGGGGGGTGCCATTTACAGAAGGTAGACCACATAAATCTCCACCCATTGTGGTATCGTAATATCTACTCCTGTCCCAAGTTACATTAAAATTGTTATGGAGGCAGTACCCTAAAATAGTATATGTCCTACACAAAAAACTACCCGATAGAAGACTGAAGACAGGGACACAGAGCTGCAGAATACAAGAGACACAAGCAGTGTCGGACTGGGGTGCCCAGGGCCCCCTAGTTGCCAACTCCAGCAACCAACTTAAGTGACCCACTTTTACAGCTACTTGCAAATGTGACATTATCCTCAATCACAAATTTATATAACAAAGAACTGGGAAGATTGTTACATGAATAAGATGCTGCCTCTGTAAGTACATAGTGAATAAAGGCTATTTTTCCAAGTACTGCTGTATAAGAGGGAGGTGGCCCATAATGCACAGTGACCCACTGGAGGATTCTCCTGTTCTCCTGTGAGCCAGTCCAAGCCTATATGTGTAATATATGGAAAATTAATACTTTGTGTTTGTAGGGACAGACTTAGTTAAAGCTTAGTACTGGCCCATAGTGGGAGGGGGACCCCCCAGTAAAAGAGGACTGCTTCCTTATAGTCAGGGAAGCACAGTAACCAAGGTCAAGATCAAGTTGCAGTGGGAGGGCACTTATCGTTCAAGGCAGTGGGAGGTCTTACTAGAATCTCTTGCGGACATTCCTGCAACATCCGGCGCCTAGGGTTTGGTACAGATACTGCCAAGAGTGCCTTATCTTCTAGTGTACAGAGGAAAAGCATGTGAAACTGCATTAAGAGAAGGTAGAGGATGCCCAGTGCACTGAGGAACTGGACAGGAAATCCCTGGAAAATCAGTTAACGTGAGGATAGTGCAAGAGGAACGTAGAGTGATGCTGGAGACATATTGTACTAAAGAAACAAAGAATAAGAAGTCTTGCACCAGAAACTGCATGTTACAGTCTGATGAACTTAAACTGCCCAATAAATTGCTTGTTACAATGAACTGCATATTCCCTTAGTTATGTGTGGCATCTCCTGAGGAGGGAGATCTGGGGAAAGCAGTGGTCTGCGGTCTACAGGTGAATGTGATGCACCCCACAATTGCCAGTAAGTTAGGACGGGACCAGGACAAATTTTAGACAAAATGGGGCCCTGGGCAAAAGTTTAAAGTGGGGCACTGAATGCTCACATATTGCACCATCACCATTTACATGCGCAGAGCTCAGGCCATTAAGCGAGCATGATCAACAATATTGAAGTCATTCGATGCTTGTTTCCCAGCCTCTGTACACCAGCTGGCAAAGAATGATGGGGACAGATTCAGAAATCTACAAGCCATTAACCATCATACACTTTCAGAAGCCTGCACTCATCACTGTCCATAATTTACTCTTTTTCATGTCCTGATCTGGTTGTACATCACAACAATTACACTCTCAGAAGCAGCCTGGACCACGTGGCTCCCCTCACTCTCAGAACTTCCAAACACAGAGTAAAACAGCCCTGGTTCACATTGCAAACTCGATTTCTCCAGCGATGCTCTAGGAGTTTCGCACGCCTATGGAAGAAAGCTCGATCACCAGAAAACTTTATCCAATACAAATTTATGTTATGGACCTATAACGCTGCCCTTTTCTTTGCCAAACAGACTTACTTCACCACCCTCATCTCCTGTCTAACAACCCCCAAACAATTTTTGACACCTTTCACTCCCTCCTCAGTCCAAAAACACAGGCCCTATCACATACATCTGAGCTGATGAACTGGCCTCCCACTTTATAGAGAAAATAGAGAATATCTGTCAGGAAATCTGCTCCCTGCCATCAAGTGCTACAACTCCGATCCCTCCCCCAGGGCCGGATTTAGGCAAAGTGGGGCCCTAGGAAAAGTTTAAAATGGGGCCCCAAATGCTAACATATTGCACATCACACAGAAGCATTTCGGTTGTAGTTACATGTGCTGAGTTCAGGCCGCTATATGAGCCTGATCGACAATATTGAAGTCGTTCAACACTTGTTTCCCGGTCTCTATCCACCATCTGAGAAAGAATGATGGGGACAGAGTGATCACTAATGGATCACTAACAGATCACCATACAGTATCATGTTATCAGCAGCACATCTACAGTTTACACCCCATAGTCCTTCATATAATATAATGTGCCCCATAGTCCTCCATATAGTATAATACACTCCTCAGTCCTCCATGTATTAAAATAGACTGCACAGTCCTCCATATAGTATAATACACTCCTCATAGTGCTCCATAGTATAATGCACCGCCATAGTCATCGATGTAGTAAAATGCACTTCCCATAGTATAATGCACCCCTTAGTACTTCATATAATGTATTCCCCATAGTCCTTGATACAGTATAATGCAGCCCACATATAGTATAATGCAGCCACCCCACAGAGCATAATGCAGCCACCCCACAGAGTGTAATACAGCCCCGCCATACAATATAATGTAACCCCCCATACAATATAATGCAGCCCCCTCTTAAAGTATAATGCAGCCACTGCATAGAGCATAATGCAGCCAGCCAACATAGCATAATGCAGCCCCGCCATAATATATAATGTAACCCCCATAGAATGTAATGCAGCCACCCCATAGTGCATATTGCAGCCACACCACATAGTATAATGCAGCCCCACCATAAAATAGAATGTTACCGCCCATAGAATATAATGCAACCCCTTATATAGTATAATGTATCCATTACATAGAATACAATGTAGCCCTCCTCATATAGTAAAATGCAGCCCCCATAGAATATAATGTAGCCACCTCATAAAGTATAATGAAGCCCTCATACAATATAATCTAGCCCACCATTGAATATAATGCAGCCTCCCATAGTATAGAATTTAGCCTCCTCTTATAGTATAATGTTGCCCCCTCATAGAGTATGATGCAATCACCCACAATAGAATATAATAAACATAATACAGCCCCCCATAGAATATAATGTAGCCCCAAATAGAATATAATACAGCCCACCTCTCCATAGAATATAATGTAGCCCCCCATATTATATAACACAGCCTCCCCCATAGAATATAATTTAAATGTAACTCTTCATGGTATATAGCACAGCCGCATAGTATATAGCCCAGCACCACATAGTATATAGCCCAGAACCACATAGTATATAGCCCAGAACCACATGGATTATAGCCCATCCCTCATGGTATATAGCACAGCAACACATGGTATATTGCCCAGTCACACATGGTATACAGCCCAGCACCACATGGTATATACCCCAGCACCACAAGGTATATAGCACAGCCCACCATGGAATACAGCCCAGCACCATATGGAATATAGCACAGCACCACATGGAATACAGCACAGCACCTCATAGTATATAGTACAGCACCACATGGTATATAGCACAGCACCACATGGTATATAACACAGCCACACATGGTATAAAGCACAGCAACACATGGTATATAGCACAGCACCACATGGTATATAGCACAGCCCAAATGGTATATGGCACAGCCACACATGGTATATAGCCAAGCACCACATGGTATGTAGCCCAGCACCACATGGTATATAGCACAGCCACACATGGTATATAGCCCATCACCACATGGTATACAGCCCAGCACCACATAGTATATAGCACAGCACCACATAGTATATAGCCCAGCACCACATGGTATATAGCACAGTTACACTTGGAATAAAGCCCAACACCACATGGTATATAGCACAGCCACACACGGTATATAGCCCATCACCACATGGTATATAACACAGCCACACATGGTATACAGCCCAGCACCATGGTATACAGCCCAGCACCACATGGTATAAAGCCCAGCACCACAAGGTATATAGCCCAGCCACACATGGTATGTAGCCCAGCACCACATGGTATATAGCCCGGCACCACATGGTATATAGCCCAGCCACACATGGTATATAGCCCAGCAGACAATCTAGAAGACCTGGAAGAAATAGAGATGCCAGCATTCTACCGCCATGGTGCCTCCCAAGACGCCAACAATGTGACAGGGAGAAGTCTTGCCGTTCATGAAGTTTCCCGTAATCCACTACCTCACCAAGGTTGGGCAGAGATACAGAGCTGTGACCCGGCTATATGTATGGTCAAAGAACTCCTTGGTGAAGCAGATTCATCTCCAGCTCCTGATGCGCCTGCAGATGTTCAACAGTTGAGGAAAGAAAGAAGCTGTTCCTTTTTGAAGACAAGTTGATCCGAAGAGCTAATAACCCACATACGCAAGAACTGGTCTGGCAGATCGTGGTCCCCAGAAAACACATGCCCATGGTCTTGGAAGCTTACCACAATCAAGTGGGACACTTTGGTTGGATAAAGCTGGAAGTAGTCATCCGCGACCGCTTCTTCTCGACAGGTATGAGACGGTCTATTGAACAGTGGTGTAGGGAATGCGGCGGGCCCATGTAGTCTCAGAAGAAAGAATTCTGCAAATCAAAGGGCCCCCTTGCAGCCCATCATCACTAAATAACCTTTGGAACTGGTGTCCTTAGACCACGTGCAGCTATCCCCAAGTCGATCAGGGTATACCTATGCCTTAACAATAGTGTATCAGTATTCCCGTTTCCTAGTGGTCGTTCCGGTGAAAGACCAAACAACAAGAACAGCTGCAAAGGCTTTCCAAGAATATTTCTGCAGACCCCATGGCTACCCAGATCAAGTGCTGAGAGACAGAGGTCTAGTCTTCGAAGCAGAAGTCTTTCAAGAATTTTGCTCCCTCTAGGGATGCAAAAAGATCAGAACTAAACCATACCATCCACAAGGCAATGGTCTTTGCAAAAAACTGAACCATCTGGTAATCAATTTATTTGCAGATCTTACCGCTAGAAGAAAGGAACTAATGGCCTGAGAAATTGCCAGATTTGATCAAAATGTTCAATCATATACTAACCAGCACAACAGGATATGCCCCAGCTTACTGGATGCGTGGACAGCCAGGTAAACTCCCCCTCGACCTGGAAATGGGAGTCCTAACTCCTGAAACCATATCCAGCCAATTGGACACGGATTGGAAAACAGAAAGACAACTGCAGTATCAAAAAGTTCAGCAATGTGTAGAGGAAAGTCTTGCTCAAGCTAGGCAAAAACAGGAAAGGA
The DNA here is from genome assembly GCF_039654945.1 of Dendrobates tinctorius. Lineage (NCBI taxonomy): Eukaryota > Metazoa > Chordata > Amphibia > Anura > Dendrobatidae > Dendrobates > Dendrobates tinctorius. The sequence continues at coordinate 12,144,278 of NW_027361827.1, forward strand.
ACTTAAATAGACATGCTGTGGCAACCCCCTTACCAACAGGTGAACAAGTGCTGCAGAAAAAGTGAAGAAACCACAAGTTAGATGACCAATAGGAGGCTCAGCCTTACACTATTCAACCATCTAGCAATGACAACAGCAAAGTGTGTACTATCTCCAAAGACAGCGGAAAAACGTGTACCACCGTATCCAGAGACAATCTGAAAGTATGTCCAGCACAATTGCGTGAACGAGTTGAGAATAAGGAAGACTCTCAGCTAAAAGAAAATACTGATACAAAGATTTGCACTGTTCTAGGTGAATTCCCTAGTTCTTGGCTACAAGTTAACAACGCAGTGGTAGTTCTTTACCTGAGACACCAAATTGTTCTGGAAGCGACGAGTCGCTAATGCCAACCACTAGAGTTGAGCGACTTTGCCTTTTTTTGGGTCGAGTCGGGTTTCATGAAACTCGACTTTCACAAAAGTCGGGTAGAACGAAATCGACCGATTTTTGTGAAAAGTCGAAGGCCGACTGAAACACGAAACCCAATGCAAGTCAATGGGGAAGCAAAGTCGGCAGGGAGTGGAGACCAGGAAACACACCTACAGTGCCTTTTTGAATGCCAAAAACATCAAATCTTATTACTGAAGCTTTTCAACCTTAATTTACTTCATAATACTAGTTACGCACTGAAAAATGGGGGTTATTTGGCTAAATTTGTTGGGGGGGGTAGGGCTGGCTCCTGGTTTTCATGTGCCCTGGGCCAAAGAGCGCCCCTTTAACACATACCAAAACTCATGATGCTCCAATACGGCAGAGAAATAGCGGTATAGTACAATGAAAAATACTTCACTTTTTACATCTCATGACTGATATCCATTTTAAATTCTCCAATGGCTCCAAAAACGGACAGTATCTTACTCCATACAGTATTATGGCCACCGCATAGTGCTCTATACAGATTAATGAGGCCCATATATTTCACCATACAGAATCATTGGTCCCATATAATATTTGAAACAGTATATGATGAGCTCCACATAATGCTACAGTATATGTTGGTCACCATGGATGAAGCTGCACTGCTGTGAGTTCATTTTCCCCTTCATTACTGAGGCCTGAGGAACTCCTTCTTCTGGTAAAGAAAGGTAGTGAGCCTGATTATCAAACACCTGAGGCTGTTGATGATGACTGGCTGAGTGGAGTTACTGACTGGATATAAGGCTACCGACGCCCTTCTGCCCTGCGGGTGATTTCTCTGTGGGATCCTTGGAGACCAGTCTGAATTCCTGCTCCTCTAAAGCTGTTTGCTGCTCGGCCTTTTGCATTGGTGCTTTGACTTTGTTTTGCTTTGTTTTTCTGGATTTCTGCCATTCCCTGCTGGGTGTGCTGAATTCCTTTAGCTCTGTGTTCTGAAAATACCTGAGTGCTGATTTAGTTTTTGAAGCCTAGCTGCTTCAGGGCCTTTTTCATATCAGCTTGTTGGCTTATGTCTTTGATAGGGTTTTGGCAGATTGCAGACAGCAGCCTTCCTGTCCTTTCCTATCTAGGTAGTTTTGGGCCCCGTCTTTGCTCAGTCTATCTTTCTGTCTGTGTTAGTGTTTTCATCTTGCTTCACCGTCATTATTTGTTGGGGGCTGCCTTTTGCTTTGGGGTCTGCTCTGGGGCAATTTAGATTTCCCCTTTCTTTCTTTAGGCCTATTTAATTCTCCGGCTGTGATCGAGGGGTCTAGGGCATCGTAGGAACCCCCCATGGCTACTGCTAGTTGTGTTGATAGGTTCAGGGGTCTGCAATCTGATAGTTGCCAACTTCTCTGGTTTTCTGGACTTAGCTTGTATTTCTGTTTTTGCCTCCTACGGTGACTCATTCATAACACTGCACTGTCTTATGGGCCCAAATAATGCTCTATATATAATGGGCCCCATTTCTAATGCTCTAGTGTATAATGGGCCCTGTAAATGCTGCTCCAGTGTCTGATGTCCACCTTTGGAATGCTCCAGTGTATGGTGGGCCCCATATATCATTCTCCAGAGTATAGTGCTCCCCAAAAATTGCTGTCCCAACATTGAAAACAATTACAAAAGTCTCCTCAAATAAGTCTCCTCGCTAGGGAATTCCTGTACTAGTCTGCGCATACAGACGTGATGTCATTGCGCTCTCTGATCAGAATATCACTGTCAGGAAACGCGAAAGACGTCACGGCGGTGGAGCAGGGAGAGGTAAGTATTTCAACTTTGCAAGTGCTGTGATCTAGAGCAAGCAGGGGGGCCCACTCATTGGCGACGGCCCTGGCACAGGGCCCCTCATAGTACGGCGGTGTGCCTGACGGCGGGTGGGCTGAACCTGTACTTTCAGCTGCACCTTCCTTTTTGTCACCGTGTAAGGTGGTACAGTATATGGGAAGGGTAACCTGAGTTTCATCTGAGTCACATTCAGGCTGTGTAGAGTGCGAGGGGAATGTAGTGGTCTGGGTCAATGTACCAGCAGAATCATCTAGCAGTGGCTGGGCCTCAGTGCACTTGTGGTGCCCCCAGGAGTACGGTCGCCACAGTGACATTACCTTCCTCCTAGGGAGTGTGATGTCATGCTTGGGAGCAACGAAGGATCTCTCTAACAGTTAAACCAACACACAACACATGTCCCACTCCGGGCCAGCAGGGAGACCTCTGAACCTGACTGCTGAGGAGCTGCTGTCTGTGGTAGGGAGGAGGTAAGTTAGGGCAGTCTGTGAAGGGAAGGGGAAGTGTGTGGACGTGAAAAGGGGAGCTGGAGGATGAGCAGACTTAAGGCTCACTCCTAGCTTGAGCGCATGGTCCGGATTCTGGTCTCCGAGTTTGTAGGGACACTGACCTTCTTGCAGCAGAAACCGGAGGAAGTAGCAGCTGTAAATGCTCTGTACCCAACTAAGGCTCAGAGGCCCCAGCAGCGATGTGTGGGAGCCAGAAGGAAAAGGCTACGGCTGCCTGCCATACGTGAAAGTTCCAAGAGAGAGTCAACAGGGGGTACTTCATTGAACTCAGCACTGCGAGTACCTCAGATAAGCGCTAGAACGGAGGCCACACTACCTATCTGCAGAGAGAGAATTACAAATTGGCTTCCACCTTCTCCATCTGTACTCTGGGTCCTGGACAGCACTTACCAAGTACAGGTAAAGGAACTTCACGACTGTGTCTGTCCTCTTTCTCCTGCGCCTGGCGCACGGCTCTGCTACAACCTGCACTGCACACCATCTATCAACTCTTTCATGTGCCCTGCGACAATGGCCATACCTGAGCAGGGCTTCTACATCTTAGCTGCACCACAACTTCTGTCCCAGAGAAGCGCCACTGCAGCGTTGATCAATCTACTCAGAAACCACAGGTGGCGTCACGTATCATTCACCTATAAACGTAATTCACACCTTTGCATGGACGCCCAGGGCCACGGAACGGGTCACCACCACTGGGACACATCCCAGGGAGACAACGTCCCGGTACCGATTAACCCCATTGCCCTGCCTGGCCACCCACACTCCATGTCAGATTCATCTTGGACTGGGGAATTCTTGATTTGACTTGATAACCCATGCATGGTATGAAAGAAAGAGCTACATGGACTAATGTGAAGTGTGGCCTGCTGAATCAGCCTGCTGCATCATTTACTTTAGGTGGGGGTGCAGGAGACAAGGAAAGGGGTTCTTCCTGACCAGGAACCAGCACTTGACAACTCAGTGCTTGCATTTTTGAAACTTCAGAAGAGGAGGGCATATTTGCTGGAGTCTGTTTCGGCAACGTAAGCCTAAACCAGATCCTCATGCTCTGGCTTTAAAAATGGTTAACCTACTCCCAGAAAAGGTAGCCTTCCAGGCGTTCCATAGACAGACCATGACACAGGCTCAACACCTCCTGCTTAGCTGCTATTGTGCTTTTGCCACTACCAGCAGATGCACCACCACCATCAGCACCAGCTGGCCCCCCCACACCCACGTCCGCGGCCTCTTCCACCAATCTTCCAAATTTAGCACAAAATAGACACAAAATAACATCACATATATGGTACTGTATCAGAAGCGTACAGCTCTATTCAGTCAAAGGATAATTGTCAACCTCCATATATATACCATCAGTCACACAGAGACACTCCTAGGCTCAATATGGATTAGACAAGAGTATAAAAAGTAGACAATGTGTATAGTATCATCAGATAGCAGGTATATATAGCATAGTTTAAACATTAACAATGTTTCATGAGTAGTGTTGAGCCACGCCGCTAGTGTTTTGGTTCGTCGCACAGGAGGCAAGTTCATTGAATTTTCGTCGAACCACACTGAAAACAATGGCAGGCAAACACAAACACATACTAACACATACAAAACAATTACAAAACACCTTAAAAGGTGTCCCAAAGCCGACAAAATGCTCAGAAGCCAAAAATAACATATGGAAAAGGGCAACTACATTTACAAAAGAGGTGGAGGAGTAAAAGGAGGAGGTGGAGGGGACACAGATCTAAGCTTGTCATGCCCTTATGAAGTCAAGAAAGTCTGGACTAAAAATGTAAAAATCAAACCCAAAAAAGCAAAATCTGAAAACGAACATGATCATATATCGTCGTACTTCCCACCAATATATTATGGCAACTGGCAAATGGGCGGCGTTATTCCCATGAACCTCCAAACAGCGTCCATGAAGCCAAAGTGTTTGCTATCTGGGGGCAGTATGATTGCAAAGCTGAACCTTAAAGGAATGTCCAAAAGGGCACCACCAGGAGTGGAGCCTGCGGCTTAATTGGACTCCACCCGGGAAACAAAAACCATGCCACCTCAAAAAAAGATGCACACATTGAAAGCTTTAGCAATTGTGTGTGTGTGGTGTGGTATCTCCATTTGTAGTTGTGCTAGTGATTTGTCAGCTTTATTCCGTTAACGAACGAGACTCCGTCATGCCCCTGCGGTACGCGTAAAGCTTACTAGAGGGATATGCGAGGCTCTAGCACGCGCGATCGAGCAATAACAGGGCTGTCATGGCCTTCCATGTCCGGCTACATGCGCGCTACACTGAAAGGACCATCTTTTGTCTCTTACAGGTGCAGATAACCAGCTGAACACCGTTAGTGATGGGGATCTGGGATTCCAATAATTCGCCGTGAACGATGATTTCCCAGTAAGTGCAGGTCAACAGCAATTCCTGATTTCGGCCTAACCGCCATTCCAGAAAAATGCAAAACATTACGTGTCCAAATCACAGCTCTGCAGCCGTTCTCAGGCCCAGTATGGATTCTACAAGATTCGAGAAAGTTGATAAAGGGTACAGTTTCACCGGATAACACGTATATATGTTGCATAGTTTACACATTAAAAACCTATGTGTATCGATCAGGAGGCAGGCTCAGACAGTCTCAGGCCCAGTATGGATTAGACCAGATTGTGCAAAGTTAAGATAGGGTACATTATCACTGGATAGCAGGTAGAGAGAGCATAGTTTAAACATTTAAAATCTCTGTGTTCTCTGCATGGTTTACACAGCAATCTAAAAACTAGAAAAAAGGAAATGTATTTCAAGCGTACACCATGAAACACTTTTGGTGGTATTTTTAAATCTTCATTTATATTTCTGTCTCAGTAAGACAGCCCAGACTCTCTGCAATAGGAAATTAGATGCATACAATTATTTACCTAATGTCTAGTGATTGCAGAAATCTACGAATTATTCACGGGAACAACTTCCGTTACAATTCTCAGAGGCGATGCTGACCCTCAATTAATTAGTGTGTGGACACAGCAAAAACCTTTCTTTGTGAAGAAAGTGTTGCTGTATTGCAGTACCGTTGATTCCATCGCCGTTACTCATATCCATCCAATTTTGATCACAGGGAGAGGTGTAAACGTGGTGCTCACTGCCTATCATGATCTGTCACGTAACTTTGGAGTGCAAAACACAGAAGTCACAGGCCGTAGGCGATTCAATTGGATTGGCATGAGAGGGAGGGCACATTTAAAAATGTGCACTGAAATGTCACACATCTGTGGGTAGGAAAACTGTTAAAGCTGAAGAGAAACCACCACTGCATCTCATTGTGAGTCGACGTCCATAAGAAATGGAAGCCATTGATCATCTGACGCTGGATCCCGGCCAGCGGGACAGGGCATAGCTACGTCTTAACCATCATCTTCTATCAGTTCACCAAATTTGAAGTGCCAGTCCCAGTGATGGATTTGACAGCCCAGACTACACAGCGGAGGAGCAGGGAGAGGTAAACATTGCGAATGCTGGGGGCCTGCCCAAGCAAGGGGGGGTCCACTCGTGGGCGTCGGCACTGGCACTGGGCCCCTCATAGTATGGCGGTGTGTCTGACGGCGGGTGTGCACCACCACCATCAGAGACACTTGATTGCACTATGAGGGACCCTGTGCCAGTGCCCGTGCCCACGAGTCGGCCCACCCACCTGTCCAGGGCAATGGCACTCGCACGGTTGCGTGCGCTCGGTGGTGACCCCGGCCATTGGGGGGAGGAGGCTGCCCAGTTAGGGAGGTTTACAAAATGGCATATGTTGATGTGGGACATTTACCTGCCGCTAAAGGCGAAATTGGTCAAGTTCCAGGATCAGGCGGACCAAAGAAAACAATTTTTCTGGCAACCTATGTGTCATCAGGGTAAGGTGGGACAAAATCCTTGGAAACCCCTGCATGGTTCATTTTAATGATGGATTTATCAACCACATTTTGGGTCGACAGACGGGTCCTTTTTTCTGTCAGTATTGATCCAGCAGCACTGAAGACTCTTTCCGATAGCACACTTGCTGCTGGGCATGCGAGCTCCTGTAAAGCATATTGAGCCAATTCAGGCCAGGTGTCCAGCTTAGCTGCCCAATAGTCAAATGGGAATGACCTGTGAGGGAGAACATCGATATGGGAGGAAAAGTAGTTTGTAACCATACTTGACAAGTGCTGTCTCCTGTCACTTTCAATCGATGCAGTATTACCAGTCGTGTGAGCGGGACTTGAAAAATCATTCCACATCATTGTCATGAAACCCCTGTCTCCAACGCCACTTCTGATGTGTCCACCACCAACACCGCTTCCAAATTGCCCCCGGCCCCTACGGCTCGTGTGAGAACCATCACCGCTGCTGTGTGCTGAGAATGCCTCAACCAACCGGTTTACCAGAGTAGCTTGTTTGCTAGCCAATATTAGGTCAAGGTTCTCCGGTGGCATGATCTTTTGGAATTTGCCTTTATAGCGTGGATCCAGGATGCTGGCCAACCAGTAGTCATCATCGTTCATCATTTTGGCCATGCGGGGGTCCCTTTTTAGGATCTGCAAGGCATAATCTGACATGTGGGCCAATGTTCCCAGTGTCAATGATGCACTGCGAGTGCTGGGTTGAGGAGCACTTTCTGGCAAATCCACATCCCTCCAGTCATGCACAAACCCTGTACCAGACCTTGCAAAGCCAACATTTTCTCTTGCCCCACGAGAAGCATTCTCCTCCCCTAAATAATCATCCCCATCATCATGCTCCTCCTCTTCTTCTTCTTCCTCCACCTTGTCCACGACAGTTCCCTGACCAGACAATGGCTGACTGTCATCAAGGCTTCGCTCCTCCTCTGTACAAATCCCCTCTGAAATGTAAAGTGCTGCGGAATATGTCGGCGCTATAAAAATAAAAATTTATTATTATTATTATTATCCTCTTCCTCCTCATCAACCTCAGCTGCAGACGCCTGCTCCTTAATGTGCGTCAAAGTTTGCATGAGCAGACGCATAAGCGGAATGCTAATGCTTATGATGGCGTCGTCAGTGCTTACCCGCCGTGTGCATTCCTCAAAACACTGAAGGACTTTACAGAGGTCTTTCAGCTTCGACCACTGCACACCTGTCAGCTCCATGCCTGCCCTCAAAGTGCCTGCACGTGTATCCTCCCACAAATGCATTACGGCCTGCCTTTGTTCGCACAGCCGCTCAACCATGTGCAGGGTGGAGTTCCACCTTGTTGCAACATCGATAATTAGGTGGTGCTTGGGAAGGTGGAGCAATCGCTACAGCTTCTGCATACGACTGCAGTGTACCGGCGACCGGCGGATGTGCGAGCACAGCCTTCGAAACTTAAGGCGCAGGCCTGTTAAATCCGGATAATTAGTGAGGAAGCACTGCACCACCAGGTTCAAGGTGTGAGCCAAGCAAGGTATGTGTCTGAGTTTTGAAAGGGCTATGGCTGCCACAAAATTCCGGCCGTTATCACTAACTACCTTGCCTACCTCAAGATGTAGACTGCCTAGCCATGACTCAGTTTGCCGCTGAAAGTAGTCGGCCAGTACCTCTGCGGTGTGTCTGTCGCCCAAAACACATCATCTGCAACACAGCCTGCTGACGCTTTCCACTAGCTGATCGATAGGGGGACACCTCGCTTGCAACACTGTCAACTGCGGATGCAGTGCTCATGCGACTGCGCACAGTGGACCAACTTTCGCTTCTGGAGGAGGAGGAGGAGGAGGATGGTCGAACGCCTACAGCCAACTGTTTCCTATACCGTGGGCTAGGCAGCACTGTGCCACCACCACTGTCCCCTGTGGACCCTGCATCCACCACATTAACCCAGTGCGCAGGGATGGACATGTAACGGCCCTGGCCATGCCTACTGGACCAAGCATCAGTTGTGAGGTGCACCTTTCCACTCAATGACAGCTTGAGTGCATGGACAATGCGGTCTTTCACATGAAGGTGGAGGGCTGGGATGGCTTTGCGAGAAAAGAAGTGGCGACTGGGTAGTTCATAGCGTGGAAATGTGTAGGCCATTAGTTCGCTGAAAGCTGCGCTTTCAACCAACCGATAGGGCATCATCTCTAACGAGATTAGTTTGGAAATGTGGGTGTTCAAAGCCAGTGTACGCGGATGAGAGGATGAGTACTTTTTTGTCCTACTCATAATCTCTGCTTGGGTGAGCTGGACTTGAGAGCTGGATATGGTGGAAGTAGCGGTGGACATGGCGGACAGAGAAAGGGTTGATGATGGTTATGGAGTTGGTGTTCTTTCTGATGGCCTAGATTCAGTCTTTCGTTGCAATAACAGTGTGATTGCCTGAATGATTTGCCCTTGCGACGACAACTCTACATTTGCTGCTGGTGGTGTGCTAACCGGTGGACTTACAGTGGGGGAAACAATGTTGCATTGCTGACTACCTTCTTTGGGAGCGGTAGCACATGTGGTACGTGAGTTTCGGTAGTCCATCCACGCTTGCAAGTGCATGGTGGTTAAATGTCTTAGCATGCAACTGGTATTCAAATTTCTCAGATTTTTCCCTCGGCTAAAGGTCTTTGCGCACTTCTTACAGATTACCTTTGCCTGATCATTAGGATTTTGTTCAAAAAAGTGCCATACTGCACTCTTCCTACTAGGGAAGACAGTCTACATGCCCTGCATCTGTAGTGCAGAGGTCTGTCACTCTCTACCTGACTTCCATGTGTAGTGCGGGATTTGTAACTATCTACCTTTCCTCCATGTGTAGTTCGGGGTCTGACAATCTCTATCTGCCCTCCTTGTGTAGTGCAGGGTCTGTCACTCCCTACCAGCCATCCATGTATAGTGCAGGGGTCTATCACTGTCTACCTGCCCTCTATGTGTAGTGCAGAGTTCTGTCATTCTCAACCTGCCCTCCTTGTGTAGTGCAGGTGTCTGTCACTCTCTACCTGCCTCTGTGTAGTGCGGGGTCTGTCACGCCCTACCTGCTCTCCATGTGTAGTGCAGCAGGCTGTCACTCCCTACCTGCTCTCCATGTGTAATGTGGGGTCTGTCTCTCTCTACTTGCCCTCCATGTGTAAGGCGGGGTTTTTCACTGCCTACCTGCCCTCCATTTGTATTGCAGGGTTCTTTCACTCTCTACCTGCCTCTGTGTAGTGCAGGGTCTGTCAGGGCCTACCTACCCTCCATATGTAGTGCAGCAGGCTGTCACTCCCTGGACCTGCTCTCCATGTGTAGTTTGGGGTCTGTCACTCTCTACCTGCCCGCTATGTTTCCTGTGGGGTTCTGTCACTCTCTACCTACCCTCCTTGTGTAGTGCAGTGTTCTGTCACTCTCTATCTGCCCGCTATGTGTGGGTCGCCCTCCCAAGGTTGTGGGGTACTTGGTACCGGGCTGGTGTCGGCGAGATGTGTTACAGCAGCGGGGACCCGGTCCATGGCCCTGGGCGCCCAATTAATAGGGGGAGTTTGAATGGTAGAATGTAGTAAATGGAATAGTTTGTGACGCCACCTGTGGTGTTCGGCAAGTGAGATGTTCAGCCGACGCTGCTTGCAGATCCTCTGGAGCTGGTGGTGTGTTGCATCCAAGATGGTGAAGCTCCCCACAGGTGAAGCTATATCCCCAGGGCAGTGTAGATGTGGAGTTAGAGGAGAGGCACAAGCAGTGTCGAAGCTGTAAAGCAAAGTTTGATCAGCTTAGAGAGGACCTTCGCCGAATTGATTGGGACAATGTCCTCAAAAATAGGAGTACAGAAAATAAATGGGAAATATTTAAATCAGTTTTACACACCCACTGCGAGCTAGCCATACCGTACAGAAATAAAAGTGCTAGGAACAGGAGAACACCAATGTGGCTAAATAAGGTTGTAAAAAGGGCAATAAATAACAAGAACACGGCATTTAGGAAGCAAAAACAAGAAGGCAATGAAGAAGCATTAAAAAGTTATAGAGAAAAAAATAAAATGTGTAAAAAACAAATACATTTAGCAAAAGTGGAAACTGAGAGACTCATTGCTAGGGAAAGTAAAACAAACCCCAAACTATTCTTTAATTATATAAACAGTAAAAAGATGAAAATTGATGGTGTCGGCCCTTTAAGGAACAATGAGGGTGAAATCATAGAGAGCGATGTGGGAAAAGCAAATGTTTTAAATACTTTTTTTCTCAACAGTGTTCACACAGGAAAAGGATTTGCCAGGGGAAATGCAGAGTGATAATGTAAACTCCCAATTAAGTATTACCTGCCTAACCCAGGAAGAAGTGCAGAACCGCCTTAGTAAGATTAAAATTGTCAAATCACCAGGCCCTGATGGCATTCACCCTCGGGTATTAAGGGAGTTAAGTAATGTGATAGACAGGCCTCTATTCCTTATATTTAAAGACTCTATAGAAACAGGGTCTGTTCCTTTTGATTGGCGGCAAACAAATATGGTACCAATATTCAAAAAGGGGTGTAAAAGGGAACCTGGAAACTATAGGCCGTTAAGCTTATCATCTGTTGTGGGTAAAATTTTTGAAGGGCTTCGAAGGGATACCATTATGGAATATCTCAATGTTAATAAATGTTTAACTCCATATCAACATGGATTTATGAAGGATCGCTCCTGTCAAACTAACCTGACCAGCTTCTATGAGGATGTAAGCTCTCAAATGGACCAAGGAGAATCATTGGATGTCATTTATCTCGACTTCTCTAAAGCATTTGACACTGTCCCACATAAAAGATTGGTAAGTAAGATGAGAAAGCTTGGGCTAGGGTAAAATGTGTGTAGATGGGTAGGTAGCTGGCTTAGTGATAGAAAACAAAGAGTGGTTATTAATGGTGCATACTCAGATTGGGCCAGGGTTACTAGTGGGGTACCACAGGGTTCTATATTGGGCCCCCTACTATTTCATATATTTATTAATGATCTAGTGGATGGCTTACACAGTAAAATATCAGTATTTGCAGATGATACAAAACTATGTAAGGTAGTTAACACAAAGGAGGACAGTTTGCAACTACAGACAGATTTGAGTAAATTGGAGAATTGGGCTGAAAAATGCAAATGAGGTTTAACACAGATAAATGTAAGGTTATGCACATGGGAAGGAGAAACAGATGCTACAATTACTTACTAAATGGGAAACTGCTGGGGAAATCAGACATGGAAAAAGACTTAGGCATCTTAGTCAATAAGAAGCTAAATTGGAGTGCCCAGTGTCAGGCAGCTGCCATCAATGCAAATAGGGTCATGGGATGTATTAGAAGACTCTCTACCTGCCCTCTATTTGTACTGTGGGGTTCTGTCACTCTCTACCTGCCCTCCTTGTGTAGTGCAGCGGTCTGTCACTCTCTACCTGCCCGTTATGTGTAGTGTGGGGTCTGTCACTCTCTACCTACTCTCTGTGTGTGCTATGGGGTTCTGTCATTCTCTACCTGACCTCCTTGTGTAGTGCAGCGGTCTGTCACTCTCTACCTGCCCGTTATGTGTAGTGTGGGGTCTGTCACTCTCTACCTGCTCTCTGTGTGTGCTGTGGGGTTCTGTCACTCTCTACCTGACCTCCTTGTGTAGTGCAGTGGTCTGTCACTCTCTACCTGCCCACTTTGTGTAGTGCAGCGGCCTGTTACTTCCTACTTGTCATCCATGTGTAGTGCGGTGGTCGGTCACTCCCTACTTGCCCTCCATGTGTAGTATGTGGTCTGCCACTCCCTACCTGACCTCCAAGTGTAGGTTGAGGTCTGTCACTCCCTACCTGCCGTCTATGTGTATTGTTGGGTCTGTCACTACCTTTCTGCCTTCCATGTGTAGTACAGGGGTCTGTCACTCTCTACCTGCCCGTTATGTGTAGTGTGGGGTCTGTCACTCTCTACCTACTCTCTGTGTGTGCTATGGGGTTCTGTCACTCTCTACCTGACCTCCTTGTGTAGTGCAGCGGTCTGTCACTCTCTACCTGCCCGTTATGTGTAGTGTGGGGTCTGTCACTCTCTACCTGCTCTCTGTGTGTGCTGTGGGGTTCTGTCACTCTCTACCTGACCTCCTTGTGTAGTGCAGTGGTCTGTCACTCTCTACCTGCCCACTTTGTGTAGTGCAGCGGCCTGTTACTTCCTACTTGTCATCCATGTGTAGTGCGGTGGTCGGTCACTCCCTACTTGCCCTCCATGTGTAGTATGTGGTCTGCCACTCCCTACCTGACCTCCAAGTGTAGGTTGAGGTCTGTCACTCCCTACCTGCCGTCTATGTGTATTGTTGGGTCTGTCACTACCTTTCTGCCTTCCATGTGTAGTGCAGGGTCTGTCACTATCTACCTCCCCTCCATGTGTAGTGTGGGGTCTGTCAGTCCCTACCTGACCATCCATGTGTACTATGGGGTTCTGTCACTCGCTACATGACCTCTATGTGTACTACAGGGTTCTTTCACTCTCTACCTGCCCTCTGTGAAGTGCAGGGTCTGTCTCTCACTCTCTACCTGCCCTCCATGTGAAATGTTCTCTCACTATCTACCTACACTTCCAGCAAGCATCGGACTGGGGCACCCTGGGCCTACCAAAGAAAATCATTCTTGGGGCCCACTTTGTAGCTACATAGAAATAAATACAATACCACCAATTGTATGGTTATACACACTAATGTCAGGGTATAATATAAGGTAGTACACTTCTTAATAGTATGCTAAGGTGGTACAAACTCAATGATCTCCTGGTGCTTATTAACCATATAGAGTCTGCCTATGGGGGGTGCATTATACTACAGTTGAAACTAGATAGATAAAATGCCTTAAAACATTCTCTCTCTCATTATTCTGGCATTTGGCAAATATTAATAATTATGGTAATCCTAATTGACCTGAAACGGAAAAGATTTATTCTTATTTCTTGTCAGATATTGAGAAAAACATGCATATGTGTTTTTATATAGTGTACGTCAACTTCTGGTTTCATACACACAGCATTGAAATAACCTGTTCACAATATCAAAGTATGTCATAGGGTGGGCAAGGGTTAAACAGTCAGTTTTGATGACATCACAAAGCACATAACCATCATAGACATCATATGACATCACAATTGGCATAGAATGAGGAAAGTACAAGACATGAGCCATCTTGTTTCATTAGAGCCTGACAGCTTGAAGGAAACAAGTCCAGGTAGGGAACTCTTCACTTATGACGCCACTCACAAATTGTTTAGATGGGGGATTAAAAGTGGGATTCAGAGCGGCATCATTCATCTGAAAATCTTATCAAAAAGTGCTATAGCCTGTGAAATTTATAACGATTCTATGATTTAAAAAAATGGTATTGATCAGCTTCTAAGGAAAATCTGCACATTTGGGTTCTTTCTAAGCGAGTGTGAGCCCAGCCAAACAGGAGTTACCACTCTGGACCACCCCTTCCCTAAATGAGGACGTGCTGGCCATCAACTGATCATTGTCACTGGTCTTGAAGACCCTCAGCAATCGGCTGGTTTTGCCCTCTATGACACCCATGTGCTCTAATAAAAGCATATAGGAAGGGGTGGGGCAGTGAGACAACTCCACTTGGTTCCATTTTTGGGTAGCTTTGCCATTAATGCTGTGAAAATGGTATCAGAACATAAATTTAATTGCAGAGTGCTACAGTTCTCCATTGTCAGCTCTCTTGGTCCTGTTGGATCAGGGGTGACCAGGAACTGACGGTTTATCGTGGTCAGGAATTGCAGTATGGGGTCCTGTGTTTTCCTTTAGTGCGTAGAAGAGCAGGTGATACAGATTAGAAAAATTGGGGGCAAATGCTTAGGTTTTAATATGCGTCATGACTCAGTAAAAAATGAGGCTGGTGGTTATTTGCGGCCTCTGATTTTGTTTTATTAATTCTACTCTTGATGTTGGAAACTTGATACACAACACACCAGTGGCAGTTATTACGACAGGACACATGACATCACATGGCACATGACATCATAGAGATCACAGGACACATCACATCATACATATCACAATTGGTACAGAATGTATAAAGTTATTATCCTGAACCACCTTGTGTCCCCAGCGGAAGCATATTGAGGAAGACAAGTCTAAGTAGGTAGCTGCTCAATTAACACTAAGGCCCCATTCACACATTGTGTAGCTGTGAGGTGTTTGTGGTGAAGTTTAGAACTGCACTATTTACCCCTAAAATATCTCAGCAAACATCTCGCTCTTTTGTGCATTAGAATGATTCCTTAAATAGAACTTACCATTTAATCCTCTTTTTTGTACTGATAGGTGTTATGTCTCATCTAGTTCAAAAGATCTGCTGTAATGAAGCACGGACAGATGACGGTGGCGCAGCAGGAAGGCTGAGCAGAAACGACGGAGAACGTAGTAGCACGATGGAAGCAGGAGGACCAGAACTGGAACCACAGGATATCATGAGCAGAATTGATTTAACGGCAACTGCCGTAAGAGGTGCAGACTCCGATCAGGCACAGATCAGAATTGCATCAGTTTTTCTCGGGCGTGGAGAGGGGGAAAAAAAGGTTTCTCCACCTTCTGAATTATGTCAGTCTGTGAAAATCAGACACACTTAGATGTCATCCAAGTGGAGTCCAATTTTTTCATGGGCCCAAAGACTTGCATTGCCGATTTTGATCTGACACTGGGATCAAAATCGGAATTGTCTCCGATTATTTCCATGGAGCACTGGGTCCGAGCAAAAAATCTGACATTTGCACAGGCCCATAGTATATCAAAGGTACGAGTGCTATCCGTCAAAACCATGGACAGCAAACTCATATATATTTATTTATTTTACTCGTTTACATAGCGCCATTAATTCCACAGCGCTATGTATACATACTATATATAGAAATGAAATAAATATTTAGAAATATATATATATATTTATAGATATATACTCACTCATATATATGCTCTTCGATTTTCACAGACTGACAAAATGGAGAAACTTTTTCCCCCCCTCCCCACCTCCAAGAAAATCTGATGCCACTCTGATCACACTCTAATCAAAGCCTGATCGGAGTCTGCAACTCTATTATGTATGTGGGTATGTGTATGTGTGTGTATAGTACAGTATATGTATTGCATAGTATATGTATTGTTTAGTAAATGTGTAAATTTATTGCATATGTAATGTATAGTATATGTATAGTATAGCATACGTATAGTATAGTGTAGTAAATGTATAGCATATGTGTATGTCTATTGTATAGTATACATGTATGTCTATTGCACAGCATACGTCTATGTCTGTTGCATGGCATACGTCTATGTCTGTTGCATGGCATACGTCTATGTCTGTTGCATGGCATACGTCTATGTCTGTTGCATGGCATACGTCTATGTATGTTGCATGACATACGTCTATGTCTGTTGCATGGCATACATCTATGTCTGTTGCATGGCATACATCTATGTCTTTTGCATGGCATACGTTTATGTATGTTGCGTGGCATACGTCTATGTCTGTTGCATGACATACGTCTAAGTCTGTTGCATGGCATAGGTCTATGTCTGTTGCATGGCATACGTCTATGTATGTTGCATAGCATACGTCTATGTCTGTTGCATGGCATACGTCTATGTATGTTGCATGACATACGTCTATGTCTGTTGCATGGCATACATCTATGTCTGTTGCATGGCATACATCTATGTCTTTTGCATGGCATACGTTTATGTATGTTGCGTGGCATACGTCTATGTCTGTTGCATGACATACGTCTAAGTCTGTTGCATGGCATACATCTGTCTATTGCATGGCATATATTTGTGTCTCTTGCATGGAATACATCTGTGTGTCTTGCATGGCATACGTCTGTGTCTCCTGCATACCATACGTCAATATCTCTTGCATAGCGTAGGTCTATGTCTCTTGCATAGCTTACATCTATGTCTCTTGCATAGCATACGCCTATGTCTCTTGCATAGTATTTGTATATGTCTATTGCATTGTATTCTTCTATGTCTGTTGTATAGTATTTGTCTATATCTATTGTATAGTATATGTATTTGTCTATTGTAATGTATATATCTGTTGTATAGTATTCGTATATGTCTGTTGTACAGTATGTATAAATGTCTATCGTATCCTATATGTCTACTGTATAGTATTCGTGTATGTCTATTGTGTAGTATTTGTATATATCTGTTGTATAGTATTTGTATATGTTTAGTGTATAGCATTCGTATAATTCTATTGTATAGTGTTCGTATAAGTATATTGTATAGTATTCGTATATAGCTATTGTATAGTATTTGTATATGTTTAGTGTATAGCATTTGTATAAGTCTATTGTATAGTGTTCGTATAAGTATATTGTATAGTATTCGTATATATCTATTGTATAGTATTCGTATATGTTTAGTGTATAGCATTCGTATAAGTCTATTGTATAGTATTCGTATAAGTATATTGTATAGTATTAGTATATATCTATTGCATAGTATTTGTATATGTTTAGTGTGTTGCATTCGTATAGGTCTATTGTACAGTATTCGTATAAGTATATTGTATAGTGTTAGTATATATCTATTGTATAGTATTCGTATATGTTTAATGTATAGCATTTGTATAAGTTTACTGTATAGTATTCGTATTTATCTATTGTATAGTATCGGTATATGTTTAGTTTACAGTATTCGCATAAGTCTATTGTGTAGTATTCGTATAAGTATATTGTATACTATTAGTATATATCTATTGTATAGTATTTGTATATGTTTAGTGTATAGCATTTGTATAAGTCTATTGTACAGTATTCGTATAAGTATATTGTATAGTGTTAGTATATATCTATTGTATAGCATTCGTATATGTTTAATGTATAGCATTCGTATAAGTTTATTGTATAGTATTCGTATAAGTATATTGTAAAGTATTCGGATTTATCTATTGTATAGTATTTGTATTTGTTTAGTGTACAGTATTCACATAAGTCTATTGTATAGTATTCGTATAAGTATATTGTATAGTATTCATATATGTCTATTGTATAGTATTAGTATATATCTATTATATAGTATTTGTATATGTTTAGTGTATAGCATTCGTATAAGTCTATTGTATAGTATTCGTATATATCTATTGTATAGTATTTGTATATGTTTAGTGTATAGCATTCGTATAAGTCTATTGTATAGTATTCGTATAAGCATATTGTATAGTATTCGTATTTATCTATTGTATATTATTTGTATAAGTTTAGTGTACAGTATTCGAATAAGTCTATTGTATAGTATTCGTATAAGTATATTGTATAGTATTCGTATATAGCTATTGTATAGTATTTGTATATGTTTAGTGTATAGCATTTGTATAAGTCTATTGTATAGTGTTCGTATAAGTATATTGTATAGTATTCGTATATATCTATTGTATAGTATTCGTATATGTTTAGTGTATAGCATTCGTATAAGTCTATTGTATAGTATTCGTATAAGTATATTGTATAGTATTAGTATATATCTATTGCATAGTATTTGTATATGTTTAGTGTGTTGCATTCGTATAGGTCTATTGTACAGTATTCGTATAAGTATATTGTATAGTGTTACTCTATATATCTATTGTATAGTATTCGTATATGTTTAATGTATAGCATTTGTATAAGTTTACTGTATAGTATTCGTATTTATCTATTGTATAGTATCGGTATATGTTTAGTTTACAGTATTCGCATAAGTCTATTGTGTAGTATTCGTATAAGTATATTGTATACTATTAGTATATATCTATTGTATAGTATTTGTATATGTTTAGTGTATAGCATTTGTATAAGTCTATTGTACAGTATTCGTATAAGTATATTGTATAGTGTTAGTATATATCTATTGTATAGCATTCGTATATGTTTAATGTATAGCATTCGTATAAGTTTATTGTATAGTATTCGTATAAGTATATTGTAAAGTATTCGGATTTATCTATTGTATAGTATTTGTATTTGTTTAGTGTACAGTATTCACATAAGTCTATTGTATAGTATTCGTATAAGTATATTGTATAGTATTCATATATGTCTATTGTATAGTATTAGTATATATCTATTATATAGTATTTGTATATGTTTAGTGTATAGCATTCGTATAAGTCTATTGTATAGTATTCGTATATATCTATTGTATAGTATTTGTATATGTTTAGTGTATAGCATTCGTATAAGTCTATTGTATAGTATTCGTATAAGCATATTGTATAGTATTCGTATTTATCTATTGTATATTATTTGTATAAGTTTAGTGTACAGTATTCGAATAAGTCTATTGTATAGTATTCGTATAAGTATATTGTATAGTATTCGTGTATATCTATTGTATAGTATTGGTATACGTCTATGTCTGTTGCATGGCATACATCTATGTCTGTTGCATGGCATACGTCTATGTCTGTTGCATGGCATACGTCTATGTCTGTTGCATGGCATACGTCTATGTCTGTTGCATGGCATACGTCTATGTCTGTTGCATGGCATACGTCTATGTCTGTTGCATGGCATACGTCTATGTCTGTTGCATGGCATACGTCTATGTATGTTGCATGACATACGTCTATGTCTGTTGCATGGCATACATCTATGTCTGTTGCATGGCATACATCTATGTCTTTTGCATGGCATACGTTTATGTATGTTGCGTGGCATACGTCTATGTCTGTTGCATGACATACGTCTAAGTCTGTTGCATGGCATACATCTGTCTATTGCATGGCATATATTTGTGTCTCTTGCATGGAATACATCTGTGTGTCTTGCATGGCATACGTCTGTGTCTCCTGCATACCATACGTCAATATCTCTTGCATAGCGTAGGTCTATGTCTCTTGCATAGCTTACATCTATGTCTCTTGCATAGCATACGCCTATGTCTCTTGCATAGTATTTGTATATGTCTATTGCATTGTATTCTTCTATGTCTGTTGTATAGTATTTGTCTATATCTATTGTATAGTATATGTATTTGTCTATTGTAATGTATATATCTGTTGTATAGTATTCGTATATGTCTGTTGTACAGTATGTATAAATGTCTATCGTATCCTATATGTCTACTGTATAGTATTCGTGTATGTCTATTGTGTAGTATTTGTATATATCTGTTGTATAGTATTTGTATATGTTTAGTGTATAGCATTCGTATAATTCTATTGTATAGTGTTCGTATAAGTATATTGTATAGTATTCGTATATAGCTATTGTATAGTATTTGTATATGTTTAGTGTATAGCATTTGTATAAGTCTATTGTATAGTGTTCGTATAAGTATATTGTATAGTATTCGTATATATCTATTGTATAGTATTCGTATATGTTTAGTGTATAGCATTCGTATAAGTCTATTGTATAGTATTCGTATAAGTATATTGTATAGTATTAGTATATATCTATTGCATAGTATTTGTATATGTTTAGTGTGTTGCATTCGTATAGGTCTATTGTACAGTATTCGTATAAGTATATTGTATAGTGTTAGTATATATCTATTGTATAGTATTCGTATATGTTTAATGTATAGCATTTGTATAAGTTTACTGTATAGTATTCGTATTTATCTATTGTATAGTATCGGTATATGTTTAGTTTACAGTATTCGCATAAGTCTATTGTGTAGTATTCGTATAAGTATATTGTATACTATTAGTATATATCTATTGTATAGTATTTGTATATGTTTAGTGTATAGCATTTGTATAAGTCTATTGTACAGTATTCGTATAAGTATATTGTATAGTGTTAGTATATATCTATTGTATAGCATTCGTATATGTTTAATGTATAGCATTCGTATAAGTTTATTGTATAGTATTCGTATAAGTATATTGTAAAGTATTCGGATTTATCTATTGTATAGTATTTGTATTTGTTTAGTGTACAGTATTCACATAAGTCTATTGTATAGTATTCGTATAAGTATATTGTATAGTATTCATATATGTCTATTGTATAGTATTAGTATATATCTATTATATAGTATTTGTATATGTTTAGTGTATAGCATTCGTATAAGTCTATTGTATAGTATTCGTATATATCTATTGTATAGTATTTGTATATGTTTAGTGTATAGCATTCGTATAAGTCTATTGTATAGTATTCGTATAAGCATATTGTATAGTATTCGTATTTATCTATTGTATATTATTTGTATAAGTTTAGTGTACAGTATTCGAATAAGTCTATTGTATAGTATTCGTATAAGTATATTGTATAGTATTCGTATATAGCTATTGTATAGTATTTGTATATGTTTAGTGTATAGCATTTGTATAAGTCTATTGTATAGTGTTCGTATAAGTATATTGTATAGTATTCGTATATATCTATTGTATAGTATTCGTATATGTTTAGTGTATAGCATTCGTATAAGTCTATTGTATAGTATTCGTATAAGTATATTGTATAGTATTAGTATATATCTATTGCATAGTATTTGTATATGTTTAGTGTGTTGCATTCGTATAGGTCTATTGTACAGTATTCGTATAAGTATATTGTATAGTGTTAGTATATATCTATTGTATAGTATTCGTATATGTTTAATGTATAGCATTTGTATAAGTTTACTGTATAGTATTCGTATTTATCTATTGTATAGTATCGGTATATGTTTAGTTTACAGTATTCGCATAAGTCTATTGTGTAGTATTCGTATAAGTATATTGTATACTATTAGTATATATCTATTGTATAGTATTTGTATATGTTTAGTGTATAGCATTTGTATAAGTCTATTGTACAGTATTCGTATAAGTATATTGTATAGTGTTAGTATATATCTATTGTATAGCATTCGTATATGTTTAATGTATAGCATTCGTATAAGTTTATTGTATAGTATTCGTATAAGTATATTGTAAAGTATTCGGATTTATCTATTGTATAGTATTTGTATTTGTTTAGTGTACAGTATTCACATAAGTCTATTGTATAGTATTCGTATAAGTATATTGTATAGTATTCATATATGTCTATTGTATAGTATTAGTATATATCTATTATATAGTATTTGTATATGTTTAGTGTATAGCATTCGTATAAGTCTATTGTATAGTATTCGTATATATCTATTGTATAGTATTTGTATATGTTTAGTGTATAGCATTCGTATAAGTCTATTGTATAGTATTCGTATAAGCATATTGTATAGTATTCGTATTTATCTATTGTATATTATTTGTATAAGTTTAGTGTACAGTATTCGAATAAGTCTATTGTATAGTATTCGTATAAGTATATTGTATAGTATTCGTGTATATCTATTGTATAGTATTGGTATAAGTCTATTCTATAGTATTTGTATAAGTGTATTGTATAGTATTCGTATATGTCTGTTGTATAGTATTCGTATAAGTCTATTGTATAGTATTGGTATATGTCTATTGCATAGTATTCGTATATGTCTATTGTATAGTATTTCTATATGTTTGTTGTATAGTATTCGCCTAAGTATATTGTATAGTATATGTATATGTCTCTTGTATAGTCTATGTATATGTCTCTTGTATAGTCTATGTATATGTCTATTGTATAGTATATGTATATGTCTATTGTACTGTATAGTATATGTCTATTGTATAGCATATGTACATGTCTATTGTAAATTAGAGTGTAAGCTCCTAGGAGCAGGGTGTATATTTTATATTAGATTGTTAGCTCCTAGAAGCAAGATGCATTTATCTTTTCCCTTAGATCGACTCTCCTGAGCTTATAATACGTGCAGATATACAGCAATATGCAGCAGGACAGATGTGATCCAGGGAAATATCCGATCGCCAAAAAAGGGGTCAGGAAGGAATTTTTTCCCCCCACTGAGGCAGAACTCTCCGGGGGGTTTCTTCGCCTTCCTCTGGATCTTGTGGTCCAGTGGCTCTCAGCCGGTCCTCAATGCCCACAGATAGTTCTGTGGTCTGTATAGGGACTTACCTGAGAGCCATTGTGATTATGGTTTAATTTTTTAAAGGACCCGTAATATTTTTATTACAGTGTTGCTTATTGCTATTCCAATAAAAAAAAAAATAAGAAAGAAAATAAAAGTTTCATGGGATCTTTTTTCTGTTCACTTTATTTTTACACAGTTGCAATGATAGGAGTGATTATTACTACTCTCAGTACTCTACAAGTTGAACCAGGAATTATGGGGGGCGCCATTTACAGAAGGTAGACCACATAAATCTCCACCCATTGTGGTATCGTAATGTCTACTCCTGTCCCAAGTTACATTAAAATTGTTATGGAGGCAGTACCCTAAAATAGTATATGCCCTACACAAAAAACTACCCGATAGAAGACTGAAGACGGGGACACAGAGCTGCAGAATACAAGAGACACAAGCAGTGTCGGACTGGGGTGCCCAGGGCCCCCTAGTTGCCAACTCCAGTAACCAACTTTAGTGCGCCACTTTTACAGCTACTTGCAAATGTGACATTATCCTCAATCACAAATTTATATAACAAAGAACTGGGAAGATTGTTACATGAATAAGATGCTGCCTCTGTAAGTACATAGTGAATAAAGGCTATTTTTCCAAGTACTGCTGTATAAGAGGGTGGTGGCCCGTCATGCACAGTGACCCACTGGAGGATTCTCCTGTTCTCCTGTGAGCCAGTCCAAGCCTATATGTGTAAAATATGGAAAATTAATACTTTGTGTTTGTAGGGACAGACTTAGTTAAAGCTTTGTACTGGCCCATAGTGGGAGGGGGACACCCCAGTAAAAGAGGACTGCTTCCTTATAGTCAGGGAAGTACAGTAACCAAGGTCAAGTTCAAGTTGCAGTGGGAGGGCACTTATCGTTCAAGGCAGTGGGAGGCCTTACTAGAATCTCTTGTTGACATTCCTGCAACATCCGGCGCCTAGGGTTTGGTACAGATACTGCCAAGAGTGCCTTATCTTCAAGTGTACAGAGGAAAAGCATGTGAAACTGCATTAAGAGAAGGTAGAGGATGCCCAGTGCACTGAGGAACTGGACAGGAAATCCCTGGAAAATCAGTTAATGTGAGGATAGTGCAAGAGGAACGTAGAGTGATGCTGGAGACATATTGTACTAAAGAAACAAAGAATAAGAAGTCTTGCACCAGAAACTGCATGTTACAGTCTGATGAACTTAAACTGCCTAATAAATTTCTTGTTAAAATGAACTGCGTGTTCCCTTAGTTATGTGTGGCATCTCCTGAGGAGGGAGATCTGGGGAAAGCAGTGGTCTGCGGTCTACAGGTGAATGTGATGCACCCCACAATTGCCAGTAAGTTAGGACCGGGACCAGGACAAGTTTTAGACAAAATGGGGCCCTGGGCAAAAGTTTAAAGTGGGGCACTAAATGCTCACATATTGCACCATCACCATTTATATGTGCAGAGCTCAGGCCATTAAGCGAGCATGATCAACAATATTGAAGTCATTCGATGCTTTTTACCCAGCCTCTGTACACCAGCTGGCGAAGAATGATGGGGACAGATTCAGAAATCTACAAGCCATTAACCCTCATACACTTTCAGAAGCCTACACTCATCACTTTCCCCAATTTCCTCTTTTTCATGTCCTGATCTGGCTGTACATCACTACAATGACACTCTCAGAAGCAGCCTGGACCACGTGGCACCCCTCACTCTCAGAACTTCCATACACAGAGTAAAACAGCCCTGGTTCACATTGCAAACTCGACTTCTCCAGCGATGCTCTAGGAGTTTTGCATGCCTATGGAAGAAAGCTCGATCACCAGAAAACTTTATCCAATACAAATTTATGTTACGGACCTATAACGCTGCCCTTTTCTTTGCCAAACAGACTTACTTCACCACCCTCATCTCCTGTCTAACAACCCCCAAACAATTTTTGACACCTTTCACTCCCTCCTCCAAAAACACAGGCCCTATCACAGACATCTGAGCTGATGAACTGGCCTCCCACTTTATAGAGAAAATAGAGAATATCTGTCAGGAAATCAGCTCCCTGCCATCAAGTGCCACAACTCCGATCCCTCCCCCAGGGCCGGATTTAGGCAAAGTGGGGCCCTAGGAAAAGTTTAAAATGGGGCCCCAAATGCTAACATATTGCACATCACACAGAAGCATTTCGGTTGTAGTTACATGTGTTGAGTTCAGGCCGCTATATGAGTGTGACCGACAATATTGAAGTCGTTCAACACTTGTTTCCCGGTCTCTATCCACCGTCTGAGAAAAAATGATGGGGACAGAGTGATCACTAATGGATCACTAACAGATCACCATACAGTATCATGTTATCAGCAGCACATCTACAGTTTACACCCCATAGTCCTCCATATAGTATAATACACTCCTCAGTACTCCATATATTAAAATAAACTGCTCAGTCCTCCATATAGTATAATACACTCCTCATAGTGCTCCATAGTATAATGCACCGCCATAGTCATCGATGTAGTACAATGCACTTCCCATAGTATAATGCACCCCTTAGTTCTTCATATAATGTATTCCCCATAGTCCTTGATACAGTATAATGCAGCCCACATATAGTATAATGCAGCCACCCCACAGAGCATAATGCAGCCACCCCACAGAGTGTAATACAGCCCCGCCATACAATATAATGTAACCCCCCATACAATATAATGCAGCCCCCTCTTAAAGTATAATGCAGCCACTGCATAGAGCATAATGCAGCCAGCCAACATAGCATAATGCAGCCCCGCCATAATATATAATGTAACGCCCATAGAATGT
Source organism: Dendrobates tinctorius (assembly GCF_039654945.1). Lineage (NCBI taxonomy): Eukaryota > Metazoa > Chordata > Amphibia > Anura > Dendrobatidae > Dendrobates > Dendrobates tinctorius. The sequence goes on from NW_027361827.1 coordinate 12,169,631, forward strand.
AATGCAGCCACCCCATAGTGCATAATGCAGCCACACCACATAGTATAATGCAGCCCCACCATAAAATAGAATGTTACCCCCCATAGAATATAATGCAACCCCTTATATAGTATAATGTAGCCACTCCATAGAATACAATGTAGCCCTCCTCATATAGTAAAATGCAGCCCCCATAGAATATAATGTAGCCACCTCATAAAGTATAATGAAGCCCTCATACAATATAATCTAGCCCACCATTGAATATAATGCAGCCTCCCATAGTATAGAATTTAGCCTCCTCTTATAGTATAATGTTGCCCCCTCATAGAGTATGATGCAATCACCCACAATAGAATATAATAAACATAATACAGCCCCCCATAGAATATAATGTAGCCCAAATAGAATATAATACAGCCCACCTCCCCATAGAATATAATGAAGCCCCCCATATTGTATAACACAGCCTCCCCCATAGAATATAATTTAAATGTAACTCTTCATGGTATATAGCACAGCCGCATAGTATATAGCCCAGTACCACATAGTATATAGCCCAGAACCACATGGATTATAGCCCATCCCTCATGGTATATAGCACAGCAACACATGGTATATTGACCAGTCACACATGGTATATAGCCCAGCACAACATGGTATATACCCCAGCACCACAAGGTATATAGCACAGCCCACCATGGAATACAGCCCAGCACCATATGGAATATAGCACAGCACCACATGGTATACAGCACAGCACCTCATGGTATATAGTACAGCACCACATGGTATATAGCACAGCACCACATGGTATATAGCACAGCCACACGTGGTATAAAGCACAGCAACACATGGTATATAGCACAGCACCACATGGTATATAGCACAGGCCAAATGGTATATGGCACAGCCACACATGGTATATAGCCAAGCACCACATGGTATGTAGCCCAGCACCACATGGTATATAGCACAGCCACACATGGTATATATCCCATCACCACATGGTATACAGCCCAGCACCACATAGTATATAGCACAGCACCACATAGTAAATAGCCCAGCACCACATGGTATATAGCCCAGCACCATATGGTATATAGCACAGCCACACACGGTATATAGCCCATCACCACATGGTATATAGCCCAGCACCATGGTATACAGCCCAGCACCACATGGTATATAGCCCAGCACCACAATGTATATAGCCCAGCCTCACATGGTATATAGCCCAGCACCACATGGTATATAGCCCGGCACCACATGGTATATAGCCCAGCCACACATGGCATATAGCCCAGCAGACGATCTAGAAGACCTGGAAGAAATAGAGATGCCAGCATTCTACCGCCATGGTGCCTCCCAAGACTCTAACAATGTGACAGGGAGAAGTCTTGCCGTTCATGAAGTTTCCCATAATCCACTACCTCACCAAGGTTGGGCAGAGATACAGAGCTGTGACCCGGCTATATGTATGGTCAAAGAACTCCTTGGTGAAGCAGATTCATCTCCAGCTCCTGATGCACCTGCAGATGTTCAACACTTGAGGAAAAAAAGAAGCTGTTCCTTTTTGAAGACAAGTTGATCCGAAGAGCTAATAACCCACGTACGCAAGAACTGGTCTGGCAGATCGTGGTCCCCAGAAAAGACATGCCCATGGTCTTGGAAGCTTACCACAATCAAGTGGGACACTTTGGTTGGATAAAGCTGGAAGTAGTCATCCGCGACCGCTTTTTCTCGACAGGTATGAAACGGTCTATTGAACAGTGGTGTAGGGAATGCGGCGGCCCATGTAGTCTCAGAAGAAAGAATTCTGCAAATCAAAGGGCCCCCTTGCAGCCCATCATCACTAAATAACCTTTGGAACTGGTGGCCTTAGACCACGTGCAACCTAACCCCAAGTCGATCAGGGTATACCTATGCCTTAACAATAGTGTATCACTATTCCCGTTTCCTAGTGGTCATTCCGGTGAAAGACCAAACAGCAAGAACAGCTGCAAAGGCATTCCAAGAATATTTCTGCAGACCCCATGGCTACCCAGATCAAGTTCTCAATGGGATTAAGATCTGGGGAGTTTCCAGGCCACGGTCCCAAAATCTCTATGTTTTGTTCCCTGAGCCATTTAGTTATCACCTTTGCTTTATGGCAAGGTGCTCCATCATGTTGAAAAAGGCATTGCTGATCGCCAAACTGCTCATGGACGGTTGGGAGAAGTTGCTCTTGGAGGACATTCTGGTACCATTCTTTATTCATGGATGTGTTTTTAGGCAAGAATGAGAGAGAGAGCCCATTCCCTTGGCTGAGAAGCAACCCCACACATGAATGGTTTCAGGATGCTTGACAGTTGGCATGAGACAAGACTGGTGGTAGCGCTCACCTGGTCTTCTCTGAATAAGCCGTTTTCCAGATGTCCCAAACAATCGAAAAGGGGATTCACCAGAGAAAATGACTTTACCCCAGTCCTCAGCAGTCCACTCCCTGTACCTCTTGCAGAATATCAGTCTGTCCATGATGTTTTTCCTGGAGAGAAGTGGCTTCTTTGCTGCCCTCCTTGAGCCCAGGCCTTGCTCCAAGTGTCTCCGCCTCACAGTGCATGCAGATGCACTCACACCTGCCTGCTGCCATTTCTGAGCAAGCTCTGCACTGCTGGTAGCCCGATCCCGCAGCTGAAACACTTTTAAGAGACGGTCCTGGCGCTTGCTGGTCTTTCTTGGGCGCCCTGGAGCCTTTTTGGCAACAAGGGAACCTCTCCTTGAAGTTCTTGATGATGCGATAGATTGTTGACAAAGGTGCAATCTTTCTAGCTGCGATACTCTTCCCTGTTAGGCCATTTTGCGCAGTGCAATGATGACTGCACGTGTTTCTTTAGAGATAACCATGGTTAACAGAAGAGAAACAATGATGCCAAGCACCAGCCTCCTTTTAAAGTGTCCAGTGGTGTCATTCTTACTTAATCATGACAGACTGATCTCCAGCCCTGTCCTCATCAACACCCACACCTGTGTTAATGGAGCAATTACTGAAACGATGTTAGCTGGTCCTTTTAAGGCAGGGCTGCAATAATGTTGAAATGTGTTTTGTTGGATAAAGTTAATTTTCTAGGCAAATATTGAGTTTGCAAGTAATTGCTGTTAAGCTGATCACTCTTTATAACATTCTGGAGTATATGCAAATTGCCATTAGAAAAAATGAAGCAGTAGACTTTGTAAAAATTAATATTTGTGTCATTCTCAAAACTTTTGGCCATGACTGTATTGCAGTACCGTTGATTCCATCGCCGTTACTCATATCCATCCAATTTTGATCACAGGGAGAGGTGTAAACGTGGTGCTCACTGCCTATCATGAAATGTCACGTAACTTTGGAGTGCAAAACACAGAAGTCACAGGCCGTAGGCCATTCAATTGGATTGGCATGAGAGGGAGGGCACATTTAAAAATGTGCACTGGAATATCACACATCTGTGGGTAGGAAAACTGTTAAAGCTGATGAGAAACCACCACTGCATCTCATTGTGAGTCGACGTCCATAAGAAATGGAAGCCATTGATCATCTGAAGCTGGATCCCGGCCAGCGGGACAGGGCATAGCTACGTCTTAACGATCATCTTCTATCAGTTCACCAAATTTGAAGTGCCAGTCGCAGTGATGGATTTGACAGCCCAGACTACACAGCGGAGGAGCAGGGAGAGGTAAACATTGCAAATGCTGGGGCCCTGCTCAAGCAAGGGGGGGTCCACTCGTGGGCGTCGGCACTGGCACTGGGCCCCTCATAGTACGGCGGTGTGTCTGACGGCGGGTGTGCACCACCACCGTCAGAGACACTTGTTTGCACTATGAGGGACCCTGTGCCAGTGCCCGCGCCCACGAGTCGGCCCACCCACCTGTCCAGGGCAATGGCACTCGCACGGTTGTGTGCGCTCGGTGGTGACCCCGGCCATTGGGGCGAGGAGGCTGCCCAATTAGGGAGGTTTAAAAAATGGCATATGTTGATGTGGGACATTCACCTGCTGCTAAAGGCGAAATTGGTCAAGTCCCAGGAACAGGCGGACCAAAGAAAACAATTTTTCTGGTAACCTATGTGTCATCAGGGTAAGGTGGGACAAAATCCTTGGAAACCCATGCATGGTTCATTTTAATGATGGTTATATCATCCACATTTTCGGTCGACAGACGGGTCCTTTTTTCTGTCAGTATTGATCCAGCAGCACTGAAGACTCTTTCCGATAGCACACTTGCTGCTGGGCATGCGAGCTCCTGTAAGGCATATTGTGCCAATTCAGGCCAGGTGTCCAGCTTAGCTGCCCAATAGTCAAATGGGAATGACCTGTGAGGGAGAACATTGATATGGGAGGAAAAGTAGTTTGTGACCATACTTGACAAGTGCTGTCTCCTGTCACTTTCAATCGATGCAGTATTACCAGTCGTGTGAGCGGGACTTGAAAAATCATTCCACAAAGTGGTCATGAAACCCCTGTCTCCAACGCCACTTCTGATGTGTCCACCACCATCACCGCTTCCAAGTTGCCCCCGGCCCCTACGGCTCGTGTGAGAACCATCACCGCTGCTGTGTGCTGAGAATGCCTCAACCAACCGGTTTACCAGAGTAGCTTGTTTGCTAGCCAATATTAGGTCAAGGTTCTCCTGTGGCATGATCTTTTGGAATTTGCCTTTATAGCGTGGATCCAGGATGCTGGCCAACCAGTAGTCATCATCGTTCATCATTTTGGCAATGCGGGGGTCCCTTTTTAGGATCTGCAAGGCATAATCTGACATGTGGGCCAATGTTCCCGGTGTCAATGATACACTGCGAGTGCTGGGTGGAGGAGCACTTTCTGGCAAATCCACATCCATCCAGTCACGCACAAACCCTGTACCAGACCTTGCAAAGCCAACATTTTCTCTTGCCCCACGAGAAGCATTCTCCTCCCCTAAATAATTATCCCCATCATCATCCTCCTCCTCTTCCTCTTCTTCCTCCACCTCGTCCACGACAGTTCCCTGTCCAGACAATGGCTGACTGTCATCAAGGCTTCCCTCCTCCTCTTCCTCCTCATCAACCTCAGCTGCAGACGCCTGCTCCTTAATGTGCGTCAAAGTTTGCATGAGCAGACGCATAAGCGGGATGCTAATGCTTATGATGGCGTCGTCAGTAGTGTTGAGCATTCCGATACCGCAAGTATCGGGTATCGGCCGATACTTGCTGTATCGGAATTCCGATACCGACTTCCGATATTTTTTCAATATCGGAATTCGGCATCGGAATCGGAAGTTCAGTTGATTGACGGCCTGACGTCATCATGATGCGCGGTGTGTGCGCATCATGATGCGCCGTCATTTCGGGCCTTCCGGGGGTCTCTGCCGGCCTGCCGGGGGGCTGTGCCGGCCTGCCGGGGGGCTGTGTGGACTGCCCGGGGTCTCTGCCGGCCTGCCGGGGGGCTGTGCCGGCCTGCCGGGGGGCTGTGCACCCTGTGGGGGTCTGTACCGGCCTGCCGGGGGGCTGTGCCGGCCTGCCGGGGGGCTGTGCTGATGTCCGGGGGTCTGTGCAAGCATCGTCCGATGGGACTACAAGTCCCATCGGGCGATGCCTGCTACCATGACAGTGATTGACACATTAGCCAATGATGGGACAGTAGTAGTCCCATCATCCGGCTAATGTGTTAAATGTTAAAAAAAAAAAAAAAAAAAATACTACATACATACTACATGCATGCTACATACATACTACATATATACTACATATATACTACATACATACTACATACATGCTACATACATACTACATGCATGCTACATACATACTACATACATACTACATACATACTGCATGCTACATACATACTACATACATACTACATACATACTACTTGCATGCTACATATATACTACATGCTACATACATACCACATACATACTACATGCATGCTACATATATACTACATGCATGCTACATACATACTACATACATACTACATGCTACATACATACCACATATATACTACATACATACAATACATTCATACAATACATACATAGACATACAGTACATATAACATAGAGTAACATACTTACCAATACTTGTCACATTGTTCCCCGAAGCCATTGTCTTTCCGGAATAAATATTAACATAACAAACCACAAAAATACTCACCCACGATCCGAAGCAGTCCACGAGTGTGTCCCACGACGATCTTGGGTAGAGAACTGCAGCATCAGATGATGCTGCCGTTCTCTACGGGCTGCAGGAATCCAATGACGGAAGGTAGGTATCCTTCCGCACTGTATTCCTCCGCCACTTAAAAAAAAAAAAGTCCCTAGTCTCACTTTATGCCATTGCTGCGTGGGAAATTCCCACACAGCAATGGCATAAAGTGAGACTAGGGACTTTTTTTTTTTTTAAGTGGCGGAGGAATACAGTGCGGAAGGATACCTACCTTCCGTCATTGGATTCCTGCAGCCCGTAGAGAACGGCAGCATCATCTGATGCTGCAGTTCTCTACCCAAGATCGTCGTGGGACACACTCGTGGACTGCTTCGGATCGTGGGTGAGTATTTTTGTGGTTTGTTATGTTAATATTTATTCCGTAGACGACAATGGCTTCGGGGAACAATGTGACAAGTATTGGTAAGTATGTTACTCTATGTTATATGTACTGTATGTCTATGTATGTATTGTATGAATGTATTGTATGTATGTAGTATATATGTGGTATGTATGTAGCATGTAGTATGTATGTAGCATGCATGTAGCATGTAGTATGTATGTAGCATGCATGTAGTATATATGTAGTATGTATGTAGCATGCATGTAGTATATATGTAGCATGTATGTAGTATGTATGTGGTATGTATGTAGCATGTAGTATATATGTAGCATGCATGTAGTATATATGTAGCATGTATGTAGTATATATGTAGTATGTATGTAGTATATACGTAGCATGCATGTAGTATATATGTAGTATGTATGTAGTATATATGTAGCATGCATGTAGTATATATGTAGTATGTATGTAGTATATATGTAGCATGTATGTAGTATGTATGTAGCATGCATGTAGCATGTAGTATGTATGTAGCATGCATGTAGTATATATGTAGTATGTATGTAGCATGCATGTAGTATATATGTAGCATGCATGTAGTATGTATGTGGTATGTATGTAGTATATATGTAGTATGTATGTAGTATATATGTAGCATGTATGTAGCATGCATGTAGCATGTAGTATGTATGTAGCATGCATGTAGTATATATGTAGTATGTATGTAGCATGCATGTAGTATATATGTAGCATGCATGTAGTATATATGTAGCATGTATGTAGTATGTATGTAGCATGCATGTAGCATGTAGTATGTATGTAACATGCATGTAGTATATATGTAGTATGTATGTAGCATGCATGTAGTATATATGTAGCATGCATGTAGTATGTATGTAGTATATATGTAGCATGTATGTAGTATGTATGTAGCATGCATGTAGCATGTAGTATGTATGTAGCATGCATGTAGTATATATGTAGTATGTATGTAGCATGCATGTAGTATATATGTAGCATGCATGTAGTATATATGTAGTATGTATGTAGTATATATGTAGCATGTATGTAGTATGTATGTAGCATGCATGTAGCATGTAGTATGTATGTAGCATGCATGTAGTATATATGTAGTATGTATGTAGCATGCATGTAGTATATATGTAGCATGCATGTAGTATATATGTAGTATGTATGTAGTATATATGTAGCATGTATGTAGTATGTAGCATGCATGTAGTATATATGTAGTATGTATGTAGCATGCATGTAGTATATATGTAGTATGTATGTAGCATGCATGTAGTATATATGTAGCATGCATGTAGTATATATGTAGTATGTATGTAGTATGTAGTATGAATGTAGCATGTATGTAGTATGTAGTATGAATGTAGCATGTAATTTTTTTTTTTTTTTTTTTACATTCAACACATTAGCCGGATGATGGGACTACTACTGTCCCATCATTGGCTAATGTGTCAATCACTGTCATGGTAGCAGGCATCGCCCGATGGGACTTGTAGTCCCATCGGACGATGCCTGCACAGACCCCCGGAGCCTGCACAGACCACCGGCAGGCCGGCACAGCCCCCCGGCAGGCCGGCACAGCCCCCCGGCAGGCCGGCACAGCCCCCCGGAGCCTGCACAGACCACCGGCAGGCCGGCACAGACCACCGGAGCCTGCACAGACCCCCTGGCAGGCCGGCACAGCCCCCCGGCAGGCCGGCACAGCCCCCCGGCAGGCCGGCACAGCCCCCCGGAGCCTGCACAGACCACCGGCAGGCCGGCACAGACCACCGGAGCCTGCACAGCCCCCCGGCAGGCCGGCACAGCCCCCCGGAGCCTGCACAGACCACCGGCAGGCCGGCACAGACCACCGGAGCCTGCACAGACCCCCTGGCAGGCCGGCACAGCCCCCCGAAAGGCCCGTACAGACCCCAGAGAGGCTGTACAAGGGCAGGAAAGGGTTTTTCTTATTCCGATACCGGAAGTCCCATAGACTTGAATGGGACTTCCGGTATCGGAATCGGCGATACCGATACTTTTTTTAAAGATCGGCCGATACCATCCGATACGATACTTTGAAGTATCGGATGGTATCGCTCAACTCTAGTCGTCAGCGCTTACCAGCCGTGTGCATTCCTCAAAACACTGAAGGACTTTAGAGAGGTCTTTCAGCTTCGACCACTGCACACCTGTCAACTCCATGTCTGCCCTCAAAGTGCCTGCCCGTGTATCCTCCCACAAATGCATTACTGCCTGCCTTTGTTCGCACAGCCGCTCAACCATGTGCAGGGTGGAGTTCCACCTTGTTGCAACGTCGATAATTAGGCGGTGCTTGGGAAGGTGGAGCAATCGCTGCAGCTTCTGCATACAACTGGAGTGTACCGGCGACCGGCGGATGTGCGAGCACAGATATCGAACCTTAAGGAGCAGGCCTGTTAAATCCGGATAATTAGTGAGGAAGCACTGCACCACCAGGTTCAAGGTGTGAGCCAAGCAAGGTATGTGTCTGAGTTTTGAAAGGGCTATGGCTGCCATAAAATCCCGGCCGTTATCACTAACTACCTTGCCTGCCTCAAGATGTAGACTGCCCAGCCATTTCTCAGTTTGTCGCTGAAAGTAGTCGGCCAGTACCTCTGCGGTGTGTCTGTCGCCCAAAACACATCATCTGCAACACAGCCTGCTGACGTTTTCCACTAGCTGATCGATAGGGGGACACCTCGCTTGCAACACTGTCAACTGCGGATGCAGTGCTCGTGCGACTGCGCTCTGTGGACCAGCTTTCGCTTCTGGAGGAGGAGGGTCGAACGCCTACAGCCAACTGTTTCCTATACTGTTGGCTAGGCAGCACTGTGCCACCACCGCTGTCCCCTGTGGACCCTGCATCCACCACATTAACCCAGTGCACAGTGATGGACACATAACGGCCCTGGCCATGCCTACTGGACCATGCATCAGTTGTGAGGTGCACATTTCCACTCACTGACTGCTTGAGTGCATGGACAATGCGGTCTTTCACATGAAGGTGGAGGGCTGGGATGGCTTTGCGAGACAAGAAGTGGCGACAGGGTAGTTCATAGCATGGAACTGCGTAGGCCATTAGTTCGCTGAAAGCTGCGCTTTCAACCAACCGATAGGGCATCATCTCTAACGAGATTAGTTTGGAAATGTGGGTGTTCAAAGCCAGTGTATGCTGATGAGAGGATGAGAACTTTTTTGCCCTACTCATAGTCTCTGGTAGGGTGAGCTGGACTTGAGAGCTGGATATGGTGGAAGTAGCGGTAGACATGGCGGACAGAGAAAGGGTTGATGATGGTGATGGAGTTGGTGTTCTTTCTGATGGCCTAGATTCAGTCTTTCGTTGCAATAACAGTATGATTGCCTGAATGATTTGCCCTTGCGACGACAACTCAACATTTGCTGCTGGTGGTGTGCTAACCGGTGGACTTACAGTGGGGGAAACAATGTTGCGTTGCTGACTACCTTCTTTGGGAGCGGTAGCACATGTGGTACGTGAGTTTCGGTAGTCCATCCATGCTTGCAAGTGCATGGTGGTTAAATGTCTTAGCATGCAACTGGTATTCAAATTTCTCAGATTTTTCCCTCGGCTAAAGGTCTTTGCGCACTTCTTACAGATTACTTTTGCCTGATCATTAGGATTTTGTTCATAAAAGTGCCATACTGCACTCTTCCTACTAGGGAAGACAGTCTACATGCCCTGCATCTGTAGTGCAGAGGTCTGTCACTCTCTACCTGACTTCCATGTGTAGTGCGGGATTTGTAACTATCTACCTTTCCTCCATGTGTAGTTCGGGGTCTGACAATCTCTATCTGCCCTCCTTGTGTAGTGCAGGGTCTGTCACTCCCTACCAGCCATCCATGTATAGTGCAGGGGTCTGTCACTGTCTACCTGTCCTCTATGTGTAGTGCAGAGTTCTGTCATTCTCAACCTGCCCTCATTGTGTAGTGCAGGTGTCTGTCACTCTCTACCTGCCTCTGTGTAGTGCGGGGTCTGTCACTCCCTACCTGCTCTCCATGTGTAGTGTGGGGTCTGTCTCTCTCTACCTGCCCTCCATGTGTAAGGCGGGGTCTGTCACTGCCTACCTGCCCTCCATTTGTATTGCAGGGTTCTTTCACTCTCTACCTGCCTCTGTGTAGTGCGGGGTCTGTAACGCCCTACCTACCCTCCATATGTAGTGCAGCAGGCTGTCACTCCCTGGACCTGCTCTCCATGTGTAGTTTGGGGTCTGTCACTCTCTACCTGCCCTCTATGTTTTCTGTGGGGTTCTGTCACTCTCTACCTGCCCTCCTTGTGTAGTGCAGTGTTCTGTCACTCTCTACCTGCCCGCCATGTGTGGGTCGCCCTCCCAAGGTTGTAGGGTACTCGGTACCGGGCTGGTGTTGGCGGGATGTGTCACAGCAGCGGGGACCCGGTCCGTGGCCCTGGTCGCCCAATTAATAGGGGGAGTTTGAATGGTAGAATGTAGTAAATGGAATAGTTCGTGACGCCACCTGTGGTGTTCGGCAAGTGAGATGTTCAGCCGTCGCTGCTTGCAGATCCTCTGGAGCTGGTGGTGTGTTGCAGCCAAGATGGTGAAGCTCCCCACAGGTGAAGCTATTGCCCCAGGGCAGTGTAGATGTGGAGTTAGAGGAGAGGCACAAGCAGTGTCGAAGGTGGTACCCAGATGTTGCAGTGCTGGGTGTGCTGACGCAGGAATCAATGGAGGACACCAGGGCTTGTAGTTCCAAAGCTTTACTCACAATCTGTAGTACACACAGGTGCCTGCCTCCATACTGTGTTTTCCGGGTCAGAGGCTCAATCAACCTCCAGGTCAGATGGAATGCTCCCTTCCAGCGCTCCGCCAACATGTACCTTTCTGAACTTGTCCTCTTATAGCACCTTTAAGTGTGAAGATCTTCTAGTACTGAGTTACACTGGAGTTTCTCCTGACCGATGTTCCCAAGAACTCTACTTGTACGGCAGACAGCTGTAGCCTGCTTCGGGGACTTCTCACTCCTGAATCCCGGCTCACTATCCAAGTTGCTGTTGTGCCCAAGTCTTAAATGGGAGTAGTGTATTTACAGCCCACTACTAAACTTGTGTCTGCTGCAGAACCATTAGTGTCCAAACAACCTCGGGGACCGGGCCCCGGCCTTGCGCTTAGAACTTCTAGGCAATGCTCTTCCTCTAACCCACGTCCTCTGTTCCCTTTTACTCCTTCGTTCCGTACTAATTTCTCTCTCTCTTATGGAAGATCCGGTTTCAGTTCAATGTCTTTCTCCTTCTTTCCTTTCCCGTGCCAGCAGACCCAGGTCACTGAGGTCTGCTGCAGCACCTCCTTCCTCCATCCCTCTCTCAGGGATCTTCTTTCCTCACTCCTCTCTGAGTGGCTTCCTCCCCCATACTGACCTGTAATCCTAAACATTCCCGCTCTTTTATGTATTCTGAAATCCACCCGCCTCCCAGCATGTTTCGTGTTCCAAGCAGGGAGCCACCAAAGGTGATCTACACTCCAAGCAAGGAGTCGCAATGTGGCTTTGCTGAACTACTGTGTTGTGTGGGGTGCGAGTGTTGGAGCGTGGTCAGGAGCCTCCAACTTACCTCAGGAGGAGGTGCAGTACCTCAATTTTATTACACGGTACAAAATTAAAGGAATGGTATGATTAGACAGTATGATTGCGTACACTTTTGTATAATTTAAGATAGAAAGGTTAAGTACAGATAAAGATTGAATACATATGATTAGGTATATATATAAAGATTAACTATATACAGTATACTCACATCATCAATCACCAAGAGGCTTTTAAACATCATCCGTCTGAAATATCAGAGAAGCAACACCAAGACAGAGTCCCCTGGAAGATTCACAACACTGCACGGGCATCCCCACTTATGCAGGTATCAACACTGTACACATACAGGTATCCAGTTTTTGCTTCTGTCTAAGTCATGTTTCTCTGGCCTTATATAATAAATTACACTAATGTGTAACTAGCTTCACCCAGTCCATCCAGTGGCCGGCCTTCAAGGTTGGATGAAACAGACAACATGGCATCATCAGACAATGGGTCATAAACACTTACAATATAAAAGCCACATGGGTTTAGATAAAATCAACACAGGCAGAGGTTAATAAACCTTAATGTTTTACAATGACAAACAGCAAACATAGATTCTCAAGACTGTCAATATAACCATTATCTTGTCTGTAACTGTTTGACTGTTTGGTATCAACAAAAGCTACTCTGTCAACAAAAGCGGAAACAAATGACACTCAAAAACACTCACGAGCAACAAGCAGTGCGTCCGGAAAGAAAAGAAGAGTGGTAGTTGTGGGCGACTCACTACTAAGAGGCACGGAGGCAACTATCTGCAGGCCGGACATAACCGCAAGAGAAGAATGCTGCTTCCCAGGAGCAAAAATCAAGGATGTGGCCAACAGGATACCAACTATCCTCAAATCCAAGGACGACTACCCTTTCCTACTGATACATGTAGGCATAAACGACACGGCAAGAAATGACCTACCAAGTATCTGCGAAGACTTTGAAATTCTGGGGAAGAAAATAAAGGAACGGAACGTACAGGTTGTTTTCTCATCAATCCTCCCAGCCGATGACCATGGCATCAGAAGATGGAATAGGATACTAGAGGTGAACAACTGGCTACGACGGTGGTGCAGGCAGCAAGGATTTGGATTCTTGGACCATGGCGTGAAATACCTCTACGATGGACTTCTCGCAAGAGATGGGATACACCTCACAAAACCTGGGAAACACACATTCGCCAGAAGACTTGCCACACTCATCAGGAGAGCTTTAAACTAGAAGAAGAGGGGATGGGAGGAAAAACAGCAGACAAGAACATGCAGCAGAAGGACAAACTAATCAAGCATACTAGACGTGGTAAAGAGGACCCAAGACAGAGTACTCAGAAGGAAGCTAGGAAAAATGAAGCAAAACTTCTTTCCTGCATGCTGACCAATGCAAGAAGCCTGACCAATAAGATTGAAGATCTGGAGTTGGTAATGTATGAGGAAAAATACGACATAGTAGGAATAACTGAGACATGGTTAGACGACAGCTATGACTGGGCGGCTAACTTGCAAGGATATGATTTGTTTAGGAGGGATCGTCAAAAAAGGAAAGGGGGTGGAGTCTGTCTATATATAAAGTCCACTTTAAAGCCCACACTAAGAGAAGATATACAAGAGGGAAATGAAGAGGTGGAGTCTCTATGGGTGGAGATACAAGGAGAGAAAAGTAATAAAATCCTCATAGGGGTTTGTTATAAGCCACCAAATATAACAGAAACCACTGAAAATGTATTATTGAAACAAATAGACAAAGCAGCAAATCACAATGAGGTGATTATTATGGGGGACTTCAACTACCCCGACATAGACTGGGAAACTGAAAACTGCATGTCTCAGAAAGGAAACCAATTTCTGTCAGTGACCAAGGATAATTATCTGTCACAACTTGTGCAGGGCCCAAATAGAGGGACAGCCCTTCTGGACTTAATTTTAAGCAACAGGCCAGATAGAATAACAGAAGTACGAGTCGATGGGCACCTAGGGAACAGTGACCACAATAATACAATTCCACTTGTCCTTCAGTAAGGTGCCCTGGAAGGGGGTTACGAAAATGCTGAATTTCAGGAAAGCAAAGTTTGATCAGCTTAGAGAGGACCTTCGCTGAATTGATTGGGACAATGTCCTCAAAAATAGGAGCACAGAAAATAAATGGGAAATATTTAAATCCGTTTTACACACCCACTGCGAGCTAGCCATACCGTACAGAAATAAAAGGGCTAGGAACAGGAGAACACCAATGTGGCTAAATACGGTTGTAAAAAGGGCAATAAATAACAAGAACACGGCATTTAGGAAGCTAAAACAAGAAGGCAATGGAGAAGCATTAAAAAGTTATAGAGAAAAAAATAAAATGTGTAAAAAACAAGTACATTTAGCAAAAGTGGAAACTGAGAGACTCATTGCTAAGGAAAGTAAAACAAACCCCAAACTATTCTTTAATTATATAAACAGTAAAAAGATGAAAATTGATGGTGTCGGCCCTTTAAAGAACAATGAGGGTGAAATCATAGAGAGCGATGTGGGAAAAGCAAATGTTTTAAATACTTTTTTCTCAACAGTGTTCATACAGGAAAAGGATTTGCCAGGGGAAATCCAGAGTGATAATGTAAACTCCCAATTAAGTATTACCTGCCTAACCCAGGAAGAAGTGCAGAACCGCCTTAGTAAGATTAAAATTGACAAATCACCAGGCCCTGATGGCATTCACCCTCGGGTATTAAGGGAGTTAAGTAATGTGATAGACAGGCCTCTATTCCTTATATTTAAAGACTCTATAGAAACAGGGTCTGTTCCATTTGATTGGCGGCAAACAAATATGGTACCAATATTCAAAAAGGGGTGTAAAAGGGAACCTGGAAACTAGAGGCCGGTAAGCTTATCATCTGTTGTGGGTAAAATTTTTGAAGGGCTTCTAAGGGATACCATTATGGAATATCTCAATGTTAATAAATATTTAACCCCATATCAACATGGATTTATGAAGGATCGCTCCTGTCAAACTAACCTGACCAGCTTCGATGAGGATGTAAGCTCTCAAATGGACCAAGGAGAATCATTGGATGTCATTTATCTCGACTTCTCTAAAGCATTTGACACTGTCCCACATAAAAGATTGGTAAGTAAGATGAGAAAGCTTGGGCTAGGGTAAAATGAGTGTAGATGGGTAGGTAGCTGGCTTAGTGATAGAAAACAAAGAGTGGTTATTAATGGTGCATACTCAGATTGGGCCAGGGTTACTAGTGGGGTACCACAGGGTTCTATATTGGGCCCCCTACTATTTAATATATTTATTAATGATCTAGTGGATGGCTTACACAGTAAAATATCAGTATTTGCAGATGATACAAAACTATGTAAGGTAGTTAACACAAAGGAGGACAGTTTGCAACTACAGACAGATTTGAGTAAATTGGAGAATTGGGCCGAAAAATGGCAAATGAGGTTTAACACAGATAAATATAAGGTTATGCACATGGGAAGGAGAAGCAAATGCTATAATTACTTACTAAACGGGAAACTGCTGGGGAAATCAGAGATGGAAAAAGACTTAGGCATCTTAGTCAATAAGAAGCTAAATTGGAGTGCCCAGTGTCAGGCAGCTGCCACCAAAGCAAATAGGGTCATGGGTAGTGTTGAGCGATACCGTTCGATACCCAAAAATATCGTACCGGATGGTATCGCCCGATACGAAAAAAACTTGTATCGCCGATTCCGATACCGGAAGTCCCATTCAAGTCAATGGGACTTCCGGTATCGGAATTTAGAAAAGCCCTTTATTTCCTTGTTGGCTAATTCTACATTAATGAAAACAAATAAGAATCATGTAGAATGTATTGTTGGAGGTGGAGGAGACATTAAAGGCATAGTGGTTTATTCAAATCACATGGCATAGCATGAATACCAATTTTTTTTTCAAGACGTTCGGAGTAAAAAAGATATTGACTATGTTAACCTTTTTTATATTTTGTCAGATATGTATGTTTCACAACTTCCATGCTCTTCACCTCCTTTTGTACTTCTCCCACACTTTCTCCTTCATGATCCGCAGCAGTAGCATTTTTTTCATCAACTTTTTCTTCACCTTATTCATCTTCTTCTTCTTCATCTTCTTCCCATTCTTTTTTTTTTTTCCATTCTTCATATTCTTCTTATTCAGCCATTATTAATTTTAATATGCTATTTTTTCATCTTCTTCCTATTCTTCTTTTTCTTCATTTTCTTATGGTGACAGGCATTCCTGTAGTACTTATCTATAAAAGTTATAAGATTACACCTTACGTTCTGCCTGTCACTAAAGATTTACAACAGGATTTGTCCGCGTTCAGTTTGGCCTGCAGCAGCAGGCATTTTCCAGGGGCACCACGAGGAGGAACGGACTCACCCCCATTTACTGCTTAGTCTTCTTCTGCTTATAATTTTGATTTCTTCTATGCTGATTTTTAGTCTTATGCTTAATGTTCGTCTGCTTTCTGTTCTTCTGCTTTTGCTTCTTCTGCTTCTTGTTCTTCTGTCTTTTGTCCTGTATCTTGGTGGTTGTCTTCATGTTCTTTGTCCTCTTGGTCTGATTATTTAGGGTCATATTTCTGGTCTTCTTTGGTGTGGTCTTCAGGGTCGTCGTCATCAGGGTCGTCGTCATGGAGATCAATAAGGATTACCAAAGACAATTTCAAAAAGCTTGATCTTGGAAATGTAGCAGAAGGTACAAGAAGGCTGAGAAACTGGCGAGAACCAGCAGACAGTGCTGGCACCTGGATGGGTAGCAGAAGGAACAAGAGCCAATGGCACTAACGAGGACCAAGTGACGGTGCTGGACCACGGTTACTAAGCAGAAGGTACCTGTGCTAAAAAGCACTACCAAGGACCAGCTGACGGTGCTGGACCTCGGATACCGAGATGGAGGCACCTAGGCCAAAGGCTCCGGCGAGAACCAGTAGAGAGTGCTGGCACCCGGATGGGTAGCAGAAGGAACAAGAGCCAATGGCACTACCGAGGACCAACTGACGGTCCTGGACCACGGTTACTAAGCAGAAGGTACTTGTGCTAAAAAGCACTACCAAGGACCAGCTGACGGTGCTGGACCTCGGATACCGAGATGGAGGCACCTAGGCCAAAGGCTGTGGCGAGAACCAGCAGACAGTGCTGGCACCCGGATGGGTAGCAGAAGGAACAAGAGCCAATGGCACTACCGAGGACCAACTGACAGTGCTGGACCACGGTTACTAAGCAGAAGGTACCTGTGCTAAAAAGCACTACCAAGGACCAGCTGACGGTGCTGGACCTCGGATACCGAGATGGAGGCACCTAGGCCAAAGGCTGTGGTGAGAACCAGCAGACAGTGCTGGCACCCGGATGGGTAGCAGAAGGAACAAGAGCTAATGGCACTACCGAGGACCAACTGACGGTGCTGGACCACGTTTACTAAGCAGAAGGTACCTGTGCTAAAAAGCACTACCAAGGACCAGCTGACGGTGCTGGACCTCGGATACCGAGATGGAGGCACCTAGGCCAAAGGCTGTGGCGAGAACCAGCAGACAGTGCTGGCACCCGGATGGGTAGCAGAAGGAACAAGAGCCAATGGCACTACCGAGGACCAACTGACGGTGCTGGACCACGGTTACTAAGCAGAAGGTACCTGTGCTAAAAAGCACTACCAAGGACCAGCTGACGGTGCTGGACCTTGGATACTGAGATGGAGGCACCTAGGTCAAAGGCTCTGGCGAGAATCAGCAGACAGTGCTGGCACCCGGATGGGTAGCAGAAGGAACAAGAGCCAATGGCACTACCGAGGACCAACTGACGGTGCTGGACCACGGTTACTAAGCAGAAGGTACCTGTACTAAAAAGCACTACCAAGGACCAGCTGACAGTGCTGGACCTCGGATACCGAGATGGAGGCACGTAGGCCAAAGGCTGTGGCGAGAACCAGAAGACAGTGCTGGAACCCGGGTGGGTAGCAGAAGGTACCCATTCAAAGCAAAGTAGCCAGGCCGCAAGCCGGCCGCAGTTACCGAAACCCACAGTCCTACAGGAGGTCCGTGTCCCATTGGCACTACGGATCCAGCCTTCAGTGCCAGTTCCCGCAGCCCACATAGGAGTCAACTAAACTGCAGGCACCGTAGAGTAGGCTAACCCGGCCGCAAGACGACAGGACAACGGATTGGTGGCATAGTGACCTTGACACTACCCGGAAACAGCAGGCGTGCTGAAAACAGGCTGGGCAACAGGGAGTACCCGTGCCAAAGACACTGCCGAGAATCAGCTGACGGTGCTGGAACACAGATGGGTAGCAAAAGCTACAAGAGCCAATGGCACTACCGAGGAACAGCTGACGGTGCTGGACCACGGTTACTAGGCAGGAGGTACCTGTGCTAGAAAGCACTACCAAGGACCAGCTGACGGTGCTGGACTTCAGATACCGAGATGGAGGCACCTAGGCCAAAGGCTGTGGCGAGAACCAGCAGACAGTGCTGGAACCCGGGTTGGTAGCAGAAGGTACCCATTCAAAGCAAAGTAGCCAGGCCGCAGTTACCGAAACCCACAGTCCTACAGGAGGTCCATGTCCCATTGGCACTACGGATCCAGCCTTCCAGGCACCGTAGAGTCGACTAACCCGGCCGCAAGACGACAGGACAACGGATTGGTGGCATAGTGACCTTGACACTAGCCGGAAACAGCTGGCATGCTGGAACCAGGCTGGGCAACAGGGAGTACCCGTGCCAAAGACACTGCCGAGCACCAACTGGCGTTGGAGCCCAGGGACAATCATGGTGCAGGCCGAGGCCTACTTGGAGCCAGGTGTAAATCGGAGGTATTTTGATTTTGGAGGGAGCAGGACACGTTGCAATACACACAGCAGGGGATCAGCTGACGTTACTGACCACCACTTTCACATGAACGAGTGTTTTTTTCTGTGTGGACAGCACTTCCGAGCACCAACTGGCGTTGTTGGAGCCCAGGGACAATCATGGTGTAGGCCGAGGCCTACTAGGAGCCAGGTGTAAATCGGAGGTATTTTGACTTTGGAGGGAGCAGGACACTTTGCAATACACACAGCAGGGGATCAGCTGACGTTACCGAACCCCACTTTCACATGAGCAAGTGTTTTTTTCTGTGTGCACAGCACTTCCGAGCACCAACTGGCGTTGTTGGAGCCCAGGGACAATCAGGGTGCAGGCCGAGGCCTACTAGGAGCCAGGTGTAAATCGGAGTTATTTTGACTTTGGAGGCAGCAGGAGAGTTTGCCGTACACACAGCAGGGGATCAGCCGACGTTACCGAACCCCACTTTCACATGAACGAGTGTGTTTTTCTGTGTGGACAGCACTTCCGAGCACCAACTGGCGGTGTTGGAGCCCAGGGACAATCAGGGTGCAGGCCAAGGCCTACTTGGTGGCAGTTTTATATTGTTTGTAGGCTACAACAGACTGTCAACGTGCTCCAATTAGGCATCTGTCTCCACTCTGTTTCCAGGATTTCACGTGACCACCAACACCGCCAGTTTATGCGTAAAGCAGCCGTCTGCCCAATCCACACTTGTTCCTGGGTTACTGGGGTTCTGTAATGTCAGCAGAGCCCCTGATGTGTGTCTGCCACTGTCTCCTGCTCTGTCCACATTCCCACCGCTTGCAGTGGGAAGGTGGACAGCGCAGGAGACAGTGCCGGACACACAGTGGGGGATCTGCTCACGTAACAGAACACCAGGAACACAGGAACAAGTGTGGAATGTGTGGACGGCAACTGTGAGCAGGAACTGGCGGTGTTGGAGGTCAGGGGAAATACTAGAGACAGAGTGGAGAGAGAGGCCAAATCAGAGAATGTTTAAATCTGAAGTAGTTACAATTTGGAGGCAGCAGCACTTTGCCCTCCACACAGCAGGGAATCAGCGGTCGTTACTGACCCCCACTTTCACATGAACAAGTGTTTTTTTCTGTGTGGACAGCACTTCCGAGCAACAACTGACGATGTTGGAGCCCAGGGACAATCATGTTGCAGGCCGAGGCCTACTAGGAGCCAGGTGTAAATCGGAGGTATTTTGACTTTGGAGGGAGCAGGACACTTTGCCCTCCACATAGCAGGGGATCAGCTGACGTTACTGACCCCCAGTTTCACATGAACAAGTGTGTTTTTCTGTGTGGACAGCACTTCCGAGCACCAACTAGCGTTGTTGGAGCCCAGGGACAATCAGGGTGCAGGCCGAGGCCTACTAGGAGCCAGGTGTAAAACTGAGGTATTTTGAATTTGGAGGCAGCAGCAGTTTGCCCTACACACAGCAGGGGATCAGCTGACGTTACCGAACCCCACTTTCACATGAACAAGTGTGTTTTTCTGTGTGGACAGCACTTCCGAGCACCAACTAGCGTTGTTGGAGCCCAGGGACAATCAGGGTGCAGGCCGAGGCCTACTTGGTGGCAGTTTTACATTGTTTGTAGGCTACAACAGATTGTCAACGTGCTCCAATTAGGCATCTGTCTCCACTCTGTTTCCAGGATTTCATGTGACCACCAACACCGCCAGTTTATGCGTACAGCAGCCGTCTGCCCAATCCACACGTGTTCCTGGGTTACTGGGGTTCTGTAATGTCAGCAGAGCCCCTGATGTGTGTCTGCCACTGTCTCCTGCTCTGTCCACATTTCCACCGCTTGCAGTGGGAAGGTGGAGAGCGCAGGAGACCGTGGCGGACACACATTGGGGGATCTGCTGACATTACAGAACCCCAGTAACACAGGAACACGTGTGGAATGCGAGGACGGCAACTGTGAGCAGGAACTGGCGGTGCTGGAGGTCAGGGGAAATACTAGAGACAGAGTGGAGACAGAGGCCAAATCAG
This sequence comes from Dendrobates tinctorius, assembly GCF_039654945.1. Taxonomy (NCBI): domain Eukaryota; kingdom Metazoa; phylum Chordata; class Amphibia; order Anura; family Dendrobatidae; genus Dendrobates; species Dendrobates tinctorius. Next base: position 12,190,593 of record NW_027361827.1, read on the forward strand.
AGAATGTTTAAATCTGAAGTAGTTACAATTTGGAGGCAGCAGCACTTTGCCCTCCACACAGCAGGGGATCAGCTGACGTTACCGAACCCCACTTACACATGAGCGAGTGTTTTGTCTGTGCGGACAGCACTTCTGAGCACCAACTGGCGGTGTCGGAGCCCAGGGAAAATTAGGTAGTAGGCCGAGGCCTACTTGGAGCCAGGTGTAAATCTGAGGTTGTTTGACTGTGGAGGGAGCAGGACACTTTGCCATACACACAGCAGGGGATCAGCTGACGTTACCGAACCCCACTTACACATGAGTGAGTGTTTTGTCTGTGTGGACAGCACTTCTGAGCAACAACGGGCGTTGCTGTAGCCCAGGAAATAAAGTTCAGGTCATAGAAACATGAACACAACAGGAGACCTGGATCCTGTTGCCAGCCAATTATTTATTCTGGAAGAGGACTGGCAAATTCAGGTGAGATCCAGGCCTTGTTCATTTTCAGAAAAGTAAGCCGGTCAACATTATCGGCCGATAGTCGCGTGCGACGGTCTGTTACAACACCACCTGCAGCACTAAAGACACGTTCCGATAATACACTGGCAGCAGGGCAAGCCAGCACCTCCAATGCATACTGGCTAAGCTCTGGCCATGTATCCAGCTTAGAGACCCAATACTTGAACGGGGAAGAGCCGTCTGGGAGTACACTAACAGGGCAAGACAAGTAGTCTGTCACCATCTGACAGAAACGTTGCCTCCTGCTGACTGGAGCCGTCTGTGATGGTGTAGCCGTTTGTGGCGGTCCCACAAAACTTTTCCACATTTGGGCCATACTGGCCTTGCCTTGTCCTGCGGCACTGCCTCTGCTACCTCTTTGTGCAGAGCTTCCTCCACTGCCTCTACCCACATGGCTGCTTTGAAAAGCACTACCAGCAACATTTGCGGGGAGAATGGAGAACATGATGGCCTGCACAAGTGTTTCTTGGTACTCCCGCATTTTTCGCTCCCGGTTCAATTGTGGTATGAGGCTTTGTAAGTTTGTCCCGGTAGCGAGGATCTAGGAGGGTGTACACCCAATAATCAGCCATGTGGAGAATGTTGGCGATGCGGCGGTCATTTAACAAGCACTGCAGCATGAAATCAACCATGTGCTGCAGACTGCCAACTGGACCGGAAACGCTGTCCCCAGCTTGAGGCAGCATCTCTGCCTGCTCAGCATCACCCCACCCTCGCTGTACACACTGACTACTAGAGCCTTGTGTACCTCCCTCCTCTGGAGAGATGTATTCCTCCTCCTTCATTGACTCCTCGTCTTCCTCCTCACTAAGTGTCCCCTGCCTGGGCCTTTGTGTGGAAGCACGTTGCGCAGACTTGCCAGAAGCAGATGGCATTTCTGACTCCTCATCCTCGACCTCTTCAAAAACCTCCTCACTTAGTGCTTGTAAGGTTTTTTGAAGCAGACAGATGAGGGGGACAGTCATGCTGATTAGTGCATCATCTGCACTGGCCATCCGCGTGGAGTCATCGAAGGCACGCAAAACTTGGCAGATGTCCCTCATAGTGGCCCACTCAGTGGTGGTGAAGTGTGTCCGGCGCACAGTGCGACTTGTTTGCGCCTGATGCAGCTGGTACTCCATTACTGCTGCCTGCTGCTCACACAACCGCTCCAACATATGTAACGTTGAATTCCACCTGGTGGGGAGGTCACATATGATGCGATGTTCTGGCAGGCGGAATCGGCGTTGCAGAGATGCAATGCGCGGTCTTGCCATGCTGGAACGCCGCAAGTGAGCACACTCTAGGCGAACCTTGTGCAGCAGTGCATCAAGATCTGGATAGTCCCTCAGAAAGCTCTGCACGACCAAATTGAGCACGTGTGCCAGACATGGTATGTGAGTGAGGTTGCCTAGGCCCAGAGCTGCCACTAGATTTCGGCCATTGTCACTCACTACCAAACCTGGCTGGAGATTCGCTGGCACAAACCACACATCGCTCTCCTGCTTGATGGCATTCCAGAGCTCCTGTGCTGTGTGGCTCTGATTCCCCAAAGAAATTAATTTAAGGACGGCCTGTTGACGTTTGGCCACACCTGTGCTCATATCTGGCCTAACAGGCTCACACAGTGCTGATTCCGAGGAACTAGAGTAGGAGGAGGACTCAATATGTACAGACTGCATTCCTGCAATCCTTGGAGTTGGCAGAATACGTACAGAGCCATTCTCCAGATCTGTACCCGGCTCCACAACATTGACCCAATGGGCAGTAAGGGAAAGGTATCGTCCCTGTCCATGGCTACTGGTCCACGCATCGGTGGTCAGGTGGACCTTGCTACTGACGGCGTTTAGTAGCGCATTTTTAATTTTTCCCTCCACATGCTTTTGCAGGGCAGGAACGGCTTGCCTGCTGAAATAAAAGCGGCAGGGCACATTGTATTGTGGAACTGCCAATGACAAAGTTCCAGAAGGTGTCAGTCTCCACCAGCCTGAATGACGGCATCTCAAGGGCCAGTAGTTTGGCAATGCCGGCATTCAGAGCCAGTGCTTGGGGATGGTTTGCCGAGTATGGACGCTTTTTCTCCCATGCCTGTGCTACCGATTGCTGGTGAGTGGCCTGGGAGTGTGCTGATGACTGCGAACGTGGTTCAGTGGGTGGAATTTCACTGGGTCTCTGGACAACAGTGGCAGTGGTACTTCTGTGGCGTTCCAGTGAGGAAGCCGAACCAGCTGTGTGTGAGCTGGAGGAAGAGGCCCCAACACGAGCTGAAGAGATGGTAGGTTCTGCTGAAGGTTGGCCTACATCTTCAGTGTGTCTGTGTAACTCCACCTCGTGCTTGGTACGCACATGTTTCCACATATTTGTGGTATTGAGGTTGCTCACATTTTTCCCTCGTTTCACTTTCTGATGACACAGCTTGCATTTGACAAAGCAAATGTCATCTGCAACTGTGACAAAAAAAGACCACGCACTGCAAGTCCTGGGAGCGCCAGTTTTGTGTTTTGGAAGAGGATTGCTCCTCACGGGTGCCAAAGTGGAGGCTACAGGCAACCAAGTCTTCCCCCGCCCTCTCCCTCCTCTTTTGGCCGTTCAGGGAATCTCTTCCTCAGAGCTGCTCCCACCACCTTCCTGTGGCTGACGCCATGATGGGTCAAGGACCTCATTATCTCCACTCCCCTCTTCAAGCACCAGCTGGTCCTGGGTTGTCTCGCCAGCACCGTACGCACCAGAAATTGGCAACTGAGTCTCATCATCATCAGATGAGCACTGAGGTGTGCTGACAATAGGCACTGGCCCACCCGCCTCTTAAGATTCAGAGGGACAAAGCAGTTGCGCATCACTGCATACTCCCTCTTCTTCACGCTCTAGAATGCTGCTTGGCTGGCCACCTCTTTCCAAGCCAACAGATTCTGAGAACAGAAGTAAAGATTGAGATGGCTCCTGTCCAGGGCTCTCAGACTGCCTGGGCAATTTGGCAGGTGGTGAAGAGACAGATGGTTGCTCTTCAGTGCTCTGGCCTTGGGAGGATGCGGAAGTCATTGAAGTGGATGCGTTAGCTGCCATCCATCCGACAACGGCTTCAATTTGTTCGTCACGCAGCAGTGGGGTACGGCGAGGTCCTACAAAGCTGCGCATGAAGAACTGTTGCCTGGTAAAAGTGGGGGATGCCGGGTCACTGGTGGCCGCAGCAGACACCGAATCCCCACGTCCTCTCCCTGCTGATTCCCCCCATCCTCTCCCTGCTGAAACTCCACGGCCACGACCACGTGCCTTACTCCCTGCCTTCTTCATCTTGGTAGACTGATAAAGATAGGCAGAAAAGTAAAAAAGGGGTGGCTTAGTGTTCTTATTCCTGAACACCTGCTAACCAGTATAAGAAACACTAATTTGACTAAGAGTGTGTGTACTACACTTTAATATGATCTAATGTGGCCTACACAACTGTAAAGTGGAGTGTTTGGTGAACTTTATTTCCTTTTTTTTTTGGGGGGGGGGAAGAAAAGGATGTGACCAAAGTTTGAAACCTATAGTATCACAAACTTTTTGGAGCGATTACAATGCAGGAAGCTAACCTACAATGCAATTGATGAGGCTCCAAAAAATAGGGTGATACTAGTCTGACTGGCCCTGAAGGGCACAAGCCAGCAAAAAAGCTCCTCTATCTAATCCTATATAGTGTTTGCAACCAACCAATGACAATGGATGCGGATGGAAGCACACTAATATAGGAGCAAAAATCTGGCTAAATTAGCTGCAAAAAAAGGACTATGTATGAGGCAGTGACGCACGCTGAGCGGACTACAGCTAGCGGTGGCTGTAGCACACACTGCAACGTGAGCTGCACTCACACACAGAGAGACCTATCAGACAGCCAAAAACAGTGCAGAGAAATGGGCTATAGCACTGAAAGGCTGCTGAAAGGCTCCGCTGTCCACTCCTTTAGTGTTTGCAACCAACGTATATGGATACGTATGGAAGCACACTATAGAGGACAAAAAAAAAGCAGCAATAAAAGAAAAATGTGTATGAGACAGAGACACACGCTGGGCGGCCTACAAGCAGACGTGCCTGCAGGACACACTACACAGCGTGGGTCTGCACTCACACAGCCCTTGCAGACAGCTATTAAAACAGCGCTGCTGGGCTACAAAAATGCTACAGTGGTGGATTATGTAGCCTGGGTAGAGCAATGGATATGTTTGATGATCGCTATTTCTAACTGTCCCTCACAGTCTTCAACAGCAGCCTGTCCCTAACTGAATTCACAGCAGAGTGACCAGAAATGGCGGCTGCAGCGGTTTTTATAGTGCATCATGACATCATTTCAGCAGCCAATCACAGCCATGCCAGTAGTTAACATGCCTACATGCCTAACAAGATGTGCCCACACTTCTGAGGATCCCCATTGGCTGAATCAAATCGAGCGGGCTCCTAGCATTATGGGTACTTCCGATTCCGGTATTCGATATGAAAAAAGTATTGGAACTAAGTATCGGACTTCCGATACAGCGAATATCGGCCGATACCCGATACTTGCGGTATCGGAATGCTCAACACTAGTGATGGGATGTATTAGAAGACGTCTGGGGACACGAGATGAAAACATAATTCTCCCTCTATACAAATCACTTGTTAGACCACACTTGGAGTATTGTGTGCAATTTTGGACGCCGGTGCTCAAGAAAGACATTACTGAACTTGAAAAGGTTCAAAGGCGGGCTACTAAAATGATAAATGGAGTTGGTTCACTACAATAGCCAGAAAGGTTATGAAAATTATGTCTATTTACTTTAGAAAAGAGAAGACTTAGGGGAGACCTAATATATATGTACAAGTATATCAGAGGGCAATACAGAGATCTCTCCAATGAACTGTTTGTACCAAGGACTGTGACAAGAACAAGAGGGCATTCTCTTCGTTTGGAGGAAAGCCAATTTCTGCACCAGCATAGAAGAGGGTTCTTCACAGTAAGAGCAGTGATGCTCTGGAATTCTCTTCCTGAGGAAGTGGTGATGGCCAACTCACTGAATGAATTTAAAAAAGGAATGGATGCTTTTCTTGTGAGTAACAGTATAGAAGGTTACGAATAGCAGAATATTATAGGTAGATGGTTGACCCAGCTTAGGGGAAGGAATTTTTTTCCCTATGGAGAAAATTGGCTTCTACTCTGTGTTTTTTTTGCCTTCCCCAGGATCAACAATACAGAACAGCTGCACTAAAATTAGGCTGAACTAGATGGACATAAGGTCTTCCTTCAGCCTTCAAAACTATGTTACTATGTTACTATGTAAATGCAGCTCTGTCATATACAGAATTCATTCTATATATTTCAATATGGACTCAAAATAGCCATTTTTATATTCGCACTACAGCCCTCCAAGTGTAGGTTGGGGTCTGTCACTCCCTACCTGCTGTCTATGTGTATTTTTGGGTCTGTCACTACCTTTCTACCTTCCATGTGTAGTGCAGGGTCTGTCACTATCTACCTGCCCTCCAAGTGTAGTATGGGGTCTGTCACTCTCTACCTGCCCTCTATGTGTACTGTGGGGTTCTGTCACTCTCTACCTGCCCTCCTTGTGTAGAGCAGTGGTCTGTCACTCTCTACCTGCCCGCTATGTGTAGTGTGGGGTCTGTCACTCTCTACCTGCTCTCTGTGTGTGCTGTGGGGTTTTGTCACTCTCTACCTGACCTCCTTGTGTAGTGCAGTGGTCTGTCACTCCCTACCTGCTGTCTATGTGTATTGTTGGGTCTGTCACTACCTTTCTGCCTTCCATGTATAGTGCAGGGTCTGTCACTATCTGCCTCCCCTCCATGTGTAGTGTGGGGTCTGTAACTCTCTACCTGCTCTCTGTGTGTGCTGTGGGGTTCTGTCACTCTCTACCTGACCTCCTTGTGTAGTGCAGTGGTCTGTCACTCTCTACCTTCCCACTTTGAGTAGTGCAGTGGTCTGTTACTTCCTACTTGTCATCCATGTGTAGTGCGGTGGTCGGTCACTCCCTACCTGACCTCCAAGTGTAGGTTGAGGTCTGTCACTCCCTACCTGCCGTCTATGTGTATTGTTGGGTCTGTCACTACCTTTCTGCCTTCCATGTGTAGTACAGGGGTCTGTCACTATCTACCTCCCCTCCATGTGTAGTGTGGGGTCTGTCAGTCCCTACCTGACCATCCATGTGTACTATGGGGTTCTGTCACTCCCTACATGACCTCTATGTGTACTGCAGGGTTCTTTCACTCTCTACCTGCCCTCTGTGAAGTGCAGGGTCTGTCTCTCACTCTTTACCTGCCCTCTGTGAAATGTTCTCTCACTATCTACCTACACTTCCAGCAAGCATCGGACTGGGGCACCCTGGGCCTACCAAAGAAAATCATTCTTGGGGCCCACTTTGTAGCTACATAGAAATAAATACAATATCACCAATTGTATGGTTATACACACTAATGTCAGGGTATAATATAAGGTAGTACACTTCTTAATAGTATGCTAAGGATTGGCACCCTTATTGTGGTACAAACTCAATGATCTCCTGGTGCTTATTAACCATATAGAGTCTGCCTATGGGGAGTGCATTATACAATATAGAGTCTGCGTACGGGGGTGCATTATACAGTATAGAATCTGCCTTTGGGGTGTGCATTATACAATATAGAGTCTGTCTATGGGGAGTGCAGTATACAATAATGATTATGCCATAGAGGCCTATGGGGAGGGCATCATAGTATATATTCCTATGTGGGGTGCATTATACAATATAGAGTCTGTCTATGGGGAGTGCAGTATACAATAATGAGTATGCCATAGAGGCCTATGGGGAGTGCATCATAGTATATATTCCTATGGGGGGTGCATTACACAATATAGAGTCTGCTTATGGGTGGTGCATTATGCAATATGGCATCTGGCTATGTGGGGTGCATTATACTATTTAGAGTCTGCCTACAGGGGTTCATTACATAGTACAGAGTCTGCCTATGGGGGGGCATTATTCCATACAGAGTCTGCCTATGGGGGTGAATTATACTACAGTTGAAACTAGATAAATAAAATGCCTTAAAACATTCTCTCTCTCATTATTCTGGCATTTGGCAAATATTAATAATTATGGTAATCCTAATTGACCTGAAACGGAAAAGATTTATTCTGATTTCTTGTCAGATATTGAGAAAAACATGCATATGTGTTTTTATATAGTGTATGTAAACTTCTGGTTTCATACATACAGCATTGAAATAACCTGTTCACAATATCAAAGTATGTCATAGGGTGGGCAGGGGTTAAACAGTCAGTTTTGATGACATCACAAAGCACATAACCATCATAGACATCATATGACATCACAATTGGCATAGAATGAGGAAAGTACAACACATGAGCCATCTTGTTTCATTAGAGCCTGACAGCTTGAAGGAAACAAGTCCAGGTAGGGAACTCTTCACTTATGACGCCACTCACAAATTGTTTAGAAGGGGGATTAAAAGTGGGATTCAGAGCTGCATCATTCATCTGAAAATCTTATCAAAAAGTGCTATAGCCTGTGAAATTTATAACGATTCTATGATTTAAAAAAAAATGCTATTGATCAGCTTCTAAGGAAAATCTGCACATTTGGGTTCTTTCTAAGCGAGTGTGAGCCCAGCCAAACAGGAGTTACCACTCTGGACCACCCCATCCCTAAATGAGGACGTGCTGGCCATCAACTGATCATTGTCACTGGTCTTGAAGACCCTCAGCAATCGGCTGGTTTTGCCCTCTATGACACCCATGTGCTCTAATAAAAGCATATAGGAAGGGGTGGGGCAGTGAGACAACTCCACTTGGTTCCATTTTTGGGTAGCTTTGCCATTAATGCTGTGAAAATGGTATCATAACATAAATTTAATTGAAGACTGCTACAGTTCTCCATTGTCAGCTCTCTTGGTCCTGTTGGATCAGGGGTGACCAGGAACTGACGGTTTATCGTGGTCAGGAGTTGCAGTATGGGGTCCTGTGTTTTCCTTTAGTGCGTAGAAGAGCAGGTGATACAGATTAGAAAAATTGGGGGCAAATGCTTAGGTTTTAATATGCGTCATGACTCAGTAAAAAATGAGGCTGGTGGTTATTTGCGGCCTGTGATTTTGTTTTATTAATTCTACTCTTGATGTTGGAAACTTGATACACAACACACCAGTGGCAGTTATTACGACAGGACACATGACATCACAGGGCACATGACATCATAGAGATCACAGGACACATCACATCATACATATCACAATTGGTACAGAATGTATAAAGTTATTATCCTGAACCACCTTGTGTCCCCAGCGGAAGCATATTGAGGAAGACAAGTCCAAGTAGGTAGCTGCTCAATTAACACTAAGGCCCCATTCACACATTGTGTAGCTGTGAGGTGTTTGTTGTGAAGTTTAGAACTGCACTATTTACCCCTAAAATATCTCAGCAAACATCTCGCTCTTTTGTGCATTAGAATGCTTCCTTAAATAGAACTTAACATTTAATCCTCTTTTTTGTACTGATAGGTGTTATGTCTCATCTAGTTCAGATGATCTGCTGTAATGAAGCACGGACAGATGACGGTGGCGCAGCAGGAAGGCTGAGCAGAAACGACGGAGAACGTAGTAGCACGATGGAAGCAGGAGGACCAGAACTGGAACCACAGGATATCATGAGCAGAATTGATTTAACGGCAACTGCCGTAAGAGTTGCAGACTCCGATCAGGCACAGATCAGAATTGCATCAGTTTTTCTCGGGCGTGGAGAGGGGGAAAAAAAGGTTTCTCCACCTTCTGAATTATGTCAGTCTGTGAAAATCAGACACACTTAGATGTCATCCAAGTGGAGTCCAATTTTTTCATGGGCCCAAAGACTTGCATTGCCGATTTTGATCTGACACTGGGATCAAAATCGGATTTGTCTCCGATTTTTTCCATGGAGCACTGGGTCCGAGCAAAAAATCTGACATTTGCACAGGCCCATAGAATATCATAGGTACGAGTGCTATCCGTCAAAACCATGGACAGCAAACTCATATATATTTATTTATTTTACTCGTTTACATAGCGCCATTAATTCCACAGCGCTATGTATACATACTATATATAGAAATGAAATAAATATTTAGAAATATATATATATTTATTTATAGATATATATTCACTCATATATATGCTCTTCGATTTTCACAGACTGACAAAATGGAGAAACTTTTTCCCCCCCTCACCACCTCCAACAAAAACTGATGCCACTCTGATCATGCACTAATCAAAGCCTGATCGGAGTCTGCAACTCTATTATGTATGTTGGTATGTGTATGTGTGTGTATAGTACAGTATATGTATTGCATAGTATATGTATTGTTTAGTAAATGTGTAAATTTATTGCATATGTAATGTATAGTATATGTATAGTATAGCATACGTATGGTATAGTGTAGTAAATGTATAGCATATGTGTATGTCTATTGTATAGTATACATGTATGTCTATTGCATAGCATACATCTATGTCTGTTGCATGTCATATGTCTATGTCTGTTGCATGGCATACGTCTATGTATGTTGCATGACATATGTCTATGTCTGTTGCATGACATACGTCTATGTCTGTTGCATGGAATACGTCTATGTCTGTTGCATGGCATACGTCTATGTCTGTTGCATGGCATACATCTATGTCTGTTGCATGGCATACGTTTATGTATGTTGCGTGGCATACGTCTATGTCTGTTGCATGGCATACGTCTATGTCTGTTGCGTGGCATACATCTATGTCTGTTGCATGGCATACGTCTGTGTCTCTTGCATGGCATACATCTGTCTATTCCATGGCATATATTTGTGTCTCTTGTATGGAATACATCTGTGTGTCTTGCATGGCATACGTCTGTGTCTCCTGCATACCATACGTCAATATCTCTTGCATAGCGTAGGTCTATGTCTCTTGCATAGCATACGCCTATGTCTCTTGCATAGTATTTGTATATGTCTATTGCATTGTATTCTTCTATGTCTGTTGTATAATATGTATAAATGTCTATCGTATCGTATATGTCTACTGTATAGTATTCGTGTATGTCTATTGTGTAGTTTTCGTATATATCTTTTGTATAGTATTTGTATATGTTTAGTGTATAGCATTCGTATAAGTCTATTGTATAGTGTTCGTATAAGTATATTGTATAGTATTCGTATATTTCTGTTGTATAGTATTGTTATAAGTATATTCTATAGTATTCGTATAAGTTTATTGTATAGTATTCATATATGTCTATTGTATAGTTTTCGTATAAGTCTATTGTATAGTATTGGTATATGTCTATTGTATAGTATTTCTATATGTTTGTTGTATAGTATTCGCATAAGTATATTGTATAGTATATGTATTTGTCTCTTTTATAGTCTATGTATATGTCTATTGTATAGTATATGTATATGTCTATTGTACTGTAAAGTATATGTCTATTGTATAGTATATGTACATCTCTATTTTAAATTAGAGTGCAAGCTCCTAGGAGCAGGGTGTATATTTTATATTAGATGGTTAGCTCCTAGAAGCAAGATGCATTTATCTTTTCCCTTCCAGATTGACTCTCCTGAGCTTATAATACGTGCAGATATACAGCAATATGCAGCAGGACAGATGTGATCCAGGGAAATATCCGATCGCCACAAATGGGGTCAGGAAGGAATTTTTCCCCCCCCTGAGGCAGAACTCTCCGGGGGGTTTCTTCGCCTTCCTCTGGATCTTGTGGTCCAGTGGCTCTCAGCCGGTCCTCAATGCCCACAGCTAGTTCTGTGGTCTGTATAGGGACTTACCTGAGAGTCATTGTGATTATGGTTTAATTTTTTAAAGGACCCGTAATATTTTTATTACAGTGTTGCTTATTGCTATTCCAATAAAAAAAACTAAGAAAGAATATAAAAGTTTCATGGGATCTATTTTCTGTTCACTTTATTTTTACACAGTTGCAATGATGGGAGTGATCATCACTACTCTCAGTACTCTACAAGTTGAACCAGGAATTATGGGGGGTGCCATTTACAGAAGGTAGACCACATAAATCTCCACCCATTGTGGTATCGTAATGTCTACTCCTGTCCCAAGTTACATTAAAATTGTTATGGAGGCAGTAGCCTAAAATAGTATATGTCCTACACAAAAAATTACCCGATAGAAGACTGAAGACGGGGACACAGAGCTGCAGAATACAAGAGACACAAACAGTGTCTGACTGGGGTGCCCACGGCCCCCTAGTTGCCAACTCCAGTAACCAACTTAAGTGCCCCACTTTTACAGCTACTTGCAAATGTGACATTATCCTCAATCACAAATTTATATAACAAAGAACTGGGAAGATTGTTAAATGAATAAGATGCTGCCTCTGTAAGTACATAGTGAATAAAGGCTATTTTTCCAAGTACTGCCGTATAAGAGGGTGGTGGCCCGTAATGCACAGTGACCCACTGGAGGATTCTCCTGTTCTCCTGTGAGCCAGTCCAAGCCTATATGTGTAATATATGGAAAATTAATACTTTGTGTTTGTAGGGACAGACTTAGTTAAAGCTTAGTACTGGCCCATAGTGGGAGGGGGAGCCCCCCAGTAAAAGAGGACTGCTTCCTTATAGTCAGGGAAGCACAGTAACCAAGGTCAAGTTCAAGTTGCAGTGGGAAGGCACTTATCGTTCAAGGCAGTGGGAGGTCTTACTAGAATCTCTTGAAGACATTCCTGCTACATCCGGCGCCTAGGGTTTGGTACAGATACTGCCAAGAGTGCCTTATCTTCTAGTGTACAGAGGAAAAGCATGTGAAACTGCATTAAGAGAAGGTAGAGGATGCCCAGTGCACTGAGGAACTGGACAGGAAATCCCTGGAAAATCAGTTAACGTGAGGATAGTGCAAGAGGAACGTAGAGTGATGCTGGAGACATATTGTACTAAAGAAACAAAGAATAAGAAGTCTTGCACCAGAAACTGCATGTTACAGTCTGATGAACTTAAACTGCCCAACAAATTGCTTGTTACAATGAACTGCGTGTTCCCTTAGTTATGTGTGGCATCTCCTGAGGAGGGAGATCTGGGGAAAGCAGTGGTCTGCGGTCTACAGGTGAATGTGATGCACCCCACAATTGCCAGTAAGGACGGGACCAGGACAAGTTTTAGACAAAATGGGGCCCTGGGCAAAAGTTTAAAGTGGGGCACTGAATGCTCACATATTGCACCATCACCATTTACATGCGCAGAGCTCAGGCCATTAAGCGAGCATGATCAACAATATTGAAGTCATTCGATGCTTGTTTCCCAGCCTCTGTACACCAGCTGGCGAAGAATGATGGGGACAGATTCAGAAATCTACAAGCCATTAACCCTCATACACTTTCAGAAGCCTACACTCATCACTGTCCCCAATTTCCTCTTTTTCATGTCCTGATCTGGCTGTACATCACAACAATTACACTCTCAGAAGCAGCCTGGACCACGTGGCTCCCCTCACTCTCAGAACTTCCAAACACAGAGTAAAACAGCCCTGGTTCACATTGCAAACTCGATTTCTCCAGCTATGCTCTAGGAGTTTCGCACGCCTATGGAAGAAAGCTCGATCACCAGAAAACTTTATCCAATACAAATTTATGTTACGGACCTATAACGCTGCCCTTTTCTTTGCCAAACAGACTTACTTCACCACCCTCATCTCCTGTCTAACAACCCCCAAACAATTTTTGACACCTTTCACTCCCTCCTCAGTCCAAAAACACAGGCCCTATCACATACATCTGAGCTGATGAACTGGCCTCCCACTTTATAGAGAAAATAGAGAATATCTGTCAGGAAATCTGCTCCCTGCCATCAAGTGCTACAACTCCGATCCCTCCCCCAGGGCCGGATTTAGGCAAAGTGGGGCCCTAGGAAAAGTTTAAAATGGGGCCCCAAATGCTAACATATTGCACATCACACAGAAGCATTTCGGTTGTAGTTTCATGTGCTGAGTTCAGGCCGCTATATGAGCGTGATCGACAATATTGAAGTCGTTCAACACTTGTTTCCCGGTCTCTATCCACCGTCTGAGAAAGAATGATGGGGACAGAGTGATCACTAATGGATCACTAACAGATCACCATACAGTATCATGTTATCAGCAGCACATCTACAGTTTACACCCCATAGTCCTTCATATAATATAATGTGCCCCATAGTCCTCCATATAGTATAATACACTCCTCAGTCCTCCATGTATTAAAATAAACTGCTCAGTCTTCCATATAGTATAATACACTCCTCATAGTGCTCCATAGTATAATGCACTGCCATAGTCATCGATGTAGTAAAATGCACTTCCCATAGTATAATGCACCCCTTAGTTCTTCATATAATGTATTCCCCATAGTCCTTGATACAGTATAATGCAGCCCACATATAGTATAATGCAGCCACCCCACAGAGCATAATGCAGCCACCCCACAGAGTGTAATACAGCCCCGCCATACAATATAATGTAACCCCCCATACAATATAATGCAGCCCCCTCTTAAAGTATAATGCAGCCACTGCATAGAGCATAATGCAGCCAGCCAACATAGCATAATGCAGCCCCGCCATAATATATAATGTAACCCCCATAGAATGTAATGCAGCCACCCCATAGTGCATAATGCAGCCACACCACATAGTATAATGCAGCCCCACCATAAAATAGAATGTTACCGCCCATAGAATATAATGCAACCCCTTGTATAGTATAATGTAGCCATTACATAGAATACAATGTAGCCCTCCTCATATAGTAAAATGCAGCTCCCATAGAATATAATGTAGCCACCTCAAAGTATAATGAAGCCCTCATACAATATAATCTAGCCCACCACTGAATATAATGCAGCCTCCCATAGTATAGAATTTAGTCTCCTCTTATAGTATAATGTTGCCCCCTCATAGAGTATGATGCAATCACCCACAATAGAATATAATAAACATAATACAGCCCCCCATAGAATATAATGTAGCCCCAAATAGAATATAATGCAGCCCACCTCTCCATAGAATATAATGTAGCCCCCCATATTATATAACACAGCCTCCCCATAGAATATAATTTAAATGTAACTCTTCATGGTATATAGCACAGCCGCATAGTATATAGCCCAGTACCACATAGTATATAGCCAGAACCACATGGATTATAGCCCATCCCTCATGGTATATAGCACAGCAACACATGGTATATTGCCCAGTCACACATGGTATATAGCCCAGCACAACATGGTATATACCCCAGCACCACAAGGTATATAGCACAGCCCACCATGGAATACAGCCCAGCACCATATGGAATATAGCAAAGCACCACATGGAATACAGCACAGCACCTCATAGTATATAGTACAGCACCACATGGTATATAGCACAGCACCACATGGTATATAGCACAGCCACACATGGTATAAAGCACAGCAACACATGGTATATAGCACAGCACCACATGGTATATAGCACAGCCCAAATGGTATATGGCACAGCCACACATGGTATATAGCCAAGCACCACATGGTATGTAGCCCAGCACCACATGGTATATAGCACAGCCACACATGGTATATAGCCCATCACCACATGGTATACAGCCCAGCACCACATAGTATATAGCACAGCACCACATAGTATATAGCCCAGCACCACATGGTATATAGCCGAGTTACACTTGGAATAAAGCCCAACACCACATGGTATATAGCACAGCCACACACGGTATATAGCCCATCACCACATGGTATATAACACAGCCACACATGGTATACAGCCCAGCACCATGGTATACAGCCCAGCACCACATGGTATAAAGCCCAGCACCACAAGGTATATAGCCCAGCCACACATGGTATGTAGCCCAGCACCACATGGTATGTAGCCTGGCACCACATGGTATATAGCCTAGCCACACATGGTATATAGCCCAGCAGACGATCTAGAAGACCTGGAAGAAATAGAGATGCCAGCATTCTACCGCCATGGTGCCTCCCAAGACTCTAACAATGTGACAGGGAGAAGTCTTGCCGTTCATGAAGTTTCCCGTAATCCACTACCTCACCAAGGTTGGGCAGAGATACAGAGCTGTGACCCGGCTATATGTATGGTCAAAGAACTCCTTGGTGAAGCAGATTCATCTCCAGCTCCTGATGCGCCTGCAGATGTTCAACAGTTGAGGAAAGAAAGAAGCTGTTCCTTTTTGAAGACAAGTTGATCCGAAGAGCTAATAACCCACATACGCAAGAACTGGTCTGGCAGATCGTGGTCCCCAGAAAACACATGCCCATGGTCTTGGAAGCTTACCAAAATCAAGTGGGACACTTTGGTTGGATAAAGCTGGAAGTAGTCATCCGCGACCGCTTCTTCTCGACAGGTATGAGACGGTCTATTGAACAGTGGTGTAGGGAATGCGGCGGCCCATGTAGTCTCAGAAGAAAGAATTCTGCAAATCAAAGGGCCCCCTTGCAGCCCATCATCACTAAAAGGCTCTGGCGAGAACCAGGAGACAGTGCTGGAACCCGGGTGGGTAGCAGAAGGTACCCATTGAAAGCAAAGTAGCCAGGCCGCAAGCCGGCCGCAGTTACCGAAACCCACAGTCCTACAGGGGGTCCATGTCCCATTGGCACTACGGATCCAGCCTTCAGTGCCAGTTCCCGCAGCCCACAAAGGAGTCACCTAAACTGCAGGCACCGTAGAGTCGGCTAACCCGGCCGCAAGACGACAGGACAACGGATTGGTGGCATAGTGACCTTGACACTACCCGTAAACAGCAGGCGTGCTGGAACCAGGCTGGGCAACAGGGAGTCCCCGTGCCAAAGACACTGCCGAGCACCAACTGGCGTTGTTGGAGCCCAGGGACAATTATGGTGTAGGCCGAGGCCTACTTGGTGGTAGTTTCAGATTGTTTGTAGGCTACAACAGACTGTCAACGTGCTCCAATTAGGCATCTGTCTCCACTCTGTTTCCAGGATTTCACTTGACCAACAACACCGCCAGTTTATGCGTACAGCAGCCGTCTGCCCAATCCACACGTGTTGCTGTGTTACTGGGAGTCTGTAATGTCAGCAGATCCCCTGATGTGTGTCTGCCACTGTATCCTGCTCTGTCCACATTCCCACCGCTTGCAGTGGGAAGGTGGACAGCGCAGGAGACAGTGGCAGACACATATTGGGGGATCTGCTGACGTTACAGAACCCCAGTAACACAGGAACATGTGTGGAATGCGTGGATGGCAACTGTGAGCAGGAACTGGCGGTGTTGGAGGTCAGGGGAAATACTAGAGACAGAGTGGAGACAGAGGCCAAATCAGAAAATGTTTAAATCTGAAGTATTTACAATTTGGAGGCAGCAGCAGTTTGCCCTCCACACAGCAGGGGATCAGCTGACGTTACTGACCCCCACTTTCACATGAACGAGTGTGTTTTTCTGTGTGGACAGCACTTCCGAGCACCAACTAGCGTTGTTGGAACCCAGGGACAATCATGGTGCAGGCCGAGGCCTACTAAGAGCCAGGTGTAAAGCTGAGGTATTTTGACTTTGGAGGGAGCAGGACACTTTGCCCTCCACACAGCAGGGGATCAGCTGACGTTACTGACCCCCACTTTCACATGAACGAGTGTGTTTTTCTGTGTGGACAGCACTTCTGAGCACCAACTAGCGTTGTTGGAGCCCAGGGAGAACCAGGGTGCAGGCCGAGGCCTACTTGGTGGCAGTTTTAGATTGTTTGTAGGCTACAACAGACTGTCAACGTGCTCCAATTAGGCATCTGTCTCCACTCTGTTTCCAGGATTTCACGTGACTACCAACACCGCCAGTTTATGCGTACAGTAGCCGTCTGCCCAATCCACATGTGTTGCTGTGTTACTGGGATTCTGTAATGTCAGCAGATCCCCTGATGTGTGTCTGCCACTGTCTCCTGCTCTGTCCACATTCCCACCGCTTGCAGTGGGAAGGTGGACAGCGCAGGAGACAGTGGCGGACACATATTGGGGGATCTGCTGACATTACAGAACCCCAGTAACACAGGAACACGTGTGGAATGCGTGGACGGCATCTGTGAGCTGGAACTGGCAGTGTTGGAGGTCAGGGGAAATACTAGAGACAGAGTGGAGACAGAGGCCAAATCAGATAATGTTTAAATCTGAAGTAGTTACAATTTGGAGGCAGCAGCAGTTTGCCCTCCACACAGCAGGGGATCAGCTGACGTTACTGACCCCCACTTTCACATGAACGAGTGTGTTTTTCTGTGTGGACAGCACTTCTGAGCACCAACTAGCGTTGTTGGAGCCCAGGGAGAACCAGGGTGCAGGCCGAGGCCTACTTGGTGGAAGTTTTACATTGTTTGTAGGCTACAACAGGCTGTCAACGTGCTCCAATTAGGCATCTGTCTCCACTCTGTTTCCAGGATTTCACGTGACTACCAACACCGCCAGTTTATGCGTACAGTAGCCGTCTGCCCAATCCACACGTGTTCCTGTGTTACTGGTGTTCTGTAATGTCAGCAGATCCCCTGATGTTTGTCTGCCAATGTCTCCTGCTCTGTCCACATTCCCACCACTTGCAGTGGGAAGGTGGACAGCGCAGGAGACAGTGCTGGACACACATTGGGGGATCAGCTCACGTTACAGAACACCAGGAACACAGGAACAAGTGTGGAATGCGTGGACGGCAACTGTGAGCAGGAACTGGCGGTGTTGGAGGTCAGGGGAAATACTAGAGACAGAGTGGAGACTGAGGCCAAATCAGAGAATGTTTAAATCTGAAGTAGTTACAATTTGTAGGCAGCAGCAGTTTGCCCTCACACAGCAGGGGATCAGCTGACGTTACTGAACCCCACTTTCACATGAACGAGTGTGTTTTTCTGTGTGGACAGCACTTCCGAGCACCAACTGGCGGTGTTGGAGCCCAGGGACAATCATGGTTTAGGCCGAGGCCTACTAGGAGCCAGGTGTAAAGCTGAGGTATTTTGACTTTGGAGGGAGCAGGACACTTTGCCCTCCACACAGCAGGGGATCAGCTGACGTTACCGAACCCCACTTTCACATGAACGAGTGTGTTTTTCTATGTGGGCAGCACTTCCGAGCACCAACTAGCGTTGTTGGAACCCAGGGACAATCATGGTGCAGGCCGAGGCCTACTAGGAGCCAGGTGTAAAGCTGAGGTATTTTGACTTTGGAGGGAGCAGGACACTTTGCCCTACACACAGCAGGGGATCAGCTGACGTTACTGACCCCCACTTTCACATGAACGAGTGTGTTTTTCTGTGTGGACAGCACTTCTGAGCACCAACTAGCCTTGTTGGAGCCCAGGGAGAACCAGGGTGCAGGCCGAGGCCTACTTGGTGGCAGTTTTACATTGTTTGTAGGCTACAACAGACTGTCAACGTGCTCCAATTAGGCATCTGTCTCCACTCTGTTTCCAGGATTTCACGTGACTACCAACACCGCCAGTTTATGCGTACAGCAGCCGTCTGCCCAATCCACACGTGTTGCTGTGTTACTAGGATTCTATAATGTCAGCAGATCCCCTGATGTTTGTCTGCCAATGTCTCCTGCTCTGTCCACTTTCCCACCGCTTGCAGTGGGAAGGTGGACAGCGCAGGAGAAAGTGGCGGACACACATTGGGGGATCTGCTGACGTAACAGAACCCCAGTAACACAGGAACACGTGTGGAATGCGTGGACGGCAACTGTGAGCAGGAACTGGCGGTGTTGGAGGTCAGGGGAAATACTAGAGACAGAGTGGAGACAGAGGCCAAATCAGAGAATGTTTAAATCTGAAGTAGTTACAATTTGGAGGCAGCAGCAGTTTGCCCTCCACACAGCAGGGGATCAGCTGACGTTACCGAACCCCACTTTCACATGAACGAGTGTGTTTTTCTGTGTGGACAGCACTTCCGAGCACCAACTGGCGGTGTTGGAGCCCAGGGACAATCATGGTGCAGGCCGAGGCCTACTAGGAGCCAGGTGTAAAGCTGAGGTATTTTGACATTGGAGGGAGCAGGACACTTTGCCCTCCACGCAGCAGGGGATCAGCTGACGTTACCGAACCCCACTTTCACATGAACGAGTGTGTTTTTCTGTGTGGACAGCACTTCAGAGCACCAACTGGCGTTTTCGGAGCCCAGGGAAAATGAGGTAATAGGCCGAGGCCTACTTGGAGCCAGGTGTAAATCTGAGGTTGTTTGACTGTGGAGGGAGCAGGACACTTTGCCATACACACAGCAGGGGATCAGCTGACGTTACCGAACCCCACTTACACATGAGCAAGTGTTTTGTCTGTGCGGACAGCACTTCTGAGCACCAACTGGCGGTGTTGGAGCCCAGGGAATATCAGGTAGTAGGCCGAGGCCTACTTGGTGGCAGTTTGCCATTGTTTCTAGACTACTACTAACTGTCAACGTACTCCAATAAGGCCTCTGTCTTCACTCTGTTTCGAGTATTTCCGCTGGCTTCCAACCACGCCAGTTGCTGCTCTGAAATGCCGTCTGCACAACCCACACTTGTTCCTGTGTTACTGGGGTTCTGTAACAGCAGCTTCTCTCTAGAGGTGAGTCAGGCAATGTCTCCTGCTCTGTCCACATTTCCACTACAAGTAGTGGGAATGTAGACAAAGCAGGAGACATTGCCGTGCTCAACTCTGGAGATGAGCAGATGTTACAGGACCCAGGTACCACAGGAACAAGTGTGGATTGTGCAGACGGCACTTGAGAGCAGAAACAGGCGGTGTTGTAGGCCGGAGGAAATACTGAAAACAGAGTGGAGACAGGGGGCAAATCAGAGAACATATTAAATCAGAGGTAGTCAGAAGTTGTAGGCAGCAGGAGAGTTTGCCGTACACACAGCAGGGGATCAGCTGACGTTACCGAACCCCACTTACACATGAGCGAGTGTTTTGTCTGTGCGGACAGCACTTCTGAGCAACAACGGGCATTGCTGTAGCCCAGGAAATAAAGTTCAGGTCATAGAAACATGAACACAACAGGAGACCTGGATCCTGTTGCCAGCCAATTATTTATTCTGGAAGAGGACTGGCAAATTCAGGTGAGATCCAGGCCTTGTTCATTTTCACAAAAGTAAGCCGGTCAACATTATCGGCGGATAGTCGTGTGCGACGGCCTGTTACCACACCACCTGCAGCACTAAAGACACGTTCCGATAATACACTTGCAGCAGGGCAAGCCAGCACCTCCAATGCATACTGGCTAAGCTCTGGCCATGTATCCAGCTTAGAGACCCAATACTTGAACGGGGAAGAGCCGTCTGGGAGAACACTAACAGGGCACGACATGTAGTCTGTCACCATCTGACGGAAACGTTGCCTCCTGCTGACTGGAGCCGTCTGTGATGGTGTAGTCGTTTGTGGCAGTCCCACAAAACTTTTCCACATTTGGGCCATACTAGCCTTGCCTTGTCCTGCGGCACTGCCTCTGCTACCTCTTTGTGCAGAGCTTCCTCCACTGCCTCTACCCACATGGCTGCTTTGAAAAGCACTACCAGCAACACTTGAGGGGGGAATGGAGAACATGATGGCCTGCACAAGTGTTTCTTGGTACTCCCACATTTTTCGCTCCCGGTTCAACTGTGGTATGAGGCTTTGTAAGTTGTCCCGGTAGCGAGGATCTAGGAGGGTGTACACCCAATAATCTGCCGTGTGGAGAATGTTGGCGATGCGGCGGTCATTTAACAAGCACTGCAGCATGAAATCAACCATGTGCTGCAGACTGCCAACTGGACCGGAAACGCTGTCCCCAGCTTGAGGCAGCATCTCTGCCTGCTCAGCATCACCCCACCCTCGCTGTACACACTGACTACTAGAGCCTTGTGTACCTCCCTCCTCTGGAGAGATGTGTTCCTCCTCCTCCATTGACTCCTCGCCATCCTCCTCACTAAGTGTCCCCTGCCTGGGCCTTTGTGTGGAAGCACGTTGCGCAGACTTGCCAGAAGCAGAAGGCATTTCTGACTGCTCATCCTCGACCTCTTCAAAAACCTCCTCACTTAGTGCTTGTAAGGTTTTTTGAAGCAGACAGATGAGGGGGACAGTCATGCTGATTAGTGCATCATCTGCACTGGCCATCCGCGTGGAGTCATCGAAGGCACACAAAACTTGGCAGATGTCCCTCATAGTGGCCCACTCAGTGGTGGTGAAGTGTGTCCGGCGCACAGTGCGACTTGTTTGCGCCTGATGCAGCTGGTACTCCATTACTGCTGCCTGCTGCTCACACAACCGCTCCAACATATGTAACGTTGAATTCCACCTGGTGGGGAGGTCACATATGATGCGATGTTCTGGCAGGCGGAATCGGCGTTGCAGAGATGCAATGCGCGATCTTGCCATGCTGGAACGCCGCAAGTGAGCACACTCTAGGCGAACCTTGTGCAGCAGTGCATCAAGATCCGGATAGTCCCTCAGAAAGCTCTGCACGACCAAATTGAGCACGTGTGCCAGACATGGTATGTGAGTGAGGTTGCCTAGGCCCAGAGCTGCCACTAGATTTCGGCCATTGTCACTCACTACCAAACCTGGCTGGAGATTTGCTGGCACAAACCACACATCGCTCTCCTGCTTGATGGCATTCCAGAGCTCCTGTGCTGTGTGGCTCCGATTCCCCAAAGAAATTAATTTAAGGACGGCCTGTTGACGTTTGGCCACACCTGTGCTCATATCTGGCCTAACAGGCTCACGCAGTGCTGATTCCGAGGAACTAGAGTAGGAGGAGGACTCAATATGTACAGACTGCATTCCTGCAATCCTTGGAGTTGGCAGAATACGTACAGAGCCACTCTCCAGATCTGTACCCGGCTCCACAACATTGACCCAATGGGCAGTGAGGGAAAGGTATCGTCCCTGTCCATGGCTACTGGTCCACGCATCGGTGGTCAGGTGGACCTTGCTACTGATGGCATTTAGTAGCGCATTTTTAATTTTTCACTCCACATGCTTTTGCAGGGCAGTGACAGCTTGCCTGCTGAAATAAAAGCGGCTGGGCACATTGTATTGTGGAACTGCCAATGACATAAAGTTCCGGAATGTGTCAGTCTCCACCAGCCTGAATGACAGCATCTCAAGGGCAAGTAGTTTGGCAATGCCGGCATTCAGAGCCAGTGCTCAGGGATGGTTTGCCGAGTATGGCCGCTTTTTCTCCCATGCCTGTGCTACCGATTGCTGGTGAGTGGCCTGGGAGGGTGCTGATGACTGCGAACGTGGTTCAGTGGGTGGAATTTCACTGGGTCTCTGGACAACAGTGGCAGTGGTTCTTCCATGGCGTTCCAGTGAGGAAGCCGAACCAGCTGTGTGTGAGCTGGAGGAAGAGGCCCCAACACGAGCTGAAGAGGTGGTAGGTGCTGCTGAAGGTTGGCCTACATCTTGAGTGTGTCTGTGTAACTCCACCTCGTGCTTGGTACGCACATGTTTCCACATATTTGTGGTATTGAGGTTGCTCACATTTTTGTCTCGTTTCACTTTCTGATGACACAGCTTGCATTTGACAAAGCAAATGTCATCTGCAACTGTGTCAAAAAAAGACCACGAACTGCAAGTCCTGGGAGCGCCCGTTTTGTGTTTTGGAAGAGGATTGCTCCTCACGGGTGCCAAAGTGGAGGCTACAGGCAACCAAGTCTGCCCCCGCCCTCTCCCTCCTCTTTTGGCCGTTCGGGGAATCTCTTCCTCAGAGCTGCTCCCACCACCTTCCTGTGGCTGACGCCATGATGGGTCAAGGACCTCATCATCTTCACTCCCCTCTTCAAGCACCGGCTGGTCCTGGGTTGTCTCGCCAGCACCGTACGCACCAGAAATTGGCAACTGAGTCTCATCATCATCTGATGCATACTGAGGTGTGCTGACCATAGGCACTGGCCCACCCGCCTCTTCAGATTCAGAGGGACAAAGCAGTTGCGCATCACTGCATACTCCCTCTTCTTCACGCTCTAGAATGCTGCTTGGCTGGCCACCTCTTTCCAAGCCAACAGATTCTGAGAACAGAAGTAAAGATTGAGATGGCTCCTGTCCAGGGCTCTCAGACTGCCTGGGCAGTTTGGCAGGTGGTGAAGAGACAGATGGTTGCTCTTCAGTGCTCTGGCCTTGGGAGGATGCGGAAGTCATTGAAGTGGATGCGTTAGCTGCCATCCATCCGACAACGGCTTCAATTTGTTCGTCACGCAGCAGTGGGGTACGGTGAGGTCCTACAAAGCTGCGCATGAAGGACTGTTGCCTGGTAAAAGTGGGGGATGCCGGGTCACTGGTGGCCGCAGCAGATATCGAATCCCCACGTCCTCTCCCTGCTGAATTCCCCCATCCTCTCCCTGCTGAAACTCCACGGCCACGACCACGTGCCTTACTCCCTGCCTTCTTCATCTTGGTAGACTGATAAAGATAGGCAGAAAAGTAAAAAAGGGGTGGCTTAGTGTTCTTATTCCTGAACACCTGCTAACCAGTATAAGAAACACTAATTTGGCTAAGAGTGTGTGTACTACACTTTAATATGATCTAATGTGGCCTAGACAACTGTAAAGTGGAGTGTTTGGTGAACTTTATTTCCTTTTTTTTTTTGGGTGGGGGGAAAGGAAAGGATGTGACCAAAGTTTGAAAGCTATAGTATCACAAACTTTTTGGAGCGATTACAATGCAGGAAGCTAACCTACAATGCAATTGATGAGGCTCCAAAAAATAGGGTGATACTAGCCTGGCTGGCCCTGAAGGGCACAAGCCAGCAAAAAGGCTCCTCTATCTAATCCTATATAGTGTTTGCAACCAACCAATGACAATGGATGCGGTTGGAAGCACACTAATATAGGAGCAAAAATCTGGCTAAATTTGCTGCAAAAAAAGGACTATATATGAGGCAGTGACGCACGCTGAGCGGACTACAGCTAGTGGTGGCTGTAGAACACACTGCAACGTGAGCTGCACTCACACACAGAGAGACCTATCAGACAGCCAAAAACAGTGCAGAGAAATGGGCTATAGCACTGAAAGGCTGCTGAAAGGCTCCGCTGTCCACTCCTTTAGTGTTTGCAACCAACGTATATGGATACGTATGGAAGCACACTATAGAGGACAAAAAAAAAGCAGCAATAAAAGAAAAATGTGTATGAGGCAGAGACACACGCTGGGCGGCCTACAAGCAGACGTGCCTGCAGGACACACTACACAGCGTGGGTCTGCACTCACACAGCCCTTGCAGACAGCTGTGAAAACAGCACTGCTAGGGAAAAGCAAGCTACAGTGGTGGTTTATGTAGCCTGGATAAAGCACAATATTGTTTTTAGAATCGCTATATCTAACTGTCCCTCACAGTCTTCAACAGCAGCCTGTCCCTAACTGAATTCACAGCAGAGTGACCAGAAATGGCGGCTGCAGCGCTTTTTATAGTGCATCATGACATCATTTCAGCAGCCAATCACAGCAATGCCAGTAGTTAACATGCCTACATGCCTAACAGGATGTGCCCACACTTCTGAGGATCCCCATTGGCTGAATCAAATCGAGCGGGCTCCTAGCATTATGGGAACTTCCGATTCCGGTATTCGATATGAAAAAAGTATCGGAACTAAGTATCGGAATCCCGATACAGCTAATATCGGCCGATACCCGATACTTGCGGTATCGGAATGCTCAACACTACACATCATACATATCACAATTGATACAGAATGTATAAAGATATTATCCTGAACAACCTTGTGTCCCCAGCCGAAGCATATTGAGGAAGACAAGTCCAAGTAGGTAGCTGCTCAATTAACACTAAGGCCCCATTCACACATTGTGTAGCTGTGAGGTGTTTGTGGTGAAGTTTAGAACTGCACTATTTACCCCTAAAATATCTCAGAAAACATCTCGCTCTTTTGTGCATTAGAATGATTCCTTAAATAGAACTTACCATTTAATCCTCTTTTTTGTACTGATAGGTGTTATGTCTCATCTAGTTCAAAAGATCTGCTGTAATGAAGCACGGACAGATGACGGTGGCGCAGCAGGAAGGCTGAGCAGAAACGACGGAGAACGTAGTAGCACGATGGAAGCAGGAGGACCAGAACTGGAACCACAGGATATCATGAGCAGAATTGAATTAACGGCAACTGCCGTAAGAGTTGCAGACTCCGATCAGGCACAGATCAGAATTGCATCAGTTTTTCTCGGGCGTGGAGAGGGGGGAAAAAAGGTTTCTCCACCTTCTGAATTATGTCAGTCTGTGAAAATCAGACACACTTAGATGTCATCCAAGTGGAGTCCAATTTTTTCATGGGCCCAAAGACTTGCATTGCCGATTTTGATCTGACACTGGGATCAAAATCGGAATTGTCTCCGATTTTTTCCATGGAGCACTGGGTCCGAGCCAAAAATCTGACATTTGCACAGGCCCATAGTATATCAAAGGTACGAGTGCTATCCGTCAAAACCATGGACAGCAAACTCATATATATTTATTTATTTTACTCGTTTACATAGCGCCATTAATTCCACAGCGCTATGTATACATACTATATATAGAAATGAAATAAATATTTAGAAATATATATATATATATTTATAGATATATACTCACTCATATATATGCTCTTCGATTTTCACAGACTGACAAAATGGAGAAGCTTCCCCCCCCTCCCCACCTCCAACAAAAACTGATGCCACTCTGATCACACTCTAATCAAAGCCTGATCGGAGTCTGCAACTCTATTATGTATGTGGGTATGTGTATGTGTGTGTATAGTACAGTATATGTATTGCATAGTATATGTATTGTTTAGTAAATGTGTAAATTTATTGCATATGTAATGTATAGTATATGTATAGTATAGCATACGTATAGTATAGTGTAGTAAATGTATAGCATATGTGTATGTCTATTGTATAGTATACATGTATGTCTATTGCATAGCATACGTCTATGTCTGTTGCATGGCATACGTCTATGTCTGTTGCATGGCATACGTCTATGTCTGTTGCATGGCATACGTCTATGTCTGTTGCATGGCATACGTCTAAGTCTGTTGCATGGCATATGTCTATGTCTGTTGCATGGCATACGTCTATGTCTGTTGCATGGCATACATCTATGTCTGTTGCATGGCATATGTCTGTCTGTTGCATGGCATACGTCTATGTCTGTTGCATGGCATACGTCTATGTCTGTTGCATGGCATACATCTATGTCTGTTGCATGGCATATGTCTATGTCTGTTGCATGGCATACGTCTATGTCTGTTGCATGGCATACGTCTATGTCTGTTGCATGGCATACGTCTATGTCTGTTGCATGGCATACGTCTATGTCTGTTGCATGGCATACGTCTATGTATGTTGTATGACATACGTCTATGTCTGTTGCATGGCATACGTCTATGTATGTTGCGTGGCATACGTCTATGTCTGTTGCATGACATACGTCTAAGTCTGTTGCATGGCATACATCTGTCTATTGCATGGCATATATTTGTGTCTCTTGCATGGAATACATCTGTGTGTCTTGCATGGCATACGTCTGTGTCTCCTGCATACCATACGTCAATATCTCTTGCATAGCGTAGGTCTATGTCTCTTGCATAGCTTACATCTATGTCTCTTGCATAGCATACACCTATGTCTCTTGCATAGTATTTGTATATGTCTATTGCATTGTATTCTTCTATGTCTGTTGTATAGTATTTGTCTATATCTATTGTATAGTATATGTTTTTGTCTATTGTAATGTATATATCTGTTGTATAGTATGTATAAATGTCTTTCGTATCGTATATGTCTACTGTATAGTATTCGTGTATGTCTATTGTGTAGTATTCGTATATATCTATTGTATAGTATTTGTATATGTTTAGTGTATAGCATTCATATAAGTCTATTGTATAGTGTTCGTATAAGTATATTGTATAGTATTCGTATAAATTTATTGTATAGTATTTGTATATGTTTAGTGTATAGCATTCGTATAAGTCTATTGTATAGTATTCGTATAAGTATATTGTATAGTATTCGTATATATCTACTGTATAGTATTTGTATATGTTTAGTGTATAGCATTCGTATAAGTCTATTGTATAGTGTTCGTATAAGTATATTGTATAGTATTCGTATAAATTTATTGTATAGTATTTGTATATGTTTAGTGTATAGCATTCGTATAAGTCTATTGTATAGTATTCGTATAAGTATATTGTATAGTATTAGTATATATCTATTGTATAGTATTTGTATATGTTTAGTGTATAGCAATAGTATAAGTCTATTGTATAGTAGTCGTATAAGTCTATTGTATAGTGTTCGTATAAGTATATTGTATAGTATTCGTATAAATTTATTGTATAGTATTTGTATATGTTTAATGTATAGCATTCGTATAAGTCTATTGTATAGCATTCGTATAAGTATATTGTATAGTATTCGTATTTATCTATTGTATAGTATTTGTATATGTTTAGTGTACAGTATTCGCATAAGTCTATTGTATAGTATTCGTATAAGTATATTGTATAGTATTCATATATGTCTATTGTGTAGTATTAGTATATACCTATTGTATAGTATTTGTATATGTTTAGTGTATAGCATTCGTATAAGTCTATTGTATAGTATTTGTATATACTGTATCTATTGTAAAGTATTTGTTTATGTTTAGTGTATAGCATTTGTATAAGTCTATTGTATAGTATTCAAATAAGTATATTGTATAGTATTCGTATATATCTATTGTATAGTATTGGTATAAGTCTATTCTATAGTATTCGTATAAGTATATTGTATAGTATTCGTATATGTCTGCTGTATAGTATTCGTAAAAGTCTATTGTATAGTATTGGTACAGTGGGGAAAAAAAGTATTTAGTCAGTCAGCAATAGTGCAAGTTCCACCACTTAAAAAGATGAGAGGCTTCTGTAATTTACATCATAGGTAGACCTCAACTATGGGAGACAAACTGAGAAAAAAAAATCCAGAAAATCACATTGTCTGTTTTTTTTTCATTTTATTTGCATATTATGGTGGAAAATAAGTATTTGGTCAGAAACAAGCAATCAAGATTTCTGGCTCTCACAGACCTGTAACTTCTTTAAGAGTCTCCTCTTTCCTCCACTCAGTACCTGTAGTAATGGCACCTGTTTAAACTTGTTATCAGTATAAAAAGACACCTGTGCACACCCTCAAACAGTCTGACTCCAAACTGCACTATGGTGAAGACCAAAGAGCTGTCAAAGGAAACCAGAAACAAAATTGTAGCCCTGCACCAGGCTGGGAAGACTGAATCTGCAATAGCCAACCAGCTTGGAGTGAAGAAATCAACTGTAGGAGCAATAATTAGAAAATGGAAGACATACAAGACCACTGATAATCTCCCTCGATCTGGTGCTCCACGCAAAATCCCACCCCGTGGGGTCAGAATGATCACAAGAACGGTGAGCAAAAATCCCAGAACCACGCGGGGGGACCTAGGGAATGAACTGCAGAGAGCTGGGACCAATGTAACAAGGCCTACCATAAGTAACACACTACGCCACCATGGACTCAGATCCTGCAGTGCCAGACGTGTCCCACTTCTTAAGCCTGTACATGTCCGGGCCCGTCTGAAGTTTGCTAGAGAGCATTTGGATGATCCAGAGGAGTTTTGGGAGAATGTCCTATGGTCTGATGAAACCAAACTGGAACTGTTTGGTAGAAACACAACTTGTCGTGTTTGGAGGAAAAAGAATACTGAGTTGCATCCATCAAACACCATACCTACTGTAAAGCATGGTGGTGGAAACATCATGCTTTGGGGCTGTTTCTCTGCAAAGGGGCCAGGACGACTGATCCGGGTACATGAAAGAATGAATGGGGCCATGTATCGTGAGATTTTGAGTGCAAGCCTCCTTCCATCAGCAAGGGCATTGAAGATGAAACGTGGCTGGGTCTTTCAACATGACAATGATCCAAAGCACACCGCCAGGGCAACGAAGGAGTGGCTTCATAAGAAGCATTTCAAGGTCCTGGAGTGGCCTAGCCAGTCTCCAGATCTCAACCCTATAGAAAACCTTTGGAGGGAGTTGAAAGTCCGTGTTGCCAAGCGAAAAGCCAAAAACATCACTGCTCTAGAGGAGATCTGCATGGAGGAATGGGCCAACATACCAACAACAGTGTGTGGCAACCTTGTGAAGACTTACAGAAAACGTTTGACCTCTGTCATTGCCAACAAAGGATATATCACAAAGTATTGAGATGAAATTTTGTTTCTGACCAAATACTTATTTTCCACCATAATATGCAAATAAAATGAAAAAAAAAAACAGACAATGTGATTTTCTGGATTTTTTTTTCTCAGTTTGTCTCCCATAGTTGAGGTCTACCTATGATGTAAATTACAGACGCCTCTCATCTTTTTAAGTGGTGGAACTTGCACTATTGCTGACTGACTAAATACTTTTTTTCCCCACTGTATATGTCTATTGTATAGTATTCATATATGTCTATTGTATAGTATTTCTATATGTTTGTTGTATAGTATTCGCATAAGTATATTGTATAGTATATGTATATGTCTCTTGTATAGTCTATGTATATGTCTATTGTATAGTATATGTATATGTCTATTGTACTGTATAGTATATGTCTATTGTATAGTATATGTACATGTCTATTGTAAATTAGAGTGTAAGCTCCTAGGAGCAGGGTGTATATTTTATATTAGATTGTTAGCTCCTAGAAGCAAGATGCATTTATCTTTTCCCTTCCAAATTGACTCTCCTGAGCTTATAATACGTGCAGATATACAGCAATTTGCAGGAGGACAGATGTGATGCAGGGAAATATCCGATCGCCACAAATGGGGTCAGGAAGGAATTTTTTCACCCCCTGAGGCAGAACTCTCCGGGGGGTTTCTTCGCCTTCCTCTGGATCTTGTGGTCCAGTGGCTCTCAGCCGGTCCTCAATTCCCACAGCTAGTTCTGTGGTCTGTATAGGGACTTACCTGAGAGTCATTGTGATTATGGTTTAATTTCTTAAAGGACCCGTAATATTTTTATTACAGTGTTGCTTATTGCTATTCCAATAAAAAAAAAATAAGAAAGAAAATAAGTTTCATGGGATCTTTTTTCTGTTCACTTTATTTTTACACAGTTGCAATGATGGGAGTGATCATTACTACTCTCAGTACTCTACAAGTTGAACCAGGAGTTATGGGGGGCGCCATTTACAGAAGGTAGACCACATAAATCTCCACCCATTGTGGTATCGTAATGTCTACTCCTGTCCCAAGTTACATTAAAATTGTTATGGAGGCAGTAGCCTAAAATAATATATGTCCTACACAAAAAATTACCCGATAGAAGACTGAAGACGGGGACACAGAGCTGCAGAATACAAGAGACACAAGCAGTGTCGGACTGGGGTGCCCAGGGCCCCCTAGTTGCCAACTCCAGTAACCAACTTAAGTGCCCCACTTTTACAGCTACTTGCAAATGTGACATTATCCTCAATCACAAATTTATATAACAAAGAACAGGGAAGATTGTTACATGAATAAGATGCTGCCTCTGTAAGTACATAGTGAATAAAGGCTATTTTTCCAAGTACTGCTGTATAAGAGGGTGGTGGCCCGTAATGCACAGTGACCCACTGGAGGATTCTCCTGTTCTCCTGTGACCCAGTCCAAGCCTATATGTAATATATTGAA
This sequence comes from Dendrobates tinctorius, assembly GCF_039654945.1. NCBI lineage: Eukaryota > Metazoa > Chordata > Amphibia > Anura > Dendrobatidae > Dendrobates > Dendrobates tinctorius. The sequence continues at coordinate 12,221,718 of NW_027361827.1, forward strand.
AATTAATACTTTGTGTTTGTAGGGACAGACTTAGTTAAAGCTTAGTACTGGCCCATAGTTGGAGGGGGACCCCCCCAGTAAAAGAGGACTACTTCCTGATAGTCAGGGAAGTACAGTAACCAAGGTCAAGTTCAAGTTGCAGTGGGAGGGCATTTATCGTTCAAGACAGTGGGAGGCCTTACTAGAATCTCTTGCGGACATTCCTGCAACATCCGGCGCCTAGGGTTTGGTACAGAAACTGCTAAGAGTGCCTTATCTTCTAGTGTACAGAGGAAAAGCATGTGAAACTGCATTAAGAGAAGGTAGAGGATGCCCAGTGCACTGAGGAACTGGACAGGAAATCCCTGGAAAATCAGTTAATGTGAGGATAGTGCAAGAGGAACGTAGAGTGATGCTGGAGACATATTGTACTAAAGAAACAAAGAATAAGAAGTCTTGCACCAGAAACTGCATGTTACAGTCTGATGAACTTAAACTGCCCAATAAATTGCTTGTTACAATGAACTGCGTGTTCCCTTAGTTATGTGTGGCATCTCCTGAGGAGGGAGATCTGGGGAAAGCAGTGGTCTGCGGTCTACAGGTGAATGTGATGCACCCCACAATTACCAGTAAGTTAGGACCAGGACCAGGACAAGTTTTAGACAAAATGGGGCCCTGGGCAAAAGTTTAAAGTGGGGCACTAAATGCTCACATATTGCACCATCACCATTTACATGCGCAGAGCTCAGGCCATTAAGCGAGCATGATCAACAATATTGAAGTCATTCGATGCTTGTTTCCCAGCCTCTGTACACCAGCTGGCGAAGAATGATGGGGACAGATTCAGAAATCTACAAGCCATTAACCCTCATACACTTTCAGAAGCCTACACTCATCACTGTCCCCAATTTCCTCTTTTTCATGTCCTGATCTGGCTGTACATCACTACAATGACACTCTCAGAAGCAGCCTGGACCACGTGGCACCCCTCACTCTCAGAACTTCCAAACACAGAGTTAAACAGCCCTGGTTCACATTGCAAACTCGATTTCTCCAGCGATGCTCTAGGAGTTTTGTACACCTATGGAAGAGAGCTTGATCACCAGAAAACTTTATCCAATACAAATTTATGTTACGGACCTATAACGCTGCCCTTTTCTTTGCCAAACAGACTTACTTCACCACCCTCATCTCCTGTCTAACAACCCCCAAACAATTTTTGACACCTTTCACTCCCTCCTCAGTCCAAAAACACAGGCCCTATGACAGACATCTGAGCTGATGAACTGGCCTCCCACTTTATAGAGAAAATAGAGAATATCTGTCAGAAAATCAGCTCCCTGCCATCAAGTGCCACAACTCCGATCCCTCCCCCAGGGCCGGATTTAGGCAAAGTGGGGCCCTAGGAAAAGTTTAAAATGGGGCCCCAAATGCTAACATATTGCACATCACACAGAAGCATTTCGGTTGTAGTTACATGTGCTGAGTTCAGGCCGCTATATGAGTGTGATCGACAATATTGAAGTCGTTCAACACTTGTTTCCCGGTCTCTATCCACCGTCTGAGAAAAAATGATGGGGACAGAGTGATCACTAATGGATCACTAACAGATCGCCATACAGTATCATGTTATCAGCAGCACATCTACAGTTTACACCCCATAGTCCTTCATATAATATAATGTTCCCCATAGTCATCCATATAGTATAATACACTCCTCAGTACTCCATATATTAAAATAAACTACTCAGACCTCCATATAGTATAATACACTCCTCATAGTGCTCCATAGTATAATGCACCGCCATAGTCATCGATGTAGTACAATGCACTTCCCGTAGTATAATGCACCCCTTAGTTCTTCATATAATGTATTCCCCATAGTCCTTGATACAGTATAATGCAGCCCACATATAGTATAATGCAGCCACCCCACAGAGCATAATGCAGCCACCCCACAGAGTGTAATACAACCCCGCCATACAATATAATGTAACCCCCCATACAATATAATGCAGCCCCCTCTTAAAGTATAATGCAGCCACTGCATAGAGCATAATGCAGCCAGCCAACATAGCATAATGCAGCCCCGCCATAATATATAATGTAACCCCCATAGAATGTAATGCAGCCACCCCATAGTGCATAATGCAGCCACACCATAGTATAATGCAACCCCACCATAAAATAGAATGTTACCCCCATAGAATATAATGCAACCCCTTATATAGTATAATGTAGCCACTCCATAGAATACAATGTAGCCCTCCTCATATAGTAAAATGCAGCCCCCATAGAATATAATGTAGCCACCTCATAAAGTATAATGAAGCCCTCATACAATATAATCTAGTCCACCATTGAATATAATGCAGCCTCCCATAGTATAGAATTTAGCCTCCTCTTATAGTATAATGTTGCCCCCTCATAGAGTATGATGCAATCACCCACAATAGAATATAATAAACATAATACAGCCCCCCATAGAATATAATGTAGCCCCAAATAGAATATTAAACAGCCCACCTCCCCATACAATATAATGTAGCCCCCCATATTATATAACACAGCCTCCCCCATAGAATATAATTTAAATGTAACTCTTCATGGTATATAACACAGTATAGTCCACACATAGTATATAGCCCAGAACCACATGGATTATAGCCCAGCCCTCATGGTATATAACACAGCATCAGATGGTATATTGCCCAGCACCACATGGTATATAGCCCAGCACAACATGGTATATAGCCCAGCACAACATGGTATATACCCCAGCACCACATGGTATATAGCACAGCCCACCATGGAATACAGCCCAGCACCATATGGAATATAGCACAGCACCACATGGTATACAGCACAGCACCTCATGGTAAATAGTACAGCACCACATGGTATATAGCACAGCACCACATGTTGTATAGCACAGCCACACGTGGTATAAAGCACGGCAACACATGGTATATAGCACAGCACCACATGGTATATAGCACAGCCCAAATTTTATATGGCACAGCCACACATGGTATATAGCCAAGCACCACATGGTATGTAGCACAGCACCACATGGTATATAGCACAGCCACACATGGCATATAGCCCATCACCACATGGTATACAGCCCAGCACCACATAGTATATAGCCCAGCACCATGGTATACAGCCCAGCACCAGATGGTATATAGCCCAGCACCACAAGGTATATAGCCCAGCCACACATGGTATATAGTCCAGCACCACATGGTATACAGCCCGGCCACATATGGTATATAGCACAGCAGATGATCTAGAAGACCTGGAAGAAATAGAGATGCCAGCATTCTACCGCCATGGTGCCTCCCAAGACGCCAACAATGTGACAGGGAGAAGTCTTGCCGTTCATGAAGTTTCCCATAATCCACTACCTCACCAAGGTTGGGCAGAGATGCAGAGCTGTGACCCGGCTATATGTATGGTCAAAGAACTCCTTGGTGAAGCAGATTCATCTCCAGGTCCTGATGCGCCTGCAGATGTTCAACAGTTGAGGAAAGAAAGAAGCTGTTCCTTTTTGAAGACAAGTTGATCCGAAGAGCTAATAACCCACATACGCAAGAACTGGTCTGGCAGATCGTGGTCCCCAGAAAAGACATGCCCATGGTCTTGGAAGCTTACCACAATCAAGTGGGACACTTTGGTTGGATAAAGCTGGAAGTAGTCATCCGCGTCCGCTTCTTCTCGACAGGTATGAGACGGTCTATTGAACAGTGGTGTAGGGAATGCGGCGGCCCATGTAGTCTCAGAAGAAATAATTCTGCAAATCAAAGGGCCCCCTTGCAGCCCATCATCACTAAATAACCTTTGGAACTGGTGGCCTTAGACCACGTGCAGCTAACCCCAAGTCGATCAGGGTATACCTATGCATTAACAATAGTGTATCACTATTCCCGTTTCCTAGTGGTCGTTCTGGTGAAAGACCAAACAGCAAGAACAGCTGCAAAGGCATTCCAAGAATATTTCTGCAGACCCCATGGCTACCCAGATCAAGTGCTGAGAGACAGAGGTCCAGTCTTCGAAGCAGAAGTCTTTCAAGAATTTTGCTCCCTCTACGGATGCAAAAAGATCAGAACTAAACCATACCATCCACAAGGCAATGATCTTTGCGAAAAACTGAACCATCTGGTAATCAATTTATTTGCAGATCTTACCGCTAGAAGAAAGGAACTAATGGCCTGAGAAATTGCCAGATTTGATCAAAATGTACAATCATATACTAACCAACGCAACAGGATATGCCCCAGCTTACTGGATGCGTGGACAGCCAGGTAAACTCCCCATCGACCTGGAAATGGGAGTCCTAACTCCTGAAACCATATCCAGCCAATTGGACATGGATTGGAGTACAGAAAGGCAACTGCAGTATCAAAAAGTTCAGCAATGTGTAGAGGAAAGTCTTGCTCAAGCTAGGCAAAAACAGTAAAGGAACTTAAATAGACATGCTGTGGCAACCCCCTTACCAACAGGTGAACAAGTGCTGAAGAAAAAGAGAAGAAACCACAAGTTAGATGACCAATAGGAGGCTCAGCCTTACACTATTCAACCATCTAGCAATGACAACAGCAAAGTGTGTACTATCTCCAAAGACAGCGGAAAAACGTGTACCACCGTTTCCAGAGACAATCTGAAAGTATGTCCAGCACAATTGCGTGAACGAGTTGAGAATAAGGAAGACTCTCAGCTAAAAGAAAATACTGATACAAAGATTTGCACTGTTCTAGGTGAATTCCCTAGTTCTTGGCTACAAGTTAACAACGCAGTGGTAGTTCTTTACCAGAGACACCAAATTGTTCTGGAAGCGACGAGTCGCTAAAGCCAACCACTAGAGTTGAGCGACTTTGCTTTTTTTTTGGTCGAGTCGGGTTTCATGAAACTCGACTTTCGCAAAAGTCAGGTCGAACGAAATCAGCCGATTTTTGTGAAAAGTCGAAGGCCGACTGAAACACGAAACCCAATGCAAGTCAATGGGGAAGCAAAGTCGTCAGGGAGTGGAGACCAGGAAACACACCTACAGTGCCCTTTTGAATGCCAAAAACATCAAATCTTATTACAGAAGCTTTTCAACCTTAATTTACTTCATAATACTAGTTACGCACTGAAAAATGGGGGCTATTTGGCTAAATTTGTGGGGGGGTAGGGCTGGCTCCAGGTTTTCATGTGCCCTGGGCCAAAGAGCGCCCCTTTAACACATACCACAACTCATGATGCTCCGATACGGCAGAGAAATAGCGGTATAGTGCAATGAAAAAATACTTCACTTTTTACATCTCATGACTGATATCCATTTTAAATTCTCCAATAGCTCCAAAAATGGACAGTATCTTACTCCATACAGTATTATGGCCACCGCATAGTGTGCTATACAGAGTAATGAGGCCCATATGTTTCACCATACAGAATCATTGGTCCCATATAATGTTTGAAACAGTATATGATGAGCACCACATAATGCTACAGTATATGTTGGTCCCCATGGATGAAGCTGCACTGTCTTATGGGCCCAAATAATGCGCTATATATAATGGGCCCCATTTCTAATGCTCTAGTGTATAATGGACCCTGTAAATGCTGCTCCAGTGTCTGATGTCCACCTTTGGAATGCTCCAGTGTATGGTGGGCCCCATATATCATTCTCCAGAGTATAGTGCTCCCCAAAAATTTCTGTCCCAACATTGAAAACAATTAAATAAGTCTCCTCGCTAGGGAATCCCTGTACTAGTCTGGGTGTACAGACGTGATGTCATTGCGCTCTCTGATCAGAATATCACTGTCAGAAAACGCGAAAGACGTCATGGCGGTGGAGCAGGGAGAGGTAAGTATTTCAACTTTGCAAGTGCTGTGATCCAGAGGAAGTAGGGGGGGCCCACTCGTTGGCGACGGCACTGGCACAGGGTCCCTCATAGTACGGCGGTGTGTCTGACGGCGGGTGGGCTGAACCTGCACTTTCAGCTGCACCTTCCTTTTTGTCACCGTGTAAGGTGGTACAGTATATGGGAAGGGTAACCTGAGTTTCATCTGGGTGTCATTCAGGCTGTGTAGAGTGCGAGGGGAATGTAGTGGTCTGGGTCAATGTACCAGCAGAATCATCTAGCAGTGGCTGGGCCTCAGTGCACTTGTGGTGCCCCCAGGAGTACGGTCGCCACAGTGACATTACCTTCCTCCTAGGGAGTGTGATGTCATGCTTGGGAGCAACGAAGGATCTCTCTAGCAGTTAAACCAACACACAACACATGTCCCACTCCGGGCCAGCAGGGAGACCTCTGAACCTGACTGCTGAGGAGCTGCTGTCTGTGGTCGGGAGGAGGTAAGTTAGGGCAGTCTGTGAAGGGAAGGGGAAATGTGTGGGAGTGAGAAGGGGAGCTGGAGGATGAGCAGACTTAAGGCTCACTCCTAGCTTGAGCGCATGGTCCGGATTCTGGTCTCCGAGTTTGTAGGGACACTGACGGTCTTGCAGCAGAAACCGGAGGAAGTAGCAGCTGTAAATGCTCTGTACCCAGCTAAGGCTCGGAGGCCCCAGCAGTGATGTGTGGGAGCCAGAAGAAAAAGGCTACGGTTGCCTGCCATACGAGAAAGTTCCAAGAGAGAGTCAACAGGGGGTACTTCATTGAACTCAGCACTGCGAGTACCTCAGATAAGCGCTAGAACGGAGGCCACACTACCTATATCCAGAGAGAGAATTTCAAATTGGCTTCCAGGCTGACCAACTCCTTCTCCATCTGTACTCTGGGTCCTGGACAACACTTACCAAGTACAGGTAAAGGAACTGCACGACTGTGTCTGTCCTCTTTCTCCTGCGCCTGGCGCACGGCTCTGCTACATCCTGCACTGCACACCATCTACCAACTCTTTCATGTGCCCTGCGACAATGGCCATACCTGTGCAGGGCTTCTACATCTTAGCTTCACCACAACTTCTGTCCCAGAGAAGCGCCACTGCAGCGCTGGTCAACCTACTCAGAAACCACAGGTGGCGTCACGTATCATTCACCTATAAACGTAATTCACCCCTTTGCATGGACGCCCAGGGCCACGGAACGGGTCACCACCACTGGGACACATCCCAGGGAGACACCGTCCTGGTACCGAATAACCCCACTGCCCTGCCTGGCCACCCACACTCCATGTCAGATTCATCTTGGACTGGGGAATTCACGATTTGACTTGATAACCCATGCATGGTCCAAAGTTGTAACAGTCAGGTTACATTTTTTTTTTTTTTTCTTCCGTATATGTACCTACCTACTGTCAATGTAATGCCTTTACGCATCTGTATCTGTACTTGTTCTTGCCTTGCTGCTGTAATGCTCTGAATTTCCCCATGGTGGGACGATTAAAGGATTATCTTATCTTATCTTATCTTAGAAAGAGCTACATGGACTAATGTTAAGTGTGGCCTGCTGCATCATTCACTTTGGGTGGGGGTGCAGGAGACAAGGAAAGGGGTTCTTCCTGACCAGGAGCCAGCACTTGACGACTCAGTGCTTGCATTTTTTGAAACTTCAGAAGAGGAGGGCATATTTGCTGGAGTCTGTTTCGGCAATGTAAGCCCCAACCAGTTCCTCATGCTCCGGCTATAAAAACGGTTAACCTACTCCCAGAAAAGGTAGCCTTCCAGGCGTTCCATAGACAGACCATGACACAGGCTCAACACCTCCTGCCTTAGCTGCTATTGTGCTTTTGCCACTACCAGCAGATACACCACCACCATCAGCACCAGCTGGCCCCCCCACGCCCACGTCCGCGGCCTCTTCCACAATATGGATTAGACAAGAATATAAAAAGTAGACAATGTGTACAGTATCATCAGATAGCAGGTATATATGGCATAGTTTAAACATTAACAATGTATCATGAGTAGTGTTGAGCCACCCCGCTAGTGTTTTGGTTCGTCGCACAGGAGGCAAGTTCGTCGAATGTTCCTCGAACCACACTGAAAACAATGGCAGGCAAACACAAACACATACTAACACATACAAAACAATTACAAAACACCTTAAAAAGGTGTCCCAAAGCCGACAAAATGCTCAGAAGCCAAAAATAACATATGGAAAAGGGCAACTACATTTACAAAAGAGGTGGAGGAGTAAAAGGAGGAGGTGGAGGAGACACAGATCTAGGCTTGTCATGCCCTTATTAAGTCAAGAAAGTCTGGACTAAAAATGTAAAAACCAAACCCAAAAAAGCAAAATCTGAAAACGAACACGATCATATACCGTCGTACTTCCCACCAATAAATTATGGCAACTGGCGAATGGGCGGCGTTATTCCCATGAACCTCCAAACAGCGTCCATGAAGCCAAAGTGTTTGCTATCCGGGGGCAGTATGATTGCAAAGCTGAACCTTAAAGGGATGTCCAAAAGGGCACCACCAGGAGTGGAGCCTGCGGCTTGATTGGACTCCACCCAGGAAAACAAAACCATGCCACCTCAAAAAAAGATGCACACATTGAAAGCTTTGTCAATTGTGTGTGTGTGGTGTGGTATCTCCGTTTGTAGTTGTGCTAGTGATTTGTCAGCTTTATTCCGTTAACGAACGAGACTCCGTCATGCCCCTGCGGTACGCGTAAAGCTTACTAGAGGGATACGCGAGGCTCTGGCACGCGCGATCGAGCAATAACAGGGCTGTCATGGCCTTCCATGTCCGGCTACATGCGCGCTACACTGAAAGGACCATCTTTTGTCGCTTACAGGTGCAGATAACCAGCTGAACACCGTTAGTGATGGGGATCTGGGATTCCAATAATTCGCCGTGAACGATGATTTCCCAGTAAGTGCAGGTCAACAACAATTCCTGATTTTGGCCTAACCGCCATTCCAGAAAAATGCAAAACATTACGTGTCCAAACCACAGGTGCTGTAGCTTGCTTAACAGCTCTGCAGCCGTTCTCAGGCCCAGTATGGATTCTACAAGATTCGAGAAAATTGATAAAAGGTACAGTTTCACCGGATAACACCTATATATGTTGCATAGTTTACACATTAAAAACCTATGTGTATCGATCAGGAGGCAGGCTCAGACGGTCTCAGGCCCAGTATGGATTAGACCAGATTGTACAAAGTTAAGATAGGGTACATTATCACTGGATAGCAGGTATATAGAGCATAGTTTAAACATTTAAAATCTCCATGTTCTCTGCATGGATTACAAAACAATCTAAAAACTAGAAAAAAGGAAATGTATTTCAAGCGTACACCATGAAACACTTTTGGTGGTATTTTTAAATCTTCATTTATATTTCTGTCTCAGTAAGACAGCTGTTGTGAGTTCATTTTCCCCTTCGTCACTGGGGTCTGGTGAACTCCCTATTCTGGTAAAGGAAGGTAATGAGCCTGATTATCAGGCACTTGAGTCTAATGAGGATGACTGGCTGAGTGGAGTCACGGACTGGATATAAGGCTGCCGACGCCCTTCTGCCCTGCGGGTGATTTCTCTGTGGACTTCTAGGACACCAGTCTGATTCCTGCTCCTCTAAAGCTAAGTTTCAGTTTTGCCTGTTAGCTTTTTGTTTTGTTTTTTGTTTTCCTTGCTTTTCAGTATTCTGCCATTCCATGCTGGGGTGAGCTGAATCTCCTTTTGCCTGTAGCCCTGTCTTCAGTATATTCCTGAGTGCTGACATAGCTTTTTTGAAGCCTAGCGTCTTCAGGGCCTTTTTTACTGTCAGTCTGTTGGCTCTTATTTTCATAGGGTTTTTCACGGATTGCAGACAGCAGCCTTCCTGTCCTTTTCTATTTAGTTAGCTTGGGCCCCGCTTTGCTCAGTCTATCTTTCTGTCTGTGTTGGTATTTTCATCTTGCTTCACCGTCATTATATGTTGGGGGCTGCCTATTGCTTTGGGGTCTGCTCTGGGGCAGTTTAGATTGCCCCTTTCTTTCTTTAGGCCTATTTAATTCTCCGGCTGTGATCGAGGGGTCTAGGGAATCGCAGGAACCCCCCACGGCTACTGCTAGTTGTGTTGATAGGTTCAGGGGTCTGCAATCCGATAGCTGCCAACTTCTCTGGTTTTCTGGACTTAGCTAGCATTTCTGTTTTTGCCTCCTACGGTGACTCAATCATAACAGAATCACCCGCCATACCGCAGATCCTAGGGTACTCAATAGCAGGAAAGAATTGTGTTTAAAAAAAAAAAAAAGGTGTGTGTATATTCTTTCCTCTATATCTCTGAGGCCATAAGGGGAATTTTTTTTTTCCTCTCAATGGAGATAAAGCAATTGTCTGATCGTGTGGAGCAGCTCGCTGTGGAGGTGCGGGGAATTTCCGCCTACCTTGCTCGTTCGCATGCTGTTGAACCAAAGATCCCTACACCTGATGTATTTTTTGGGGATCGATCTAAATTTTTGAGTTTCAAAAATAATTGTAAATTATTTTTTGCCTTGAAGCCTAACTCGTCAGGGAGCTCCGCGCAGCAGGTTAAAATTGTCATCTCTTTGCTGCGTGGCGATCCCCAGGATTGGGCATTTTCTTTGAAACCAGATGATTCTATTCTGACTAATGTGAATGCATTCTTTCAAGCTTTGGGGTTGTTGTATGACGAACCTAATGCTATTGATCAGGCTGAAAAGACCCTGTTGGCATTGAACCAGGGTCGAGATTCTGCAGAGTTGTACTGTCAAAAGTTCCGAAAGTGGGCGGTCCTTACTACCTGGAATGATAATGCCTTGGCTGCTCTCTTTCGGAAGGGTTTGTCAGAAGCCGTAAAAGATACTATAGTGGGATTTCCTGTTCCCTCTGGTCTGCTCCCTGTCCACATTTTCCGCCAAGGCTTTTGTGGATTCGGGAGCATCGCTAAACCTAATGGACTTGGATTTTGCTAAACGTTGTGAATTTCCGATGACACCTCTGCAGACGCCTATCCCTTTAAGGGGGATTGATGCTACTCCTTTGGCTAAAAATAAACCTCAGTTTTGGACCCAGGTGGTCATGCGGGTCGCCCCAGACCATCAAGAAAATTGCAGATTTTTGGTATTGCATGGTCTGCATGATGCCGTTGTTCTGGGGTTTCCCTGGTTGCAAATTCATAATCCAGTTTTGGATTGGAAATCTGTGTCTGTGGTGAGTTGGGGTTGTCGGTGTGCCTTTAGTGAGGCTCCGGTTTTTTCCACCTCTCCTCAGTCGCATGATGTTCCTGACTATTTGGCGGACTTTCATGATGTATTTAGTGAGAATCAGTCTGCGTCTTTGCCTCCTCATAGGAGTTATGACTGTGCAATTGAACTAAGCTTGGGATGTAAATTTCCCAAGGGTCGGCTCTTCAATTTATCTGTACCCGAGCACGAGGCTATGCGGTCCTATATAAAGGAGGCGTTGGAGAAGGGTCATATTAGACCATCCTCTTCACCCTTAGGTGCCGGTTTTTTTTTGTGGCCAAAAAGGATGGTTCTTTAAAGCCTTGTATTGATTATCGTGCCCTCAATAAAATTACTATTAAATATCAGTATCCGTTACCCCTGATTTCGGATCTATTCTCTAGAGTTAGAGGTGCTTGCTGGTTTACCAAGCTTGACCTCAGGGGGGCGTATAATCTTATCCGCATTAAGCAGGGGGATGAATGGAAGACGGCGTTTAATACTCCGGAGGGACATTTTGAGTACCTGGTGATGCCTTTTGGGCTCACTAATGCCCCTTCTGTCTTCCAGTGCTTCATGAACGATATTTTCCGAGACTTTGTCGATAAATTTTTGATTATTTACCTGGATGATATTTTGATCTTCTCCAAGGATTGGGATTCTCATGTGGAACATATTCGGACTGTGTTCCGGATTTTGAGGGAGAATTCCCTGTATGTCAAAGGATCGAAATGCCTTTTTGGAGTACAGAGGATTTCATTTTTGGGATTTATTTTGTCTCTGTCAACTATTGAAATGGACCCGGCCAAGGTACAGGCCATTTATGATTGGGTTCAGCCCACTTCTTTGAAGGCCCTCCAGAAGTTTTTGGGTTTTGCTAATTTTTATCGGAAATTTATAGCAAAATTTTCTAGTATTGCCAAGCCATTGACTGATCTGACTAAGAAGGGTGCTGATGTGTTGAATTGGTCTCCTGAGGCTGTTGCTTCCTTTCAGGAGCTGAAGCGAAGATTTACCTCCGCCCCGGTTTTGCGGCAACCACATGTCTCACTCCTGTTCCAGGTAGAGGTGGATGCTTCTGAGATTGGTGCAGGAGCTGTTTTGTCCCAAAAGGATCCTGTAACATCTAAAATGAATCCCTGTGCTTTCTTTTCCCGAAAGTTCTCTCCATCTGAACGTAACTATGATGTGGGGAATCGGGAACTGTTGGCCATGAAATGGGCATTTGAGGAGTGGAGACATTGGTTGGAGGGAGCTAAACATCAAGTTGTGGTCCTCACTGACCACAAGAATTTGATTTACCTAGAGTCGGCTAAATGCTTGAACCCTAGACAGGCTAGGTGGGCCTTGTTTTTTACACGTTTTGATTTTGTGGTCTCTTTTCTTCCTGGAACTAAGAATGTCAAGGCAGACGCCTTCTCTAGGAGTTTCTTTGCTGATTCTCCTGTGGTGACCAAGCCTGCTACCATCTTAGGCGAAGGGGTAGTTCTTTCTGCCATCTCGCCCGATTTGAGACTTGCTCTGCAAGAGTTCCAGGAGGACAAACCTGAGCGTTGTCCCAGTGGAAAGTTGTATGTTCCTGACCAGTGGAAGAAGAGAGTGATGTCTGAAGTTCATTGCTCTGCATTGGCTGGTCATCCAGGTATTTTTGGTACTAGAGATCTGGTGAGTCGCTCTTTTTGGTGGCCCACCTTGTCTCATGATGTCAGGAATTTTGTGCAGTCCTGTGGGACTTGCTCCCGGTCTAAATCTTGTTCTCGCTCTAGTGGGTTGTTGATGCCTTTGCCGGTCCCCAGGAGGCCATGGACCCATATTTCAATGGATTTCATCTCTGATATGCCGGTCTCTCAAAGAATGACTGTTATTTGGGTGATTTGTGATAGGTTCTCTAAGATGGTTCATCTTGTACCACTCCCTAAGTTGCCATCTTCCTCTGAGTTGGTGCCCCTGTTTTTGCAACAGGTGGTTCGCTTACACGGGATTCCTGAGAACATTGTGTCTGACAGAGGAGTTCAGTTTGTGTCTAGATTGTGGAGGACTTTCTGTTCCAAGCTGGGAATTCAGTTGTCCTTCTCCTCTGCTTTTCACCCTCAGACCAATGGGCAGACAGAGAGAACAAACCAGACCTTGGAGTCGTATTTGAGATGTTTTATTTCCGCTGATCAGGATGATTGGGTTTCGTTTTTGCCCTTGGCCGAATTTGCTTTAAATAATAGAGCTAGTTCTGCCACTTTGATGTCACCTTTTTTTTGTAACTTTGGGTTTCATCCTCGATTTTCTTCAGGGCAGGTGGAGCCTACTGCCTGCCCAGGTGTTGACACTGTGGTGGAGAGAATGCACCAGATCTGGGACCAAGTGGTGGATAAGTTATCTCTCTCCCAGGAAAAGGCCCAGCGGTTTTCCAATCGACATAGGACCATTGGTCCCCAGTTTAAGATTGGTGATATGGTGTGGTTATCATCAAAAAATATTGCTATGAAGGTGGCTTCTCCTAAGTTTAAGCCTAGATTTATTGGACCTTACAAGATTTTGGAGATTATTAATCCGGTCTCTTTTTGTTTGGCTCTTCCTGTCACATTTAAAATCCATAATGTGTTCCATAAGTCCTTGTTGAAGAGGTTTGTTGAACCAGTTGTTCCTGGGGTGGCACCTCCAGACCCTGTATTGGTTGAAGGTAACATGGAATATGAGGTAGAGAAAATACTGGATTCCCGTCTGGCTAGACGAAGACTCCTGTATTTGGTTAAGTGGAAGGGTTATGGTCAGGAGGAAAATTCCTGGGTCTCTGCCTCTGATATTCATGCCAAAAGATTGGTGCGTGCATTTCATCGGGCTCACCCTGATCGCCATGGTGGCGTGGTTGAGGGTTCGGTGACCCCTCCTCAAGGGGGAGGTACTGTTGTGAGTTCATTTTCCCCTTTGTCACTGGGGTCTGGTGAACTCCCTATTCTGGTAAAGGAAGGTAATGAGCCTGATTATCAGGCACCTGAGTCTAATGAGGATGACTGGCTGAGTGGAGTCACGGACTGGATATAAGGCTGCCGATGCCCTTCTGCCCTGCGGGTGATTTCTCTGTGGACTTCTAGGACACCAGTCTGATTCCTGCTCCTCTAAAGCTAAGTTTCTGTTTTGCCTGTTAGCTTTTTGTTTTGTTTTTTGTTTTCCTTGCTTTTCAGTATTCTGCCATTCCCTGCTGGGGTGAGCTGAATCTCCTTTTGCCTGTAGCTCTGTCTTCAGTATATTCCTGAGTGCTGACATAGCTTTTTTGAAGCCTAGAGTCTTCAGGGCCTTTTTCACTGTCAGTCTGTTGGCTCTTATTTTCATAGGGTTTTTCACGGATTGCAGACAGCAGCCTTCCTGTCCTTTTCTATTTAGTTAGCTTGGGCCCCTCTTTGCTCAGTCTATCTTTCTGTCTGTGTTGGTATTTTCATCTTGCTTCACCGTCATTATATGTTGGGGGCTGCCTATTGCTTTGGGGTCTGCTCTGGATCAGTTTAGATTGCCCCTTTCTTTCTTTAGGCCTATTTAATTCTCCAGCTGTGATCGAGGGGTCTAGGGCATCGTAGGAACCCCCCACGGCTACTGCTAGTTGTGTTGATAGGTTCAGGGGTCTGCAATCCGATAGCTGCCAACTTCTCTGGTTTTCTGGACTTAGCTAGCATTTCTGTTTTTGACTCCTACGGTGACTCAATCATAACAGACAGCCCAGACTCTCTGCAATAGGAAATTAGATGCATACAATTATTTACCTAATGTCTAGTGATTGCAGAAATCTGCGAATTATTCACGGGAACAACTTCCGTCACAATTCTCAGAGGCGATGCTGACCCTCAGTTAATTAGTGTGTGGACACAGCAAAAACCTTTCTTTGTGAAGAAAGTGTTGCTGTATTGCAGTACCGTTGATTACATCGCCGTTACTCATATCCATCCAATTTTGATCACCGGGAGAGGTGTAAACGTGGTGCTCACTGCCTATCATGATCTGTCACGTAACTTTGGAGTGCAAAACACAGAAGTCACAGGCCGTAGGCGATTCAATTGGATTGGCACGAGAGGGAGGGCACATTTAAAAATGTGCACTGGAATATCACCCATCTGTGGGTAGGAAAACTGTTAAAGCTGATGAGAAACCACCACTGCATCTCATTGTGAGTCGACGTCCATAAGAAATGGAAGCCATTGATCATCTGAAGCTGGATCCCGGCCAACGGGGCAGGGCATAGCTACGTCTTAACCATCATCTTCTATCAGTTCACCAAATTTGAAGTGCCAGTCCCAGTGATGGATTTGACAGCCCAGACTACACAGTGGAGGAGCAGGGAGAGGTAAACATTGCAAATGCTGGGGCCCTGCCCAAGCAAGGGGGGTCCACTCGTGGGCGTCGGCACTGGCACTGGGCCCCTCATAGTACGGCGGTGTGTCTGACAGCGGGTGTGCACCACCACCGTCAGAGACAATTGTTTGCACTATGAGGGACCCTGTACCAGTGCCCGCACCCACGAGTCGGCCCACCCAGCTGTCCAGGGCAATGGCACTCGCACGGTTGCGTGCGCTCGGTGGTGACCCCGGCCATTGGGGGGAGGAGGCTGCCCAGTTAGGGAGGTTTACAAAATGGCATATGTTGATGTGGGACATTCACCTGCTGCTAAAGGCGAAATTGGTCAAGTCCCAGGAACAGGCGGACCAAAGAAAACAATTTTTCTGGCAACCTATGTGTCATCAGGGTAAGGTGGGACAAAATCCTTGGAAACCCATGCACGGTTCATTTTAATGATGGGTGTATCATCCACATTTTGGGTCGACAGACGGGTCCTTTTTTCTGTCAGTATTGATCCAGCAGCACTGAAGAGTCTTTCCGATAGCACACTTGCTGCTGGGCATGCGAGCTCCTGTAAGGCATATTGTGCCAATTCAGGCCAGGTGTCCAGCTTAGCTGCCCAATAGTCAAATGGGAATGACCTGTGAGGGAGAACATCGATATGGGAGGAAATGTAGTTTGTGACCATACTTGACAAGTGCTGTCTCCTGTCACTTTCAATCGATGCAGTATTACCAGTCGTGTGAGCGGGACTTGAAAAATCATTCCACAACATGGTCATGAAACCCCTGTCTCCAACGCCACTTCTGATGTGTCCACCACCAACACCGCTTCCAAGTTGCCCCCGGCCCCTACGGCTCGTGTGAGAACCATCACCGCTGCTGTATGCTGAGAATGCCTCAACCAACCGGTTTACCAGAGTAGCTTGTTTGCTAGCCAATATTAGGTCAAGGTTCTCCTGTGGCATGATCTTTTGGAATTTGCCTTTATAGCGTGGATCCAGGATGCTGGCCAACCAGTAGTCATCATCGTTCATCATTTTGGCAATGCGGGGGTCCCTTTTTAGGATCTGCAAGGCATAATCTGACATGTGGGCCAATGTTCCCGGTGTCAATGATGCACTGCGAGTGCTGGGTGGAGGAGCACTTTCTGGCAAATCCACATCCCTCCAGTCACGCACAAACACTGTACCAGACCTTGCAAAGCCAACATTTTCTCTTGCCCCACGAGAAGCATCCTCCTCCCCTAAATAATCATCCCCATCATCATCCTCCTCCTCTTCCTCTTCTTCCTCCACTTCGTCCACGACAGTTCCCTGACCAGACAATGGCTGACTGTCATCAAGGCTTCCCTCCTCCTCTTCCTCCTCATCAACCTCAGCTGCAGACACCTGCTCCTTAATGTGCATCAAAGTTTGCATGAGCAGACGCATAAGCGGGATGCTAATGCTTATGCTGGCGTCGTCAGCGCTTACCAGCCGTGTGCATTCCTCAAAACACTGAAGGACTTTAGAGAGGTCTTTCAGCTTCGACCACTGCACACCTGTCAACTCCATGTCTGCCCTCAAAGTGCCTGCCCGTGTATTCTCCCACAAATGCATTACGGCCTGCCTTTGTTTGCACAACCGCTCAACCATGTGCAGGGTGGAGTTCCACCTTGTTGCAATGTCGATAATTAGGCGGTGCTTGGGAAGGTGGAGCAACCACTGCAGCTTCTGCATACGACTGGAGTGTATCGGCGACCGGCGCATGTGCGAGCACAGTCTTCGAACCTTAAGGAGCAGGCCTGTTAAATCCGGATAATTAGTGAGGAAGCACTGCACCACCAGGTTCAAGGTGTGAGCCAAAAAAGGTATGTGTCTGAGTTTTGAAAGGGCTATGGCTGCCACAAAATTCCGGCCGTTATCACTAACTACCTTGCCTGCCTCAAGATGTAGACTGCCCAGCCATGACTCAGTTTGTCGCTGAAAGTAGTCGGCCAGTACCTTTGCGGTGTGTCTGTCGCCCAAAACACATCATCTGCAACACAGCCTGCTGACACTTTCCACTAGCTAATCGATAGGGGGACACCTCGCTTGCAACACTGTCAACTGCGGATGCAGTGCTCGTGCGACTGCGCTCTGTGGACCAGCTTTCGCTTCTGGAGGAGGAGGAGGAGGGTCGAACGCCTACAGCCAACTGTTTCCTATACCGTGGGCTAGGCAGCACTGTGCCACCACCGCTGTCCCCTGTGGACCCTGCATCCAACACATTAACCCAGTGCGCAGTGATGGACACGTAACGGCCCTGGCCATGCCTACTTTACCATGCATCAGTTGTGAGGTGCACCTTTCCACTCACTGATAGCTTGAGTGCATGGACAATGCGGTCTTTCACATGAAGGTGGAGGGCTGGGATGGCTTTGCGAGAAAAGAAGTGGCGACTGGGTAGTTCATAGCGTGGAACTGCGTAGGCCATTAGTTCGCTAAAAGCTGCGCTTTCAACCAACCGAGAGGGCATCATCTCTAACGAGATTAGTTTAGAAATGTGTGATTGCCTGAATGATTTGCCCTTGCGACGACAACTCAACATTTGCTGCTGGTGGTGTGCTAACCGGTGGACTTACAGTGGGAGAAACAATGTTGCGTTGCTGACTACCTTCTTTGGGAGCGGTAGCACATGTGGTACGTGAGTTTCGGTAGTCCATCCACGCTTGCAAGTGCAAGGTGGTTAAATGTCTTAGCATGCAACTGGTATTCAAATTTCTCAGATTTTTCCCTCGGCTAAAGGTCTTTGCGCACTTCTTACAGATTACCTTTGCCTGATCATTAGGATTTTGTTCAAAAAAGTGCCATACTGCACTCTTCCTACTAGGGAAGACAGTCTACATGCCCTGCATCTGTAGTGCAGAGGTCTGTCACTCTCTACCTGACTTCCATGTGTAGTGCGGGATTTGTAACTATCTACCTTTCATCCATGTGTAATTCAGGGTCTGACACTCTCTATCTGCCCTCCTTGTGTAGTGCAGGGTCTGTCACTCCCTACCAGCCATCCATGTATAGTGCAGGGGTCTGTCACTGTCTACCTGCCCTCTATGTGTAGGGCAGAGTTCTGTCATTCTCAACCTGCCCTCCTTGTGTAGTGCAGATGTCTGTCACTCTCTACCTGCCTCTGTGTAGTGCGGGGTCTGTCATGCCCTACCTGCTCTCCATGTGTAGTGCAGCAGGCTGTCACTCCCTACCTGCTCTCCATGTGTAATGTGGGGTCTGTCTCTCTCTACCTGCCCTCCATGTGTAAGGCGTGGTTTTTCACTGCCTACCTGCCCTCCATTTGTATTGCAGGGTTCTTTCACTCTCTACCTGCCTCTGTGTAGTGCGAGGTCTGTCACGCCCTACCTACCCTCCATATGTAGTGCAGCAGGCTGTCACTCCCTGGACCTGCTCTCCATGTGTAGTTTGGGGTCTGTCACTCTCTACCTGCCCTCTATGTTTTCTGTGGGGTTCTGTCACTCTCTACTTGCCCTCCTTGTGTAGTGCAGTGTTCTGTCACTCTCTACCTGCCCGCTATGTGTGGGTCGCCCTCCCAAGGTTGTGGGGTACTCGGTACCGGGCTGGTGTCGGCGGGATGTGTCACAGCAGCGGGGACCCGGTCCGTGGCCCTGGGCGCCCAATTAATAGGGGGAGTTTGAATGGTAGAATGTAGTAAATGGAATAGTTTGTGACGCCACCTGTGGTGTTCGGCAAGTGAGATGTTCAGCCGACGCTGCTTGCAGATCCTCTGGAGCTGGTGGTGTGTTGCAGCCAAGATGGTGAAGCTCCCCACAGGTGAAGCTATTGCCCCAGGGCAGTGTAGATGTTAGAGGAGGGGCACAATCAGTGTCGAAGCTGGTACCCAGATGTTGCAGTGCTGGTTGTGCTGACGCAGGAATCAATGGAGGACACCAGGGCTTGTAGTTTCAAAGCTTTACTCACAGTCTGTAGTACACACAGGTGCCTGCCTCCATACTGTGTTCTCTGGGTCAGAGGCTCAATCAACCTCCAGGTCAGATGGAATGCTCCCTTCCAGCGCTCCGCCAACATGTACCTTTCTGGACTTCTCCTCTTATAGCGCCTTTAAGTGTGAAGATCTCCTAGTACTGAGTTACACTGGAGTTCCTCCTGACAGATGTTCCCAAGAACTCTACTTGTACGGCAGACAGCTGTAGCCTGCTTCGGGGACTCCTCACTCCTGAGTCCTGGCTCACTATCCAAGTTGCTGTTGTGCCCAAGTCTTAAATGGGAGTAGTGTATTTACAGCCCACTACTAAACCGGTGTCTGCTGCAGAACCATTAGTGTCCATACAACCTCGGGGACCGGGCCCCGGCCTTGCGCTTAGAACTTCAAGGCAGGGCTCTTCCTCTAACCCATGTCCTCTGTTCCCTTTTACTCCTTCGTTCCGTACTAATCTCTCTCTCTTATGGAAGATCCGGCTTCAGTTCAATGTCTTTCTCCTTCTTTCCTTGCCCGTGCCAGCAGACCCAGGTCACTGAGGTCTGCTGCAACACCTCCTTCCTCCATCCCTCTCTCAGGGATCTTCTTTCCTCACTCCTCTCTGAGTGGCTTCCTCTCCCATACTGACCTGTAATCCTAAGCATTCCCGCTCTTTTATGTATTCTGAACTCCACCCGCCTCCCAGCATGTTTCGTGTTCCAAGCAGGGAGCCACCAAAGGTGATCTGCTACACTCCAAGCAAGGAGTCGCAATGTGGCTTTGCTGAACTACTGTGTTGTGTGGTGTGCGAGTGTTGGAGCGTGGTTAGGAGCCTCCAACTTACCTCAGGAGGAGGTGCAGTACCTTTGTGGCGACTGAGCCTCAGGGGCGCCACATGTGTAGTGTGGGGTCTTTCACTATCTACCTGCCCTCCTTGTGTAGTGCAGTGGTTTGTCACTCTCTATCTGCCCACTATGTGTAGTGCGGCGGCCTGTTACTTCCAACCTGCCCTCCATGTGTAGTGCGGTGGTCGATCACTCCCTACCTGCCCTCCATGTCTAGTGTGTGGTTTGTCAATACCTTCCTCCCCTCCATGTGTAATGTGGTGGTCTGTTACTCCCTACCTGCCCTTGCATTGCCAAGTTTTTAACACTATGGTTCGGATACGGCTTTAGAGAAGGCTACTGCTTGTGATATAGCGCAATTTTATTACATGGTACAAAATTAAAGGAATGGTATGATTAGACAGAATGATTGCGTACACTTTTGTATAATTTAAGATAGAAAGGTTAAGTACAGATAAAGATTGAATACATATGATTAGGTATATATATATATAAAGATTAACTATATACAGTATACTCACATCATCAATCACCAAGAGGCTTTTAAACATCATCCGTCTGGAATATCAGAGAAGCAACACCAAGACAGAGTCCCCTGGAAGATTCACAACACTGCATGGGCATCCCCACTTATGCAGGTATCAACACTGTACACATACAGGTATCCAGTTTTTGCTTCTGTCTAAGTCATGTTTCTCTGGCCTTATATAATAAATTACACTAATGTGTAACTAGCTTCACCCAGTCCTTCCAGTGGCCGGCCTTCAAGGTTGGATGAAACAGACAACATGGCATCATCAGACAATGGGTCATAAACACTAACAATATAAAAGCCACATGGGTTTAGATAAAATCAACACAGGCAGAGGTTAATAAACCTTAATGTTTTACAATGACAAACAGCAAACATAGATTCTCAAGACTGTCAATATAACGATTATCTTGTCTGTAACTGTTTGACTGTTTGGTATTAACAAAAGTTACTCTGTCAACAAAAGCGGAAACAAATGACACTCAAAAACACTTATGAGCAACAAGCAGTGCGTCCGCTAAGAAAAGAAGAGTGGTAGTTGTGGGCGACTCACTACTAAGAGGCACGGAGGCAACTATCTGCAGGCCGGACATAACCGCACGAGAAGTATGCTGCTTCCCAGGAGCAAAAATCAAGGATGTGGCCAACAGGATACCAACTATCCTCAAATCCAAGGACGACTACCCTTTCCTACTGATACATGTAGGCATAAACGACACGGCAAGAAATGACCTACCAAGTATCTGCGAAGACTTTGAAATTCTGGGGAAGAAAATAAAGGAACGGAACGTACAGGTTGTTTTCTCATCAATCCTCCCAGTCGATGGCCATGGCATCAGAAGATGGAATAGGATACTAGAGGTGAACAACTGGCTACGACGGTGGTGCAGGCAGCAAGGATTTGGATTCTTGGACCATTGTGTGAATTACCTCTACGATGGACTTTTCACAAGAGATGGGATACACCTCACAAAACCTGGGAAACACACATTCGCCAGAAGACTTGCCACACTCATCAGGAGGGCTTTAAACTAGAAGAAGAGGGGAAGGGAGGAAAAACAGCAGACAAGAACATGCAGCAGAAGGACAAACTAATCAAGGATACTAGATGTGGTACAGAGGACCCAAGACAGGGTACTCAGAAGGAAGCTAAGAAAAATGAAGCAAAACTTCTTTCCTGCATGCTGACCAATGCAAGAAGCCTGACCAATAAGATTGAAGATCTGGAGTTGGTAATGTATGAGGAAAAATACGACATAGTAGGAATAACTGAGACATGGTTAGACGACAGCTATGACTGGGCGGCTAACTTGCAAGGATATGATTTGTTTAGGAGGGATCGTCAAAAACGGAAAGGGGGTGGAGTCTGTCTATATATAAAGTCCACTTTAAAGCCCACACTAAGAGAAGATATACAAGAGGGAAATGAAGAGGTGGAGTCTCTATGGGTGGAGATACAAGGAGAGAAAAGTAATAAAATCCTCATAGGGGTTTGTTATAAGCCACCAAATATAACAGAAACCACTGAAAATGTATTATTGAAACAAATAGACAAAGCAGCAAATCACAATGAGGTGATTATTATGGGGGACTTCAACTACCCCGACATAGACTGGGAAACTGAAAACTGCGTGTCTCAGAAAGGAAACCAATTTCTGTCAGTGACCAAGGATAATTATCTGTCACAACTTGTGCAGGGCCCAAATAGAGGGACAGCCCTTCTGGACTTAATTTTAAGCAACAGGCCAGATAGAATAACACAAGTACGAGTCGATGGGCACCAAGGGAACAGTGACCACGATATAATACAATTCCACTTGTCCTTCAGTAAGGTGCCCTGGAATGGGGTTACGAAAATGATGAATTTCACTAAAGCAAAGTTTGATCAGCTTACAGAGGACCTTCGCCGAATTGATTGGGACAATGTCCTCAAAAATAGGAGCACAGAAAATAAATGGGAAATATTTAAATCCGTTTTACACACCCACTGCGAGCTAGCCATACCGTACAGAAATAAAAGGGCTAGGAACAGG
Source organism: Dendrobates tinctorius (assembly GCF_039654945.1). NCBI lineage: Eukaryota > Metazoa > Chordata > Amphibia > Anura > Dendrobatidae > Dendrobates > Dendrobates tinctorius. The sequence goes on from NW_027361827.1 coordinate 12,244,476, forward strand.
AGAACACCAATGTGGCTAAATAAGGATGTAAAAAGGGCAATAAATAACAAGAACACGGCATTTAGGAAGCTAAAACAAGAAGGCAATGAAGAAGAATTAAAAAGTTATAGAGAAAAAAATAAAATGTGTAAAAAACAAATACATTTTGCAAAAGTGGAAACTGAGAGACTCATTGCTAAGGAAAGTAAAACAAACCCCAAACTATTCTTTAATTATATAAACAGTAAAAAGATGAAAATTGTTGGTGTCGGCCCTTTAAAGAACAATGAGGGTGAAATCATAGAGCGATGTGGGAAAAGCAAATGTTTTAAATACTTTTTTCTCAACAGTGTTCACACAGGAAAAGGATTTGCCAGGGGAAATGCAGAGTGATAATGTAAACTCCCAATTAAGTATTACCTGCCTAACCCAGGAAGAAGTGCAGAACCGCCTTAGTAAGATTAAAATTGACAAATCACCAGGCCCTGATGGCATTCACCCTCGGGTATTAAGGGAGTTAAGTACTGTGATAGACAGGCCTCTATTCCTTATATTTAAAGACTCTATAGAAACAGGGTCTGTTCCTTTTGATTGGCGGCAAGCAAATATGGTACCAATATTCAAAAAGGGGTGTAAAAGGGAACCTGGAAACTATAGGCCGGTAAGCTTATCATCTGTCGTGGGTAAAATTTTTGAAGGGCTTCTAAGGGATACCATTATGGAATATCTCAATGTTAATAAATGCTTAACTCCATATCAACATGGATTTATGAAGGATCGCTCCTGTCAAACTAACCTGACCAGCTTCTATGAGGATGAAAGCTCTCAAATGGACCAAGGAGAATCATTGGATGTCATTTATCTCGACTTCTCTAAAGCATTTGACACTGTTCCACATAAAAGATTGGTAAGTAAGATGAGAAAGCTTGGGCTAGGGGAAAATGTGTGTAGATGGGTAGGTAGCTGGCTTAGTGATAGAAAACAAATAGTGGTTATTAATGGTGCATACTCAGATTGGGCAAGGGTTACTAGTGGGGTACCACAGGGTTCTATATTGGGCCCCCTACTATTTAATATATTTATTAATGATCTAGTGGATGGCTTACACAGTAAAATATCAGTATTTGCAGATGATACAAAACTATGTAAGGTAGTTAACACAAAGGAGGACAGTTTGCAACTACAGACAGATTTGAGTAAATTGGAGAATTGGGCTGAAAAATGGCAAATGAGGTTTAACACAGATAAATGTAAGGTTATGCACATGGGAAGGAGAAACAGATGCTACAATTACTTACTAAACGGGAAACTGCTGGGGAAATCAGACATGGAAAAAGACTTAGGCATCTTAGTCAATAAGAAGCTAAATTGGAGTGCCCAGTGTCAGGCAGCGGCCACCAAAGCAAATAGGGTCATGGGATGTATTAGAAGACGTCTGGGGACACGAGATGAAAACATAATTCTCCCTCTGTACAAATCACTCGTCAGACCACACTTGGAGTATTGTGTGCAATTTTGGACGCCGGTGCTCTAGAAAGACATTACTGAACTTGAAAGGGTTCAAAGGCGGGCTACTAAAATGATATATGGAGTTGGTTCACTACAATACCCAGAAAGGTCATCAAAATTAGGTCTATTTACTCTAGAAAAGAGAAGACTTAGGGGAGACCTAATATATTTGTACAAGTATATCAGAGGGCAATACAGAGATCTCTCCAATGAACTGTTTGTACCAAGGACTGTGACAAGAACAATGGGGCATTCTCTTCGTTTGGAGGAAAGACAATTTCTGCACCAGCATAGAAGAGGGTTCTTCACGGTAAGAGCAGTGACGCTCTGGAATTCTCTTCCTGAGGAAGTGGTGATGGCCAACTCACTGAATGAATTTAAGAAAGGAATGGATGCTTTTCTTGTGAGTAACAGTATAGAAGGTTACGAATAATAGAATATTATAGGTAGATGGTTGACCCAGCTTAGGGGAAGGAATTTTTTTCCCTATGGAGAAAATTGGCTTCTACTCTGTGGGTTTTTTGCTTTCCCCAGGATCAACAATACAGAACAGCTGCACTAAAAATAGGCTGAACTAGAAGGACATAAGGTCTTCCTTCAGCCTTCAAAACTATGTTACTATGTTACTATGTAAATGCAGCTCTGTCATATACAGAATTCATTCTATATATTTCAATATGGACTCAAAATAGCCATTTTTATATTCGCACTACAGCCCTCCAAGTGTAGGTTGGGGTCTGTCACTCCCTACCTGCCGTCTATGTGTATTGTTGGGTCTGTCACTACCTTTCTGCCTTCCATGTGTAGTGCAGGGTCTGTCACTATCTACCTGCCCTCCATGTGTAGTATGGGGTCTGTCACTCCCTACTTGCCCTCCATGTGTAGTATGTGGTTTGCCACTCCCTACCTGCCCTCCATGTGTAGGTTGGGGTCTGTCACTCCCTACCTGCCGTCTATGTGTATTGTTGGGTCTGTCACTACCTTTCTGCCTTCCATGTGTAGTGCAGGGTCTGTCACTATCTACCTGCCCTCCATGTGTAGTATGGGGTCTTTCACTCTCTACCTGCCCTCTATGTGTACTGTGGGGTTCTGTCACTCTCTACCTGCCCTCCTTGTGTAGTATGGGGTCTGTCACTCTCCATCTGCCCTCTATGTGTAGTATGGGGTCTGTCACTTTCTACCTGCCCTCTATGTGTAGTATGGGGTCTGTCACTCTCTACCTGCCCTACATGTGTACTGTGGGGTCTGTCACTCTCTACCTGCCCTCCATGTGTAGTATGGGGTCTGTCACTCTCCATCTGCCCTCTATGTGTAGTATGGGGTTCTGTCACTCTCTACCTGCCCTCCTTGTGTAGTGCAGCGGTCTGTCACTCTCTACCTTCCCGCTATGTGTAGTGTGGGGTCTGTCACTCTCTACCTGCTCTCTGTGTGTGCTGTGGGGTTCTGTCACTCTCTACCTGCCCACTTTGTGTAGTGCAGCGGTCTGTTACTTCCTACTTGCCCTCCATGTGTAGTATGTGGTCTGTCACTCCCTACCTGACCTCCAAGTGTAGGTTGAGGTCTGTCACTCCCTACCTGCCGTCTATGTGTATTGTTGGGTCTGTCACTACCTTTCTGCCTTCCATGTGTAGTACAGGGGTCTGTCACTATCTACCTCCCCTTCATGTGTAGTGTGGGGTCTGTCAGTCCCTACCTGACCATGCATGTGTACTATGGGGTTCTGTCACTCCCTACATGACCTCCATGTGTACTGCAAGGTTCTTTCACTCTCTACCTGCCCTCTGTGAAGTGCGGGGTCTGTCTCTCACTCTCTACCTGCCCTCCATGTGAAATGTTCTCTCACTATCTACCTACACTTCCAGCAAGCATCGGACTGGAGCACCCTGGGCCTACCAAAGAAAATCATTCTTGGGGCCCACTTTGTAGCTACATAGAAATAAATACAATATCACCAATTGTATGGTTATACACACTAATATCAGGGTATAATATAAGGTAGCCAACTTCTTAATAGTATGCTAAGGATTGGCACCCTTATTGTGGTACAAACTCAATGATCTCCTGGTGCTTATTAACCATATAGAGTCTGCCTATGGGGAGTGCATTATACAATATAGAGTCTGCGTACGCGGGGTGCATTATACAGTATAGAATCTGCCTTTGGGGTGTGCATTATACAATATAGAGTCTGTCTATGGGGAGTGCAGTATACAATAATGAGTATGCCATAGAGGCCTATGGGGAGGGCATCATAGTATATATTCCTATGTGGGGTGCATTATACAATACAGAGTCTGTCTATGGGGAGTGCAGTATACCATAATGAGTATGCCATAGAGGCCTATGGGGAGTGCATCATAGTATATATTCCTATGGGGGGTGCATTATACAATATAGAGTCTGTCTATGGGGAGTGCAGTATACAATAATGAGTATGCCATAGAGGCCTATGGGGAGTGCATCATAGTATATATTCCTATGGGGGGTGCATTATACAATATAGAGTCTGTCTATGGAGAGTGCAGTATACAATAATGAGTGTGCCACAGAGGCCTATGGGGAGTGCATCATAGTATATATTCCTATGGGGGGTGCATTACACAATATAGAGTCTGCTTATGGGTGGTGCATTATACAATATGGTATCTGGCTTTGTGGGGTGCATTATACTATTTAGAGTCTGCCTACAGGGGTTCATTACATAGTACAGAGTCTGCCTATGGGGGGGCATTATTCCATACAGAGTCTGCCTATGGGGAGTGCAGTATACAATAATGAGTATGCCATAGAGGCCTATGGGGAGTGCATCATAGTATATATTCCTATGGGGTGTGCATTATACAATATAGAGTCTGTCTAGGGGAGTGCAGTATACAATAATGAGTATGCCATAGAGGCCTATGGGGAGTGCATCATAGTATATATTCCTATGGGGGGTGCATTATACAATATAGAGTCTGTCTATGGAGAGTGCAGTATACAATAATGAGTGTGCCACAGAGGCCTATGGGGAGTGCATCATAGTATATATTCCTATGGGGGGTGCATTACACAATATAGAGTCTGCTTATGGGTGGTGCATTATACAATATGGTATCTGGCTTTGTGGGGTGCATTATACTATTTAGAGTCTGCCTACAGGGGTTCATTACATAGTACAGAGTCTGCCTATGGGGGGGCATTATTCCATACAGAGTCTGCCTATGGGGAGTGCAGTATACAATAATGAGTATGCCATAGAGGCCTATGGGGAGTGCATCATAGTATATATTCCTATGGGGTGTGCATTATACAATATAGAGTCTGTCTAGGGGAGTGCAGTATACAATAATGAGTATGCCATAGAGGCCTATGGGGAGTTCATCATAGTATATATTCTTATGGGGTGTGCATTATACAATATAGAGTCTGTCTATGGGGAGTGCAGTATACAATAATGAGTATGCCATAGAGGCCTATGGGGAGTGCATCATAGTATATATTCCTATGGGGTGTGCATTATACAATATAGAGTCTGTCTATGGCGAGTGCAGTATACAATAATGAGTATGCCATAGAGGCCTATGGGGAGTGCATCATAGTATATATTCCTATGGGGGGTGCATTATACAATATAGAGTCTGTCTATGGCGAGTGCAGTATACAATAATGAGTATGCCATAGAGGCCTATGGGGAGTGCATCATAGTATATATGCCTATGGGGGGTGCATTATACAATATAGAGTCTGTCTATGGGGAGTGCAGTATACAATAATGAGTGTGCCATAGAGGCCTATGGGGAGTGCATCATAGTATATATTACTATGGGGGGTGCATTATACAATATAGAGTCTGTCTATGGGGGGTGCAGTATACAATAATGAGTATGCCATAGAGGCCTATGGGGAGTGCATCATAGTATATATTCCTATGGGGGGTGCATTATACAATATAGAGTCTGTCTATGGCGAGTGCAGTATACAATAATGAGTATGCCATAGAGGCCTATGGGGAGTGCATCATAGTATATATGCCTATGGGGGGTGCATTATACAATATAGAGTCTGTCTATGGGGAGTGCAGTATACAATAATGAGTGTGCCATAGAGGCCTATGGGGAGTGCATCATAGTATATATTCCTATGGGGGGTGCATTACACAATATAGAGTCTGCTTATGGGTGGTGCATTATACAATATGGCATCTGGTTATGTGGGGTGCATTATACTATTTAGAGTCTGCCTACAGGGGTTCATTACATAGTGCAGAGTCTGCCTATGGGGGGGCATTATTCCATACAGAGTCTGCCTATGGGGGGTGCATTATACTACAGTTGAAACTAGATAGATAAAATGCCTTAAAACATTTTTTCTCTCATTATTCTGGCATTTGGCAAATATTAATAATTATGGTATTCCTAATTGACCTGAAACGGAAAAGATTTATTCTTATTTCTTGTCAGATATTGAGAAAAACATGCATATGTGTTTTTATATAGTGTATGTAAACTTCTGGTTTCATACATACAGCATTGAAATAACCTGTTCACAATATCAAAGTATGTCATAGGGTGGGCAAGGGTTAAACAGTCAGTTTTGATGACATCACAAAGCACATAACCATCATAGACATCATATGACATCACAATTGGCATAGAATGAGGAAAGTACAACACATGAGCCATCTTGTTTCATTAGAGCCTGACAGCTTGAAGGAAACAAGTCCAGGTAGGGAACTCTTCACTTATGACGCCACTCACAAATTGTTTAGAAGGGGGATTAAAAGTGGGATTCAGAGCGGCATCATTCATCTGAAAATCTTATCAAAAAGTGCTATAGCCTGTGAAATTTATAACGATTCTATGATTTAAGAAAATGCTATTGATCAGCTTCTAAGGAAAATCTGCACATTTGGGTTCTTTCCAAGCGAGTGTGAGCCCAGCCCAACAGGAGTTACCACTCTGGACCACCCCTTCCCTTAATGAGGACGTGCTGGCCATCAACTGATCATTGTCACTGGTCTTGAAGACCCTCAGCAATCGGCTGGTTTTGCCCTCTATGACACCCATGTGCTCTAATAAAAGCATATAGGAAGGGGTGGGGCAGTGAGACAACTCCACTTGGTTCCATTTTTGGGTAGCTTTGCCATTAATGCTGTGAAAATGGTATCAGAACATAAATTTAATTGAAGACTGCTACAGTTCTCCATTGTCAGCTCTCTTGGTCCTGTTGGATCAGGGGTGACCAGGAACTGACGGTTTATCGTAGTCAGGAATTGCAGTATGGGGTCCTGTGTTTTCCTTTAGTGCGTAGAAAACAGGTGATACAGATTAGAAAAATTGGGGGCAAATGCTTAGGTTTTAATATGCGTCATGACTCAGTAAAAAATGAGGCTGGTGGTTATTTGCGGCCTGGATTTTGTTTTATTAATTCTACTCTTGATGTTGGAAACTTGATACACAACACACCAGTGGCAGTTATTACGACAGGACACATGACATCACAGGGCACATGACATCATAGAGATCACAGGACACATCACATCATACATATCACAATTGGTACAGAATGTATAAAGTTATTATCCTGAACAACCTTGTGTCCCCAGCGGAAGCATATTGAGGAAGACAAGTCCAAGTAGGTAGCTGCTCAATTAACACTAAGGCCCCATTCACACATTGTGTAGCTGTGAGGTGTTTGTTGTGAAGTTTAGAACTGCACTATTTACCCCTAAAATATCTCAGCAAACATCTCACTCTTTTGTGCATTAGAATGATTCCTTAAATAGAACTTACCATTTAATCCTCTTTTTTGTACTGATAGGTGTTATGTCTCATCTAGTTCAGATGATCTGCTGTAATGAAGCACGGACAGATGACGGTGGCGCAGCAGGAAGGCTGAGCAGAAACGACGGAGAACGTAGTAGCACGATGGAAGCAGGAGGACCAGAACTGGAACCACAGGATATCATGAGCAGAATTGATTTAACGGCAACTGTCGTAAGAGTTGCAGACTCCGATCAGGCACAGATCAGAATTGCATCAGTTTTTCTCGGGCGTGGAGAGGGGGAAAAAAAGGTTTCTCCACCTTCTGAATTATGTCAGTCTGTGAAAATCAGACACACTTAGATGTCATCCAAGTGGAGTCCAATTTTTTCATGGGCCCAAGACTTGCTTTGCCGATTTTGATCTGACACTGGGATCAAAATCGGATTTGTCTCCGATTTTTTCCATGGAGCACTGGGTCCGAGCAAAAAATCTGACATTTGCACAGGCCCATAGAATATCATAGGTACGAGTGCTATCCGTCAAAACCATGGACAGCAAACTCATATATATTTATTTATTTTACTCGTTTACATAGCGCCATGAATTCCACAGCGCTATGTATACATACTATATATAGAAATGAAAGAAATATTTAGAAATATATATATATTCACTCATATATATGCGCTTCGATTTTCACAGACTGACAAAATGGAGAAACTTTTTCCCCCCCTCCCCACCTCCAAGAAAAACTGATGCCACTCTGATCACACTCTAATCAAAGCCTGATCGGAGTCTGCAACTCTATTATGTACTGTATGTGGGTATGTGTATGTGTGTGTATAGTACAGTATATGTATTGCATAGTATATGTATTGTTTAGTAAATGTGTAAATTTATTGCATATGTAATGTATAGTATATGTATAGTATAACATACGTATAGTATAGTGTAGTAAATGTATAGCATATGTGTATGTCTATTGTATAGTATACATGTATGTCTATTGCATAGCACACATCTATGTCTGTTACATGTCATATGTCTATGTCTGTTGCATGGCATACGTCTGTCTGTTGCATGGCATATGTCTATGTCTGTTGCATGGCATACATTTATGTATGTTGCATGGCATACGTCTATGTCTGTTGCATGGCATATGTCTATGTCTGTTGCATGGCATACGTCTATGTCTGTTGCATGGCATACATCTATGTCTGTTGCATGGCATACGTTTATGTATGTTGCGTGTCATACGTCTATGTCTGTTGCATGGCATACGTCTATGTCTGTTGCGTGGCATACGTCTATGTCTGTTGCATGGCATACGTCTGTGTCTCTTGCATGGCATACATCTGTCTATTGCATGGCATATATTTGTGTCTCTTGCATGGAATACATCTGTGTGTCTTGCATGGCATACGTCTGTGTCTCCTGCATACCATACGTCAATATCTCTTGCATAGCGTAGGTGTATGTCTCTTGCATAGCATACATCTATGTCTCTTGCATAGCATGCGCCTATGTCTCTTGCATAGTATTTGTATATGTCTATTGCATTGTATTCTTTTATGTCTGTTGTATAGTATTTGTCTATATCTATTGTATAGTATATGTATTTGTCTATTGTAATGTATATATCTGTTGTATAGTATTCGTATATGTCTGTTGTAGAGTATGTATTAATGTCTATCGTATCGTATATGTCTACTGTATAGTATTCGTGTATGTCTATTGTGTAGTATTCGTACATATCTATTGTATAGTATTTGTATATGTTTAGTGTATAGAATTTGTATAAGTCTATTGTATAGTATTCGTATAAGTATGTAGTATAGTATTAGTATATATCTATTGTATAGTATTTCTATATGTTTAGTGTATAGAATTTGTATAAGTCTATTGTATGGTATTCGTATAATTATGTAGTATAGTATTAGTATATATCTATTGTATAGTATTTGTATATGTTTAGTGTATAGCATTCGTATAATTCTATTGTATAGTATTCGTATAAGTATATTGTATAGTATTCGTATTTATCTATTGTATAGTATTTGTATATCATTAGTGTACAGTATTCGCATAAGTCTATTGTATAGTATTCTTATAAGTATATTGTATAGTATTAGTATATATCTATTGTATAGTATTTGTATATGTTTAGTGTATAGCATTCGTATAAGTCTATTGTATAGTATTTTGTATAGTATTTGTATTTATCTATTGGATATTATTTGTATAAGTTTAGTGTACAGTATTCATATAAGACTATTGTATAGTATTCGTATAAGTATATTGTATAGTATTCGTATATTTCTGTTGTATAGTATTGGTATAAGTATATTCTATAGTATTCGTATAAGTTTATTGTATAGTATTCGTATATGTCTATTGTATAGTTTTCGTATATGTCTATTGTATAGTATTGGTATATGTCTATTGTATAGTATTCGTATATGTCTATTGTATAGTATTTCTATATGTTTGTTGTATAGTATTCACATAAGTATATTGTATAGTATATGTATATGTTTCTTGTATAGTCTATGTATATGTCTATTGTATAGTATATGTATATGTCTATTGTACTGTATAGTATATGTCAATTGTATAGTATATGTACATCTCTATTTTAAATTAGAGTGCAAGCTCCTAGGAGCAGAGTGTATATTTTATATTAGATTGTTAGCTCCTAGAAGCAAGATGCATTTATCTTTTCCCTTCCAGATCGACTCTCCCGAGCTTATAATACGTGCAGATATACAGCAATATGCAGCAGGACAGATGTGATCCAGGGAAATATCCGATCGCCACAAATGGGGTCAGGAAGGAATTTTTTCCCCCCCTGAGGCAGAACTCTCCGGGGGGTTTCTTCGCCTTCCTCTGGATCTTGTGGTCCAGTGGCTCTCAGCCAGTCCTCAATGCCCACAGCTAGTTCTGTGGTCTGTATAGGGACTTACCTGAGAGCCATTGTGATTATGGCTTAATTTTTTAAAGGACCCGTAATATTTTTATTACAGTGTTGCTTATTGCTATTCCAATAAAAAAAAAATAAGAAAGAAAATAAAAGTTTCATGGGATCTATTTTCTGTTCACTTTATTTTTACACAGTTGCAATGATGGGAGTGATCATCACTACTCTCAGTACTCTACAAGTTGAACCAGGAATTGTGGGGGGTGCCATTTACAGAAGGTAGACCACATAAATCTCCACCCATTGTGGTATCGTAATGTCTACTCCTGTCCCAAGTTACATTAAAATTGTTATGGAGGCAGTACCCTAAAATAGTATATGTCCTACACAAAAAACTACCCGATAGAAGACTGAAGATGGGGACACAGAGCTGCAGAATACAAGAGACACAAGCAGTGTCGGACTGGGGTGCCCACGGCCCCCTAGTTGCCAACTCCAGTAACCAACTTAAGTGCCCCACTTTTACAGCTACATGCAAATGTGACATTATCCTCAATCACAAATTTATATAACAAAGAACTGGGAAGATTGTTACATGAATAAGATGCTGCCTCTGTAAGTACATAGTGAATAAAGGCTATTTTTCCAAGTACTGCTGTATAAGAGGGAGGTGGCCCGTAATGCACAGTGACTCACTGGAGGATTCTCCTGTTCTCCTGTGAGCCAGTCCAAGCCTATATGTGTAATATATGGAAAATTAATACTTTGTGTTTGTAGGGACAGACTTAGTTAAAGCTTAGTACTGGCCCATAGTGGGAGGGGGACCCCCCCAGTAAAAGAGGACTGCTTCCTTATAGTCAGGGAAGCACAGTAACCAAGGTCAAGTTCAAGTTGCAGTGGGAGGGCACTTATCGTTCAAGGCAGAGGGAGGTCTTACTAGAATCTCTTGCGGACATTCCTGCAACATCCGGCGCCTAGGGTTTGGTACAGATACTGCCAAGAGTGCCTTATCTTCTAGTGTACAGAGGAAAAGCATGTGAAACTGCATTAAGAGAAGGTAGAGGATGCCCAGTGCACTGAGGAACTGGACAGGAAATCCCTGGAAAATCAGTTAACGTGAGGATAGTGCAAGAGGAACGTAGAGTGATGCTGGAGACATATTGTACTAAAGAAACAAAGAATAAGAAGTCTTGCACCAGAAACTGCATGTTACAGTCTGATGAACTTAAACTGCCCAATAAATTGCTTGTTACAATGAACTGCATATTCCTTTAGTTATGTGTGGCATCTCCTGAGGAGGGAGATCTGGGGAAAGCAGTGGTCTGCGGTCTACAGGTGAATGTGATGCACCCCACAATTGCCAGTAAGTTAGGACGGGACCAGGACAAGTTTTAGACAAAATGGGGCCCTGGGCAAAAGTTTAAAGTGGGGCACTGAATGCTCACATATTGCACCATCACCATTTACATGCGCAGAGCTCAGGCCATTAAGCGAGCATGATCAACAATATTGAAGTCATTCGATGCTTGTTTCCCAGCCTCTGTACAGCAGCTGGCGAAGAATGATGGGGACAGATTCAGAAATCTACAAGCCATTAACCATCATACACTTTCAGAAGCCTGCACTCATCACTGTCCCCAATTTACTCTTTTTCATGTCCTGATCTGGCTGTACATCACAACAATTACACTCTCAGAAGCAGCCTGGACCACGTGGCTCCCCTCACTCTCAGAACTTCCAAACACAGAGTAAAACAGCCCTGGTTCACATTGCAAACTCGATTTCTCCAGCGATGCTCTAGGAGTTTCGCACGCCTATGGAAGAAAGCTCGATCACCAGAAAACTTTATCCAATACAAATTTATGTTATGGACCTATAACGCTGCCCTTTTCTTTGCCAAACAGACTTACTTCACCACCCTCATCTCCTGTCTAACAACCCCCAAACAATTTTTGACACCTTTCACTCCCTCCTCAGTCCAAAAACACAGGCCCTATCACATACATCTGAGCTGATGAACTGGCCCCCCACTTTATAGAGAAAATAGAGAATATCTGTCAGTAAATCTGCTCCCTGCCATCAAGTGCTACAACTCCGATCCCTCCCCCAGGGCCGGATTTAGGCAAAGTGGGGCCCTAGGAAAAGTTTAAAATGGGGTCCCAAATGCTAACATATTGCACATCACACAGAAGCATTTCGGTTGTAGTTACATGTGCTGAGTTCAGGCCGCTATATGAGCCTGATCGACAATATTGAAGTCGTTCAACACTTGTTTCCCGGTCTCTATCCACCGTCTGAGAAAGAATGATGGGGACAGAGTGATCACTAATGGATCACTAACAGATCACCATACAGTATCATGTTATCAGCAGCACATCTACAGTTTACACCCCATAGTCCTTCATATAATATAATGTGCCCCATAGTCCTCCATATAGTATAATACACTCCTCAGTCCTCCATGTATTAAAATAGACTGCACAGTCCTCCATATAGTATAATACACTCCTCATAGTGCTCTATAGTATAATGCACCGCCATAGTCATCGATGTAGTAAAATGCACTTCCCATAGTATAATGCACCCCTTAGTTCTTCATATAATGTATTCCCCATAGTCCTTGATACAGTATAATGCAGCCCACATATAGTATAATGCAGCCACCCCACAGAGCATAATGCAGCCACCCCACAGAGTGTAATACAGCCCCGCCATACAATATAATGTAACCCCCCATACAATATAATGCAGCCCCCTCTTAAAGTATAATGCAGCCACTGCATAGAGCATAATGCAGCCAGCCAACATAGCATAATGCAGCCCCGCCATAATATATAATGTAACCCCCATAGAATGTAATGCAGCCACCCCATAGTGCATATTGCAGCCACACCACATAGTATAATGCAGCCCCACCATAAAATAGAATGTTACCGCCCATAGAATATAATGCAACCACTTATATAGTATAATGTATCCATTACATAGAATACAATGTAGCCCTCCTCATATAGTAAAATGCATCCCCCATAGAATATAATGTAGCCACCTCATAAAGTATAATGAAGCCCTCATACAATATAATCTAGCCCACCATTGAATATAATGCAGCCTCCCATAGTATAGAATTTAGCCTCCTCTTATAGTATAATGTTGCCCCCTCATAGAGTATGATGCAATCACCCACAATAGAATATAATAAACATAATACAGCCCCCCATAGAATATAATGTAGCCCCAAATAGAATATAATACATCCCACCTCTCCATAGAATATAATGTAGCCCCTCATATTATATAACACAGCCTCCCCCATAGAATATAATTTAAATGTAACTCTTCATGGTATATAGCACAGCCGCATAGTATATAGCCCAGCACCACATAGTATATAGCCCAGAACCACATGGATTATAGCCCATCCCTCATGGTATATAGCACAGCAACACATGGTATATTGCCCAGTCACACATGGTATATAGCCCAGCACCACATGGTATATACCCCAGCACCACAAGGTATATAGCACAGCCCACCATGGAATACAGCCCAGCACCATATGGAATATAGCACAGCACCACATGGAATACAGCACAGCACCTCATGGTATATAGTACAGCACCACATGGTATATAGCACAGCACCACATGGTATATAGCACAGCCACACATGCTATAAAGCACAGCAACACATGGTATATAGCACAGCACCACATGGTATATAGCACAGCCCAAATGGTATATGGCACAGCCACACATAGTATATAGCCAAGCACCACATGGTATGTAGCCCAGCACCACATGGTATATAGCACAGCCACACATGGTATATAGCATATCACCACATGGTATACAGCCCAGCACCACATAGTATATAGCACAGCACCACATAGTATATAGCCCAGCACCACATGGTATATAGCCCAGTTACACTTGGAATAAAGCCCAACACCACATGGTATATAGCACAGCCACACACGGTATATAGCCCATCACCACATGGTATATAACACAGCCACACATGGTATACAGCCCAGCACCATGGTATACAGCCCAGCACCACATGGTATAAAGCCCAGCACCACAAGGTATATAGCCCAGCCACACATGGTATGTAGCCCAGCACCACATGGTATATAGCCCGGCACCACATGGTATATAGCCCAGCCACACATGGTATATAGCCCAGCAGACAATCTAGAAGACCTGGAAGAAATAGAGATGCCAGCATTCTACCGCCATGGTGCCTCCCAAGACTCCAACAATGTGACAGGGAAAAGTCTTGCCGTTCATGAAGTTTCCCGTAATCCACTACCTCACCAAGGTTGGGCAGAGATGCAGAGCTGTGACCCGGCTATATGTATGGTCAAAGAACTCCTTGGTGAAGCAGATTCATCTCCAGCTCCTGATGCGCCTGCAGATGTTCAACAGTTGAGGAAAGAAAGAAGCTGTTCCTTTTTGAAGACAAGTTGATCCGAAGAGCTAATAACCCACATACGCAAGAACTGGTCTTGCAGATCGTGGTCCCCAGAAAACACATGCCCATGGTCTTGGAAGCTTACCACAATCAAGTGGGACACTTTGGTTGGATAAAGCTGGAAGAAGTCATCCGCGACCGCTTCTTCTCGACAGGTATGAGACGGTCTATTGAACAGTGGTGTAGGGAATGCGGCGGGCCCATGTAGTCTCAGAAGAAAGAATTCTGCAAATCAAAGGGCCCCCTTGCAGCCCATCATCACTAAATAACCTTTGGAACTGGTGGCCTTAGACCACGTGCAGCTATCCCCAAGTCGATCAGGGTATACCTATGCCTTAACAATAGTGTATCAGTATTCCCGTTTCCTAGTGGTCGTTCCGGTGAAAGACCAAACAACAAGAACAGCTGCAAAGGCTTTCCAAGAATATTTCTGCAGACCCCATGGCTACCCAGATCAAGTGCTGAGAAACAGAGGTCTAGTCTTCGAAGCAGAAGTCTTTCAAGAATTTTGCTCCCTCTAGGGATGCAAAAAGATCAGAACTAAACCATACCATCCACAAGGCAATGGTCTTTGCGAAAAACTGAACCATCTGGTAATCAATTTATTTGCAGATCTTACCGCTAGAAGAAAGGAACTAATGGCCTGAGAAATTGCCAGATTTGATCAAAATGTACAATCATATACTAACCAGCACAACAGGATATGCCCCAGCTTACTGGATGCGTGGACAGCCAGGTAAACTCCCCATCGACCTGGAAATGGGAGTCCTAACTCCTGAAACCATATCCAGCCAATTGGACACGGATTGGAAAACAGAAAGACAACTGCAGTATCAAAAAGTTCAGCAATGTGTAGAGGAAAGTCTTGCTCAAGCTAGGCAAAAACAGGAAAGGAACTTAAATAGACATGCTGTGGCAACCCCCTTACCAACAGGTGAACAAGTGCTGCAGAAAAAGTGAAGAAACCACAAGTTAGATGACCAATAGTAGGCTCAGCCTTACACTATTCAACCATCTAGCAATGACAACAGCAAAGTGTGTACTATCTCCAAAGACAGCGGAAAAACGTGTACCACCGTATCCAGAGACAATCTGAAAGTATGTCCAGCACAATTGCGTGAACGAGTTGAGAATAAGGAAGACTCTCAGCTAAAAGAAAATACTGATACAAAGATTTGCACTGTTCTAGGTGAATTCCCTAGTTCTTGGCTACAAGTTAACAACGCAGTGGTAGTTCTTTACCTGAGACACCAAATTGTTCTGGAAGCGACGAGTCGCTAATGCCAACCACTAGAGTTGAGCGACTTTGCCTTTTTTTGGGTCGAGTCGGGTTTCATGAAACTCGACTTTCACAAAAGTCGGGTAGAACGAAATCGACCGATTTTTGTGAAAAGTCGAAGGCCGACTGAAACACGAAACCCAATGCAAGTCAATGGGGAAGCAAAGTCGTCAGGGAGTGGAGACCAGGAAACACACCTACAGTGCCCTTTTGAATGCCAAAAACATCAAATCTTATTACTGAAGCTTTTCAACCTTAATTTACTTCATAATACTAGTTACGCACTGAAAAATGGGGGTTATTTGGCTAAATTTGTGGGGGGGTAGGGCTGGCTCCTGGTTTTCATGTGCCCTGGGCCAAAGAGCGCCCCTTTAACACATACCAAAACTCATGATGCTCCAATACGGCAGAGAAATAGCGGTATAGTACAATGAAAAATACTTCACTTTTTACATCTCATGACTGATATCCATTTTAACTTCTCCAATGGCTCCAAAAACGGACAGTATCTTACTCCATACAGTATTATGGCCACCGCATAGTGCTCTATACAGATTAATGAGGCCCATATATTTCACCATACAGAATCATTGGTCCCATATAATATTTGAAACAGTATATGATGAGCTCCACATAATGCTACAGTATATGTTGGTCCCCATGGATGAAGCTGCACTGTTGTGAGTTCATTTTCCCCTTCATTACTGAGGCCTGAGGAACTCCCTCTTCTGGTAAAGAAAGGTAGTGAGCCTGATTATCAAACACCTGAGGCTGATGATGATGACTGGCTGAGTGGAGTTACTGACTGGATATAAGGCTGCCGACGCCCTTCTGCCCTGCGGGTGATTTCTCTGTGGGATCCTTGGAGACCAGTCTGAATTCCTGCTCCTCTAAAGCTGTTTGCTGCTCGGCCTTTTGCATTGGTGCTTTGACTTTGTTTTGCTTTGTTTTTCTGGATTTCTGCCATTCCCTGCTGGGGTGTGCTGAATTCCTTTAGCTCTGTCTTCTGAAAATACCTGAGTGCTGATTTAGTTTTTGAAGCCTAGCTGCTTCAGGGCCTTTTTCATATCTGCTTGTTGGCTTATGTCTTTGATAGGGTTTTGGCAGATTGCAGACAACAGCCTTCCTGTCCTTTCCTATCTAGGTAGTTTTGGGCCCCGTCTTTGCTCAGTCTATCTTTCTGTCTGTGTTAGTGTTTTCATCTTGCTTCACCGTCATTATTTGTTGGGGGCTGCCTTTTGCTTTGGGGTCTGCTCTGGGGCAGTTTAGATTTCCCCTTTCTTTCTTTAGGCCTATTTAATTCTCCGGCTGTCATCGAGGGGTCTAGGGCATCATAGGAACCCCCCACGGCTACTGCTAGTTGTGTTGATAGGTTCAGGGGTCTGCAATCTGATAGTTGCCAACTTCTCTGGTTTTCTGGACTTAGCTTGTATTTCTGTTTTTGCCTCCTACGGTGACTCATTCATAACACTGCACTGTCTTATGGGCCCAAATAATGTTCTATATATAATGGGCCCCATTTCTAATGCTCTAGTGTATAATGGGCCCTGTAAATGCTGCTCCAGTGTCTGATGTCCACCTTTGGAATGCTCCAGTGTATGGTGGGCCCCATATATCATTCTCCAGAGTATAATGCTCCCCAAAAATTGCTGTCCCAACATTGAAAACAATTAAAAAAGTCTCCTCAAATAAGTCTCCTCGCTAGGGAATCCCTGTACTAGTCTGCGCATACAGACGTGATGTCATTGCGCTCTCTGATCAGAATATCACTGTCAGGAAACGCGAAAGACGTCACGGCGGTGGAGCAGGGAGAGGTAAGTATTTCAACTTTGCAAGTGCTGTGATCTAGAGCAAGCAGGGGGGCCCACTCATTGGCGACGGCACTGGCACAGGGCCCCTCATAGTACGGCGGTGTGCCTGACGGCGGGTGGGCTGAACCTGTACTTTCAGCTGCACCTTCCTTTTTGTCACCGTGTAAGGTGGTACAGTATATGGGAAGGGTAACCTGAGTTTCATCTGAGTCACATTCAGGCTGTGTAGAGTGCGAGGGGAATGTAGTGGTCTGGGTCAATGTACCAGCAGAATCATCTAGCAGTGGCTGGGCCTCAGTGCACTTGTGGTGCCCCCAGGAGTACGGTCGCCACAGTGACATTACCTTCCTCCTAGGGAGTGTGATGTCATGCTTGGGAGCAACGAAGGATCTCTCTAACAGTTAAACCAACACACAACACATGTCCCACTCCGGGCCAGCAGGGAGACCTCTGAACCTGACTGCTGAGGAGCTGCTGTCTGTTGTAGGGAGGAGGTAAGTTAGGCCAGTCTGTGAAGGGAAGGGGAAGTGTGTGGATGTGAAAAGGGGAGCTGGAGGATGAGCAGACTTAAGGCTCACTCCTAGCTTGAGCGCATGGTCCGGATTCTGGTCTCCGAGTTTGTAGGGACACTGACGTTCTTGCAGCAGAAACCGGAGGAAGTAGCAGCTGTAAATGCTCTGTACCCAACTAAGGCTCAGAGGCCCCAGCAGCGATGTGTGGGAGCCAGAAGGAAAAGGCTACGGCTGCCTGCCATACGTGAAAGTTCCAAGAGAGAGTCAACAGGGTGTACTTCATTGAACTCAGCACTGCGAGTACCTCAGATAAGCGCTAGAACGGAGGCCACACTACCTATCTGCAGAGAGAGAATTCCAAATTGGCTTCCACCTTCTCCATCTGTACTCTGGGTCCTGGACAGCACTTACCAAGTACAGGTAAAGGAACTTCACGACTGTGTCTGTCCTCTTTCTCCTGCGCCTGGCGCACGGCTCTGCTACAACCTGCACTGCACACCATCTATCAACTCTTTCATGTACCCTGCGACAATGGCCATACCTGTGCAGGGCTTCTATATCTTAGCTGCACCACAACTTCTGTCCCAGAGAAGCGCCACTGCAGCGTTGATCAATCTACTCAGAAACCACGGGTGGCGTCACGTATCATTCACCTATAAACGTAATTCACACCTTTGCATGGACGCCCAGGGCCACGGAACGGGTCACCACCACTGGGACACATTCCAGGGAGACAACGTCCCGGTACCGATTAACCCCATTGCCCTGCCTGGCCACCCACACTCCATGTCAGATTCATCTTGGACTGGGGAATTCTTGATTTGACTTGATAACCCATGCATGGTATGATAGAAAGAGCTACATGGACTAATGTGAAGTGTGGCCTGCTGAATCAGCCTGCTGCATCATTCACTTTAGGTGGGGGTGCAGGAGACAAGGAAAGGGGTTCCTCCTGACCAGGAACCAGCACTTGACGACTCAGTGCTTGCATTTTTTGAAACTTCAGAAGAGGAGGGCATATTTGCTGGAGTCTGTTTCGGCAACGTAAGCCTAAACCAGTTCCTCATGCTCCGGCTTTAAAAACGGTTAACCTACTCCCAGAAAAGGTAGCCTTCCAGGCGTTCCATAGACAGACCATGACACAGGCTCAACACCTCCTGCTTAGCTGCTATTGTGCTTTTGCCACTACCAGCAGATGCACCACCACCATCAGCACCAGCTGGCCCCCCCACACCCACGTCCGCGGCCTCTTCCACCAATCTTCCAAATTTAGCACAAAATAGACACAAAATAACATCACATATATGGTACTGTATCAGAAGCGTACAGCTCTATTCAGTCAAAGGATAATTGTCAACCTCCATATATATACCATCAGTCACACAGAGACACTCCTAGGCTCAATATGGATTAGACAAGAATATAAAAAGTAGACAATGTGTACAGTATCATCAGATAGCAGGTATATATAGCATAGTTTAAACATTAACAATGTATCATGAGTAGTGTTGAGCCACGCCGCTAGTGTTTCGGTTCGTCGCACAGGAGGCAAGTTCATTGAATGTTCGTCGAACCACACTGAAAACAATGGCAGGCAAACACAAACACATACTAACACATACAAAACAATTACAAAACACCTTAAAAGGTGTCCCAAAGCCGACAAAATGCTCAGAAGCCAAAAATAACATATGGAAAAGGGCAACTACATTTACAAAAGAGGTGGAGGAGTAAAAGGAGGAGGTGGAGGGGACACAGATCTAAGCTTGTCATGCCCTTATGAAGTCAAGAAAGTCTGGACTAAAAATGTAAAAATCAAACCCAAAAAAGCAAAATCTGAAAACGAACATGATCATATACCGTCGTACTTCCCACCAATATATTATGGCAACTAGCAAATGGGCGGCGTTATTCCCATGAACCTCCAAACAGCGTCCATGAAGCCAAAGTGTTTGCTATCCGGGGGCAAACAGAAAAGCTTTAGCAATTGTGTGTGTGTGGTGTGGTATCTCCATTTGTAGTTGTGCTAGTGATTTGTCAGCTTTATTCCGTTAACGAACGAGACTCCGTCATGCCCCTGCGGTACGCGTAAAGCTTACTAGAGGGATACGCGAGGCTCTAGCACGCGCGATCGAGCAATAACAGGGCTGTCATGGCCTTCCATGTCCGGCTACATGCGCGCTACACTGAAAGGACCATCTTTTGTCTCTTACAGGTGCAGATAACCAGCTGAACACCGTTAGTGATGGGGATCTGGGATTCCAATAATTCGCCGTGAACGATGATTTCCCAGTAAGTGCAGGTCAACAGCAATTCCTGATTTCGGCCTAACCGCCATTCCAGAAAAATGCAAAACATTACGTGTCCAAATCACAGCTCTGCAGCCGTTCTCAGGCCCAGTATGGATTCTACAAGATTCGAGAAAGTTGATAAAGGGTACAGTTTCACCGGATAACACGTATATATGTTGCATAGTTTACACATTAAAAACCTATGTGTATCGATCAGGAGGCAGGCTCAGACAGTCTCAGGCCCAGTATGGATTAGACCAGATTGTGCAAAGTTAAGATAGGGTACAATATCACTGGATAGCAGGTAGAGAGAGCATAGTTTAAACATTTAAAATCTCCGTGTTCTCTGCATGGTTTACACAACAATCTAAAAACTAGAAAAAAGGAAATGTATTTCAAGCGTACACCATGAAACACTTTTGGTGGTATTTTTAAATCTTCATTTATATTTCTGTCTCAGTAAGACAGCCCAGACTCTCTGCAATAGGAAATTAGATGCATACAATTATTTACCTAATGTCTAGTGATTGCAGAAATCTACGAATTATTCACGGGAACAACTTCCGTTACAATTCTCAGAGGCGATGCTGACCCTCAATTAATTAGTGTGTGGACACAGCAAAAACCTTTCTTTGTGAAGAAAGTGTTGCTGTATTGCAGTACCGTTGATTCCATCGCCGTTACTCATATCCATCCAATTTTGATCACAGGGAGAGGTGTAAACGTGGTGCTCACTGCCTATCATGATCTGTCACGTAACTTTGGAGTGCAAAACACAGAAGTCACAGGCCGTAGGCGATTCAATTGGATTGGCATGAGAGGGAGGGCACATTTAAAAATGTGCACTGAAATGTCACACATCTGTGGGTAGGAAAACTGTTAAAGCTGAAGAGAAACCACCACTGCATCTCATTGTGAGTCGACGTCCATAAGAAATGGAAGCCATTGATCATCTGAAGCTGGATCCCAGCCAGCGGGACAGGGCATAGCTACGTCTTAACCATCATCTTCTATCAGTTCACCAAATTTGAAGTGCCAGTCCCAGTGATGGATTTGACAGCCCAGACTACACAGCGGAGGAGCAGGGAGAGGTAAACATTGCAAATGCTGGGGCCCTGCCCAAGCAAGGGGGGGTCCACTCGTGGGCGTCGGCACTGGCACTGTGCCCCTCATAGTATGGCGGTGTGTCTGACGGCGGGTGTGCACCACCACCGTCAGAGACACTTGATTGCACTATGAGGGACCCTGTGCCAGTGCCCGTGCCCACGAGTCGGCCCACCCACCTGTCCAGGGCAATGGCACTCGCACGGTTGCATGCGCTCGGTGGTGACCCCGGCCATTGGGGGGAGGAGGCTGCCCAGTTAGGGAGGTTTACAAAATGGCATATGTTGATGTGGGACATTTACCTGCCGCTAAAGGCGAAATTGGTCAAGTTCCAGGATCAGGCGGACCAAAGAAAACAATTTTTCTGGCAACCTATGTGTCATCAGGGTAAGGTGGGACAAAATCCTTGGAAACCCATGCATGGTTCATTTTAATGATGGATTTATCATCCACATTTTGGGTCGAAAGACGGGTCCTTTTTTCTGTCAGTATTGATCCAGCAGCACTGAAGACTCTTTCCGATAGCACACTTGCTGCTGGGCATGCGAGCTCCTGTAAAGCATATTGAGCCAATTCAGGCCAGGTGTCCAGCTTAGCTGCCCAATAGTCAAATGGGAATGACCTGTGAGGGAGAACATCGATATGGGAGGAAAAGTAGTTTGTAACCATACTTGACAAGTGCTGTCTCCTGTCACTTTCAATCGATGCAGTATTACCAGTCGTGTGAGCGGGACTTGAAAAATCATTCCACAACATGGTCATGAAACCCCTGTCTCCAACGCCACTTCTGATGTGTCCACCACCAACACCGCTTCCAAATTGCCCCCGGCCCCTACGGCTCGTGTGAGGACCATCACCGCTGCTGTGTGCTGAGAATGCCTCAACCAACCGGTTTACCAGAGTAGCTTGTTTGCTAGCCAATATTAGGTCAAGGATCTCCGGTGGCATGATCTTTTGGAATTTGCCTTTATAGCGTGGATCCAGGATGCTGGCCAACCAGTAGTCATCATCGTTCATCATTTTGGCCATGCGGGGGTCCCTTTTTAGGCTCTGCAATGCATAATCTGACATGTGGGCCAATGTTCCCAGTGTCAATGATGCACTGCGAGTGCTGGGTGGAGGAGCACTTTCTGGCAAATCCACATCCCTCCAGTCATGCACAAACCCTGTACCAGACCTTGCAAAGCCAACATTTTCTCTTGCCCCACGAGAAGCATTCTCCTCCCCTAAATAATCATACCCATCATCTTGCTCCTCCTCTTCCTCTTCTTCCTCCACCTTGTCCACGACAGTTCCCTGACCAGACAATGGCTGACTGTCATCAAGGCTTCGCTCCTCCTCTTCCTCCTCATCAACCTCAGCTGCAGACGCCTGCTCCTTAATGTGCGTCAAAGTTTGCATGAGCAGACGCATAAGCGGAATGCTAATGCTTATGATGGCGTCGTCAGCGCTTACCCGCCGTGTGCATTCCTCAAAACACTGAAGGACTTTACAGAGGTCTTTCAGCTTCGACCACTGCACACCTGTCAGCTCCATGCCTGCCCTCAAAGTGCCTGCACGTGTATCCTCCCACAAATGCATTACGGCCTGCCTTTGTTCGCACAGCCGCTCAACCATGTGCAGGGTGGAGTTCCACCTTGTTGCAACATCGATAATTAGGTGGTGCTTGGGAAGGTGGAGCAATCGCTACAGCTTCTGCATACGACTGGAGTGTACCGGCGACCGGCGGATGTGCGAGCACACCCTTCGAAACTTAAGGCGCAGGCCTGTTAAATCCGGATAATTAGTGAGGAAGCACTGCACCACCAGGTTCAAGGTGTGAGCCAAGCAAGGTATGTGTCTGAGTTTTGAAAGGGCTATGGCTGCCACAAAATTCCGGCCGTTATCACTAACTACCTTGCCTACCTCAAGATGTAGACTGCCCAGCCATGACTCAGTTTGCCGCTGAAAGTAGTCGGCCAGTACCTCTGCGGTGTGTCTGTCGCCCAAAACACATCATCTGCAACACAGCCTGCTGACGCTTTCCACTAGCTGATCGATAGGGGGACACCTCGCTTGCAACACTGTCAACTGCGGATGCAGTGCTCATGCGACTGCGCACAGTGGACCAACTTTCGCTTCTGGAGGAGGAGGAGGATGGTCGAACGCCTACAGCCAACTGTTTCCTATACCGTGGGCTAGGCAGCACTGTGCCACCACCACTGTCCCCTGTGGACCCTGCATCCACCACATTAACCCAGTGCGCAGGGATGGACACGTAACGGCCCTGGCCATGCCTACTGGACCATGCATCAGTTGTGAGGTGCACCTTTCCACTCAATGACAGCTTGAGTGCATGGACAATGCGGTCTTTCACATGAAGGTGGAGGGCTGGGATGGCTTTGCGAGAAAAGAAGTGGCGACTGGGTAGTTCATAGCGTGGAAATGCGTAGGCCATTAGTTCGCTGAAAGCTGCGCTTTCAACCAACCGATAGGGCATCATCTCTAACGAGATTAGTTTGGAAATGTGGGTGTTCAAAGCCAGTGTACGCGGATGAGAGGATGAGTACTTTTTTGTCCTACTCATAGTCTCTGCTTGGGTGAGCTGGACTTGAGAGCTGGATATGGTTGAAGTAGCGGTGGACATGGCGGACAGAGAAAGGGTTGATGATGGTTATGGAGTTGGTGTTCTTTCTGATGGCCTAGATTCAGTCTTTCGTTGCAATAACAGTGTGATTGCCTGAATGATTTGCCCTTGCGACGACAACTCTACATTTGCTGCTGGTGGTGTGCTAACCGGTGGACTTACAGTGGGGGAAACAATGTTGCATTGCTGACTACCTTCTTTGGGAGCGGTAGCACATGTGGTACGTGAGTTTCGGTAGTCCATCCACACTTGCAAGTGCATGGTGGTTAAATGTCTTAGCATGCAACTGGTATTCAAATTTCTCAGATTTTTCCCTCGGCTAAAGGTCTTTGCGCACTTCTTACAGATTACCTTTGCCTGATCATTAGGATTTTGTTCAAAAAAGTGCCATACTGCACTCTTCCTACTAGGGAAGACAGTCTACATGCCCTGCATCTGTAGTGCAGAGGTCTGTCACTCTCTACCTGACTTCCATGTGTAGTGCGGGATTTGTAACTATCTACCTTTCCTCCATGTGTAGTTCGGGGTCTGACAATCTCTATCTGCCCTCCTTGTGTAGTGCAGGGTCTGTCACTCCCTACCAGCCATCCATGTATAGTGCAGGGGTCTATCACTGTCTACCTGCCCTCTATGTGTAGTGCAGAGTTCTGTCATTCTCAACCTGCCCTCCTTGTGTAGTGCAGGTGTCTGTCACTCTCTACCTGCCTCTGTGTAGTGCGGGGTCTGTCACGCCCTACCTGCTCTCCATGTGTAGTGCAGCAGGCTGTCACTCCCTACCTGCTCTCCATGTGTAATGTAGGGTCTGTCTCTCTCTACTTGCCCTCCATGTGTAAGGCGGGGTTTTTCACTGCCTACCTGCCCTCCATTTGTATTGCAGGGTTCTTTCACTCTCTACCTGCCTCTGTGTAGTGCGGGGTCTGTCAGGGCCTACCTACCCTCCATATGTAGTGCAGCAGGCTGTCACTCCCTG
Organism: Dendrobates tinctorius; assembly: GCF_039654945.1. NCBI lineage: Eukaryota > Metazoa > Chordata > Amphibia > Anura > Dendrobatidae > Dendrobates > Dendrobates tinctorius. The sequence goes on from NW_027361827.1 coordinate 12,269,697, forward strand.
GACCTGCTCTCCATGTGTAGTTTGGGGTCTGTCACTCTCTACCTGCCCTCTATGTTTCCTGTGGGGTTCTGTCACTCTCTACCTACCCTCCTTGTGTAGTGCAGTGTTCTGTCACTCTCTACCTGCCCGCTATGTGTGGGTCGCCCTCCCAAGGTTGTGGGGTACTCGGTACCGGGCTGGTGTCGGCGAGATGTGTTACAGCAGCGGGGACCCGGTCCATGGCCCTGGGCGCCCAATTAATAGGGGGAGTTTGAATGGTAGAATGTAGTAAATGGAATAGTTTGTGACGCCACCTGTGGTGTTCGGCAAGTGAGATGTTCAGCCGACGCTGCTTGCAGATCCTCTGGAGCTGGTGGTGTGTTGCATCCAAGATGGTGAAGCTCCCCACAGGTGAAGCTATATCCCCAGGGCAGTGTAGATGTGGAGTTAGAGGAGAGGCACAAGCAGTGTCGAAGCTGTAAAGCAAAGTTTGATCAGCTTAGAGAGGACCTTCGCCGAATTGATTGGGACAATGTCCTCAAAAATAGGAGAACAGAAAATAAATGGGAAATATTTAAATCAGTTTTACACACCCACTGCGAGCTAGCCATACCGTACAGAAATAAAAGGGCTAGGAACAGGAGAACACCAATGTGGCTAAATAAGGTTGTAAAAAGGGCAATAAATAACAAGAACACGTCATTTAGGAAGCTAAAACAAGAAGGCAATGAAGAAGCATTAAAAAGTTATAGAGAAAAAAATAAAATGTGTAAAAAACAAGTACATTTAGCAAAAGTGGAAACTGAGAGACTCATTGCTAAGGAAAGTAAAACAAACCCCAAACTATTCTTTAATTATATAAACAGTAAAAAGATGAAAATTGATGGTGTCGGCCCTTTAAGGAACAATGAGGGTGAAATCATAGAGAGCGATGTGGGAAAAGCAAATGTTTTAAATACTTTTTTTCTCAACAGTGTTCACACAGGAAAAGGATTTGCCAGGGGAAATGCAGAGTGATAATGTAAACTCCCCATTAAGTATTACCTGCCTAACCCAGGAAGAAGTGCAGAACCGCCTTAGTAAGATTAAAATTGTCAAATCACCAGGCCCTGATGGCATTCACCCTCGGGTATTAAGGGAGTTAAGTAATGTGATAGACAGGCCTCTATTCCTTATATTTAAAGACTCTATAGAAACAGGGTCTGTTCCATTTGATTGGCGGCAAACAAATATGGTACCAATATTCAAAAAGGGGTGTAAAAGGGAACCTGGAAACTAGAGGCCGGTAAGCTTATCATCTGTTGTGGGTAAAATTTTTGAAGGGCTTCGAAGGGATACCATTATGGAATATCTCAATGTTAATAAATGTTTAACTCCATATCAACATGGATTTATGAAGGATCGCTCCTGTCAAACTAACCTGACCAGCTTCTATGAGGATATAAGCTCTCAAATGGACCTAGGAGAATCATTGGATGTCATTTATCTCGACTTCTCTAAAGCATTTGACACTGTCCCACATAAAAGATTGGTAAGTAAGATGAGAAAGCTTGGGCTAGGGTAAAATGTGTGTAGATGGGTAGGTAGCTGGCTTAGTGATAGAAAACAAAGAGTGGTTATTAATGGTGCATACTCAGATTGGGCCAGGGTTACTAGTGGGGTACCACAGGGTTCTATATTGGGCCCCCTACTATTTAATATATTTATTAATGATCTAGTGGATGGCTTACACAGTAAAATATCAGTATTTGCAGATGATACAAAACTATGTAAGGTAGTTAACACAAAGGAGGACAGTTTGCAACTACAGACAGATTTGAGTAAATTGGAGAATTGGGCCGAAAAATGGCAAATGAGGTTTAACACAGATAAATGTAAGGTTATGCACATGGGAAGGAGAAGCAAATGCTATAATTACTTACTAAACGGGAAACTGCTGGGGAAATCAGACATGGAAAAAGACTTAGGCATCTTAGTCAATAAGAAGCTAGATTGGAGTGCCCAGTGTCAGGCAGCTGCCATCTAAGCAAATAGGGTCATGGGATGTATTAGAAGACTCTCTACCTGCCCTCTATGTGTACTGTGGGGTTCTGTCACTCTCCACCTGCCCTCCTTGTGTAGTGCAGCGGTCTGTCACTCTCTACCTGCCCGTTATGTGTAGTGTGGGGTCTGTCACTCTCTACCTACTCTCTGTGTGTACTGTGGGGTTCTGTCACTCTCTACCTGACCTCCTTGTGTAGTGCAGCGGTCTGTCACTCTCTACCTGCCCGTTATGTGTAGTGTGGGGTCTGTCACTCTCTACCTGCTCTCTGTGTGTGCTGTGGGGTTCTGTCACTCTCTACCTGACCTCCTTGTGTTGTTCAGTGGTCTGTCACTCTCTACCTGCCCACTTTGTGTAGTGCAGCGGCCTGTTACTTCCTACTTGTCATCCATGTGTAGTGCGGTGGTCGGTCACTCCCTACTTGCCCTCCATGTGTAGTATGTGGTCTGCCACTCCCTACCTGACCTCCAAGTGTAGGTTGATGTCTGTCACTCCCTACCTGCCGTCTATGTGTATTGTTGGGTCTGTCACTACCTTTCTGCCTTCCATGTGTAGTACAGGGGTCTGTCACTATCTACCTCCCCTCCATGTGCAGTGTGGGGTCTGTAACTCTCTACCTGCTCTCTGTGTGTGCTGTGGGGTTCTGTCACTCTCTACCTGACCTCCTTGTGTAGTGCAGTGGTCTGTCACTCTCTACCTGCCCACTTTGTGTAGTGCAGCGGTCTGTTACTTCCTACTTGTCATCCATGTGTAGTGCGGTGGTCGGTCACTCCCTATTTGCCCTCCAAGTGTAGGTTGAGGTCTGTCACTCCCTACCTGACCTCCAAGTGTAGGTTGAGGTCTGTCACTCCCTACCTGCCGTCTATGTGTATTGTTGGGTCTGTCACTACCTTTCTGCCTTCCATATGTAGTGCAGGGTCTGTCACTATCTACCTCCCCTCCATGTGTAGTGTGGGGTCTGTCAGTCCCTACCTGACCATCCATGTGTACTATGGGGTTCTGTCACTCCCTACATGACCTCTATGTGTACTGCAGGGTTCTTTCACTCTCTACCTGCCCTCTGTGAAGTGCGGGGTCTGTCTCTCACTCTCTACCTGCCCTCCATGTGAAATGTTCTCTCACTATCTACCTACACTTCCAGCAAGCATCGGACTGGGGCACCCTGGGCCTACCAAAGAAAATCATTCTTGGGGCCCACTTTGTAGCTACATGGAAATAAATACAATACCACCAATTGTATGGTTATACACACTAATGTCAGGGTATAATATAAGGTAGTACACTTCTTAATAGTATGCTAAGGTGGTACAAACTCAATGATCTCCTGGTGCTTATTAACCATATAGAGTCTGCCTATGGGGAGTGCATTATACAATAAAGAGTCTGCGTACGGGGGGTGCATTATACAGTATAGAATCTGCCTTTGGGGTGTGCATTATACAATATAGAGTCAGTCTATGGGGAGTGCAGTATAGAATAATGAGTATGCCATAGAGGCCTATGGGGAGTGCATCATAGTATATATTCGTATGGGGGGTGCATTATACAATATAGAGTCTGTCTATGGGGAGTGCAGTATACAATAATGAGTGTGCCATAGAGGCCTATGGGGAGTGCATTATAGTATATATTCCTATGGGGGGTGCATTACACAATATAGAGTCTGCTTATGGGTGGTGCATTATGCAATATGGCATCTGGTTATGTGGGGTGCATTATACTATTTAGAGTCTGCATACAGTGGTTCATTACATAGTACAGAGTCTGCCTATGGGGGGGCATTATTCCATACAGAGTCTGCCTATGGGGGGTGCATTATACTACAGTTGAAACTAGATAGATAAAATGCCTTAAAACATTCTCGCTCTCATTATTCTGGCATTTGGCAAATATTAATAATTATGGTAATCCTAATTGACCTGAAACGGAAAAGATTTATTCTTATTTCTTGTCAGATATTGAGAAAAACATGCATATGTGTTTTTATATAGTGTATGTCAACTTCTGGTTTCATACATACAGCATTGAAATAACCTGTTCACAATATCAAAGTATGTCATAGGGTGGGCAAGGGTTAAACAGTCAGTTTTGATGACATCACAAAGCACATAACCATCATAGACATCATATGACATCACAATTGGCATAGAATGAGGAAAGTACAACACATGAGCCATCTTGTTTCATTAGAGCCTGACAGCTTGAAGGAAACAAGTCCAGGTAGGGAACTCTTCACTTATGACGCCACTCACAAATTGTTTAGAAGGGGGATTAAAAGTGGGATTCAGAGCGGCATCATTCATCTGAAAATCTTATCAAAAAGTGCTATAGCCTGTGAAATTTATAACGATTCTATGATTTTAAAAAATGCTATTGATCAGCTTCTAAGGAAAATCTGCACATTTGGGTTCTTTCTAAGCGAGTGTGAGCCCAGCCAAACAGGAGTTACCACTCTGGACCACCCCATCCCTACATGAGGACGTGCTGGCCATCAGCAGATCATTGTCACTGGTCTTGAAGACCCTCAGCAATCGGCTGGTTTTGCCCTCTATGACACCCATGTGCTCTAATAAAAGCATATAGGAAGGGGTGGGGCAGTGAGACAACTCCACTTGGTTCCATTTTTGGGTAGCTTTGCCATTAATGCTGTGAAAATGGTATCAGAACATAAATTTAATTGCAGAGTGCTACAGTTCTCCATTGTCAGCTCTCTTGGTCCTGTTGGATCAGGGGTGACCAGGAACTGACGGTTTATCGTGGTCAGGAATTGCAGTATGGGGTCCTGTGTTTTCCTTTAGTGCGTAGAAAAGCAGGTGATACAGATTAGAAAAATTGGGGGCAAATGCTTAGGTTTTAATATGCGTCATGACTCAGTAAAAAATGAGGCTGGTGGTTATTTGCGGCCTGTGATTTTGTTTTATTAATTCTACTCTTGATGTTGGAAACTTGATACACAACACACCAGTGGCAGTTATTACGACAGGACACATGACATCACAGGGCACATGACATCATAGAGATCACAGGACACATCACATCATACATATCACAATTGGTACAGAATGTATAAAGTTATTATCCTGAACAACCTTGTGTCCCCAGCGGAAGCATATTGAGGAAGACAAGTCTAAGTAGGTAGCTGCTCAATTAACACTAAGGCCCCATTCACACATTGTGTAGCTGTGAGGTGTTTGTGGTGAAGATTAGAACTGCACTATTTACCCCTAAAATATCTCAGCAAACATCTCGCTCTTTTGTGCATTAGAATGATTCCATAAATAGAACTTACCATTTAATCCTCTTTTTTGTACTGATAGGTGTTATGTCTCATCTAGTTCAAAAGATCTGCTGTAATGAAGCACGGACAGATGACGGTGGCGCAGCAGGAAGGCTGAGCAGAAACGACGGAGAACGTAGTAGCACGATGGAAGCAGGAGGACCAGAACTGGAACCACAGGATATCATGAGCAGAATTGATTTAACGGCAACTGCCGTAAGAGTTGCAGACTCCGATCAGGCACAGATCAGAATTGCATCAGTTTTTCTCGGGCGTGGAGAGGGGGAAAAAAAGGTTTCTCCACCTTCTGAATTATGTCAGTCTGTCAAAATCAGACACACTTAGATGTCATCCAAGTGGAGTCCAATTTTTTCATGGGCCCAAAGACTTGCATTGCCGATTTTGATCTGACACTGGGATCAAAATCGGAATTGTCTCCGATTTTTTCCATGGAGCACTGGGTCCGAGCAAAAAATCTGACATTTGCACAGGCCCATAGTATATCAAAGGTACGAGTGCTATCCGTCAAAACCATGGACAGCAAACTCATATATATTTATTTATTTTACTCGTTTACATAGCGCCATTAATTCCACAGCGCTATGTATACATACTATATATAGAAATGAAATAAATATTTAGAAATATATATATATTTATAGATATATACTCACTCATATATATGCTCTTCGATTTTCACAGACTGACAAAATGGAGAAACTTTTTCCCCCCCTCCCCACCTCCAAGAAAAACTGATGCCACTCTGATCACACTCTAATCAAAGCCTGATCGGAGTCTGCAACTCTATTATGTATGTGGGTATGTGTATGTGTGTATAGTACAGTATATGTATTGCATAGTATATGTATTGTTTAGTAAATGTGTAAATTTATTGCATATGTAATGTATAGCATATGTATAGTATAGCATACGTATAGTATAGTGTAGTAAATGTATAGCATATGTGTATGTCTATTGTATAGTATACATGTATGTATGTCTATTGCATAGTATACGTCTATGTCTGTTGCATGGCATACGTCTATGTCTGTTGCATGGCATACGTCTATGTCTGTTGCATGGCATACGTCTATGTCTGTTGCATGGCATACATCTATGTCTGTTGCATGGCATAGGTCTATGTCTGTTGCATGGCATACGTCTATGTATGTTGCATGGCATACGTCTATGTCTGTTGCATGGCATACGTCTATGTATGTTGCATGACATACGTCTATGTCTGTTGCATGGCATACATCTATGTCTGTTGCATGGCATACATCTATGTCTTTTGCATGGCATACGTTTATGTATGTTGCGTGGCATACGTCTATGCCTGTTGCATGGCATACATCTGTCTATTGAATGGCATATATTTGTGTCTCTTGCATGGAATACATCTGTGTGTCTTGCATGGCATACGTCTGTGTCTCCTGCATACCATACGTCAATATCTCTTGCATAGCGTAGGTCTATGTATCTTACATAGCTTACATCTATGTCTCTTGCATAGCATACGCCTATGTCTCTTGCATAGTATTTGTATATGTCTATTGCATTGTATTCTTCTATGTCTGTTGTATAGTATTTGTCTATATCTTTTGTATAGTATATGTATTTGTCTATTGTGATGTATATATCTGTTGTATAGTATTCGTATATGTCTGTTGTATAGTATGTATAAATGTCTATCGTATCCTATATGTCTACTGTATAGTATTCGTGTATGTCTATTGTGTAGTATTTGTATATATCTGTTGTATAGTATTTGTATATGTTTAGTGTATAGCATTCGTATAAGTCTATTGTATAGTGTTCGTATAAGTATATTGTATAGTATTCGTATATAGCTATTGTATAGTATTTGTATATGTTTAGTGTATAGCATTTGTATAAGTCTATTGTATAGTGTTCGTATAAGTATATTGTATAGTATTCGTATATATCTATTGTATAGTATTCGTATATGTTTAGTGTATATCATTCGTATAAGTCTATTGTATAGTATTCGTATAAGTATATTGTATAGTATTAGTATATATCTATTGTATAGTATTTGTATATGTTTAGTGTGTTGCATTCGTATAGGTCTATTGTACAGTATTCGTATAAGTATATTGTATAGTGTTAGTATATATCTATTGTATAGTATTCGTATATGTTTAATGTATAGCATTTGTATAAGTTTATTGTATAGTATTCGTATTTATCTATTGTATAGTATCGGTATAAGTTTAGTGTACAGTATTCGCATAAGTCTATTGTATAGTATTCGTATAAGTATATTGTATACTATTAGTATATATCTATTGTATAGTATTTGTATATGTTTAGTGTACAGTATTCGTATAAGTATATTGTATAGTGTTAGTATATATCTATTGTATAGTATTCGTATATGTTTAATGTATAGCATTCGTATAAGTTTATTGTATAGTATTCGTATAAGTATATTGTAAAGTATTCGTATTTATCTATTGTATAGTATCGGTATATGTTTAGTGTACAGTATTCGCATAAGTCTATTGTATAGTATTCGTATAAGTATATTGTATACTATTAGTATATATCTATTGTATAGTATTTGTATATGTTTAGTGTATAGCATTCGTATAAGTCTATTGTACAGTATTCGTATAAGTATATTGTATAGTGTTAGTATATATCTATTGTATATTATTCATATATGTTTAATGTATAGCATTCGTATAAGTTTATTGTATAGTATTCGTATAAGTATATTGTAAAGTATTCATATTTATCTATTGTATAGTATTTGTATTTGTTTAGTGTACAGTATTCACATAAGTCTATTGTATAGTATTCGTATAAGTATATTGTATAGTATTCATATATGTGTATTGTATAGTATTAGTATATATCTATTATATAGTATTTGTATATATTTAGTGTATAGCATTCGTATAAGTCTATTGTATAGTATTCGTATATATCTATTGCATAGTATTTGTATATGTTTAGTGTATAGCATTCGTATAAGTCTATTGTATAGTATTCATATAAGCATATTGTATAGTATTCGTATTTATCTATTGTATATTATTTGTATAAGTTTAGTGTACAGTATTCGAATAAGTCTATTGTATAGTATTCGTATAAGTATATTGTATAGTATTCGTGTATATCTATTGTATAGTATTGGTATAAGTCTATTCTATAGTATTTGTATAAGTGTATTGTATAGTATTCGTATATGTCTGTTGTATAGTATTCGTATAAGTCTATTGTATAGTATTGGTATATGTCTATTGTATAGTATTCGTATATGTCTATTGTATAGTATTTCTATATGTTTGTTGTATAGTATTCGCCTAAGTATATTGTATAGTATATGTATATGTCTCTTGTATAGTCTATGTATATGTCTATTGTATAGTATATGTATATGTCTATTGTACTATATAGTATATGTCTATTGTATAGTATATGTACATGTCTATTGTAAATTAGAGTGTAAGCTCCTAGGAGCAGGGTCTGTATTTTATATTAGATTGTTAGCTCCTAGAAGCAAGATGCATTTATCTTTTCCCTTAGATCGACTCTCCTGAGCTTATAATACGTGTAGATATACAGCAATATGCAGCAGGACAGATGTGATCCAGGGAAATATCCGATCGCCAAAAAAGGGGTCAGGAAGGAATTTTTTCCCCCCCTGAGGCAGAACTCTCCGGGGGGTTTCTTCGCCTTCCTCTGGATCTTGTGGTCCAGTGGCTCTCAGCCGGTCCTCAATGCCCACAGCTAGTTCTCTGGTCTGTATAGGGACTTACCTGAGAGTCATTGTGATTATGGTTTAATTTCTTAAAGGACCCGTAATATTTTTATTACAGTGTTGCTTATTGCTATTCCAATAAAAAAAAAAATAAGAAAGAAAATAAAAGTTTTATGGGATCTTTTTTCTGTTCACTTTATTTTTACACAGTTGCAATGATAGGAGTGATTATTACTACTCTCAGTACTCTACAAGTTGAACCAGGAATTATGGGGGGCACCATTTACAGAAGGTAGACCAGATAAATCTCCACCCATTGTGGTATCATAATGTCTACTCCTGTCCCAAGTTACATTAAAATTGTTATGGAGGCAGTACCCTAAAATAGTATATGCCCTACACAAAAAACTACCCGATATAAGACTGAAGACGGGGACACAGAGCTGCAGAATACAAGAGACACAAGCAGTGTCGGACTGGGGTGCCCAGGGCCCCCTAGTTGCCAACTCCAGTAACCAACTTAAGTGCCCCACTTTTACAGCTACTTGCAAATGTGACATTATCCTCAATCACAAATTTATATAACAAAGAACTGGGAAGATTGTTACATGAATAAGATGCTGCCTCTGTAAGTACATAGTGAATAAAGGCTATTTTTCCAAGTACTGCTGTATAAGAGGGTGGTGGCCCGTCATGCACAGTGACCCACTGGAGGATTCTCCAGTTCTCCTGTGAGCCAGTCCAAGCCTATATGTGTAATATATGGAAAATTAATACTTTGTGTTTGTAGGGACAGACTTAGTTAAAGCTTAGTACTGGCCCATAGTGGGAGGGGGACACCCCAGTAAAAGAGGACTACTTCCTGATAGTCAGGGAAGTACAGTAACCAAGGTCAAGTTCAAGTTGCAGTGGGAGGGCACTTATCGTTCAAGGCAGTGGGAGGCCTTACTAGAATCTCTTGTTGACATTCCTGCAACATCCGGCGCCTAGGGTTTGGCACAGATACTGCCAAGAGTGCCTTATCTTCAAGTGTACAGAGGAAAAGCATGTGAAACTGCATTAAGAGAAGGCTGAGGATGCCCAGTGCACTGAGGAACTGGACAGGAAATCCCCGGAAAATCAGTTAATGTGAGGATAGTGCAAGAGGAACGTAGAATGATGCTGGAGACATATTGTACTAAAGAAACAAAGAATAAGAAGTCTTGCACCAGAAACTGCATGTTACAGTCTGATGAACTTAAACTGCCTAATAAATTTCTTGTTACAATGAACTGCGTGTTCCCTTAGTTATGTGTGGCATCTCCTGAGGAGGGAGATCTGGGGAAAGCAGTGGTCTGCGGTCTACAGGTGAATGTGATGCACCCCACAATTGCCAGTAATTTAGGACCGGGACCAGTACAAGTTTTAGACAAAATGGGGCCCTGGGCAAAAGTTTAAAGTGGGGCACTAAATGCTCACATATTGCACCATCACCATTTACATGTGCAGAGCTCAGGCCATTAAGCGAGCATGATCAACAATATTGAAGTCATTCGATGCTTTTTACCCAGCCTCTGTACACCAGCTGGCGAAGAATGATGGGGACAGATTCAGAAATCTACAAGCCATTAACCCTCATACACTTTCAGAAGCCTACACTCATCACTTTCCCCAATTTCCTCTTTTTCATGTCCTGATCTGGCTGTACATCACTACAATGACACTCTCAGAAGCAGCCTGGACCACGTGGCACCCCTCACTCTCAGAACTTCCATACACAGAGTAAAACAGCCCTGGTTCACATTGCAAACTCGACTTCTCCAGCGATGCTCTAGGAGTTTTGCATGCCTATGGAAGAAAGCTCGATCACCAGAAAACTTTATCCAATACAAATTTATGTTATGGACCTATAACGCTGCCCTTTTCTTTGCCAAACAGACTTACTTCACCACCCTCATCTCCTGTCTAACAACCCCCAAACAATTTTTGACACCTTTCACTCCCTCCTCAGTCCAAAAACACAGGCCCTATCACATACATCTGAGCTGATGAACTGGCCCCCCACTTAATAGAGAAAATAGAGAATATCTGTCAGGAAATCTGCTCCCTGCCATCAAGTGCTACAACTCCGATCCCTCCCCCAGGGCCGGATTTAGGCAAAGTGGGGCCCTAGGAAAAGTTTAAAATGGGGCCCCAAATGCTAACATATTGCACATCACACAGAAGCATTTCGGTTGTAGTTACATGTGCTGAGTTCAGGCCGCTATATGAGCCTTATCGACAATATTGAAGTCGTTCAACACTTGTTTCCAGGTCTCTATCCACCGTCTGAGAAAGAATGATGGGGACAGAGTGATCACTAATGGATCACTAACAGATCACCATACAGTATCATGTTATCAGCACCACATCTACAGTTTACACCCCATAGTCCTCCATATAGTATAATACACTCCTCAGTACTCCATATATTAAAATAAACTGCTCAATCCTCCATATAGTATAATACACTCCTCATAGTGCTCCATAGTATAATGCACCGCCATAGTCATCGATGTAGTACAATGCACTTCCCATAGTATAATGCACCCCTTAGTTCTTCATATAATGTATTCCCCATAGTCCTTGATACAGTATAATGCAGCCCACATATAGTATAATGCAGCCACCCCACAGAGCATAATGCAGCCACCCCACAGAGTGTAATACAACCCCGCCATACAATATAATGTAACCCCCCATACAACATAATGCAGCCCCCTCTTAAAGTATAATGCAGCCACTGCATAGAGCATAATGCAGCCAGCAAACATAGCATAATGCAGCCACGCCATAATATATAATGTAACGCCCATAGAATGTAATGCAGCCACCCCATAGTGCATAATGAAGCAACACCACATAGTATAATGCAGCCCCACCATAAAATAGAATGTTACCCCCCATAGAATATAATGCAACCCCTTATATAGTATAATGTAGCCACTCCATAGAATACAATGTAGCCCTCCTCATATAGTAAAATGCAGCCCCCATAGAATATAATGTAGCCACCTCATAAAGTATAATGAAGCCCTCATACAATATAATCTAGCCCACCACTGAATATAATGCAGCCTCCCATAGTATAGAATTTAGCCTCCTCTTATAGTATAATGTTGCCCCCTCATAGAGTATGATGCAATCACCCACAATAGAATATAATAAACATAATACAGCCCCCCATAGAATATAATGTAGCCCAAATAGAATATAATACAGCCCACCTCCCCATAGAATATAATGAAGCCCCCCATATTGTATAACACAGCCTCCCCCATAGAATATAATTTAAATGTAACTCTTCATGGTATATAACACAGCCGCATAGTATATAGCCCAGCACCACATTGTATATAGCCCAGAACCACATGGATTATAGCCCAGCCCTCATGGTATATAGCACAGCATCACATGGTATATTGCCCAGCACCACAAGGTATATAGCCCAGTCACACATGGTATATAGCCCAGCACAACATGGTATATAGCACAGCCCACAATGGAATACAGCCCACCACCATATGGAATATAGCACAGCACCACATGGTATACAGCACAGCACCTCATGGTATATAGTACAGCACCACATGGTATATAGCACAGCACCACATGGTATATAGCACAGCCACACGTGGTATAAAGCACAGCAACACATGGTATATAGCACAGCACCACATGGTATATAGCACAGCCCAAATGGTATATAGCACATCCACACATGGTATATAGCCAAGCACCACATGGTATGTAGCCCAGCACCACATGGTATATAGCACAGCCACACATGGTATATATCCCATCACCACATGGTATACAGCCCAGCACCACATAGTATATAGCACAGCACCACATAGTATATAGCCCAGCACCACATGGTATATAGCCCAGCACCACATGGTATATAGCACAGCCACACACGGTATATAGCCCATCACCACATGGTATATAACACAGCCACACATGGTATACAGCCCAGCACCATGGTATACAGCCCAGCACCACATGGTATATAGCCCAGCACCACAAGGTATATAGCCCAGCCTCACATGGTATATAGCCCAGCACCACATGGTATATAGCCCGGAACCACATGATATATAGTCCAGCCACACATGGCATATAGCCCAGCAGACGATCTAGAAGACCTGGAAGAAATAGAGATGCCAGCATTCTACCGCCATGGTGCCTCCCAAGACTCTAACAATGTGACAGGGAGAAGTCTTGCCGTTCATGAAGTTTCCCATAATCCACTACCTCACCAAGGTTGGGCAGAGATACAGAGCTGTGACCCGGCTATATGTATGGTCAAAGAACTCCTTGGTGAAGCAGATTCATCTCCAGCTCCTGATGCACCTGCAGATGTTCAACACTTGAGGAAAGAAAGAAGCTGTTCCTTTTTGAAGACAAGTTGATCCGAAGAGCTAATAACCCACGTACGCAAGAACTGGTCTGGCAGATCGTGGTGCCCAGAAAAGACATGCCCATGGTCTTGGAAGCTTACCACAATCAAGTGGGACACTTTGGTTGGATAAAGCTGGAAGTAGTCATCCGCGACCGCTTCTTCTCGACAGGTATGAAACGGTCTATTGAACAGTGGTGTAGGGAATGCGGCGGCCCATGTAGTCTCAGAAGAAAGAATTCTGCAAATCAAAGGGCCCCCTTGCAGCCCATCATCACTAAATAACCTTTGGAACTGGTGGCCTTAGACCACGTGCAACCTAACCCCAAGTCGATCAGGGTATACCTATGCCTTAACAATAGTGTATCACTATTCCCGTTTCCTAGTGGTCGTTCCGGTGAAAGACCAAACAGCAAGAACAGCTGCAAAGGCATTCCAAGAATATTTCTGCAGACCCCATGGCTACCCAGATCAAGTTCTCAATAGGATTAAGATCTGGGGAGTTTCCAGGCCACGGTCCCAAAATCTCTATGTTTTGTTCCCTGAGCCATTTAGTTATCACCTTTGCTTTATGGCAAGGTGCTCCATCATGTTGAAAAAGGCATTGCTGATCGCCAAACTGCTCATGGACGGTTGGGAGAAGTTGCTCTTGGAGGACATTCTGGTACCATTCTTTATTCATGGATGTGTTTTTAGGCAAGAATGAGAGAGAGAGCCCATTCCCTTGGCTGAGAAGCAACCCCACACATGAATGGTTTCAGGATGCTTGACAGTTGGCATGAGACAAGACTGGTGGTAGCGCTCACCTGGTCTTCTCCGAATAAGCCGTTTTCCAGATGTCCCAAACAATCGAAAAGGGGATTCACCAGAGAAAATGACTTTACCCCAGTCCTCAGCAGTCCACTCCCTGTACCTCTTGCAGAATATCAGTCTGTCCATGATGTTTTTCCTGGAGAGAAGTGGCTTCTTTGCTGCCCTCCTTGAGCCCAGGCCTTGCTCCAAGTGTCTCCGTCTCACAGTGCATGCAGATGCACTCACACCTGCCTGCTGCCATTTCTGAGCAAGCTCTGCACTGCTGGTAGCCCGATCCCGCAGCTGAAACACTTTTAAAAGACGGTCCTGGCGCTTGCTGGTCTTTCTTGGGCGCCCTGGAGCCTTTTTGGCAACAAGGGAACCTCTCCTTGAAGTTCTTGATGATGCGATAGATTGTTGACAAAGGTGCAATCTTTCTAGCTGCGATACTCTTCCCTGTTAGGCCATTTTGCACAGTGCAATGATGACTGCACGTGTTTCTTTAGAGATAACCATGGTTAACAGAAGAGAAACAATGATGCCAAGCACCAGCCTCCTTTTAAAGTGTCCAGTGGTGTCATTCTTACTTAATCATGACAGATTGATCTCCAGCCCTGTCCTCATCAACACCCACACCTGTGTTAATGGAGCAATCACTGAAACGATGTTAGCTGGTCCTTTTAAGGCAGGGCTGCAATGATGTTGAAATGTGTTTTGTTGGATAAAGTTAATTTTCTAGGCAAATATTGAGTTTGCAAGTAATTGCTGTTAAGCTGATCACTCTTTATAACATTCTGGAGTATATGCAAATTGCCATTAGAAAAAATGAAGCAGTAGACTTTGTAAAAATTAATATTTGTGTCATTCTCAAAACTTTTGGCCATGACTGTATTGCAGTACCGTTGATTCCATCGCCGTTACTCATATCCATCCAATTTTGATCACAGGGAGAGGTATAAACGTGGTGCTCACTGCCTATCATGAAATGTCACGTAACTTTGGAGTGCAAAACACAGAAGTCACAGGCCGTAGGCGATTCAATTGGATTGGCATGAGAGGGAGGGCACATTTAAAAATGTGCACTGGAATATCACACATCTGTGGGTAGGAAAACTGTTAAAGCTGATGAGAAACCACCACTGCATCTCATTGTGAGTCGACGTCCATAAGAAATGGAAGCCATTGATCATCTGAAGCTGGATCCCGGCCAGCGGGACAGGGCATAGCTACGTCTTAGCGATCATCTTCTATCAGTTCACCAAATTTGAAGTGCCAGTCGCAGTGATGGATTTGACAGCCCAGACTACACAGCGGAGGAGCAGGGAGAGGTAAACATTGCAAATGCTGGGGCCCTGCTCAAGCAAGGGGGGGTCCACTCGTGGGCGTCGGCACTGGCACTGGGCCCCTCATAGTACGGCGGTGTGTCTGACGGCGGGTGTGCACCACCACCGTCAGAGACACTTGTTTGCACTATGAGGGACCCTGTGCCAGTGCCCGCGCCCACGAGTCGGCCCAACCACCTGTCCAGGGCAATGGCACTCGCACGGTTGTGTGCGCTCGGTGGTGACCCCGGCCATTGGGGCGAGGAGGCTGCCCAATTAGGGAGGTTTAAAAAATGGCATATGTTGATGTGGGACATTCACCTGCTGCTAAAGGCGAAATTGGTCAAGTCCCAGGAACAGACGGACCAAAGAAAACAATTTTTCTGGTAACCTATGTGTCATGAGGGTAAGGTGGGACAAAATCCTTGGAAACCCATGCATGGTTCATTTTAATGATGGGTGTATCATCCACATTTTCGGTCGACAGACGGGTCCTTTTTTCTGTCAGTATTGATCCAGCAGCACTGAAGACTCTTTCCGATAGCACACTTGCTGCTGGGCATGCGAGCTCCTGTAAGGCATATTGTGCCAATTCAGGCCAGGTGTCCAGCTTAGCTGCCCAATAGTCAAATGGGAATGACCTGTGAGGGAGAACATTGATATGGGAGGAAAAGTAGTTTGTGACCATACTTGACAAGTGCTGTCTCCTGTCACTTTCAATCGATGCAGTATTACCAGTCGTGTGAGCGGGACTTGAAAAATCATTCCACAAAATCGTCATGAAACCCCTGTCTCCAACGCCACTTCTGATGTGTCCACCACCATCACCGCTTCCAAGTTGCCCCCGGCCCCTACGGCTCGTGTGAGAACCATCACCGCTGCTGTGTGCTGAGAATGCCTCAACCAACCGGTTTACCAGAGTAGCTTGTTTGCTAGCCAATATTAGGTCAAGGTTCTCCTGTGGCATGATCTTTTGGAATTTGCCTTTATAGCGTGGATCCAGGATGCTGGCCAACCAGTAGTCATCATCGTTCATCATTTTGGCAATGCGGGGGTCCCTTTTTAGGATCTGCACGGCATAATCTGACATGTGGGCCAATGTTCCCGGTGTCAATGATACACTGCGAGTGCTGGGTGGAGGAGCACTTTCTGGCAAATCCACATCCCTCCAGTCACGCACAAACCCTGTACCAGACCTTGCAAAGCCAACATTTTCTCTTGCCCCAAGAGAAGCATCCTCCTCCCCTAAATAATTATCCCCATCATCATCCTCCTCCTCTTCCTCTTCTTCCTCCACTTCATCCATGACAGTTCCCTGACCAGACAATGGCTGACTGTCATCAAGGCTTCCTTCCTCCTCTTCCTCCTCATCAACCTCAGCTGCAGACGCCTGTTCCTTAATGTGCGTCAAAGTTTGCATGAGCAGACGCATAAGCGGGATGCTAATGCTTATGATGGCGTCGTCAGCGCTTACCAGCCGTGTGCATTCCTCAAAACACTGAAGGACTTTAGAGAGGTCTTTCAGCTTCGACCACTGCACACCTGTCAACTCCATGTCTGCCCTCAAAGTGCCTGCCCGTGTATTCTCCCACAAATGCATTACGGCCTGCCTTTGTTCGCACAGCTGCTCAACCATGTGCAGGGTGGAGTTCCACCTTGTCGCAACGTCGATAATTAGGCGGTGCTTGGGAAGGTGGAGCAATCGCTGCAGCTTCTGCATACGACTGGAGTGTACCGGTGACCAGCGGATGTGCGAGCACAGATATCGAACCTTAAGGAGCAGGCCTGTTAAATCCGGATAATTAGTGAGGAAGCACTGCACCACCAGGTTCAAGGTGTGAGCCAAGCAAGGTATGTGTCTGAGTTTTGAAAGGGCTATGGCTGCCACAAAATCCCGGCCGTTATCACTAACTACCTTGCCTGCCTCAAGATGTAGACTGCCCAGCCATTACTCAGTTTGTCGCTGAAAGTAGTCGGCCAATACCTCTGCGGTGTGTCTGTCGCCCAAAACACATCATCTGCAACACAGCCTGCTGACGCTTTCCACTAGCTGATCGATAGGGGGACACCTCGCTTGCAACACTGTCAACTGTGGATGCAGTGCTCGTGCGACTGCGCTCTGTGGACCAGCTTTCGCTTCTGGAGGAGGAGGGTCGAACGCCTACAGCCAACTGTTTACTATACCATTGGCTAGGCAGCACTGTGCCACCACCGCTGTCCCCTGTGGACCCTGCATCCACCACATTAACCCAGTGCGCAGTGATGGACAAATAACGGCCCTGGCCATGCCTACTGGACCATGCATCAGTTGTGAGGTGCACCTTTCCACTCACTGACTTCTTGAGTGCATGGACAATGCGGTCTTTCACATGAAGGTGGAGGGCTGGGATGGCTTTGCGAGACAAGAAGTGGCGACTGGGTAGTTCATAGCGTGGAACTGCGTAGGCCATTAGTTCGCTGAAAGCTGCGCTTTCAACCAACCGATAGGGCATCATCTCTAACGAGATTAGTTTGGAAATGTGGGTGTTCAAAGCCAGTGTATGCTGATGAGAGGATGAGTACTTTTTTGCCCTACTCATAGTCTCTGGTAGGGTGAGCTGGACTTGAGAGCTGGATATGGTGGAAGTAGCGGTAGACATGGCGGACAGAGAAAGGGTTGATGATGGTGATGGAGTTGGTGTTCTTTCTGATGGCCTAGATTCAGTCTTTCGTTGCAATAACAGTGTGATTGCCTGAATGATTTGCCCTTGCGACGACAACTCAACATTTGCTGCTGGTGGTGTGCTAACCGGTTGACTTACAGTGGGGGAAACAATGTTGCGTTGCTGACTACCTTCTTTGGGAGCGGTAGCACATGTGGTACGTGAGTTTCGGTAGTCCATCCACGCTTGCAAGTGCATGGTGGTTAAATGCCTTAGCATGCAACTGGTATTCAAATTTCTCAGATTTTTCCCTCGGCTAAAGGTCTTTGCGCACTTCTTACAGATTACCTTTGCCTGATCATTAGGATTTTGTTCATAAAAGTGCCATACTGCACTCTTCCTACTAGGGAAGACAGTCTACATGCCCTGCATCTGGAGTGCAGAGGTCTGTCACTCTCTACCTGACTTCCATGTGTAGTGCGGGATTTGTAACTATCTACCTTTCCTCCATGTGTAGTTCGGGGTCTGACACTCTCTATCTGCCCTCCTTGTGTAGTGCAGGGTCTGTCACTCCCTACCAGCCATCCATGTATAGTGCAGGGGTCTGTCACTGTCTACCTGCCCTCTATGTGTAGTGCAGAGTTCTGTCATTCTCAACCTGCCCTCCTTGTGTAGTACAGGTGTCTGTCACTCTCTACTTGCCTCTATGTAGTGCGGGGTCTGTCACTCCCTACCTGCCCTCCATGTGTAGTGCAGCAGGCTGTCACTCCCTACCTGCTCTCCATGTGTAGTGTGGGGTCTGTCTCTCTCTACCTGCCCTCCATGTGTAAGGCGGGGACTGTCACTGCCTACCTGCCCTCCATTTGTATTGCAGGGTTCTTTCACTCTCTACCTGCCTCTGTGTAGTGCGGGGTCTGTAACGCCCTACCTACCCTCCATATGTAGTACAGCAGGCTGTCACTCCCTGGACCTGCTCTCCATGTGTAGTTTGGGGTCTGTCACTCTCTACCTGCCCTCTATGTTTTCTGTGGGGTTCTGTCACTCTCTACCTGCCCTCCTTGTGTAGTGCAGTGTTCTGTCACTCTCTACCTGCCCGCTATGTGTGGGTCGCCCTCCCAAGGTTGTGGGGTACTCGGTACCAGGCTGGTGTCGGCGGGATGTGTCACAGCAGCGGGGACCCGGTCCGTGGCCCTGGTCGCCCAATTAATAGGGGGAGTTTGAATGGTAGAATGTAGTAAATGGAATAGTTCGTGACGCCACCTGTGGTGTTCGGCAAGTGAGATGTTCAGCCGACGCTGCTTGCAGATCCTCTGGAGCTGGTGGTGTGTTGCAGCCAAGATGGTGAAGCTCCCCACAGGTGAAGCTATTGCCCCAGGGCAGTGAAGATGTGGAGTTAGAGGAGAGGCACAAGCAGTGTCGAAGGTGGTACCCAGATGTTGCAGTGCTGGGTGTGCTGACGCAGGAATCAATGGAGGACACCAGGGCTTGTAGTTCCAAAGCTTTACTCACAATCTGTAGTACACACAGGTGCCTGCCTCCATACTGTGTTCTCCGGGTCAGAGGCTCAATCAACCTCCAGGTCAGATGGATTGCTCCCTTCCAGCGCTCCGCCAACATGTACCTTTCTGAACTTCTCCTCTTATAGCACCTTTAAGTGTGAAGATCTTCTAGTACTGAGTTACACTGGAGTTTCTCCTGACCAATGTTCCCAAGAACTCTACTTGTACGGCAGACAGCTGTAGCCTGCTTCGGGGACTTCTCACTCCTGAATCCCGGCTCACTATCCAAGTTGCTGTTGTGCCCAAGTCTTAAATGGGAGTAGTGTATTTACAGCCCACTACTAAACCGGTGTCTGCTGCAGAACCATTAGTGTCCAAACAACCTCGGGGACCGGGCCCTGGCCTTGCGCTTAGAACTTCTAGGCAATGCTCTTCCTCTAACCCACGTCCTCTGTTCCCTTTTACTCCTTCGTTCCGTACTAATTTCTCTCTCTCTTATGGAAGATCCGGTTTCAGTTCAATGTCTTTCTCCTTCTTTCCTTTCCCGTGCCAGCAGACCCAGGTCACTGAGGTCTGCTGCAGCACCTCCTTCCTCCATCCCTCTCTCAGGGATCTTCTTTCCTCACTCCTCTCTGAGTGGCTTCCTCCCCCATACTGACCTGTAATCCTAAACATTCCCGCTCTTTTATGTATTCTGAAATCCACCCGCCTCCCAGCATGTTTCGTGTTCCAAGCAGGGAGCCACCAAAGGTGATCTACACTCCAAGCAAGGAGTCGCAATGTGGCTTTGCTGAACTACTGTGTTGTGTGGGGTGCGAGTGTTGGAGCGTGGTCAGGAGCCTCCAACTTACCTCAGGAGGAGGTGCAGTACCTCAATTTTATTACACGGTACAAAATTAAAGGAATGGTATGATTAGACAGTATGATTGCGTACACTTTTGTATAATTTAAGATAGAAAGGTTAAGTACAGATAAAGATTGAATACATATGATTAGGTATATATATATATAAAGATTAACTATATACAGTATACTCACATCATCAATCACCAAGAGGCTTTTAAACATCATCCGTCTGAAATATCAGAGAAGCAACACCAAGACAGAGTCCCCTGGAAGATTCACAACACTGCACGGGCATCCCCACTTATGCAGGTATCAACACTGTACACATACAGGTATCCAGTTTTTGCTTCTGTCTAAGTCATGTTTCTCTGGCCTTATATAATAAATTACACTAATGTGTAACTAGCTTCACCCAGTCCATCCAGTGGCTGGCCTTCAAGGTTGGATGAAACAGACAACATGGCATCATCAGACAATGGGTCATAAACACTTACAATATAAAAGCCACATGGGTTTAGATAAAATCAACACAGGCAGAGGTTAATAAACCTTAATGTTTTACAATGACAAACAGCAAACATAGATTCTCAAGACTGTCAATATAACCATTATCTTGTCTGTAACTGTTTGATTGTTTGGTATCAACAAAAGCTACTCTGTCAACAAAAGCGGAAACAAATGACACTCAAAAACACTCAGGAGCAACAAGCAGTGCGTCCGGAAAGAAAAGAAGAGTGGTAGTTGTGGGCGACTCACTACTAAGAGGCACGGAGGCAACTATCTGCAGGCCGGACATAACCGCAAGAGAAGAATGCTGCTTCCCAGGAGCAAAAATCAAGGATGTGGCCAACAGGATACCAACTATCCTCAAATCCAAGGACGACTACCCTTTCCTACTGATACATGTAGGCACAAACGACACGGCAAGAAATGACCTACCAAGTATCTCCGAAGACTTTGAAATTCTGGGGAAGAAAATAAAGGAACGGAACGTACAGGTTGTTTTCTCATCAATCCTCCCAGTCGATGACCATGGCATCAGAAGATGGAATAGGATACTAGAGGTGAACAACTGGCTACGACGGTGGTGCAGGCAGCAAGGATTTGGATTCTTGGACCATGGCGTGAAATACCTCTACGATGGACTTCTCGCAAGAGATGGGATACACCTCACAAAACCTGGGAAACACACATTCGCCAGAAGACTTGCCACACTCATCAGGAGAGCTTTAAACTAGAAGAAGAGGGGATGGGAGGAAAAACAGCAGACAAGAACATGCAGCAGAAGGACAAACTAATCAAGGATACTAGACGTGGTAAAGAGGACCCAAGACAGGGTACTCAGAAGGAAGCTAGGAAAAATGAAGCAAAACTTCTTTCCTGCATGCTGACCAATGCAAGAAGCCTGACCAATAAGATTGAAGATCTGGAGTTGGTAATGTATGAGGAAAAATACGACATAGTAGGAATAACTGAGACATGGTTAGACGACAGCTATGACTGGGCGGCTAACTTGCAAGGATATGATTTGTTTAGGAGGGATCGTCAAAAAAGGAAAGGGGGTGGAGTCTGTCTATATATAAAGTCCACTTTAAAGCCCACACTAAGAGAAGATATACAAGAGGGAAATGAAGAGGTGGAGTCTCTATGGGTGGAGATACAAGGAGAGAAAAGTAATAAAATCCTCATAGGGGTTTGTTATAAGCCACCAAATATAACAGAAACCACTGAAAATGTATTATTGAAACAAATAGACAAAGCAGCAAATCACAATGAGGTGATTATTATGGGGGACTTCAACTACCCCGACATAGACTGGGAAACTGAAAACTGCGTGTCTCAGAAAGGAAACCAATTTCTGTCAGTGACCAAGGATAATTATCTGTCACAACTTGTGCAGGGCCCAACTAGAGGGACAGCCCTTCTGGACTTAAATTTAAGCAACAGACCAGATAGAATAACAGAAGTACGAGTCGATGGGCACCTAGGGAACAGTGACCACAATAATACAATTCCACTTGTCCTTCAGTAAGGTGCCCTGGAAGGGGGTTACGAAAATGCTGAATTTCAGGAAAGCAAAGTTTGATCAGCTTAGAGAGGACCTTCGCTGAATTGATTGGGACAATGTCCTCAAAAATAGGAGCACAGAAAATAAATGGGAAATATTTAAATCCGTTTTACACACCCACTGCGAGCTAGCCATACCGTACAGAAAAAAAAGGGCTAGGAACAGGAGAACACCAATGTGGCTAAATACGGTTGTAAAAAGGGCAATAAATAACAAGAACACGGCATTTAGGAAGCTAAAACAAGAAGGCAATGGAGAAGCATTAAAAAGTTATAGAGAAAAAAATAAAATGTGTAAAAAACAAGTACATTTAGCAAAAGTGGAAACTGAGAGACTCATTGCTAAGGAAAGTAAAACAAACCCCAAACTATTCTTTAATTATATAAACAGTAAAAAGATGAAAATTCATGGTGTCGGCTCTTTAAGGAACAATGAGGGTGAAATCATAGAGAGCGATGTGGGAAAAGCAAATGTTTCAAATACTTTTTTCTCAACAGTGTTCACACAGGAAAAGGATTTGCCAGGGGAAATGCAGAGTGATAATGTAAACTCCCAATTAAGTATTACCTGCCTAACCCAGGAAGAAGTGCAGAACCGCCTTAGTAAGATTAAAATTGACAAATCACCAGGCCCTGATGGCATTCATCCTCGGGTATTAAGGGAGTTAAGTAATGTGATAGACAGGCCTCTATTCCTTATATTTAAAGACTCTATAGAAACAGGGTCTGTTCCATTTGATTGGCGGCAAACAAATATGGTACCAATATTCAAAAAGGGGTGTAAAAGGGAACCTGGAAACTAGAGGCCGGTAAGCTTATCATCTGTTGTGGGTAAAATTTTTGAAGGGCTTCTAAGGGATACCATTATGGAATATCTCAATGTTAATAAATATTTAACCCCATATCAACATGGATTTATGAAGGATCGCTCCTGTCAAACTAACCTGACCAGCTTCGATGAGGATGTAAGCTCTCAAATGGACCAAGGAGAATCATTGGATGTCATTTATCTCGACTTCTCTAAAGCATTTGACACTGTCCCACATAAAAGATTGGTAAGTAAGATGAGAAAGCTTGGGCTAGGGTAAAATGAGTGTAGATGGGTAGGTAGCTGGCTTAGTGATAGAAAACAAAGAGTGGTTATTAATGGTGCATACTCAGATTGGGCCAGGGTTACTAGTGGGGTACCACAGGGTTCTATATTGGGCCCCCTACTATTTAATATATTTATTAATGATCTAGTGGATGGCTTACACAGTAAAATATCAGTATTTGCAGATGATACAAAACTATGTAAGGTAGTTAACACAAAGGAGGACAGTTTGCAACTACAGACAGATTTGAGTAAATTGGAGAATTGGGCCGAAAAATGGCAAATGAGGTTTAACACAGATAAATGTAAGGTTATGCACATGGGAAGGAGAAGCAAATGCTATAATTACTTACTAAACGGGAAACTGCTGGGGAAATCAGACATGGAAAAAGACTTAGGCATCTTAGTCAATAAGAAGCTAAATTGGAGTGCCCAGTGTCAGGCAGCTGCCACCAAAGCAAATAGGGTCATGGGTAGTGTTGAGCGATACCGTTCGATACCTAAAAATATCGTACCGGATGGTATCGCCCGATACGAAAAAAACTTGTATCGCCGATTCCGATACCGGAAGTCCCATTCAAGTCAATGGGACTTCCGGTATCGGAATTTAGAAAAGCCCTTTATTTCCTTGTTGGCTAATTCTATATTATTGAAAACAAATAAGAATCATGTAGAATGTATTGTTGGAGGTGGAGGAGACATTAAAGGCATAGTGGTTTATTCAAATCACATGGCATAGCATGAATACCAATTTTTTTTTCAAGACGTTCGGAGTAAAAAAGATATTGACTATGTTAACCTTTTTTATATTTTGTCAGATATGTATGTTTCACAACTTCCATGCTCTTCACCTTCTTTTGTACTTCTCCCACACTTTCTCCTTCATGATCCGCAGCAGTAGCATTTTTTTCATCAACTTTTTCTTCACCTTATTCATCTTCTTCTTCATCTTCTTCCCATTCATTTTTTTTTTCCATTCTTCATATTCTTCTTATTCAGCCATTATTAATTTTAATATGCTATTTTTTCATCTTTTTCCTATTCTTCTTTTTCTTCATTTTCTTATGGTGACAGGCATTCCTGTAGTACTTATCTATAAAAGTTATAAGATTACACCTTACGTTCTGCCTGTCACTAAAGATTTACAACAGGATTTGTCCGCGTTCAGTTTGGCCTGCAGCAGCAGGCATTTTCCAGGGGCACCACGAGGAGGAACGGACTCACCCCCATTTACTGCTTAGTCTTCTTCTGCTTATAATTTTGATTTCTTCTATGCTGATTTTTAGTCTTATGCTTAATGTTCTTCTGCTTTCTGTTCTTCTGCTTTTGCTTCTTCTGCTTCTTGTTCTTCTGTCTTTTGTTCTGTATCTTGGTGGTTGTCTTCATGTTCTTTGTCCTCTTGGTCTGATTATTTAGGGTCATATTTCTGGTCTTCTTTGGTGTGGTCTTCAGGGTCGTCGTCATCAGGGTCGTCGTCATGGAGATCAATAAGGATTACCAAAGACAATTTCAAAAAGCTTGATCTTGGAAATGTAGCAGAAGGTACAAGAAGGCTGAGAAACTGGCGAGAACCAGCAGACAATGCTGGCACCTGGATGGGTAGCAGAAGGAACAAGAGCCAATGGCACTAACGAGGACCAAGTGACGGTGCTGGACCACGGTTACTAAGCAGAAGGTACCTGTGCTAAAAAGCACTACCAAGGACCAGCTGACGGTGCTGGACCTCGGATACCGAGATGGAGGCACCTAGGCCAAAGGCTCCGGCGAGAACCAGCAGACAGTGCTGGCACCCGGATGGGTAGCAGAAGGAACAAGAGCCAATGGCACTACCGAGGACCAACTGACGGTCCTGGACCACGGTTACTAAGCAGAAGGTACTTGTGCTAAAAAGCACTACCAAGGACCAGCTGACGGTGCTGGACCTCGGATACCGAGATGGAGGCACCTAGGCCAAAGGCTGTGGCGAGAACCAGCAGACAGTGCTGGCACCCGGATGGGTAGCAGAAGGAACAAGAGCCAATGGCACTACCGAGGACCAACTGACAGTGCTGGACCACGTTTACTAAGCAGAAGGTACCTGTGCTAAAAAGCACTACCAAGGACCAGCTGACGGTGCTGGACCTCGGATACCGAGATGGAGGCACCTAGGCCAAAGGCTGTGGCGAGAACCAGCAGACAGTGCTGGCACCCGGATGGGTAGCAGAAGGAACAAGAGCCAATGGCACTACCGAGGACCAACTGACGGTGCTGGACCACTGTTACTAAGCAGAAGGTACCTGTGCTAAAAAGCACTACCAAGGACCAGCTGACAGTGCTGGACCTCAGATACCGAGATGGAGGCACCTAGGCCAAAGGCTGTGGCGAGAACCAGAAGACAGTGCTGGAACCCGGGTGGGTAGCAGAAGGTACCCATTCAAAGCAAAGTAGCCAGGCCGCAAGCCAGCCGCAGTTACCGAAACCCACAGTCCTACAGGAGGTCCATGTCCCATTGGCACTACGGATCCAGCCTTCAGTGCCAGTTCCCGCAGCCCACATAGGAGTCACCTAAACTGCAGGCACCGTAGAGTCGGCTAACCCGGCCGCAAGACGACAGGACAACGGATTGGTGGCATAGTGACCTTGACACTACCCGGAAACAGCAGGCGTGCTGAAAACAGGCTGGGCAACAGGGAGTACTGTTGTGAGTTCATTTTCCCCTTCATTACTGAGGCCTGAGGAACTCCCTCTTCTGGTAAAGAAAGGTAGTGAGCCTGATTATCAAACACCTGAGGCTGATGATGATGACTGGCTGAGTGGAGTTACTGACTGGATATAAGGCTGCCTACTCCCTTCTGCCCTGCGGGTGATTTCTCTGTGGGATCCTTGGAGACCAGTCTGAATTCCTGCTCCTCTAAAGCTAAGTTTGCTGCTCGGCCTTTTGCATTGGTGCTTGACTTTGTTTTGCTTTGTTTTTCTGGATTTCTGCCATTCCCTGCTGGGTGTGCTGAATTCCTTTAGCTCTGTCTTCTGAAAATACCTGAGTGCTGATTTAGTTTTTGAAGCCTAGCTGCTTCAGGGCCTTTTTCATATCAGCTTGTTGGCTTATGTCTTTGATAGGGTTTTGGCAGATTGCAGACAGCAGCCTTCCTGTCCTTTCCTATCTAGGTAGTTTTGGGCCCCGTCTTTGCTCAGTCTATCTTTCTGTCTGTGTTAGTGTTTTCATCTTGCTTCACCGTCATTATATGTTGGGGGCTGCCTATTGCTTTGGGGTCTGCTCTGGGGCAGTTTAGATTTCCCCTTTCTTTCTTTAGGCCTATTTAATTCTCCGGCCATGATCGAGGGGTCAAGGGCATCGTAGGAACCCCCTAAGGCTACTGCTAGTTGTGTTGATAGGTTCAGGGGTCTGCAATCTGATAGTTGCCAACTTCTCTGGTTTTCTGGACTTAGCTTGTATTTCTGCTTTTGCCTCCTACGGTGACTCAATCATAACAGAGTACCCGTGCCAAAGACACTGCCGAGAACCAGCTGACGGTGCTGGAACCCAGATGGGTAGCAAAAGCTACAAGAGCCAATGGCACTACCGAGGATTAGCTGACGGTGCTGGACCACGGTTACTAGGCAGGAGGTACCTGTGCTAGAAAGCACTACCAAGGACCAGCTGACGGAGCTGGACTTCGGAGCCCGCGATGGAGGCACCTAGGCCAAAGGCTGTGGCGAGAACCAGCAGACAGTGCTGGAACCCGGGTGGGTAGCAGAAGGTACCCATTCAAAGCAAAGTAGCCAGGCCGCAAGCCGGCCGCAGTTACCGAAACCCACAGTCCTACAGGAGGTACATGTCCCATTGGCACTACGGATCCAGCCTTCAGTGCCAGTTTCCGCAGCCCACATAGGAGTCACCTAAACTGCAGGCACCGTAGAGTCGGCTAACCCGGCCGCAAGACGACAGGACAACGGATTGGTGGCATAGTGACCTTGACACTACCCGGAATCAGCAGGCGTGCTGAAAACAGGCTGGGCAACAGGGAGTACCCGTGCCAAAGACACTGCTGAGAACCAGCTGACGGTGCTGGAACCCAGATGGGTAGCAAAAGCTACAAGAGCCAATGGCACTACCGAGGAACAGCTGACAGTGCTGGACCACGGTTACTAGGCAGGAGGTACCTGTGCTAGAAAGCACCACCAAGGACCAGCTGACGGTGCTGGACTTCGGATACCGAGATGGAGGCACCTAGGCCAAAGGCTGTGGCGAGAACCAGCAGACAGTGCTGGAACCCGGGTGGGTAGCAGAAGGTACCCATTCAAAGCAAAGTAGCCAGGCCGCAAGCCGGCCGCAGTTACCGAAACCCACTGTCCTACAGGGGGTCCATGTCCCATTGGCACTATGGATCCAGCCTTCAGTGCCAGTTCCCGCAGCCCACATAGGAGTCACCTAAACTGCAGGCACCGTAGAGTCGGCTAACCCGGCCGCAAGACGACAGGACAACGGATTGGTGGCATAGTGACCTTGACACTACCCGGAAACAGCAGGCGTGCTGAAAACAGGCTGGGCAACAGGGAGTACCCGTGCCAAAGACACTGCCGAGAATCAGCTGACGGTGCTGGAACACAGATGGGTAGCAAAAGCTACAAGAGCCAATGGCACTACCGAGGAACAGCTGACGGTGCTGGACCACGGTTACTAGGCAGGAGGTACCTGTGCTAGAAAGCACTACCAAGGACCAGCTGACGGTGCTGGACTTCAGATACCGAGATGGAGGCACCTAGGCCAAAGGCTGTGGCGAGAACCAGCAGACAGTGCTGGAACCCGGGTTGGTAGCAGAAGGTACCCATTCAAAGCAAAGTAGCCAGGCCGCAAGCCGGCCGCAGTTACCGAAACCCACAGTCCTACAGGAGGTCCATGTCCCATTGGCACTACGGATCCAGCCTTCCAGGCACCGTAGAGTCGACTAACCCGGCCGCAAGACGACAGGACAACGGATTGGTGGCATAGTGACCTTGACACTACCCAGAAACAGCTGGCATGCTGGAACCAGGCTGGGCAACAGGGAGTACCCGTGCCAAAGACACTGCCGAGCACCAACTGGCGTTGGAGCCCAGGGACAATCATGGTGCAGGCCGAGGCCTACTAGGAGCCAGGTGTAAATCGGAGGTATTTTGACTTTGGAGGGAGCAGGACACTTTGCAATACACACAGCAGGGGATCAGCTGACGTTACTGACCACCACTTTCACATGAACGAGTGTTTTTTTCTGTGTGGACAGCACTTCCGAGCACCAACTGGCGTTGTTGGAGCCCAGGGACAATCATGGTGTAGGCCGAGGCCTACTAGGAGCCAGGTGTAAATCGGAGGTATTTTGACTTTGGAGTGAGCAGGACACTTTGCAATACACACAGCAGGGGATCAGCTGACGTTACCGAACCCCACTTTCACATGAGCAAGTGTTTTTTTCTGTGTGCACAGCACTTCCGAGCACCAACTGGCGTCGTTGGAGCCCAGGGACAATCAGAGTGCAGGCCGAGGCCTACTAGGAGCCAGGTGTAAATCGGAGTTATTTTGACTTTGGAGGCAGCAGGAGAGTTTGCCGTACACACAGCAGGGGATCAGCCGACGTTACCGAACCCCACTTTCACATGAACGAGTGTGTTTTTCTGTGTGGACAGCACTTCCGAGCACCAACTGGCGGTGTTGGAGCCCAGGGACAATCAGGGTGCAGGCCAAGGCCTACTTGGTGGCAGTTTATATTGTTTGTAGGCTACAACAGACTGTCAACATGCTCCAATTAGGCATCTGTCTCCACTCTGTTTCCAAGATTTCACGTGACCACCAACACCGCCAGTTTATGCGTAAAGCAGCCGTCTGCCCAATTCACACTTGTTCCTGGGTTACTGGGGTTCTGTAATGTCGGCAGAGCCCCTGATGTGTGTCTGCCACTGTCTCCTGCTCTGTCCACATTCCCACCGCTTGCAGTGGGAAGGTGGACAGCGCAGAAGACAGTGCCGGACACACATTGGGGGATCTGCTCACGTAACAGAACACCAGGAACACAGGAACAAGTGTGGAATGTGTGGACGGAAACTGTGAGCAGGAACTGGCGGTGTTGGAGGTCAGGGGAAATACTAGAGACAGAGTGGAGAGAGAGGCCAAATCAGAGAATGTTTAAATCTGAAGTAGTTACAATTTGGAGGCAGCAGCAGTTTGCCCTCCACACAGCAGGGGATCAGCTGTCGTTAC
Organism: Dendrobates tinctorius; assembly: GCF_039654945.1. NCBI lineage: Eukaryota > Metazoa > Chordata > Amphibia > Anura > Dendrobatidae > Dendrobates > Dendrobates tinctorius. Next base: position 12,299,616 of record NW_027361827.1, read on the forward strand.
TGACCCCCACTTTCACATGAACAAGTGTTTTTTTCTGTGTGGACAGCACTTCCGAGCAACAACTGACGATGTTGGAGCCCAGGGACAATCATGTTGCAGGCCGAGGCCTACTTGGAGCCAGGTGTAAATCGGAGGTATTTTGACTTTGGAGGGAGCAGGACACTTTGCCCTCCACATAGCAGGGGATCAGCTGACGTTACTGACCCCCACTTTCACATGAACAAGTGTGTTTTTCTGTGTGGACAGAACTTCCGAGCACCAACTAGCGTTGTTGGAGCCCAGGGACAATCAGGGTGCAGGCCGAGGCCTACTAGGAGCCAGGTGTAAAACTTAGGTATTTTGAATTTGGAGGCAGCAGCAGTTTGCCCTCCACACAGCAGGGGATCAGCTGACGTTACCGAATCCCACTTTCACATGAACAAGTGTGTTTTTCTGTGTGGACAGCACTTACGAGCACCAAGTAGCGTTGTTGGAGCCTAGGGACAATCAGGGTGCAGGCCGAGGCCTACTTGGTGGCAGTTTTAGATTGTTTGTAGGCTACAACAGACTGTCAACGTGCTCCAAGTAGGCATCTGTCTCCACTCTGTTTCCAGGATTTCATGTGACCACCAACACCGCCAGTTTATGCGTACAGCAGCCGTCTGCCCAATCCACATGTGTTCCTGGGTTACTGGGGTTCTGTAATGTCAGCAGAGCCCCTGATGTGTGTCTGCCACTGTCTCCTGCTCTGTCCACATTTCCACCGCTTGCAGTGGGAAGGTGGACAGCGCAAGAGACCGTGGCGGACACACATTGGGGGATCTGCTGACATTACAGAACCCCAGTAACACAGGAACACGTGTGGAATGCGCGGACGGCAACTGTGAGCAGGAACTGGCGGTGCTGGAGGTCAGGGGAAATACTAGAGACAGAGTGGAGACAGAGGCCAAATCAGAGAATGTTTAAATCTGAAGTAGTTACAATTTGGAGGAAGCAGCACTTTGCCCTCCACACAGCAGGGGATCAGCTGACGTTACCAAACCCCACTTACACATGAGCGAGTGTTTTGTCTGTGCGGACAGCACTTCTGAGCAACAACTGGCGGTGTCGGAGCCCAGGGAAAATTAGGTAGTAGGACGAGGCCTACTTGGAGCCAGGTGTAAATCTGAGGTTGTTTGACTGTGGAGGGAGCAGGACACTTTGCCATACACACAGCAGGGGATCAGCTGACGTTACCGAACCCCACTTACACATGAGCGAGTGTTTTGTCTGTGCGGACAGCACTTCTGAGCAACAACTGGCGGTGTCGGAGCCCAGGGAAAATCAGGTAGTAGGCCGAGGCCTACTTGGTGGCAGTTTGCGATTGTTTCTAGACTACTACTAACTGTCAACGTACTCCAATTAGGCCTCTGTCTTCACTCTGTTTCGAGTATTTCCTCTGGCTTCCAACCACGCCAGTTGCTGCTCTGAAATGCCGTCTGCACAACCCACACTTGTTCCTGTGTTACTGGGGTTCTGTAACAGCAGCTTCTCCCTAGAGGTGAGTCAGGCAATGTCTCCTGCTCTGTCCACATTTCCACTACAAGTAGTGGGAATGTAGACAAAGCAGGAGACATTGCTGTGCTCACCTCTGGAGATGAGCAGATGTTACAGGACCCAGGTAACACAGGAACAAGTGTGGATTGTGCAGACGGCACTTGAGAGCAGAAACAGGCGGTGTTGTAGTCCGGAGGAAATACTCAAAACAGAGTGGAGACAGAGGGCAAATCAGAGAACATATTAAATCAGAGGTAGTCAGAAGTTGTAGGCAGCAGGAGAGTTTGCCGTACACACAGCAGGGGATCAGCTGACGTTACCGAACCCCACTTACACATGAGCGAGTGTTTTGTCTGTGCGGACAGCACTTCAGAGCAACAACTGGCGGAGTCGGAGCCCAGGGAAAATCAGGTAGTAGGCCGAGGCCTACTTGGAGCCAGGTGTAAATCTGAGGTTGTTTGACTGTGGAGGGAGCAGGACACTTTGCCATACACACAGCAGGGGATCAGCTGACGTTACCGAACCCCACTTACACATGAGTGAGTGTTTTGTCTGTGTGGACAGCACTTCTGAGCAACAACGGGCATTGCTGTAGCCCAGGAAATAAAGTTCAGGTCATAGAAACATGAACACAACAGGAGACCTGGATCCTGTTGCCAGCCAATTATTTATTCTGGAAGAGGACTGGCAAATTCAGGTGAGATCCAGGCCTTGTTCATTTTCAGAAAAGTAAGCCGGTCAACATTATCGGCCGATAGTCGCGTGCGACGGTCTGTTACAACACCACCTGCAGCACTAAAGACACGTTCCGATAATACACTGGCAGCAGGGCAAGCCAGCACCTCCAATGCATACTGGCTAAGCTCTGGCCATGTATCCAGCTTAGAGACCCAATACTTGAACGGGGAAGAGCCATCTGGGAGTACACTAACAGGGCAAGACAAGTAGTCTGTCACCATCTGACAGAAACGTTGCCTCCTGCTGACTGGAGCCGTCTGTGATGGTGTAGCCGTTTGTGGCGGTCCCACAAAACTTTTCCACATTTGGGCCATACTGGCCTTGCCTTGTCCTGCGGCACTGCCTCTGCTACCTCTTTGTGCAGAGCTTCCTCCACTGCCTCTACCCACATGGCTGCTTTGAAAAGCACTACCAGCAACATTTGCGGGGGGAATGGAGAACATGATGGACTGCACAAGTGTTTCTTGGTACTCCCGCATTTTTCGCTCCCGGTTCAATTGTGGTATGAGGCTTTGTAAGTTTGTCCCGGTAGCGAGGATCTAGGAGGGTGTACACCCAATAATCAGCCATGTGGAGAATGTTGGCGATGCGGCGGTCATTTAACAAGCACTGCAGCATGAAATCAACCATGTGCTGCAGACTGCCAACTGGACCGGAAACGCTGTCCCCAGCTTGAGGCAGCATCTCTGCCTGCTCAGCATCACCCCACCCTCGCTGTACACACTGACTACTAGAGCCTTGTGTACCTCCCTCCTCTGGAGAGATGTATTCCTCCTCCTTCATTGACTCCTTGTCATCCTCCTCACTAAGTGTCCCCTGCCTGGGCCTTTGTGTGGAAGCACGTTGCGCAGACTTGCCAGAAGCAGATGGCATTTCTGACTCCTCATCCTCGACCTCTTCAAAAACCTCCTCACTTAGTGCTTGTAAGGTTTTTTGAAGCAGACAGATGAGGGGGACAGTCATGCTGATTAGTGCATCATCTGCACTGGCCATCCGCGTGGAGTCATCGAAGGCACGCAAAACTTGGCAGATGTCCCTCATAGTGGCCCACTCAGTGGTGGTGAAGTGTGTCCGGCGCACAGTGCGACTTGTTTGCGCCTGATGCAGCTGGTACTCCATTACTGCTGCCTGCTGCTCACACAACCGCTCCAACATATGTAACGTTGAATTCCACCTGGTGGGGAGGTCACATATGATGCGATGTTCTGGCAGGCAGAATCGGCGTTGCAGAGATGCAATGCGCGATCTTGCCATGCTGGAACGCAGCAAGTGAGCACACTCTAGGCGAACCTTGTGCAGCAGTGCATCAAGATCCGGATAGTCCCTCAGAAAGCTCTGCACGACCAAATTGAGCACGTGTGCCAGACATGGTATGTGAGTGAGGTTGCCTAGGCCCAGAGCTGCCACTAGATTTCGGCCATTGTCACTCACTACCAAACCTGGCTGGAGATTCGCTGGCACAAACCACACATCGCTCTCCTGCTTGATGGCATTCCAGAGCTCCTGTGCTGTGTGGCTCCGATTCCCCAAAGAAATTAATTTAAGGACGGCCTGTTGACGTTTGGCCACACCTGTGCTCATATCTGGCCTAACAGGCTCACGCAGTGCTGATTCCGAGGAACTAGAGTAGGAGGAGGACTCAATATGTACAGACTGCATTCCTGCAATCCTTGGAGTTGGCAGAATACGTACAGAGCCATTCTCCAGATCTGTACCCGGCTCCACAACATTGACCCAATGGGCAGTAAGGGAAAGGTATCGTCCCTGTCCATGGCTACTGGTCCACGCATCGGTGGTCAGGTGGACCTTGCTACTGACGGCGTTTAGTAGCGCATTTTTAATTTTTCCCTCCACATGCAGGGCAGGGACGGCTTGCCTGCTGAAATAAAAGCGGCTGGGCACATTGTATTGTGGAACTGCCAATGACAAAGTTCCAGAAGGTGTCAGTCTCCACCAGAGTGAATGACAGCATCTCAAGGGCCAGTAGTTTGGCAATGCCGGCATTCAGAGCCAGTGCTTGGGGATGGTTTGCCGAGTATGGACGCTTTTTCTCCCATGCCTGTGCTACCGATTGCTGGTGAGTGGCCTGGGAGTGTGCTGATGACTGCGAACGTGGTTCAGTGGGTGGAATTTCACTGGGTCTCTGGACAACAGTGGCAGTGGTTCTTCCGTGGCATTCCAGTGAGGAAGCCGAACCAGCTGTGTGTGAGCTGGAGGAAGAGGCCCCAACACGAGCTGAAGAGATGGTAGGTGCTGCTGAAGGTTGGCCTACATCTTCAGTGTGTCTGTGTAACTCCACCTCGTGCTTGGTACGCACATGTTTCCACATATTTGTGGTATTGAGGTTGCTCACATTTTTCCCTCGTTTCACTTTCTGATGACACAGCTTGCATTTGACAAAGCAAATGTCATCTGCAACTGTGTCAAAAAAAGACCACGCACTGCAAGTCCTGGGAGCGCCCGTTTTGTGTTTTGGAAGAGGATTGCTCCTCACGGGTGCCAAAGTGGAGGCTACAGGCAACCAAGTCTTCCCCCGCCCTCTCCCTCCTCTTTTGGCCGTTCGGGGAATCTCTTCCTCAGAGCTGCTCCCACCACCTTCCTGTGGCTGACGCCATGATGGGTCAAGGACCTCATCATCTCCACTCCCCTCTTCAAGCACCAGCTGGTCCTGGGTTGTCTCGCCAGCACCGTACGCACCAGAAATTGGCAACTGAGTCTCATCATCATCAGATGAGCACTGAGGTGTGCTGACAATAGGCACTGGCCCACCCGCCTCTTAAGATTCAGAGGGACAAAGCAGTTGCGCATCACTGCATACTCCCTCTTCTTCACGCTCTAGAATGCTGCTTGGCTGGCCACCTCTTTCCAAGCCAACAGATTCTGAGAACAGAAGTAAAGATTGAGATGGCTCCTGTCCAGGGCTCTCAGACTGCCTGGGCAATTTGGCAGGTGGTGAAGAGACAGATGGTTGCTCTTCAGTGCTCTGGCCTTGGGAGGATGCGGAAGTCATTGAAGTGGATGCGTTAGCTGCCATCCATCCGACAACGGCTTCAATTTGTTCGTCACGCAGCAGTGGGGTACGGTGAGGTCCTACAAAGCTGCGCATGAAGAACTGTTGCCTGGTAAAAGTGGGGGATGCCAGGTCACTGGTGGCCGCAGCAGACACCGAATCCCCACGTCCTCTCCCTGCTGAATCCCCCCATCCTCTCCCTGCTGAAACTCCACGACCACGTGCCTTACTCCCTGCCTTCTTCATCTTGGTAGACTGATAAAGATAGGCAGAAAAGTAAAAAAGGGGTGGCTTAGTGTTCTTATTCCTGAACACCTGCTAACCAGTATTAGAAACACTAATTTGACTAAGAGTGTGTGTACTACACTTTAATATGATCTAATGTGGCCTACACAACTGTAAAGTGGAGTGTTTGGTGAACTTTATTTCCTTTTTTTTTGGGGGGTGGGTGGAAGAAAAGGATGTGACCAAAGTTTGAAACCTATAGTATCACAAACTTTGTGGAGCGATTACAATGCAGGAAGCTAACCTACAATGCAATTGATGAGGCTCCAAAAAATAGGGTGATACTAGTCTGACTGGCCCTGAAGGGCACAAGCCAGAAAAAAAGCTCCTCTATCTAATCCTATATAGTGTTTGCAACCAACCAATGACAATGGATGCGGATGGAAGCACACTAATATAGGAGCAAAAATCTGGCTAAATTAGCTGCAAAAAAAGGACTATGTATGAGGCAGTGACGCACGCTGAGCGGACTACAGCTAGCGGTGGCTGTAGAACACACTGCAACGTGAGCTGCACTCACACACAGAGAGACCTATCAGACAGCCAAAAACAGTGCAGAGAAATGGGCTATAGCACTGAAAGGCTGCTGAAAGGCTCCGCTGTCCACTCCTTTAGTGTTTGCAACCAACGTATATGGATACGTATGGAAGCACACTATAGAGGACAAAAAAAAGCAGCAATAAAAGAAAAATGTGTATGAGGCAGAGACACACGCTGGGCGGCCTACAAGCAGACGTGCCTGCAGGACACACTACACAGCGTGGGTCTGCACTCACACAGCCCTTGCAGACAGCTATTAAAACAGCACTGCTGGGCTACAAAAATGCTACAGTGGTGGATTATGTAGCCTGGGTAGAGCAATGGATATGTTTGATGATCGCTATTTCTAACTGTCCCTCACAGTCTTCAACAGAAGCCTGTCCCTAACTGAATTCACAGCAGAGTGACCAGAAATGGCGGCTGCAGCGGTTTTTATAGTGCATCATGACATCATTTCAGCAGCCAATCACAGCCATGCCAGTAGTTAACATGCCTACATGCCTAACAAGATGTGCCCACACTTCTGAGGATCCCCATTGGCTGAATCAAATCGAGCGGGCTCCTAGCATTATGGGTACTTCCGATTCCGGTATTCGATATGAAAAAAGTATCGGAACTAAGTATCGGAATTCCGATACAGCGAATATCGGCCGATACCCGATACTTGCGGTATCGGAATGCTCAACACTAGTGATGGGATGTATTAGAAGACGTCTGGGGACACGAGATGAAAACATAATTCTCCCTCTATACAAATCACTTGTTAGACCACACTTGGAGTATTGTGTGCAATTTTGGACGCCGGTGCTCAAGAAAGACATTACTGAACTTGAAAAGGTTCAAAGGCGGGCTACTAAAATGATAAATGGAGTTGGTTCACTACAATAGCCAGAAAGGTTATGAAAATTAGGTCTATTTACTTTAGAAAAGAGAAGACTTAGGGGAGACCTAATATATATGTACAAGTATATCAGAGGGCAATACAGAGATCTCTCCAATGAACTGTTTGTACCAAGGACTGTGACAAGAACAAGAGGGCATTCTCTTCGTTTGGAGGAAAGCCAATTTCTGCACCAGCATAGAAGAGGGTTCTTCACAGTAAGAGCAGTGATGCTCTGGAATTCTCTTCCTGAGGAAGTGGTGATGGCCAACTCACTGAATGAATTTTAGAAAGGAATGGATGCTTTTCTTGTGAGTAACAGTATAGAAGGTTACGAATAGCAGAATATTATAGGTAGATGGTTGACCCAGCTTAGGGGAAGGAATTTTTTTCCCTATGGAGAAAATTGGCTTCTACTCTGTGGTTTTTTTGCCTTCCCCAGGATCAACAATACAGAACAGCTGCACTAAAATTAGGCTGAACTAGATGGACATAAAGTCTTCCTTCAGCCTTCAAAACTATGTTACTATGTAACTATGTAAATGCAGCTCTGTCATATACAGAATTCATTCTATATATTTCAATATGGACTCAAAATAGCCATTTTTATATTCGCACTACAGCCCTCCAAGTGTAGGTTGGGGTCTGTCACTCCCTACCTGCTGTCTATGTGTATTTTTGGGTCTGTCACTACCTTTCTGCCTTCCATGTGTAGTGCAGGGTCTGTCACTATCTACCTGCCCTCCATGTGTAGTATGGGGTCTGTCACTCTCTACCTGCCCTCTATGTGTACTGTGGGGTTCTGTCACTCTCTACCTGCCCGCCTTGTGTAGAGCAGTGGTCTGTCACTCTCTACCTGCCCGCTATGTGTAGTGTGGGGTCTGTCACTCTCTACCTGCTCTCTGTGTGTGCTGTGGGGTTCTGTCACTCTCTACCTGACCTCCTTGTGTAGTGCAGTGGTCTGTCACACTTTACCTGCCCACTTTGTGTAGTGCAGCGGTCTGTTACTTCCTACTTGTCATCCATGTGTAGTGCGGTGGTCGGTCACTCCCTACCTGACCTCCAAGTGTAGGTTGAGGTCTGTCACTCCCTACCTGCCGTCTATGTGTATTGTTGGGTCTGTCACTACCTTTCTGCCTTCCATGTGTAGTACAGGGGTCTGTCACTATCTACCTCCCCTCCATGTGTAGTGTGGGGTCTGTCAGTCCCTACCTGACCATCCATGTTTACTATGGGGTTCTGTCACAGCCTACATGACCTCCATGTGTACTGCAGGGTTCTTTCACTCTCTACCTGCCCTCTGTGAAGTGCGGGGTCTGTCTCTCACTCTCTACCTGCCCTCCATGTGAAATGTTCTCTCACTATCTACCTACACTTCCAGCAAGCATCGGACTGGAGCACCCTGGGCCTACCAAAGAAAATCATTCTTGGGGCCCACTTTGTAGCTACATAGAAATAAATACAATACCACCAATTGTATGGTTATACACACTAATGTCAGGGTATAATATAAGGTAGTACACTTCTTAATAGTATGCTAAGGATTGGCACCCTTATTGTGGTACAAACTCAATGATCTCCTGGTGCTTATTAACCATATAGAGTCTGCCTATGGGGAGTGCATTATACAATTTAGAGTCTGCGTATGGGGGTGCATTATACAGTATAGAATCTGCCTTTGGGGTGTGCATTATACAATATAGAGTCTGCCTATGGGGAGTGCATTATACAATAAAGAGTCTGCGTACGGGGGTGCATTATACAGTATAGAATCTGCCTTTGGGGTGTGCATTATACAATATAGAGTCTGTCTATGGGGAGTGCAGTATACAATAATGATTATGCCATAGAGGCCTATGGGGAGGGCATCATAGTATATATTCCTATGGGGGGTGCATTATACAATATAGAGTCTGTCTATGGGGAGTGCAGTATACAATAATGAGTATGCCATAGAGGCCTATGGGGAGGGCATCATAGTATATATTCCTATGGGGGGTGCATTACACAATATAGAGTCTGCTTATGGGTGGTGCATTATGCAGTATGGCATCTGGCTATGTGGGGTGCATTATACTATTTAGAGTCTGCCTACAGGGGTTCATTGCATAGTATAGAGTCTGCCTATGGGGGGGCATTATTCCATACAGAGTCTGCCTATGGGGGGTGCATTATACTACAGTTGAAACTAGATAAATAAAATGCCTTAAAACATTCTCTCTCTCATTATTCTGGCATTTGGCAAATATTAATAATTATGGTAATCCTAATTGACCTGAAACGGAAAAGATTTATTCTGATTTCTTGTCAGATATTGAGAAAAAACATGCATATGTGTTTTTATATAGTGTATGTAAACTTCTGGTTTCATACATACAGCATTGAAATAACCTGTTCACAATATCAAAGTATGTCATAGGGTGGGCAAGGGTTAACCAGTCAGTTTTGATGACATCACAAAGCACATAACCATCATAGACATCATATGACATCACAATTGGCATAGAATGAGGAAAGTACAACACATGAGCCATCTTGTTTCATTAGAGCCTGACAGCTTGAAGGAAACAAGTCCAGGTAGGGAACTCTTCACTTATGACGCCACTCACAAATTGTTTAGATGGGGGATTAAAAGTGGGATTCAGAGCTGCATCATTCATCTGAAAATCTCATCAAAAAGTGCTATAGCCTGTGAAATTTATAACGATTCTATGATTTGAAAAAAATGCTATTGATCAGCTTCTAAGGAAAATCTGCACATTTGGGTTCTTTCCAAGCGAGTGTGACCCAGCCCAACAGGAGTTACCACTCTGGACCACCCCTTCCCTAAATGAGGACTTGCTGACGATCATCTGATCATTGTCACTGGTCTTGAAGACCCTCAGCAATCGGCTGGTTTTGCCCTCTATGACACCCATGTGCTCTAATAAAAGCATATAGGAAGGGGTGGGGCAGTGAGACAACTCCACTTGGTTCCATTTTTGGGTAGCTTTGCCATTAATGCTGTGAAAATGGTATCATAACATAAATTTAATTGAAGACTGCTACAGTTCTCCATTGTCAGCTCTCTTGGTCCTGTTGGATCAGGGGTGACCAGGAACTGACGGTTTATCGTGGTCAGGAATTGCAGTATGGGGTCCTGTGTTTTCTTTTAGTGCGTAGAAAAGCAGGTGATACAGATTAGAAAAATTGGGGGCAAATGCTTAGGTTTTAATATGCGTCATGACTCAGTAAAAAATGAGGCTGGTGGTTATTTGCGGCCTGTGATTTTGTTTTATTAATTCTACTCTTGATGTTGGAAACTTGATACACAACACACCAGTGGCAGTTATTACGACAGGACACATGACATCACAGGGCACATGACATCATAGAGATCATAGGACACATCACATCATACATATCACAATTGGTACAGAATGTATAAAGTTATTATCCTGAACAACCTTGTGTCCCCAGCGGAAGCATATTGAGGAAGACAAGTCTAAGTAGGTAGCTGCTCAATTAACACTAAGGCCCCATTCACACATTGTGTAGCTGTGAGGTGTTTGTGGTGAAGATTAGAACTGCACTATTTACCCCTAAAATATCTCAGCAAACATCTCGCTCTTTTGTGCATTAGAATGATTCCTTAAATAGAACTTAACATTTAATCCTCTTTTTTGTACTGATAGGTGTTATGTCTCATCTAGTTCAGATGATCTGCTGTAATGAAGCACGGACAGATGACGGTGGCGCAGCAGGAAGGCTGAGCAGAAACGACGGAGAACGTAGTAGCACGATGGAAGCAGGAGGACCAGAACTGGAACCACAGGATATCATGAGCAGAATTGATTTAACGGCAACTGCCGGAAGAGTTGCAGACTCCGATCAGGCACAGATCAGAATTGCATCAGTTTTTCTCGGGCGTGGAGAGGGGGAAAAAAAGGTTTCTCCACCTTCTGAATTATGTCAGTCTGTGAAAATCAGACACACTTAGATGTCATCCAAGTGGAGTCCAATTTTTTCATGGGCCCAAAGACTTGCATTGCCGATTTTGATCTGACACTGGGATCAAAATCGGATTTGTCTCCGATTTTTTCCATGGAGCACTGGGTCCGAGCAAAAAATCTGACATTTGCACAGGCCCATAGAATATCATAGGTACGAGTGCTATCCGTCAAAACCATGGACAGCAAACTCATATATATTTATTTATTTTACTCGTTTACATAGCGCCATTAATTCCACAGCGCTATGTATACATACTATATATAGAAATGAAAGAAATATTTAGAAATAAATATATATATATTTATAGATATATATTCACTCATATATATGCTCTTCGATTTTCACAGACTGACAAAATGGAGAAACTTTTTCCCCCCCTCCCCACCTCCAACAAAAACTGATGCCACTCTGATCACGCACTAATCAAAGCCTGATCGGAGTCTGCAACTCTATTATGTATGTTGGTATGTGTATGTGTGTGTATAGTACAGTATATGTATTGCATAGTATATGTATTGTTTAGTAAATGTGTAAATTTATTGCATATGTAATGTATAGTATATGTATAGTATATCATACGTATAGTATACTGTAGTAAATGTATAGCATATGTGTATGTCTATTGTATAGTATACATGTATGTCTATTGCATAGCATACATCTATGTCTGTTGCATGTCATATGTCTATGTCTGTTGCATGGCATACGTCTATGTCTGTTGCATGGCATACGTCTATGTATGTTGCATGGCATACATCTATGTCTGTTGCATGTCATATGTCTATGTCTGTTGCATGGCATACGTCTATGTCTGTTGCATGGCATACGTCTATGTATGTTGCATGACATACGTCTATGTCTGTTGCATGACATTCGTCTATGTCTGTTGCATGGAATACGTCTATGTCTGTTGCATGGCATACGTCTATGTCTGTTGCATGGCATACGTTTATGTATGTTGCATGGCATACATCTATGTCTGTTGCATGGCATACGTTTATGTATGTTGCGTGGCATACGTCTATGTCTGTTGCATGGCATACGTCTATGTCTGTTGCATGGCATACGTCTGTGTCTCTTGCATGGCATACATCTGTCTATTGCATGGCATATATTTGTGTCTCTTGCATGGAATACATCTGTGTGTCTTGCATGGCATACGTCTGTGTCTCCTGCATACCATACGTCAATATCTCTTGCATAGCGTAGGTCTATGTCTCTTGCATAGCATACGCCTATGTCTCTTGCATAGTATTTGTATATGTCTATTGCATTGTATTCTTCTATGTCTGTTGTATAGTATTTGTCTATATCTATTGTATAGTATATGTATTTGTCTATTGTAATGTATATATCTGTTGTATAGTATTCGTATATGTCTGTTGTATAGTATGTATAAATGTCTATCGTATCGTATGTGTCTACTGTATAGTATTCGTGTATGTCTATTGTGTAGTTTTCGTATATATCTATTGTATAGTATTTGTATATGTTTAGTGTATAGCATTCATACAAGTCTATTGTATAGTGTTTGTATAAGTATATTGTATTGTATTCGTATATTTCTGTTGTATAGTATTGTTATAAGTATATTCTATAGTATTCGTATAAGTTTATTGTATAGTATTCATATATGTCTATTGTATAGTTTTCGTATAAGTCTATTGTATAGTATTGGTATATGTCTATTGTATAGTATTCGTATATGTCTATTGTATAGTATTTCTATATGTTTGTTGTATAGTATTCGCATAAGTATATTGTATAGTATATGTATTTGTCTCTTGTATAGTCTATGTATATGTCTATTGTATAGTATATGTATATGTCTATTGTACTGTAAAGTATATGTCTATTGTATAGTATATGTGCATCTCTATTTTAAATTAGAGTGCAAGCTCCTAGGAGCAGGGTGTATATTTTATATTAGATTGTTAGCTCCTAGAAGCAAGATGCATTTATCTTTTCCCTTCCAGATCGACTCTCCTGAGCTTATAATACGTGCAGATATACAGCAATATGCAGCAGGACAGATGTGATCCAGGGAAATATCCGATCGCCACAAATGGGGTCAGGAAGGAATTTTTTCCCCCCCTGAGGCAGAACTCTCCGGGGGGTTTCTTCGCCTTCCTCTGGATCTTGTGGTCCAGTGGCTCTCAGCCGGTCCTCAATGCCCACAGCTAGTTCTGTGGTCTGTATAGGGACTTACCTGAGAGTCATTGTGATTATGGTTTAATTTTTTAAAGGACCCGTAATATTTTTATTACAGTGTTGCTTATTGCTATTCCAATAAAAAAAAATAAGAAAGAATATAAAAGTTTCATGGGATCTATTTTCTGTTCACTTTATTTTTACACAGTTGCAATGATGGGAGTGATCATCACTACTCTCAGTACTCTACAAGTTGAACCAGGAATTATGGGGGGTGCCATTTACAGAAGGTAGACCACATAAATCTCCACCCATTGTGGTATCGTAATGTCTACTCCTGTCCCAAGTTACATTAAAATTGTTATGGAGGCAGTAGCCTAAAATAGTATATGTCCTACACAAAAAATTACCCGATAGAAGACTGAAGACGGGGACACAGAGCTGCAGAATACAAGAGACACAAGCAGTGTCGGACTGGGGTGCCCAGGGCCCCCTCGTTGCCAACTCCAGTAACCAACTTAAGTGCCCCACTTTTACAGCTACTTGCAAATGTGACATTATCCTCAATCACAAATTTATATAACAAAGAACTGGGAAGATTGTTACATGAATAAGATGCTGCCTCTGTAAGTACATAGTGAATAAAGGCTATTTTTCCAAGTACTGCCGTATAAGAGGGTGGTGGCCCGTAATGCACAGTGACCCACTGGAGGATTCTCCTGTTCTCCTGTGAGCCAGTCCAAGCCTATATGTGTAATATATGGAAAATTAATACTTTGTGTTTGTAGGGACAGACTTAGTTAAAGCTTAGTACTGGCCCATAGTGGGAGGGCGACCCCCCCTGAAAAGAGGACTGCTTCCTTATAGTCAGGGAAGCACAGTAACCAAGGTCAAGTTCAAGTTGCAGTGGGAGGGCACTTATCGTTCAAGGCAGTGGGAGGTCTTACTAGAATCTCTTGCGGACATTCCTGCAACATCCGGCGCCTAGGGTTTGGTACAGATACTGCCAAGAGTGCCTTATCTTCTAGTGTACAGAGGAAAAGCATGTGAAACTGCATTAAGAGAAGGTAGAGGATGCCCAGTGCACTGAGGAACTGGACAGGAAATCCCTGGAAAATCAGTTAACGTGAGGATAGTGCAAGAGGAACGTAGAGTGATGCTGGAGACATATTGTACTAAAGAAACAAAGAATAAGAAGTCTTGCACCAGAAACTGCATGTTACAGTCTGATGAACTTAAACTGCCCAATAAATTGCTTGTTACAATGAACTGCGTGTTCCCTTAGTTATGTGTGGCATCTCCTGAGGAGGGAGATCTGGGGAAAGCAGTGGTCTGCGGTCTACAGGTGAATGTGATGCACCCCACAATTGCCAGTAAGTTAGGACGGGACCAGGACAAGTTTTAGACAAAATGGGGCCCTGGGCAAAAGTTTAAAGTGGGGCACTGAATGCTCACATATTGCACCATCACCATTTACATGCGCAGAGCTCAGGCCATTAAGCGAGCATGATCAACAATATTGAAGTCATTCGATGCTTGTTTCCCAGCCTCTGTACACCAGCTGGCAAAAAATGATGGGGACAGATTCAGAAATCTACAAGCCATTAACCCTCATACACTTTCAGAAGCCTACACTCATCACTGTCCCCAATTTCCTCTTTTTCATGTCCTGATCTGGCTGTACATCACAACAATTACACTCTCAGAAGCAGCCTAGACCACGTGGCTCCCCTCACTCTCAGAACTTCCAAACACAGAGTAAAACAGCCCTGGTTCACATTGCAAACTCGATTTCTCCAGCGATGCTCTAGGAGTTTCGCACGCCTATGGAAGAAAGCTCGATCACCAGAAAACTTTATCCAATACAAATTTATGTTACGGACCTATAACGCTGCCCTTTTCTTTGCCAAACAGACTTACTTCACCACCCTCATCTCCTGTCTAACAACCCCCAAACAATTTTTGACACCTTTCACTCCCTCCTCAGTCCAAAAACACAGGCCCTATCACATACATCTGAGCTGATGAACTGGCCTCCCACTTTATAGAGAAAATAGAGAATATCTGTCAGGAAATCTGCTCCCTGCCATCAAGTGCTACAACTCCGATCCCTCCCCCAGGGCCGGATTTAGGCAAAGTGGGGCCCTAGGAAAAGTTTAAAATGGGGCCCCAAATGCTAACATATTGCACATCACACAGAAGCATTTCGGTTGTAGTTACATGTGCTGAGTTCAGGCCGCTATATGAGCGTGATCGACAATATTGAAGTCGTTCAACACTTGTTTCCCGGTCTCTATCCACCGTCTGAGAAAGAATGATGGGGACAGAGTGATCACTAATGGATCACTAACAGATCACCATACAGTATCATGTTATCAGCAGCACATCTACAGTTTACACCCCATAGTCCTTCATATAATATAATGTGCCCCATAGTCCTCCATATAGTATAATACACTCCTCAGTCCTCCATGTATTAAAATATACTGCTCAGTCTTCCATATAGTATAATACACTCCTCATAGTGCTCCATAGTATAATGCACCGCCATAGTCATCGATGTAGTACAATGCACTTCCCATAGTATAATGCACCCCTTAGTTCTTCATATAATGTATTCCCCATAGTCCTTGATACAGTATAATGCAGCCCACATATAGTATAATGCAGCCACCCCACAGAGCATAATGCAGCCACCCCACAGAGTGTAATACAGCCCCGCCATACAATATAATGTAACCCCCCATACAATATAATGCAGCCCCCTCTTAAAGTATAATGCAGCCACTGCATAGAGCATAATGCAGCCAGCCAACATAGCATAATGCAGCCCTGCCATAATATATAATGTAACCCCCATAGAATGTAATGCAGCCACCCCATAGTGCATAATGCAGCCACACCACATAGTATAATGCAGCCCCACCATAAAATAGAATTTTACCGCCCATAGAATATAATGCAACCCCTTATATAGTATAATGTAGCCATTACATAGAATACAATGTAGCCCTCCTCATATAGTAAAATGCAGCTCCCATAGAATATAATGTAGCCACCTCAAAGTATAATGAAGCCCTCATACAATATAATCTAGCCCACCACTGAATATAATGCAGCCTCCCATAGTATAGAATTTAGTCTCCTCTTATAGTATAATGTTGCCCCCTCACAGAGTATGATGCAATCACCCACAATAGAATATAATAAACACAATACAGCCCCCCATAGAATATAATGTAGCCCCAAATAGAATATAATGCAGCCCACCTCTCCATAGAATATAATGTAGCCCCCCATATTATATAACACAGCCTCCCCCATAGAATATAATTTAAATGTAACTCTTCATGGTATATAGCACAGCCGCATAGTATATAGCCCAGTACCACATAGTATATAGCCCAGAACCACATGGATTATAGCCCATCCCTCATGGTATATAGCACAGCAACACATGGTATATTGCCCAGTCACACATGGTATATAGTCCAGCACAACATGGTATATACCCCAGCACCACAAGGTATATAGCACAGCCCACCATGGAATACAGCCCAGCACCATATGGAATATAGCAAAGCACCACATGGAATACAGCACAGCACCTCATAGTATATAGTACAGCACCACATGGTATATAGCACAGCACCACATGGTATATAGCACAGCCACACATGGTATAAAGCACAGCAACACATGGTATATAGCACAGCACCACATGGTATATAGCACAGCCCAAATGGTATATGGCACAGCCACACATGGAATATAGCACAGCACCACATGGTATGTAGCCCAGCACCACATGGTATATAGCACAGCCACACATAGTATATAGCCCATCACCACATGCTATACAGCCCAGCACCACATAGTATATAGCACAGCACCACATAGTATATAGCCCAGCACCAGATGGTATATAGCCCAGTTACACTTGGAATAAAGCCCAACACCACATGGTATATAGCACAGCCACACACGGTATATAGCCCATCACCACATGGTATATAACACAGCCACACATGGTATACAGCCCAGCACCATGGTATACAGCCCAGCACCACATGGCATAAAGCCCAGCACCACAAGGTATATAGCCCAGCCACACATGGTATGTAGCCCAGCACCACATGGTATATAGCCCGGCACCACATGGTATATAGCCTAGCCACACATGGTATATAGCCCAGCAGACGATCTAGAAGACCTGGAAGAAATAGAGATGCCAGCATTCTACCGCCATGGTGCCTCCCAAGACTCTAACAATGTGACAGGGAGAAGTCTTGCCTTTCATGAAGTTTCCCGTAATCCACTACCTCACCAAGGTTGGGCAGAGATACAGAGCTGTGACCCGGCTATATGTATGGTCAAAGAACTCCTTGGTGAAGCAGATTCAAATCCAGCTCCTGATGCGCCTGCAGATGTTCAACAGTTGAGGAAAGAAAGAAGCTGTTCCTTTTTGAAGACAAGTTGATCCGAAGAGCTAATAACCCACATACGCAAGAACTGGTCTGGCAGATCGTGGTGCCCAGAAAACACATGCCCATGGTCTTGGAAGCTTACCACAATCAAGTGGGACACTTTGGTTGGATAAAGCTGGAAGTAGTCATCCGCGACCGCTTCTTCTCGACAGGTATGAGACGGTCTATTGAACAGTGGTGTAGGGAATGCGGCGGCCCATGTAGTCTCAGAAGAAAGAATTCTGCAAATCAAAGGGCCCCCTTGCAGCCCATCATCACTAAAAGGCTCTGGCGAGAACCAGGAGACAGTGCTGGAACCCGGGTGGGTAGCAGAAGGTACCCATTGAAAGCAAATTAGCCAGGCCGCAAGCCGGCCGCAGTTACCAAAACCCACAGTCCTACAGGGGGTCCATGTCCCATTGGCACTACGGATCCAGCCTTCAGTGTCAGTTCCCGCAGCCCACATAGGAGTCACCTAAACTGCAGGCACCGTAGAGTCGGCTAACCCGGCCGCAAGATGACAGGACAACGGATTGGTGGCATAGTGACCTTGACACTACCCGGAAACAGCAGGCGTGCTGGAACCAGGCTGGGCAACAGGGAGTCCCCATGCCAAAGACACTGCCGAGCACCAACTGGCGTTGTTGGAGCCCAGGGACAATTATGGTGTAGGCCGAGGCCTACTTGGTGGTAGTTTCAGATTGTTTGTAGGCTACAACAGACTGTCAACGTGCTCCAATTAGGCATCTGTCTCCACTCTGTTTCCAGGATTTCACGTGACCAACAACACCGCCAGTTTATGCGTACAGCAGCCGTCTGCCCAATCCACACGTGTTGCTGTGTTACTGGGATTCTGTAATGTCAGCAGATCCCCTGATGTGTGTCTGCCACTGTCTCCTGCTCTGTCCACATTCCCACCGCTTGCAGTGGGAAGGTGGACAGCGCAGGAGACAGTGGCGGACACATATTGGGGGATCTACTGACGTTACAGAACCCCAGTAACACAGGAACATGTGTGGAATGCGTGGATGACAACTGTGAGCAGGAACTGGCGGTGTTGGAGGTCAGGGGAAATACTAGAGACAGAGTGGAGACAGAGGCCAAATCAGAAAATGTTAAAATCTGAAGTAGTTACAATTTGGAGGCAGCAGCAGTTTGCCCTCCACACAGCAGGGGATCAGCTGACGTTACTGACCCCCACTTTCACATGAACGAGTGTGTTTTTCTGTGTGGACAGCACTTCCGAGCACCAACTAGCGTTGTTGGAACCCAGGGACAATCATGGTGTAGGCCGAGGCCTACTAGGAGCCAGGTGTAAAGCTGAGGTATTTTGACTTTGGAGGGAGCAGGACACTTTGCCCTCCACACAGCAGGGGATCAGCTGACGTTACCGAACCCCACTTTCACATGAACGAGTGTGTTTTTCTGTGTGGGCAGCACTTCCGAGCACCAACTAGCGTTGTTGGAACCCAGGGACAATCATGGTGCAGGCCGAGGCCTACTAGGAGCCAGGTGTAAAGCTGAGGTATTTTGACTTTGGAGGGAGCAGGACACTTTGCCCTCCACACAGCAGGGGATCAGCTGACGTTACCGAACCCCACTTTCACATGAACGAGTGTGTTTTTCTGTGTGGGCAGCACTTCCGAGCACCAACTAGCGTTGTTGGAACCCAGGGACAATCATGGTGCAGGCCGAGGCCTACTAGGAGCCAGGTGTAAAGCTGAGGTATTTTGACTTTGGAGGGAGCAGGACACTTTGCCCTCCACACAGCAGGGGATCAGCTGACGTTACCGAACCCCACTTTCACATGAACGAGTGTGTTTTTCTGTGTGGGCAGCACTTCCGAGCACCAACTAGCATTGTTGGAACCCAGGGACAATCATGGTGCAGGCCGAGGCCTACTAGGAGCCAGGTGTAAAGCTGAGGTATTTTGACTTTGGAGGGAGCAGGACACTTTGCCCTACACACAGCAGGGGATCAGCTGACGTTACTGACCCCCACTTTCACATGAACGAGTGTGTTTTTCTGTGTGGACAGCACTTCTGAGCACCAACTAGCGTTGTTGGAGCCCAGGGAGAACCAGGGTGCAGGCCGAGGCCTACTTGGTGGCAGTTTTACATTGTTTGTAGGTTACAACAGACTGTCAACGTGCTCCTATTAGGCATCTGTCTCCACTCTGTTTCCAGGATTTCACGTGACTACCAACACCGCCAGTTTATGCGTACAGCAGCCGTCTGCCCAATCCACACGTGTTGCTGTGTTACTGGGATTCTGTAATGTCAGCAGATCCCCTGATGTTTGTCTGCCAATGTCTCCTGCTCTGTCCACTTTCCCACCGCTTGCAGTGGGAAGGTGGACAGCGCAGGAGACAGTGGCGGACACACTTTGGGGGATCTGCTGACGTAACAGAACCCCAGTAACACAGGAACACGTGTGGAATGCGTGGACGGCAACTGTGAGCAGGAACTGGCGGTGTTGGAGGTCAGGGGAAATACTAGAGACAGAGTGGAGACAGAGGCCAAATCAGAGAATGTTTAAATCTGAAGTAGTTACAATTTGGAGGCAGCAGCAGTTTGCCCTCCACACAGCAGGGGATCAGCTGACGTTACCGAACCCCACTTTCACATGAACGAGTGTGTTTTTCTGTGTGGACAGCACTTCCGAGCACCAACTGGCGGTGTTGGAGCCCAGGGACAATCATGGTGCAGGCCGAGGCCTACTAGGAGCCAGGTGTAAAGCTGAGGTATTTTGACTTTGGAGGGAGCAGGACACTTTGCCCTCCACACAGCAGGGGATCAGCTGACGTTACCGAACCCCACTTTCACATGAACGAGTGTGTTTTTCTGTGTGGACAGCACTTCCGAGCACCAACTGGCGTTGTCGGAGCCCAGGGAAAATGAGGTAATAGGCCGAGGCCTACTTGGAGCCAGGTGTAAATCTGAGGTTGTTTGACTGTGGAGGGAGCAGGACACTTTGCCATACAGACAGCAGGGGATCAGCTGACGTTACCGAACCCCACTTACACATGAGCGAGTGTTTTGTCTGTGCGGACAGCACTTCTGAGCACCAACTGGCGGTGTCGGAGCCCAGGGAAAATCAGGTAGTAGGCCGAGGCCTACTTGGCGGCAGTTTGCAATTGTTTCTAGACTACTACTAACTGTCAACGTACTCCAATTAGGCCTCTGTCTTCACTCTGTTTCGAGTATTTCCGCTGGCTTCCAACCACGCCAGTTGCTGCCCTGAAATGCCGTCTGCACAACCCACACTTGTTCCTGTGTTACTGGGGTTCTGTAACAGCAGTTTCTCCCTAGAGGTGAGTCAGGCAATGTCTCCTGCATGTCCACATTTCCACTACAAGTAGTGGGAATGTAGACAAAGCAGGAGACATTGCCTTGCTCAACTCTGGAGATGAGCAGATGTTACAGGACCCAGGTACTACAGGAACAAGTGTGGATTGTGCAGACGGCACTTGAGAGCAGAAACAGGCGGTGTTGTAGGCCGGAGGAAATACTCAAAACAGAGTGGAGACAGAGGGCAAATCAGAGAACATTTTAAATCAGAGGTAGTCAGAAGTTGTAGGCAGCAGGAGAGTTTGCCGTACACACAGCAGGGGATCAGCTGACGTTACCGAACCCCACTTACACATGAGCGAGTGTTTTGTCTGTGCGGACAGCACTTCCGTGCACCAACTGGCGTTGTCGGAGCCCAGGGAAAATGAGGTAGTAGGCCAAGGCCTACTTGGAGCCAGGTGTAAATCTGAGGTTGTTTGACTGTGGAGGGAGCAGGACACTTTGCCATACACACAGCAGGGGATCAGTTGACGTTACCGAACCCCACTTACACATGAGCAAGTGTTTTGTCTGTGCGGACAGCACTTCTGAGCACCAACTGGCGGTGTCGGAGCCCAGGGAAAATCAGGTAGTAGGCCGAGGCCTACTTGGTGGCAGTTTGCCATTGTTTCTAGACTACTACTAACTGTCAACGTACTCCAATAAGGCCTCTGTCTTCACTCTGTTTCGAGTATTTCCACTGGCTTCCAACCACGCCAGTTGCTGCTCTGAAATGCCGTCTGCACAACCCACACTTGTTCCTGTGTTACTGGGGTTCTGTAACAGCAGCTTCTCTCTAGAGGTGAGTCAGGCAATGTCTCCTGCTCTGTCCACATTTCCACTACAAGTCGTGGGAATGTAGACAAAGCAGGAGACATTGCCGTGCTCAACTCTGGAGATGAGCAGATGTTACAGGACCCAGGTACCACAGGAACAAGTGTGGATTGTGCAGACGGCACTTGAGAGCAGAAACAGGCGGTGTTGTAGGCCGGAGGAAATACTGAAAACAGAGTGGAGACAGAGGGCAAATCAGAGAACATATTAAATCAGAGGTAGTCAGAAGTTGTAGGCAGAAGGAAAGTTTGCCGTACACACAGCAGGGGATCAGCTGACGTTACCGCACCCCACTTACACATGAGCGAGTGTTTTGTCTGTGCGGACAGCACTTCTGAGCAACAACGGGCATTGCTGTAGCCCAGGAAATAAAGTTCAGGTCATAGAAACATGAACACAACAGGAGACCTGGATCCTGTTGCCAGCCAATTATTTATTCTGGAAGAGGACTGGCAAATTCAGGTGAGATCCAGGCCTTGTTCATTTTCACAAAAGTAAGCCGGTCAACATTATCGGCGGATAGTCGCGTGCGACGGTCTGTTACCACACCACCTGCAGCACTAAAGACACGTTCCGATAATACACTGGCAGCAGGGCAAGCCAGCACCTCCAATGCATACTGGCTAAGCTCTGGCCATGTATCCAGCTTAGAGACCCAATACTTGAACGGGGAAGAGCCGTCTGGGAGAACACTAACAGGGCACGACAAGTAGTCTGTCACCATCTGACGGAAACGTTGCCTCCTGCTGACTGGAGCCGTCTGTGATGGTGTAGCCGTTTGTGGCGGTCCCACAAAACTTTTCCACATTTGGGCCATACTGGCCTTGCCTTGTCCTGCGGCACTGCCTCTGCTACCTCTTTGTGCAGAGCTTTCTCCACTGCCTCTACCCACATGGCTGCTTTGAAAAGCACTACCAGCAACACTTGTGGGGGGAATGGAGAACATGATTTCCTGCACAAGTGTTTCTTGGTACTCCCACATTTTTCGCTCCCGGTTCAACTGTGGTATGAGGCTTTGTAAGTTGTCCCGGTAGCGAGGATCTAGGAGGGTGTACACCCAATAATCTGCCGTGTGGAGAATGTTTGCGATGCGGCGGTCATTTAACAAGCACTGCAGCATGAAATCAACCATGTGCTGCAGACTGCCAACTGGACCGGAAACGCTGTCCCCAGCTTGAGGCAGCATCTCTGCCTGCTCAGCATCACCCCACCCTCGCTGTACACACTGACTACTAGAGCCTTGTGTACCTCCCTCCTCTGGAGAGATGTGTTCCTCCTCCTCCATTGACTCCTCGCCATCCTCCTCACTAAGTGTCCCCTGCCTGGGCCTTTGTTTGGAAGCACGTTGCGCAGACTTGCCAGAAGCAGAAGGCATTTCTGACTGCTCATCCTCGACCTCTTCAAAAACCTCCTCACTTAGTGCTTGTAAGGTTTTTTGAAGCAGACAGATGAGGGGGACAGTCATGCTGATTAGTGCATCATCTGCACTGGCCATCCGCGTGGAGTCATCGAAGGCACGCAAAACTTGGCAGATGTCCCTCATAGTGGCCCACTCAGTGGTGGTGAAGTGTGTCAGGCGCACAGTGCGACTTGTTTGCGCCTGATGCAGCTGGTACTCCATTACTGCTGCCTGCTGCTCACACAACCGCTCCAACATATGTAACGTTGAATTCCACCTGGTGGGGAGGTCACATATGATGCGATGTTCTGGCAGGCGGAATCGGCGTTGCAGAGATGCAATGCGCGATCTTGCCATGCTGGAACGCCGCAAGTGAGCACACTCTAGGCGAACCTTGTGCAGCAGTGCATCAAGATCCGGATAGTCCCTCAGAAAGCTCTGCACGACCAAATTGAGCACGTGTGCCAGACATGGTATGTGAGTGATGTTGCCTAGGCCCAGAGCTGCCACTAGATTTCGGCCATTGTCACTCACTACCAAACCTGGCTGGAGATTCGCTGGCACAAACCACACATCGCTCTCCTGCTTGATGGCATTCCAGAGCTCCTGTGCTGTGTGGCTCCGATTCCCCAAAGAAATTAATTTAAGGACGGCCTGTTGACGTTTGGCCACACCTGTGCTCATATCTGGCCTAACAGGCTCACGCAGTGCTGATTCCGAGGAACTAGAGTAGGAGGAGGACTCAATATGTACAGACTGCATTCCTGCAATCCTTGGAGTTGGCAGAATACGTACAGAGCCACTCTCCAGATCTGTACCCGGCTCCACAACATTGACCCAATGGGCAGTGAGGGAAAGGTATCGTCCCTGTCCATGGCTACTGGTCCACGCATCGGTGGTCAGGTGGACCTTGCTACTGACGGCATTTAGTAGCGCATTTTTAATTTTTCACTCCACATGCTTTTGCAGGGCAGGGACAGCTTGCCTGCTGAAATAAAAGCGGCTGGGCACATTGTATTGTGGAACTGCCAATGACATAAAGTTCCGGAATGTGTCAGTCTCCACCAGCCTGAATGACAGCATCTCAAGGGCCAGTAGTTTGGCAATGCCGGCATTCAGAGCCAGTGCTCGGGGATGGTTTGCCGAGTATGGCCGCTTTTTCTCCCATGCCTGTCCTACCTATTGCTGGTGAGTGGCCTGGGAGGGTGCTGATGACTGCGAACGTGGTTCAGTGGGTGGAATTTCACTGGGTCTCTGGACAACAGTGGCAGTGGTTCTTCCATGGCGTTCCAGTGAGGAAGCCGAACCAGCTGTGTGTGAGCTGGAGGAAGAGGCCCCAACACAAGCTGAAGAGGTGGTAGGTGCTGCTGAAGGTTGGCCTACATCTTGAGTGTGTCTGTGTAACTCCACCTCGTGCTTGGTACGCACATGTTTATACATATTTGTGGTATTGTGGTTGGTCACATTTTTGCCACGTTTCACTTTCTGATGACACAGCTTGCATTTGACAAAGCAAATGTCATCAGCAACTGTGTAAAAAAAAGACCACGCACTGCAAGTCCTGGGAGCGCCCGTTTTGTGTTTTGGAAGAGGGTTGCTCCTCACGGGTGCCAAAGTGGAGGCTACAGGCAACCAAGTCTGCCCCCGCCCTCTCCCTCCTCTTTTGGCCATTCGGGGAATCTCTTCCTCAGAGCTGCTCCCACCACCTTCCTGTGGCTGACGCCATGATGGGTCAAGGACCTCATCATCTCCTCTCCCCTCTTCAAGCACCGGCTGGTCCTGGGTTGTCTCGCCAGCACCGTACGCACCAGAAATTGGCAACTGAGTCTCATCATCATCTGATGCATACTGAGGTGTGCTGACCATAGGCACTGGCCCACCCGCCTCTTCAGATTCAGAGGGACAAAGCAGTTGCGCATCACTGCATACTCCCTCTTCTTCACGCTCTAGAATGCTGCTTGGCTGGCCACCTCTTTCCAAGCCAACAGATTCTGAGAACAGAAGTAAAGATTGAGATGGCTCCTGTCCAGGGCTCTCAGACTGCCTGGGCAATTTGGCAGGTGGTGAAGAGACAGATGGTTGCTCTTCAGTGCTCTGGCCTTGGGAGGATGCGGAAGTCATTGAAGTGGATGCGTTAGCTGCCATCCATCCGACAACAGCTTCAATTTGTTCGTCACGCAGCAGAGGGGTACGGCGAGGTCCTACAAAGCTGCGCATGAAGGACTGTTGCCTGGTAAAAGTGGGGGATGCCGGGTCACTGGTGGCCGCAGCAGATACCGAATCCCCACGTCCTCTCCCTGCTGAATCCCCCCATCCTCTCCCTGCTGAAACTCCACGGCCACGACCACGTGCCTTACTCCCTGCCTTCTTCATCTTGGTAGACTGATAAAGATAGGCAGAAAAGTAAAAAAGGGGTGGCTTAGTGTTCTTATTCCTGAACACTTGCTAACCAGTATAAGAAACACTAATTTGGCTAAGAGTGTGTGTACTACACTTTAATATGATCTAATGTGGCCTAGACAACTGTAAAGTGGAGTGTTTGGTGAACTTTATTTCCTTTTTTTTTTTGGGTGGGGGGAAAGGAAAGGATGTGACCAAAGTTTGAAAGCTATAGTATCACAAACTTTTTGGAGCGATTACAATGCAGGAAGCTAACCTACAATGCAATTGATGAGGCTCCAAAAAATAGGGTGATACTAGCCTGGCTGGCCCTGAAGGGCACAAGCCAGCAAAAAGGCTCCTCTATCTAATCCTATATAGTGTTTGCAACCAACCAATGACAATGGATGCGGTTGGAAGCACACTAATATAGGAGCAAAAATCTGGCTAAATTTGCTGCAAAAAAAGGACTATATATGAGGCAGTGACGCACGCTGAGCGGACTACAGCTAGCGGTGGCTGTAGAACACACAGCAACGTGAGCTGCACTCACACACAGAGAGACCTATCAGACAGCCAAAAACAGTGCAGAGAAATGGGCTATAGCACTGAAAGGCTGCTGAAAGGCTCCGCTGTCCACTCCTTTAGTGTTTGCAACCAACGTATATGGATACGTATGGAAGCACACTATACAGGAGAAAAAAAAAGCAGCAATAAAAGAAAAATGTGTATGAGGCAGAGACACACGCTGGCCGGCCTACAAGCAGACGTGCCTGCAGGACACACTACACAGCGTGGGTCTGCACTCACACAGCCCTTGCAGACAGCTGTGAAAACAGCGCTGCTAGGGAAAAGCAAGCTACAGTGGTGGATTATGTAGCCTGGATAAAGCACAATAATGTTTTTAGAATCGCTATTTCTAACTGTCCCTCACAGTCTTCAACAGCAGCCTGTCCCTAACTGAATTCACAGCAGAGTGACCAGAAATGGCGGCTGCAGCGCTTTTTATAGTGCATCATGACATCATTTCAGCAGCCAATTACAGCAATGCCAGTAGTTAACATGCCTACATGCCTAACAAGATGTGCCCACACTTCTGAGGATCCCCATTGGCTGAATCAAATCGAGCGGGCTCCTAGCATTATGGGAACTTCCGATTCCGGTATTCGATATGAAAAAAGTATCGGAACTAAGTATCGGAATTCCGATACAGCTAATATCGGCCGATACCCGATACTTGCGGTATCGGAATGCTCAACACTACACATCATACATATCACAATTGATACAGAATGTATAAAGATATTATCCTGAACAACCTTGTGTCCCCAGCGGAAGCATATTGAGGAAGACAAGTCCAAGTAGGTAGCTGCTCAATTAACACTAAGGCCCCATTCACACATTGTGTAGCTGTGAGGTGTTTGTTGTGAAGATTAGAACTGCACTATTTACCCCTAAAATATCTCAGCAAACATCTCGCTCTTTTGTGCATTAGAATGATTCCTTAAATAGAACTTAACATTTAATCCTCTTTTTTGTACTGATAGGTGTTATGTCTCATCTATTTCAAAAAATCTGCTGTAATGAAGCATGGACAGATGACGGTGGCGCAGCAGGAAGGCTGAGCAGAAACGACGGAGAACGTAGTAGCACGATGGAAGCAGGAGGACCAGAACTGGAACCACAGGATATCATGAGCAGAATTGATTTAACGGCAACTGCCGTAAGAGTTGCAGACTCCGATCAGGCACAGATCAGAATTGCATCAGTTTTTCTCGGGCGTGGAGAGGGGGGAAAAAAGGTTTCTCCACCTTCTGAATTATGTCAGTCTGTGAAAATCAGACACACTTAGATGTCATCCAAGTGGAGTCCAATTTTTTCATGGGCCCAAAGACTTGCATTGCCGATTTTGATCTGACACTGGGATCAAAATCGGAATTGTCTCCGATTTTTTCCATGGAGCACTGGGTCCGAGCAAAAAATCTGACATTTGCACAGGCCCATAGTATATCAAAGGTACGAGTGCTATCCGTCAAAACCATGGACAGCAAACTCATATATATTTATTTATTTTACTCGTTTACATAGCGCCATTAATTCCACAGCGCTATGTATACATACTATATATAGAAATGAAATAAATATTTAGAAATATATATATATATTTATAGATATATACTCACTCATATATATGCTCTTCGATTTTCACAGACTGACAAAATGGAGAAACTTCCCCCCCCTCCCCAACTCCAACAAAAACTGATGCCACTCTGATCACGCTCTAATCAAAGCCTGATCGGAGTCTGCAACTCTATTATGTATGTGGGTATGTGTATGTGTGTGTATAGTACAGTATATGTATTGCATAGTATATGTATTGTTTAGTAAATGTGTAAATTTATTGCATATGTAATGTATAGTATATGTATAGTATAGAATACGTATAGTATAGTGTAGTAAATGTATAGCATATGTGTATGTCTATTGTATAGTATACATGTATGTCTATTGCATAGCATACGTCTATGTCTGTTGCATGGCATACGTCTATGTCTGTTGCATGGCATACGTCTATGTCTGTTGCATGGCATACGTCTATGTCTGTTGCATGGCATACGTCTATGTCTGTTGCATGGCATACGTCTATGTCTGTTGCATGGCATACGTCTATGTCTGTTGCATGGCATACGTCTATGTCTGTTGCATGGCATACGTCTATGTCTGTTGCATGGCATACGTCTATGTCTGTTGCATGGCATACATGTATGTCTGTTGCATGTCATATGTCTATGTCTGTTGCATGGCATACGTCTATGTCTGTTGCATAGCATACGTCTATGTCTGTTGCATGGCATACGTCTATGTATGTTGCATGACATACGTCTATGTCTGTTGCATGGCATACGTCTATGTCTGTTGCATGGCATACGTCTATGTATGTTGCATGACATACGTCTATGTCTGTTGCATGGCATACGTCTATGTATGTTGCATGACATACGTCTATGTCTGTTGCATGGCATACGTCTATGTCTGTTGCATGGCATACGTCTATGTCTGCTGCATGGCATACGTCTATGTCTGTTGCAAGGCATACATCTATGTCTGTTGCATGACATACGTCTATGTCTGTTGCGTGGCATACGTCTATGTCTGCTGCATGGCATACGTCTATGTCTGTTGCATGGCATACATCTATGTCTGTTGCATGGCATACGTCTATGTATGTTGCATAGCATACGTCTATGTCTGTTGCATGGCATACGTCTATGTCTGTTGCGTGGCATACATCTATGTCTGTTGCATGGCATACATCTATGTCTGTTGCATGGCATACATCTGTCTATTGCATGGCATATATTTGTCTCTCTTGCATGGAATACATCTGTGTGTCTTGCATGGCATACGTCTTTGTCTCCTGCATACCATACGTCAATATCTCTTGCATAGCGTAGGTGTCACGTCCGCCATGTCTGCCATGTCTGTTTGTCTCAAGAACTCCTGGAGCGATGTGCATGCGCATGTTTTGTCTGCTGTCCTGCATGTTCGCTAGAGCTGTGTGCAGACTCACCTCATGTCTGAGCTGCAGGATCCCTGCGTTTCTGCTCTGCCTTCTGTGATCTTCTCGTCATGTCTGGAGTCCTTGATCATGTGATGTTTCTTAAGATCCTGCACTGTCTGGTTCTGCAATCATCTCGTCATGTCTAGAATCCCGGATCATGTGTTCTTCCTAGGATCCTGCACTGGTTGGTTCGGTGATCATCTCGTCATGTCTGAAACCCTGATCATGTGACGTTTCCTAAGATCCTGCACTGTCTGGTTCTGCTATCATCTCGTCATGTCTAGAATCCCGGAAGTTCTCCCCTGGTCCTGACCTGGAGGAGGAGGTGCTATGCCCTATATCAGGCCGCCTCTTCCTATGCTCAGGGCCTGATTATTGTGTTGCTTCCCTGCAAGGCTCTGGGTCTGTGGGGTCGCGCTCTCTATTCTGTGCCCTTGCACTTTGCTCTGTAGTGCGTCTCTGCACACGCTCCGTGCTTGTATTCCGCCTCTTGTCTTGTGCCATGTCTTGTGTTGTCTCTCGTGCCATGTTTGTCTTTGCCTTGTAGTCCTTCTGCTGTTCTTTGTCTTAGTCTGTTTTGCTATGTCTCGCCTTAGCTTTGCTTTGACTTGTAGTCCTTCCTGTGTTCTCTGCCTCGCCTGTTTGCCATGTCTTGCTTTTGCTATGCTTTGACTTGTAGTCCTCCCTGTGTTCTCTGCCTTGCTATTCCTTGCTTTGTGTTCTTCCCTATGGTCTCAGTCTTTGCTTGCTCTGCCTCGCTCTCTCCTATGGTGCTCTGTAGTGCTCCCTGGCACACGCACCATTTCTCCTCTCCTTAGTGCTCGTTTCTTTGTCTAGTCCCAAGGTCTTCCCTTGGCCCGGCTCTGGGCTTCTGCCTACGCTCCGCTGCTAGACTCTGTCCTCGCTCTGACCTGGCTCTGTTTCTGCTTGTGTTCCTTGCCTTGTTCCCTGCCTTGTACTTGCATTGAACCCCGGCATGGGTTCCCCTTGGCCGTCTCCTGTGCCGTGGTAAGTGCCACGAGTTTGTGTACAGCCGTGTGCACTGGCCAGTGTGGCGTGCCCCCTGGCGTGGCTCCTAGCACGCACCCTGCCTTGAACCCTGGCGTGGCTCCTAGCACGCACCCTGCCTTGAACCCTGGCGTGGCTCCTAGCACGCACCCTGCCTTGAACCCTGGCGTGGCTCCTAGCACGCACCCTGCCTTGAACCTTGGCGTGTCTCTACACGCACCCTGTCTTGTGCCTTTGCGTGTCTCAACACGCACTCTGTCTTGTACCTTGAACCTTGGCGTGTCTCTACACGCACTCTGTCTTATACCTTGTGCCTTGGCGTGTCTCTACACGCACTCTTGTACCTTGTGCCTTGGCGTGTCTCTACACGCACTCTTATTCTATGCTTTGGCGTGGCTACACACGCACCCTGTCTCGTTTGTGAACCTTGGCGTGTCCCCTACACACGCACCTCGCTTTGAATCCTGGCGTGTCCCCTACACACGCACCTTGCCTTGCACCTAGTCTTGAACCCTGGTGTGTCCCCTACACACGCACCTAGCCTTGGACACTGGCGTGTCCCCTACACACGCACCTAGCCTTGGACCTTGGCGTGTTCCCTAAACACGCACCCTGCTTGGATATCTGTCGTGCCTCCTTGCCTGAACCCTGGTTTGCCTGCCGGATGCCCGGAACCTGCCGACCGTTGCCAGAGGTCCGGAACCAGATGACTACGGCCTGATGTCCGGAGCTGACGTCCGCAGCCTGATCCCTGGACCCTGTCGGTTTGCCAGCAGTCCGGAGTCCGATGCCATCATGCCATTACCTGTGCCTAGGCGTGCCATCTGGCACGTACCATGTTATGGACCTTGGCGTGCCCACGCGCGCACCTTGCACGTTTGGCTTGTTTTCTCTGTATGTGATCTTGTTTTATTCTAATGAAGATACCTTGCACCTACGTCTAGTCTCGTCTTGCTTCCTGCTCATCCTTGTCGTCAGACACTCGTCTAGTGTCCCCTGAGCCGGCCGTCTGGTCCCAGCAGTCGTGGTGGCTCACCCCCTTGGTCTTGCCCCTGACACTCCCTGTATAGGGGGTGGATTCTCACAAGGTCAGCTCGCCCTCGGTGGGTGGGTGCCACGACCCAGAGGGTCCACTCAAAAAATGGGCTCAGCAGGAGCTGAGTCCGTCACAGTAGGTCTATGTCTCTTGCATAGCATACATCTATGTCTCTTGCATAGCATACGCCTATGTCTCTTGCATAGTATTTGTATATGTCTATTGCATTGTATTCTTCTATGTCTGTTGTATAGTATTTGTCTATATCTATTGTATAGTATATGTATTTGTCTATTGTAATGTATATATCTGTTGTATAGTATTCGTATATGTCTGTTGTATAGTATGTATAAATGTCTTTCGTATCGTATATGTCTACTGTATAGTATTCGTGTATGTCTATTGTGTAGTATTCGTATATATCTATTGTATAGTATTTGTATATGTTTAGTGTATAGCATTCGTATAAGTCTATTGTATAGTGTTCGTATAAGTATATTGTATAGTATTCGTATATATCTACTGTATAGTATTTGTATATGTATATGTCTTCCCTGCACCTGGCTGGGAAGACTGAATCTGCAATAGCCAACCAGCTTGGAGTGAAGAAATCAACTGTGGGAGCAATAATTAGAAAATGGAAGACATACAAGACCACTGATAATCTCCCTCGATCTGGTGCTCCACGCAAAATCCCACCCCGTGGGGTCAGAATGATCACAAGAACGGTGAGCAAAAATCCCAGAACCACTATTGTATAGTATTCGTATAAGTATATTGTATAGTATTAGTATGTATCTATTGTATAGTATTTGTATATGTTTAGTGTGTTGCATTCGTATAGGTCTATTGTACAGTATTCGTATAAGTATATTGTATAGTGTTAGTATATATCTATTGTATAGTATTCGTATATGTTTAATGTATAGCATTTGTATAAGTTTATTGTATAGTATTCGTATTTATCTATTGTATAGTATCGGTATATGTTTAGTGTACAGTATTCGCATAAGTCTATTGTATAGTATTCGTATAAGTATATTGTATAGTATTAGTATATATCTATTGTATAGTATTCGTATAAGTATATTGTAAAGTATTCGTATTTATCTATTGTATAGTATCGGTATATGTTTAGTGTGTTGCATTCGTATAGGTCTATTGTACAGTATTCGTATAAGTATATTGTATAGTGTTAGTATATATCTATTGTATAGTATTCGTATAAGTATATTGTAAAGTATTCGTATTTATCTATTGTATAGTATCGGTATATGTTTAGTGTACAGTATTCGCATAAGTCTATTGTATAGTATTCGTATAAGTATATTGTATACTATTAGTATACAATATACTTATTGTATAATATTGTATAGTATTTGTTGTATACAATATTGTATAGTATTATTGTATAATAATACTGTATTGTATATAATAATACAATATTGTATAAAATATTGTATAGTATTTGTATATGTTTAGTGTATAGCATTCGTATAAGTCTATTGTACAGTATTCGTATAAGTATATTGTATAGTGTTAGTATATATCTATTGTATAGTATTCGTATATGTTTAATGTATAGCATTCGTATAAGTTTATTGTATAGCATTCGTATAAGTATATTGTAAAGTATTCGTATTTATCTATTGTATAGTATTTGTATTTGTTTAGTGTACAGTATTCACATAAGTCTATTGTATAGCATTCGTATAAGTATATTGTATAGTATTCATATATGTCTATTGTATAGTATTAGTATATATCTATTGTATAGTATTTGTATATGTTTAGTGTATAGCATTTGTATAAGTCTATTGTATAGTATTCGTATAAGCATATTGTATAGTATTCGTATTTATCTATTGTATATTTGTATAAGTTTAGTGTACAGTATTCGAATAAGTCTATTGTATAGTATTCGTATAAGTATATTGTATAGTATTCGTGTATATCTATTGTATAGTATTGGTATAAGTCTATTCTATAGTATTTGTATAAGTGTATTGGTATATGTCTATTGTATAGTACTCGTATATGTCTATTGTATAGTATTTCTATATGTTTGTTGTATAGTATTCGCCTAAGTATAGTGTATAGTATGTGTCTCTTGTATAGTATGTGTCTCTTGTATAGTATGTGTCTCTTGTATAGTATGTGTCTCTTGTATAGTATGTGTCTCTTGTATAGTATGTGTCTCTTGTATAGTATGTGTCTCTTGTATAGTATGTGTCTCTTGTATAGTATGTGTCTCTTGTATAGTATGTGTCTCTTGTATAGTATGTGTCTCTTGTATAGTATGTGTCTCTTGTATAGTATGTGTCTCTTGTATAGTATGTGTCTCTTGTATAGTATGTGTCTCTTGTATAGTATGTGTCTCTTGTATAGTATGTGTCTCTTGTATAGTATGTGTCTCTTGTATAGTATGTGTCTCTTGTATAGTATGTGTCTCTTGTATAGTATGTGTCTCTTGTATAGTATGTGTCTCTTGTATAGTATGTGTCTCTTGTATAGTATGTGTCTCTTGTATAGTATGTGTCTCTTGTATAGTATGTGTCTCTTGTATAGTATGTGTCTCTTGTATAGTATGTGTCTCTTGTATAGTATGTGTCTCTTGTATAGTATGTGTCTCTTGTATAGTATGTGTCTCTTGTATAGTATGTGTCTCTTGTATAGTATGTGTCTCTTGTATAGTATGTGTCTCTTGTATAGTATGTGTCTCTTGTATAGTATGTGTCTCTTGTATAGTATGTGTCTCTTGTATAGTATGTGTCTCTTGTATAGTATGTGTCTCTTGTATAGTATGTGTCTCTTGTATAGTATGTGTCTCTTGTATAGTATGTGTCTCTTGTATAGTATGTGTCTCTTGTATAGTATGTGTCTCTTGTATAGTATGTGTCTCTTGTATAGTATGTGTCTCTTGTATAGTATGTGTCTCTTGTATAGTATGTGTCTCTTGTATAGTATGTGTCTCTTGTATAGTATGTGTCTCTTGTATAGTATGTGTCTCTTGTATAGTATGTGTCTCTTGTATAGTATGTGTCTCTTGTATAGTATGTGTCTCTTGTATAGTATGTGTCTCTTGTATAGTATGTGTCTCTTGTATAGTATGTGTCTCTTGTATAGTATGTGTCTCTTGTATAGTATGTGTCTCTTGTATAGTATGTGTCTCTTGTATAGTATGTGTCTCTTGTATAGTATGTGTCTCTTGTATAGTATGTGTCTCTTGTATAGTATGTGTCTCTTGTATAGTATGTGTCTCTTGTATAGTATGTGTCTCTTGTATAGTATGTGTCTCTTGTATAGTATGTGTCTCTTGTATAGTATGTGTCTCTTGTATAGTATGTGTCTCTTGTATAGTATGTGTCTCTTGTATAGTATGTGTCTCTTGTATAGTATGTGTCTCTTGTATAGTATGTGTCTCTTGTATAGTATGTGTCTCTTGTATAGTATGTGTCTCTTGTATAGTATGTGTCTCTTGTATAGTATGTGTCTCTTGTATAGTATGTGTCTCTTGTATAGTATGTGTCTCTTGTATAGTATGTGTCTCTTGTATAGTATGTGTCTCTTGTATAGTATGTGTCTCTTGTATAGTATGTGTCTCTTGTATAGTATGTGTCTCTTGTATAGTATGTGTCTCTTGTATAGTATGTGTCTCTTGTATAGTATGTGTCTCTTGTATAGTATGTGTCTCTTGTATAGTATGTGTCTCTTGTATAGTATGTGTCTCTTGTATAGTATGTGTCTCTTGTATAGTATGTGTCTCTTGTATAGTATGTGTCTCTTGTATAGTATGTGTCTCTTGTATAGTATGTGTCTCTTGTATAGTATGTGTCTCTTGTATAGTATGTGTCTCTTGTATAGTATGTGTCTCTTGTATAGTATGTGTCTCTTGTATAGTATGTGTCTCTTGTATAGTATGTGTCTCTTGTATAGTATGTGTCTCTTGTATAGTATGTGTCTCTTGTATAGTATGTGTCTCTTGTATAGTATGTGTCTCTTGTATAGTATGTGTCTCTTGTATAGTATGTGTCTCTTGTATAGTATGTGTCTCTTGTATAGTATGTGTCTCTTGTATAGTATGTGTCTCTTGTATAGTATGTGTCTCTTGTATAGTATGTGTCTCTTGTATAGTATGTGTCTCTTGTATAGTATGTGTCTCTTGTATAGTATGTGTCTCTTGTATAGTATGTGTCTCTTGTATAGTATGTGTCTCTTGTATAGTATGTGTCTCTTGTATAGTATGTGTCTCTTGTATAGTATGTGTCTCTTGTATAGTATGTGTCTCTTGTATAGTATGTGTCTCTTGTATAGTATGTGTCTCTTGTATAGTATGTGTCTCTTGTATAGTATGTGTCTCTTGTATAGTATGTGTCTCTTGTATAGTATGTGTCTCTTGTATAGTATGTGTCTCTTGTATAGTATGTGTCTCTTGTATAGTATGTGTCTCTTGTATAGTATGTGTCTCTTGTATAGTATGTGTCTCTTGTATAGTATGTGTCTCTTGTATAGTATGTGTCTCTTGTATAGTATGTGTCTCTTGTATAGTATGTGTCTCTTGTATAGTATGTGTCTCTTGTATAGTATGTGTCTCTTGTATAGTATGTGTCTCTTGTATAGTATGTGTCTCTTGTATAGTATGTGTCTCTTGTATAGTATGTGTCTCTTGTATAGTATGTGTCTCTTGTATAGTATGTGTCTCTTGTATAGTATGTGTCTCTTGTATAGTATGTGTCTCTTGTATAGTATGTGTCTCTTGTATAGTATGTGTCTCTTGTATAGTATGTGTCTCTTGTATAGTATGTGTCTCTTGTATAGTATGTGTCTCTTGTATAGTATGTGTCTCTTGTATAGTATGTGTCTCTTGTATAGTATGTGTCTCTTGTATAGTATGTGTCTCTTGTATAGTATGTGTCTCTTGTATAGTATGTGTCTCTTGTATAGTATGTGTCTCTTGTATAGTATGTGTCTCTTGTATAGTATGTGTCTCTTGTATAGTATGTGTCTCTTGTATAGTATGTGTCTCTTGTATAGTATGTGTCTCTTGTATAGTATGTGTCTCTTGTATAGTATGTGTCTCTTGTATAGTATGTGTCTCTTGTATAGTATGTGTCTCTTGTATAGTATGTGTCTCTTGTATAGTATGTGTCTCTTGTATAGTATGTGTCTCTTGTATAGTATGTGTCTCTTGTATAGTATGTGTCTCTTGTATAGTATGTGTCTCTTGTATAGTATGTGTCTCTTGTATAGTATGTGTCTCTTGTATAGTATGTGTCTCTTGTATAGTATGTGTCTCTTGTATAGTATGTGTCTCTTGTATAGTATGTGTCTCTTGTATAGTATGTGTCTCTTGTATAGTATGTGTCTCTTGTATAGTATGTGTCTCTTGTATAGTATGTGTCTCTTGTATAGTATGTGTCTCTTGTATAGTATGTGTCTCTTGTATAGTATGTGTCTCTTGTATAGTATGTGTCTCTTGTATAGTATGTGTCTCTTGTATAGTATGTGTCTCTTGTATAGTATGTGTCTCTTGTATAGTATGTGTCTCTTGTATAGTATGTGTCTCTTGTATAGTATGTGTCTCTTGTATAGTATGTGTCTCTTGTATAGTATGTGTCTCTTGTATAGTATGTGTCTCTTGTATAGTATGTGTCTCTTGTATAGTATGTGTCTCTTGTATAGTATGTGTCTCTTGTATAGTATGTGTCTCTTGTATAGTATGTGTCTCTTGTATAGTATGTGTCTCTTGTATAGTATGTGTCTCTTGTATAGTATGTGTCTCTTGTATAGTATGTGTCTCTTGTATAGTATGTGTCTCTTGTATAGTATGTGTCTCTTGTATAGTATGTGTCTCTTGTATAGTATGTGTCTCTTGTATAGTATGTGTCTCTTGTATAGTATGTGTCTCTTGTATAGTATGTGTCTCTTGTATAGTATGTGTCTCTTGTATAGTATGTGTCTCTTGTATAGTATGTGTCTCTTGTATAGTATGTGTCTCTTGTATAGTATGTGTCTCTTGTATAGTATGTGTCTCTTGTATAGTATGTGTCTCTTGTATAGTATGTGTCTCTTGTATAGTATGTGTCTCTTGTATAGTATGTGTCTCTTGTATAGTATGTGTCTCTTGTATAGTATGTGTCTCTTGTATAGTATGTGTCTCTTGTATAGTATGTGTCTCTTGTATAGTATGTGTCTCTTGTATAGTATGTGTCTCTTGTATAGTATGTGTCTCTTGTATAGTATGTGTCTCTTGTATAGTATGTGTCTCTTGTATAGTATGTGTCTCTTGTATAGTATGTGTCTCTTGTATAGTATGTGTCTCTTGTATAGTATGTGTCTCTTGTATAGTATGTGTCTCTTGTATAGTATGTGTCTCTTGTATAGTATGTGTCTCTTGTATAGTATGTGTCTCTTGTATAGTATGTGTCTCTTGTATAGTATGTGTCTCTTGTATAGTATGTGTCTCTTGTATAGTATGTGTCTCTTGTATAGTATGTGTCTCTTGTATAGTATGTGTCTCTTGTATAGTATGTGTCTCTTGTATAGTATGTGTCTCTTGTATAGTATGTGTCTCTTGTATAGTATGTGTCTCTTGTATAGTATGTGTCTCTTGTATAGTATGTGTCTCTTGTATAGTATGTGTCTCTTGTATAGTATGTGTCTCTTGTATAGTATGTGTCTCTTGTATAGTATGTGTCTCTTGTATAGTATGTGTCTCTTGTATAGTATGTGTCTCTTGTATAGTATGTGTCTCTTGTATAGTATGTGTCTCTTGTATAGTATGTGTCTCTTGTATAGTATGTGTCTCTTGTATAGTATGTGTCTCTTGTATAGTATGTGTCTCTTGTATAGTATGTGTCTCTTGTATAGTATGTGTCTCTTGTATAGTATGTGTCTCTTGTATAGTATGTGTCTCTTGTATAGTATGTGTCTCTTGTATAGTATGTGTCTCTTGTATAGTATGTGTCTCTTGTATAGTATGTGTCTCTTGTATAGTATGTGTCTCTTGTATAGTATGTGTCTCTTGTATAGTATGTGTCTCTTGTATAGTATGTGTCTCTTGTATAGTATGTGTCTCTTGTATAGTATGTGTCTCTTGTATAGTATGTGTCTCTTGTATAGTATGTGTCTCTTGTATAGTATGTGTCTCTTGTATAGTATGTGTCTCTTGTATAGTATGTGTCTCTTGTATAGTATGTGTCTCTTGTATAGTATGTGTCTCTTGTATAGTATGTGTCTCTTGTATAGTATGTGTCTCTTGTATAGTATGTGTCTCTTGTATAGTATGTGTCTCTTGTATAGTATGTGTCTCTTGTATAGTATGTGTCTCTTGTATAGTATGTGTCTCTTGTATAGTATGTGTCTCTTGTATAGTATGTGTCTCTTCTCCTAGGAGCAGGGTGTATATTTTATATTAGATCGACTCTCCTGAGCTTATAATACGTGCAGATATACAGCAATATGCAGCAGGACAGATGTGATCCAGGGAAATAACCGATCGCCAAAAAAGGGGTCAGGAAGGAATTTTTTTCCCCCCCCGAGGCAGAACTCTCCGGGGGGTTTCTTCGCCTTCCTCTGGATCTTGTGGTCCAGTGGCTCTCAGCCGGTCCTCAATGCCCACAGCTAGTTCTGTGGTCTGTATAGGGACTTACCTGAGAGTCATTGTGATTATGATTTAATTTCTTAAAGGACCCGTAATATTTTTATTACAGTGTTGCTTATTGCTATTCCAATAAAAAAAAAAAATAAGAAAGAAAATAAGTTTCATGGGATCTTTTTTCTGTTCACTTTATTTTTACACAGTTACAATGATGGGAGTGATTATTACTACTCTCAGTACTCTACAAGTTGAACCAGGAATTATGGGGGGTGCCATTTACAGAAGGTAGACCACATAAATCTCCACCCATTGTGGTATCGTAATGTCTACTCCTGTCCCAAGTTACATTAAAATTGTTATGGAGGCTGTACCCTAAAATAGTATATGTACTACACAAAAAACTACCCGATAGAAGACTGAAGACGGGGACGCAGAGCTGCAGAATACAAGAGACACAAGCTGTGTCGGACTGGGGTGCCCAGGGCCCCCTAGTTGCCAACTCCAGTAACCAACTTAAGTGACCCACTTTTACAGCTATTTGCAAATGTGACATTATCCTCAATCACAAATTTATATAACAAAGAACAGGCAAGATTGTTACATGAATAAGATGCTGCCTCTGTAAGTACATAGTGAATAAAGGCTATTTTTCCAAGTACTGCTGTATAAGAGGGTGGTGGCCCGTAATGCACAGTGACCCACTGGAGGGTTCTCCTGTTCTCCTGTGACCCAGTCCAAGCCTATATGTAATATATTGAAAATTAATACTTTGTGTTTGTAGGGACAGACTTAGTTAAAGCTTTGTACTGGCCCATAGTGGGAGGGGGACCCCCCCAGTAAAAGAGGACTACTTCCTGATAGTCAGGGAAGTACAGTAACCAAGGTCAAGTTCAAGTTGCAGTGGGAGGGCACTTATCGTTCAAGGCAGTGGGAGGTCTTACTAGAATCTCTTGTTGACATTCCTGCAATATCCGGCGCCTAGGGTTTGGTACAGAAACTGCCAAGAGTGCCTTATCTTCTAGTGTACAGAGGAAAAGCATGTGAAACTGCATTAAGAGAAGGTAGAGGATGCCCAGTGCACTGAGGAACTGGACAGGAAATCCCTGGAAAATCAGTTAATGTGAGGATAGTGCAAGAGGAACGTAGAGTGATGCTGGAGACATATTGTACTAAAGAAACAAAGAATAAGAAGTCTTGCACCAGAAACTGCATGCTACAGTCTGATGAACTTAAACTGCCCAATAAATTTCTTGTTACAATGAACTGCGTGTTCCCTTAGTTATGTGTGGCATCTCCTGAGGAGGGAGATCTGGGGAAAGCAGTGGTCTGCGGTCTACAGGTGAATGTGATGCACCCCACAATTACCAGTAAGTTAGGACCAGGACCAGGACAAGTTTTAGACAAAATGGGGCCCTGGGAAAGTTTAAAGTGGGGCACTAAATGCTCACATATTGCACATCACCATTTACATGCGCAGAGCTCAGGCCATTAAGCGAGCATGATCAACAATATTGAAGTCATTCGATGCTTGTTTCCCAGCCTCTGTACACCAGCTGGCGAAGTATGATGGGGACAGATTCAGAAATCTACAAGCCATTAACCCTCATACACTTTCAGAAGCCTACACTCATCACTATCCCCAATTTCCTCTTTTTCATGTCCTGATCTGGCTGTACATCACTACAATGACACTCTCAGAAGCAGCCTGGACCACGTGGCACCCCTCACTCTCAGAACTTCCAAACACAGAGTAAAACAGCCCTGGTTCACATTGCAAACTCAATTTCTCCAGCGATGCTCTAGGAGTTTTGTACGCCTATGGAAGAGAGCTTGATCACCAGAAAACTTTATCCAATACAAATTTATGTTACGGACCTATAACGCTGCCCTTTTCTTTGCCAAACAGACTTACTTCACCACCCTCATCTCCTGTCTAACAACCCCCAAACAATTTTTGACACCTTTCACTCCCTCCTCAGTCCAAAAACACAGGCCCTATGACAGACATCTGAGCTGATGAACTGGCCTCCCACTTTATAGAGAAAATAGAGAATATCTGTCAGAAAATCAGCTCCCTGCCATCAAGTGCTACAACTCCGATCCCTCCCCCAGGGCCGGATTTAGGCAAAGTGGGGCCCTAGGAAAAGTTTAAAATGGGGCCACAAATGCTAACATATTGCACATCACACAGAAGCATTTCGGTTGTAGTTACATGTGCTGAGTTCAGGCCGCTATATGAGTGTGATCGACAATATTGAAGTCGTTCAACACTTGTTTCCCGGTCTCTATCCACCGTCTGAGAAAAAATGATGGGGACAGATTGATCACTAATGGATCACTAACAGATCACCATACAGTATCATGTTATCAGCAGCACATCTACAGTTTACACCCCATAGTCCTTCATATAATATAATGTTCCCCATAGTCCTCCATATAGTATAATACACTCCTCAGTACTCCATATATTAAAATAAACTACTCAGTCCTCCATATAGTATAATACACTCCTCATAGTGCTCCATAGTATAATGCACCGCCATAGTCATCGATGTAGTACAATGCACTTCCCGTAGTATAATGCACCCCTTAGTTCTTCATATAATGTATTCCCCATAGTCCTTGATACAGTATAATGCAGCCCACATATAGTATAATGCAGCCACCCCACAGAGCATAATGCAGCCACCCCACAGAGTGTAATACAACCCCGCCATACAATATAATGTAACCCCCCATACAATATAATGCAGCCCCCTCTTAAAATATAATGCAGCCACTGCATAGAGCATAATGCAGCCAGCCAACATAGCATAATGCAGCCCCGCCATAATATATAATGTAACCCCCATAGAATGTAATGCAGCCACCCCATAGTGCATAATGCAGCCACACCATAGTATAATGCATCCCCACCATAAAATAGAATGTTACCCCCCATAGAATATAATGCAACCCCTTATATAGTATAATGTAGCCACTCCATAGAATACAATGTAGCCCTCCTCATATAGTAAAATGCAGCCCCCATAGAATATAATGTAGCCACCTCATAAAGTACAATGAAGCCCTCATACAATATAATCTAGTCCACCATTGAATATAATGCAGCCTCCCATAGTATAGAATTTAGCCTCCTCTTATAGTATAATGTTGCCCCCTCATAGAGTATGATGCAATCACCCACAATAGAATATAATAAACATAATACAGCCCCCCATAGAATATAATGTAGCCCCAAATAGAATATAATACAGCCCACCTCCCCATAGAATATAATGTAGCCCCCCATATTATATAAC
This sequence comes from Dendrobates tinctorius, assembly GCF_039654945.1. Taxonomy (NCBI): domain Eukaryota; kingdom Metazoa; phylum Chordata; class Amphibia; order Anura; family Dendrobatidae; genus Dendrobates; species Dendrobates tinctorius. The sequence continues at coordinate 12,341,643 of NW_027361827.1, forward strand.
ACAGCCTCCCCCATAGAATATAATTTAAATGTAACTCTTCATGGTATATAACACAGTATAGTCCACACATAGTATATAGCCCACAACCACATGGATTATAGCCCAGCCCTCATGGTATATAACACAGCATCAGATGGTATATAGCCCAGCACCACATGGTATATAGCCCAGCACCACATGGTATATAGCCCAGCACAACATGGTATATAGCCCAGCACAACATGGTATATACCCCAGCACCACATGGTATACAGCCCAGCACCATATGGAATATAGCACAGCACCACATGGTATACAGCACAGCACCTCATGGTAAATAGTACAGCACCACATGGTATATAGCACAGCACCACATGGTATATAGCACAGCCACACGTGGTATAAAGCACGGCAACACATGGTATATAGCACAGCACCACATGGTATATAGCACAGCCCAAATTTTATATGGCACAGCCACACATGGTATATAGCCAAGCACCACATGGTATGTAGCCCAGCACCACATGGTATATAGCACAGCCACACATGGTATATAGCCCATCACCACATGGTATACAGCCCAGCACCACATAGTATATAGCCCAGCACCACATGGTATATAGCCCAGTCACACTTAGAATATAGCCCAACATCACATAGTATATAGCACAGCCACACACGGTATATAGCCCATCACCACATGGTATATAACACAGCCACACATGGTATACAGCCCAGCACCAGATGGTATATAGCCCAGCACCACAAGGTATATAGCCCAGCACCACAAGGTATATAGCCCAGCCACACATGGTATATAATCCAGCACCACATGTTATATAGCCTGGCAACACATGGTATAAAGCCCAGCCACATATGGTATATAGCCCAGCAGATGATCTAGAAGACCTGGAAGAAATAGAGATGCCAGCATTCTACCGCCATGGTGCCTCCCAAGACTCTAACAATGTGACAGGGAGAAGTCTTGCCGTTCATGAAGTTTCCCATAATCCACTACCTCACCAAGGTTGGGCAGAGATGCAGAGCTGTGACCCGGCTATATGTATGGTCAAAGAACTCCTTGGTGAAGCAGATTCATCTCCAGGTCCTGATGCGCCTGCAGATGTTCAACAGTTGAGGAAAGAAAGAAGCTGTTCCTTTTTGAAGACAAGTTGATCCGAAGAGCTAATAACCCACATACGCAAGAACTGGTCTGGCAGATCGTGGTCCCCAGAAAAGACATGCCCATGGTCTTGGAAGCTTACCAAAATCAAGTGGGACACTTTGGTTGGATAAAGCTGGAAGTAGTCATCCGCGACCGCTTCTTCTCGACTGGTTATGAGACGGTCTATTGAACAGTGGTGTAGGGAATGCTGCGGCCCATGTAGTCTCAGAAGAAAGAATTCTGCAAATCAAAGGGCCCCCTTGCAGCCCATCATCACTAAATAACCTTTGGAACTGGTGGCCTTAGACCACGTGCAGCTAACCCCAAGTCGATCAGAGTATACCTATGCCTTAACAATAGTGTATCACTATTCCCGTTTCCTAGTGGTCGTTCCGGTGAAAGACCAAACAGCAAGAACAGCTGCAAAGGCATTCCAAGAATATTTCTGCAGACCCCATGGCTACCCAGATCAAGTGCTGAGAGACAGAGGTCCAGTCTTCGAAGCAGAAGTCTTTCAAGAATTTTGCTCCCTCTACGGATGCAAAAAGATTAGAACTACACCATACCATCCACAAGGCAATGATCTTTGCGAAAAACTGAACCATCTGGTAATCAATTTATTTGCAGATCTTACCGCTAGAAGAAAGGAACTAATGGCCTGAGAAATTGCCAGATTTGATCAAAATGTACAATCATATACTAACCAGCGCAACAGGATATGCCCCAGCTTACTGGATGCGTGGACAGCCAGGTAAACTCCCCATCGACCTGGAAATGGGAGTCCTAACTCCTGAAACCATATCCAGCCAATTGGACATGGATTGGAATACAGAAAGGCAACTGCAGTATCAAAAAGTTCAGCAATGTGTAGAGGAAAGTCTTGCTCAAGCTAGGCAAAAACAGTAAAGGAACTTAAATAGACATGCTGTGGCAACCCCCTTACCAACAGGTGAACAAGTGCTGAAGAAAAAGAGAAGAAACCACAAGTTAGATGACCAATAGGAGGCTCAGCCTTACACTATTCAACCATCTAGCAATGACAACAGCAAAGTGTGTACTATCTCCAAAGACAGCGGAAAAACGTGTACCACCGTATCCAGAGACAATCTGAAAGTATGTCCAGCACAAATGCGTGAACGAGTTGAGAATAAGGAAGACTCTCAGCTAAAAGAAAATACTTATACAAAGATTTGCACTGTTCTAGGTGAATTCCCTAGTTCTTGGCTACAAGTTAACAACGCAGTGGTAGTTCTTTACCAGAGACACCAAATTGTTCTGGAAGCGACGAGTCGCTAAAGCCAACCACTAGAGTTGAGCGACTTTGCCTTTTTTTGGGTCGAGTCGGGTTTCATGAAACTCGACTTTCGCAAAAGTCAGGTCGAACGAAATCAGCCGATTTTTGTGAAAAGTCGAAGGCCGACTGAAACACGAAACCCAATGCAAGTCAATGGGGAAGCAAAGTCGTCAGGGAGTGGAGACCAGGAAACACACCTACAGTGCCCTTTTGAATGCCAAAAACATCAAATCTTATTACTGAAGCTTTTCAACCTTAATTTACTTCATAATACTAGTTACGCACTGAAAAATGGGGGCTATTTGGCTAAATTTTTGGGGGGGTAGGGCTGGCTCCAGGTTTTCATGTGCCCTGGGCCAAAGAGCGCCCCTTTAACACATACCACAACTCATGATGCTCCGATACGGCAGAGAAATAGCGGTATAGTACAATGAAAAAATACTTCACTTTTTACATCTCCTGACTGATATCCATTTTAAATTCTCCAATAGCTCCAAAAATGGACAGTATCTTACTCCATACAGTATTATGGCCACCGCATAGTGCGCTATACAGAGTAATGAGGCCCATATGTTTCACCATACAGAATCATTGGTCCCATATAATGTTTGAAACAGTATATGATGAGCACCACATAATGCTACAGTATATGTTGGTCCCCATGGATGAAGCTGCACTGTCTTATGGGCCCAAATAATGCTCTATATATAATGGGCCCCATTTCTAATGCTCTAGTGTATAATGGACCCTGTAAATGCTGCTCCAGTGTCTGATGTCCACCTTTGGAATGCTCCAGTGTATGGTTGGCCCCATATATCATTCTCCAGAGTATAGTGCTCCCAAAAAATTGCTGTCCCAACATTGAAAACAATTAAATAAGTCTCCTCGATAGGGAATCCCTGTACTAGTCTGGGTGTACAGACGTGATGTCATTGCGCTCTCTGATCAGAATATCACTGTCAGGAAACGCGAAAGACGTCATGGCGGTGGAGCAGGGAGAGGTAAGTATTTCAACTTTGCAAGTGCTGTGATCCAGAGGAAGTAGGGGGGGCCCACTCGTTGGCGACGGCACTGGCACAGGGTCCCTCATAGTACGGCGGTGTGTCTGACGGCGGGTGGGCTGAACCTGCACTTTCATCTGCACCTTCCTTTTTGTCACCGTGTAAGGTGGTACAGTATATGGGAAGGGTAACCTGAGTTTCATCTGGGTGTCATTCAGGCTGTGTAGAGTGCGAGGGGAATGTAGTGGTCTGGGTCAATGTACCAGCAGAATCATCTAGCAGTGGCTGGGCCTCAGTGCACTTGTGGTGCCCCCAGGACTACGGTCGCCACAGTGACATTACCTTCCTCCTAGGGAGTCTGATGTCATGCTTGGGAGCAACGAAGGATCTCTCTAGCAGTTAAACCAACACACAACACATGGCCCACTCCGGGCCAGCAGGGAGACCTCTGAACCTGACTGCTGAGGAGCTGCTGTCTGTGGTCGGGAGGAGGTAAGTTAGGGCAGTCTGTGAAGGGAAGGGGAAGTGTGTGGGCGTGAAAAGGGGAGCTGGAGGATGAGCAGACTTAAGGCTCACTCCTAGCTTGAGCGCATGGTCCGGATTCTGGTCTCCGAGTTTGTAGGGACACTGACGGTCTTGCAGCAGAAACCGGAGGAAGTAGCAGCTGTAAATGCTCTGTACCCAGCTAAGGCTCGGAGGCCCCAGCAGCGATGTGTGGGAGCCAGAAGAAAAAGGCTACGGTTGCCTGCCATACGAGAAAGTTCCAAGAGAGAGTCAACAGGGGGTACTTCATTGAACTCAGCACTGCTAGTACCTCAGATAAGCGCTAGAACGGAGGCCACACTACCTATATCCAGAGAGAGAATTTCAAATTGGCTTCCAGGCTGACCAACTCCTTCTCCATCTGTACTCTGGGTCCTGGACAACACTTACCAAGTACAGGTAAAGGAACTGCACGACTGTGTCTGTCCTCTTTCTCCTGCGCCTGGCTCACGGCTCTGCTACATCCTGCACTGCACACCATCTACCAACTCTTTCATGTGCCCTGCGACAATGGCCATACCTGTGCAGGGCTTCTACATCTTAGCTTCACCACAACTTCTGTCCCAGAGAAGCGCCACTGCAGCGCTGGTCAATCTACTCAGAAACCACAGGTGGCGTCACGTATCATTCACCTATAAACGTAATTCATCCCTTTGCATGGACGCCCAGGGCCACGGAACGGGTCACCACCACTGGGACACATCCCAGGGAGACACCGTCCCGGTACCGAATAACCCCACTGCCCTGCCTGGCCACCCACACACCATGTCAGATTCATCTTGGACTGGGGAATTCACGATTTGACTTGATAACCCATGCATGGTCCAAAGTTGTGACAGTCAGGTTACATTTTTTTTTTTTTTTCTTCCGTATATGTACCTACCTACTGTCAATGTAATGCCTTTATGCATCTGTATCTGTACTTGTTCCCGCCTTGCTGCTGTAATGCTCTGAATTTCCCCATGGTGGGACGATTAAAGGATTATCTTATCTTTTCTTATCTTATCTTAGAAAGAGCTACATGGACTAATATTAAGTGTGGCCTGCTGCATCATTCACTTTGGGTGGGGGTGCAGGAGACAAGGAAAGGGGTTCTTCCTGACCAGGAGCCAGCACTTGACGACTCAGTGCTTGCATTTTTTGAAACTTCAGAAGAGGAGGGCATATTTGCTGGAGTCTGTTTCGGCAATGTAAGCCCGAACCAGTTCCTCATGCTCCGGCTATAAAAACGGTTAACCTACTCCCAGAAAAGGTAGCCTTCCAGGCGTTCCATAGACAGACCATGACACAGGCTCAACACCTCCTGCCTTAGCTGCTATTGTGCTTTTGCCACTACCAGCAGATGCACCACCACCATCAGCACCTGCTGGCCCCCCCACGCCCACGTCCGCGGCCTCTTCCACAATATGGATTAGACAAGAATATAAAAAGTAGACAAAGTGTACAGTATCATCAGATAGCAGGTATATATGGCATAGTTTAAACATTAACAATGTATCATGAGTAGTGTTGAGCCACCCCGCTAGTGTTTTGGTTCGTCGCACAGGAGGCAAGTTCGTCGAATGTTCCTCGAACCACACTGAAAACAATGGCAGGCAAACACAAACACATACTAACACATACAAAACAATTACAAAACACCTTAAAAAGGTGTCCCAAAGCCGACAAAATGCTCAGAAGCCAAAAATAACATATGGAAAAGGGCAACTACATTTACAAAAGAGGTGGAGGAGTAAAAGGAGGAGGTGGAGGAGACACAGATCTAGGCTTGTCATGCCCTTATGAAGTCAAGAAAGTCTGGGCTAAAAATGTAAAAACCAAACCCAAAAAAGCAAAATCTGAAAACGAACACGATCATATACCGTCGTACTTCCCACCAATGAATTATGGCAACTGGGCGGCGTTATTCCCATGAACCTCCAAACAGCGTCCATGAAGCCAAAGTGTTTGCTATCCGGGGGCAGTATGATTGCAAAGCTGAACCTTAAAGGGATGTCCAAAAGGGCACCACCAGGAGTGGAGCCTGCGGCTTGATTGGACTCCACCCAGGAAAACAAAACCATGCCACCTCAAAAAAAGATGCACACATTGAAAGCTTTGTCAATTGTGTGTGTGTGGTGTGGTATCTCCGTTTGTAGTTGTGCTAGTGATTTGTCAGCTTTATTCCGTTAACGAACGAGACTCCGTCATGCCCCTGCGGTACGCGTAAAGCTTACTAGAGGGATACGCGAGGCTCTGGCACGCGCGATCGAGCAATAACAGGGCTGTCATGGCCTTCCATGTCCGGCTACATGCGCGCTACACTGAAAGGACCATCTTTTGTCGCTTACAGGTGCAGATAACCAGCTGAACACCGTTAGTGATGGGGATCTGGGATTCCAATAATTCGCCGTGAACGATGATTTCCCAGTAAGTGCAGGTCAACAGCAATTCCTGATTTCGGCCTAACCGCCATTCCAGAAAAATGCAAAACATTACGTGTCCAAACCACAGGTGCTGTAGCTTGCTTAACAGCTCTGCAGCCGTTCTCAGGCCCAGTATGGATTCTACAAGATTCGAGAAAATTGATAAAAGGTACAGTTTCACCGGATAACACCTATATATGTTGCATAGTTTACACATTACAAACCTATGTGTATCGACCAGGAGGCAGGCTCAGACGGTCTCAGGCCCAGTATGGATTAGACCAGATTGAACAAAGTTAAGATAGGGTACATTATCACTGGATAGCAGGTATATAGAGCATAGTTTAAACATTTAAAATCTCCATGTTCTCTGCATGGATTACAAAACAATCTAAAAACTAGAAAAAAGGAAATGTATTTCAAGCGTACACCATGAAACACTTTTGGTGGTATTTTTAAATCTTCATTTATATTTCTGTCTCAGTAAGACAGCTGTTGTGAGTTCATTTTCCCCTTCGTCACTGGGGTCTGGTGAACTCCCTATTCTGGTAAAGGAAGGTAATGAGCCTGAATATCAGGCACCTGAGTCTAATGAGGATGACTGGCTGAGTGGAGTCACGGACTGGATATAAGGCTGCCGACGCCCTTCTGCCCTGCGGGTGATTTCTCTGTGGACTTCTAGGACACCAGTCTGATTCCTGCTCCTCTAAAGCTAAGTTTCAGTTTTGCCTGTTAGCTTTTTGTTTTGTTTTTTGTTTTCCTTGCTTTTCAGTATTCTGCCATTCCATGCTGGGGTGAGCTGAATCTCATTTTGCCTGTAGCTCTGTCTTCAGTATATTCCTGAGTGCTGACATAGCTTTTTTGAAGCCTAGCGTCTTCAGGGCCTTTTTCACTGTCAGTCTGTTGGCTCTTATTTTCATAGGGTTTTTCACGGATTGCAGACAGCAGCCTTCCTGTCCTTTTCTATTTAGTTAGCTTGGGCCCCGCTTTGCTCAGTCTATCTTTCTGTCTGTGTTGGTATTTTCATCTTGCTTCACCGTCATTATATGTTGGGGGCTGCCTATTGCTTTGGGGTCTGCTCTGGGGCAGTTTAGATTGCCCCTTTCTTTCTTTAGGCCTATTTAATTCTCCGGCTGTGATCGAGGGGTCTAGGGCATCGTAGGAACCCCCCACGGCTACTGCTAGTTGTGTTGATAGGTTCAGGGGTCTGCAATCCGATAGCTGCCAACTTCTCTGGTTTTCTGGACTTAGCTAGCATTTCTGTTTTTGACTCCTACGGTGACTCAATCATAACAGACAGCCCAGACTCTCTGCAATAGGAAATTAGATGCATACAATTATTTACCTAATGTCTAGTGATTGCAGAAATCTGAGAATTATTCACGGGAACAACTTCCGTCACAATTCTCAGAGGCGATGCTGACCCTCAGTTAATTAGTGTGTGGACACAGCAAAAACCTTTCTTTGTGAAGAAAGTGTTGCTGTATTGCAGTACCGTTGATTACATCACCGTTACTCATATCCATCCTATTTTGATCACCGGGAGAGGTGTAAACGTGGTGCTCACTGCCTATCATGATCTGTCACGTAACTTTGGAGTGCAAAACACAGAAGTCACAGGCCGTAGGCGATTCAATTGGATTGGCACGAGAGGGAGGGCACATTTAAAAATGTGCACTGGAATATCACCCATCTGTGGGTAGGAAAACTGTTAAAGCTGATGAGAAACCACCACTGCATCTCATTGTGAGTCGACGTCCATAAGAAATGGAAGCCATTGATCATCTGAAGCTGGATCCCGGCCAACGGGACAGGGCATAGCTACGTCTTAACCATCATCTTCTATCAGTTCACCAAATTTGAAGTGCCAGTCCCAGTGATGGATTTGACAGCCCAGACTACACAGCGGAGGAGCAGGGAGAGGTAAACATTGCAAATGCTGGGGCCCTGCCCAAGCAAGGGGGGGTCCACTCGTGGGCGTCGGCACTGGCACTGGGCCCCTCATAGTACGGCGGTGTGTCTGACAGCGGGTGTGCACCACCACCGTCAGAGACAATTGTTTGCACTATGAGGGACCCTGTACCAGTGCCCGCACCCACAAGTCGGCCCACCCACCTGTCCAGGGCAATGGCACTCGCACGGTTGTGTGCGCTCGGTGGTGACCCCGGCCATTGGGGGGAGGAGGCTGCCCAGTTAGGGAGGTTTACAAAATGGCATATGTTGATGTGGGACATTCACCTGCTGCTAAAGGCGAAATTGGTCAAGTCCAAGGAACAGGCGGACCAAAGAAAACAATTTTTCTGGCAACCTATGTGTCATCAGGGTAAGGTGGGACAAAATCCTTGGAAACCCATGCACGGATCATTTTAATGATGGGTGTATCATCCACATTTTGGGTCGACAGACGGGTCCTTTTTTCTGTCAGTATTGATCCAGCAGAACTGAAGACTCTTTCCGATAGCACACTTGCTGCTGGGCATGCGAGCTCCTGTAAGGCATATTGTGCCAATTCAGGCCAGATGTCCAGCTTAGCTGCCCAATAGTCAAATGGGAATGACCTGTGAGGGAGAACATCGATATGGGAGGAAATGTAGTTTGTGACCATACTTGACAAGTGCTGTCTCCTGTCACTTTCAATCGATGCAGTATTACCAGTCGTGTGAGCGGGACTTGAAAAATCATTCCACAACATGGTCATGAAACCCCTGTCTCCAACGCCACTTCTGATGTGTCCACCACCAACACCGCTTCCAAGTTGCCCCCGGCCCCTACGGCTCGTGTGAGAACCATCACCGCTGCTGTGTGCTGAGAATGCCTCAACCAACCGGTTTACCAGAGTAGCTTGTTTGCTAGCCAATATTAGGTCAAGGTTCTCCTGTGGCATGATGTTTTGGAATTTGCCTTTATAGCATGGATCCAGGATGCTGGCCAACCAGTAGTCATCATCGTTCATCATTTTGGCAATGCGGGGGTCCCTTTTTAAGATCTGCAAGGCATAATCTGACATGTGGGCCAATGTTCCCGGTGTCAATGATGCACTGCGAGTGCTGGGTGGAGGAGCACTTTCTGGCAAATCCACATCCCTCAAGTCACGCACAAACACTGTACCAGACCTTGCAAAGCCAACATTTTCTCTTGCCCCACGAGAAGCATCCTCCTCCCCTAAATAATCATCCCCATCATCATCCTCCTACTCTTCCTCTTCTTCCTCCACTTCGTCCATGACAGTTCCCTGACCAGACAATGGCTGACTGTCATCAAGGCTTCCCTCCTCCTCTTCCTCCTCATCAACCTCAGCTGCAGACACCTGCTCCTTAATGTGCGTCAAAGTTTGCATGAGCAGACGCATAAGCGGGATGCTAATGCTTATGCTGGCGTCGTCAGCGCTTACCAGCCGTGTGCATTCCTCAAAACACTGAAGGACTTTAGAGAGGTCTTTCAGCTTCGACCACTGCACACCTGTCAACTCCATGTCTGCCCTCAAAGTGCCTGCCCGTGTATTCTCCCACAAATGCATTACGGCCTGCCTTTGTTCGCACAACCGCTCAACCATGTGCAGGGTGGAGTTCCACCTTGTTGCAATGTCGATAATTAGGCGGTGCTTGGGAAGGTGGAGCAACCACTGCAGCTTCTGCATACGACTGGAGTGTATCGGCGACCGGCGCATGTGCGAGCACAGTCTTCGAACCTTAAGGCGCAGGCCTGTTAAATCCGGATAATTAGTGAGGAAGCACTGCACCACCAGGTTCAAGGTGTGAGCCAAAAAAGGTATGTGTCTGAGTTTTGAAAGGGCTATGGCTGCCACAAAATTCCGGCCGTTATCACTAACTACCTTGCCTGCCTCAAGATGTAGACTGCCCAGCCATGACTCAGTTTGTCGCTGAAAGTAGTCGGCCAGTACCTTTGCGGTGTGTCTGTCGCCCAAAACACATCATCTGCAACACAGCCTGCTGACACTTTCCACTAGCTGATCGATAGGGGGACACCTCGCTTGCAACACTGTTAACTGTGGATGCAGTGCTCGTGCGACTGCGCTCTGTGGACCAGCTTTCGCTTCTGGAGGAGGAGGAGGAGGGTCGAACGCCTACAGCCAACTGTTTCCTATACCGTGGGCTAGGCAGCACTGTGCCACCACCGCTGTCCCCTGTGGACCCTGCATCCAACACATTAACCCAGTGCGCAGTGATGGACACGTAACGGCCCTGGCCATGCCTGCTGGACCATGCATCAGTTGTGAGGTGCACCTTTCCACTCACTGATAGCTTGAGTGCATGGACAATGCGGTCTTTCAAATGAAGGTGGAGGGCTGGGATGGCTTTGCGAGAAAAGAAGTGGCGACTGGGTAGTTCATAGCGTGGAACTGCGTAGGCCATTAGTTCGCTAAAAGCTGCGCTTTCAACCAACCGATAGGGCATCATCTCTAACGAGATTAGTTTGGAAATGTGTGATTGCCTGAATGATTTGCCCTTGCGACGACAACTCAACATTTGCTGCTGGTGGTGTGCTAACCGGTGGACTTACAGTGGGAGAAACAATGTTGCGTTGCTGACTACCTTCTTTGGGAGCGGTAGCACATGTGGTACGTGAGTTTCGGTAGTCCATCCACGCTTGCAAGTGCAAGGTGGTTAAATGTCTTAGCATGCAACTGGTATTCAAATTTCTCAGATTTTTCCCTCGGCTAAAGGTCTTTGCGCACTTCTTACAGATTACCTTTGCCTGATCATTAGGATTTTGTTCAAAAAAGTGCCATACTGCACTCTTCCTACTAGGGAAGACAGTCTACATGCCCTGCATCTGTAGTGCAGAGGTCTGTCACTCTCTACCTGACTTCCATGTGTAGTGCGGGATTTGTAACTATCTACCTTTCCTCCATGTGTAGTTCGGGGTCTGACACTCTCTATCTGCCCTCCTTGTGTAGTGCAGGGTCTGTCACTCCCTACCAGCCATCTATGTATAGTGCAGGGGTCTGTCACTGTCTACCTGCCCTCTATGTGTAGGGCAGAGTTCTGTCATTCTCAACCTGCCCTCCTTGTGTAATGCAGGTGTCTGTCACTCTCTACCTGCCTCTGTGTAGTGCGGGGTCTGTCATGCCCTACCTGCTCTCCATGTGTAGTGCAGCAGGCTGTCACTCCCCACCTGCTCTCCATGTGTAATGTGGGGTCTGTCTCTCTCTACCTGCCCTCCATGTGTAAGGCGGGGTTTTTCACTGCCTACCTGCCCTCCATTTGTATTGCAGGGTTCTTTCACTCTCTACCTGCCTCTGTGTAGTGCGAGGTCTGTCACGCCCTACCTACCCTCCATATGTAGTGCAGCAGGCTGTCACTCCCTGGACCTGCTCTCCATGTGTAGTTTGGGGTCTGTCACTCTCTACCTGCCCTCTATGTTTTCTGTGGGGTTCTGTCACTCTCTACTTGCCCTCCTTGTGTAGTGCAGTGTTCTGTCACTCTCTACCTGCCCGCTATGTGTGGGTCGCCCTCCCAAGGTTGTGGGGTACTCGGTACCGGGCTGGTGTCGGCGGGATGTGTCACAGCAGTGGGGACCCGGTCCGTGGCCCTGGGCGCCCAATTAATAGGGGGAGTTTGAATGGTAGAATGTAGTAAATGGAATAGTTCGTGACGCCACCTGTGGTGTTCGGCAAGTGAGATGTTCAGCCGACGCTGCTTGCAGATCCTCTGGAGCTGGTGGTGTGTTGCAGCCAAGATGGTGAAGCTCCCCACAGGTGAAGCTATTGCCCCAGGGCAGTGTAGATGTGGAGTTAGAGGAGGGGCACAAGCAGTGTCGAAGCTGGTACCCAGATGTTGCAGTGCTGGTTGTGCTGACGCAGGAATCAATGGAGGACACCAGGGCTTGTAGTTTCAAAGCTTTACTCACAGTCTGTAGTACACACAGGTGCCTGCCTCCATACTGTGTTCTCTGGGTCAGAGGCTCAATCAACCTCCAGGTCAGATGGAATGCTCCCTTCCAGCGCTCCGCCAACATGTACCTTTCTGGACTTCTCCTCTTATAGCGCCTTTAAGTGTGAAGATCTCCTAGTACTGAGTTACACTGGAGTTCCTCCTGACAGATGTTCCCAAGAACTCTACTTGTACGGCAGACAGCTGTAGCCTGCTTCGGGGACTCCTCACTCCTGAGTCCCGGCTCACTATCCAAGTTGCTGTTGTGCCCAAGTCTTAAATGGGAGTAGTGCATTTACAGCCCACTACTAAACCGGTGTCTGCTGCAGAACCATTAGTGTCCATACAACCTCGGGGACCGGGCCCCGGCCTTGCGCTTAGAACTTCTAGGCAGGGCTCTTCCTCTAACCCACGTCCTCTGTTCCCTTTTACTCCTTCGTTCCGTACTAATCTCTCTCTCTCTTATGGAAGATCCGGCTTCAGTTCAATGTCTTTCTCCTTCTTTCCTTGCCCGTGCAAGCAGACCCAGGTCACTGAGGTCTGCTGCAGCACCTCCTTCCTCCATCCCTCTCTCAGGGATCTTCTTTCCTCACTCCTCTCTGAGTGGCTTCCTCTCCCATACTGACCTGTAATCCTAAGCATTCCCGCTCTTTTATGTATTCTGAACTCCACCCGCCTCCCAGCATGTTTCGTGTTCCAAGCAGGGAGCCACCAAAGGTGATCTGCTACACTCCAAGCAAGGAGTCGCAATGTGGCTTTGCTGAACTACTGTGTTGTGTGGGGTGCGAGTGTTGGAGCGTGGTTAGGAGCCTCCAACTTACCTCAGGAGGAGGTGCAGTACCTTTGTGGCGACTGAGCCTCAGGGGCGCCACATGTGTAGTGTGGGGTCTGTCACTATCTACCTGCCCTCCTTGTGTAGTGCAGTGGTTTGTCACTCTCTATCTGCCCACTATGTGTAGTGCGGCGGCCTGTTACTTCCAACCTGCCCTCCATGTGTAGTGCGGTGGTCGATCACTCCCTACCTGCCCTCCATGTCTAGTGTGTGGTTTGTCAATACCTTCCTCCCCTCCATGTGTAATGTGGTGGTCTGTTACTCCCTACCTGCCCTTGCATTGCCAAGTTTCTAACACTATGGTTCGGATACGGCTTTAGAGAAGGCTACTGCTTGTGATATAGCGCAATTTTATTACACGGTACAAAATTAAAGGAATGGTATGATTAGACAGTATGATTGCGTACACTTTTGTATAATTTAAGATAGAAAGGTTAAGTACAGATAAAGATTGAATACATATGATTAGGTATATATATAAAGATTAACTATATACAGTATACTCACATCATCAATCACCAAGAGGCTTTTAAACATCATCCGTCTGGAATGTCAGAGAAGCAACACCAAGACAGAGTCCCCTGGAAGATTCACAACACTGCACGGGCATCCCCACTTATGCAGGTATCAACACTGTACACATACAGGTATCCAGTTTTTGCTTCTGTCTAAGTCATGTTTCTCTGGCCTTATATAATAAATTACACTAATGTGTAACTAGCTTCACCCAGTCCTTCCAGTGGCCGGCCTTCAAGGTTGGATGAAACAGACAACATGGCATCATCAGACAATGGGTCATAAACACTTACAATATAAAAGCCACATGGGTTTAGATAAAATCAACACAGGCAGAGGTTAATAAACCTTAATGTTTTACAATGACAAACAGCAAACATAGATTCTCAAGACTGCCAATATAACCATTATCTTGTCTGTAACTGTTTGACTGTTTGGTATCAACAAAAGCTACTCTGTCAACAAAAGCGGAAACAAATGACACTCAAAAACACTTATGAGCAACAAGCAGTGCGTCCGGAAAGAAAAGAAGAGTGGTAGTTGTGGGCGACTCACTACTAAGAGGCACGGAGGCAACTATCTGCAGGCCGGACATAACCGCACGAGAAGTATGCTGCTTCCCAGGAGCAAAAATCAAGGATGTGGCCAACAGGATACCAACTATCCTCAAATCCAAGGACGACTACCCTTTCCTACTGATACATGTAGGCATAAACGACACGGCAAGAAATGACCTACCAAGTATCTGCGAAGACTTTGAAATTCTGGGGAAGAAAATAAAGGAACGGAATGTACAGGTTGTTTTCTCATCAATCCTCCCAGTCGATGGCCATGGCATCAGAAGATGGAATAGGATACTAGAGGTGAACAACTGGCTACGACGGTGGTGCAGGCAGCAAGGATTTGGATTCTTGGACCATGGCGTGAATTACCTCTACGATGGACTTCTCGCAAGAGATGGGATACACCTCACAAAACCTGGGAAACACACATTCGCCAGAAGACTTGCCACACTCATCAGGAGGGCTTTAAACTAGAAGAAGAGGGGAAGGGAGGAAAAACAGCAGACAAGAACATGCAGCAGAAGGACAAACTAATCAAGGATACTAGATGTGGTACAGAGGACCCAAGACAGGGTACTCAGAAGGAAGCTAAGAAAAATGAAGCAAAACTTCTTTCCTGCATGCTGACCAATGCAAGAATCCTGACCAATAAGATTGAAGATCTGGAGTTGGTAATGTATGAGGAAAAATACGACATAGTAGGAATAACTGAGACATGGTTAGACGACAGCTATGACTGGGCGGCTAACTTGCAAGGATATGATTTGTTTAGGAGGGATTGTCAAAAACGGAAAGGGGGTGGAGTCTGTCTATATATAAAGTCCACTTTAAAGCCCACACTAAGAGAAGATATACAAGAGGGAAATGAAGAGGTGGAGTCTCTATGGGTGGAGATACAAGGAGAGAAAAGTAATAAAATCCTCATAGGGGTTTGTTATAAGCCACCAAATATAACAGAAACCACTGAAAATGTATTATTGAAACAAATAGACAAAGCAGCAAATCACAATGAGGTGATTATTATGGGGGACTTCAACTACCCTGACATAGACTGGGAAACTGAAAGGAAACCAATTTCTGTCAGTGACCAAGGATAATTATCTGTCACAACTTGTGCAGGGCCCAACTAGAGGGACAGCCCTTCTGGACTTAATTCTAAGTAACAGGCCAGATAGAATAACACAAGTACGAGTCGATGGGCACCTAGGGAACAGTGACCACAATAATACAATTCCACTTGTCCTTCAGTAAGGTGCCCTGGAAAGGGGTTGCGAAAATGATGAATTTCACTAAAGCAAAGTTTGATCAGCTTAGAGAGGACCTTCGCCGAATTGATTGGGACAATGTCCTCAAAAATAGGAGCACAGAAAATAAATGGGAAATATTTAAATCCGTTTTACACACCCACTGCGAGCTAGCCATACCGTACAGAAATAAAAGGGCTAGGAACAGGAGAACACCAATGTGGCTAAATAAGGATGTAAAAAGGGCAATAAATAACAAGAACACGGCATTTAGGAAGCTAAAACAAGAAGGCAATGAAGAAGAATTAAAAAGTTATAGAGAAAAAAATAAAATGTGTAAAAAACAAATACATTTTGCAAAAGTGGAAACTGAGAGACTCATTGCTAAGGAAAGTAAAACAAACCCCAAACTATTCTTTAATTATATAAACAGTAAAAAGATGAAAATTGATGGTGTCGGCCCTTTAAAGAACAATGAGTGTGAAATCATAGAGAGCGATGTGGGAAAAGCAAATGTTTTAAACACTTTTTTCTCAACAGTGTTCACACAGGAAAAGGATTTGCCAGGGGAAATGCAGAGTGATAATGTAAACTCCCAATTAAGTATTACCTGCCTAACCCAGGAAGAAGTGCAGAACCGCCTTAGTAAGATTAAAATTGACAAATCACCAGGCCCTGATGGCATTCACCCTCGGGTATTAAGGGAGTTAAGTACTGTGATAGACAGGCCTCTATTCCTTATATTTAAAGACTCTATAGAAACAGGGTCTGTTCCTTTTGATTGGCGGCAAGCAAATATGGTACCAATATTCAAAAAGGGGTGTAAAAGGGAACCTGGAAACTAGAAGCAGGTAAGCTTATCATCTGTCGTGGGTAAAATTTTTGAAGGGCTTCTAAGGGATACCATTATGGAATATCTCAATGTTAATAAATGCTTAACTCCATATCAACATGGATTTATGAAGGATCGCTCCTGTCAAACTAACCTGACCAGCTTCTATGAGGATGAAAGCTCTGAAATGGACCAAGGAGAATCATTGGATGTCATTTATCTCGACTTCTCTAAAGCATTTGACACTGTTCCACATAAAAGATTGGTAAGTAAGATGAGAAAGCTTGGGCTAGGGGAAAATGTGTGTAGATGGGTAGGTAGCTGGCTTAGTGATAGAAAACAAATAGTGGTTATTAATGGTGCATACTCAGATTGGGCTAGGGTTACTAGTGGGGTACCACAGGGTTCTATATTGGGCCCCCTACTATTTAATATATTTATTAATGATCTAGTGGATGGCTTACACAGTAAAATATCAGTATTTGCAGATGATACAAAACTATGTAAGGTAGTTAACACAAAGGAGGACAGTTTGCAACTACAGACAGATTTGAGTAAATTGGAGAATTGGGCTGAAAAATGGCAAATGAGGTTTAACACAGATAAATGTAAGGTTATGCACATGGGAAGGAGAAGCAAATTCTATAATTACTTACTAAACGGGAAACTGCTGGGGAAATCAGACATGGAAAAAGACTTAGGCATCTTAGTCAATAAGAAGCTAAATTGGAGTGCCCAGTGTCAGGCAGCTGCCATCAAAGCAAATAGGGTCATGGGATGTATTAGAAGACGTCTGGGGACACGAGATGAAAACATAATTCTCCCTCTGTACAAATCACTCGTCAGACCACACTTGGAGTATTGTGTGCAATTTTGGACGCCGGTGCTCTAGAAAGATATTACTGAACTTGAAAGGGTTCAAAGGCGGGCTACTAAAATGATATATGGAGTTGGTTCACTACAATACCCAGAAAGGTCATCAAAATTAGGTCTATTTACTCTAGAAAAGAGAAGACTTAGGGGAGACCTAATATATTTGTACAAGTATATAAGAGGGCAATACAGAGATCTCTCCAATGAACTGTGTGTACCAAGGACTGTGACAAGAACAAGGGGGCATTCTCTTCGTTTGGAGGAAAGACAATTTCTGCACCAGCATAGAAGAGGGTTCTTCACGGTAAGAGCAGTGACGCTCTGGAATTCTCTTCCTGAGGAAGTGGTGATGGCCAACTCACTGAATGAATTTAAGAAAGGAATGGATGCTTTTCTTGTGAGTAACAGCATAGAAGGTTACGAATAATAGAATATTATAGGTAGATGGTTGACCCAGCTTAGGGGAAGGAATTTTTTTCCCTATGGAGAAAATTGGCTTCTACTCTGTGGGTTTTTTGCTTTCCCCAGGATCAACAATACAGAACAGCTGCACTAAAAATAGGCTGAACTAGATGGACATAAGGTCTTCCTTCAGCCTTCATAACTATGTTACTATGTTACTATGTAAATGCAGCTCTGCCATATACAGAATTCATTCTATATATTTCAATATGGACTCAAAATAGCCATTTTTATATTCGCACTACAGCTCTCCAAGTGTAGGTTGGGGTCTGTCACTCCCTACCTGCCGTCTATGTGTATTGTTGGGTCTGTCACTACCTTTCTGCCTTCCATGTGTAGTGCAGAGTCTGTCACTATCTACCTGCCCTCCATGTGTAGTATGGGGTCTTTCACTCTCTACCTGCCCTACATGTGTACTGTGGGGTCTGTCACTCTCTACCTGCCCTCCATGTGTAGTATGGGGTCTGTCACTCTCCATCTGCCCTCTATGTGTAGTATGGGGTTCTGTCACTCTCTACCTGCCCTCCTTGTGTAGTGCAGCGGTCTGTCACTCTCTACCTTCCCGCTATGTGTAGTGTGGGGTCTGTCACTCTCTACCTGCTCTCTGTGTGTGCTGTGGGGTTCTGTCACTCTCTACCTGCCCACTTTGTTTAGTGCAGCGGTCTGTTACTTCCTACTTGCCCTCCATGTGTAGTATGTGGTCTGTCACTCCCTACCTGACCTCCAAGTGTAGGTTGAGGTCTGTCACTCCCTACCTGCCGTCTATGTGTATTGTTGGGTCTGTAACTACCTTTCTGCCTTCCATGTGTAGTACAGGGGTCTGTCACTATCTACCTCCCCTCCATGAGAAGTGTGGGGTCTGTCAGTCCCTACCTGACCATGCATGTGTACTATGGGGTTCTGTCACTCCCTACATGACCTCCATGTGTACTGCAAGGTTCTTTCATGCTCTACCTGCCCTCTGTGAAGTGCGGGGTCTGTCTCTCACTCTTTACCTGCCCTCCATGTGAAATGTTCTCTCACTATCTACCTACACTTCCAGCAAGCATCGGACTGGAGCACCCTGGGCCTACCAAAGAAAATCATTCTTGGGGCCCACTTTGTAGCTACATAGAAATAAATACAATATCACCAATTGTATGGTTATATACACTAATGTCAGGGTATAATATAAGGTAGTCCACTTCTTAATAGTATGCTAAGGATTGGCACCCTTATTGTGGTACAAACTCAATGATCTCCTGGTGCTTATTAACCATATAGAGTCTGCCTATGGGGAGTGCATTATACAATATAGAGTCTGCGTACGGTGGTGCATTATACAGTATAGAATCTGCCTTTGGGGTGTGCATTATACAATATAGAGTCTGTCTATGGGGAGTGCAGTATACCATAATGAGTATGCCATAGAGGCCTATGGGGAGTGCATCATAGTATATATTCCTATGGGGGGTGCATTATACAATATAGAGTCTGTCTATGGGGAGTGCAGTATACAATAATGAGTATGCCATAGAGGCCTATGGGGAGTGCATCATAGTATATATTCCTATGGGGGGTGCATTATACAATATAGAGTCTGTCTATGGAGAGTGCAGTATACAATAATGAGTGTGCCACAGAGGCCTATGGGGAGTGCATCATAGTATATATTCCTATGGGGGGTGCATTACACAATATAGAGTCTGCTTATGGGTGGTGCATTATACAATATGGTATCTGGCTTTGTTGGGTGCATTATACTATTTAGAGTCTGCCTACAGGGGTTCATTACATAGTACAGAGTCTGCCTATGGTGGGTCATTATTCCATTCAGAGTCTGCCTATGGGGAGTGCAGTATACAATAATGAGTATGCCATAGAGGCCTATGGGGAGTGCATCATAGTATATATTCCTATGGGGTGTGCATTATACAATATAGAGTCTATCTATGGGGAGTGCAGTATACAATAATGAGTATGCCATAGAGGCCTATGGGGAGTGCATCATAGTATATATTCCTATGGGGTGTGCATTATACAATATAGAGTCTGTCTATGGCGAGTGCAGTATACAATAATGAGTATGCCATAGAGGCCTATGGGGAGTGCATCATAGTATATATTCCTATGGGGTGTGCATTATACAATATAGAGTCTGTCTATGGGGAGTGCAGTATACAATAATGAGTGTGCCATAGAGGCCTATGGGGAGGGCATCATAGTATATATTCCTATGGGGGGTGCATTATACAATATAGAGTCTGTCTATGGGGAGTGCAGTATACAATAATGAGTGTGCCATAGAGGCCTATGGGGAGTGCATCATAGTATATATTCCTATGGGGGGTGCATTATACAATATAGAGTCTGTCTATGGGGAGTGCAGTATACAATAATGAGTATGCCATAGAGGCCTATGGGGAGTGCATCATAGTATATATTCCTATGGGGGGTGCATTACACAATATAGAGTCTGCTTATGGGTGGTGCATTATGCAATATGGCATCTGGCTATGTGGGGTGCATTATACTATTTAGAGTCTGCCTACAGTGGTTCATTACATAGTACAGAGTCTGCCTATGGGGGGGCATTATTCCATACAGAGTCTGCCTATGGGGGGTGCATTATACTACAGTTGAAACTAGATAGATAAAATGCCTTAAAACATTTTTTCTCTCATTATTCTGGCATTTGGCAAATATTAATAATTATTGTAATCCTAATTGACCTGAAACGGAAAAGATTTATTCTGATTTCTTGTCAGATATTGAGAAAAACATGCATATGTGTTTTTATATAGTGTATGTAAACTTCTGGTTTCATACATACAGCATTGAAATAACCTGTTCACAATATCAAAGTATGTCATAGGGTGGGCAGGGGTTAAACAGTCAGTTTTGATGACATCACAAAGCACATAACCATCATAGACATCATATGACATCACAATTGGCATAGAATGAGGAAAGTACAACACATGAGCCATCTTGTTTCATTAGAGCCTGACAGCTTGAAGGAAACAAGTCCAGGTAGGGAACTCTTCACTTATGACGCCACTCACAAATTGTTTAGAAGGGGGATTAAAAGTGGGATTCAGAGCTGCATCATTCATCTGAAAATCTCATCAAAAAGTGCTATAGCCTGTGAAATTTATAACGATTCTATGATTTAAGAAAATGCTATTGATCAGCTTCTAAGGAAAATCTGCACATTTGGGTTCTTTCTAAGCGAGTGTGAGCCCAGCCAAACAGGAGTTACCACTCTGGACCACCCCATCCCTAAATGAGGACGTGCTGGCCATCAGCTGATCATTGTCACTGGTCTTGAAGACCCTCAGCAATCGGCTGGTTTTGCCCTCTATGACACCCATGTGCTCTAATAAAAGCATATAGGAAGGGGTGGGGCAGTGAGACAACTCCACTTGGTTCCATTTTTGGGTAGCTTTGCCATTAATGCTGTGAAAATGGTATCAGAACATAAATTTAATTGAATACTGCTACAGTTCTCCATTGTCAGCTCTCTTGGTCCTGTTGGATCAGGGGTGACCAGGAACTGACGGTTTATCGTGGTCAGGAATTGCAGTATGGGGTCCTGTGTTTTCCTTTAGTGCGTAGAAGAGCAGGTGATACAGATTAGAAAAATTGGGGCAAATGCTTAGGTTTTAATATGCGTCATGACTCAGTAAAAAATGAGGCTGGTGGTTATTTGCGGCCTGTGATTTTGTTTTATTAATTCTACTCTTGATGTTGGAAACTTGATACACAACACACCAGTGGCAGTTATTACGACAGGACACATGACATCACAGGGCACATGACATCATACATATCACCTGACACATCACATCATACATATCACAATTGGTACAGAATGTATAAAGTTATTATCCTGAACCACCTTGTGTCCCCAGCGGAAGCATATTGAGGAAGACAAGTCTAAGTAGGTAGCTGCTCAATTAACACTAAGGCCCCATTCACACATTGTGTAGCTGTGAGGTGTTTGTGGTGAAGTTTAGAACTGCACTATTTACCCCTAAAATATCTCAGCAAACATCTCGCTCTTTTGTGCATTAGAATGATTCCTTAAATAGAACTTACCATTTAATCATCTTTTTTGTACTGATAGGTGTTATGTCTCATCTAGTTCAAAAGATCTGCTGTAATGAAGCACGGACAGATGAAGGTGGCGCAGCAGGAAGGCTGAGCAGAAACGACGGAGAACGTAGTAGCACGATGGAAGCAGGAGGACCAGAACTGGAACCACAGGATATCATGAGCAGAATTGATTTAACGGCAACTGCCGTAAGAGTTGCAGACTCCGATCAGGCACAGATCAGAATTGCATCAGTTTTTCTCGGGCGTGGAGAGGGGGGAAAAAAGGTTTCTCCACCTTCTGAATTATGTCAGTCTGTGAAAATCAGACACACTTAGATGTCATCCAAGTGGAGTCCAATTTTTTCATGGGCCCAAAGACTTGCATTGCCGATTTTGATCTGACACTGGGATCAAAATCGGAATTGTCTCCAATTTTTTCCATGGAGCACTGGGTCCGAGCAAAAAATCTGACATAAGCACAGGCCCATAGTATATAATAGGTACGAGTGCTATCCGTCAAAACCATGGACAGCAAACTCATATATATTTATTTATTTTACTCGTTTACATAGCGCCATTAATTCCACAGCGCTATGTATACATACTATATATAGAAATGAAAGAAATATTTAGAAATATATATATATTTATAGATATATATTCACTCATGTATATGCGCTTCGACTTTCACAGACTGACAAAATGGAGAAACTTTTTCCCCCCCTCCCCACCTCCAAGAAAAACTGATGCCACTCTGATCACACTCTAATCAAAGCCTGATCAGAGTCTGCAACTCTATTATGTATGTGGGTATGTGTATGTGTGTGTATAGTACAGTATATGTATTGCATAGTATATGTATTGTTTAGTAAATGTGTAAATTTATTGCATATGTAATGTATAGTATATGTATAGTATATCATACGTATAGTATAGTGTAGTAAATGTATAGCATATGTGTATGTCTATTGTATAGTATACATGTATGTCTATTGCATAGCATACATCTATGTCTGTTACATGTCATATGTCTATGTCTGTTGCATGGCATACGTCTATGTCTGTTGCATGGCATATGTCTATGTCTGTTGCATGGCATACATCTATGTATGTTGCATGGCATACGTCTATGTCTGTTGCATGGCATATGTCTATGTCTGTTGCAAGGCATACGTCTATGTCTGTTGCATGGCATATGTCTATGTCTGTTGCATAGCATACGTATATATCTGTTGCATGGCATACGTCTATGTCTGTTGCATGGCATGACGTCTATGTCTGTTGCATGGCTTACATCTATGTCTGTTGCATGGCATACGTTTATGTATGTTGCGTGGCATACGTCTATGTCTGTTGCATGGTATACGTCTATGTCTGTTGCGTGGCATACGTCTATGTCTGTTGCGTGGCATACGTCTATGTCTGTTGCATGGCATACGTCTGTGTCTCTTGCATGGCATACATCTGTCTATTGCATGGCATATATTTGTGTCTCTTGCATGGAATACATCTGTGTGTCTTGCATGGCATACGTCTGTGTCTCCTGCATACCATACGTCAATATCTCTTGCATAGCGTAGGTCTATGTCTCTTGCATAGCATACATCTATGTCTCTTGCATAGCATACGCCTATGTCTCTTGCATAGTATTTGTATATGTCTATTGCATTGTATTCTTCTATGTCTGTTGTATAGTATTTGTCTATATCTATTGTATAGTATATGTATTTGTCTATTGTAATGTATATATCTGTTGTATAGTATTCGTATATGTCTGTTGTAGAGTATGTATTAATGTCTATCGTATCGTATATGTCTACTGTATAGTATTCGTGTATGTCTATTGTGTAGTATTCGTACATATCTATTGTATAGTATTTGTATATGTTTAGTGTATAGAATTTGTATAAGTCTATTGTATAGTATTCATATAAGTATGTAGTATAGTATTAGTATATATCTATTGTATAGTATTTCTATATGTTTAGTGTATAGAATTTGTATAAGTCTATTGTATAGTATTCGTATAAGTATGTAGTATAGTATTAGTATATATCTATTGTATAGTATTTGTATATGTTTAGTGTATAGCATTCGTATAAGTCTATTGTATAGTATTCGTATAAGTATATTGTATAGTATTCGTATTTATCTATTGTATAGTATTTGTATATGATTAATGTACAGTATTCGCATAAGTCTATTGTATAGTATTCGTATAAGTATATTGTATAGTATTAGTATATATCTATTGTATAGTATGTGTATATGTTTAGTGTATAGCATTCGTATAAGTCTATTGTATAGTATTCGTATAGTATTTTGTATAGTATTCGTATTTATCTATTGGATATTATTTGTATAAGTTTAGTGTACAGTATTCATATAAGACTATTGTATAGTATTCGTATAAGTATATTGTATAGTATTCGTATATTTCTATTGTATAGTATTGGTATAAGTATATTCTATAGTATTCGTATAAGTTTATTGTATAGTATTCGTATATGTCTATTGTATAGTTTTCGTATATGTCTATTGTATAGTATTGGTATATGTCTATTGTATAGTATTCGTATATGTCTATTGTATAGTATTTCTATATGTTTGTTGTATAGTATTCGCATAAGTATATTGTATAGTATATTTATATGTTTCTTGTATAGTCTATGTATATGTCTATTGTATAGTTTATGTATATGTCTATTGTACTGTATAGTATATGTCTATTGTATAGTATATGTACATCTCTATTTTAAATTAGAGTGCAAGCTCCTAGGAGCAGGGTGTATATTTTATATTAGATTGTTAGCTCCTAGAAGCAAGATGCATTTATCTTTTCCCTTCCAGATCGACTCTCCTGAGCTTATAATACGTGCAGATATTCAGCAATATGCAGCAGGACAGATGTGATCCAGGGAAATATCCGATCGCCACAAATGGGGTCAGGAAGGAATTTTTTCCCCCCCTGAGGCAGAACTCTCCGGGGGGTTTCTTCGCCTTCCTCTGGATCTTGTGGTCCAGTGGCTCTCAGCCAGTCCTCAATGCCCACAGCTAGTTCTGTGGTCTGTATAGGGACTTACCTGAGAGCCATTGTGATTATGGCTTAATTTTTTAAAGGACCCGTAATATTTTTATTACAGTGTTGCTTATTGCTATTCCAATAAAAAAAAAATAAGAAAGAAAATAAAAGTTTCATGGGATCTATTTTCTGTTCACTTTATTTTTACACAGTTGCAATGATGGGAGTGATCATCACTACTCTCAGTACTCTACAAGTTGAACCAGGAATTATGGGGGGTGCCATTTACAGAAGGTAGACCACATAAATCTCCACCCATTGTGGTATCGTAATGTCTACTCCTGTCCCAAGTTACATTAAAATTGTTATGGAGGCAGTACCCTAAAATAGTATATGTCCTACACAAAAAACTACCCGATAGAAGACTGAAGATGGGGACACAGAGCTGCAGAACACAAGAGACACAAGCAGTGTCGGACTGGGGTGCCCACGGCCCCCTAGTTGCCAACTCCAGTAACCAACTTAAGTGACCCACTTTTACAGCTACTTGCAAATGTGACATTATCCTCAATCACAAATTTATATAACAAAGAACTGGGAAGATTGTTACATGAATAAGATGCTGCCTCTGTAAGTACATAGTGAATAAAGGCTATTTTTCCAAGTACTGCTGTATAAGAGGGAGGTGGCCCGTAATGCACAGTGACCCACTGGAGGATTCTCCTGTTCTCCTGTGAGCCAGTCCAAGCCTATATGTGTAATATATGGAAAATTAATACTTTGTGTTTGTAGGGACAGACTTAGTTAAAGCTTAGTACTGGCCCATAGTGGGAGGGGGACCCCCCCAGTAAAAGAGGACTACTTCCTGATAGTCAGGGAAGCACAGTAACCAAGGTCAAGTTCAAGTTGCAGTGGGAGGGCACTTATCGTTCAAGGCAGTGGGAGGTCTTACTAGAATCTCTTGCGGACATTCCTGCAACATCCGGCGCCTAGGGTTTGGTACAGATACTGCCAAGAGTGCCTTATCTTCTAGTGTACAGAGGAAAAGCATGTGAAACTGCATTAAGAGAAGGTAGAGGATGCCCAGTGCACTGAGGAACTGGACAGGAAATCCCTGGAAAATCAGTTAACGTGAGGATAGTGCAAGAGGAACGTAGAGTGATGCTGGAGACATATTGTACTAAAAAAACAAAGAATAAGAAGTCTTGCACCAGAAACTGCATGTTACAGTCTGATGAACTTAAACTGCCCAATAAATTGCTTGTTACAATGAATTGCATATTCCCTTAGTTATGTGTGGCATCTCCTGAGGAGGGAGATCTGGGGAAAGCAGTGGTCTGCGGTCTACAGGTGAATGTGATGCACCCCACAATTGCCAGTAAGTTAGGACGGGACCAGGACAAGTTTTAGACAAAATTGGGCCCTGGGCAAAAGTTTAAAGTGGGGCACTGAATGCTCACATATTGCACCATCACCATTTACATGCGCAGAGCTCAGGCCATTAAGCGAGCATGATCAACAATATTGAAGTCATTCGATGCTTGTTTCCCAGCCTCTGTACACCAGCTGGCGAAGAATGATGGGGACAGATTCAGAAATCTACAAGCCATTAACCATCATACACTTTCAGAAGCCTGCACTCATCACTGTCCCCAATTTACTCTTTTTCATGTCCTGATCTGGTTGTACATCACTACAATTACACTCTCAGAAGCAGCCTGGACCACGTGGCTCCCCTCACTCTCAGAACTTCCAAACACAGAGTAAAACAGCCCTGGTTCACATTGCAAACTCGATTTCTCCAGCGATGCTCTAGGAGTTTTGTACGCCTATGGAAGAAAGCTCGATCACCAGAAAACTTTATCCAATACAAATTTATGTTATGGACCTATAACGCTGCCCTTTTCTTTGCCAAACAGACTTACTTCACCACCCTCATCTCCTGTCTAACAACCCCCAAACAATTTTTGACACCTTTCACTCCCTCCTCAGTCCAAAAACACAGGCCCTATCACATACATCTGAGCTGATGAACTGGCCTCCCACTTTATAGAGAAAATAGAGAATATCTGTCAGGAAATCTGCTCCCTGCCATCAAGTGCTACAACTCCGATCCCTCCCCCAGGGCCGGATTTAGGCAAAGTGGGGCCCTAGGAAAAGTTTAAAATGGGGCCCCAAATGCTAACATATTGCACATCACACAGAAGCATTTCGGTTGTAGTTACATGTGCTGAGTTCAGGCCGCTATATCAGCCTGATCGACAATATTGAAGTCGTTCAAC
The DNA here is from genome assembly GCF_039654945.1 of Dendrobates tinctorius. Classification (NCBI taxonomy): domain Eukaryota; kingdom Metazoa; phylum Chordata; class Amphibia; order Anura; family Dendrobatidae; genus Dendrobates; species Dendrobates tinctorius. The sequence goes on from NW_027361827.1 coordinate 12,368,630, forward strand.
ACTTGTTTCCCGGTCTCTATCCACCGTCTGAGAAAGAATGATGGGGACAGAGTGATCACTAATGGATCACTAACAGATCACCATACAGTATCATGCTATCAGCAGCACATCTACAGTTTACACCCCATAGTCCTTCATATAATATAATGTGCCCCATAGTCCTCCATATAATATAATACACTCCTCAGTCCTCCATGTATTAAAATAGACTGCACAGTCCTCCATATAGTATAATACACTCCTCATAGTGCTCCATAGTATAATGCACCGCCATAGTCATCGATGTAGTAAAATGCACTTCCCATAGTATAATGCACCCCTTAGTTCTTCATATAATGTATTCCGCATAGTCCTTGATACAGTATAATGCAGCCCACATATAGTATAATGCAGCCACCCCACAGAGCATAATGCAGCCACCCCACAGAGTGTAATACAGCCCCGCCATACAATATAATGTAACCCCCCCATACAATATAATGCAGCCCCCTCTTAAAGTATAATGCAGCCACTGCATAGAGCATAATGCAGCCAGCCAACATAGCATAATGCAGCCCCGCCATAATATATAATGTAACCCCCATAGAATGTAATGCAGCCACCCCATAGTGCATATTGCAGCCACACCACATAGTATAATGCAGCCCCACCATAAAATAGAATGTTACCGCCCATAGAATATAATGCAACCCCTTATATAGTGTAATGTATCCATTACATAGAATACAATGTAGCCCTCCTCATATAGTAAAATGCAGCCCCCATAGAATATAATGTAGCCACCTCATAAAGTATAATGAAGCCCTCATACAATATAATCTAGCCCACCATTGAATATAATGCAGCCTCCCATAGTATAGAATTTAGCCTCCTCTTATAGTATAATGTTGCCCCCTCATAGAGTATGATGCAATCACCCACAATAGAATATAATTAACATAATACAGCCCCCCATAGAATATAATGTAGCCCAAATAGAATATAATACAGCCCACCTCTCCATAGAATATAATGTAGCCCCCCATATTATATAACACAGCCTCCCCCATAGAATATAATTTAAATGTAACTCTTCATGGTATATAGCACAGCCGCATAGTATATAGCCCAGCACCACATAGTATATAGCCCAGAACCACATGGATTATAGCCCATCCCTCAAGGTATATAGCACAGCAACACATGGTATATTTCCCAGTCACACATGGTATATAGCCCAGCACCACATGGTATATACCCCAGCACCACAAGGTATATAGCACAGCACACCATGGAATACAGCCCAGCACCATATGGAATATAGCACAGCACCACATGGAATACAGCACCTCATAGTATATAGTACAGCACCACATGGTATATAGCACAGCACCACATGGTATATAGCACAGCCACACATGGTATAAAGCACAGCAACACATGGTATATAGCACAGCACCACATGGTATATAGCACAGCCCAAATGGTATATGGCACAGCCACACATGGTATATAGCCAAGCACCACATGGTATGTAGCCCAGCACCACATGGTATATAGCACAGCCACACATGGTATATAGCCCATCACCACATGGTATACAGCCCAGCACCACATAGTATATAGCACTGCACCACATAGTATATAGCCCAGCACCACATGGTATATAGCCCAGTTACACTTGGAATAAAGCCCAACACCACATGGTATATAGCACAGCCACACACGGTATATAGCCCATCACCACATGGTATATAACACAGCCACACATGGTATACAGCCCAGCACCATGGTATACAGCCCAGCACCACATGGTATGAAGCCCAGCACCACAAGGTATATAGCCCAGCCACACATGGTATGTAGCCCAGCACCACATGGTATATAGCCCGGCACCACATGGTATATAGCCCAGCCACACATGGTATATAGCCCAGCAAACAATCTAGAAGACCTGGAAGAAATAGAGATGCCAGCATTCTACCGCCATGGTGCCTCCCAAGACTCCAACAATGTGACAGGGAGAAGTCTTGCCGTTCATGAAGTTTCCCGTAATCCACTACCTCACCAAGGTTGGGCAGAGATACAGAGCTGTGACCCGGCTATATGTATGGTCAAAGAACTCCTTGGTGAAGCAGATTCATCTCCAGCTCCTGATGCGCCTGCAGATGTTCAACAGTTGAGGAAAGAAAGAAGCTGTTCCTTTTTGAAGACAAGTTGATCCGAAGAGCTAATAACCCACATACGCAAGAACTGGTCTGGCAGATCGTGGTCCCCAGAAAACACATGCCCATGGTCTTGGAAGCTTACCACAATCAAGTGGGACACTTTGGTTGGATAAAGCTGGAAGTAGTCATCCGCGACCGCTTCTTCTCGACAGGTATGAGACGGTCTATTGAACAGTGGTGTAGGGAATGCGGCGGGCCCATGTAGTCTCAGAAGAAAGAATTCTGCAAATCAAAGGGCCCCCTTGCAGCCCATCATCACTAAATAACCTTTGGAACTGGTGGCCTTAGACCACGTGCAGCTATCCCCAAGTCGATCAGGGTATACCTATGCCTTAACAATAGTGTATCAGTATTCCCGTTTCCTAGTGGTCGTTCCGGTGAAAGACCAAACAACAAGAACAGCTGCAAAGGCTTTCCAAGAATATTTCTGCAGACCCCATGGCTACCCAGATCAAGTGCTGAGAGACAGAGGTCTAGTCTTCGAAGCAGAAGTCTTTCAAGAATTTTGCTCCCTCTAGGGATGCAAAAAGATCAGAACTAAACCATACCATCCACAAGGCAATGGTCTTTGCGAAAAACTGAACCATCTGGTAATCAATTTATTTGCAGATCTTACCGCTAGAAGAAAGGAACTAATGGCCTGAGAAATTGCCAGATTTGATCAAAATGTACAATCATATACTAACCAGCACAACAGGATATGCCCCAGCTTACTGGATGCGTGGACAGCCAGGTAAACTCCCCATCGACCTGGAAATGGGAGTCCTAACTCCTGAAACCATATCCATCCAATTGGACACGGATTGGAAAACAGAAAGACAACTGCAGTATCAAAAAGTTCAGCAATGTGTAGAGGAAAGTCTTGCTCAAGCTAGGCAAAAACAGGAAAGGAACTTAAATAGACATGCTGTGGCAACCCCCTTACCAACAGGTGAACAAGTGCTGCAGAAAAAGTGAAGAAACCACAAGTTAGATGACCAATAGTAGGCTCAGCCTTACACTATTCAACCATCTAGCAATGACAACAGCAAAGTGTGTACTATCTCCAAAGACAGCGGAAAAACGTGTACCACCGTATCCAGAGACAATCTGAAAGTATGTCCAGCACAATTGCGTGAACAAGTTGAGAATAAGGAAGACTCTCGGCTAAAAGAAAATACTGATACAAAGATTTGCACTGTTCTAGATGAATTCCCTAGTTCTTGGCTACAAGTTAACAATGCAGTGGTAGTTCTTTACCTGAGACACCAAATTGTTCTGGAAGCGACGAGTCGCTAATGCCAACCACTAGAGTTGAGCGACTTTGCCTTTTTTTGGGTCGAGTCGGGTTTCATGAAACTCGACTTTCACAAAAGTTGGGTAGAACGAAATCGACCAACTTTTGTGAAAAGTCGAAGGCCGACTGAAACACGAAACCCAATGCAAGTCAATGGGGAAGCAAAGTCGGCAGGGAGTGGAGACCAGGAAACACACCTACAGTGCCCTTTTGAATGCCAAAAACATCAAATCTTATTACTGAAGCTTTTCAACCTTAATTTACTTCATAATACTAGTTACGCACTGAAAAATGGGGGTTATTTGGCTAAATTTGTGGGGGGGTAGGGCTGGCTCCTGGTTTTCATGTGCCCTGGGCCAAAGAGCGCCCCTTTAACACATACCAAAACTCATAATGCTCCAATACGGCAGAGAAATAGCGGTATAGTACAATGAAAAATACTTCACTTTTTACATCTCATGACTGATATCCATTTTAAATTCTCCAATGGCTCCAAAAACGAACAGTATCTTACTCCATACAGTATTATGGCCACCGCATAGTGCTCTATACAGATTAATGAGGCCCATATATTTCACCATACAGAATCATTGGTCCCATATAATATTTGAAACAGTATATGATGAGCTCCACATAATGCTACAGTATATGTTGGTCCCCATGGATGAAGCTGTACTGTTGTGAGTTCATTTTCCCCTTCATTACTGAGGCCTGAGGAACTCCCTCTTCTGGTAAAGAAAGGTAGTGAGCCTGATTATCAAACACTTGAGGCTGATGATGATGACTGGCTAAGTGGAGTTACTGACTGGATATAAGGCTGCCGACGCCCTTCTGCCCTGCGGGTGATTTCTCTGTGGGATCCTTGGAGACCAGTCTGAATTCCTGCTCCTCTAAAGCTGTTTGCTGCTCGGCCTTTTGCATTGGTGCTTTGACTTTGTTTTGCTTTGTTTTTCTGGATTTCTGCCATTCCCTGCTGGGGTGTGCTGAATTCCTTTAGCTCTGTCTTCTGAAAATACCTGAGTGCTGATTTAGTTTTTGAAGCCTAGCTGCTTCAGGGCCTTTTTCATATCAGCTTGTTGGCTTATGTCTTTGATAGGGTTTTGGCAGATTGCAGACAGCAGCCTTCCTGTCCTTTCCTATCTAGGTAGTTTTGGGCCCCGTCTTTGCTCAGTCTATCTTTCTGTCTGTGTTAGTGTTTTCATCTTGCTTCACCGTCATTATTTGTTGGGGGCTGCCTTTTGCTTTGGGGTCTGCTCTGGGGCAGTTTAGATTTCCCCTTTCTTTCTTTAGGCCTATTTAATTCTCCGGCTGTGATCGAGGGGTCTAGGGCATCGTAGGAACCCCCCACGGCTACTGCTAGTTGTGTTGATAGGTTCAGGGGTCTGCAATCTGATAGTTGCCAACTTCTCTGGTTTTCTGGACTTAGCTTGTATTTCTGTTTTTGCCTCCTACGGTGACTCATTCATAACACTGCACTGTCTTATGGGCCCAAATAATGCTCTATATATAATGGGCCCCATTTCTAATGCTCTAGTGTATAATGGGCCCTGTAAATGCTGCTCCAGTGTCTGATGTCCACCTTTGGAATGCTCCAGTGTATGGTGGGCCCCATATATCATTCTCCAGAGTATAGTGCTCCCCAAAAATTGCTGTCCCAACATTGAAAACAATTAAAAAAGTCTCCTCAAATAAGTCTCCTCCCTAGGGAATCCCTGTACTAGTCTGCGCATACAGAAGTGATGTCATTGCGCTCTCTGATCAGAATATCACTGTCAGGAAACGCGAAAGACGTCACGGCGGTGGAGCAGGGAGAGGTAAGTATTTCAACTTTGCAAGTGCTGTGATCTAGAGCAAGCAGGGGGGCCCACTCATTGGCGACGGCACTGGCACAGGGCCCCTCATAGTACGGCGGTGTGCCTGACGGCGGGTGGGCTGAACCTGTACTTTCAGCTGCACCTTCCTTTTTGTCACCGTGTAAGGTGGTACAGTATATGGGAAGGGTAACCTGAGTTTCATCTGAGTCACATTCAGGCTGTGTAGAGTGCGAGGGGAATTTAGTGGTCTGGGTCAATGTACCAGCAGAATCATCTAGCAGTGGCTGGGCCTCAGTGCACTTGTGGTGCCCCCAGGAGTACGGTCGCCACAGTGACATTACCTTCCTCCTAGGGAGTGTGATGTCATGCTTGGGAGCAATGAAGGATCTCTCTAACAGTTAAACCAACACACAACACATGTCCCACTCCGGGCCAGCAGGGAGACCTCTGAACCTGACTGCTGAGGAGCTGCTGTCTGTGGTAGGGAGGAGGTAAGTTAGGGCAGTCTGTGAAGGGAGGGGGAAGTGTGTGGACGTGAAAAGGGGAGCTGGAGGATGAGCAGACTTAAGGCTCACTCCTAGCTTGAGCGCATGGTCCGGATTCTGGTCTCCGAGTTTGTAGGGACACTGACGTTCTTGCAGCAGAAACCGGAGGAAGTAGCAGCTGTAAATGCTCTGTACCCAACTAAGGCTCAGAGGCCCCAGCAGCGATGTGTGGGAGCAAGAAGGAAAAGGCTACGGCTGCCTGCCATACGTGAAAGTTCCAAGAGAGAGTCAACAGGGGGTACTTCATTGAACTCAGCACTGCGAGTACCTCAGATAAGCGCTAGAACGGAGGCCACACTACCTATCTGCAGAGAGAGAATTCCAAATTGGCTTCCACCTTCTCCATCTGTACTCTGGGTCCTGGACAGCACTTACCAAGTACAGGTAATGGAACTTCACCACTGTGTCTGTCCTCTTTCTCCTGCGCCTGGCGCACGGCTCTGCTACAACCTGCACTGCACACCATCTATCAACTCTTTCATGTGCCCTGCGACAATGGCCATACCTGTGCAGGGCTTCTACATCTTAGCTGCATCACAACTTCTGTCCCAGAGAAGCGCCACTGCAGCGTTGATCAATCTACTCAGAAACCACAGGTGGCGTCATGTATCATTCACCTATAAACGTAATTCACACCTTTGCATGGACGCCCAGGGCCACGGAATGGGTCACCACCACTGGGACACATCCCAGGGAGACAACGTCCCGGTACGGATTAACCCCATTGCCCTGCCTGGCCACCCACACTCCATGTCAGATTCATCTTGGACTGGGGAATTCTTGATTTGACTTGATAACCCATGCATGGTATGATAGAAAGAGCTACATGGACTAATGTGAAGTGTGGCCTGCTGAATCAGCCTGCTGCATCATTCACTTTAGGTGGGGGTGCAGGAGACAAGGAAAGGGGTTCCTCCTGACCAGGAGCCAGCACTTGACGACTCAGTGCTTGCATTTTTTGAAACTTCAGAAGAGGAGGGCATATTTGCTGGAGTCTGTTTCGGCAACGTAAGCCTAAACCAGTTCCTCATGCTCCGGCTTTAAAAACGGTTAACCTACTCCCAGAAAAGGTAGCCTTCCAGGCGTTCCATAGACAGACCATGACACAGGCTCAACACCTCCTGCTTAGCTGCTATTGTGCTTTTGCCACTACCAGCAGATGCACCACCACCATCAGCACCAGCTGGCCCCCCCACACCCACGTCCGCGGCCTCTTCCACCAATCTTCCAAATTTAGCACAAAATAGACACAAAATAACATCACATATATGGTACTGTATCAGAAGCGTACAGCTCTATTCAGTCAAAGGATAATTGTCAACCTCCATATATATACCATCAGTCACACAGAGACACTCCTAGGCTCAATATGGATTAGACAAGAATATAAAAAGTAGACAATGTGTACAGTATCATCAGATAGCAGGTATATATAGCATAGTTTAAACATTAACAATGTATCATGAGTAGTGTTGAGCCACGCCGCTAGTGTTTTGGTTCGTCGCACAGGAGGCAAGTTCATTGAATGTTCGTCGAACCACACTGAAAACAATGGCAGGCAAACACAAACACATACTAACACATACAAAACAATTACAAAACACCTTAAAAGGTGTCCCAAAGCCGACAAAATGCTCAGAAGCCAAAAATAACATATGGAAAAGGGCAACTACATTTACAAAAGAGGTGGAGGAGTAAAAGGAGGAGGTGGAGGGGACACAGATCTAAGCTTGTCATGCCCTTATGAAGTCAAGAAAGTCTGGACTAAAAATGTAAAAATCAAACCCAAAAAAGCAAAATCTGAAAACGAACATGATCATATACCGTCGTACTTCCCACCAATATATTATGGCAACTGGCAAATGGGCGGCGTTATTCCCATGAACCTCCAAACAGCGTCCATGAAGCCAAAGTGTTTGCTATCCGGGGGCAGTATGATTGCAAAGCTGAACCTTAAAGGAATGTCCAAAAGGGCACCACCAGGAGTGGAGCCTGCGGCTTAATTGGACTCCACCCGGGAAACAAAAACCATGCCACCTCAAAAAAAGATGCACACATTGAAAGCTTTAGCAATTGTGTGTGTGTGGTGTGGTATCTCCATTTGTAGTTGTGCTAGTGATTTGTCAGCTTTATTCCGTTAACGAACGAGACTCCGTCATGCCCCTGCGGTACGCGTAAAGCTTACTAGAGGGATACGCGAGGCTCTAGCACGCGCGATCGAGCAATAACAGGGCTGTCATGGCCTTCCATGTCCGGCTACATGCGCGCTACACTGAAAGGACCATCTTTTGTCACTTACAGGTGCAGATAACCAGCTGAACACCGTTAGTGATGGGGATCTGGGATTCCAATAATTCGCCGTGAACGATGATTTCCCAGTAAGTGCAGGTCAACAGCAATTCCTGATTTCGGCCTAACCGCCATTCTAGAAAAATGCAAAACATTACATGTCCAAATCACAGCTCTGCAGCAGTTCTCAGGCCCAGTATGGATTCTACAAGATTCGAGAAAGTTGATAAAGGGTACAGTTTCACCGGATAACACATATATATGTTGCATAGTTTACACATTAAAAACCTATGTGTATCGATCAGGAGGCAGGCTCAGACAGTCTCAGGCCCAGTATGGATTAGACCAGATTGTGCAAAGTTAAGATAGGGTACATTATCACTGGATAACAGGTAGAGAGAGCATAGTTTAAACATTTAAAATCTCCGTGTTCTCTGCATGGATTACACAACAATCTAAAAACTAGAAAAAAGGAAATGTATTTCAAGCGTACACCATGAAACACTTTTGGTGGTATTTTTAAATCTTCATTTATATTTCTGTCTCAGTAAGACAGCCCAGACTCTCTGCAATAGGAAATTAGATGCATACAATTATTTACCTAATGTCTAGTGATTGCAGAAATCTACGAATTATTCACGGGAACAACTTCCGTTACAATTCTCAGAGGCGATGCTGACCCTCAATTAATTAGTGTGTGGACACAGCAAAAACCTTTCTTTGTGAAGAAAGTGTTGCTGTATTGCAGTACCGTTGATTCCATCGCCGTTACTCATATCCATCCAATTTTGATCACAGGGAGAGGTGTAAACGTGGTGCTCACTGCCTATCATGATCTGTCACGTAACTTTGGAGTGCAAAACACAGAAGTCACAGGCCGTAGGCGATTCATTTGGATTGGCATGAGAGGGAGGGCACATTTAAAAATGTGCACTGAAATGTCACACATCTGTGGGTAGGAAAACTGTTAAAGCTGAAGAGAAACCACCACTGCATCTCATTGTGAGTCGACGTCCATAAGAAATGGAAGCCATTGATCATCTGAAGCTGGATCCCGGCCAGCGGGACAGGGCATAGCTACGTCTTAACCATCATCTTCTATCAGTTCACCAAATTTGAAGTGCCAGTCCCAGTGATGGATTTGACAGCCCAGACTACACAGCGGAGGAGCAGGGAGAGGTAAACATTGCAAATGCTGGGGCCCTGCCCAAGCAAGGGGGGGTCCACTCGTGGGCGTCGGCACTGGCACTGGGCCCCTCATAGTATGGCGGTGTGTCTGACGGCAGGTGTGCACCACCACCGTCAGAGACACTTGATTGCACTATGAGGGACCCTGTGCCAGTGCCCGTGCCCACGAGTCGGCCCACCCACCTGTCCAGGGCAATGGCACTCGCACGGTTGCGTGCGCTCGGTGGTGACCCCGGCCATTGGGGGGAGGAGGCTGCCCAGTTAGGGAGGTTTACAAAATGGCATATGTTGATGTGGGACATTTACCTGCCGCTAAAGGCGAAATTGGTCAAGTTCCAGGATCAGGCGGACCAAAGAAAACAATTTTTCTGGCAACCTATGTGTCATCAGGGTAAGGTGGGACAAAATCCTTGGAAACCCATGCATGGTTCATTTTAATGATGGATTTATCATCCACATTTTGGGTCGACAGACGGGTCCTTTTTTCTGTCAGTATTGATCCAGCAGCACTGAAGACTCTTTCCGATAGCACACTTGCTGCTGGGCATGCGAGCTCCTGTAAAGCATATTGAGCCAATTCAGGCCAGGTGTCCAGCTTAGCTGCCCAATAGTCAAATGGGAATGACCTGTGAGGGAGAACATCGATATGGGAGGAAAAGTAGTTTGTAACCATACTTGACAAGTGCTGTCTCCTGTCACTTTCAATCGATGCAGTATTACCAGTCGTGTGAGCGGGACTTGAAAAATCATTCCACAACATGGTCATGAAACCCCTGTCTCCAACGCCACTTCTGATGTGTCCACCACCAACACCGCTTGCAAGTTGCCCCTGGCCCCTACGGCTCGTGTGAGAACCATCACCGCTGCTGTGTGCTGAGAATGCCTCAACCAACCGGTTTACCAGAGTAGCTTGTTTGCTAGCCAATATTAGGTCAAGGTTCTCCGGTGGCATGATCTTTTGGAATTTGCCTTTATAGCGTGGATCCAGGATGCTGGCCAACCAGTAGTCATCATCGTTCATCATTTTGGCCATGCGGGGGTCCCTTTTTAGGATCTGCAAGGCATAATCTGACATGTGGGCCAATGTTCCCAGTGTCAATGATGCACTGCGAGTGCTGGGTGGAGTAGCACTTTCTGGCAAATCCACATCCCTCCAGTCATGCACAAACCCTGTACCAGACCTTGCAAAGCCAACATTTTCTCTTGCCCCACGAGAAGCATTCTCCTCCCCTAAATAATCATCCCCATCATCATGCTCCTCCTCTTCCTCTTCTTCCTCCACCTCGTCCACGACAGTTCCCTGTCCAGACAATGGCTGACTGTCATCAAGGCTTCGCTCCTCCTCTTCCTCCTCATCAACCTCAGCTGCAGACGCCTGCTCCTTAATGTGCGTCAAAGTTTGCATGAGCAGACGCATAAGCGGAATGCTAATGCTTATGATGGCGTCGTCAGCGCTTACCCGCCGTGTGCATTCCTCAAAACACTGAAGGACTTTACAGAGGTCTTCCAGCTTCGACCACTGCACACCTGTCAGCTCCATGCCTGCCCTCAAAGTGCCTGCACTTGTATCCTCCCACAAATGCATTACGGCCTGCCTTTGTTCGCACAGCCGCTCAACCATGTGCAGGGTGGAGTTCCACCTTGTTGCAACATCGATAATTAGGTGGTGCTTGGGAAGGTGGAGCAATCGCTACAGCTTCTGCATACGACTGGAGTGTACCGGCGACCGGCGGATGTGCGAGCACAGCCTTCGAAACTTAAGGCGCAGGCCTGTTAAATCCGAATAATTAGTGAGGAAGCACTGCACCACCAGGTTCAAGGTGTGAGCCAAGCAAGGTATGTGTCTGAGTTTTGAAAGGGCTATGGCTGCCACAAAATTCCGGCCGTTATCACTAACTACCTTGCCTACCTCAAGATGTAGACTGCCCAGCCATGACTCAGTTTGCCGCTGAAAGTAGTCGGCCAGTACCTCTGCGGTGTGTCTGTCGCCCAAAACACATCATCTGCAACACAGCCTGCTGACGCTTTCCACTAGCTGATCGATAGGGGGACACCTCGCTTGCAACACTGTCAACTGCGGATGCAGTGCTCATGCGACTGCGCACAGTGGACCAACTTTCGCTTCTGGAGGAGGAGGAGGAGGAGGATGGTCGAACGCCTACAGCCAACTGTTTCCTATACCGTGGGCTAGGCAGCACTGTGCCACCACCACTGTCCCCTGTGGACCCTGCATCCACCACATTAACCCAGTGCGCAGGGATGGACACGTAACGGCCCTGGCCATGCCTACTGGACCATGCATCAGTTGTGAGGTGCACCTTTCCACTCAATGACAGCTTGAGTGCATGGACAAAGCGGTCTTTCACATGAAGGTGGAGGGCTGGGATGGCTTTGCGAGAAAAGAAGTGGCGACTGGGTAGTTCATAGCGTGGAAATGCGTAGGCCATTATTTCGCTGAAAGCTGCGCTTTCAACCAACCGATAGGGCATCATCTCTAACGAGATTAGTTTGGAAATGTGGGTGTTCAAAGCCAGTGTACGCGGATGAGAGGATGAGTACTTTTTTGTCCTACTCATAGTCTCTGCTTGGGTGAGCTGGACTTGAGAGCTGGATATGGTGGAAGTAGCGGTGGACATGGCGGACAGAGAAAGGGTTGATGATGGTTATGGAGTTGGTGTTCTTTCTGATGGCCTAGATTCAGTCTTTCGTTGCAATAACAGTGTGATTGCCTGAATGATTTGCCCTTGCGACGACAACTCTACATTTGCTGCTGGTGGTGTGCTAACCGGTGGACTTACAGTGGGGGAGACAATGTTGCGTTGCTGACTACCTTCTTTGGGAGCGGTAGCACATGTGGTACGTGAGTTTCGGTAGTCCATCCACGCTTGCAAGTGCATGGTGGTTAAATGTCTTAGCATGCAACTGGTATTCAAATTTCTCAGATTTTTCCCTCGGCTAAAGGTCTTTGCGCACTTCTTACAGATTACCTTTGCCTGATCATTAGGATTTTGTTCAAAAAAGTGCCATACTGCACTCTTCCTACTAGGGAAGACAGTCTACATGCCCTGCATCTGTAGTGCAGAGGTCTGTCACTCTCTACCTGACTTCCATGTGTAGTGCGGGATTTGTAACTATCTACCTTTCCTCCATGTGTAGTTCGGGGTCTGACAATCTCTATCTGCCCTCCTTGTGTAGTGCAGGGTCTGTCACTCCCTACCAGCCATCCATGTATAGTGCAGGGGTCTATCACTGTCTACCTGCCCTCTATGTGTAGTGCAGAGTTCTGTCATTCTCAACCTGCCCTCCTTGTGTAGTGCAGGTGTCTGTCACTCTCTACCTGCCTCTGTGTAGTGCGGGGTCTGTCACGCCCTACCTGCTCTCCATGTGTAGTGCAGCAGGCTGTCACTCCCTACCTGCTCTCCATGTGTAATGTGGGGTCTGTCTCTCTCTACTTGCCCTGCATGTGTAAGGCGGGGTTTTTCACTGCCTACCTGCCCTCCATTTGTATTGCAGGGTTCTTTCACTCTCTACCTGCCTCTGTGTAGTGCGGGGTCTGTCAGGGCCTACCTACCCTCCATATGTAGTGCAGCAGGCTGTCACTCCCTGGACCTGCTCTCCATGTGTAGTTTGGGGTCTGTCACACTCTACCTGCCCTCTATGTTTCCTGTGGGGTTCTGTCACTCTCTACCTACCCTCCTTGTGTAGTGCAGTGTTCTGTCACTCTCTACCTGCCCGCTATGTGTGGGTCGCCCTCCCAAGGTTGTGGGGTACTTGGTACCGGGCTGGTGTCGGCGAGATGTGTTACAGCAGCGGGGACCCGGTCCATGGCCCTGGGCGCCCAATTAATAGGGGGAGTTTGAATGGTAGAATGTAGTAAATGGAATAGTTTGTGACGCCACCTGTGGTGTTCGGCAAGTGAGATGTTCAGCCGACGCTGCTTGCAGATCCTCTGGAGCTGGTGGTTTGTTGCATCCAAGATGGTGAAGCTCCCCACAGGTGAAGCTATATCCCCAGGGCAGTGTAGATGTGGAGTTAGAGGAGAGGCACAAGCAGTGTCGAAGCTGTAAAGCAAAGTTTGATCAGCTTAGAGAGGACCTTCGCCGAATTGATTGGGACAATGTCCTCAAAAATAGGAGTACAGAAAATAAATGGGAAATATTTAAATCAGTTTTACACACCCACTGCGAGCTAGCCATACCATACAGAAATAAAAGGGCTAGGAACAGGAGAACACCAATGTGGCTAAATAAGGTTGTAAAAAGGGCAATAAATAACAAGAACACGGCATTTAGGAAGCTAAAACAAGAAGGCAATGAAGAAGCATTAAAAAGTTATAGAGAAAAAAATAAAATGTGTAAAAAACAAATACATTTAGCAAAAGTGGAAACTGAGAGACTCATTGCTAAGGAAAGTAAAACAAACCCCAAACTATTCTTTAATTATATAAACAGTAAAAAGATGAAAATTGATGGTGTCGGCCCTTTAAGGAACAATGAGTGTGAAATCATAGAGAGCGATGTGGGAAAAGCAAATGATTTAAATACTTTTTTTCTCAACAGTGTTCACACAGGAAAAGGATTTGCCAGGGGAAATGCAGAGTGATAATGTAAACTCCCAATTAAGTATTACCTGCCTAACCCAGGAAGAAGTGCAGAACCGCCTTAGTAAGATTAAAATTGTCAAATCACCAGGCCCTGATGGCATTCACCCTTGGGTATTAAGGGAGTTAAGTAATGTGATAGACAGGCCTCTATTCCTTATATTTAAAGACTCTATAGAAACAGGGTCTGTTCCTTTTGATTGGCGGCAAACAAATATGGTACCAATATTCAAAAAGGGGTGTAAAAGGGAACCTGGAAACTATAGGCCGGTAAGCTTATCATCTGTTGTGGGTAAAATTTTTGAAGGGCTTCGAAGGGATACCATTATGGAATATCTCAATGTTAATAAATGTTTAACTCCATATCAACATGGATTTATGAAGGATCGCTACTGTCAAACTAACCTGACCAGCTTCTATGAGGATGTAAGCTCTCAAATGGACCAAGGAGAATCATTGGATGTCATTTATCTCGACTTCTCTAAAGCATTTGACACTGTCCCACATAAAAGATTGGTAAGTAAGATGAGAAAGCTTGGGCTAGGGTAAAATGTGTGTAGATGGGTAGGTAGCTGGCTTAGTGATAGAAAACAAAGAGTGGTTATTAATGGTGCATACTCAGATTGGGCCAGGGTTACTAGTGGGGTACCACAGGGTTCTATATTGGGCCCCCTACTATTTAATATATTTATTAATGATCTAGTGGATGGCTTACACAGTAAAATATCAGTATTTGCAGATGATACAAAACTATGTAAGGTAGTTAACACAAAGGAGGACAGTTTGCAACTACAGACAGATTTGAGTAAATTGGAGAATTGGGCTGAAAAATGGCAAATGAGGTTTAACACAGATAAATGTAAGCTTATGCACATGGGAAGGAGAAGCAAATGCTATAATTACTTACTAAACGGGAAACTGCTGGGGAAATCAGACATGGAAAAAGACTTTGGCATCTTAGTCAATAAGAAGCTAAATTGGAGTGCCCAGTGTCAGGCAGCTGCCATCAAAGCAAATAGGGTCATGGGATGTATTAGAAGACGTCTGGGGACAGGAGATGAAAACATAATTCTCCCTCTGTACAAATCACTTGTCAGACCACACTTGTATTGTGTGCAATTTTGGACGCCGGTGCTCAAGAAAGACATTACTGAACTTGAAAGGGTTCAAAGGCGGGCTACTAAAATGATAAATGGAGTTGGTTCACTACAATACCCAGAAAGGTTATCAAAATTAGGTCTATTTACTCTAGAAAAGAGAAGACTTAGGGGAGACCTAATATATTTGTACAAGTATATCAGAGGGCAATACAGAGATCTCTCCAATGAAATGTTTGTACCAAGGACTGTGACAAGAACAATGGGGCATTCTCTTCGTTTGGAGGAAAGACAATTTCTGCACCAGCATAGAAGAGGGTTCTTCACGGTAAGAGCAGTGACGCTCTGGAATTCTCTTCCTGAGGAAGTGGTGATGACCAACTCACTGAATGAATTTAAGAATGGAATGGATGCTTTTCTTGTGAGTAACAGTATAGAAGGTTACGAATAGCAGAATATTATAGGTAGATGGTTGACCCAGCTTAGGGGAAGGAATTTTTTTCCCTATGGAGAAAATTGGCTTCTACTCTGTGGGTTTTTGCCTTCCCCAGAATCAACAATACAGAACAGCTGCACTAAAAATACGCTGAACTAGATGGACATAAGGTCTTCCTTCAGCCTTCAAAACTAAGTTACTATGTTACTATGTAAATGCAGCTCTGTCATATACAGAATTCATTCTATATATTTCAATATGGACTCAAAATAGCCATTTATATATACGCACTACAGCCCTCCAAGTGTAGGTTGGGGTCTGTCACTCCCTACCTGCCGTCTATGTGTATTGTTGGGTCTGTCACTACCTTTCTGCCTTCCATATGTAGTGCAGGGTCTGTCACTATCTACCTGCCCTCCATGTGTAGTATGGGGTCTGTCACTCTCTACCTGCCCTCTATGTGTACTGTGGGGTTCTGTCACTCTCTACCTGCCCTCCTTGTGTAGTGCAGCGGTCTGTCACTCTCTACCTGCCCGTTATGTGTAGTGTGGGGTCTGTCACTCTCTACCTACTCTCTGTGTGTGCTGTGGGGTTCTGTCACTCTCTACCTGACCTCCTTGTGTAGTGCAGCGGTCTGTCACTCTCTACCTGCCCGTTATGTGTAGTGTGGGGTCTGTCACTCTCTACCTGCTCTCTGTGTGTGCTGTGGGGTTCTGTCACTCTCTACCTGACCTCCTTGTGTAGTGCAGTGGTCTGTCACTCTCTACCTGCCCACTTTGTGTAGTGCAGCGGCCTGTTACTTCCTACTTGTCATCCATGTGTAGTGCGGTGGTCGGTCACTCTCTACCTACTCTCTGTGTGTGCTGTGGGGTTCTGTCACTCTCTACCTGACCTCCTTGTGTAGTGCAGCGGTCTGTCACTCTCTACCTGCCCGTTATGTGTAGTGTGGGGTCTGTCACTCTCTACCTGCTCTCTGTGTGTGCTGTGGGGTTCTGTCACTCTCTACCTGACCTCCTTGTGTAGTGCAGTGGTCTGTCACTCTCTACCTGCCCACTTTGTGTAGTGCAGCGGCCTGTTACTTCCTACTTGTCATCCATGTGCAGTGCGGTGGTCGGTCACTCCCTACTTGCCCTCCATGTGTAGTATGTGGTCTGCCACTCCCTACATGACCTCCAAGTGTAGGTTGAGGTCTGTCACTCCCTACCTGCCGTCTATGTGTATTGTTGAGTCTGTCACTACCTTTCTGCCTTCCATGTGTAGTACAGGGGTCTGTCACTATCTACCTCCCCTCCATGTGCAGTGTGGGGTCTGTAACTCTCTACCTGCTCTCTGTGTGTGCTGTGGGGTTCTGTCACTCGCTACCTGACCTCCTTGTGTAGTGCAGTGGTCTGTCACTCTCTACCTGCCCACTTTGTGTAGTGCAGCGGTCTGTTACTTCCTACTTGTCATCCATGTGTAGTGCGGTGGTCGGTCACTCCCTATTTGCCCTCCAAGTGTAGGTTGAGGTCTGTCACTCCCTACCTGACCTCCAAGTGTAGGTTGAGGTCTGTCACTCCCTACCTGCCGTCTATGTGTATTGTTGGGTCTGTCACTACCTTTCTGCCTTCCATGTGTAGTGCAGGGTCTGTCACTAACTACCTCCCCTCCATGTGTAGTGTGGGGTCTGTCAGTCCCTACCTGACCATCCATGTGTACTATGGGGTTCTGTCACTCCCTACATGACCTCTATGTGTACTGCAGGGTTCTTTCACTCTCTACCTGCCCTCTGTGAAGTGCAGGGTCTGTCTCTCACTCTCTACCTGCCCTCCATGTGAAATGTTCTCTCACTATCTACCTACACTTCCAGCAAGCATCGGACTGGGGCACCGTGGGCCTACCAAAGAAAATCATTCTTGGGGCCCACTTTGTAGCTACATAGAAATAAATACAATACCACCAATTGTATGGTTATACACACTAATGTCAGGGTATAATATAAGGTAGTACACTTCTTAATAGTATGCTAAGGTGGTACAAACTCAATGATCTCCTGGTGCTTATTAACCATATAGAGTCTGCCTATGGGGAGTGCATTATACAATATAGAGTCTGCGTACGGTGGTGCATTATACAGTATAGAATCTGCCTTTGGGGTATGTATTATACAATATAGAGTCTGTCTGTGGGGAGTGCAGTATAGAATAATGAGTATGCCATAGAGGCCTATGGGGAGTGCATCATAGTATATATTCCTATGGGGGGTGCATTATACAATATAGAGTCTGTCTATGGGGAGTGCAGTATACAATAATGAGTGTGCCATAGAGGCCTATGGGGAGTGCATCATAGTATATATTCCTATGGGGGGTGCATTACACAATATAGAGTCTGCTTATGGGTGGTTCATTATGCAGTATGGCATCTGGCTATGTGGGGTGCATTATACTATTTAGAGTCTGCCTACAGGGGTTCATTACATAGTGCAGAGTCTGCCTATGGGGGGGCATTATTCCATACAGAGTCTGCCTATGGGGGTGCATTATACTACAGTTGAAACTAGATAAATAAAATGCCTTAAAACATTCTCTCTCTCATTATTCTGGCATGTGGCAAATATTAATAATTATGGTAATCCTAATTGACCTGAAACGGAAAAGATTTATTCTTATTTCTTGTCAGATATTGAGAAAAACATGCATATGTGTTTTTATATAGTGTATCTAAACTTCTGGTTTCATACATACAGCATTGAAATAACCTGTTCACAATATCAAAGTATGTCATAGGGTGGGCAAGGGTTAAACAGTCAGTTTTGATGACATCACAAAGCACATAACCATCATAGACATCATATGACATCACAATTGGCATAGAATGAGGAAAGTACAACACATGAGCCATCTTGTTTCATTAGAGCCTGACAGCTTGAAGGAAACAAGTCCAGGTAGGGAACTCTTCACTTATGACGCCAATCACAAATTGTTTAGATGGGGGATTAAAAGTGGGATTCAGAGCGGCATCATTCATCTGAAAATCTTATCAAAAAGTTCTATAGCCTGTGAAATTTATAACGATTCTATGATTTAAAAAAATGCTATTGATCAGCTTCTAAGGAAAATCTGCACATTTGGGTTCTTTCTAAGCGAGTGTGAGCCCAGCCCAACAGGAGTTACCACTCTGGACCACCCCTTCCCTAAATGAGGACGTGCTGGCCATCAACTGATCATTGTCACTGGTCTTGAAGACCCTCAGCAATCGGCTGGTTTTGTCCTCTATGACACCCATGTGCTCTAATAAAAGCATATAGGAAGGGGTGGGGAAGTGAGACAACTCCACTTGGTTCCATTTTTGGGTAGCTTTGCCATTAATGCTGTGAAAATGGTATCAGAACATAAATTTAATTGCAGACTGCTACAGTTCTCCATTGTCAGCTCTCTTGGTCCTGTTGGATCAGGGGTGACCAGGAACTGACGGTGTATCGTGGTCAGGAAGTGCAGTATGGGGTCCTGTGTTTTCCTTTAGTGTGT
Source organism: Dendrobates tinctorius (assembly GCF_039654945.1). Lineage (NCBI taxonomy): Eukaryota > Metazoa > Chordata > Amphibia > Anura > Dendrobatidae > Dendrobates > Dendrobates tinctorius. The sequence goes on from NW_027361827.1 coordinate 12,387,588, forward strand.
AGAAGAGCAGGTGATACAGATTAGAAAAATTGGGGGCAAATGCTTAGGTTTTAATATGCGTCATGACTCAGTAAAAAATGAGGCTGGTGGTTATTTGCGGCCCGTGATTTTGTTTTATTAATTCTACTCTTGATGTTGGAAACTTGATACACAACACACCAGTGGCAGTTATTACGACAGGACACATGACATCACAGGGCACATGACATCATAGAGATCACAGGACACATCACATCATACATATCACAATTGGTACAGAATGTATAAAGTTATTATCCTGAACCACCTTGTGTCCCCAGCGGAAGCATATTGAGGAAGACAAGTCCAAGTAGGTAGCTGCTCAATTAACACTAAGGCCCCATTCACACATTGTGTAGCTGTGAGGTGTTTGTGGTGAAGTTTAGAACTGCACTATTTACCCCTAAAATATCTCAGCAAACATCTCGCTCTTTTGTGCATTAGAATGATTCCTTAAATAGAACTTACCATTTAATCCTCTTTTTTGTACTGATAGGTGTTATGTCTCATCTAGTTCAGATGATCTGCTGTAATGAAGAACGGACAGATGACGGTGGCGCAGCAGGAAGGCTGAGCAGAAACGACGGAGAACGTAGTAGCACGATGGAAGCAGGAGGACCAGAACTGGAACCACAGGATATCATGAGCAGAATTGATTTAACGGCAACTGCCGTAAGAGATGCAGACTCCGATCAGGCACAGATCAGAATTGCATCAGTTTTTCTCGGGCATGGAGAGGGGGAAAAAAAGGTTTCTCCACCTTCTGAATTATGTCAGTCTGTGAAAATCAGACACACTTAGATGTCATCCAAGTGGAGTCCAATTTTTTCATGGGCCCAAAGACTTGCATTGTCGATTTTGATCTGACACTGGGATCAAAATCGGAAATGTCTCCGATTTTTTCCATGGAGCACTGGGTCCGAGCAAAAAATCTGACATTTGCACAGGCCCATAGTATATCATAGGTACGAGTGCTATCCGTCAAAACCATGGACAGCAAACTCATATATATTTATTTATTTTACTCGTTTACATAGCGCCATTAATTCCACAGCGCTATGTATACATACTATATATAGAAATGAAAGAAATATTTAGAAATATATATATATTTATAGATATATATTCACTCATATATATGCGCTTCGATTTTCACAGACTGACAAAATGGAGAAACTTTTTCCCCCCCTCCCCACCTCCAAGAAAAACTGATGCCACTCTGATCACACTCTAATCAAAGCCTGATCGGAGTCTGCAACTCTATTATGTATGTGGGTATGTGTATGTGTGTGTATAGTACAGTATATGTATTGCATTGTATATGTATTGTTTAGTAAATGTGTAAATTTATTGCATATGTAATGTATAGTATATGTATAGTATAGCATACGTATAGTATAGTGTAGTAAATGTATAGCATATGTGTATGTCTATTGTATAGTATACATGTATGTCTATTGCATAGCATACGTCTATGTCTGTTGCATGGCATACGTCTATGTCTGTTGCATGGCATACGTCTATGTCTGTTGCATGGCATACGTGTATGTCTGTTGCATGGCATACGTGTATGTCTGTTGCATGGCATACGTGTATGTCTGTTGCATGGCATACATCTATGTCTGTTGCATGGCATACATCTATGTCTGTTGCATGGCATACGTCTATGTCTGTTGCATGGCATACGTCTAAGTCTGTTGCATGGCATAGGTCTATGTCTGTTGCATGGCATACGTCTATGTATGTTGCATGGCATACGTCTATGTCTGTTGCATGGCATACATCTATGTCTGTTGCATGGCATACATCTATGTCTTTTGCATGGCATACGTTTATGTATGTTGCGTGGCATACGTCTATGTCTGTTGCATGACATACGTCTAAGTCTGTTGCATGGCATACATCTGTCTATTGCATGGCATATATTTGTGTCTCTTGCAAGGAATACATCTGTGTGTCTTGCATGGCATACGTCTGTGTCTCCTGCATACCATACGTCAATATCTCTTGAATAGCGTAGGTCTATGTCTCTTGCATAGCTTACATCTATGTCTCTTGCATAGCATACGCCTATGTCTCTTGCATAGTATTTGTATATGTCTATTGCATTGTATTCTTCTATGTCTGTTGTATAGTATTTGTCTATATCTATTGTATAGTATATGTATTTGTCTATTGGGATGTATATATCTGTTGTATAGTATTCGTATATGTCTGTTGTATAGTATGTAAAAATGTCTATCATATCCTATATGTCTACTGTATAGTATTCGTGTATGTCTATTGTGTAGTATTTGTATATATCTGTTGTATAGTATTTGTATATGTTTAGTGTATAGCATTCGTATAAGTCTATTGTATAGTGTTCGTATAAGTATATTGTATAGTATTCGTATATAGCTATTGTATAGTATTTGTATATGTTTAGTGTATAGCATTTGTATAAGTCTATTGTATAGTGTTCGTATAAGTATATTGTATAGTATTCGTATATATCTATTGTATAGTATTCGTATATGTTTAGTGTATAGCATTCGTATATGTCTATTGTATAGTATTCGTATAAGTATATTGTATAGTATTAGTATATATCTATTGTATAGTATTTGTATATGTTTAGTGTGTTGCATTCGTATAGGTCTATTGTACAGTATTCGTATAAGTATATTGTATAGTGTTAGTATATACAGTATCTATTGTATAGTATTCGTATATGTTTAATGTATAGCATTTGTATAAGTTTATTGTATATTATTCGTATTTATCTATTGTATAGTATCGGTATATGTTTAGTGTACAGTATTCGCATAAGTCTATTGTATAGTATTCGTATAAGTATATTGTATACTATTAGTATATATCTATTGTATAGTATTTGTATATGTTTAGTGTATAGCATTCGTATAATTCTATTGTACAGTATTCGTATAAGTATATTGTATAGTGTTAGTATATATCTATTGTATAGTATTCGTATATGTTTAATGTATAGCATTCGTATAAGTTTATTGTATAGTATTCGTATAAGTATATTGTAAAGTATTGGTATTTATCTATTGTATAGTATCGGTATATGTTTAGTGTACAGTATTCGCATAAGTCTATTGTATAGTATTCGTATAAGTATATTGTATACTATTAGTATATATCTATTGTATAGTATTTGTATATGTTTAGTGTATAGCATTCGTATAAGTCTATTGTACAGTATTCGTATAAGTATATTGTATAGTGTTAGTATATATCTATTGTATAGTATTCGTATATGTTTAATGTATAGCATTCGTATAAGTTTATTGTATAGTATTCGTATAAGTATATTGTAAAGTATTCGTATTTATCTATTGTATAGTATTTGTATTTGTTTAGTGTACAGTATTCACATAAGTCTATTGTATAGTATTCGTATAAGTATATTGTATAGTATTCATATATGTCTATTGTATAGTATTAGTATATATCTATTATATAGTATTTGTATATGTTTAGTGTATAGCATTCTTATAAGTCTATTGTATAGTATTCGTATATATCTATTGTATAGTATTTGTATATGTTTAGTGTATAGCATTCGTATAAGTCTATTGTATAGTATTCGTATAAGCATATTGTATAGTATTCGTATTTATCTATTGTATATTATTTGTATAAGTTTAGTGTACAGTATTCGAATAAGTCTATTGTATAGTATTCGTATAAGTATATTGTATAGTATTCGTGTATATCTATTGTATAGTATTGGTATAAGTCTATTTTATAGTATTTGTATAAGTGTATTGTATAGTATTCGTATATGTCTGTTGTATAGTATTCGTATAAGTCTATTGTATAGTATTGGTATATGTCTATTGTATAGTATTCGTATATGTCTATTGTATAGTATTTCTATATGTTTGTTGTATAGTATTCGCCTAAGTATATTGTATAGTATATGTATATGTCTCTTGTATAGTCTATGTATATGTCTATTGTATAGTATATGTATATGTCTATTGTACTGTATAGTATATGTCTATTGTATAGTATATGTACATGTCTATTGTAAATTAGAGTGTAAGCTCCTAGGAGCAGGGTGTATATTTTGTATTAGATTGTTAGCTCCTAGAAGCAAGATGCATTTATCTTTTCCCTTAGATCGACTCTCCTGAGCTTATAATACGTGCAGATATACAGCAATATGCAGCAGGACAGATGTGATCCAGGGAAATATCCGATCGCCAAAAAAGGGGTCAGGAAGGAATTTTTTCCCCCCCTGAGGCAGAACTCTCCGGGGGGTTTCTTCGCCTTCCTCTGGATCTTGTGGTCCAGTGGCTCTCAGCCGGTCCTCAATGCCCACAGCTAGTTCTGTGGTCTGTATAGGGACTTACCTGAGAGTCATTGTGATTATGATTTAATTTCTTAAAGGACCCGTAATATTTTTATTACAGTGTTGCTTATTGCTATTCCAATAAAAAAAAAAATAAGAAAGAAAATAAGTTTCATGGGATCTTTTTTCTGTTCACTTTATTTTTACACAGTTGCAATGATAGGAGTGATTATTACTACTCTCAGTACTCTACAAGTTGAACCAGGAATTATGGGGGGCGCCATTTACAGAAGGTAGACCACATAAATCTCCACCCATTGTGGTATCGTAATGTCTACTCCTGTCCCAAGTTACATTAAAATTGTTATGGAGGCAGTACCCTAAAATAGTATATGCCCTACACAAAAAACTACCCGATAGAAGACTGAAGACGGGGACACAGAGCTGCAGAATACAAGAGACACAAGCAGTGTCGGACTGGGGTGCCCAGGGCCCCCTAGTTGCCAACTCCAGTAACCAACTTAAGTGCCCCACTTTTACAGCTACTTGCAAATGTGACATTATCCTCAATCACAAATTTATATAACAAAGAACTGGGAAGATTGTTACATGAATAAGATGCTGCCTCTGTAAGTACATAGTGAATAAAGGCTATTTTTCCAAGTACTGCTGTATAAGAGGGTGGTGGCCCGTCATGCACAGTGACCCACTGGAGGATTCTCCTGTTCTCCTGTGAGCCAGTCCAAGCCTATATGTGTAATATATGGAAAATTAATACTTTGTGTTTGTAGGGACAGACTTAGTTAAAGCTTTGTACTGGCCCATAGTGGGAGGGGGACACCCCAGTAAAAGAGGACTACTTCCTGATAGCCAGGGAAGTACAGTAACCAAGGTCAATTTCAAGTTGCAGTGGGAGGGCACTTATCGTTCAAGGCAGTGGGAGGCCTTACTAGAATCTCTTGTTGACATTCCTGCAACATCCGGCGCCTAGGGTTTGGTACAGATACTGCCAAGAGTGCCTTATCTTCAAGTGTACAGAGGAAAAGCATGTGAAACTGCATTAAGAGAAGGTAGAGGATGCCCAGTGCACTGAGGAACTGGACAGGAAATCCCTGGAAAATCAGTTAACGTGAGGATAGTGCAAGAGGAACGTAGAGTGATGCTGGAGACATATTGTACTAAAGAAACAAAGAATAAGAAGTCTTGCACCAGAAACTGCATGTTACAGTCTGATGAACTTAAACTGCCTAATAAATTTCTTGTTACAATGAACTGCGTGTTCCCTTAGTTATGTGTGGCATCTCCTGAGGAGGGAGATCTGGGGAAAGCAGTGGTCTGCGGTCTACAGGTGAATGTGATGCACCCCACAATTGCCAGTAAGTTAGGACCGGGACCAGGACAAGTTTTAGACAAAATGGGGCCCTGGGCAAAAGTTTAAAGTGGGGCACTAAATGCTCACATATTGCACCATCACCATTTACATGTGCAGAGCTCAGGCCATTAAGCGAGCATGATCAACAATATTGAAGTCATTCGATGCTTTTTACCCAGCCTCTGTACACCAGCTGGCGAAGAATGATGGGGACAGATTCAGAAATCTACAAGCCATTAACCCTCATACACTTTCAGAAGCCTACACTCATCACTTTCCCCAATTTCCTCTTTTTCATGTCCTGATCTGGCTGTACATCACTACAATGACACTCTCAGAAGCAGCCTGGACCACGCGGCACCCCTCACTCTCAGAACTTCCATACACAGAGTAAAACAGCCCTGGTTCACATTGCAAACTCGACTTCTCCAGCGATGCTCTAGGAGTTTCGCACGCCTATGGAAGAAAGCTCGATCACCAGAAAACTTTATCCAATACAAATTTATGTTACGGACCTATAACGCTGCCCTTTTCTTTGCCAAACAGACTTACTTCACCACCCTCATCTCCTGTCTAACAACCCCCAAACAATTTTTGACACCTTTCACTCCCTCCTCCAAAAACACAGGCCCTATCACAGACATCTGAGCTGATGAACTGGCCTCCCACTTTATAGAGAAAATAGAGAATATCTGTCAGGAAATCTGCTCCCTGCCATCAAGTGCCACAACTCCGATCCCTCCCCCAGGGCCGGATTTAGGCAAAGTGGGGCCCTAGGAAAAGTTTAAAATGGGGCCCCAAATGCTAACATATTGCACATCACACAGAAGCATTTCGGTTGTAGTTACATGTGTTGAGTTCAGGCCGCTATATGAGTGTGACCGACAATATTGAAGTCGTTCAACACTTGTTTCCCGGTCTCTATCCACCGTCTGAGAAAAAATGATGGGGAAAGAGTGATCACTAATGGATCACTAACAGATCACCATACAGTATCATGTTATCAGCAGCACATCTACAGTTTACACCCCATAGTCCTCCATATAGTATAATACACTCCTCAGTACTCCATATATTAAAATAAACTGCTCAGTCCTCCATATAGTATAATACACTCCTCATAGTGCTCCATAGTATAATGCACCGCCATAGTCATCGATGTAGTACAATGCACTTCCCATAGTATAATGCACCCCTTAGTTCTTCATATAATGTATTCCCCATAGTCCTTGATACAGTATAATGCAGCCCACATATAGTATAATGCAGCCACCCCACAGAGTATAATGCAGCCACCCCACAGAGTGTAATACAGCCCCACCATACAATATAATGTAACCCCCCATACAATATAATGCAGCCCCCTCTTAAAGTATAATGCAGCCACTGCATAGAGCATAATGCAGCCAGCCAACATAGCATAATGCAGCCCCGCCATAATATATAATGTAACGCCCATAGAATGTAATGCAGCCACCCCATAGTGCATAATGCTGCCACACCACATAGTATAATGCAGCCCCACCATAAAATAGAATGTTACCCCCCATAGAATATAATGCAACCCCTTATATAGTATAATGTAGCCACTCCATAGAACACAATGTAGCCCTCCTCATATAGTAAAATGCAGCCCCCATAGAATATAATGTAGCCACCTCATAAAGTATAATGAAGCCCTCATACAATATAATCTAGCCCACCATTGAATATAATGCAGCCTCCCATAGTATAGAATTTAGCCTCCTCTTATAGTATAATGTTGCCCCCTCATAGAGTATGATGCAATCACCCACAATAGAATATAATAAACATAATACAGCCCCCCATAGAATATAATGCAGCCCAAATAGAATATAATACAGCCCACCTCCCCATAGAATATAATGAAGCCCCCCATATTGTATAACACAGCCTCCCCCATAGAATATAATTTAAATGTAACTCTTCATGGTATATAACACAGCCGCATAGTATATAGCCCAGCACCACATTGTATATAGCCCAGAACCACATGGATTATAGCCCAGCCCTCATGGTATATAGCACAGCATCACATGGTATATTGCCCAGCACCACAAGGTATATAGCCCAGTCACACATGGTATATAGCCCAGCACCACATGGTATATAGCACAGCCCACAATGGAATACAACCCACCACCATATGGAATATAGCACAGCAACACATGGTATACAGCACAGCACCTCATGGTATATAGTACAGCACCACATGGTATATAGCACAGCACCACATGGTATATAGCACAGCCACACGTGGTATAAAGCACAGCAACACATGGTATATAGCACAGCACCACATGGTATATAGCACAGCCCAAATGGTATATGGCACAGCCACACATGGTATATAGCCAAGCACCACATGGTATGTAGCCCAGCACCACATGGTATATAGCACAGCCACACATGGTATATATCCCATCACCACATGGTATACAGCCCAGCACCACATAGTATATAGCACAGCACCACATAGTATATAGCCCAGCACCACATGGTATATAGCCCAGCACCACATGGTATATAGCACAGCCACACACGGTATATAGCCCATCACCACATGGTATATAACACAGCCACACATGGTATACAGCCCAGCACCATGGTATACAGCCCAGCACCACATGGTATATAGCCCAGCACCACAAGGTATATAGCCCAGCCACACATGGTATATAGCCCAGCACCACATGGTATATAGCCCGGCACCACATGGTATATAGCCCAGCCACACTTGGCATATAGCCCAGCAGACGATCTAGAAGACCTGGAAGAAATAGAGATGCCAGCATTCTACCGCCATGGTGCCTCCCAAGACTCTAACAATGTGACAGGGAGAAGTCTTGCCGTTCATGAAGTTTCCCGTAATCCACTACCTCGACAGGTATGAAACGGTCTATTGAACAGTGGTGTAGGGAATGCGGCGGCCCATGTAGTCTCAGAAGAAAGAATTCTGCAAATCAAAGGGCCCCCTTGCAGCCCATCATCACTAAATAACCTTTGGAACTGGTGGCCTTAGACCACGTGCAACCTAACCCCAAGTCGATCAGGGTATACCTATGCCTTAACAATAGTGTATCACTATTCCCGTTTCCTAGTGGTCGTTCCGGTGAAAGACCAAACAGCAAGAACAGCTGCAAAGGCATTCCAAGAATATTTCTGCAGACCCCATGGCTACCCAGATCAAGTTCTCAATGGGATTAAGATCTGGGGAGTTTCCAGTCCACGGTCCCAAAATCTCTATGTTTTGTTCCCTGAGCCATTTAGTTATCACCTTTGCTTTATGGCAAGGTGCTCCATCATGTTGAAAAAGGCATTGCTGATCGCCAAACTGCTCATGGACGGTTGGGAGAAGTTGCTCTTGGAGGACATTCTGGTACCATTCTTTATTCATGGATGTGTTTTTAGGCAAGAATGAGAGAGAGAGCCCATTCCCTTGGCTGAGAAGCAACCCCACACATGAATGGTTTCAGGATGCTTGACAGTTGGCATGAGACAAGACTGGTGGTAGCGCTCACCTGGTCTTCTCCGAATAAGCCGTTTTCCAGATGTCCCAAACAATCGAAAAGGGGATTCACCAGAGAAAATGACTTTACCCCAGTCCTCAGCAGTCCACTCCCTGTACCTCTTGCAGAATATCAGTCTGTCCATGATGTTTTTCCTGGAGAGAAGTGGCTTCTTTGCTGCCTTCCTTGAGCCCAGGCCTTGCTCCAAGTGTCTCCGCCTCACAGTGCGTGCAGATGCACTCACACCTGCCTGCTGCCATTTCTGAGCAAGCTCTGCACTGCTGGTAGCCCGATCCCGCAGCTGAAACACTTTTAAGAGAACGGTCCTGGCGCTTGCTGGTCTTTCTTGGGCGCCCTGGAGCCTTTTTGGCAACAAGGGAACCTCTCCTTGAAGTTCTTGATGATGCGATAGATTGTTGACAAAGGTGCAATCTTTCTAGCTGCGATACTCTTCCCTGTTAGGCCATTTTGCGCAGTGCAATGATGACTGCACGTGTTTCTTTAGAGATAACCATGGTTAACAGAAGAGAAACAATGATGCCAAGCACCAGCCTCCTTTTAAAGTGTCCAGTGGTGTCATTCTTACTTAATCATGACAGATTGATCTCCAGCCCTGTCCTCATCAACACCCACACCTGTGTTAATGGAGCAATCACTGAAACGATGTTAGCTGGTCCTTTTAAGGCAGGGCTGCAATGATGTTGAAATGTGTTTTGTTGGATAAAGTTAATTTTCTAGGCAAATATTGACTTTTCAAGTAATTGCTGTTAAGCTGATCACTCTATAACTTTCTGGAGTATATGCAAATTGCCATTAGAAAAAATGAAGCAGTAGACTTTGTAAAAATTAATATTTGTGTCATTCTCAAAACTTTTGGCCATGACTGTATTGCAGTACCGTTGATTCCATCGCCGTTAATCATATCCATCCAATTTTGATCACAGGGAGAGGTGTAAACGTGGTGCTCACTGCCTATTATGAAATGTCACGTAACTTTGGAGTGCAAAACACAGAAGTCACAGGCCGTAGGCGATTCAATTGGATTGGCATGAGAGGGAGGGCACATTTAAAAATGTGCACTGGAATATCACACATCTGTGGGTAGGAAAACTGTTAAAGCTGATGAGAAACCACCACTGCATCTCATTGTGAGTCGACGTCCATAAAAAATGGAAGCCATTGATCATCTGACGCTGGATCCCGGCCAGCGGGACAGGGCATAGCTACGTCTTAACGATCATCTTCTATCAGTTCACCAAATTTGAAGTGCCAGTCGCAGTGATGGATTTGACAGCCCAGACTACACAGCGGAGGAGCAGGGAGAGGTAAACATTGCAAATGCTGGGGCCCTGCTCAAGCAAGGGGGGGTCCACTCGTGGGCGTCGGCACTGGCACTGGGCCCCTCATAGTACGGCGGTGTGTCTGACGGCGGGTGTGCACCACCACCGTCAGAGACACTTGTTTGCACTATGAGGGACCCTGTGCCAGTGCCCGAGCCCACGAGTTGGCCCACCCACCTGTCCAGGGCAATGGCACTCGCACGGTTGTTTGCGCTCGGTGGTGACCCCGGCCATAGGGGCGAGGAGGCTGCCCAATTAGGGAGGTTAAAAAAATGGCATATGTTGATGTGGGACATTCACCTGCTGCTAAAGGCGAAATTGGTCAAGTCCCAGGAACAGGCGGACCAAAGAAAACAATTTTTCTGGTAACCTATGTGTCATCAGGGTAAGGTGGGACAAAATCCTTGGAAACCCATGCATGGTTCATTTTAATGATGGTTATATCATCCACATTTTCGGTCGACAGACGGGTCCTTTTTTCTGTCAGTATTGATCCAGCAGCACTGAAGACTCTTTCCGATAGCATACTTGCTGCTGGGCATGCGAGCTCCTGTAAGGCATATTGTGCCAATTCAGGCCAGGTGTCCAGCTTAGCTGCCCAATAGTCAAATGGGAATGACCTGTGAGGGAGAACATTGATATGGGAGGAAAAGTAGTTTGTGACCATACTTGACAAGTGCTGTCTCCTGTCACTTTCAATCGATGCAGTATTACCAGTCGTGTGAGCGGGACTTGAAAAATCATTCCACAAAATGGTCATGAAACCCCTGTCTCCAACGCCACTTCTGATGTGTCCACCACCATCACCGCTTCCAAGTTGCCCCCGGCCCCTACGGCTCGTGTGAGAACCATCACCGCTGCTGTGTGCTGAGAATGCCTCAACCAACCGGTTTACCAGAGTAGCTTGTTTGCTAGCCAATATTAGGTCAAGGTTCTCCTGTGGCATGATGTTTTGGAATTTGCCTTTATAGCGTGGATCCAGGATGCTGGCCAACCAGTAGTCATCATCGTTCATCATTTTGGCAATGCGGGGGTCCCTTTTTAGGATCTGCAAGGCATAATCTGACATGTGGGCCAATGTTCCCGGTGTCAATGATACACTGCGAGTGCTGGGTGGAGGAGCACTTTCTGGCAAATCCACATCCCTCCAGTCACGCACAAACCCTGTACCAGACCTTGCAAAGCCAACATTTTCTCTTGCCCCAAGAGAAGCATCCATCCTCCTCCCCTAAATAATTATCCCCATCATCATCCTCCTCCTCTTCCTCTTCTTCCTCCACTTCATCCATGACAGTTCCCTGACCAGATAACGGCTGACTGTCATCAAGGCTTCCCTCCTCCTCTTCCTCCTCATCAACCTCAGCTGCAGACGCCTGCTCCTTAATGTGCGTCAAAGTTTGCATGAGCAGACGCATAAGCGGGATGCTAATGCTTATGATGGCGTCGTCAGCGCTTACCAGCCATGTGCATTCCTCAAAACACTGAAGGACTTTAGAGAGGTCTTTCAGCTTCGACCACTGCACACCTGTCAACTCCATGTCTGCCCTCAAAGTGCCTGCCCGTGTATCCTCCCACAAATGCATTACGGCCTGCCTTTGTTCGCACAGCCGCTCAACCATGTGCAGGGTGGAGTTCCACCTTGTTGCAACGTCGATAATTAGGCAGTGCTTGGGAAGGTGGAGCAATCGCTGCAGCTTCTGCATACGACTGGAGTGTACCGGCGACCGGCGGATGTGCGAGCACAGATATCGAACCTTAAGGAGCAGGCCTGTTAAATCCGGATAATTAGTGAGGAAGCACTGCACCACCAGGTTCAAGGTGTGAGCCAAGCAAGGTATGTGTCTGAGTTTTGAAAGGGCTATGGCTGCCACAAAATCCAGGCCGTTATCACTAACTACCTTGCCTTCCTCAAGATGTAGACTGCCCAGCCATTACTCAGTTTGTCGCTGAAAGTAGTCGGCCAGCACCTCTGCGGTGTGTCTGTCGCCCAAAACACATCATCTGCAGCACAGCCTGCTGACGCTTTCCACTAGCTGATCGATAGGGGGACACCTTGCTTGCAACACTGTCAACTGCGGATGCAGTGCTCGTGCGACTGCGCTCTGTGGACCAGCTTTCGCTTCTGGAGGAGGAGGGTCGAACGCCTACAGCCAACTGTTTCCTATACCGTTGGCTAGGCAGCACTGTGCCACCACCGCTGTCCCCTGTGGACCCTGCATCCACCACATTAACCCAGTGCGCAGTGATGGACACATAACGGCCCTGGCCATGCCTACTGGACCATGCATCAGTTGTGAGGTGCACCTTTCCACTCACTGACTGCTTGAGTGCATGGACAATGCGGTCTTTCACATGAAGGTGGAGGGCTGGGATGGCTTTGCGAGACAAGAAGTGGTGACTGGGTAGTTCATAGCGTGGAACTGCGTAGGCCATTAGTTCGCTGAAAGCTGCGCTTTCAACCAACCGATAGGGCATCATCTCTAACGAGATTAGTTTGGAAATGTGGGTGTTCAAAGCCAGTGTATGCTGATGAGAGGATGAGTACTTTTTTGCCCTACTCATAGTCTCTGGTAGGGTGAGCTGGACTTGAGAGCTGGATATGGTGGAAGTAGCGGTAGACATGGCGGACAGAGAAAGGGTTGATGATGGTGATGGAGTTGGTGTTCTTTCTGATGGCCTAGATTCAGTCTTTCGTTGCAATAACAGTATGATTGCCTGAATGATTTGCCCTTGCGACGACAACTCAACATTTGCTGCTGGTGGTGTGCTAACCGGTGGACTTACAGTGGGGGAAACAATGTTGCGTTGCTGACTACCTTCTTTGGGAGCGGTATCACATGTGGTACGTGAGTTTCGGTAGTCCATCCACGCTTGCAAGTGCAAGGTGGTTAAATGTCTTAGCATGCAACTGGTATTCAAATTTCTCAGATTTTTCCCTCGGCTAAAGGTCTTTGCGCACTTCTTACAGATTACCTTTGCCTGATCATTAGGATTTTGTTCATAAAAGTGCCATACTGCACTCTTCCTACTAGGGAAGACAGTCTACATACCCTGCATCTGTAGTGCAGAGGTCTGTCACTCTCTACCTGACTTCCATGTGTAGTGCGGGATTTGTAACTATCTACCTTTCCTCCATGTGTAGTTCGGGGTCTGACACTCTCTATCTGCCCTCCTTGTGTAGTGCAGGGTCTGTCACTCCCTACCAGCAATCCATGTATAGTGCAGGGGTCTGTCACTGTCTACCTGCCCTCTATGTGTAGTGCAGAGTTCTGTCATTCTCAACCTGCCCTCCTTGTGTAGTGCAGGTGTCTGTCACTCTCTACCTGCCTCTGTGTAGTGCGGGGTCTGTCACTCCCTACCTGCTCTCCATGTGTAGTGTGGGGTCTGTCTCTCTCTACCTGCCCTCCATGTGTAAGGCGGGGTCTGTCACTGCCTACCTGCCCTCCATTTGTATTGCAGGGTTCTTTCACTCTCTACCTGCCTCTGTGTAGTGCGGGGTCTGTAACGCCCTACCTACCCTCCATATGTAGTGCAGCAGGCTGTCACTCCCTGGACCTGCTCTCCATGTGTAGTTTGGGGTCTGTCACTCTCTACGTGCCCTCTATGTTTTCTGTGGGGTTCTGTCACTCTCTACCTGCCCTCCTTGTGTAGTGCAGTGTTCTGTCACTCTCTACCTGCCCGCTATGTGTGGGTCGCCCTCCCAGGGTTGTGGGGTACTCGGTACCTGGCTGGTGTCGGCGGGATGTGTCACAGCAGCGGGGACCCGGTCCGTGGCCCTGGTCGCCCAATTAATAGGGGGAGATTGAATGGTAGAATGTAGTAAATGGAATAGTTCGTGACGCCACCTGTGGTGTTCGGCAAGTGAGATGTTCAGCCGACGCTGCTTGCAGATCCTCTGGAGCTGGTGGTGTGTTGCAGCCAAGATGGTGAAGCTCCCCACAGGTGAAGCTATTGCCCCAGGGCAGTGTAGATGTGGAGTTAGAGGAGAGGCACAAGCAGTGTCGAAGGTGGTACCCAGATGTTGCAGTGCTGGGTGTGCTGACGCAGGAATCAATGGAGGACACCAGGGCTTGTAGTTCCAAAGCTTTACTCACAATCTGTAGTACACACAGGTGCCTGCCTCCATACTGTGTTCTCCGGGTCAGAGGCTCAATCAACCTCCAGGTCAGATGGAATGCTCCCTTCCAGCACTCCGCCAACATGTACCTTTCTGAACTTCTCCTCTTATAGCACCTTTAAGTGTGAAGATCTTCTAGTACTGAGTTACACTGGAGTTTCTCCTGACCGATGTTCCCAAGAACTCTACTTGTACGGCAGACAGCTGTAGCCTGCTTCGGGGACTTCTCACTCCTGAATCCCGGCTCACTATCCAAGTTGCTGTTGTGCCCAAGTCTTAAATGGGAGTAGTGTATTTACAGCCCACTACTAAACCGGTGTCTGCTGCAGAACCATTAGTGTCCAAACAACCTCGGGGACCGGGCCCCGGCCTTGCGCTTAGAACTTCTAGGCAATGCTCTTCCTCTAACCCACGTCCTCTGTTCCCTTTTACTCCTTCGTTCCGTACTAATATCTCTCTCTCTTATGGAAGATCCGGTTTCAGTTCAATGTCTTTCTCCTTCTTTCCTTTCCCGTGCCAGCAGACCCAGGTCACTGAGGTCTGCTGCAGCACCTCCTTCCTCCATCCCTCTCTCGAGGATCTTCTTTCCTCACTCCCCTCTGAGTGGCTTCCTCCCCCATACTGACCTGTAATCCTAAACATTCCCGCTCTTTTATGTATTCTGAAATCCACCCGCCTCCCAGCATGTTTCGTGTTCCAAGCAGGGAGCCACCAAAGGTGATCTACACTCCAAGCAAGGAGTCGCAATGTGGCTTTGCTGAACTACTGTGTTGTGTGGGGTGCGAGTGTTGGAGTGTGGTCAGGAGCCTCCAACTTACCTCAGGAGGAGGTGCAGTACCTCAATTTTATTACACGGTACAAAATTAAAGTAATGGTATGATTAGACAGTATGATTGCGTACACTTTTGTATAATTTAAGATAGAAAGGTTAAGTACAGATAAAGATTGAATACATATGATTAGGTATATATATAAAGATTAACTATATACAGTATACTCACATCATCA
The DNA here is from genome assembly GCF_039654945.1 of Dendrobates tinctorius. Taxonomy (NCBI): domain Eukaryota; kingdom Metazoa; phylum Chordata; class Amphibia; order Anura; family Dendrobatidae; genus Dendrobates; species Dendrobates tinctorius. The sequence goes on from NW_027361827.1 coordinate 12,403,279, forward strand.
ATCACCAAGAGGCTTTTAAACATCATCCGTCTGAAATATCAGAGAAGCAACACCAAGACAGAGTCCCCTGGAAGATTCACAACACTGCACGGGCATCCCCACTTATGCAGGTATCAACACTGTACACATACAGGTATCCAGTTTTTGCTTCTGTCTAAGTCATGTTTCTCTGGCCTTATATAATAAATTACACTAATGTGTAACTAGCTTCACCCAGTCCATCCAGTGGCCGGCCTTCAAGGTTGGATGAAACAGACAACATGGCATCATCAGACAATGGGTCATAAACACTTACAATATAAAAGCCACATGGGTTTAGATAAAATCAACACAGGCAGAGGTTAATAAACCTTAATGTTTTACAATGACAAACAGCAAACATAGATTCTCAAGACTGTCAATATAACCATTATCTTGTCTGTAACTGTTTGACTGTTTGGTATCAACAAAAGCTACTCTGTCAACAAAAGCGGAAACAAATGACACTCAAAAACACTCACGAGCAACAAGCAGTGCGTCCGCAAAGAAAAGAAGAGTGGTTGTTGTGGGCGACTCACTACTAAGAGGCACGGAGGCAACTATCTGCAGGCCGGACATAACCGCAAGAGAAGTATGCTGCTTCCCAGGAGCAAAAATCAAGGATGTGGCCAACAGGATACCAACTATCCTCAAATCCAAGGATGACTACCCTTTCCTACTGATACATGTAGGCATAAACGACACGGCAAGAAATGACCTACCAAGTATCTGCGAAGACTTTGAAATTCTGGGGAAGAAAATAAAGGAACGGAACGTACAGGTTGTTTTCTCATCAATCCTCCCAGCCGATGACCATGGCATCAGAAGATGGAATAGGATACTAGAGGTGAACAACTGGCTACGACGGTGGTGCAGGCAGCAAGGATTTGGATTCTTGGACCATGGCGTGAAATACCTCTACGATGGACTTCTCGCAAGAGATGGGATACACCTCACAAAACCTGGGAAACACACATTCGCCAGAAGACTTGCCAAACTCATCAGGAGAGCTTTAAACTAGAAGAAGAGGGGATGGGAGGAAAAACAGCAGACAAGAACATGCAGCAGAAGGACAAACTAATCAAGGATACTAGACGTGGTAAAGAGGACCCAAGACAGGGTACTCAGAAGGAAGCTAGGAAAAATGAAGCAAAACTTCTTTCCTGCATGCTGACCAATGCAAGAAGCCTGACCAATAAGATTGAAGATCTGGAGTTGGTAATGTATGAGGAAAAATACGACATAGTAGGAATAACTGAGACATGGTTAGACGACAGCTATGACTGGGCGGCTAACTTGCAAGGATATGATTTGTTTAGGAGGGATCGTCAAAAAAGGAAAGGGGGTGGAGTCTGTCTATATATAAAGTCCACTTTAAAGCCCACACTAAGAGAAGATATACAAGAGGGAAATGAAGAGGTGGAGTCTCTATGGGTGGAGATACAAGGAGAGAAAAGTAATAAAATCCTCATAGGGGTTTGTTATAAGTCACCAAATATAACAGAAACCATTGAAAATGTATTATTGAAACAAATAGACAAAGCAGCAAATCACAATGAGGTGATTATTATGGGGGACTTCAACTACCCCGACATAGACTGGGAAACTAAAAACTGCGTGTCTCAGAAAGGAAACCAATTTCTGTCAGTGACCAAGGATAATTATCTGTCACAACTTGTGCAGGGCCCAACTAGAGGGACAGGTCTTCTGGACTTAAATTTAAGCAACAGGCCAGATAGAATAACAGAAGTACGAGTCGAGGGGCACCTAGGGAACAGTGACCACAATAATACAATTCCACTTGTCCTTCAGTAAGGTGCCCTGGAAGGGGGTTACGAAAATGCTGAATTTCAGGAAAGCAAAGTTTGATCAGCTTAGAGAGGAACTTCGCTGAATTGATTGGGACAATGTCCTCAAAAATAGGAGCACAGAAAATAAATGGGAAATATTTAAATCCGTTTTACACACCCACTGCGAGCTAGCCATACCGTACAGAAATAAAAGGGCTAGGAACAGGAGAACACCAATGCGGCTAAATACGGTTGTAAAAAGTGCAATAAATAACAAGAACACGGCATTTAGGAAGCTAAAACAAGAAGGCAATGAAGAAGCATTAAAAAGTTATAGAGAAAAAAATAAAATGTGTAAAAAACAAGTACATTTAGCAAAAGTGGAAACTGAGAGACTCATTGCTAAGGAAAGTAAAACAAACCCCAAATTATTCTTTAATTATATAAACAGTAAAAAGATGAAAATTGATGGTGTCGGCCCTTTAAAGAACAATGAGGGTGAAATCATAGAGAGCGATGTGGGAAAAGCAAATGTTTTAAATACTTTTTTCTCAACAGTGTTCACTCAGGAAAAGGATTTGCCAGGGGAAATCCAGAGTGATAATGTAAACTCCCAATTAAGTATTACCTGCCTAACCCAGGAAGAAGTGCAGAACCGCCTTAGTAAGATTAAAATTGACAAATCACCAGGCCCTGATGGCATTCACCCTCGGGTATTAAGGGAGTTAAGTAATGTGATAGACAGGCCTCTATTCCTTATATTTAAAGACTCTATAGAAACAGGGTCTGTTCCATTTGATTGGCGGCAAACAAATATGGTACCAATATTCAAAAAGGGGTGTAAAAGGGAACCTGTAAACTAGAGGCCGGTAAGCTTATCATCTGTTGTGGGTAAAATTTTTGAAGGGCTTCTAAGGGATACCATTATGGAATATCTCTATGTTAATAAATATTTAACCCCATATCAACATGGATTTATGAAGGATCGCTCCTGTCAAACTAACCTGACCAGCTTCGATGAGGATGTAAGCTCTCAAATGGACCAAGGAGAATCATTGGATGTCATTTATCTCGACTTCTCTAAAGCATTTGACACTGTCCCACATAAAAGATTGGTAAGTAAGATGAGAAAGCTTGGGCTAGGGTAAATGAGTGTAGATGGGTAGGTAGCTGGCTTAGTGATAGAAAACAAATAGTGATTATTAATGTTGCATACTGAGATTGGGCCAGGGTTACTAGTGGGGTACCACAGGGTTCTATATTGGGCCCCCTACTATTTAATATATTTATTAATGATCTAGTGGATGGCTTACACAGTAAAATATCAGTATTTGCAGATGATACAAAACTATGTAAGGTAGTTAACACAAAGGAGGACAGTTTGCAACTACAGACAGATTTGAGTAAATTGGAGAATTGGGCCGAAAAATGGCAAATGAGGTTTAACACAGATAAATGTAAGGTTATGCACATGGGAAGGAGAAGCAAATGCTATAATTACTTACTAAACGGGAAACTGCTGGGGAAATCAGAGATGGAAAAAGACTTAGGCATCTAAGTCAATAAGAAGCTAAATTGGAGTGCCCAGTGTCAGGCAGCTGCCACCAAAGCAAATAGGGTCATGGGTAGTGTTGAGCGATACCGTTCGATACCCAAAAATATCGTACCGGATGGTATCGCCCGATACGAAAAAAACTTGTATCGCCGATTCCGATACCGGAAGTCCCATTCAAGTCAATGGGACTTCCGGTATCGGAATTTAGAAAAGCCCTTTATTTCCTTGTTGGCTAATTCTACATTATTGAAAACAAATAAGAATCATGTAGAATGTATTGTTGGAGGTGGAGGAGACATTAAAGGCATAGTGGTTTATTCAAATCACATGGCATTGCATGAATACCAATTTTTTTTTTCAAGACGTTCGGAGTAAAAAAGATATTGACTATGTTAACCATTTTTATATTTTGTCAGATATGTATGTTTCACAACTTCCATGCTCTTCACCTTCTTTTGTACTTCTCCCACACTTTCTCCTTCATGATCCACAGCAGTATCATTTTTTTCATCAACTTTTTCTTCACCTTATTCATCTTCTTCTTCTTCATCTTCTTCCCATTCATTTTTTTTTTCCATTCTTCATATTCTTCTTATTCAGCCATTATTAATTTTAATATGCTATTTTTTCATCTTCTTCCTATTCTTCTTTTTCTTCATTTTCTTATGGTGACAGGCATTCCTGTAGTACTTATCTATAAAAGTTATAAGATTACACCTTACGTTCTGCCTGTCACTAATGATTTACAACAGGATTTGTCCGCGTTCTGTTTGGCCTACAGCAGCAGGCATTTTCCAGGGGCACCACGAGGAGGAACGGACTCACCCCCATTTACTACTTAGTCTTCTTCTGCTTATAATTTTGATTTCTTCTATGCTGATTTTTAGTCTTATGCTTAATGTTCTTCTGCTTTCTGTTCTTCTGCTTTTGCTTCTTCTGCTTCTTGTTCTTCTGTCTTTTGTTCTGTATCTTGGTGGTTGTCTTCATGTTCTTTGTCCTCTTGGTCTGATTATTTAGGGTCATATTTCTGGTCTTCTTTGGTGTGGTCTTCAGGTTCGTCGTCATCAGGGTCGTCGTCATGGAGATCAATAAGGATTACCAAAGACAATTTCAAAAAGCTTGATCTTGGAAATGTAGCAGAAGGTACAAGAAGGCTGAGAAACTGGCGAGAACCAGCAGACAGTGCTGGCACCTGGATGGGTAGCAGAAGGAACAAGAGCCAATGGCACTGACGAGGACCAAGTGACGGTGCTGGACCACGGTTACTAAGCAGAAGGTACCTGTGCTAAAAAGCACTACCAAGGACCAGCTGACGGTGCTGGACCTCGGATACCGAGATGGAGGCACCTAGGCCAAAGGCTCCGGCGAGAACCAGCAGACAGTGCTGGCACCCGGATGGGTAGCAGAAGGAACAAGAGCCAATGGCACTACCAAGGACCAACTGACGGTCCTGGACCACGGTTACTAAGCAGAAGGTACTTGTGCTAAAAAGCACTACCAAGGACCAGCTGACGGTGCTGGACCTTGGATACCGAGATGGAGGCACCTAGGCCAAAGGCTGTGGCGAGAACCAGCAGACAGTGCTGGCACCCGGATGGGTAGCAGAAGGAACAAGAGCTAATGGCACTACCGAGGACCAACTGACGGTGCTGGACCACGGTTACTAAGCAGAAGGTACCTGTGCTAAAAAGCACTACCAAGGACCAGCTGACAGTGCTGGACCTCGGATACCGAGATGGAGGCACCTAGGCCAAAGGCTGTGGCGAGAACCAGAAGACAGTGCTGGAACCCGGGTGGGTAGCAGAAGGTACCCATTCAAAGCAAAGTAGCCAGGCCGCAAGCCGGCCGCAGTTACCGAAACCCACAGTCCTACAGGAGGTCCATGTCCCATTGGCACTACGGATCCAGCCTTCAGTGCCAGTTCCCGCAGCCCACATAGGAGTCACCTAAACTGCAGGCACCGTAGAGTCGACTAACCCGGCCGCAAGACGACAGGACAACGGATTGGTGGCATAGTGACCTTGACACTACCCGGAAACAGCAGGCGTGCTGAAAACAGGCTGGGCAACAGGGAGTACTGTTGTGAGTTCATTTTCCCCTTCATTACTGAGGCCCGAGGAACTCCCTCTTCTGGTAAAGAAAGGTAGTTAGCCTAATTATCAAACACCTGAGGCTGATGATGATGACTGGCTGAGTGGAGTTACTGACTGGATATAAGGCTGCCGACTCCCTTCTGCCCTGCGGGTGATTTCTCTGTGGGATCCTTGGAGACCAGTCTGAATTCCTGCTCCTCTAAAGCTAAGTTTGCTGCTCGGCCTTTTGCATTGGTGCTTTACTTTGTTTTGCTTTGTTTTTCTGGATTTCTGCCATTCCCTGCTGGGTGTGCTGAATTCCTTTAGCTCTGTCTTCTGAAAATACCTGAGTGCTGATTTAGTTTTTGAAGCCTAGCTGCTTCAGGGCCTTTTTCATATCAGCTTGTTGGCTTATGTCTTTGGTAGGGTTTTGGCAGATTGCAGACAGCAGCCTTCCTGTCCTTTCCTATCTAGGTAGTTTTGGGCCCAGTCTTTGCTCAGTCTATCTTTCTGTCTGTGTTAGTGTTTTCATCTTGCTTCACCGTCATTATATGTTGGGGGCTGCCTATTGCTTTGGGGTCTGTTCTGGGGCAGTTTAGATTTCCCCTTTCTTTCTTTAGGCCTATTTAATTCTCCGGCCGTGATCGAGGGGTCTAGGGTATCGTAGGAACCCCCTACGGCTACTGCTAGTTGTGTTGATAGGTTCAGGGGTCTGCAATATGATAGTTGCCAACTTCTCTGGATTTCTGGACTTAGCTTGTATTTCTGCTTTTGCCTCCTACGGTGACTCAATCATAACAGAGTACCCGTGCCAAAGACACTGCCGAGAACCAGCTGACGGTGCTGGAACCCAGATGGGTAGCAATAGCTACAAGAGCCAATGGCACTACCGAGGATTAGCTGACGGTGCTGGACCACGGTTACTAGGCAGGAGGTACCTGTGCTAGAAAGCACTACCAAGGACCAGCTGACGGTGCTGGACTTCGGAGCCCGCGATGGAGGCACCTAGGCCAAAGGCTGTGGCGAGAACCAGCAGACAGTGCTGGAACCCGGGTGGGTGGCAGAAGGTACCCATTCAAAGCAAAGTAGCCAGGCCGCAAGCCGGCCGCAGTTACCGAAACCCACAGTCCTACAGGAGGTACATGTCCCATTGGCACTACGGATCCAGCCTTCAGTGCCAGTTCCCGCAGCCCACATAGGAGTCACCTAAACTGCAGGCACCGTAGAGTCGGCTAACCCGGCCGCAAGACGACAGGACAACGGATTGGTGGCATAGTGACCTTGACACTACCCGGAAACAGCAGGCGTGCTGAAAACAGGCTGGGCAACAGGGATTACCCGTGCCAAAGACACTGCTGAGAACCAGCTGACGGTGCTGGAACCCAGATGGGTAGCAAAAGCTACAAGAGCCAATGGCACTACCGAGGAACAGCTGACGGTGCTGGACCACGGTTACTAGGCAGGAGGTACCTGTGCTAGAAAGCACTACCAAGGACCAGCTGACGGTGCTGGACTTCAGATACCGAGATGGAGGCACCTAGGCCAAAGGCTGTGACGAGAACCAGCAGACAGTGCTGGAACCCGGGTTGGTAGCAGAAGGTACCCATTCAAAGCAAAGTAGCCAGGCCGCAAGCCGGCCACAGTTACCGAAACCCACAGTCCTACAGGAGGTCCATGTCCCATTGGCACTACGGATCCAGCCTTCAGTGCCAGTTCCCGCAGCCCACATAGGAGTCACCTAAACTGCAGGCACCGTAGAGTCGACTAACCCGGCCGCAAGACGACAGGACAACGGATTGGTGGCATAGTGACCTTGACACTACCCGGAAACAGCTGGCATGCTGGAACCAGGCTGGGCAACAGGGATTACCCGTGCCAAAGACACTGCTGAAAACCAACTGGCGTTGGAGCCCAGGGACAATCATGGTGCAGGCCGAGGCCTACTAGGAGCCAGGTGTAAATCGGAGGTATTTTGACTTTGGAGGGAGCAGGACACTTTGCAATACACACAGCAGGGGATCAGCTGACGTTACTGACCGCCACTTTCACATGAACGAGTGTTTTTTTCTGTGTGGACAGCACTTCCGAGCACCAACTGGCGTTGTTGGAGCCCAGGAACAATCATGGTGTAGGCCGAGGCCTACTAGGAGCCAGGTGTAAATCGGAGGTATTTTGACTTTGGAGGGAGCAGGACACTTTGCAATACACACAGCAGGGGATCAGCTGACGTTACCGAACCCCACTTTCACATGAGCAAGTGTTTTTTTCTGTGTGCACAGCACTTCCGAGCACCAACTGGCGTTGTTGGAGCCCAGGGACAATCAGGGTGCAGGCCGAGGCCTACTAGGAGCCAGGTGTAAATCGGAGTTATTTTGACTTTGGAGGCAGCAGGAGAGTTTGCCGTACACACAGCAGGGGATCAGCCGATGTTACCGAACCCCACTTTCACATGAACGAGTGTGTTTTTCTGTGTGGACAGCACTTCCGAGCACCAACTGGCGGTGTTGGAGCCCAGGGACAATCAGGGTGCAGGCCAAGGCCTACTTGGTGGCAGTTTTATATTGTTTGTAGGCTACAACAGACTGTCAACGTGCTCCAATTAGGCATCTGTCTCCACTCTGTTTCCAGGATTTCACGTGACCACCAACACCGCCAGTTTATGCATAAAGCAGCCGTCTGCCCAATCCACACTTGTTCCTGGGTTACTGGGGTTCTGTAATGTCGGCAGAGCCCCTGATGTGTGTCTGCCACTGTCTCCTGCTCTGTCCACCTTCCCACCGCTTGCAGTGGGAAGGTGGACAGCGCAGGAGACAGTGCCGGACACACATTGGGGGATCTGCTCACGTAACAGAACACCAGGAACACAGGAACAAGTGTGGAATGTGTGGACGGCAACTGTGAGCAGGAACTGGCGGTGTTGGAGGTCAGGGGAAATACTAGAGACAGAGTGGAGAGAGAGGCCAAATCAGAGAATGTTTAAATCTGAAGTAGTTACAATTTGGAGGCAGCAGCACTTTGCCCTCCACACAGCAGGGGATCAGCTGTCGTTACTGACCCCCACTTTCACATGAACAAGTGTTTTTTTCTGTGTGGACAGCACTTCCGAGCAACAACTGACGATGTTGGAGCCCAGGGACAATCATGTTGCAGGCCGAGGCCTACTAGGAGCCAGGTGTAAATCGGAGGTATTTTGACTTTGGAGGGAGCAGGACACTTTGCCCTCCACATAGCAGGGGATCAGCTGACGTTACTGACCCCCACTTTCACATGAACAAGTGTGTTTTTCTGTGTGGACAGCACTATCGAGCACCAACTAGCGTTGTTGGAGCCCAGGGACAATCAGGGTGCAGGCCGAGGCCTACTAGAAGCCAGGTGTAAAACTGAGGTATTTTGAATTTGGAGGCAGCAGCAGTTTGCCCTCCACACAGCAGGGGATCAGCTGACGTTACCGAACCCCACTTTCACATGAACAAGAGTGTTTTTCTGTGTGGACAGCACTTCCGAGCACCAACTAGCGTTGTTGGAGCCCAGGGACAATCAGGGTGCAGGCCGAGGCCTACTTGGTGGCAGTTTTAGATTGTTTGTAGGCTACAACAGACTGTCAACGTGCTCCAATTAGGCATCTGTCTCCACTCTGTTTCCAGGATTTCATGTGACCACCATCACTGCCAGTTTATGCGTAGAGCAGCCGTCTGCCCAATCCACACGTGTTCCTGGGTTACTGGGGTTCTGTAATGTCAGCAGAGCCCCTGATGTGTGTCTGCCACTGTCTCCTGCTCTGTCCACATTTCCACCGCTTGCAGTGGGAAGGTGGACAGCGCAGGAGACCGTGGCGGACACACATTGGGGTATCTGCTGACATTACAGAACCCCAGTAACACAGGAACACGTGTGGAATGCACGGACGGCAACTGTGAGCAGGAACTGGCGGTGCTGGAGGTCAGGGGAAATACTAGAGACAGAGTGGAGACAGAGGCCAAATCAGAGAATGTTTAAATCTGAAGTAGTTACAATTTGGAGGCAGCAGCACTTTGCCCTCCACACAGCAGGGGATCAGCTGACGTTACCAAACCCCACTTACACATGAGCGAGTGTTTTGTCTGTGCGGACAGCACTTCTGAGCACCAACTGGCGGTGTCGGAGCCCAGGGAAAATTAGGTAGTAGGCCGAGGACTACTTGGAGCCAGGTGTAAATCTGAGGTTGTTTGACTGTGGAGGGAGCAGGACACTTTGCCATACACACAGCAGGGGATCAGCTGACGTTACCGAACCCCACTTACACATGAGCGAGTGTTTTGTCTGTGCGGACAGCACTTCTGAGCAACAACTGGTGGTGTCGGAGCCCAGGGAAAATCAGGTAGTAGGCCGAGGCCTACTTGGTGGCAGTTTGCGATTGTTTCTAGACTACTACTAACTGTCAACGTACTCCAATTAGGCCTCTGTCTTCACTCTGTTTCGAGTATTTCCTCTGGCTTCCAACCACGCCAGTTGCTGCTCTGAAATGCCGTCTGCACAACCCACACTTGTTCCTGTGTTACTGGGGTTCTGTAACAGCAGCTTCTCCCTAGAGGTGAGTCAGGCAATGTCTCCTGCTCTGTCCACATTTCCACTACAAGTAGTGGGAATGTAGACAAAGCAGGAGACATTGCTGTGCTCACCTCTGGAGATGAGCAGATGTTACAGGACCCAAGTAACACAGGAACAAGTGTGGATTGTGCAGACGGCACTTGAGAGCAGAAACAGGCGGTGTTGTAGTCCGGAGGAAATACTCAAAACAGAGTGGAGACAGAGGGCAAATCAGAGAACATATTAAATCAGAGGAAGTCAGAAGTTGTAGGCAGCAGGAGAGTTTGCCGTACACACAGCAGGGGATCAGCTGACATTACCGAACCCCACTTACACATGAGCGAGTGTTTTGTCTGTGCGGACAGCACTTCTGAGCAACAACTGGCGGTGTTGGAGCCCAGGGAAAATCAGGTAGTAGGCCGAGGCCTACTTGGAGCCAGGTGTAAATCTGAGGTTGTTTGACTGTGGAGGGAGCAGGACACTTTGCCATACACACAGCAGGGGATCAGCTGACGTTACCGAACCCCACTTACACATGAGTGAGTGTTTTGTCTGTGTGGACAGCACTTCTGAGCAACAACGGGCGTTGCTGTAGCCCAGGAAATAAAGTTCAGGTCATAGAAACATGAACACAACAGGAGACCTGGATCCTGTTGCCAGCCAATTATTTATTCTGGAAGAGGACTGGCAAATTCAGGTGAGATCCAGGCCTTGTTCATTTTCAGAAAAGTAAGCCGGTCAACATTATCGGCCGATAGTCGTGTGCGACGGTCTGTTACAACACCACCTGCAGCACTAAAGACACGTTCCGATAATATACTGGCAGCAGGGCAAGCCAGCACCTCCAATGCATACTGGCTAAGCTCTGGCCATGTATCCAGCTTAGAGACCCAATACTTGAACGGGGAAGAGCCGTCTGGGAGTACACTAACAGGGCAAGACAAGTAGTCTGTCACCATCTGACAGAAACGTTGCCTCCTGCTGACTGGAGCCGTCTGTGATGGTGTAGCCGTTTGTGGCGGTCCCACAAAACTTTTCCACATTTGGGCCATACTGGCCTTGCCTTGTCCTGCGGCACTGCCTCTGCTACCTCTTTGTGCAGAGCTTCCTCCACTGCCTCTACCCACATGGCTGCTTTGAAAAGCACTACCAGCAACATTTGCGGGGGGAATGGAGAACATGATGGCCTGCACAAGTGTTTCTTGGTACTCCCACATTTTTCGCTCCCGGTTCAATTGTGGTATGAGGCTTTGTAAGTTTGTCCCGGTAGCGAGGATCTAGGAGGGTGTACACCCAATAATCAGCCATGTGGAGAATGTTGGCGATGCGGCGGTCATTTAACAAGCACTGCAGCATGAAATCAACCATGTGCTGCAGACTGCCAACTGGACCGGAAACGCTGTCCCCAGCTTGAGGCAGCATCTCTGCCTGCTCAGCATCACCCCACCCTCGCTGTACACACTGACTACTAGAGCCTTGTGTACCTCCCTCCTCTGGAGAGATGTATTCCTCCTCCTTCATTGACTCCTCGTCATCCTCCTCACTAAGTGTCCCCTGCCTGGGCCTTTGTGTGGAAGCACGTTGCGCAGACTTGCCAGAAGCAGATGGCATTTCTGACTCCTCATCCTCGACCTCTTCAAAAACCTCCTCACTTAGTGCTTGTAAGGTTTTTTGAAGCAGACAGATGAGGGGGACAGTCATGCTGATTAGTGCATCATCTGCACTGGCCATCCGCGTGGAGTCATCGAAGGCACGCAAAACTTGGCAGATGTCCCTCATAGTGGCCCACTCAGTGGTGGTGAAGTGTGTCCGGCGCACAGTGCGACTTGTTTGCGCCTGATGCAGCTGGTACTCCATTACTGCTGCCTGCTGCTCACACAACCGCTCCAACATATGTAACGTTGAATTCCACCTGGTGGGGAGGTCACATATGATGCGATGTTCTGGCAGGCGGAATCGGCGATGCAGAGATGCAATGCGCGATCTTGCCATGCTGGAACGCCGCAAGTGAGCACACTCTAGGCGAACCTTGTGCAGCAGTGCATCAAGATCCGGATAGTCCCTCAGAAAGCTCTGCACGACCAAATTGAGCACGTGTGCCAGACATGGTATGTGAGTGAGGTTGCCTAGGCCCAGAGCTGCCACTAGATTTCGGCCATTGTCACTCACTACCAAACCTGGCTGGAGATTCGCTGGCACAAACCACACATCGCTCTCCTGCTTGATGGCATTCCAGAGCTCCTGTGCTGTGTGGCTCTGATTCCCCAAAGAAATTAATTTAAGGACGGCCTGTTGACGTTTGGCCACACCTGTGCTCATATCTGGCCTAACAGGCTCACACAGTGCTGATTCCGAGGAACTAGAGTAGGAGGAGGACTCAATATGTACAGACTGCATTCCTGCAATCCTTGGAGTTGGCAGAATACGTACAGAGCCATTCTCCAGATCTGTACCCGGCTCCACAACATTGACCCAATGGGCAGTAAGGGAAAGGTATCGTCCCTGTCCATGGCTACTGGGCCACGCATCGGTGGTCAGGTGGACCTTGCTACTGACGGCGTTTAGTAGCGCATTTTTAGTTTTTCCCTCCACATGCTTTTGCAGGGCAGGGACGGCTTGCCTGCTGAAATAAAAGCGGCTGGGCACATTGTATTGTGGAACTGCCAATGACAAAGTTCCAGAAGGTGTCAGTCTCCACCAGTCTGAATGACGGCATCTCAAGGGCCAGTAGTTTGGCAATGCCGGCATTCAGAGCCAGTGCTCGGGGATGGTTTGCCGAGTATGGACGCTTTTTCTCCCATGCCTGTGCTACCGATTGCTGGTGAGTGGCCTGGGAGGGTGCTGATGACTGCGAACGTGGTTCAGTGGGTGGAATTTCACTGGGTCTCTGGACAACAGTGGCAGTGGTTCTTCCGTGGCGTTCCAGTGAGGAAGCCGAACCAGCTGTGTGTGAGCTGGAGGAAGAGGCCCCAACACGAGCTGAAGAGATGGTAGGTGCTGCTGAAGGTTGGCCTACATCTTCAGTGTGTCTGTGTAACTCCACCTCGTGCTTGGTACGCACATGTTTCCACATATTTGTGGTATTGAGGTTGCTCACATTTTTCCCTCGTTTCACTTTCTGATGACACAGCTTGCATTTGACAAAGCAAATGTCATCTGCAACTGTGTCAAAAAAAGACCACGCACTGCAAGTCCTGGGAGCGCCCGTTTTGTGTTTTGGAAGAGGATTGCTCCTCACGGGTGCCAAAGTGGAGGCTACAGGCAACCAAGTCTTCCCCCGCCCTCTCCCTCCTCTTTTGGCCGTTCGGGGAATCTCTTCCTCAGAGCTGCTCCCACCACCTTCCTGTGGCTGACGCCATGATGGGTCAAGGACCTCATCATCTCCACTCCCCTCTTCAAGCACCAGCTGGTCCTGGGTTGTCTCGCCAGCACCGTACGCACCAGAAATTGGCAACTGAGTCTCATCATCATCAGATGAGCACTGAGGTGTGCTGACAATAGGCACTGGCCCACCCGCCTCTTAAGATTCAGAGGGACAAAGCAGTTGCGCATCACTGCATACTCCCTCTTCTTCACGCTCTAGAATGCTGCTTGGCTGGCCACCTCTTTCCAAGCCAACAGATTCTGAGAACAGAAGTAAAGATTGAGATGGCTCCTGTCCAGGGCTCTCAGACTGCCTGGGCAATTTGGCAGGTGGTGAAGAGACAGATGGTTGCTCTTCAGTGCTCTGGCCTTGGGAGGATGCGGAAGTCATTGAAGTGGATGCGTTAGCTGCCATCCATCCGACAACGGCTTCAATTTGTTCGTCACGCAGCAGTGGGGTACGGCGAGGTCCTACAAAGCTGCGCATGAAGAACTGTTGCCTGGTAAAAGTGGGGGATGCCGGGTCACTGGTGGCCGCAGCAGACACCGAATCCCCACGTCCTCTCCCTGCTGAATCCCCCCATCCTCTCCCTGCTGAAACTCCACGGCCACGACCACGTGCCTTACTCCCTGCCTTCTTCATCTTGGTAGACTGATAAAGATAGGCAGAAAAGTAAAAAAGGGGTGGCTTAGTGTTCTTATTCCTGAACACCTGCTAACCAGTATAAGAAACACTAATTTGACTAAGAGTGTGTGTACTACACTTTAATATGATCTAATGTGGCCTACACAACTGTAAAGTGGAGTGTTTGGTGAACTTTATTTCCTTTTTTTTGGGGGGGGGAAGAAAAGGATGTGACCAAAGTTTGAAACCTATAGTATCACAAACTTTTTGGAGCGATTACAATGCAGGAAGCTAACCTACAATGCAATTGATGAGGCTCCAAAAAATAGGGTGATACTAGTCTGACTGGCCCTGAAGGGCACAAGCCAGCAAAAAAGCTCCTCTATCTAATCCTATATAGTGTTTGCAACCAACCAACGACAATGGATGCGGATGGAAGCACACTAATATAGGAGCAAAAATCTGGCTAAATTAGCTGCAAAAAAAGGACTATGTATGAGGCAGTGACGCACGCTGAGCGGACTACAGCTAGCGGTGGCTGTAGAACACACTGCAACGTGAGCTGCACTCACACACAGAGAGACCTATCAGACAGCCAAAAACAGTGCAGAGAAATGGGCTATAGCACTGAAAGGCTGCTGAAAGGCTCCGCTGTCCACTCCTTTAGTGTTTGCAACCAACGTATATGGATACGTATGGAAGCACACTATAGAGGACAAAAAAAAAGCAGCAATAAAAGAAAAATGTGTATGAGGCAGAGACACACGCTGGGCGGCCTACAAGCAGACGTGCCTGCAGGACACACTACACAGCGTGGGTCTGCACTCACACAGCCCTTGCAGACAGCTATTAAAACTGCGCTGCTGGGCTACAAAAATGCTACAGTGGTGGATTATGTAGCCTGGGTAGAGCAATGGATATGTTTGATGATCGCTATTTCTAACTGTCCCTCACAGTCTTCAACAGCAGCCTGTCCCTAACTGAATTCACAGCAGAGTAACCAGAAATGGCGGCTGCAGCGCTTTTTATAGTGCATCATGACATCATTTCAGCAGCCAATCACAGCCATGCCAGTAGTTAACATGCCTACATGCCTAACAAGATGTGCCCACACTTCTGAGGATCCCCATTGGCTGAATCAAATCGAGCGGGCTCCTAGCATTATTGGTACTTCCGATTCCGGTATTCGATATGAAAAAAGTATCGGAACTAAGTATCGGAATTCCGATACAGCGAATATCGGCCGATACCCGATACTTGCGGTATCGGAATGCTCAACACTAGTGATGGGATGTATTAGAAGACGTCTGGGGACACGAGATGAAAACATAACTCTCCCTCTATACAAATCACTTGTTAGACCACACTTGGAGTATTGTGTGCAATTTTGGACGCCGGTGCTCAAGAAAGACATTACTGAACTTAAAAAGGTTCAAAGGCGGGCTACTAAAATGATAAATGGAGTTGGTTCACTACAATAGCCAGAAAGGTTATGAAAATTAGGTCTATTTACTTTAGAAAAGAGAAGACTTAGGGGAGACCTAATATATATGTACAAGTATATCAGAGGGCAATACAGAGATCTCTCCAATGAACTGTTTGTACCAAGGACTGTGACAAGAACAAGGGGGCATTCTCTTCGTTTGGAGGAAAGCCAATTTCTGCACCAGCATAGAAGAGGGTTCTTCACAGTAAGAGCAGTGATGCTCTGGAATTCTCTTCCTGAGGAAGTGGTGATGGCCAACTCACTGAATGAATTTAAGAAAGGAATGGATGCTTTTCTTGTGAGTAACAGTATAGAAGGTTACGAATAGCAGAATATTATAGGTAGATGGTTGACCCAGCTTAGGGGAAGGAATTTTTTTCCCTATGGAGAAAATTGGCTTCTACTCTGTGGTTTTTTTGCCTTCCCCAGGATCAACAATACAGAACAGCTGCACTAAAATTAGGCTGAACTAGATGGACATAAAGTCTTCCTTCAGCCTTCAAAACTATGTTACTATGTTACTATGTAAATGCAGCTCTGTCATATACAGAATTCATTCTATATATTTCAATATGGACTCAAAATAGCCATTTTTATATTCGCACTACAGCCCTCCAAGTGTAGGTTGGGGTCTGTCACTCCCTACCTGCTGTCTATGTGTATTTTTGGGTCTGTCACTACCTTTCTGCCTTCCATGTGTAGTGCAGGGTCTGTCACTATCTACCTGCCCTCCATGTGTAGTATGGGGTCTGTCACTCTCTACCTGCCCTCTATGTGTACTGTGGGGTTCTGTCACTCTCTACCTGCCCTCCTTGTGTAGAGCAGTGGTCTGTCACTCTCTACCTGCCCGCTATGTGTAGTGTGGGGTCTGTCACTCTCTACCTGCTCTCTGTGTGTGCTGTGGGGTTTTGTCACTTTCTACCTGACCTCCTTGTGTAGTGCAGTGGTCTGTCACTCTTTACCTGCCCACTTTGTGTAGTGCAGCGGTCTGTTACTTCCTACTTGTCATCCATGTGTAGTGCGGTGGTCGGTCACTCCCTACTTGCCCTCCAAGTGTAGGTTGAGGTCTGTCACTCCCTACCTGCCGTCTATGTGTATTTTTGGGTCTGTCACTACCTTTCTGCCTTCCATGTGTAGTACAGGGGTCTGTCACTATCTGCCTCCCCTCCATGTGTAGTGTGGGGTCTGTCACTCTCTACCTGCTCTCTGTGTGTGCTGTGGGGTTCTGTCACTCTCTACCTTCCCACTTTGAGTAGTGCAGCGGTCTGTTACTTCCTACTTGTCATCCATGTGTAGTATGTGGTCTGTCACTCCCTACCTGACCTCCAAGTGTAGGTTGAGGTCTGTCACTCCCTACCTGCCGTCTATGTGTATTGTTGGGTCTGTCACTACCTTTCTGTCTTCCATGTGTAGTACAGGGGTCTGTCACTATCTACCTCCCCTCCATGTGTAGTGTGGGGTCTGTCAGTCCTTACCTGACCATACATGTGTACTATGGGGTTCTGTCACTCCCTACATGACCTCCATGTGTACTGCAGGGATCTTTCACTCTCTACCTGCCCTCTGTGAAGTGCGGGGTCTGTCTCTCACTCTCTACCTGCCCTCCATGTGAAATGTTCTCTCACTATCTACCTACACTTCCAGCAAGCATCGGACTGGAGCACCCTGGGCCTACCAAAGAAAATCATTCTTGGGGCCCACTTTGTAGCTACATAGAAATAAATACAATATCACCAATTGTATGGTTATACATACTAATGTCAGGGTATAATATAAGGTAGTACACTTCTTAATAGTATGCTAAGGATTGACACCCTTATTGTGGTACAAACTCAATGATCTCCTGGTGCTTATTAACCATATAGAGTCTGCCTATGGGGAGTGCATTATACAATATAGAGTCTGCGTACAGGGGTGCATTATACAGTATAGAATCTGCCTTTGGGGTGTGCATTATACAATATAGAGTCTGTCTATGGGGAGTGCAGTATACAATAATGAGTATGCCATAGAGGCCTATGGGGAGGGCATCAGAGTATATATTCCTATGGTGGGTGCATTACACAATATAGAGTCTGTCTATGAGGAGTGCAGTATACAATAATGAGTATGCCATAGAGGCCTATGGGGAGTGCATCATAGTATATATTCCTATGGGGGGTGCATTACACAATATAGAGTCTGCTTATGGGTGGTGCATTATACAATATGGCATCTGGCTATGTGGGGTGCATTATACTATTTAGAGTCTGCCTACAGGGGTTCATTACATAGTACAGAGTCTGCCTATGGGGGGGGCATTATTCCATACAGAGTCTGCCTATGGGGGGTGCATTATACTACAGTTGAAACTAGATAAATAAAATGCCTTAAAACATTCTCTCTCTCATTATTCTGGCATTTGGCAAATATTAATAATTATGGTAATCCTAATTGACCTGAAACGGAAAAGATTTATTCTGATTTCTTGTCAGATATTGAGAAAAACATGCATATGTGTTTTTATATAGTGTATGTAAACTTCTGGTTTCATACATACAGCATTGAAATAACCTGTTCACAATATCAAAGTATATCATAGGGTGGGCAAGGGTTAAACAGTCAGTTTTGATGACATCACAAAGCACATAACCATCATAGACATCATATGACATCACAATTGGCATAGAATGAGGAAAGTGCAACACATGAGCCATCTTGTTTCATTAGAGCCTGACAGCTTGAAGGAAACAAGTCCAGGTAGGGAACTCTTCACTTATGACGCCACTCACAAATTGTTTAGAAGGGGGATTAAAAGTGGGATTCAGAGCGGCATCATTCATCTGAAAATCTCATCAAAAAGTGCTATAGCCTGTGAAATTTATAACGATTCTATGATTTAAAAAAAATGCTATTGATAAGCTTCTAAGGAAAATCTGCACATTTGGGTTCTTTCTAAGCGAGTGTGAGCCCAGCCAAACAGGAGTTACCACTCTGGACCACCCCATCCCTAAATGAGGACGTGCTGGCCATCAACAGATCATTGTCACTGGTCTTGAAGACCCTCAGCAATCGGCTGGTTTTGCCCTCTATGACACCCATGTGCTCTAATAAAAGCATATAGGAAGGGGTGGGGCAGTGAGACAACTCCACTTGGTTCCATTTTTGGGTAGCTTTGCCATTAATGCTGTGAAAATGGTATCAGAACATAAATTTAATTGAAGACTGCTACAGTTCTCCATTGTCAGCTCTTGGTCCTGTTGGATCAGGGGTGACCAGGAACTGACGGTTTATCGTGGTCAGGAATTGCAGTATGGGGTCCTGTGTTTTCCTTTAGTGCGTAGAAAACAGGTGATACAGATTAGAAAAATTGGGGGCAAATGCTTAGGTTTTAATATGCGTCATGACTCAGTAAAAAATGAGGCTGGTGGTTATTTGCGGCCTGTGATTTTGTTTTATTAATTCTACTCTTGATGTTGGAAACTTGATACACAACACACCAGTGGCAGTTATTACGACAGGACACATGACATCACAGGGCACATGACATCATAGAGATCACAGGACACATCACATCATACATATCACAATTGGTACAGAATGTATACAGTTATTATCCTGAACCACCTTGTGTCCCCAGCGGAAGCATATTGAGGAAGACAAGTCCAAGTAGGTAGCTGCTCAATTAACACTAAGGCCCCATTCACACATTGTGTAGCTGTGAGGTGTTTGTGGTGAAGATTAGAACTGCACTATTTACCCCTAAAATATCTCAGCAAACATCTCGCTCTTTTGTGCATTAGAATGATTCCTTAAATAGAACTTAACATTTAATCCTCTTTTTTGTACTGATAGGTGTTATGTCTCATCTAGTTCAGATGATCTGCTGTAATGAAGCACGGACAGATGACAGTGGCGCAGCAGGAAGGCAGAGCAGAAACGACGGAGAACGTAGTAGCACGATGGAAGCAGGAGGACCAGAACTGGAACCACAGGATATCATGAGCAGAATTGATTTAACGGCAACTGCCGGAAGAGTTGCAGACTCCGATCAGGCACAGATCAGAATTGCATCAGTTTTTCTCGGGCGTGGAGAGGGGGAAAAAAAGGTTTCTCCACCTTCTGAATTATGTCAGTCTGTGAAAATCAGACACACTTAGATGTCATCCAAGTGGAGTCCAATTTTTTCATGGGCCCAAAGACTTGCATTGCCGATTTTGATCTGACACTGGGATCAAAATCGGATTTGTCTCCGATTTTTTCCATGGAGCACTGGGTCCGAGCAAAAAATCTGACATTTGCACAGGCCCATAGAATATCATAGGTATGTATACATACTATATATAGAAATGAAATAAATATTTATAAATAAATATATATATATTTATAGATATATATTCACTCATATATATGCTCTTCGATTTTCACAGACTGACAAAATGGAGAAAGTTTTTCCCCCCCTCCCCACCTCCAACAAAAACTGATGCCACTCTGATCACGCACTAATCAAAGCCTGATCGGAGTCTGCAACTCTATTATGTATGTTGGTATGTGTATGTGTGTGTATAGTACAGTATATGTATTGCATAGTATATGTATTGTTTAGTAAATGTGTAAATTTATTGCATATGTAATGTATAGTATATGTATAGTATAGCATACGTATAGTATAGTGTAGTAAATGTATAGCATATGTGTATGTCTATTGTATAGTATACATGTATGTCTATTGCATAGCATACATCTATGTCTGTTGCATGTCATATGTCTATGTCTGTTGCATGGCATACGTCTATGTCTGTTGCAAGGCATACGTCTATGTATGTTGCATGGCATACATCTATGTCTGTTGCATGGCATATGTCTATGTCTGTTGCATGGCATACGTCTATGTATGTTGCATGACATACGTCTATGTCTGTTGCATGACATACGTCTATGTCTGTTGCATGGAATACGTCTATGTCTGTTGCATGGCATACGTCTATGTCTGTTGCATGGCATACATCTACGTCTGTTGCATGGCATACGTTTTTGTATGTTGCGTGGCATACGTCTATGTCTGTTGCATGGCATACGTCTATGTCTGTTGCGTGGCATACGTCTATGTATGTTGCATGGCATACGTCTGTGTCTCTTGCATGGCATACATCTGTCTATTGCATGGCATATATTTGTGTCTCTTGCATGGAATACATCTGTGTGTCTTGCATGGCATACGTCTGTGTCTCCTGCATACCATACGTCAATCTCTCTTGCATAGCGTAGGTCTATGTCTCTTGCATAGCATACGCCTATGTCTCTTGCATAGTATTTGTATATGTCTATTGCATTGTATTCTTCTATGTCTGTTGTATAGTATTTGTCTATATCTATTGTATAGTATATGTATTTGTCTATTGTAATGTATATATCTGTTGTATAGTATTCGTATATGTCTGTTGTATAGTATGTATAAATGTCTATCGTATCGTATATGTCTACTGTATAGTATTCGTGTATGTCTATTGTGTAGTTTTCGTATATATCTATTGTATAGTATTTGTATATGTTTAGTGTATAGCATTCGTATAAGTCTATTGTATAGTGTTCGTATAAGTATATTGTATAGTATTCGTATATTTCTGTTGTATAGTATTGTTATAAGTATATTCTATAGTATTCGTATAAGTTTATTGTATAGCATTCATATATGTCTATTGTATAGTTTTCGTATAAGTCTATTGTATAGTATTCGTATATGTCTATTGTATAGTATTTCTATATGTTTGTTGTATAGTATTCGCATAAGTATATTGTATAGTATATGTATTTGTCTCTTGTATAGTCTATGTATATGTCTATTGTACTGTAAAGTATATGTCTATTGTATAGCATATGTACATCTCTATTTTAAATTAGAGTGCAAGCTCCTAGGAGCAGGGTGTATATTTTATATTAGATTGTTAGCTCCTAGAAGCAAGATGCATTTATCTTTTCCCTTCCAGATCGACTCTCCTGAGCTTATAATACGTGCAGATATACAGCAATATGCAGCAGGACAGATGTGATCCAGGGAAATATCCGATCGCCACAAATGGGGTCAGGAAGGAATTTTTTCCCCCCCTGAGGCAGAACTCTCCGTGGGGTTTCTTCGCCTTCCTCTGGATCTTGTGGTCCAGTGGCTCTCAGCCGGTCCTCAATGCCCACAGCTAGTTCTGTGGTCTGTATAGGGACTTACCTGAGAGTCATTGTGATTATGGTTTAATTTTTTAAAGGACCCGTAATATTTTTATTACAGTGTTGCTTATTGCTATTCCAATAAAAAAAAATAAGAAAGAATATAAAAGTTTCATGGGATCTATTTTCTGTTCACTTTATTTTTACACAGTTGCAATGATGGGAGTGATCATCACTACTCTCAGTACTCTACAAGTTGAACCAGGAATTATGGGGGTGCCATTTACAGAAGGTAGACCACATAAATCTCCACCCATTGTGGTATCGTTATGTCTACTCCTGTCCCAAGTTACATTAAAATTGTTATGGAGGCAGTACCCTAAAATAGTATATGTCCTACACAAAAAACTACCCGATAGAAGACTGAAGATGGGGACACAGAGCTGCAGAATACAAGAGACACAAGCAGTGTCGGACTGGGGTGCCCAGGGCCCCCTAGTTGCCAACTCCAGTAACCAACTTAAGTGCCCCACTTTTACAGCTACTTGCAAATGTGACATTATCCTCAATCACAAATTTATATAACAAAGAACTGGGAAGATTGTTACATGAATAAGATGCTGCCTCTGTAAGTACATAGTGAATAAAGGCTATTTTTCCAAGTACTGCCGTATAAGAGGGTGGTGGCCCGTAATGCACAGTGACCCACTGGAGGATTCTCCTGTTCTCCTGTGAGCCAGTCCAAGCCTACATGTGTAATATATGGAAAATTAATACTTTGTGTTTGTAGGGACAGACTTAGTTAAAGCTTAGTACTGGCCCATAGTGGGAGGGGACCCCCCCAGTAAAAGAGGACTGCTTCCTTATAGTCAGGGAAGCACAGTAACGAAGGTCAAGTTCAAGTTGCAGTGGGAGGGCACTTATCGTTCAAGGCAGTGGGAGGTCTTACTAGAATCTCTTGCGGACATTCCTGCAACATCCGGCGCCTAGGGTTTGGTACAGATACTGCCAAGAGTGCCTTATCTTCTAGTGTACAGAGGAAAAGCATGTGAAACTGCATTAAGAGAAGGTAGAGGATGCCCAGTGCACTGAGGAACTGGACAGGAAATCCCTGGAAAAACAGTTAACGTGAGGATAGTGCAAGAGGAACGTAGAGTGATGCTGGAGACATATTGTACTAAAGAAACAAAGAATAAGAAGTCTTGCACCAGAAACTGCATGTTACAGTCTGATGAACTTAAACTGCCCAATAAATTGCTTGTTACAATGAACTGCGTGTTCCCTTAGTTATGTGTGGCATCTCCTGAGGAGGGAGATCTGGGGAAAGCAGTGGTCTGCGGTCTACAGGTGAATGTGATGCACCCCACAATTGCCAGTAAGTTAGGACGGGACCAGGACAAGTTTTAGACAAAATGGGGCCCTGGGCAAAAGTTTAAAGTGGGGCACTGAATGCTCACATATTGCACCATCACCATTTACATGCGCAGAGCTCAGGCCATTAAGCGAGCATGATCAACAATATTGAAGTCATTCGATGCTTGTTTCCCAGCCTCTGTACACCAGCTGGCGAAAAATGATGGGGACAGATTCAGAAATCTACAAGCCATTAACCCTCATTCACTTTCAGAAGCCTACACTCATCACTGTCCCCAATTTCCTCTTTTTCATGTCCTGATCTGGCTGTACATCACAACAATTACACTCTCAGAAGCAGCCTAGACCACGTGGCTCCCCTCACTCTCAGAACTTCCAAACACAGAGTAAAACAGCCCTGGTTCACATTGCAAACTCGATTTCTCCAGCGATGCTCTAGGAGTTTCGCACGCCTATGGAAGAAAGCTCGATCACCAGAAAACTTTATCCAATACAAATTTATGTTACGGACCTATAACGCTGCCCTTTTCTTTGCCAAACAGACTTACTTCACCACCCTCATCTCCTGTCTAACAACCCCCAAACAATTTTTGACACCTTTCACTCCCTCCTCAGTCCAAAAACACAGGCCCTATCACATACATCTGAGCTGATGAACTGGCCTCCCACTTTATAGAGAAAATAGAGAATATCTGTCAGGAAATCTGCTCCCTGCCATCAAGTGCTACAACTCCGATCCCTCCCCCAGGGCTGGATTTAGGCAAAGTGGGGCCCTAGGAAAAGTTTAAAATGGGGCCCCAAATGCTAACATATTGCACATCACACAGAAGCATTTCGGTTGTAGTTACATGTGCTGAGTTCA
The DNA here is from genome assembly GCF_039654945.1 of Dendrobates tinctorius. Lineage (NCBI taxonomy): Eukaryota > Metazoa > Chordata > Amphibia > Anura > Dendrobatidae > Dendrobates > Dendrobates tinctorius. Next base: position 12,427,128 of record NW_027361827.1, read on the forward strand.
GGCCGCTATATGAGCGTGATCGACAATATTGAAGTCGTTCAACACTTGTTTCCCGGTCTCTATCCACCGTCTGAGAAAGAATGATGGGGACAGAGTGATCACTAATGGATCACTAACAGATCACCATACAGTATCATGTTATCAGCAGCACATCTACAGTTTACACCCCATAGTCCTTCATATAATATAATGTGCCCCATAGTCCTCCATATAGTATAATACACTCCTCAGTCCTCCATGTATTAAAATAAACTGCTCAGTCTTCCATATAGTATAATACACTCCTCATAGTGCTCCATAGTATAATGCACCGCCATAGTCATCGATGTAGTACAATGCACTTCCCATAGTATAATGCACCCCTTAGTTCTTCATATAATGTATTCCCCATAGTCCTTGATACAGTATAATGCAGCCCACATATAGTATAATGCAGCCACCCCACAGAGCATAATGCAGCCACCCCACAGAGTGTAATACAGCCCCGCCATACAATATAATGTAACCCCCCATACAATATAATGCAGCCCCCTCTTAAAGTATAATGCAGCCACTGCATAGAGCATAATGCAGCCAGCTAACATAGCATAATGCAGCCCCGCCATAATATATAATGTAACCCCCATAGAATGTAATGCAGCCACCCCATAGTGCATAATGCAGCCACACCACATAGTATAATGCAGCCCCACCATAAAATAGAATGTTACCGCCCATAGAATATAATGCAACCCCTTATATAGTATAATGTAGCCATTACATAGAATACAATGTAGCCCTCCTCATATAGTAAAATGCAGCTCCCATAGAATATAATGTAGCCACCTCAAAGTATAATGAAGCCCTCATACAATATAATCTAGCCCACCACTGAATATAATGCAGCCTCCCATAGTATAGAATTTAGTCTCCTCTTATAGTATAATGTTGCCCCCTCATAGAGTATGATGCAATCACCCACAATAGAATATAATAAACATAATACAGCCCCCATTAGAATATAATGTAGCCCCAAATAGAATATAATGCAGCCCACCTCTCCATAGAATATAATGTAGCCCCCCATATTATATAACACAGCCTCCCCCATAGAATATAATTTAAATGTAACTCTTCATGGTATATAGCACAGCCGCATAGTATATAGCCCAGTACCACATAGTATATAGCCCAGAACCACATGGATTATAGCCCATCCCTCATGGTATATAGCACAGCAACACATGGTATATTGCCCAGTCACACATGGTATATAGCCCAGCACAACATGGTATATACCCCAGCACCACAAGGTATATAGCACAGCCCACCATGGAATACAGCCCAGCACCATATGGAATACAGCAAAGCACCACATGGAATACAGCACAGCACCTCATAGTATATAGTACAGCACCACATGGTATATAGCACAGCACCACATGGTATATGCGCAGCCACACATGGTATAAAGCACAGCAACACATGGTATATAGCACAGCACCACATGGTATATAGCACAGCCCAAATGGTATATGGCACAGCCACACATGGTATATAGCCAAGCACCACATGGTATGTAGCCCAGCACCACATGGTATATAGCACAGCCACACATGGTATATATCCCATCACCACATGGTATACAGCCCAGCACCACATAGTATATAGCACAGCACCACATTGTATATAGCCCAGCACCACATGGTATATAGCCCAGTTACACTTGGAATAAAGCCCAACATCACATGGTATATAGCACAGCCACACACGGTATATAGCCCATCACCACATGATATATAACACAGCCACATGTGGTATACAGCCCAGCACCATGGTATACAGCCCAGCACCACATGGTATAAAGCCCAGCACCACAAGGTATATAGCCCAGCCACACATGGTATGTAGCCCAGCACCACATGGTATATAGCCCGGCACCACATGGTATATAGCCTAGCCACACATGCTATATAGCCCAGCAGATGATCTAGAAGACCTGGAAGAAATAGAGATGCCAGCATTCTACCGCCATGGTGCCTCCCAAGACTCTAACAATGTGACAGGGAGAAGTCTTGCCTTTCATGAAGTTTCCCGTAATCCACTACCTCACCAAGGTTGGGCAGAGATACAGAGCTGTGACCCGGCTATATGTATGGTCAAAGAACTCCTTGGTGAAGCAGATTCATCTCCAGGTCCTGATGCGCCTGCAGATGTTCAACAGTTGAGGAAAGAAAGAAGCTGTTCCTTTTTGAAGACAAGTTGATCCGAAGAGCTAATAACCCACATACGCAAGAACTGGTCTGGCAGATCGTGGTCCCCAGAAAAGACATGCCCATGGTCTTGGAAGCTTACCACAATCAAGTGGGACACTTTGGTTGGATAAAGCTGGAAGTAGTCATCCGCGACCGCTTCTTCTCGACAGGTATGAGACGGTCTATTGAACAGTGGTGTAGGGAATGCGGCGGCCCATGTAGTCTCAGAAGAAAGAATTCTGCAAATCAAAGGGCCCCCTTGCAGCTCATCATCACTAAAAGGCTCTGGCGAGAACCAGGAGACAGTGCTGGAACCCGGGTGGGTAGCAGAAGGTACCCATTGAAAGCAAAGTAGCCAAGCAGCAAGCCGGCCGCAGTTACCGAAACCCACAGTCCTACAGGGGGTCCATGTCCCATTGGCACTACGGATCCAGCCTTCAGTGCCAGTTCCCGCAGCCCACATAGGAGTTACCTAAACTGCAGGCACCGTAGAGTCGGCTAACCCGACCGCAAGACGACAGGACAACGGATTGGTGGCATAGTGACCTTGACACTACCCGGAAACAGCAGGCGTGCTGGAACCAGGCTGGGCAACAGGGAGTCCCCGTGCCAAAGACAATGCCGAGCACCAACTGGCGTTGTTGGAGCCCAGGGACAATTATGGTGTAGACCGAGGCCTACTTGGTGGTATTTTCAGATTGTTTGTAGGCTACAACAGACTGTCAACGTGCTCCAATTAGGCATCTGTCTCCACTCTGTTTCCAGGATTTCACGTGACCAACAACACCGCCAGTTTATGCGTACAGCAGCCGTCTGCCCAATCCACACGTGTTGCTGTGTTACTGGGATTCTGTAATGTCAGCAGATCCCCTGATGTGTGTCTGCCACTGTCTCCTGCTCTGTCCACATTCCCACCGCTTGCAGTGGGAAGGTGGACAGCGCAGTAGACAGTGGCGGACACATATTGGGGGATCTGCTGACGTTACAGAACCCCAGTAACACAGGAACATGTGTGGAATGCGTGGATGGCAACTGTGAGCAGGAACTGGCGGTGTTGGAGGTCACGGGAAATACTAGAGACAGAGTGGAGACAGAGGCCAAATCAGAAAATGTTTAAATCTGAAGTAGTTACAATTTGGAGGCAGCAGCAGTTTGCCCTCCACACAGCAGGGGATCAGCTGACGTTACTGACCCCCACTTTCACATGAACGAGTGTGTTTTTCTGTGTGGACAGCACTTCCGAGCACCAACTAGCGTTGTTGGAACCCAGGGACAATCATGGTGCAGGCCGAGGCCTACTAGGAGCCAGGTGTAAAGCTGAGGTATTTTGACTTTGGAGGGAGCAAGACACTTTGCCCTCCACACAGCAGGGGATCAGCTGACGTTACTGACCCCCACTTTCACATGAACGAGTGTGTTTTTCTGTGTGGACAGCACTTCTGAGCACCAACTAGCGTTGTTGGAGCCCAGGGAGAACCAGGGTGCAGGCCGAGGCCTACTTGGTGGCAGTTTTACATTGTTTGTAGGCTACAACAGGCTGTCAACGTGCTCCAATTAGGCATCTGTCTCCACTCTGTTTCCAGGATTTCATGTGACTACCAACACCGCCAGTTTATGCGTACAGTAGCCGTCTGCCCAATCCACACGTGTTCCTGTGTTACTGGTGTTCTGTAATGTCAGCAGATCCCTTGATGTTTGTCTGCCAATGTCTCCTGCTCTGTCCACATTCCCACCACTTGCAGTGGGAAGGTGGACAGCGCAGGAGACAGTGCCGGACACACATTGGGGGATCAGCTCACGTTACAGAACACCAGGAACACAGGAACAAGTGTGGAATGCGTGGAGGGCAACTGTGAGCAGGAACTGGCGGTGTTGGAGGTCAGGGGAAATACTAGAGACAGAGTGGAGACAGAGGCCAAATCAGAGAATGTTTAAATCTGAAGTAGTTACAATTTGGAGGCAGCAGCAGTTTGCCCTCCACACAGCAGGGGATCAGTTGACGTTACTGACCCCCACTTTCACATGAACGAGTGTGTTTTTCTGTGTGGACAGCACTTCCGAGCACCAACTAGCGTTGTTGGAACCCAGGGACAATCATGGTGCAGGCCGAGGCCTACTAGGAGCCAGGTGTAAAGCTGAGGTATTTTGACTTTGGAGGGAGCAGGACACTTTGCCCTCCACACAGCAGGGGATCAGCTGACGTTACTGACCCCCACTTTCACATGAACGAGTGTGTTTTTCTGTGTGGACAGCACTTCTGAGCACCAACTAGCGTAGTTGGAGCCAAGGGAGAACCAGGATGCAGGCCGAGGCCTACTTGGTGGCAGTTTTAGATTGTTTGTAGGCTACAACAGACTGTCAACGTGCTCCAATTAGACATCTGTCTCCACTCTGTTTCCAGGATTTCATGTGACTACCAACACCGCCAGTTTATGCGTACAGTAGCCGTCTGCCCAATCCACACGTGTTCCTGTGTTACTGGTGTTCTGTAATGTCAGCAGATCCCTTGATGTTTGTCTGCCAATGTCTCCTGCTCTGTCCACATTCCCACCACTTGCAGTGGGAAGGTGGACAGCGCAGGAGACAGTGCCGGACACACATTGGGGGATCAGCTCACGTTACAGAACACCAGGAACACAGGAACAAGTGTGGAATGCGTGGAGGGCAACTGTGAGCAGGAACTGGCGGTGTTGGAGGTCAGGGGAAATACTAGAGACAGAGTGGAGACAGAGGCCAAATCAGAGAATGTTTAAATCTGAAGTAGTTACAATTTGGAGGCAGCAGCAGTTTGCCCTCCACACAGCAGGGGATCAGTTGACGTTACTGACCCCCACTTTCACATGAACGAGTGTGTTTTTCTGTGTGGACAGCACTTCCGAGCACCAACTAGCGTTGTTGGAACCCAGGGACAATCATGGTGCAGGCCGAGGCCTACTAGGAGCCAGGTGTAAAGCTGAGGTATTTTGACTTTGGAGGGAGCAGGACACTTTGCCCTCCACACAGCAGGGGATCAGCTGACGTTACTGACCCCCACTTTCACATGAACGAGTGTGTTTTTCTGTGTGGACAGCACTTCTGAGCACCAACTAGCGTAGTTGGAGCCAAGGGAGAACCAGGATGCAGGCCGAGGCCTACTTGGTGGCAGTTTTAGATTGTTTGTAGGCTACAACAGACTGTCAACGTGCTCCAATTAGACATCTGTCTCCACTCTGTTTCCAGGATTTCACGTGACTACCAACACCGCCAGTTTATGCGTACAGTAGCCGTCTGCCCAGTCCACACGTGTTGCTGTGTTACTGGGATTCTGTAATGTCAGCAGATCCCCTGATGTGTGTCTGCCACTGTCTCCTGCTCTGTCCACATTCCCACCGCTTGCAGTGGGAAGGTGGACAGCGCAGGAGACAGTGGCGGACACATATTGGGGGATCTGCTGACATTACAGAACCCCAGTAACACAGGAACACGTGTGGAATGCGTGGACGGCATCTGTGAGCAGGAACTGGCGGTGTTGGAGGTCAAGGGAAATACTAGAGACAGAGTGGAGACAGAGGCCAAATCAGAGAATGTTTAAATCTGAAGTAGTTACAATTTGGAGGCAGCAGCAGTTTGCCCTCCACACAGCAGGGGATCAGCTGACGTTACTGACCCCCACTTTCACATGAACGAGTGTGTTTTTCTGTGTGGACAGCACTTCTGAGCACCAACTAGCGTTGTTGGAGCCCAGGGAGAACCAGGGTGCAGGCCGAGGCCTACTTGGTGGAAGTTTTACATTGTTTGTAGGCTACAACAGGCTGTCAACGTGCTCCAATTAGGCATCTGTCTCCACTCTGTTTCCAGGATTTCACGTGACTACCAACACCGCCAGTTTATGCGTACAGTAGCCGTCTGCCCAATCCACACGTGTTCCTGTGTTACTGGTGTTCTGTAATGTCAGCAGATCCCCTGATGTTTGTCTGCCAATGTCTCCTGCTCTGTCCACATTCCCACCACTTGCAGTGGGAAGGTGGACAGCGCAGGAGACAGTGCCGGACACACATTGGGGGATCAGCTCACGTTACAGAACACCAGGAAAACAGGAACAAGTGTGGAATGCGTGGACGGCAACTGTGAGCAGGAACTGGCAGTGTTGGAGGTCAGGGGAAATACTAGAGACAGAGTGGAGACTGAGGCCAAATCAGAGAATGTTTAAATCTGAAGTAGTTACAATTTGGAGGCAGCAGCAGTTTGCCCTCACACAGCACTGGATCAGCTGACGTTACTGAACCCCACTTTCACATGAACGAGTATGTTTTTCTGTGTGGACAGCACTTCCGAGCACCAACTGGCGGTGTTGGAGCCAAGGGACAATCATGGTGCAGGCCGAGGCCTACTAGGAGCCAGGTTTAAAGCTGAGGTATTTTGACTTTGGAGGGAGCAGGACATTTTGCCCTCCACACAGCAGGGGATCAGCTGACGTTACCGAACCCCACTTTCACATGAACGAGTGTGTTTTTCTGTGTGGGCAGCACTTCCGAGCACCAACTAACGTTGTTGGAACCCAGGGACAATCATGGTGCAGGCCGAGGCCTATTAGGAGCTAAGTGTAAAGCTGAGGTATTTTGACTTTGGAGGGAGCAGGACACTTTGCCCTACACACAGCAGGGGATCAGCTGACGTTACTGACCCCCACTTTCACATGAACGAGTGTGTTTTTCTGTGTGGACAGCACTTCTGAGCACCAACTAGTGTTGTTGGAGCCCAGGGAGAACCAGGGTGCAGGCCGAGGCCTACTTGGTGGCAGTTTTACATTGTTTGTAGGCTACAACAGACTGTCAACGTGCTCCAATTAGGCATCTGTCTCAACTCTGTTTCCAGGATTTCACGTGACTACCAACACCGCCAGTTTATGCGTACAGCAGCCGTCTGCCCAATCCACACGTGTTGCTGTGTTACTGGGATTCTGTAATGTCAGAAGATCCCCTGATGTTTGTCTGCCCTCCTGCTCTGTCCACTTTCCCACCGCTTGCAGTGGGAAGGTGGACAGCGCAGGAGACAGTGGCGGACACACATTGGGGGATCTGCTGACGTAACAGAACCACAGGAACACGTGTGGAATGCGTGGACGGCAACTGTGAGCAGGAACTGGCGGTGTTGGAGGTCAGGGGAAATACTAGAGACAGAGTAGAGACAGAGGCCAAATCAGAGAATGTTTAAATCTGAAGTAGTTACAATTTGGAGGCAGCAGCAGTTTGCCCTCCACACAGCAGGGGATCAGCTGACGTTACCGAACCCCACTTTCACATGAACGAGTGTGTTTTTCTGTGTGGACAGCACTTCCGAGCACCAACTGGCGGTGTTGGAGCCCAGGGACAATCATGGTGCAGGCCGAGGCCTACTAGGAGCCAGGTGTAAAGCTGAGGTATTTTGACTTTGGAGGGAGCAGGACACTTTGCCCTCCACACAGCAGGGGATCAGCTGACGTTACCGAACCCCACTTTCACATGAACGAGTGTGTTTTTCTGTGTGGACAGCACTTCCGAGCACCAACTAGCGTTGTTGGAACCCAGGGACAATCATGGTGCAGGCCGAGGCCTACTAGGAGCCAGGTGTAAAGCTGAGGTATTTTGACTTTGGAGGGAGCAGGACACTTTGCCCTCCACACAGCAGGGGATCAGCTGACGTTACCGAACCCCACTTTCACATGAACGAGTGTGTTTTTCTGTGTGGACAGCACTTCCGAGCACCAACTGGTGTTGTCGGAGCCCAGGGAAAATGAGGTAATAGGCCGAGGCCTACTTGGAGCCAGGTGTAAATCTGAGGTTGTTTGACTGTGGAGGGAGCAGGACACTTTGCCATACACACAGCAGGGGATCAGCTGATGTTACCGAACCCCACTTACACATGAGCAAGTGTTTTGTCTGTGCGGACAGCACTTCTGAGCACCAACTGGCGTGTCGGAGCCCAGGGAAAATCAGGTAGTAGGCCAAGGCCTACTTGGTGGCAGTTTGCGATTGTTTCTAGACTACTACTAACTGTCAACGTACTCCAATTAGGCCTCTGTCTTCACTCTGTTTCGAGTATTTCCGCTGGCTTCCAACCACGCCAGTTGCTGCTCTGAAATGCCGTCTGCACAACCCACACTTGTTCCTGTGTTACTGGGGTTCTGTAACAGCAGCTTCTCCCTAGAGGTGAGTCAGGCAATGTCTCCTGCTCTGTCCACATTTCTACTACAAGTAGTGGGAATGTAGACAAAGCAGGAGACATTGCCGTGCTCAACTCTGGAGAAGAGCAGATGTTACAGGACCCAGGTACCACATGAACAAGTGTGGATTGTGCAGACGGCACTTGAGAGCAGAAACAGGCCGTGTTGTAGGCCGGAGGAAATACTCAAAACAGAGTGGAGACAGAGGGCAAATCAGAGAACATATTAAATCAGAGGTAGTCAGAAGTTGTAGGCAGCAGGAGAGTTTGCCGTACACACAGCAGGGGATCAGCTGACGTTACCGAACCCCACTTACACATGAGCGAGTGTTTTGTCTGTGCGGACAGCACTTCTGAGCAACAACGGGCATTGCTGTAGCCCAGGAAATAAAGTTCAGGTCATAGAAACATGAACACAACAGGAGACCTGGATCCTGTTGCCAGCCAATTATTTATTCTGGAAGAGGACTGGCAAATTCAGGTGAGATCCAGGCCTTGTTCATTTTCACAAAAGTAAGCCGGTCAACATTATCGGCGGATAGTCGCGTGCGACGGTCTGTTACCACACCACCTGCAGCACTAAAGACACGTTCCGATAATACACTGGCAGCAGGGCAAGCCAGCACCTCCAATGCATACTGGCTAAGCTCTGGCCATGTATCCAGCTTAGAGACCCAATACTTGAACGGGGAAGAGCCGTCTGGGAGAACACTAACAGGGCACGACAAGTAGTCTGTCACCATCTGACGGAAACGTTGCCTCCTGCTGACTGGAGCCGTCTGTGATGGTGTAGCCGTTTGTGGCGGTCCCACAAAACTTTTCCACATTTGGGCCATACTGACCTTGCCTTGTCCTGCGGCACTGCCTCTGCTACCTCTTTGTGCAGAGCTTCCTCCACTGCCTCTACCCACATGGCTGCTTTGAAAAGCACTACCAGCAACACTTGTGGGGGGAATGGAGAACATGATGGCCTGCACAAGTGTTTCTTGGTACTCCCACATTTTTCGCTCCCGGTTCAACTGTGGTATGAGGTTTTGTAAGTTGTCCCGGTAGCGAGGATCTAGGAGGGTGTACACCCAATAATCTGCCGTGTGGAGAATGTTGGCGATGCGGCGGTCATTTAACAAGCACTGCAGCATGAAATCAACCATGTGCTGCAGACTGCCAACTGGACCGGAAACGCTGTCCCCAGCTTGAGGCAGCATCTCTGCCTGCTCAGCATCACCCCACCCTCGCTGTACACACTGACTACTAGAGCCTTGTGTACCTCCCTCCTCTGGAGAGATGTGTTCCTCCTCCTCCATTGACTCCTCGCCATCCTCCTCACTAAGTGTCCCCTGCCTGGGCCTTTGTGTGGAAGCACGTTGCGCAGACTTGCCAGAAGCAGAAGGCATTTCTGACTGCTCATCCTTGACCTCTTCAAAAACCTCCTCACTTAGTGCTTGTAAGGTTTTTTATAGCAGACAGATGAGGGGGACAGTCATGCTGATTAGTGCATCATCTGCACTGGCCATCCGCATGGAGTCATCGAAGGCACGCAAAACTTGGCAGATGTCCCTCATAGTGGCCCACTCAGTGGTGGTGAAGTGTGTCCGGCACACAGTGCGACTTGTTTGCGCCTGATGCAGCTGGTACTCCATTACTGCTGCCTGCTGCTCACACAACCGCTCCAACATATGTAACGTTGAATTCCACCTGGTGGGGAGGTCACATATGATGCGATGTTCTGGCAGGCGGAATCGGCGTTGCAGAGATGCAATGCGCGATCTTGCCATGCTGGAACGCCGCAAGTGAGCACACTCTAGGCGATCCTTGTGCAGCAGTGCATCAAGATCCGGATAGTCCCTCAGAAAGCTCTGCACGACCAAATTGAGCACGTGTGCCAGACATGGTATGTGAGTGAGGTTGCCTAGGCCCAGAGCTGCCACTAGATTTCGGCCATTGTCACTCACTACCAAACCTGGCTGGAGATTCGCTGGCACAAACCACACATCGCTCTCCTGCTTGATGGCATTCCAGAGCTCCTGTGCTGTGTGGCTCCGATTCCCCAAAGAAATTAATTTAAGGACGGCCTGTTGATGTTTGGCCACACCTGTGCTCATATCTGGCCTAACAGGCTCACGCAGTGCTGATTCCGAGGAACTAGAGTAGGAGGAGGACTCAATATGTACAGACTGCATTCCTGCAATCCTTGGAGTTGGCAGAATACGTACAGAGCCACTCTCCAGATCTGTACCCGGCTCCACAACATTGACCCAATGGGCAGTGAGGGAAAGGTATCGTCCCTGTCCATGGCTACTGGTCCACGCATCGGTGGTCAGGTGGACCTTGCTACTGACGGCATTTAGTAGCGCATTTTTAATTTTTCACTCCACATGCTTTTGCAGGGCAGGGACAGCTTGCCTGCTGAAATAAAAGCGGCTGGGCACATTGTAATGTGGAACTGCCAATGACATAAAGTTCCGGAATGTGTCAGTCTCCACCAGAGACTTAACACTAAGGCCCCATTCACACATTGTGTAGCTGTGAGGTGTTTGTGGTGAAGTTTAGAACTGCACTATTTACCCCTAAAATATCTCAGCAAACATCTCGCTCTTTTGTGCATTAGAATGATTCCTTAAATAGAACTTACCATTTAATCCTCTTTTTTGTACTGATAGGTGTTATGTCTCATCTAGTTCAGATGATCTGCTGTAATGAAGCACGGACAGATGACGGTGGCGCAGCAGGAAGGCTGAGCAGAAACGACGGAGAACGTAGTAGCACGATGGAAGCAGGAGGACCAGAACTGGAACCACAGGATATCATGAGCAGAATTGATTTAACGGCAACTGCCATAAGATTTGCAGACTCCGATCAGGCACAGATCAGAATTGCATCAGTTTTTCTCGGGCGTGGAGAGGGGGAAAAAAAGGTTTCTCCACCTTCTGAATTATGTCAGTCTGTGAAAATCAGACACACTTAGATGTCATCCAAGTGGAGTCCAATTTTTTCATGGGCCCAAAGACTTGCATTGCCGATTTTGATCTGACACTGGGATCAAAATCGGAATTGTCTCCGATTTTTTCCATGGAGCACTGGGTCCGAGCAAAAAATCTGACATTTGCACAGGCCCATAGTATATCAAAGGTACGAGTGTTATCCGTCAAAACCATGGACAGCAAACTCATATATATTTATTTATTTTACTCGTTTACATAGCGCCATTAATTCCACAGCGCTATGTATACATACTATATATAGAAATGAAATAAATATTTAGAAATATATATATATATATATTTATAGATATATACTCACTCATATATATGCTCTTCGATTTTCACAGACTGACAAAATGGAGAAACTTTCCCCCCCCTCCCCACCTCCAACAAAAACTGATGCCACTCTGATCACGCTCTAATCAAAGCCTGATCGGAGTGTGCAACTCTATTATGTATGTGGGTATGTGTATGTGTGTGTATAGTACAGTATATGTATTGCATAGTATATGTATTGTTTAGTAAATGTGTAAATTTATTGCATATGTAATGTATAGTATATGTATAGTATAGCATACGTATAGTATAGTGTAGTAAATGTATAGCATATGTGTATGTCTATTGTATAGTATACATGTATGTCTATTGCATAGCATACGTCTATGTCTGTTGCATGGCATACGTCTATGTCTGTTGCATGGCATACGTCTATGTCTGTTGCATGGCATACGTCTATGTTTGTTGCATGGCATACGTCTATGTATGTTGCATGACATACGTCTATGTCTGTTGCATGGCATACGTCTATGTCTGTTGCATGGCATACGTCTATGTCAGTTGCATGGCATACGTCTATGTCTGTTGCATGGCATACGTCTATGTCTGTTGCATGGCATACATCTATGTCTGTTGCATGGCATATGTCTGTCTGTTTCATGGCATACGTCTATGTCTGTTGCATGGCATATGTCTATGTCTGTTGCATGGCATACGTCTATGTCTGTTGCATGGCATACATCTATGTCTGTTGCATGGCATATGTCTGTCTGTTGCATGGCATACGTCTATGTCTGTTGCATTGCATACGTCTATGTATGTTGCATGACATACGTCTATGTCTGTTGCATGGCATACGTCTATGTCTGTTGCATGGCATACATCTATGTCTGTTGCATGGCATATGTCTGTCTGTTGCATGGCATACGTCTATGTCTGTTGCATGGCATACGGCTATGTATGTTGCATGACATACGTCTATGTCTGTTGCATGGCATACGTCTATGTCTGTTGCATGGCATACGTCTATGTCTGTTGCATGGCATACGTCTATGTCTGTTGCATGGCATACGTCTATGTCTGTTGCATGGCATACATCTATGTCTCTTGCATGGCATATGTCTGTCTGTTGCATGGCATACGTCTATGTCTGTTGCATGGCATACGTCTATGTCTGTTGCATGGCATATGTCTATGTCTGTTGCATGGCATACATCTATGTCTGTTGCATGGCATATGTCTATGTCTGTTGCATGGCATACGTCTATGTCTGTTGCATGGCATATGTCTATGTGTGTTGCATGGCATACGTCTATGTCTGTTGCATGGCATACATCTATGTCTGTTGCATGGCATACGTCTATGTATGTTGTATGACATACGTCTATGTCTGTTGCATGGCATACATCTATGTCTGTTGCATGGCATACGTCTATGTATGTTGCATGACATACGTCTATGTCTGTTGCATGGCATACGTCTATGTCTGTTGCATGGCATACGTCTATGTCTGTTGCATGGCATACGTCTATGTCTGTTGCATGGCATACATCTATGACTGTTGCATGGCATATGTCTGTCTGTTGCATGGCATACGTCTATGTCTGTCGCATTGCATACGTCTATGTCTGTTGCATGGCATACATCTATGTCTGTTGCATGGCATATGTCTATGTCTGTTGCATGGCATACGTCTATGTCTGTTGCATGGCATACGTCTATGTCTGTTGCATGGCATACGTCTATGTATGTTGCATGGCATACGTCTATGTATGTTGTATGACATACGTCTATGTCTGTTGCATGGCATACGTCTATGTCTGTTGCATGGCATACGTCTATGTATGTTGCATGACATACGTCTATGTCTGTTGCATGGCATACGTCTATGTCTGCTGCATGGCATACGTCTATGTCTGTTGCATGGCATACATCTATGTCTGTTGCATGGCATACGTTTATGTATGTTGCGTGGCATACTTCTATGTCTGTTGCATGGCATACGTCTATGTCTGTTGCGTGGCATACGTCTATGTCTGTTGCATGGCATACATCTATGTCTGTTGCATGGCATACGTCTATGTCTTTTGCATGGCATACGTTTATGTATGTTGCGTGGCATACGTCTATGTCTGTTGCATGGTATACGTCTATGTCTGTTGCGTGGCATACGTCTATGTCTGTTGCATGGCATACGTCTGTGTCTCTTGCATGGCATACATCTGTCTATTGCATGGCATATATTTGTGTCTCTTGCATGGAATACGTCTGTGTCTCCTGCATACCATACGTCAATATCTCTTGCATAGCGTAGGTCTATGTTTCTTGCATAGCATACATCTATGTCTCTTGCATAGCATACGCCTATGTCTCTTGCATAGTATTTGTATATGTCTATTGCATTGTATTCTTCTATGTCTGTTGTATAGTATTTGTCTATATCTATTGTATAGTATATGTATTTGTCTATTGTAATGTATATATCTGTTGTATAGTATTCGTATATGTCTGTTGTATAGTATGTATAAATGTCTTTCGTATCGTATATGTCTACTGTATAGTATTCGTGTATGTCTATTGTGTAGTATTCGTATATATCTATTGTATAGTATTTGTATATGTTTAGTGTATAGCATTCGTATAAGTCTATTGTATAGTGTTCGCATAAGTATATTGTATAGTATTCGTATATATCTACTGTATAGAATTTGTATATGTTTAGTGTATAGCATTCGTATAAGTCTACTGTATAGTGTTCGTATAAGTATATTGTATAGTATTCGTATAAATTTATTGTATAGTGTTTGTATATGTTTAGTGTATAGCATTCGTATAAGTCTATTGTATAGTATTCGTATAAGTATATTGTATAGTATTAGTATATATCTATTGTATAGTATTTGTATATGTTTAGTGTATAGCAATCGTATAAGTCTATTGTATAGTAGTCGTATAAGTATATTGTATAGTGTTAGTATATATCTATTGTATAGTATTCGTATATGTTTAATGTATAGCATTCGTATAAGTCTATTGTATAGCATTCGTATAAGTATATTGTATAGTATTCGTATTTATCTATTGTATAGTATTTGTATATGTTTAGTGTACAGTATTCGCATAAGTCTATTGTATAGTATTCGTATAAGTATATTGTATAGTATTCATATATGTCTATTGTGTAGTATTAGTATATACCTATTGTATAGTATTTGTATATGTTTAGTGTATAGCATTCGTATAAGTCTATTGTATAGTATTTGTATATATCTATTGTAAAGTATTTGTATATGTTTAGTGTATAGCATTTGTATAAGTCTATTGTATAGTATTCAAATAAGTATATTGTATAGTATTCGTATATATCTATTGTATAGTATTCGTATATATCTATTGTATAGTATTGGTATAAGTCTATTCTATATTATTCGTATAAGTATATTGTATAGTATTCGTATATGTCTGCTGTATAGTATTCGTAAAAGTCTATTGTATAGTATTCATATATGTCTATTGTATAGTATTTCTATATGTTTGTTGTATAGTATTCGCATAAGTATATTGTATAGTATATGTACAGTATATGTCTCTTGTATAGTCTATGTATATGTCTTTTGTATAGTATATGTATATGTCTATTGTACTGTATAGTATATGTCTATTGTATAGTATATGTACATGTCTATTGTAAATTAGAGTGTAAGCTCCTAGGAGCAGGGTGTATATTTTATATTAGATTGTTAGCTCCTAGAAGCAAGATGCATTTATCTTTTCCCTTCCAGATTGACTCTCCTGAGCTTATAATACGTGCAGATATACAGCAATATGCAGCAGGACAGATGTGATCCAGGGAAATATCCGATCGCCACAAATGGGGTCAGGAAGGAATTTTTCCCCCCCCTGAGGCAGAACTCTCCGGGGGGTTTCTTCGCCTTCCTCTGGATCTTGTGGTCCAGTAGCTCTCAGCCGCTCCTCAATTCCCACAGCTAGTTCTGTGGTCTGTATAGGGACTTACCTGAGAGTCATTGTGATTATGGTATAATTTCTTAAAGGACCCGTAATATTTTTATTATAGTGTTGCTTATTGCTATTCCAATAAAAAAAAAATAAGAAAGAAAATAAGTTTCATGGGATCTTTTTTCTGTTCACTTCATTTTTACACAGTTGCAATGATGGGAGTGATCATTACTACTCTCAGTACTCTACAAGTTGAACCAGGAATTATGGGGGGCGCCATTTACAGAAGGTAGACCACATAAATCTCCACCCATTGTGGTATCGTAATGTCTACTCCTGTCCCAAGTTACATTAAAATTGTTATGGAGGCAGTA
Source organism: Dendrobates tinctorius (assembly GCF_039654945.1). Classification (NCBI taxonomy): domain Eukaryota; kingdom Metazoa; phylum Chordata; class Amphibia; order Anura; family Dendrobatidae; genus Dendrobates; species Dendrobates tinctorius. The sequence goes on from NW_027361827.1 coordinate 12,443,130, forward strand.
CCCTAAAATAGTATATGTACTACACAAAAAACTACCCGATAGAAGACTGAAGACGGGGACGCAGAGCTGCAGAATACAAGAGACACAAGCAGTGTCGGACTGGGGTGCCCAGGGCCCCCTAGTTGCCAACTCCAGTAACCAACTTAAGTGACCCACTTTTACAGCTACTTGCAAATGTGACATTATCCTCAATCACAAATTTATATAACAAAGAACAGGGAAGATTGTTACATGAATAAGATGCTGCCTCTGTAAGTACATAGTGAATAAAGGCTATTTTTCCAAGTACTGCTGTATAAGAGGGTGGTGGCCCGTAATGCACAGTGACCCACTGGAGGATTCTCCTGTTCTCCTGTGACCCAGTCCAAGCCTATATGTAATATATTGAAAATTAATACTTTGTGTTTGTAGGGACAGACTTAGTTAAAGCTTAGTACTGGCCCATAGTGGGAGGGGGACCCCCCCAGTAAAAGAGGACTACTTCCTGATAGTCAGGGAAGTACAGTAACCAAGGTCAAGTTCAAGTTGCAGTGGGAGGGCATTTATCGTTCAAGGCAGTGGGAGGCCTTACTAGAATCTCTTGGGAAATTCCTGGAACATCCGGCGCCTAGGGTTTGGTACAGAAACTGCTAAGAGTGCCTTATCTTCTAGTGTACAGAGGAAAAGCATGTGAAACTGCATTAAGAGAAGGTAGAGGATGCCCAGTGCACTGAGGAACTGGACAGGAAATCCCTGGAAAATCAGTTAATGTGAGGATAGTGCAAGAGGAACGTAGAGTGATGCTGGAGACATATTGTACTAAAGAAACAAAGAATAAGAAGTGTTGCACCAGAAACTGCATGTTACAGTCTGATGAACTTAAACTGCCCAATAAATTGCTTGTTACAATGAACTGCGTGTTCCCTTAGTTATGTGTGGCATCTCCTGAGGAGGGAGATCTGGGGAAAGCAGTGGTCTGCGGTCTACAGGTGAATGTGATGCACCACACAATTACCAGTAAGTTAGGACCAGGACCAGGACAGGTTTTAGACAAAATGGGGCCCTGGGCAAAAGTTTAAAGTGGGGCACTGAATGCTCACATATTGCACCATCACCATTTACATGCGCAGAGCTCAGGCCATTAAGCGAGCATGATCAACAATATTGAAGTCATTCGATGCTTGTTTCCCAGCCTCTGTACACCAGCTGGCGAAGAATGATGGGGACAGATTCAGAAATCTACAAGCCATTAACCCTCATACACTTTCAGAAGCCTACACTCATCACTGTCCCCAATTTCCTCTTTTTCATGTCCTGATCTGGCTGTACATCACTACAATGACACTCTCAGAAGCAGTCTGGACCACGTGGCACCCCTCACTCTCAGAACTTCCAAACACAGAGTTAAACAGCCCTGGTTCACATTGCAAACTCGATTTCTCCAGCGATGCTCTAGGAGTTTTGTACGCCTATGGAAGAGAGCTTGATCACCAGAAAACTTTATCCAATACAAATTTATGTTACGGACCTATAACGCTGCCCTTTTCTTTGCCAAACAGACTTACTTCACCACCCTCATCTCCTGTCTAACAACCCCCAAACAATTTTTGACACCTTTCACTCCCTCCTCAGTCCAAAAACACAGGCCCTATGACAGACATCTGAGCTGATGAACTGGCCTCCCACTTTATAGAGAAAATAGAGAATATCTGTCAGAAAATCATCTCCCTGCCATCAAGTGCCACAACTCCGATCCCTCCCCCAGGGCCGGATTTAGGCAAAGTGGGGCCCTAGGAAAAGTTTAAAATGGGACCCCAAATGCTAACATATTGCACATCACACAGAAGCATTTCGGTTGTAGTTACATGTGCTGAGTTCAGGCCGCTATATGAGTGTGATCGACAATATTGAAGTCGTTCAACACTTGTTTCCCGGTCTCTATCCACCATCTGAGAAAGAATGATAGGGACAGAGTGATCACTAATGGATCACTAACAGATCACCATACAGTATCATGTTATCAGCAGCACATCTACAGTTTACACCCCATAGTCCTTCATATAATATAATGTTCCCCATAGTCCTCCATATAGTATAATACACTCCTCAGTACTCCATATATTAAAATAAACTACTCAGTCCTCCATATAGTATAATACACTCCTCATAGTGCTCCATAGTATAATGCACCGCCATAGTCATCGATGTAGTACAATGCACTTCCTGTAGTATAATGCACCCCTTAGTTCTTCATATAATGTATTCCCCATAGTCCTTGATACAGTATAATGCAGCCCACATATAGTATAATGCAGCCACCCCACAGAGCATAATGCAGCCACCCCACAGAGTGTAATACAACCCCGCCATACAATATAATGTAACCCCCCATACAATATAATGCAGCCCCCTCTTAAAGTATAATACAGCCACTGCATAGAGCATAATGCAGCCAGCCAACATAGCATAATGCAGCCCCACCATAATATATAATGTAACCCCCATAAAATGTAATGCAGCCACCCCATAGTGCATAATGCAGCCACACCATAGTATAATGCAACCCCACCATAAAATAGAATGTTACCCCCCATAGAATATAATGCAACCCCTTATATAGTATAATGTAGCCACTCCATAGAATACAAGGTAGCCCTCCTCATATAGTAAAATGCAGCCCCCATAGAATATAATGTAGCCACCTCATAAAGTATAATGAAGCCCTCATACAATATAATCTAGTCCACCATTGAATATAATGCAGCCTCCCATAGTATAGAATTTAGCCTCCTCTTATAGTATAATGTTGCCCCCTCATAGAGTATGATGCAATCACCCACAATAGAATATAATAAACATAGTACAGCCCCCCATAGAATATAATGTAGCCCCAAATAGAATATAATACAGCCCACCTCCCCATAGAATATAATGTAGCCCCCCATATTATATAACACAACCTCCCCCATAGAATATAATTTAAATGTAACTCTTCATGGTATATAACACAGTATAGTCCACACATAGTATATAGCCCAGAACCACATGGATTATAGCCCAGCCCTCATGGTATATAACACAGAATCAGATGGTATATTGCCCAGCACCACATGGTATATAGCCCAGCACAACATGGTATATAGCCCAGCACAACATGGTATATACCCCAGCACCACATGGTATATAGCACAGCCCACCATGGAATACAGCCCAGCACCATATGGAATATAGCACAGCACCACATGGTATACAGCACAGCACCTCATGGTAAATAGTACAGCACCACATGGTATATAGCACAGCACCACATGGTATATAGCACAGCCACACGTGGTATAAAGCACGGCAACACATGGTATATAGCACAGCACCACATGGTATATAGCACAGCCCAAATTTTATATGGTACAGCCACACATGGTATATAGCCAAGCACCACATGGTATGTAGCCCAGCACCACATGGTATATATCACAGCCACACATGGTATATAGCCCATCACCACATGGTATACAGCCCAGCACCACATAGTATATAGCCCAGCACCACATGGTATACAGCCCAGTCACACTTGGAATATAGCCCAACACCACATAGTATATAGCACAGCCACACACGGTATATAGCCCATCACCACATGGTATATAACACAGCCACACATGGTATACAGCCCAGCACCATGGTATACAGCCCAGCATCAGATGGTATATAGCCCAGCACCACAAGGTATATAGCCCAGCCACACATGGTATATAGTCCAGCACCACATGGTATATAGCCCGGCAACACATGGTATATAGCCCAGCCACATATGGTATATAGCCCAGCAGATGATCTAGAAGACCTGGAAGAAATAGAGATGCCAGCATTCTACCGCCATGGTGCCTCCCAAGACTCTAACAATGTGACAGGGAGAAGTCTTGCCGTTCATGAAGTTTCCCATAATCCACTACCTCACCAAGGTTGGGCAGAGATGCAGAGCTGTGACCCGACTATATGTATGGTCAAAGAACTCCTTGGTGAAGCAGATTCATCTCCAGGTCCTGATGCGCCTGCAGATGTTCAACAGTTGAGGAAAGAAAGAAGCTGTTCCTTTTTGAAGACAAGTTGATCCGAAGAGCTAATAACCCACATACGCAAGAACTGGTCTGGCAGATCGTGGTCCCCAGAAAAGACATGCCCATGGTCTTGGAAGCTTACCACAATCAAGTGGGACACTTTGGTTGGATAAAGCTGGAAGTAGTCATCCGCGACCGCTTCTTCTCGACAGGTATGAGACGGTCTATTGAACAGTGGTGTAGGGAATGCGGCGGCCCATGTAGTCTCAGAAGAAAGAATTCTGCAAATCAAAGGGCCCCCTTGCAGCCCATCATCACTAAATAATAGAGTTGAGCGACTTTTGGTTTTTTAGGGTCGCGTTTCGTTTCGTGAAACCCGACTTTTCCAAAAGTCGGGTCAAGCAAGATCGTCCGATTATAGGGAAAAGTCGGGGTCGTCCTGAAACACGAAACCCAATGTAAGTCAATGGGGATTAAAAGTCGGCAGTGAGAGGAGGACAGGAAACACACCTACAGTGCCCATTTGAATGCCAAAAGCATCAATTCTTCTTTCTTAAGCTTGTCAACCTTAATTAACTTCATAATACAAGTTACGCACTGAAAAATGGGGGTTATTTGGCTAAAGTTGTGGGGGGGGAGGGCTGGCTGCAGGTTTTCATGTGCCCTGGGCGAAAGAGCGCCCCTTTAACACATACCACAACTCATCATGCTCCGATACGGCAGAGAAATAGCGGTATAGTACAATGAAAAATACCTCACTTTTTACATCTCATGACGAGGCCCATCTATTTCTCCATACAGAATCATTGGTCCCATATAATGTTTGAAACAGTATATGATGAGCTCCACATAATGCTACAGTATATGTTGGTCCCCATGGATGAAGCTCCACTGTCTTATGGGCCCAAATAATGCTCCAAACATAATGGGCCCCATTTCTAATGCTCTAGTGTATAATGGGCCCTGTAAATGCTGCTCCAGTGTCTGATGTCCACCTTTGGAATGTTCCAGTGTATGGTGGGCCCCATCTATCATTCTCCAGAGTATAGTGCTCCCCAAAAATTGCTGTCCCAACATTGAAAACAATCAAATAAGTCTCCTCGCTAGGGAATCCCTGTACTTGTCTGGACAGGTGCTGTAGCTTGCTTAACAGCTCGCCAGCCGTTCTCACGCCCAGTATGGATTACACGTGATTGCACAAAGGTGAGAAAGGGTACCGTATCCCCAGATAACATGTATGGATAGCGTACACGTTCAAAATATATGTCTCAGGAGGCAGGCTCAGACGGTGTTAGGCCCAGTATGGATTGCACGTGATTGCACAAAGGTTAGAAAGGGTACCGTATCCCCGGATAACATGTATGGATAGCGTACACATTCAAAATATATGTCTATACAGCATGAGGCAGGCTCAGACGGTGTTAGGCCCAGTATGGATTGCACGTGATTGCACAAAGGTTAGAAAGGGTACCGTATCCCCGGATAACATGTATGGATAGCGTACACATTCAAAATATATGTCTCAGGAGGCAGGCTCAGACGGTGTCAAGCACAGTATGGATTGCACGTGATTGCATAAAGGTTAGAAAGGGTACCGTACCCCTGGATAACATGTATGGATAGCGTACACATTCAAAATATATGTCTATACAGCATGAGGCAGGCTCAGACGGTGTTAGGCCCAGTATGGATTGCACGTGATTGCACAAAGGTTAGAAAGGGTACCGTATCCCCGGATAACATGTATGGATAGCGTACACATTCAAAATATATGTCTATACAGCATGAGGCAGGCTCAGACGGTGTTAGGCCCAGTATGGATTGCACGTGATTGCACAAAGGTTAGAAAGGGTACCGTATCCCCGGATAACATGTATGGATAGCGTACACATTCAAAATATATGTCTATACAGCATGAGGCAGGCTCAGACAGTGTTAGGCCCAGTATGGATTGCACGTGATTGCACAAAGGTTAGAAAGGGTACCGTATCCCCGGATAACATGTATGGATAGCGTACACATTCAAAATATATGTCTATACAGCATAAGGCAGGCTCAGACGGTGTTAGGCCCAGTATGGATTGCACGTGATTGCACAAAGGTTAGAAAGGGTACCGTATCCCCGGATAACATGTATGGATAGCGTACACATTCAAAATATATGTCTATACAGCATGAGGCAGGCTCAGACGGTGTTAGGCCCAGTATGGATTGCACGTGATTGCACAAAGGTTAGAAAGGGTACCGTATCCCTGGATAACATGTATGGATAGCGTACACATTCAAAATATATGTCTATACAGCATGAGGCAGGCTCAGACGGTGTTAGGCCCAGTATGGATTGCACGTGATTGCATAAAGGTTAGAAAGGGTACCGTATCCCTGGATAACATGTATGGATAACGTACACATTCAAAATATATGTCTATACAGCATGAGGCAGGCTCAGACGGTGTTAGGCCCAGTATGGATTGCACGTGATTGCACAAAGGTTAGAAAGGGTACCGTATCCCCGGATAACATGTATGGATAGCGTACACATTCAAAATATATGTCTCAGGAGGCAGGCTAAGATGGTGTCAGGCACAGTATGGATTGCACGTGATTGCATAAAGGTTAGAAAGGGTACCGTATCCCTGGATAACATGTATGGATAGCGTACACATTCAAAATATATGTCTATACAGCATGAGGCAGGCTCAGACGGTGTTAGGCCCAGTATGGATTGCACGTGATTGCATAAAGGTTAGAAAGGGTACCGTATCCCTGGATAACATGTATGGATAGCGTACACATTCAAAATATATGTCTATACAGCATGAGGCAGGCTCAGACGGTGTTAGGCCCAGTATGGATTGCACGTGATTTCTCAAAGGTTAGAAAGGGTACCGTATTCCCGGATAACATGTATGGATAGCATACACATTCAAAATATATGTCTCAGGAGGCAGGCTCAGACGGTGTCAGTCACAGTATGGATTGCACGTGATTGCATAAAGGTTAGAAAGGGTACCGTATCCCTGGATAACATGTATGGATAGCGTACACATTCAAAATATATGTCTATACAGCATGAGGCAGGCTCAGACGGTGTTAGGCCCAGTATGGATTGCACGTGATTGCACAAAGGTTAGAAAGGGTACCGTATCCCCGGAAAACATGTATGGATAGCGTACACATTCAAAATATATGTCTATACAGCATGAGGCAGGCTCAGACAGTGTTAGGCCCAGTATGGATTGCACGTGATTGCACAAAGATTAGAAAGGGTACCGCATCCCTGGATAACATGTATGGATAGCGTACACATTCAAAATATATGTCTCAGGAGGCAGGCTCAGACGGTGTCAGGCACAGTATGGATTTGACGGCCCAGATTACACAGCGGAGGAGCAGGGAGAGGTAAAGATTGCAAATGCTGGGGCCCTGCCCAAGCAAGGGGGGCCCACTCGTGGGCGTCGGTACTGGCACTGGGCCCCTCATAGTACAGCGGTGTGTCTGACGGCGGGTGTGCACCACCACCGTCAGAGACACTTGATTTCACTATGAGGGACCCTGTGCCAGTGCCCGCGCCCAAGAGTCGGCCTACCCACCTGTCCAGGGCAACGGCACTCGCACGGTGTCGTGCGCTAGGTGGTGACCCCGGCCATGGGGGGGGAGGCAGCACAGTTAGGGAGTTTTAGAAAGTGGCATATGTTGATGTTGGACATTCAGCTGATGCAAAAGGCGAAATAGGTGAAGTACCAGGAAGAGGTGGAACAAAGCAAGCCATTTTTCTGTCACCCTATGTGTCATCAGGGGAAGGTGGGACAAAATCCTTGGAAACCCATGCGTGGTTCATTTTAATGAAGGTTAGATCATCCACATTTTGGGTTGACAGACGGGTCCTTTTTTCTGTCAGGATTGATCCAGCTGCACTGAAGACTCTTTCCGATAGCACACTTGCAGCTGGGCAAGCGAGCTCCTGTAAGGCATATTGGGCCAATTCAGGCCAGGTGTCCAGTTTAGCGGCCCAATAGTCAAAGGGGAATGACCTGTGTGGGAGAACATCGATATGGGAGGAAAAGTAGTTTGTAACCATAGTTGACAACTGCTGTCTCCTGTCACTTTCCATCGATGCAGTATTACCAGTTGTGTGAGCGGTATTTGAAAAATCAGTCCACAACATTGTCATGAAACCCCTGTCTCCAACGCCACTTCTGCTGTGTGCACCACGAACACCTCTGCCAAGCTGCCCCTGGCCCGTACGGCTCGTGTGAGAACCATCACCGCTGCTGTGTGCTGGGAATGCCTCAAGCAACCGATTTACCAGAGTTGCTTGTTTATTAGCCAATATTAGGTCAAGGTTCTCCTGTGGCATGATGTTTTGTAATTTGCCTTTATAGCGTCGATCCAGGATGCTGGCCAACCAGTAGTCGTAATCGTTCATCATTTTGGCAATGCGGGGGTCCCTTTTTAGGATCCGCAAGGCATAATCTGACATGTGGGCCAATGTTCCCAGTGTCAATGATGCACTGCAAGTGCTGGGTGGAGGAGCACTTTCTGGCAAATCCACATCCCTCCAGTCACGCACAAACCCTGTACCAGACCTTGCCACGCCAACATTTTCACTTGCCCCACGAGATGCATCCTTCTCCCCTAAGTAATCATCCCCATCATCCTCCTCCTCCTCCTCTTCTTCCTCCACCTCGTCCAGGAGAGGTCCCTGAGCAGACAATGGCTGAATGTCATCAAGGATTCCCTCCTCCTCTTCCTCCTCATCAACATTGGCTGCAGACGCCTGCTCCTTAAGGTGCGTCAAAGTTTGCACGAGCAGACGCATAAGTGGGATGCTCATGCTTAGGATGGCGTCGTCTGCGCTTACCAGCCGTGTGCATTCCTCAAAACACTGAAGGACTTTCCAAAGGTCTTTCAGCTTCGACCACTGCACACCTGTCAACTCCATGTCTGCTCTCAAAGTGCCTGGCCGTGTATCCTCCCACAAATGCATTATGGCCTGCCTCTGCTCGCACAGCCGCTCCACCATGTGCAGGGTGGAGTTCCACCTTGTTGCAATGTCAATAATGAGGCGGTGGTTGGGAAGGTGGAGCAATCGTTGCAGCTTCTGCATACGAACGGAGTGTACAGGCGACCGGCGGATGTGCGCGCACAGTCTTCGCACCTTCTGGAGCAGGGCTGTTAACTCCGGATAATTTTTGAGGAAGCACTGCACCACCAGGTTCAAGGTGTGAGCCAAGCAAGGTATGTGGCTGAGTTTTGAAAGGGCTATGGCTGCCACAAAATTACGGCCGTTATCACTAACTACCTTGCCTACCTCAAGATGTACACTGCCCAGCCATGACTCAGTTTGTCGCTTCAAGTACTTGGCCAGCACCTCGGCGGTGTGTCTGTCGCCCAAACACATCATCTGCAACACAGCCTGCTGACGCTTTCCACTAGCTGCTCGATAGGGGGACACATCGTGTGCAACAGTGGCAGCTGCAGATGGAGTGCTCGTACGACTGCGCTCTGTGGACGAGCTTTCGCTTCTGGAGGAGGAGGAGGAGGAGGAGGGTCGAACGCCTACAGCCAACTGTTTCCTATACCGTGGGCTAGGCAGCACTGTCCCACCACCGCTGTCCCCTGTGGACCCTGCATCCACCACATTAACCCAGTGCGCAGTGATGGACACGTAACGGCCCTGGCCATGCCGACTGGACCATGCATCAGTTGTGAGGTGCACCTTTCCGCTCACTGACTGCTTGAGTGCATGGACAATGCGGTCTTTCACATGATGGTGGAGGGCTGGGATGGCTTTGCGAGAGAAGAAGTGGCGACTGGGTAGGTCATAGCGTGGTACTGCATAGGCCATGAGTTCGCGGAAAGCTGTGCTTTCCACCAACCGAAAGGGCATCATCTCAAACGAGATTAGTTTGGCAATGTGGGCGTTCAAACCCAGTGTACGCGGATCAGAGACTGAGTACTTTCTTGACCTACTCATAGTGTCTGGGAGGGTGAGCTGGACTTGAGAGCTGCATATGGTGGAAGTAGCGGTGGACAGGGCGGACTGAGAGAGGGTTGATGATGGTGATGGAGTTGGTGTTCTTTCTGATGGCCTAGAATCAGTATTTCGTTGATATAACAGTGGGATTCCCTGACTGCTGTGGTCTTGCAACGACACCTCAACATTTGCTGCTGTGCTAACCGGTGGGCTTACAGTGGGGGAAACAATGTAGCGTTGCTGACTACCTTCGTTGTGATCAGTTGCACATGTGGCACTTGAGGTTTGGTGTTGTGTCCACGCTTGCAAGTGCATGCTGGTTAAATGTCTAAGCATGCAACTGGTATTCAAATTTTTCAGATTTTTCCCTCGGCTAAAGGTCTTTGCGCACTTCTTACAGATAACCTTGGCCTGATCATGAGGATTTTGTTCAAAAAAGTGCCACACTGCACTCTTCCTACTTTGGCAGACATTTTGCGGCCTAGCACGCTGTGATCTTTTGACCCTCTGGACAAGCTATCCAGCAACTCTTTTGATGTTTGGAACCTGTCTTTGGAGTGCTCCGGGCCTGCCAGATAACAGCTGTTGCGATGTCGATGTCTGCTGTGGATGCTCCTCATCTGAGCTATTGGAAGCAGCACCCTCTTCCCCCAATGGATGCCAATCTGGGTCAACAACTGGGTCATCCATCACCTCCTCTTCTATGTCATGTGCACCTTCCTCTGTGTCACCGTGTATGGTGGTATAGTGTGCGGGAAGGGGCACCTGAGTCTCATCAGGGTCAGAATCTGGCTCTGTACACTGCGAGGACAATGTAGTGCTCTGAGTGAATGTACCAGCAGAATCATCCATCAGCGGCTGTGCATCAGTGCACTCCATGTCAGATTCATCTTGGCCTGGGTAATTCACCATTTCACTTGATAATCCAGGCATGGTATGTGAAAACAGCTCCATGGAGTAATCAGTAGTATGGCCTGCGTCATCCTTCAATCTTGGTTGGGGTGAAGGACACAAGGAAAGGTGTGGTTCATGAACATGAGCCTCCAATGACGACTCAGTGCTTTTACTTTTTACAACTGAAGAAGAGGAGGCGATAGAGCTGGAGGCTGAGTCAGCAATGTAAGACAAAACTTTTTCCTGATGCTCTGGCTTTAAAAGCGGTTTGCCAACTCCTAGAAAACTAAGCGTTCGAGGCCTTATGTAGCCAGACGATGACGCAGGGTCAGCACCTCCTGCATTCGGTCCTATTTTGCTCTTGCCACTACCATCAGATCCACCACCAACACCATCATTACCAGCTGCCAACCCCCGCCCAATTCCACGGCCTCTTCCACCAGCCTTCCTCATTTTTGGTAGAAATGTAGACAAAATCCAACAAACTATATAGTAATGTAAAACACGGTACAAGGTGTCTATAGGACAGGGGAGATTTTGAATTTCTGCAGACACTTTTGGACACTGGACACTTTTGGATTGTGTGAGGCCCACTGATATCTGAGCGCTATGTGACAGGCTCGATGGCACAGCTGTGACAAAAGTGACTAGAGGATAAGGGAGATTTTGAATTTCTGCACACACTTGTGGACAGTGGACACTTTTGGATTGTGTGAGGCCCACTGATATCTGAGCGCTATGTGACAGGCTCGATGGCACAGCTGTGACAAAAGTGACTAGAGGATAAGGGAGATTTTGAATCTCTGCACACACTTTTGGACACTGGACACTTTTGGATTGTGTGAGGCCCACTGATATCTGAGCGCTATGTGACAGGCTCGATGGCACTGCTGTGACAAAAGTGACTAGAGGATAAGGGAGATTTTGAATTTCTGCACACACTTGTGGACAGTGGACACTTTTGGATTGTGTGAGGCCCACTGATATCTGAGCGCTATGTGACAGGCTCGATGGCACTGCTGTGACAAAAGTGACTAGAGGATAAGGGAGATTTTGAATTTCTGCACACAGTTGTGGACAGTGGACACTTTTGGATTGTGTGAGGCCCACTGATATCTGAGCGCTATGTGACAGGCTCGATGGCACAGCTGTGACAAAAGTGACTAGAGGATAAGGGAGATTTTGAATCTCTGCACACACTTTTGGACACTGGACACTTTTGGATTGTGTGAGGCCCACTGATATCTGAGCGCTATGTGACAGGCTCGATGGCACAGCTGTGACAAAAGTGACTAGAGGATAAGGGAGATTTTGAATTTCTGCACACACTTGTGGACAGTGGACACTTTTGGATTGTGTGAGGCCCACTGATATCTGAGCGCTATGTGACAGGCTCGATGGCACAGCTGTGACAAAAGTGACTAGAGGATAAGGGAGATTTTGAATCTCTGCACACACTTTTGGACACTGGACACTTTTGGATTGTGTGAGGCCCACTGATATCTGAGCGCTATGTGACAGGCTCGATGGCACTGCTGTGACAAAAGTGACTAGAGGATAAGGGAGATTTTGAATTTCTGCACACACTTGTGGACAGTGGACACTTTTGGATTGTGTGAGGCCCACTGATATCTGAGCGCTATGTGACAGGCTCGATGGCACAGCTGTGACAAAAGTGACTAGAGGATAAGGGAGATTTTGAATCTCTGCACACACTTTTGGACACTGGACACTTTTGGATTGTGTGAGGCCCACTGATATCTGAGCGCTATGTGACAGGCTCGATGGCACTGCTGTGACAAAAGTGACTAGAGGATAAGGGAGATTTTGAATTTCTGCACACACTTGTGGACAGTGGACACTTTTGGATTGTGTGAGGCCCACTGATATCTGAGCGCTATGTGACAGGCTCGATGGCACAGCTGTGACAAAAGTGACTAGAGGATAAGGGAGATTTTGAATCTCTGCACACACTTTTGGACACTGGACACTTTTGGATTGTGTGAGGCCCACTGATATCTGAGCGCTATGTGACAGGCTCGATGGCACTGCTGTGACAAAAGTGACTAGAGGATAAGGGAGATTTTGAATTTCTGCACACACTTGTGGACAGTGGACACTTTTGGATTGTGTGAGGCCCACTGATATCTGAGCGCTATGTGACAGGCTCGATGGCACAGCTGTGAGAAAAAAAGTGACTAGAGGATAAGGGAGATTTTGAATTTCTGCACACACTTGTGGACAGTGGACACTTTTGGATTGTGTGAGGCCCACTGATATCTGTGCGCTATGTGACAGGCTCGATGGCACTGCTGTGACAAAAGTGACTAGAGGATAAGGGAGATTTTGAATTTCTGCACACACTTGTGGACAGTGGACACTTTTGGATTGTGTGAGGCCCACTGATATCTGAGCGCTATGTGACAGGCTCAATGGCACAGCTGTGACAAAAGTGACTAGAGGATAAGGGAGATTGGATTGCTTTTAAAAAAGCAGTTTGCGGAGCAGTGGGTAAACAGCAATGCCAGCCTGTCAGGAAGCCTTAAAAGGCAGCCCAACAACCAACACCACTGATACACCACTATATAGCCTCCCCTTGCACTGCACACACAGTGACTGGTGTGTTGTGCAGGCCAAATTGCTAGCAGCAGAAGCAGTTTTTTTTTCTTCTCAGCAGGACAAAAAAAAAAAATTGGGATTGCTTTTAAAAAAGCAGTTTGTGGAGCAGTGGGTAAACAGCAATGCCAGCCTGTCAGGAAGCCTTAAAAGGCAGCCCAACAACCAACACCACTGATACACCACAATATAGCCTCCCCTTGCACTGCACACACAGTGACTGGTGTGTTGTGCAGGCCAAATCGCTAGCAGCAGAAGCAGTTTTTTTGTCTTCTTCCCTGCCTAACGCTCTCCCTACAGAATCAGCAGCAACCTCTCCCTATACTAAGATCGGCAGAAGTAAGATGGCGGTCGGCGTGCACGCCCTTTTATACCCCCTGTGACACCCACCAAAGCAAGCCAATCACTTGCATGCCCTTCTGAAAGATGGTGGTGACCCGTGCCTATGTCATCACGTTGCCCACAGTGTCCGTGGATCCTGATTGGCTGAAAAAGAGCGCAAAACAAACTTTTGAAACGCGACTTTGGCGCGTAAGTCGCCGACCTCGTGGCCGACCTCATCCTAGGGTCGGGTTTCGTTTCATGAAACCCGACTTTGCCAAAAGTCGGCGACTTTTGAATTTTTTCGACCCGTTTCGCTCAACTCTACTAAATAACCTTTGGAACTGGTGGCCTTAGACCACGTGCAGCTAACCCCAAGTCGATCAGGGTATACCTATGCCTTAACAATAGTGTATCACTATTCCCGTTTCCTAGTGGTCGTTCCGGTAAAAGACCAAACAGCAAGAACAGCTGCAAAGGCATTCCAAGAATATTTCTGCAGACCCCATGGCTACCCAGATCAAGTGCTGAGAGACAGAGGTCCAGTCTTCGAAGCAGAAGTCTTTCAAGAATTTTGCTCCCTCTACGGATGCAAAAAGATCAGAACTACACCATACCATCCACAAGGCAATGATCTTTGCGAAAAACTGAACCATCTGGTAATCAATTTATTTGCAGATCTTACCGCTAGAAGAAAGGAACTAATGGCCTGAGAAATTGCCAGATTTGATCAAAATGTACAATCATATACTAACCAGCGCAACAGGATATGCCCCAGCTTACTGGATGCGTGGACAGCCAGGTAAAGTCCCCATCGACCTGGAAATGGGAGTCCTAACTCCTGAAACCATATCCAGCCAATTGGACATGGATTGGAATACAGAAAGGCAACTGCAGTATCAAAAAGTTCAGCAATGTGTAGAGGAAAGTCTTGCTCAAGCTAGGCAAAAACAGGAAAGGAACTTAAATAGACATGCTGTGGCAACCCCCTTACCAACAGGTGAACAAGTGCTGAAGAAAAAGAGAAGAAACCACAAGTTAGATGACCAATAGGAGGCTCAGCCTTACACTATTCAACCATCTAGCAATGACAACAGCAAAGTGTGTACTATCTCCAAAGACAGCGGAAAAACGTGTACCACCGTATCCAGAGACAATCTGAAAGTATGTCCAGCACAATTGCGTGAACGAGTTGAGAATAAGGAAGACTCTCAGCTAAAAGAAAATACTGATACAAAGATTTGCACTGTTCTAGGTGAATTCCCTAGTTCTTGGCTACAAGTTAACAACGCAGTGGTAGTTCTTTACCAGAGACACCAAATTGTTCTGGAAGCGACGAGTCGCTAAAGCCAACCACTAGAGTTGAGCGACTTTGCCTTTTTTTGGGTCGAGTCGGGTTTCATGAAACTCGACTTTCGCAAAAGTCAGGTCGAACGAAATCAGCCGATTTTTGTGAAAAGTCGAAGGCCGACTGAAACACGAAACCCAATGCAAGTCAATGGGGAAGCAAAGTCGGCAGGGAGTGGAGACCAGGAAACACACCTACAGTGCCCTTTTGAATGCCAAAAACATCAAATCTTATTACTGAAGCTTTTCAACCTTAATTTACTTCATAATACTAGTTACGCACTGAAAAATGGGGGCTATTTGGCTAAATTTGTGGGGGGGTAGGGCTGGCTCCAGGTTTTCATGTGCCCTGGGCCAAAGAGCGCCCCTTTAACACATACCACAACTCATGATGCTCCGATACGGCAGAGAAATAGCGGTATAGTACAATGAAAAAATACTTCACTTTTTACATCTCATGACTGATATCCATTTTAAATTCTCCAATAGCTCCAAAAATGGACAGTATCTTACTCCATACAGTATTATGGCCACCGCATAGTGCGATATACAGAGTAATGAGGCCCATATGTTTCACCATATAGAATCATTAGTCCCATATAATGTTTGAAACAGTATATGATGAGCACCACATAATGCTACAGTATATGTTGGTCCCCATGGATGAAGCTGCACTGTCTTATGGGCCCAAATAATGCTCTATATATAATGGGCCCCATTTCTAATGCTCTAGTGTATAATGGACCCTGTAAATGCTGCTCCAGTGTCTGATGTCCACCTTTGGAATGCTCCAGTGTATGGTGGGCCCCATATATCATTCTCCAGAGTATAGTGCTCCCCAAAAATTGCTGTCCCAACATTGAAAACAATTAAATAAGTCTCCTCGCTAGGGAATCCCTGTACTAGTCTGGGTGTACAGACGTGATGTCATTGCGCTCTCTGATCAGAATATCACTGTCAGGAAACGCGAAAGACTTCATGGCGGTGGAGCAGGGAGAGGTAAGTATTTCAACTTTGCAAGTGCTGTGATCCAGAGGAAGTAGGGGGGGCCCACTCGTTGGCGACGGCACTGGCACAGGGTCCCTCATAGTACGGCGGTGTGTCTGATGGCGGGTGGGCTGAACCTGTACTTTCAGCTGCACCTTCCTTTTTGTCACCGTGTAAGGTGGTACAGTATATGGGAAGGGTAACCTGAGTTTCATCTGGGTGTCATTCATGCTGTGTAGAGTGCGAGGGGAATGTAGTGGTCTGGGTCAATGTACCAGCAGAATCATCTAGCAGTGGCTGGGCCTCAGTGCACTTGTGGTGCCCCCAGGAGTACGGTCGCCACAGTGATATTACCTTCCTCCTAGGGAGTGTGATGTCATGCTTGGGAGCAGCGAAGGATCTCTCTAGCAGTTAAACCAACACACAACACATGTCCCACTCCGGGCCAGCAGGGAGACCTCTGAACCTGACTGCTGAGGAGCTGCTGTCTGTGGTCGGGAGGAGGTAAGTTAGGGCAGTCTGTGAAGGGAAGGGGAAGTGTGTGGGCGTGAGAAGGGGAGCTGGAGGATGAGCAGACTTAAGGCTCACTCCTAGCTTGAGCGCATGGTCCGGATTCTGGTCTCCGAGTTTGTAGGGACACTGACGGTCTTGCAGCAGAAACCGGAGGAAGTAGCAGCTGTAAATGCTCTGTACCCAGCTAAGGCTCGGAGGCCCCAGCAGCGATGTGTGGGAGCCAGAAGAAAAAGGCTACGGTTGCCTGCCATACGAGAAAGTTCCAAGAGAGAGTCAACAGGGGGTACTTCATTGAACTCAGCACTGCGAGTACCTCAGATAAGCGCTAGAACGGAGGCCACACTACCTATATCCAGAGAGAGAATTTCAAATTGGCTTCCAGGCTGACCAACTCCTTCTCCATCTGTACTCTGGGTCCTGGACAACACTTACCAAGTACAGGTAAAGGAACTGCACGACTGTGTCTGTCCTCTTTCTCCTGCGCCTGGCGCACGGCTCTGCTACATCCTGCACTGCACACCATCTACCAACTCTTTCATGTGCCCTGCGACAATGGCCATACCTGTGCAGGGCTTCTACATCTTAGCTTCACCACAACTTCTGTCCCAGAGAAGCGCCACTGCAGCGCTGGTCAATCTACTCAGAAACCACAGGTGGCGTCACGTATCATTCACCTATAAACGTAATTCACCCCTTTGCATGGACGCCCAGGGCCACGGAACGGGTCACCACCACTGGGACACATCCCAGGGAGACACCGTCCCGGTACCGAATAACCCCACTGCCCTGCCTGGCCACCCACACTCCATGTCAGATTCATCTTGGACTGGGGAATTCACGATTTGACTTGATAACCCATGCATGGTCCAAAGTTGTGACAGTCAGGTTACATTTTTTTTTTTTTTTCTTCCGTATATGTACCTACCTACTGTCAATGTAATGCCTTTACGCATCTGTATCTGTACTTATTCCTGCCTTTCTGCTGTAATGCTCTGAATTTCCCCATGGTGGGACGATTAAAGGATTATCTTATCTTATCTTAGAAAGAGCTACATGGACTAATGTTAAGTGTGGCCTGCTGCATCATTCACTTTGGGTGGGGGTGCAGGAGACAAGGAAAGGGGTTCTTCCTGACCAGGAGCCAGCACTTGACGACTCAGTGCTTGCATTTTTTGAAACTTCAGAAGAGGAGGGCATATTTGCTGGAGTCTGTTTCGGCAATGTAAGCCCGAACCAGTTCCTCATGCTCCGGCTATAAAAACGGTTAACCTACTCCCAGAAAAGGTAGCCTTCCAGGCGTTCCATAGACAGACCATGACACAGGCTCAACACCTCCTGCCTTAGCTGCTATTGTGCTTTTGCCACTACCAGCAGATGCACCACCACCATCAGCACCAGCTGGCCCCCCCACACCCACGTCCGCGGCCTCTTCCACAATATGGATTAGACAAGAATATAAAAAGTAGACAAAGTGTACAGTATCATCAGATAGCAGGTATATATGGCATAGTTTAAACATTAACAATGTATCATGAGTAGTGTTGAGCCACCCCGCTAGTGTTTTGGTTCGTCGCACAGGAGGCAAGTTCGTCGAATGTTCCTCGAACCACACTGAAAACAATGGCAGGCAAACACAAACACATACTAACACATACAAAACAATTACAAAACACCTTAAAAAGGTGTCCCAAAGCCGACAAAATGCTCAGAAGCCAAAAATAACATATGGAAAAGGGCAACTACATTTACAAAAGAGGTGGAGGAGTAAAAGGAGGAGGTGGAGGAGACACAGATCTAGGCTTGTCATGCCCTTATGAAGTCAAGAAAGTCTGGACTAAAAATGTAAAAACCAAACACAAAAAAGCAAAATCTGAAAACGAACACGATCATATACCGTCGTACTTCCCACCAATAAATTATGGCAACTGGCGAATGGGCGGCGTTATTCCCATGAACCTCCAAACAGCGTCCATGAAGCCAAAGTGTTTGCTATCCGGGGGCAGTATGATTGCAAAGCTGAACCTTAAAGGGATGTCCAAAAGGGCACCACCAGGAGTGGAGCCTGCGGCTTGATTGGACTCCACCCAGGAAAACAAAACCATGCCACCTCAAAAAAAGATGCACACATTGAAAGCTTTGTCAATTGTGTGTGTGTGGTGTGGTATCTCCGTTTGTAGTTGTGCTAGTGATTTGTCAGCTTTATTCCGTTAACGAACGAGACTCCGTCATGCCCCTGCGGTACGCGTAAAGCTTACTAGAGGGATACGCGAGGCTCTGGCACGCGCGATCGAGCAATAACAGGGCTGTCATGGCCTTCCATGTCCGGCTACATGCGCGCTACACTGAAAGGACCATCTTTTGTTGCTTACAGGTGCAGATAACCAGCTGAACACCGTTAGTGATGGGGATCTGGGATTCCAATAATTCGCCGTGAACGATGATTTCCCAGTAAGTGCAGGTCAACAGCAATTCCTGATTTCGGCCTAACCGCCATTCCAGAAAAATGCAAAACATTACGTGTCCAAACCACAGGTGCTGTAGCTTGCTTAACAGCTCTGCAGCCGTTCTCAGGCCCAGTATGGATTCTACAAGATTCGAGAAAATTGATAAAAGGTACAGTTTCACCGGATAACACCTATATATGTTGCATAGTTTACACATTAAAAACCTATGTGTATCGATCAGGAGGCAGGCTCAGACGGTCTCAGGCCCAGTATGGATTAGACCAGATTGTACAAAGTTAAGATAGGGTACATTATCACTGGATAGCAGGTATATAGAGCATAGTTTAAACATTTAAAATCTCCATGTTCTCTGCATGGATTACAAAACAAACTAAAAACTAGAAAAAAGGAAATGTATTTCAAGCGTACACCATGAAACACTTTTGGTGGTATTTTTAAATCTTCATTTATATTTCTGTCTCAGTAAGACAGCTGTTGTGAGTTCATTTTCCCCTTCGTCACTGGGGTCTGGTGAACTCCCTATTCTGGTAAAAGAAGGTAATGAGCCTGATTATCAGGCACCTGAGTCTAATGAGGATGACTGGCTGAGTGGAGTCACGGACTGGATATAAGGCTGCCGACGCCCTTCTGCCCTGCCGGTGATTTCTCTGTGGACTTCTAGGACACCAGTCTGATTCCTGCTCCTCTAAAGCTAAGTTTCAGTTTTGCCTGTTAGCTTTTTGTTTTGTTTTTTGTTTTCCTTGCTTTTCAGTATTCTGCCATTCCATGCTGGGGTGAGCTGAATCTCCTTTTGCCTGTAGCTCTGTCTTCAGTATATTCCTGAGTGCTGACATAGCTTTTTTGAAGCCTAGCGTCTTCAGGGCCTTTTTCACTGTCAGTCTGTTGGCTCTTATTTTCATAGGGTTTTTCATGGATTGCAGACAGCAGCCTTCCTGTCCTTTTCTATTTAGTTAGCTTGGGCCCCGCTTTGCTCAGTCTATCTTTCTGTCTGTGTTGGTATTTTCATCTTGCTTCACCGTCATTATATGTTGGGGGCTGCCTATTGCTTTGGGGTCTGCTCTGGGGCAGTTTAGATTGCCCCTTTCTTTCTTTAGGCCTATTTAATTCTCCAGCTGTGATCGAGGGGTCTAGGGCATCGTAGGAACCCCCCACGGCTACTGCTAGTTGTGTTGATAGGTTCAGGGGTCTGCAATCCGATAGCTGCCAACTTCTCTGGTTTTCTGGACTTAGCTAGCATTTCTGTTTTTGCCTCCTACGGTGACTCAATCATAACAGAATCACCCGCCATACCGCAGATCCTAGGGTACTCAATAGCAGGAAAGAATTATGTTTAAAAAAAAAAAAAAGGTGTGTGTATATTCTTTCCTCTATATCTCTGAGGCCATACGGGGAATTTTTTTTTCTCTCTCAATGGAGATAAAGCAATTGTCTGATCGTGTGGAGCAGCTCGCTGTGGAGGTGCGGGGAATTTCCGCCTACCTTGCTCGTTCGCATGCTGTTGAACCAAAGATCCCTACACCTGATGTATTTTTTGGGGATCGATCTAAATTTTGGAGTTTCAAAAATAATTGTAAATTATTTTTTGCCTTGAAGCCTAACTCGTCAGGGAGCTCCGCGCAGCAGGTTAAAATTGTCATCTCTTTGCTGCGTGGCGATCCCCAGGATTGGGCGTTTTCTTTGAAACCAGATGATTCTATTCTGACTAATGTGAATGCATTCTTTCAAGCTTTGGGGTTGTTGTATGATGAACCTAATGCTATTGATCAGGCTGAAAAGACCCTGTTGGCATTGAACCAGGGTCGAGATTCTGCAGAGTTGTACTGTCAAAAGTTCCGAAAGTGGGCGGTCCTTACTACCTAGAATGATAATGCCTTGGCTGCTCTCTTTCGGAAGGGTTTGTCAGAAGCCGTAAAAGATACTATAGTGGGATTTCCTGTTCCCTCTGGTCTGCTCCCTGTCCACATTTTCCGCCAAGGCTTTTGTGGATTCGGGAGCATCGCTAAACCTAATGGACTTGGATTTTGCTAAACGTTGTGGATTTCCGATGACACCTCTGCAGACGCCTATCCCTTTGAGGGGGATTGATGCTACTCCTTTGGCTAAAAATAAACCTCAGTTTTGGACCCAGGTGGTCATGCGGGTCGCCCCAGACCATCAAGAAAATTGCAGATTTTTGGTATTGCATGGTCTGCATGATGCCGTTGTTCTGGGGTTTCCCTGGTTGCAAATTCATAATCCAGTTTTGAATTGGAAATCTGTGTCTGTGGTGAGTTGGGGTTGTCGGTGTGCCTTTAGTGAGGCTCCGGTTTTTTCCACCTCTCCTCAGTCGCATGATGTTCCTGACTATTTGGCGGACTTTCATGATGTATTTAGTGAGAATGAATCTGCGTCTTTGCCACCTCATAGGAGTTATGACTGTGCAATTGAACTAAGCTTGGGATGTAAATTTCCCAAGGGTTGGCTCTTCAATTTATCTGTACCCGAGCACGAGGCTATGCGGTCCTATATAAAGGAGGCGTTGGAGAAGGGTCATATTAGACCATCCTCTTCACCCTTAGGTGCCGGTTTTTTTTTGTGGCCAAAAAGGATGGTTCTTTAAAGCCTTGTATTGATTATCGTGCCCTCAATAAAATTACTATTAAATATCAGTATCCATTACCCCTGATTTCGGATCTATTCTCTAGAGTTAGAGGTGCTTGCTGGTTTACCAAGCTTGACCTCAGGGGGGCGTATAATCTTATCCGCATTAAGCAGGGGGATGAATGGAAGACGGCGTTTAATACTCCGGAGGGACATTTTGAGTACCTGGTGATGCCTTTTGGGCTCACTAATGCCCCTTCTGTCTTCCAGTGCTTCATGAACGATATTTTCCGAGACTTTGTCGATAAATTTTTGATTATTTACCTGGATGATATTTTGATCTTCTCCAAGGATTGGGATTCTCATGTGGAACATATTCGGACTGTGTTCCGGATCTTGAGGGAGAATTCCCTGTATGTCAAAGGATCGAAATGCCTTTTTGGAGTACAGAGGATTTCATTTTTGGGATTTATTTTGTCTCCGTCAACTATTGAAATGGACCCGGCCAAGGTACAGGCCATTTATGATTGGGTTCAGCCCACTTCTTTGAAGGCCCTCCAGAAGTTTTTGGGTTTTGCTAATTTTTATCGGAAATTTATAGCAAAATTGTCTAGTATTGCCAAGCCATTGACTGATCTGACTAAGAAGGGTGCTGATGTGTTGAATTGGTCTCCTGAGGCTGTTGCTTCCTTTCAGGAGCTGAAGCGAAGATTTACCTCCGCCCCGGTTTTGCGGCAACCACATGTCTCACTCCCGTTCCAGGTAGAGGTGGATGCTTCTGAGATTGGTGCAGGAGCTGTTTTGTCCCAAAAGGATCCTGTAACATCTAAAATGCATCCCTGTGCTTTCTTTTCCCGAAAGTTCTCTCCATCTGAACGTAACTATGATGTGGGGAATCGGGAACTGTTGGCCATGAAATGGGCATTTGAGGAGTGGAGACATTGGCTGGAGGGAGCTAAACATCAAGTTGTGGTCCTCACTGACCACAAGAATTTGATTTACCTAGAGTCAGCTAAACGCTTGAACCCTAGACAGGCTAGGTGGGCCTTGTTTTTTACAAGTTTTGATTTTGTGGTCTCTTTTCTTCCTGGAACTAAGAATGTCAAGGCAGACGCCTTCTCTAGGAGTTTCTTTGCTGATTCTCCTGTGGTGACCAAGCCTGCTACCATCTTAGGCGAAGGGGTAGTTCTTTCTGCCATCTCGCCCGATTTGAGACTTGCTCTGCAAGAGTTCCAGGAGGACAAACCTGAGCGTTGTCCCAGTGGAAAGTTGTATGTTCCTGACCAGTGGAAGAAGAGAGTGATGTCTGAAGTTCATTGCTCTGCATTGGCTGGTCATCCAGGTATTTTTGGTACTAGAGATCTGGTGAGTCGCTCTTTTTGGTGGCCCACCTTGTCTCATGATGTCAGGAATTTTGTGCTGTCCTGTGGGACTTGCTCCCGGTCTAAATCTTATTCTCGCTCTAGTGGGTTGTTGATGCCTTTGCCGGTCCCCAGGAGGCCATGGACCCATATTTCAATGGATTTCATCTCTGATATGCCGGTCTCTCAAAGAATAACTGTTATTAGGGTGATTTGTGATAGGTTCTCTAAGATGGTTCATCTTGTACCACTCCCTAAGTTGCCATCTTCCTCTGAGTTGGTGCCCCTGTTTTTGCAACAGGTGGTTCGCTTACACGGGATTCCTGAGAACATTGTGTCTGACAGAGGAGTTCAGTTTGTGTCTAGATTTTGGAGGACTTTCTGTTCCAAGCTGGGAATTCAGTTGTCCTTCTCCTCTGCTTTTCACCCTCAGACCAATGGGCAGACAGAGAGAACAAACCAGACCTTGGAGTCGTATTTGAGATGTTTTATTTCCGCTGATCAGGATGATTGGGTTTCGTTTTTGCCCTTGGCCGAATTTGCTTTAAATAATAGAGCTAGTTCTGCCACTTTGATGTCACCTTTTTTTTGTAACTTTGGGTTTCATCCTCGATTTTCTTCAGGGCAGGTGGAGCCTACTGCCTGCCCAGGTGTTGACACTGTGGTGGAGAGAATGCACCAGATCTGGGACCAAGTGGTGGATAAGTTATCTCTCTCCCAGGAAAAGGCCCAGCGGTTTTCTAATCGACATAGGACCATTGGTCCCCAGTTTAAGATTGGTGATATGGTGTGGTTATCATCAAAAAATATTGCTATGAAGGTGGCTTCTCCTAAGTTTAAGCCTAGATTTATTGGACCTTACAAGATTTTGGAGATTATTAATCCGGTCTCTTTTTGTTTGGCTCTTCCTGTCACATTTAAAATCCATAATGTGTTGCATAAGTCCTTGTTGAAGAGGTTTGTTGAACCAGTTGTTCCTGGGGTGGCACCTCCAGACCCTGTATTGGTTGAAGGTAACATGGAATATGAGGTAGAGAAAATACTGGATTCCCGTCTGGCTAGACGAAGACTCCAGTATTTGGTTAAGTGGAAGGGTTATGGTCAGGAGGAAAATTCCTGGGTCTCTGCCTCTGATATTCATGCCAAAAGATTGGTGTGTGCATTTCATCGGGCTCACCCTGATCGCCATGGTGGCGTGGTTGAGGGTTCGGTGACCCCTCCTCAAGGGGGAGGTACTGTTGTGAGTTCATTTTCCCCTTTGTCACTGGGGTCTGGTGAACTCCCTATTCTGGTAAAGGAAGGTAATGAGCCTGATTATCAGGCACCTGAGTCTAATGAGGATGACTGGCTGAGTGGAGTCACGGACTGGATATAAGGCTGCCGACGCCCTTCTGCCCTGCGGGTGATTTCTCTGTGGACTTCTAGGACACCAGTCTGATTCCTGCTCCTCTAAAGCTAAGTTTCTGTTTTGCCTGTTAGCTTTTTGTTTTGTTTTTTGTTTTCCTTGCTTTTCAGTATTCTGCCATTCCCTGCTGGGGTGAGCTGAATCTCCTTTTGCCTGTAGCTCTGTCTTCAGTATATTCCTGAGTGCTGACATAGCTTTTTTGAAGCCTAGCGTCTTCAGGGCCTTTTTCACTGTCAGTCTGTTGGCTCTTATTTTCATAGGGTTTTTCACGGATTGCAGACAGCAGCCTTCCTGTCCTTTTCTATTTAGTTAGCTTGGGCCCCTCTTTGCTCAGTCTATCTTTCTGTCTGTGTTGGTATTTTCATCTTGCTTCACCGTCATTATATGTTGGGGGCTGCCTATTGCTTTGGGGTCTGCTCTGGGGCAGCTTAGATTGCCCCTTTCTTTCTTTAGGCCTATTTAATTCTCCGGCTGTGATCGAGGGGTCTAGGGCATCGTAGGAACCCCCCACGGCTACTGCTAGTTGTGTTGATAGGTTCAGGGGTCTGCAATCCGATAGCTGCCAACTTCTCTGGTTTTCTGGACTTAGCTAGCATTTCTGTTTTTGACTCCTATGGTGACTCAATCATAACAGACAGCCCAGACTCTCTGCAATAGGAAATTAGATGCATACAATTATTTACCTAATGTCTAGTGATTGCAGAAATCTGCGAATTATTCACGGGAACAACTTCCGTCACAATTCTCAGAGGCGATGCTTACCCTCAGTTAATTAGTGTGTGGACACAGCAAAAACCTTTCTTTGTGAAGAAAGTGTTGCTGTATTGCAGTACTGTTGATTACATCGCCGTTACTCATATCCATCCAATTTTGATCACCGGGAGAGGTGTAAACGTGGTGCTCACTGCCTATCATGATCTGTCACGTAACTTTGGAGTGCAAAACACAGAAATCACAGGCCGTAGGCGATTCAATTGGATTGGCACGAGAGGGAGGGCACATTTAAAAATGTGCACTGGAATATCACCCATCTGTGGGTAGGAAAACTGTTAAAGCTGATGAGAAACCACCACTGCATCTCATTGTGAGTCGACGTCCATAAGAAATGGAAGCCATTGATCATCTGAAGCTGGATCCCGGCCAACGGGACAGGGCATAGCTACGTCTTAACCATCATCTTCTATCAGTTCACCGAATTTGAAGTGCCAGTCCCAGTGATGGATTTGACAGCCCAGACTACACAGCGGAGGAGCAGGGAGAGGTAAACATTGCAAATGCTGGGGCCCTGCCCAAGCAAGGGGGGGTCCACTCGTGGGCGTCGGCACTGGCACTGGGCCCCTCATAGTACGGCGGTGTGTCTGACAGCGGGTGTGCACCACCACCGTCAGAGACAATTGTTTGCACTATGAGGGACCCTGTACCAGTGCCCGCGCCCACGAGTCGGCCCACCCACCTGTCCAGGGCAATGGCACTCGCACGGTTGCGTGCGCTCGGTGGTGACCCCGGCCATTGGGGAGAGGAGGCTGCCCAGTTAGGGAGGTTTACAAAATGGCATATGTTGATGTGGGACATTCACCTGCTGCTAAAGGCGAAATTGGTCAAGTCCCAGGAACAGGCGGACCAAAGAAAACAATTTTTCTGGCAACCTATGTGTCATCAGGGTAAGGTGGGACAAAATCCTTGAAAACCCATGCACGGTTCATTTTAATGATGGGTGTATCATCCACATTTTGGGTCGACAGACGGGTCCTTTTTTCTGTCAGTATTGATCCAGCAGCACTGAAGACTCTTTCCGATAGCACACTTGCAGCTGGGCAAGCGAGCTCCTGTAAGGCATATTGTGCCAATTCAGGCCAGGTGTCCAGCTTAGCTGCCCAATAGTCAAATGGGAATGACCTGTGAGGGAGAACATCGATATGGGAGGAAATGTAGTTTGTGACCATACTTGACAAGTGCTGTCTCCTGTCACTTTCAATCGATGCAGTATTACCAGTCGTGTGAGCGGGACTTGAAAAATCATTCCACAACATGGTCATGAAACCCCTGTCTCCAACGCCACTTCTGATGTGTCCACCACCAACACCGCTTCCAAGTTGCCCCCGGCCCCTACGGCTCGTGTGAGAACCATCACCGCTGCTGTGTGCTGAGAATGCCTCAACCAACCGGTTTACCAGAGTAGCTTGTTTGCTAGCCAATATTAGGTCAAGGTTCTCCTGTGGCATGATCTTTTGGAATTTGCCTTTATAGCGTGGATCCAGGATGCTGGCCAACCAGTAGTCATCATCGTTCATCATTTTGGCAATGCGGGGGTCTCTTTTTAGGATCTGCAAGGCATAATCTGACATGTGGGCCAATGTTCCCGGTGTCAATGATGCACTGCGAGTGCTGGGTGGAGGAGCACTTTCTGGCAAATCCACATCCCTCCAGTCATGCACAAACACTGTACCAGACCTTGCAAAGCCAACATTTTCTCTTGCCCCACGAGAAGCATCCTCCTCCCCTAAATAATCATCCACATCATCATCCTCTTCCTCTTCCTCTTCTTCCTCCACGACAGTTCCCTGACCAGACAATGGCTGACTGTCATCAAGGCTTCCCTCCTCCTCTTCCTCCTCATCAACCTCAGCTGCAGACACCTGCTCCTTAATGTGCGTCAAAGTTTGCATGAGCAGACGCATAAGCGGGATGCTAATGCTTATGCTGGCGTCGTCAGCGCTTACCAGCTGTGTGCATTCCTCAAAACACTGAAGGACTTTAGAGAGGTCTTTAAGCTTCGACCACTGCACACCTGTCAACTCCATGTCTGCCCTCAAAGTGCCTGCCCGTGTATTCTCCCACAAATGCATTACGGCCTGCCTTTGTTCGCACAACCGCTCAACCATGTGCAGGGTGGAGTTCCACCTTGTTGCAATGTCGATAATTAGGCGGTGCTTGGGAAGGTGGAGCAACCACTGCAGCTTCTGCATACGACTGCAGTGTATCGGCGACCGGCGCATGTGCGAGCACAGTCTTCGAACCTTAAGGAGCAGGCCTGTTAAATCCGGATAATTAGTGAGGAAGCACTGCACCACCAGGTTCAAGGTGTGAGCCAAAAAAGGTATGTGTCTGAGTTTTGAAAGGGCTATGGCTGCCACAAAATTCCGGCCGTTATCACTAACTACCTTGCCTGCCTCAAGATGTAGACTGCCCAGCCATGACTCAGTTTGTCGTTGAAAGTAGTCGGCCAGTACCTTTGCGGTGTGTCTGTCGCCCAAAACACATCATCTGCAACACAGCCTGCTGACACTTTCCACTAGCTGATCGATAGGGGGACACCTCGCTTGCAACACTGTCAACTGCGGATGCAGTGCTCGTGCGACTGCGCTCTGTGGACCAGCTTTCGCTTCTGGAGGAGGAGGAGGAGGGTCGAACGCCAACAGCCAACTGTTTCCTATACCGTGGGCTAGGCAGCACTGTGCTACCACCGCTGTCCCCTGTGGACCCTGCATCCAACACATTAACCCAGTGCGCAGTGATGGACACGTAACGGCCCTGGCCATGCCTACTGGACCATGCATCAGTCGTGAGGTGCACCTTTCCACTCACTGATAGCTTGAGTGCATGGACAATGCGGTCTTTCACATGAGGGTGGAGGGCTGGGATGGCTTTGCGAGAAAAGAAGTGGCGACTGGGTAGTTCATAGCGTGGAACTGCGTAGGCCATTAGTTCGCTAAAAGCTGCGCTTTCAACCAACCGATAGGGCATCATCTCTAACGAGATTAGTTTGGAAATGTGTGATTGCCTGAATGATTTGCCCTTGCGACGACAACTCAACATTTGCTGCTGGTAGTGTGCTAACCGGTGGACTTACAGTGGGAGAAACAATGTTGCGTTGCTGACTACCTTCTTTGGGAGCGGTAGCACATGTGGTACGTGAGTTTCGGTAGTCCATCCACGCTTGCAAGTGCAAGGTGGTTAAATGTCTTAGCATGCAACTGGTATTCAAATTTCTCAGATTTTTCCCTCGGCTAAAGGTCTTTGCGCACTTCTTACAGATTACCTTTGCCTGATCATTAGGATTTTGTTCAAAAAAGTGCCATACTGCACTCTTCCTACTAGGGAAGACAGTCTACATGCCTTGCATCTGTAGTGCAGAGGTCTGTCACTCTCTACCTGACTTCCATGTGTAGTGCGGAATTTGTAACTATCTACCTTTCCTCCATGTGTAGTTCGGGGTCTGACACTCTCTATCTGCCCTCCTTGTGTAGTGCAGGGTCTGTCACTCCCTACCAGCCATCCATGTATAGTGCAGGGGTCTGTCACTGTCTACCTGCCCTCTATGTGTAGGGCAGAGTTCTGTCATTCTCAACCTGCCCTCCTTGTGTAGTGCAGGTGTCTGTCACTCTCTACCTGCCTCTGTGTAGTGCGGGGTCTGTCATGCCCTACCTGCTCTCCATGTGTAGTGCAGCAGGCTGTCACTCCCTACCTGCTCTCCATGTGTAATGTGGGGTCTGTCTCTCTCTACCTGCCCTCCATGTGTAAGGCGGGGTTTTTCACTGCCTACCTGCCCTCCATTTGTATTGCAGGGTTCTTTCACTCTCTACCTGCCTCTATGTAGTGCGAGGTCTGTCACGCCCTACCTACCCTCCATATGTAGTGCAGCAGGCTGTCACTCCCTGGACCTGCTCTCCATGTGTAGTTTGGGGTCTGTCACTCTCTACCTGCCCTCTATGTTTTCTGTGGGGTTCTGTCACTCTCTACTTGCCCTCCTTGTGTAGTGCAGTGTTCTGTCACTCTCTACCTGCCCGCTATGTGTGGGTCGCCCTCCCAAGGTTGTGGGGTACTTGGTACCGGGCTGGTGTCGGCGGGATGTGTCACAGCAGCGGGGACCCGGTCCGTGGCCCTGGGCGCCCAATTAATAGGGGGAGTTTGAATGGTAGAATGTAGTAAATGGAATAGTTTGTGACGCCACCTGTGGTGTTCGGCAAGTGAGATGTTCAGCCGACGCTGCTTGCAGATCCTCTGGAGCTGGTGGTGTGTTGCAGCCAAGATGGTGAAGCTCCCCACATGTGAAGCTATTACCCCAGGGCAGTGTAGATGTGGAGTTAGAGGAGGGGCACAAGCAGTGTCGAAGCTGGTACCCAGATGTTGCAGTGCTGGTTGTGCTGACGCAGGAATCAATGTAGGACACCAGGGCTTGTAGTTTCAAAGCTTTACTCACAGTCTGTAGTACACACAGGTGCCTGCCTCCATACTGTGTTCTCTGGGTCAGAGGCTCAATCAACCTCCAGGTCAGATGGAATGCTCCCTTCCAGCGCTCCGCCAACATGTACCTTTCTGGACTTCTCCTCTTATAGCGCCTTTAAGTGTGAAGATCTCCTAGTACTGAGTTACACTGGAGTTCCTCCTGACAGATGTTCCCAAGAACTCTACTTGTACGGCAGACAGCTGTAGCCTGCTTCGGGGACTCCTCACTCCTGAGTCCCGGCTCACTATCCAAGTTGCTGTTGTGCCCAAGTCTTAAATGGGAGTAGTGCATTTACAGCCCACTACTAAACCGGTGTCTGCTGCAGAACCATTAGTGTCCATACAACCTCGGGGACCGGGCCCCGGCCTTGCGCTTAGAACTTCTAGGCAGGGCTCTTCCTCTAACCCATGTCCTCTGTTCCCTTTTACTCCTTCGCTCCGTACTAATCTCTCTCTCTCTTATGGAAGATCCGGCTTCAGTTCAATGTCTTTCTCCTTCTTTCCTTGCCCGTGCCAGCAGACCCAGGTCACTGAGGTCTGCTGCAGCACCTCCTTCCTCCATCCCTCTCTCAGGGATCTTCTTTCCTCACTCCTCTCTGAGTGGCTTCCTCTCCCATACTGACCTGTAATCCTAAGCATTCCCGCTCTTTTATGTATTCTGAACTCCACCCGCCTCCCAGCATGTTTCGTGTTCCAAGCAGGGAGCCACCAAAGGTGATCTGCTACACTCCAAGCAAGGAGTCGCAATGTGGCTTTGCTGAACTACTGTGTTGTGTGGGGTGCGAGTGTTGGAGCGTGGTTAGGAGCCTCCAACTTACCTCAGGAGGAGGTGCAGTACCTTTGTGGCGACTGAGCCTCAGGGGCGCCACATGTGTAGTGTGGGGTCTGTCACTATCTACCTGCCCTCCTTGTGTAGTGCAGTGGTTTGTCACTCTCTATCTGCCCACTATGTGTAGTGCGGCGGCCTGTTACTTCCAACCTGCCCTCCATGTGTAGTGCGGTGGTCGATCACTCCCTACCTGCCCTCCATGTCTAGTGTGTGGTTTGTCAATCCCTTCCTCCCTTCCATGTGTAATGTGGTGGTCTGTCACTCCCTACCTGCCCTTGCATTGCCAAGTTTTTAACACTATGGTTCGGATACGGCTTTAGAGAAGGCTACTGCTTGTGATATAGCGCAATTTTATTACACGGTACAAAATTAAAGGAATGGTATGATTAGACAGAATGATTGCGTACACTTTTGTATAATTTAAGATAGAAAGGTTAAGTACAGATAAAGATTGAATACATATGATTAGGTATATATATAAAGATTAACTATATACAGTATACTCACATCATCAATCACCAAGAGGCTTTTAACCCCTTCCTGACATGAGACGTACTATCCCGTCCACGGTACCCGGGCCCGTATGACCGGGGACGGGATAGTACGTCTACCGCGATCAGCGGCGCCCACGTGGTGAGCGCCGCTGATCGCGGCCGGGTGTTAGCTGATTATCACAGCTGACACCCGGCACAATGTGTCAGGGGCGGTCACGGACCTCCCCCGACACGTTAACCCCTTGCACACCGCGATCAAACGCGATCGCGGTGTACCGGGAGTTAAAGGGAAGCATCGGCAGGGAGGGGGCTCCCTCCGTGCTTCCCTGAGCCCCCCACGGCAGCGCAATGTGCAGCGCTGCTGCGGGGGGCTCCTATCCTCCAGGCCCCCGAATCCAAGATGGCGACGGGGGCCTTCGGGGGCCTGGGGAAGCTGGCTTCCTCAGTGCCTGCAAAGCGCAGGCATGAGGAAGCCTTGTGCACTGCCTGTGACAGATTGCTGATCTGTCACAGTGATCTGTGATGTGACAGATCAGCGATCTGTCACAGGACAGTGATGTCCCACCTGGGACTATGTAATAAAGTAAAAAAAAATTAAAAAAAAAGTGTAAAAATAAATTAAAAAAAATCGCCAAATAAATTAGTAAAAAAAAAAAAAAATATTCCGCAATAAATTCATTTTTTTAAAATAATAAAAAAAAAAAACAATAAATGTACACATATTAGGTATCGCCGCGTCCGTAACGACCTGCCCTATAAAACTGTCCCATTAGTTAACCCCTTTAGCGAACCCCTTAAAAAATAAAAATAAAAAACGAAGCAAAAAATAATGATTTATTATCATACCGCCAAACAAAAAGTGCAATAACGCGCGATCAAAAAGACGCATATAAATATCCATGGTACCGCTGAAAACGTCATCTTGTCCCGCAAAAAACAAGCTGCCACACAGCATCATCAGCAAAAAAATAAAAAAGTTATAACTCGCAGAATAAAGCGATGCAAAAATAATTATTTTTTATATAAAATAGTTTTCATTGCATAAAACCGACAAAAACATAAAAAAAGACCTAAATGAGGTATCGCTGTAACCGTGCTGACCCGAAGAATAAAACCGCTTTATCAATTTTACCGCACGCGGAACGGTGTAAACGCATCCCCCCAAAAGAAATTCATGAAACGCTGGTTTTTGTTCATTCTGCGTCCCAAAAATCGGAATAAAAAGCGATCAAAAAATTTCACGTGCCCGAAAATGGTACCAATAAAAACGTCAACTCGTCCCGCAAAAAATAAGACCTCACATGACTCGGTGGGTCAAAATACGGAAAAATTATAGCTCTCAATATGTGGTGATGCAAGAACTATTTTTACAATAAAAAGCGTCTTTTAGCGTGCGACAGCCGCCAAACATAAAAACCGCCATAAATAGTAAATCAAACCCCCCGTTATCACCCCTTTAGTTAGGGAAAAATAATAAAATAAAAAAAATGTATTTATTTCCATTTTTCCATTAGGGTTAGGGCTAGGGGTGTGTTGGGGTAGGGTTAGGTTAGGGTTAGGGCTAGGGTTAGGGCTAGGGTTAGGGCTAGGGCTAGGGTTAGGGCTAGGGTTAGGGCTAGGGTTAGGGCTAGGGTTAGGGCTAGGGTTAGGGGCGTGTTGGGGTTCGGGTTGGAGTTAGAATTGGGGGTTTCCACTGTTTGGGCACATCAGGGGCTCTCCAAATGCAACATGGCGTCTGATCTCAATTCCAGCCAATTCTGAGTTGAAAAAGTCAAATGGTGCTCCTTCCCTTCCAAGCTCTGCTATGCGCCCAAACAGTGTTTTACCCCCTCATGTAGGGTATCAGCCTACTCAGGACAAATTGCAAAACAATTTTTGGGGTCCAATTTCTCCTGTTACCCTTAGGAAAATAAAAAATTGGGGGCAAAAATATCATTTTTGTGGAAAAAAAATGATTTTTTTATTTTCACGTCCGAGTGTTATAAACGTCTGTGAAGCACTTGGGGGTTCAAAGTGCTCACCACACATCTAGATAAGTTCCGTGGGGGGTCTAGTGTCAAAAATGGGGTCACTTGTGGGGAGTTTCAATAGTTTAGGTACATCAGGGGCTCTCCAAACGCACATGACACCCGCAGACCATTCCATCAAAGTCTGCATTCCAAAACATCACTACTTCCCTTCCGAGCCCTGACGTGTGCCCATACAGTAGTTTTCTCCCACATATGGGGTAGCAGCGTACTCAGGACAAATTGGAAAACAACTTTTGGGGTCCAATTTATCCTGGTACCCTTGGGAAAATAAAAAAATGGTGACTAAAAGATCATGTTTGTGGAAAAAATACGAATTTTTTATTTTCACGCCCGGGCGTTGTAAACTTCTGTGAAGCACTGGGGGGGTCAAAGTGCTCACCACACATCTAGATAAGTTCCTTGTGGGGTCTAGTTTACAAAATGGTGTCATTTGTGGGGGGTTTCCACTGTTTAGGTACATTAGGGGCTCTCCAAAGGCAACATGACACCCGCAGACCATTCCATCAAAGTCTGCATTCCAAAGCGTCACTACTTCCCTTCCGAGCCCTGACGTGTGCCCATACAGTAGTTTTCTCCCACATATGGGGTAGCAGCGTACTCAGGACAAATTGGAAAACAACTTTTGGGGTCCAATTTATCCTGGTACCCTTGGGAAAATAAAAAAATGGTGACTAAAAGATCATGTTTGTGGAAAAAATACGATTTTTTTATTTTCACGCCCGGGCGTTGTAAACTTCTGTGAAGCACTGGGGGGGTCAAAGTGCTCACCACACATCTAGATAAGTTCCTTGGGGGGTCTAGTTTACAAAATGGTGTCATTTGTGGGGGGTTTCCACTGTTTAGGTACATTAGGGGCTCTCCAAAGGCAATATGACACCCGCAGACCATTCCATCAAAGTCTGCATTCCAAAACGTCACTACTTCCCTTCCGAGCCCCGACGTGTGCCCATACAGTAGTTTTCTCCCACATATGGGGTATCAGCATACTCAGGACAAATTGGACAACAACTTTTGGGGTCCAATTTATCCTGGTACCCTTGGGAAAATAAAAAAATGGTGACTAAAAGATCATGTTTGTGGAAAAAATACGAATTTTTTATTTTCACGCCCGGGCGTTGTAAACTTCTGTGAAGCACTGGGGGGGTCAAAGTGCTCACCACACATCTAGATAAGTTCCTTAGGGGGTCTAGTTTCCAAAATGGTGTCATTTGTGGGGGGTTCCACTGTTTTGGTACATCAGGAGTTTTCCAAACGCGACATGGTGTCCGATCTCAATTCCAGCCAAA